>NC_083112.1:40264468-41530014 GCF_949774975.1 Lagenorhynchus albirostris | reverse complement strand
AAGTCAAAGCTAGGTTCAGAAGAAAATAAAGGAGATAATTTAGCTGATATGATAGCTATCCCCATTTCAGAAGAACCTTCAATTACGATTACCAAAACTTCTATTATCTTATGAGATTTACTAGAAGAAACCCAAATGATTTTTTCCCAGGAGGAACCAGACAAATGGCTATACCGGGAATGTAAATTTGGGGATGATCATAATTTATGGTACAGGTTTTATGACATTCTAGTTTTACCCTACAGCCTCCAGGAACATATATTATGCAGCATAAACAGACTCACCCATTGTACAGATAAAGTGATATGGAAAAAATGATATTATTGGAAACTACCCTACAAAATAACCACTAACATATTTTTGAAATGTCACTTCTGTCCCAAATATAATCCAGGTAAACCTTCCACTAACTTTTTTTTCCTTTATCTTTAGCATACTTCTAGGAATGGCAAATGGGTTTTATCCAATTGCCACCATCTCAGGGATATAGATATGTACTTGTACTAATATGTATATTTTTTTCACTGGATTAAAGTACTTCTATGTCAGAAGCCTACAGAACTTTCAGTAGGCAAAATTCTTTTGATAAAAATAACTCCTACATAAGGTATTCCCTCTGAGCTTCACAGTGATGGAGGGACTCATCTTTACTGGGTGAGTTATTCAGTCAATTTGTAAAATTTGGTCTATTTTTCAACATTTCCGCTGCCCCTATCATCCACCATCCTGTGGGTTAGTACACAAGAATCACGAAGACTCAGCTGGTTAAACTAGTTGAATCTTTTAATCTCCCCTGACCAAAAGTCCTGTTCCTGGTATTGCTCAACATAGGGTCTAATACTTTTGGTAAGCACCAACTTTCTCCTTCTGAAATAATTACAGGAAGGTCAATGAAAGTTTATACTGGACTACATAAACTCAATTTGGTTAAAGGAAACATTTTCATGTATTGCCAATATTAGTCAAAACATTAAAGGTTAATTCTTCCCTAGTATGAAAATCTTTTAACAGTGAGCTCCTGGGAGAGGAGGACCTAAAATAACACAATCTACAACAAGGTGACTATGTTTACAGGAAAACACACCTCCTTAACAATGCTTTACAACCTGGATGAAAGAGGCCATACAAGGTATTATTAACTAATTCACGTGTGGCAAAACTTGTTGCTATTGACTCACGGATTTATGTTTCTCATTTTAAAAAGCTATCCAATCCTGAACGTATTTCTCAACCCATTGGTAAATTCCAGCTGAGATGGGTCATATAAGAAAAACTTCCCTGAGTCAGAAGCAGACAACATCTGGGTAGACAACACATTCCAAAAGTCAGGACCAGACCTGTAACCCCAATCTGCTTTCAGATTGTTTTTCTTCTTGTTAACTAATGCATCTATACTCTTGACCCCATTACAGTAATGGTTGATAAACCTTTTTACCCCTTCATCATATTTTCTTTAATCCTAAATCTTCTCTCAATTTCTTTGTTCATCCTATCTTTATAGTTCACTCTTATTCTTGGAAAGACAATGCTATTGTCTTTTGACATTTGTGTCAGTGCCTTGCCTCCTTTGGAAATCTATCCAAGTGCTGGATATATCACCATTCTCCTATTGGGTCCTCTGTAAAAAATAATGATGCCATAGTTGTACCCATAACCAATTTTATCAATGTAGTTAAATTTACTGTGGCTTATAAAAGAGAATACACAGAGGTTCCCTCACTTCGAACCTGTCCTTCATTTCTTCCTGACCTCACTGGAAAAAATCCCAAGTGAACTTAGGGGACGTAGATGTAACCAATCTAGTGTTTATGACAATGACATTACTCAAAATGTCTTTACAAAAGAACATACACTATTTGCAAAGTTAATGCCACTTACTTCTCTTCCCTTTCCTCTATACTATACTTACTGATCACCTGTTACAGTAAGACTAAAATCAAATAAAAGTCTCCTTTATGTATGAGGTTTAGAATCTGACCTACTTGGGCTAATGGGGGACCCACTCCTCTCCCTATGTGCAAGCTCAATTTGACTGTTTGGAAACTCCCATGCACTAGCCCAAGGTTAGAAAATGTGGTTGCATACTTTCAAAAAATAACTCAATACATAGAGTACTATGTGCCCCTAAAGGATTTATATTTGCTTTCAGTTACAATAACTAGCCTTTTTCAAATGAATGTTTAGATAGTTGGAAAATAGGAGGAATCTTTCAGCTGGGACATTTGAGCACTCCCTAACCCTAATGATCATAGCTGAAATAAATAAATAAATAAATAAATAAGAGTCCCCTAAATTGTTGAAGACTACCCTGATGAGGACCCCTTTGAATATGAAGATAATAGTTGTGGTCACACTCAGGAGTGTGGCCTTCCTGCAGGATATTCAGGGGAACCAATTTAACTGTTTCCTCAGGATTTGGGTCTCTTGGCTAGGAGTTGGTACCACTGATGTAGAAGTGATAAAGAGAAACCTTACCCAAACTGTCAAAATTGCTAGAGCCTCTGCAAGAGCTATTAAGTCTCAATAAAGAGCTTTAGATTCTGGCTCACATAGTGCTTGATAACCATATTGCTTTATACTATCTCCTTACAACCCAAGGAGGTGTCTGTTCTTTTAATACTTCTTGTTGCACTTGGGTCAATATCTCCTTTCAAGTAGAGCTTGAAATCAGTAAACTTTTCAAACTTGCCAAAACCCTTAAAAGGGGCTCCAGTGTTCCACTCAAATGGCTAACTTTAAATTTTCTGATATTTTCAGCTGCCACCCTTTGGCATTGGAGAAATCCTGTGGTCAGGACTGTAAATCATCTTTCTATTAATTATTGTTATCTGCTTTGTCTTGATAATGTTAAACTAATTGTGCTTTTATTTCAAAATGTTTAAACACCGGATCTATTAGGATGATGGTGAACCAGAGATTGGAGACTATTCATGGAATCGTCTCCGTGTGACCGATTGTTATATCCCTTAAGGGAAAAACTAGCTCCAATTTTAATCAAGATGTGACCTGCCTGAGACCATATCCCTGAGGCCCCACATTACTCAAAAGTGCCCCAAGTCTGAAACTCTGAAATTGACTCTGCTCACTCCCCAGTAACACAAACTTCCTGGGTCAGGTCCATCCCAGGTCCATGGGACAAAAACATCTAACTGATAATAAGGTTGAACCTAAAGGCTTTCCAGAGGACAATTGTGATCAAAAGGAGAAAATAATGACACTGAAATTATAATGGAGTAACCATAATTCAGGCATACAAAAATGGAGTTAAGCAACCATTGAGATTCTCGTTTCAGACACATTCCTGCACCACAGAGAAGTTGAACTTTCTTCGAACGGTACCAAACCCAAGAACACCACCAGCCTGTTCAGAAAAATATCTGCCAGCTTGTGGTCTCAAGTTCCCCCCTTGTAACTATGCAACTATTTCATAATTCAACCGATCCTTGCTTAACAAGCACCCTTTCTTCTTGCCAACTCCAATCATAATTCTTACAAACAATTACATAACAAGCTGTGGCCTTGCAATTTTTACCTTTATTAGCTTCCTCCATTTGTAGTTCAGTGGAACACAAATCAAGTGCTTCTTGAATCTTTGTCTTCCTGGCTGCAAGCCTAACAACACCCAAATAAATGCTTCTTAATTTCCATCAAGTCTCCATTTCTGAAATTTTGGTTAACAGATGTAAATAATTAGAAGTGGAAATAATAGTAGTGTAACTCTCAAGAGAGGGTTAGAAAAGAATGTTGCGGAAGAATAAAATAAAGAATACTGGAGGTGGGGGTAAACATGTTGTCATACTGAGTCAATATGCCTTTCAGGAAAGAGAACACAAAAAGTACAGCAACAAAAACAAAAATAAAGATTAGTTCTCTGATTCAGGAAAGGAGAAAATGCTGGATAGAAGGTGAATATGTTCTAGAAAGGCAGGAGAGTTCAGGCTGGTTATGCTACTTGAGAATAGAAAGCTTGTACTCCAGACAGGAGAGAATGAATTTATAGGACGCTATATGGGGTGTTAAAAAAAAAAAAAGTACCATTACTCACTAGCCAGGAAAGAGCTTCCTGTATTTCTCCAGTAAAAGTCTAATATTCCATGAATGCTCAAGGTTCTTAGCCTTTTTTCAGTTTTTACTGATGAGTTGCTCAAAATTCATAGCATTTTTATGCTTGTTGTTGTTGTTAATGACTTGAGGTGGTTAGTGTTATACTAGGTGTAGAAGAACACAGCATTCAATTGTGGTATCTCCAATAAAGGAAAAATAAAATTTATAATAAAGAAACATCATCAGGTTTTATAATCTTTGTTCACCATCCTGTAATTTTTTAGCTCTCCTGACCAAAATCTATCAAAGTACTAATATATTTTTAATTATTTCAAGAAACATCAAAATCTTTGAAAAGAATTTAATTACACTGAACTAGCTATACTTTAACAAAATGTGCAGTCTATGTAATCCTTTCAAGAAGACTTATGAAATTCAAGAGTAAGGTGAGATCTCCAACATTTGGGAAACTGCCAAAACAATCCTATTGCAAATCACACAGCACAATCCATTGTATAAAGAATGCTATCCAAATTAAGATTGGAGTAAACACAGGAAGATGAAACAGCCAAAATGGGGAAGATATTTCTATCTCTTTCATAGTCCAAGTTTCCAATGTCATATGTTCTGTAACACCAACAAAACTTTGGCATTTATTAGTATATGCATCACTTCACCAATGCACACACAGTGTTACTCAAACTGAGGTTGGATTTATTGGAAAAGGTTCATCAAAAAAAGAACTAGAAGATTATTCCAAAAGTATTCAGATATTATGAAGTTGTTAATAATTCCTGTTTTTATCTGTTTAACCACAAAAGTATTAGGCAAAATCACATTAACCTGTTCCTCTCATTATTTGAATCCTCTCAATTGTCTTCTGGTTACTCTGTTTTCTGTAAAACAGAATAATTGACTGGTCATGGACTGTCTCAGAGACTGAGGCCATTTAAATAATTTTCTTGGTTATAGTTCTTAACAGTTTAAATTCACCATTTAGCATATAAAATAATATTTTCATTTAAAAGTAAAATTTATTACTCTTTGAAAACGAAAATGAGCTGAGTGTAAATAAAGTAGATAAAAGGTGAGTTGTTCGAAGTAATCATCTTTTGAACTATTTGTTAAAATGTCAAAAACTTTCAGCTTTTCTAACAATATTACCCTTTTTTATAGAGAAAAACATTCTAATCAAATTTCTAACATATGCAAGTATACAATCCATGCTGTTATGCTTTATTTTCAGAAATCATAAACAAATAAAATTGATGAAATGTAAAGACACTACAGGATTATCTACTTTCCAGAATTTTAAATCATATGGTTATTAATATTAATGATGTGTTCCCAAAGTACTCACCATTCTCTATAATGCTGTAAAGGTTCCAGATTTATGACATTACTAACAAACTAATAAATAATTATATATATCAGTAATGTGTATGTGTTAAGTATGTGCTATATGACAGTAATGAAAAACAACAAAAATGGCCACATAGATCATGTTAATCAATTCTTTAGTATTTGCCATCAGAGCATACAAGATTTTATTTATTTTGTTTGCCTTTTAATTTTTAATAGAGACAGAATTCAGATGTTGTATAGATCTTAAGGGTTTCAGGTGAATATGTTCTGACAAATGCATAAACTATGCAATCCATACACATACCAAGATATAGATATTATAATTACCTATGAAAGTTCCCTTATGCCCATCCCAAGTCAACTGTTACCCACTCCCCACTCAACATAGATCATATAGTAGCATATATTAAATTAGAACCATAGAATCATATAAATTTTCTTTTTTTCCAAAATCATATAAATCAAATAAGTATGGTTTCTATTGTGTCCAGCTCTTTTTCTCTCAGCAAACTTTTGAGATATACCCATGCTTTTTGCTTATCTGGCATTTGCCTCAGTGCTGAGTAATATTCAGTTACAAAATATATACCATTAAGTGTTTATTCGTTCAACTGGTTCATGAATATTTGACTTGTTTCTAGTGTTTGGCTATTATGAATAAAGCTGCTGGAAAGATTTGTGTACAAGTGTTTAGATGGATATATGTTTTCATTTCTTCTGCCCAAATACCTTACAACTGATTGTGTGGTGAATGAATATATACTTTTACAAAGGTTTGTCAAATTTGACAAAGTAGTTACACCAATGCTCTAAATACTTATCAATATTTAATATTTTGATATTTTCATTCTTAGAATTTCTAGTGTGTTTGTGTAGTGAAAACTTGTTGTGTTTTAAGTTGTATGTCCACGATGATTAATTTGCTGAGTACTTTTGCATGCACTTATTGGCTATCTGAAAATCTTCATTCATGAAAAATCTAAGTCTTTTCCTCATATTTTATTGGGTTAATTGTAATTTTATTATTGGTTTAGGTATTCTTTGTACATTGTGAATGTAAGGCCTTTGTCATTTATACATTTTAGAAACATTTTCTTTAAGTCTTGCCAATTTATTTTCTTGACATTATATTTTAATGAGCAGAAATTTTATAAAATTAATGTAGACCATAGTATTTTAAAGTTTATTATTAGAGCTTTCTGTGTTATTTCTGAGAAATATGTTTCTACCACTCACAAAAATAGTTTCCTATGTTTGAAGATTTATAAAGCAGCTTTTCTGTTTAAATATATTATCTATCTAAAGTTAATTTTTGTATGTTGTTTGAGGTAGAGCCCAAGAATTATTATTCTCCCTATGTGTGTCCAAACTAGTTTTTCCAGAGCCATGTGTTGAAAGGAATTCCTTTCCTCATTCAATAACTTTGGCATCATTATTTTACAGAATAAATAAATTAAATAAATATATTGTTTTAACCTTAACATCTGAAATCTAAAAGTTTCGATATATAGTCATTATCTACATATAAGTTTTATTTCTCCCTTTTCTTTCCTTTTTTGTTTTCTATCAAACTCTTTTTTTATTTCAAAGAAAGAGCCAACTTCAAAACTCAAACTTTCCTAGAAATTCCAAGAAACTTGTGGTAAACATATCTATAAAGCATAGCAATTACTTTAACTGTCCATGTAACCCATACAAAAGAGAATATTAAAATAACATTTGATCCCCTAATCATATGATATATTAACATACTCTATTTCCATAACTGCTTAAAACAACCCTGAAAATTAAATGTAATTGTCACAGATGAAGAATGTAAAATTCAGGGGGTTTAATAAGCTTTTTGAATATATGAATCTTCTATAAAAAAATACAAAAATTTTGAAAATTAATGATGTTTAGGTATGTTGAAATCATCCCACTACTGGGCATATACACTGAGGAAACCATAATTCAAAAAGAGTCATGTACCACAATGTTCATTGCAGCTCTATTTACAATAGTCAGGACATGGAAACAACCTAAATGTCCATCAACAGATGAATGGATAAGGAAGATGTGGCACATGTATACAATGGAATATTACTCAGCCATAAAAAGAAAAATGAAATTGAGTTATTTGTAGTGAGGTGGATGGACCTAGAGTCTGTCATACAGAGTGAAGTAAGTCAGAAAGAGAAAAATAAATACCATATGCTAACATATATATATGGAATCTAAAAAACAAAACAAAACAAATGGTCATGAAGAACCAAGGGGCAAGATGGGAATAAAGACGCAGACCTACTAGAGAATGGACTTGAGGATATGGGGAGGGGGAAGGGTAAGTTGGGACAAAGTGAGAGAGTGGCGTGGACATATATACACTACCATATGTAAAATAGATAGCTAGTGGGAAGCAGCTGCATGGCACTGGGAGATCAGCTCAGTGTTTTGTGACCACCTAGAGGGGTAGGATAGTGAGAGTGGGAGGAAGGGAGACTCAAGAGGGTAGAGATATGGGGATATATGTATATGTATAACTAATTCACTTTGTTATAAAGTAGAAACTAACATACCGTTCTAAAGCAATTATACTCCAATAAAGATGTTAAAAAAAGATGTTTAGGTTATTTTGAAATCATTTCACATTCTGATATATACATTATTATACTATTTTTTAAATCAGGATGCATTATTTTTGAATGTTAATTTTTTTCTGCTGTAATTAGCAGAATTTTGTTCTGTACTCTGTAGAGGTGATGCAAATATCCATGCTTTTTTTCAGTAAATTATTCTGTAGGTTAGTCTAATGTAAATGTTAATGCATTGAGGACACATGTTTATTTACATTAAATTTTAATTACTTGATGTAAGCAAAATAATTAGTAATGTTGAACCTTAAAAAGATGCATAAAATTTGAAATTATCTATGCTAAATCTATATATGGATGACAGAGATTAAAGATTTACCATTAACTTAGAGGTTAAAGTACAAATTAACAGTATAATACAAGTGTGATACTAAACATATTTGCCAACTGGTAAAGGAGACCCTTATAAATCTAACTAGATACCAGCCATAGCAGTGAAACAGATTTTTGCTGAATCATATTTTACTTTTGCTGAATCATATTTTACCCTTAAAACCAGTATTCCAGGCCCTAGTGGACAGACCAGGTGAACAATATAGTGGGAGCACATGAGAAACTAAGAAAAAAGGACTATATAGCAATCAAAGTTGTATTATTTGAATATTTTAACAGCCACTATTATTTTACTAGTGTATTTGTACAAAATATTCACAGGTATATTACCACATTTTATGAATTCTATAACATGTCTTGTTTTATTTCATATTTTAAGGTAAGATTTAATAGATTAATAAGATGTGATAATAGGATATCTGTCATTAATGTTTCCTAAAATTGTAGTTATGCAACAGTCCTCATGACTTAGTTATCATTATGCACATACAAGTTTGGCTAGACTTATTCACATATTCACCACTGCTAATTACAATATGTTCAAAACATTACAATTCAGCAAAAGCACTATGTATTTGGATGGTAGAAAATCAGGAAAGAAAGCAGAGAAGTAAATTTTTATGTTTGGAGGAATGATTGTAATTTTATACTTTCTTGTACAGTAATAACCAAGTGCTTTATGAACTTAAGGGGAAAAATACTCATAGATAAATGTGTGAATATTTTATTCTTGAGATGGTTACAAAATGAGGCCTGTTACCCACCAAATGATACAACTAAATGCATGAGAAATTGCCAAATCCCACATAATGAAAGACATTTCCAAACAATCAAAAAGTGGTCTTACCACTTTGTGGACTGTGCATTGAGATTGAGGCATTGCGTCATCATTTAATTGA
Organism: Lagenorhynchus albirostris; assembly: GCF_949774975.1. Classification (NCBI taxonomy): domain Eukaryota; kingdom Metazoa; phylum Chordata; class Mammalia; order Artiodactyla; family Delphinidae; genus Lagenorhynchus; species Lagenorhynchus albirostris. Next base: position 41,520,740 of record NC_083112.1, on the reverse strand, counting down.
TAGCATTTTTTTCTTACTGATTGGTATATAGCTTAATGTTGCATCTGTTGATCAAAGGGTCTAACAATCAATAAAATATGGAATGTACATCAAATAACCAAAAAAATAATGAAATATTGATCAGTAGAATGACTTAAATTAGAATCCTAATGGTATGACAGTATGCATTATATTCTCTATTAGCATGTGTCATCAATATTTGGGTCATAGTATTTTAAATGGACAAATCATGAATGATTACTTGCTGTAACTTAGGCTCCTGGATATAAAGAGGGAAAAAAAGTAGGTGTAAGCTTATTGGACCAAAGGAAAAAGATGAGAAATAATGTTGAATCACATCTTCAGGAAATTTCACAAGACAATTGGGAAATAATTTTCAGATTATTAAAACAAAAAGAAATAGGTGTGTCTTCAGTAAAAGAGACTGCACATCTCTTGTTTATCTGCTTATATCTTTTATCTTACTAAGAGGAAAACTAGAAGAGAGCAGATTCTTTGATTTACTCTTTCACTACTATGGATGATTAGAAAAGTACATGACATAGAATAGCCAAATGTGAAGAATAAGCAAAGATAGACTCCTATTTTGTTTATTTGACAATTACTGTTTGAAAAGAAACATGCTATACACACACACACATATATATATACATACACTTATACAGAGAGCCTGATTATTAAAATACCTCATTACAAACTTGTTACAAGAATATCAGATGTGAAATGTCAAACACAAAAGAGAGCATTATTTTAAACAATTTCTTATAATTATTGCAGTTTTTGGATCAAACTAATAATAGTAATAGCAACAACAGCTTCATTCACAAACTTCAATTCTGCTGAATTTCCTCATTTTCCCACATAACCCAGTTGGTTCCTGAATGTGGTAGCAGCTAAGGAATACAGTAACTCTCAAGATTTCATTCATTAATTTGAAAAGATTTTTTGAGTGCTTTTTATCAGCCAGTAACCAGTTATTGTATGCTGTTGTAGTTTTCTTATGACAGGGCCGAAAGTAAGCTCATCACACGAGATGAATTGTGCAGAAGCACAGCAGTAGAGGGCTGCTGCTCGCTCAGGCAATACAGCGCCGTCTGTCCTGCTGTGGTGACTTTTATTTAAGCATTATCTATGTTTACATCTTAAGATTTGTTTTCTTAACATTCCAGAAATGCCAAAGCAGCAACATATGTTTTTATTGATTATACAAGCAACAATGGGCTTTCTTGAAGACATGCCGTGCTTTGTCCTTGAGCTCATAAGCAGCACAAGGACATCTCCTTGTGTTCCCATCATTCTGATTATACTAAAGTAGCACAAGGACGTTTCCTTGTGTTCTGATTATACTGAGGTCATTTCATGGATCAGTGCCCAAAGTATCCAGGACTGCCTGCAGTCCTGGCTTATTCGCCAGCCCTCTGTTTGCCGAGGGGTTCTGGCTTATTCGTTAGCCCTTGGTTTGCCGAGGGGGTGCTCATGAGTCACGTCTCCTTTCCATGTCCTCAGTTATTCCACTACAGTATGCTCTTGAAATTGTAGAGTGCTGACTAAGCTGTCATGGTAATTATTAGGATCATATTTGAATGGATTTAGCTTTTAGAAAAAAATGCAGAAGAAGAAAGTGGGATCTTCCACAGTTCTAGAATATTAGAAAAATAACCATTAGTAAATTCAAAATTAATAGATTCAAAATCAGATGAAGAGGTTTAAGTCATAGATTTATTTATTTTTAACTTATTAGATGTATGCTATTTTATAACCTCTTGGTCTTTATTTCCTTATCTGTAAAATAGATTTAGCAATAAGGATTTCCAGAGCTTTTGTGACAATAAAAACATAATGTGTGTGAAAACATCTTGTGATCTTTAAAGCATATAAAATAAAAGTTATTGTTTCAGTTATTCAAAACAGGAACCAAAAAGGTTATTCCGGGTGGCATTCTGGTGTGAAAGCAAATGAGTACGGATTCCGAGAAAGAAATGTATGGATTCATACGCAGTTAGGACACAAATTCAGGCTTATGACATATAGCCTTTAAAGAGAAAAGAATAGAAGAAAGAAAAAACAATTCCATTGCCATATATTTGAAGTTTATAACAATTAACACTAACAACAATAAATTTACAGAGAATTTAAATTTATTGTAATATTCAAGGGAAAATATATTCTCCAACTTTTAATTAAATCATTGAATTAGGAGCATTTTAAATTATGATTCTTTATCTTCTGATTAATTTTTAAGTTACTAGCAATGAGAAAAATTAATATCCAAATGACATCTCTCTAATCGTAGACATATTCTTTATTCCTCATATAAAACTATTGGAAAGATTATTAGTAGGAAAACTTTGAAGTAACACTGAGTATAACTTGCTATCTAAATAATGGCCTTAACTAGAGAATTTGAAAATAAACTATAGGTTGTATGGTTAATTGATAGTATTTTACAAATCTGTGAAATGAAGCTATTTTCTGTAAGTCAATACCACTTATTGAAAATGTATTGCTAATGGGGACTTGAAAGGAAAGTCAATTATTTATAAGTATATGTTTTACATTTGAATTCATTTCTTTAATAAAATGGAAATGGTAATATGATTTACCAGTATTTCTGTTTTTACTTTTTTCTAAATTGTAGAGATTTAGCCTTATTGACCTGTTGTCTTAGGAACAAGTACTATGAGAAAACAGTTCAGCTAAATTTCAGGTGCTATAATTACATTCTCTTAATTGCCTGAATCAAATATCAGTAGAACTGTTATCTTTATAAAAGTTGTTGTGGGTAATTCCCTGGAGGTCCAGTGGTTAGAACTAGGCAATTTCACTGTCATGGCCCGAGCTCAATCCCTGATAAAATAAATAAATAAAAGATGTTGTGTTTTGTGATTGTCATCTCTTCTGAAAGAAAAGTTATGTTAGCAATGTCTGACTTTAGTTTCTAGTACATCACTCCCTATCCAGGTGCAGGACATCAGGAAAACAAATCATCCTTAGAATTAAATTGAAGGTTTTTGTTTGTTTGTTTTGTTTTCTTTTTTATAAAGATAGAACTTTATAAAGAAGAATCTTTATAAAGATATCTTATTTAATTAGAGTTTGCTAAGTCTTCACACAAAGAGACAATGGGAAAGAGGTTGTCATTACCTCAGAGTAGTGTTTGGATAAAAGGCAGGTAGTAAGATTCATTGCTAATATTCTATCAGGTAAATAGTCCTGGATGTTTGGGAGCAAAATGTATTTTGAGAGGATAAAATTGAATAGAGATGTTAATTTTCATAATAAATATAGAGTATAGTAAAATATCTTGAAAGTAATGTTTCCATGGAAAGAAAGAAAAACATGTTGGAATTTAAACTATTGGGATGTCACAACGTTAGCTCAATGTTATTGAGTTATTGAGGACTAATTTTGCAGCTCTATCACCTGGGCTTTATTTGCATACATACAATTACAGTTTATGGAGAGGGTGGATAAAAACATATTTTGCACAATCCTGTAATGTTTTTATGAGCTCTGCAACCTGAAGATAGCAAATAATACACCTAAAACAATAATAAAATGTTTTAATCTCTTACATAGTCCTTCAATATGAATATGTTCTTTTCAAGGGCTACACAGAAAATAGAGCTAAGTTCTTCCAGAAGTGTTCTCCTGTGAAGAGCATTCAGTTTGCATTGAGATAAAAATGAAGTTCTCCAATCACTATGAACTGTGGGAACTTCTCCAGAAAGTCAGGGAGTCACAAATGTGTTCATCGGTACAGAAAATTCTTATTGTCAAGAATATCTTATTAAGTGAGACAACTGTCTTTTCCACAAACTAGAAAGATCTGTGATGTCTATTCCCAATTTTTTTCTAATTCTAAGTAAAATAGAATATCTATATATTATATCTATTATATATCTATTATATCTATATCTAAAATAGAATATCTATAAATATTGGTAGTGTCATTGTACTTAGATTCCTTCAGATATACTGGGCATGAGCTATTAAATTTAGATCTTACAAGTTGGTCAATGATGTGCATCTGGTATTCTTTCTTCTAAGAAAATAATAGACTGAAAAGTGTCTTTTTAAAAAGTAATAGGTTATTAAACTATCTGTCTCCATTTGTCCATTAGAAAAATAAAAATAATTAAAATATTTTAATGCATAGGTTGTTAGTGAAGACGTTCATAAAAAATATTGAGGAAATTTTAGTATACTATTGAATCAGTGCAAGGAATTGAAGTGTCCTACCAATTTGTTTCTCAATAAATTTTACAGATCTAATTTTTAAGAAATAAATTAGGTTTAGGTGATATGTTGCTGGCAAAACAATTTTTAATTATATTTTACAAGTGTATTTTAGATTCCAATTGTATATAATTATGCCTTGATATAAATTGTGAAAAAATTGATGTTGCACCTACTTGCGCAAAATGCAGAAAACAATTTCTACCATTTAGTAAACATTTAGTAGCTTAATAAATATGTTGTTAATGAATAAATGGATTAAGAAAGGGGACAATAAACAAAGACATTTTAAATTTCAAAACATACTATTAATTTAGTCACGCTATTAAAATAAATCACCAAATGATAGTATTTTTGAGCTAAATGAAACAGATAGATGATTTTAAAGGAAAGTGATTTGGTGATAGCAGAGTTAGAGGTTTTGCATCATGCATGCAGAATATGGTCTCCAGGTCTGTAGATTTTTGTTTGTTTGTTTGTTTTGTTTTTTTTCATTTATTAAGTGATTTATTCAATAATTTCACAAATATTTGTTAAATGTCTATAATAATAACTGTACAATAACTGTGTTAGTCATGGCCATGGAAGCGTTAAAAGTGTAACATTTGTCCTGGTTCTCAATGTATATAATATCTAAACACATTGGAGAATACAAAGGAATAAAGAAAAGCAATGGCTCTTCAAGCAAGAATTTCACAAAAATTGCTCTAATGATAGCATATTATAAACCAAATTCTTATTTTATGTATTTATTATTTACTGGTTGCCTGCACAAATCACTTCCTCAGAGTCATTTGTTCTGGTATAGAAACCAAGTTAGATGAGAAATTGATAATCATCTAACTCAAACAAGTGGAACTGGATATTCTAAGGAATATTAGCATCAGGCTATGAGTTTGGAAATATTTATCTTTTACATTTAAAGAATAATTGTAACCTAAATAATGTTGTACACTAAGTAAATATTTATTAAACATCTATTATTCTTATCAAAACAATTTCTTAGAATAGCATTGTCAAATCAGTGCTCTCTTTTTAAACCATGCATGACAACAACTTATATACTCTTTATCATTTTTTAATATATTGATCACCCACTATGAGCCACTCTGCTAGGGCCATAATAATAGAAAAGATAGACATGGCTTGGATTTCAATCTTGTCATCTAATTACTTTAGGATAATATTGTATGTTTCTGCAATTATAGTGTCTGGCCTTGAACAAACCTTGTTAAAATATTCAGCTATGCATTTTATCTTAATACAATTGTTCTCAATAAGGAGTGTTAAAGAGATCCTCCACTCTCCCCAATCTTGATGTTGTATTTTAATTTTAAATTAATAAGTTAAAAAAGCTGTTTAACCATAAATATGCACAAGTACATATTAATTTTTTCTAAAAATGATCTTGCCAGAACTCAATTTTTCCCTTAGATCCAATACAGTAAGGACTTTTTTCTGTTATTTAATTTATATAATTTGAGAAAAACATATTCTACAATCACTGGGTATTTGTTACAAGTATTTTTTTCCTAGTAAAAAGACAGAGACCTTAATACAGATATTAATGTTTTCTCAGATAAAATATATATTGAAATTACTGACATAGCAAAATAATAACTTTATATCCATTCTGTTCATAGAATAATGGCTTATACCTGGGAACTCATATAATTTTAAAAAATATTATTATTACAGATAATATTATCTTAATTCTAAAGTATTTAATAAATTACAATCAATGAAGTACTTGAGGCTTAGATTTTTGTTATTTCTTTTACCTTTCATGGCTGAACATTGAAAAAAGTTAGATAATTTTATTAATTAAGTAGGTTCTTTTTCTTGCTCAGGATTCTCAAATAGATGCTTGGGTAAGACCTTGAATAACTATCCACATCCAGAGTGTCAGAGATAAATGTCTATGAAGTTTACACAAAAATGTACTATGGAAATCTGTAAATATAAATTCAATGACATTTTACATATTCTCTCATTACAAATCTTGGTCTATTATTTGAATTAGAAAAAAAATTTAAGAAATTTGGGATTCTTTGGTACAGCCACAGCTATCCCTTAATACATACTTATACACATATGGCATTTTTTAAAGACTAGGCATAAATAATTTACTGGCAAAGATATATTAACTGGGAAGTTTGTTCTTTTATTCTCTCTTCAGTTACCAGTTGAATTTATCATTAAACATACAAGAAAGAGATCACAAATCAGGTGCCATGTAACTGAAGCCTCAACTTGTCAAACATAAAGCAAGAAAAAGTTCATTGTTTCTTTCAGTACATGAGCCAAAGATCACAGAAAAAAAATTCTTGGCAATTTTGACAACATATACAAACATAGTGCAAGACTCCCTTTAATCATTTTAGCTTTTACAGGATCCTCTCATTTTCTACTTATATTTCTTGCTCTGTCTTTTGATTTTGTCCTCCACTGTGATAACCTCCTCTTTTTTTCATCACATAGAAAAATATAATAATGCATCAGTTGGCTAGAAAAATAGTAAAAATAATGATGATGTAAATGTCACATTAAAATGAATTTTACTCAATTGTGTATTTATAAAACAAAAGTATACATAATTATAAATTTCAATAATATGTAATCAATACCTTACAGATGTTTATCCAGTGAAGCATCATTTATTTTGCACACCAAATAACTGTAGAAAATGGTTTAAACCATGTGTATATAGCTAAAGTTCAGTTAAACTTTATATATATATATATATATATACATACCACACATTATATTTTAATATGTGTGTACTTTAGCCATATATTTTATATATGTACATATGCATATACAGATGCATAAAAATATATTTATAGCTATATCTACATATGTCTGTGTGTGTATGAATTTGTACATACAACTGTTCAAATTATGGATATATATGTTATATTTATGCAGTGTAACTTTGTGTACATTCCTTTTTTTAAAATAAAATACCATGGATATAATTAGGAAGAATGATCTATCATTTTGTAAGTGAAAGTGTTGGCTTTAAAGTAGAGTTCAGGACTCTGGGATAAGATGGTGAGGTAGAATGATGTAAGCCCACCCCCTCACAAAAACAGCAAAATCACAACTAACTGCTGTAATCACAACCATCAACAACAACAAAAAAAACACTGGAAACTACAAAAAAAGATTTCCTACATACAAAGACAAAGAAGAAGACAGAACAAGGTGGTAGGAGAAATGCAAGAGCCATAAAATCAAATCCCATAACCACTGGGTGAGTGACCACAAACTGAAAAGTAATTATATCACAGAGGTTCTCCCACAGGAATGAAAGTTCTGAGCCCTATATCAGACACCCCCAGCCTGGGGGCCTGACATTGGGAGGAGGAGATCCCAGAGCTTCTGGCTTTGAAGGCCAGCAGAGATTGATTGCAGAAATGCCACAGAACTGGAAAAACACTCCACCCTCAGAAGGCACACACAAGGTCTCATGTGCACCAGGACAAAGGGGAAAAAGCAGTGATTTCATAAGAGCCTGGGCCAGATGTAACTGCTGGTCTTGGAGGGTCTCCTGCAGAGGTGGGGGTGGCTGTGGCTCACTGTGGGGACAAAGAAACTTATGGCAGTAGTTCTGGGGAGGATTCATTAGTGTGATCCCTCCGGGAGGCTGTCATTTTCTCACCAAGACCTGGCCCCACTGGTGTAGGGTGCCTGTAGGCTCCAGTGCTGGGATGATTCAGGGCAAACAACCAACAGGATGGGAACACAGCCCCACCAATCAGCAGACAGGCTTCCTGAAGTCTTCCTGAGCCCATAGCTGCCTGCTGAACATACACTTTGACATGGCCTTACCCAACAGAAGGACAAGACCAAGTTCCACACACAGGTGGGAAGGAATCAGTCCCTACCACCAGGAAGCTGGCACAAGCCCCTTAGGCCAGCCTCATCCAACAGGGTGCAGATGGCAGAAGCAAGAAGAACTACCATCCTGCAGTCTGCAGAATGGAAACCACAATAACAGAAGTTAGATTAAATGAGGTAGCAGTGGAATATGTCCAAGATGAAGGAACAACCCTAGAAGAATAACTAAGTGAAGTGAAGATAGGCAATCTGCCTGAAAAAAAAATGCAGGGTAATTATAGTAAAGATGATCCAAGATCTCAGAAAAAGAATGGAGGCACAGATTGAGAAGATACAAGAAATATTTAACAAAGACCTAGGGGATCTAAAGAACAGAAAAACAAAATGAACAATACCATAACTGAAATTAAAAAATACACTAGAAGGAATCAATAACAGAATAAATGAGGCAGAAGAAGGGATAAGTGAGCTGGAAGACAAAATAGTAGAAATCAATGTTGCAGAACAGAATAAAGAAAAAAAATGAAAAGAAATGAGGACAGTCTGAGACTTCTGGTACAACGTTAAATGCACCAACATTTGCATTATCTTCTCCCAGAAGGAGAAGAGAGAGAGATAGGACCTGAGAAAATATTTGAAAAGATAGTAGATGGAAACTTCCCTAATATGGAAAAGGATGCAGTCAACCAAGTCCAGGAAGTACAGAGAGTCTCAGGCAAGATAAACCCAAGGAGGAACACGCTAAGACACATAGCAATCAAATTGACAAAAATTAAAGACAAAGAGAAAATACTAAAAGCAACCAGGGGAAAACAACAAATAACATACAAGGTAATTCCCATAAGGTGATCAGCTAAGGGAGTGGCACAGTATATTAAAACTGATGAAAGGGAAAAACCTACAACAAAGAATAAGCTACCAAGCGAGTCTCTGGTTCATATTCAATGGAGAAATCAAAAGCTTTACAGATAAGCAAAAGGTAACAGAATTCAGCAAAACCAGACCAGCTTTGCAACAAATGCTAACGGAATTCTCTAGGTGGAAAAGAAAAGGCCACAACTAGAAGCAAGAAAATTATGAGTGGAAAAGTTCACCAGTAAAGGCAAATATACCGTAAAGGTAGGAAATCAGCCATACACAAATACAATATCAAAACCAGCAATCATGAGAAGAGGAGAGTACACATGCAGGATACTGGAAATGCATTTGAAGTTAAAAGACCAGCAATTTAAAGTAATCCTGTTTAGGACTTCCCTGATGGTGTAGTGGTTAAGAATCCACCTGCCAACACAGGGGACATGGGTTTGAGCCTTGGTCCAGGAAGATCCCACATGCCACAGAGCAAAAAATACCATGTGCTACAACTACTGAGCCTGCACTCTATAGCTCGTGAGCCACAACTACAGAAGCTGGCATGTCTAGAGCCCATGATACACAACAAGAGAAGCCACTGCAATGAGAAGCCTGCACACCACAACAAAGAGTAGCCCCACTCGCCACAACTAGAAAGAGCCTGCACATAGCAATGAAGACACAATGCAGCCAAAAACAAATAAATAAAAAACAAATAAATATATTTATTAAATAAATTAATTAATTTAATTAAATAATCTTTTTAATATATGGACTGTTTTATCAAAACCTCATACAACCACAAACCAAAAACCTACAATAGATACCCACACAGAAAAGAAAATGGGATCCAGACACAAAAGTAAAGTTAGTCATCAAATCACAAGAGAGGATGACAAAAGAGGAAAGGAAGAAAAAAGACCTACACAAACAAATCCAAAAAATTAACAAAATGAAACATACATACTGATAATTACCTTAAAGGTAAACAGATTAAATGCTCCAACCAAAAGACTTAGACTACCTGAATAGCTTAAAAAAAGAAAGAAAGAAAACAAGACCTTTATATATGCTGTGTAAAAGAGATCCACTTCAGATCTAGGAACACATACAGAATGAAAGTGAGGAGATGGGAAAAGGTATTCCATGCAAATGGAAATCAGAAGAAAGCTGGAATGGCAATACACATATTTATATCAGACAATAGAGATGGTAAAATAAAGACTGTTACAAGAGACAAAGAAGAACACTACATAATGATCAAAGGGTCAATCCATGAAGAAATAACAATTGTAAATATATATGCACCCAACAAAGTAACACCTCGATATATAAGGCAAATACTAACAGCCATAAAAGGAGAAATTGACAGTAACACAATAATAATGGGGAACTTTAACACCCCAATTTCATCAATAGACAGATCATCCAGAGAGAAAATTAATGAAGCCATTAAATGACATATTACCAGATGGACTTAACTGATGTTTATAGAGAATTCCATATGAAAGCAGCAGAATACACATTCTTTTCAATTGAGCATGAAACATTCTCCAGGATTGATTACATGCTGGGCCACAAAGTGAGCCTCAGTATATTTAAGAGAATTGAAATCATATCAAGCATCTTTTTTAAACCACAATGCTATGAGATTAAAAATCAGCTACCAAAAAAAAAAAAGTAAAAAACACAAACACATAGAGGCTGAACAATATGCTACTAAACAACCAATGGATCACTGAAGAAATCAAAAAGGATATCAAAAAATACCTGGAGACAAATACAAACAAACTCACAATAATCTAAAAACTATGGGACACAGCAAAAACAGTTCTAAGAGGGAAGTTTATAGCAATACAAGCTTATCTCAGGAAACAAAATAATCCCAAATAAACAACCTAACCTTACACTTAAAGCAACTAGAGAATGAAGAACAAACAAATCCTAAAGTTAGTAGAAGGAAAGAAATCATAAAGATAAGAGCATAAATAAATGAAATTGAGATGAAGAAAACAATACAAAAGATCAATGAAACTAAAAGTTGGTTTTTGAAAAGATAAACAATACAGATAAAACTTTAGCCAGACTCATCAAGAAAAAAAGAGGGAGGACTCAAATCAATAAAATTAAAATAAAAAAGAAGTTACAACGGACACCACAGAAATACAAAGGATCATAAGAGACTACTACAAGAAATTACATGCCAATTTAATGGATAACTTAGAAGAAATGGACAAATTCTTAGAAAGATAGAATCACCCAAGACTGGACCAGGAAGAAATAGAAAATATGAACAGACTAATTACAAGTACAAAAATTTTAATTGTAATTTAAATAGTCCCAACAAATGAAAGTCCAGGACCAGATGGCTTCACAGGCAAATACTAACAAACATTTAGAGAAGAGTTAAAACCTATCCTTCTGAAACTCTACCAAAAAATTTCAGAGGGAGTAACACTCCTGAACTCATTTGCTATCATCCTGATACCAAAACCAGACAAAGATACCACAGAAAAAGAGGTTTACCAGCCAATATTACTGATAAATTTAGATGCAAAAATCCTCAACAAAATGTTAGCTATCTGAATCCAATAATATACTAAAAGGATCACACACCAGGATCAATATAAAATAAATAAAAAAATAAATAAATAAAATCGAGTTCAGATTCTTGTCAGTGACTAACTCTGTGTCCTTAGCAAGTTTGCTAAAATTTCTGAACCTTCTTCTGGAAATTGTGCATGATACAGTTTCATTTTTTTCCAGAGCTAATTGTAAGGGCTAAATAAGCTAATGAATTCTGAGAAGAAAATAGCACAATCTCTTCATATAGGAGATGCTCAATTAATGTTGAACTCCTCCTTATTCCAATCTCTGGTATTATTTTTTGGGGAGAAATTATTGTGCAAAGATGATTCCAATTTTAAAGAGAATGTGAAAACCTGTAGCTAATTATACAACAAAAATACAGCAAAAAAAATCTGAAAGAAATTATTGCTTTGTTTTTATTTGAGTCTGCTAAATGGAAATTACCTCTGAACTCAAGCTATTATTAACAACAATAACTGTTTATATCTTTTTCTAGTGTTTCAGATTATTTTATGCTATGCTTAATGACATACTAGAATAACTTAATCCATCATCTATTTTAAATATCCTTTCAGCTTATCATTCAAAAATTACTTTGGTACTTTAAGTTTCTAAATGCATTGACCTGGCAAAATTACACTGTAATCAGTGCTGCTTCAATGCTGGAAGCATAACTACATTCCAGAACCTCAGTGTTAGAGGTACTCTACTGACTGAGTTTGAGGAAAACTGTTCAGAAGTTGATGTAGGATACAGAAATTTGTTCAGTCACTGATTTTTATATGTTAAATTCTATATTAAATTAAATGGTAATTGAAAATTCCACACAGCTCTTGGCCTTTGCTCTTAGGTGCTCTAATATTTGTGAACACTACATGGCAGTGTGGTTATTAGAATCTCACTGTTTTCATGTATCTCTGATTTGCTTAATGTAGCCTACAAAAGGGAGTAATATTTCTTTTTTTAATTGTAGTATGGTTGAGTTACAATATTATATTAGTTTCAGATGTACATCATTGTAATTCAATATTTTTATAGAATACACTCCATATTAAATTATTACAAAATACTCTATTCTCTGTGCTATACATTACATCCTTGTAAATTATTTATTTATTTTTTACCTAGTAGTTTATATCTCTTAATACACTTCACCTATTTTTTCTTTCCACCACCCCTCTCCCCTATGGTAACCAAACGTTTGTTCTCTGTATCTGTGAGTTTGTTTCTGTTTTGCTATATTTTTTCATTAGTTTTAATTTTTAGATTCTACATATAACTAAAAATATATAGAATTTGTCTTTCTCTCTTTCATTTCTTTCACTTTGCATATACCATCCAGGTCCATTCAGTTTTTTTTCACATCTCACAATTTCATATTTTTGTGGCTGAAACATCATATATATACATCTTCTTTTTATCCATTCATCTGTTGATGGTCACTTAGGGTGTTTCCATATCTTGGCTATTGTAAATAATGCTGTATGGATATTGCAGTGTACATATATTTTTGAGTAAATGTTTTCATTTTCTTTGGATATATACCTAGGAATGGAGTTACTGGATAATATGGTAGTTTTAGTTTTAATTTTTTGAGGAAACTTCATACTGTTTTCCATTCCCACCAGCAGTGCATGAGGATTCCCTTTTATCCATATCCTCACCAACACCTGTTATTTCTCATCTTTTTGATGATAGCCTTTCTGACAGGTGTAAAGTGATATCTCATTAGGATTTTAACTTGCATTTCCCAGATGATTAGTGACATTGAGCATCTTTTCATGTGTCTGTTGGCCATATGTATGTCTTCTTTAGAAAAATGCCTATTCAGGTCCTCTGCCCATTTTTTAATCAGATTATATGTTTTCTTTTATGATATTGAATTGTATGAGTTCTTTAATATATTTTGGTTATTAACCCCTTATAGGTCATATCATTTGCAAATATCTTCTCCCATTCATGAGGTAGTCTTTTAGTTTTGTTGATCATTTCCTTTGATATGCAAAAGTTTAAATGTGATTTGGTCCTATTTGTTTATTTTGCTTTTGAATCCCTTGTCTGAGAAGATATATATATATATATATATATATATATATATATATATATATATATATATGGCTAATATCATTGTCAAAGAGCATCCTGACTATGCTTTCTTTTAGGAGTTTTCAGGTCTTCACGTCTTACATTCAGTTTTTTATCCATTTTCATTTAATTTTGTTTGATTCTGATGTAAGAAAATATTCTTTTTTCATTCTCTTACATGTAGCTGTCTAGTTTTCCTAACACCACTTATCAAAGAGACAATCTTTCCCCCATTGTATATTCTTGCCTCCTTTTTCATATATAAATTGACCATATGTGCTTGGGTTTATTTTGGGGCTCTGTATTCTGTTCTATTCATCTATGTTTCTGTCTTTGTGCCAGCACCATAATTTTTTGATTTCTAGAGCTTTGTAGGATAGTTTGAGTCAAGGATTGTGATATCTCCAGCTTAGTTCTTTTTTTCTCCCAAGATTGCTTTGGCTATTCTGGGTCTTTTGTGGTTCAAAACAAATTTGGGGGTTATTTTTTTCTATTCTTTTCAAAAATGCCATGGATATTTTGATAGGGGTTGCATTGACCCTGTAAATTTCTTTGGTTATTATGGATATTTTAACAGTATTAATTATTCTAATCTATAAACACAAACTATCTTTCCATTTATTTTAACATCTTCAATTTCCCTCATCAGTGACTTACAGTTTTTAGAGTACAGGTCTTTTTACCTCTTTGGTTAAATTTATCCCTAGCTTTTTATTCTTTTTTTGATTTGATTATAAATAAGCTTGTTCTCCTGTTTTCTCTTCCTGGGTTCATTGTTAGTATATAGAAAACCAACATATTTCTGTATCTTAATTTTGCAACCTGCAAATTTACTGAATTGATTTATTTGTTCTAAATGTTTTTTGGTGAAGACTTCAGCATTTTTTAAACATAGAATCATGTCATGTGCAAGCAGTGAGAGTTAACTTATTCCCTTCTAATTTGGAATACTTTTAGTTCTTTTTCTTGTCTTATTGCTGTGACTAGGACTTTGTATACTATGTTAAATAAAAGTGGTGAGAGTAAACATCCTTGTCTTGTTCCTGATCTCAGATAAAAAGCTTTCAGTTTTTCACCATTGCATATGATGTTGGCTGTGAGTTTTTCCCACACATGGCCTTTATTATGTTGGAGTATGTTCCTGCATACAGTTTGTTGAGAGTTTTCATGATAAATGGATGTTGAATTTTATCAAATGATTTTTTTTTCCATCTGTTGAGTTGATCATGAGATTTTTATCCTTCATTTTATTAGCATGGTGTAGCATGTTGATTGAGTCATGGATATTGAACCATTTTTGCATCCCTGTTATAAATCCCCTTGATCTTGATGTATGATTCTTTTAGTGGATTGCTGAATTTATTTTCCTATATTTTATTGAGATTTTTATATCTATGTTCTTCAGAAATATTAGCCTATAAATTTATTTCTTTATTATAATTATTTTTTTTGTAGTGTCTTTGTTTGTTTTTGGTATCAGGGTAACACTGTCCTTGTAGAATGAGTTTGAAAGTGTTCCCACCTCTTAAATTTTTTGGAATATTTTGAGAAGGATAGGTGTGAACTCTTATGTAAATATTTGGTAGAATTACACTTTGAAGCTCTCTGTTCCCAGACTTTTGTTCATTGGGTGTTTTTTGATCACTGATTAAATTTCAATACTAACAATCTTTTTGTTCAAATTTTCTATTTCTTTCTTATTCAGTCTTAGGATATTGTTTGTAGGAATTTATCTATTTGTTTAGATTGTCCAATTTGTTGGTGTATAACTGTTTGTAGTATTCTCTTATGATTGTATTTCTGTGATATGGGCTCTACCTTCTCCTTTTTCATTTCAAATTTTGTATATTTGGGGCCTCTCACTTTTTTTCTTGATGAAATCTGGCTAAAGGTTTTTCAATTTTCTTTAACTTTTTAAAAAATGAGCTCTTGGTTTCAATGATCTTTTCTATATTTTTTCGATTTTATTTATTGCCACTCTGCTATTATTTCCTTCCTTCTGCTGACTCTGGACTTTGTTTGTTCTTTTTCTAATTCATTTAGACAGAAAGTTAGGTTGTTTATTTGAATTTATTTTTGTTTCCTGGGGTAAGCTTGTATCACTACTATTGTCCCTTTTAGAATTGCTTTTCCTGTGTCCCATAGATTTTTTACAGCTGTGTCTCCATTTTCATTTGTCTCAGTGTATTTTAAAAATTTCCTTTTTGATTTCTTCATTGACCCATTGTGGTTGTGTTTTTTGTTGTTGTTGTTGTTTTTGTTTTTGTTTTTTTTTTTTGTGGTATGCGGACCTCTCACTGTTGTGGCCTCTCCTGTTGTGGAGCACAGGCTCCGGACACACAGGCTCAGTGGCCATGGCTCACGGGCCTAGCCACTCCATGGCATGTGGGATCTTCCCGGACTGGGACACGAACCCATGTCCCCTGTATTGGCAGGCGGACTCTCAACCATTGTGCCACCAGGGAAACCCCATTGCTGTTTTTATAGCAGGTTCTTTTTAGTCTCCACACACTTGGGTTTCTTCCAACTTTATTCTTGTAATTGATTTCTAGTTTCATACTGTTGTGTTTAGAAAAGATGCTTGACATTTCCATCTTCTTAAATTTATTGAGATTGATTTTGTGGCTAAGCTTGTGATATATCCTGGAGAAAGTTGTACATGCACTTGAAAAGAATGTGAATCCTGCTGTTTTGAATGGAATTTTTCTGTAGATATCTATTCACTCCATGTGGTCTAATGTGCCATTTAAGGCTTCTGTTTCATTTTCTGTCTGGATGACCTATCCAATAGGGTATTAAATTTCCCTACTATTAATGTGTATTATCAATTTCTCCCTTTATGTCTATTAATATTTGCTACTTATTTGTTACTTATACCTGATTTCTTTTTCAAAGTAGGAAAGTTTTTAGCCATTGTTTCATCAAATATATTTTCTGCCACTTTCTCTCTCTCTTCTCCTTCTGGGACCCTATAATATGAATGTTAGCACACTTGATGTTGTCCCAGAGGTTCGTTAATTTATCCTTATTAAATTCTTTTTTCTTTTTGCTGTTCTGACAGGATGATTTTCACTATTTGGTCTTCCAACTCAGTTATGCGTTCTTCTGTTTCATCTAATTCCTCCTAGTGTATTTTTTATTTCACTTATTTTAATTCTTCAACTCAGATTGTTTCCTTTTATACTTTCTAGTTCTTATTTGAAATTCTCATTGTCCTTTTCTATTATTTTCCTGAGTTCAGTGAGAATTTTTATTACTACTGCTTTGAACTCTTAGGTAAATTACTTATCTCCATTTTATTTTATTTTATTTTTTCTGGGGTTTTATGTTGTTCTTTCATTTGGAACATATTTCTCTGTCTTCCCATTTTGTTTGACTTTCTCTTTTTGTCTCTAAGATATTAGGTAAAACAGTTACCTACCCAGTCTTGAAGGCAGGTCCTTATGTGTGAGTATTCCTATGCAGTCTGTGTGTACCCAGTTGTTTTTGTGGGACAGCTGAATCTGAAGTAATAACTGGCCATATCTTGTCTCAGGGCACATTGGCAGCCACCACCTTGGTGGAGTATAGGGCTGGAGTTGAGTGTGGGTTTAGAGCCCAGGTGTGAACCAGGGCTTCTCAAGGCACAATGGCAGTTGCTGGCCTGATGGAGGGGCAGGGTCTGAGTCTAAGGGACTGGAGCAGGAGCTGGACTTCTCCACAGTATGGTACTCTCTTCTTTGTATGGTGGCAGGGAAAGGTCCCAGCTTGTCTGAGCTGTAAATATCAGCTAGCTTGGCTTTTTTCTAGCAAGATAATTGTTTCCACCTTGGTTGGAAACAGTTTCAAAGCAGGAAGGCCTGGAGTAAGAGCCTAGTGAGGTCTGGGGGGAATGGTAGCATTGTCCTGGCTGGCTGGCCAGAATGCAAGACAGTTTTCAATCTGCTGCCTCTGCACTGGGACTGGAAGAAGGCAAGTCTGTGTGTACACTCTTCAAAATCATAATCTCAGTTCCTACAGCCCTTCAGTAAGCCCCATTTGTTTTCAAACTATCCAAGGTGGCTTGTCTTCATGGTGCCAGACACCACAACTGGGGTCTCCAATATGAGTCTTGAACCCCTCGCTCCTTAGGCAGGTTCTTCTAGCCTACAATAAACCCTTCGTCTCTGGGATTACCTATCAGATTTGTGGATCCCAACTAGATTGCTTCTTCTCCCCGTCTGACTCCTTGTGGTTCACTTATTTTATAATCTTGGTTGTAGAATAGCCATTCTAAGAGTTTTTAGGTCATTCTTAGACAGAGTTGCTTGATATATAATTGCAGTTTTGATGTTTTTGTAGGGGGGAAGTGAGCTTCAGTTCTTTCTAGTACACCACCTTGAAGCTACTGTTTGGATTAATGTTCTTAATCCTATTGTAGTGCTGTTATTCCCTCTTAACAATCAAAGATTGTTTTATCAGATTTGTTTTATCATGTATTAAACAAACTTTTAATAAAGACCTACAATGCTAGTATGTCCAAATCACTGTTCTGTGTGTTATTAATAAAACTGCCCATATTTCTAATGGAGAAAGGTAGTAATAGTGCTTATCAATTTATTCTTAAGTACTTTTGACTATTTAATGGACCCAAAAAGCACCACAGAAACCTGCTCCCACAAAATGTCCAGGTTTTCAATGGTGCTATTTTTCTACTGAATTGGTGACTGTCTTAAATATCACCACACATGGAATAAAAACTGTGTGACTTTTCAGAGATTTATTTTCATCTGTATTTTGCTATCACTTCCTTTGTCCACCTCAAAGTATTTTTTGAAAGTTAAAAACATATGATAAACCTGGGACAATTTTTGTAACATGGAATATTCATAGAATAGAATTGATAGGTTCAGTCATCTCTAATATCTAATGTGGGAGCCATCCTTTGAAGGGGTATTGTTTTTGGGGGGGGGGAATGGGGAAAGTGGCAAGCCTATCTCCCAGTGAGACAACAACCCAACCACATATTCTTAATACAAACTGCCACATATCTCAGCTTTTCATTTTAATGTTTCTCATAATATTTCTTTAAGAAATATAAATGTATTTTACTGATAAGTATTGAAAACCATTGATCTAATTTTATTATAAATTACTGGTGTTAGTATCAGTTATCTACAAGTTCTAGGTTATAGACTAAACTAATGTTAAGTTTGATTCAATAATATTGTCACAAATGTTGTGATAAGAAATGAGTCATTGAGTATATAGAAAAGTGAGACACAATATAACTATGAGCAATTGCCTGATCAAAGTTTTCAGGTGTTATGCACCATATGTACACTTAGTCAACAATTTCAATTATCTCATATTTTCATCTTCTAAAACATTGCTAAAAAGTTTATGTTTCATGTATCTCCTTTTTCTGTTTATTTCACATAAATTGAGAAAAATATATTATCTTTGATATAGCAATGTCAGTGTTTTGTGTTGCTTTATTACAGCATAAGCACTTAAGAGCAGCATAGTAAGTTATTATCTTTTTTATTATAAGTGAATAAATTCAGTCTTTAGAAGGTCAGTTAAACTTCCTAGGAGCCCAGAACAAGAAAAAAAAAGTTTCTGGCTTCTTTCATAGATTTTAATAACTTCAGTGACACTTTCTATATACTTAGCATGATGCTTCATAAAAGTGTGAAGTCAATAAATCTTCCTGACTAACCTCCTAAATAAAGCTGATCACAGCAACTCTAACCAAATAAAATTAGCATACCATTTCCCTAATTTTATTTCTTCAGTCATTATAAGTTAGTGGAGAAAATATATTGATTAAATAAGTCCTTCATCAATAATCTTGAAACTAATAGAAAGAAAGGAGGAGTAAGAGGAAACATTTTTTCAGCAATAATAGAAAATACCTACTATCTTGAATCTTACCTATGAAGGAATAGTGACACAAGATATAAATTACATCTTGTACAGCTGTCATATGTAAAGACCTCGGAGAACACTAAGTCTCCTTTTCTGAAACATGAAACCAATACTCTTTTTTCCCCACTGTTTTCAGAAAATTCTAAATATCGTTTGCCAAAACTTGTCAGGGAAGACGGGGCCAAAACTGGCACAGTCAGCCCTCAGTATCCACAACTTCCATATCCATGGATTCAATCAACTGGATCAAAAATATTTTGAAAAATATAAATTCCAGGAAGTTCCAAAACACAAAACTTGAATTTGCTGCACACTGGCCACTATTTATGCAGCATTTACATTGTATTAGGTACTATAAGTTATCTAGAGATGACTTAAAGTGTACAGGAGGATGCATACAGATTAAATGAAAATACTATGCCATATTATATAAGGAACTTGAGCATTCCTGGGACTTTGGTATCCACAGAGTTCCTAGAACCAATCCCCCTCAGATACTGGAGGATTGTAATTGTGTTACAGATATTACAGACATAAACAACTAGAATGAAAATATAAATAAAAAGAGGGCTATTTTATACCTTTGACCAACCTCTCCCTATTTTCCCCACCTCCTTGACCCTGGTAACCACCATCCTAATCTGTTTCTATATATTCAACTTTTTTAGATTCCACATATAAGTGAGATCATGTATTTTTAAAAATAATTATTTCCATATCAGGCTTATTTTATTTAACATAATGGTACAAAGTTGCAGTTATGTAGAAGGAATTAGTCTAGAGGACTAATATACAGCAAGATATATATAGTTAATAGCAACATAAGAAGAATGTTTCTTCATTAACAACATTTTCAGAGTTTGAAGTTTTTATTATACATTTACTCTGTAAAAGTATAATATAGGAAATGTTATTCTTAATAAAATATATCTAATGATAACAAAAGGAATAAACATGATAAAAAGGACAAAAAATGAAAACAATAATTTTATTACAAATTGATGTATTAATTCCTGGCTTTTGCTGCTAAGAAAATAATTTAATCTGAACCTAGTCTGGCAATACACGTCTGAACTAAATTCAAATTGAGCATTTTTTTTTCTTAGTTTAGTTTGATGATTTTGAATATGTAACCAGGGTAAGGGAAGGAAAAATAACTATTTGGCTGCAGAAGCCCACTTTAAATATGATTCTATTTAAACCCAAAGGTATCCTAGAAACTAGCAACATTATTAAGCTGGGATTAGACCAAATACTCCAGATGTATATAAAGCTGGTGTTTTCAAATTCCTAGGAGCAGGCTTGAACTCATATGACCCACAGGAGATTCAGAAAAGGGAGAAGGAGGTGGATTTCCAAGCACCCTTATGGCATCAATAATTAAGCTATGAGTTGTGAAATTGCATATATATATATTTACTTTGTTTTTCTCTTTATTAAAATAATTCAAGGAAATGAAGAAATGAGGAAATCTTATAATTTCTGGATTATGTTGGCATGCTAGTAGCTGATCAATTCATTCTGAGAAAGAACTAATAGTTGTTATAGAAACAACACTTAAAATAAAACAAATAGGCATGTTTAGTATGTAACTGAAAAGAAGACAGCTTGTAATTTCATCCATTTCTGACAACAAATATATCAGTAGTGAGAAACGTACTTGTGCCTTGAGACAGAAATCTATTGCCAAAGTCACAGGTAGGTTGCCCATTTTATGCACTCAAATATATCATAGATTATGTCTTTTTGTATTCTGCTGTATTTTTGAAATTGTACTTTTAGGTTTTATGCATAATTTAAGAAAAAGGTAATTCTATATACCTAAATTATCTTGTTATGTGATGTCATGTCTTACTTTAGAGCTGTAGTAGGGAATGCAACAAGAGAGTGGTGAGAAAAGTAAAAGCATGCAAGCAAGACAGAGAAAAAGACAGAAAACATTAAAAAACATACTTAGCTCCCAGGTCTCATATGTATATCAAAAAGTGAAATTAAAGCAATGTTATAATTATCTTACACAAAATGTGAATTCTTTAAACACCTTGAGTCCTCTTCACTCTTCATCATTCCTGCTTTACTCAATTTACCTGTCTGGGTCCTAATATCATTTGAATTTGGGATCTCTCAAATAAATAAACTAGCTGGTGAATGTTATTTATATTACAACAAGTAAGTATGATAACTTGATTATGGTAAATGCCCAACAATAATTTACAAATATAAATTAAATATGTAGTAGCTTATTGCCATCAGTTAAGTGTTTAAACAAAAGTAATAACATAAATTAAACAAAAAATACCACAATTCTCCTAAATCAGTCAGTAATTCCTGATACTGTTCAGTATTTCTCATAATTTTCTTTGAAAAAAGAATGCAACTTACCTTTATTCAGAAATGAATCAATTAATAGAGGATAAGTGGAATTCAGGGGAACTCCAAAAGATATATTCTTTCTTAAATAATTCAGTGCAGAAATGAATCGGGCTTAGGGTGATAACCTTGTTTGAGAGATCTCAAAAATGATAAAGTATAATTTAAGGCATCTATGGTCTACTGATTAAACTATTAATGATAAGCCAGACAGTGCTACTTCTGGTTCTGAACTTAAAAATGTGTCTATGTATTTAGCAGGGTTTTTTTTTTTCCCCAAAAAAGGAATGGGCGAGGACATTTGGTTCTGTGATGTGTTGTGTTTATATATCACAAATATCACTTGATATGCACATTCATTAGAAAAGAATCAATTCAGCAGAGTGAGTTAAATGAAGTATGCTAATATGCAATGATTTTAAACTACCACAGGGTGGTAGGAGATTCACTTTCCACAACGTTTAGCTAATTGGCAGAACTAACTGCTTTGCTACACTTCTACCATTTTCAAATCCATTATTAGAAGCTATATCATTGTTACTGCTCAGTAAGTGAATAAAATCTCAGAGGCAAAATTACACTTTAGGATATGCTATACTTAAACAAAATTCAAAACTAGAAAGGCCAAAGTGTCCATATATTAACTTGGTTCCTTTGCTTGTCTGTTTGCATGTTTTCCATTTTGTTTTGTTTGTTTGTTTGTTTTGCAAAAAAGACAATTTATCTTGAATGATTTATGTAGGGAAAGTTCATTGGATACTTACAATAAATTTATTATATTATTTGTTGTTATGTCATTTAAGATAACATAAATAGTATTATTAATAAACTTTTTCATCACTTTACCTCCAAAAATGGAAATATACATGTAAATGATATTAAATCAGAATTTTAGAGTTAGAAAAAATTTATAACTCTATATAGAGAACAAATTTCTTATTTTACAGATATATAAAATAAAATTAGGGTAAGTTACAAAAATCACACAGATAATTTGCAGAAAAGATAACTCTAGCAATTAAGTCTGTTTTAATACTCTGTGTTGAAATAATGCACATATACATAGCCATCTAGAGATTTTGTAATTATTATACAAATAATATATATATTATATATTAATATAATGATATATATATATTATATAATATATATATTATATGTAAAGAAATGCAGGACAATCGGATTAATGATGATGAATGAGTGTAGTAGGGATAACTTCATTGTCACTATTTCCTATGTGTACTTAGAATGGATTGGTAAGATTATTGATATACTTTAAAATTATTCAAGATTTGGGTAATTTTTTTTATTTTTAAAAGTTTAAAAGCCAACTTGTACATACTTCACAATCTACCTATGTGACAAAAAATAGATGGAAAAGAGATTACTAGAGCTTGTTTATTCATCAACTAATACTATTTAAATATTTATTGTCTTATAAAAGTAGCTCATATATTTATTATATATGCCTATTTAAAAAGATCTGAATCCCACCATGGAATTTTTAGTGTGTTTCTCTTTAAGCTGTGGTACAATTTGTATATTTAAACTAGAAACATTGTATTACTTCTTAAATGCTTGATAGAAATAAATTTCATGGTCTACAAAATTTTAATTTTTAAGTGAAATATTTAATACATGTTTATCTCCTGTATTTTAGTTTACATATAAATAAATAAATATTCACATATAATATTTACATATATATAAATAAATAAATAAATACACAATTCAAATTCTGGTTGATATTTGGGGACTAAATAAAATATATTGAAAGCCTTATCTCCCTCAAATAAATTTTTAAAATATATGGAAATATATTTTCTTGCCTTTTTGAAAACATAATAATTTTCAGTCTATATAATCTATAAGGAAAAAATACTGTGTTGGATTTTAAGGAGACATTGTATGTAATTCATTTTTTACCTTAACTATTTTACACATTTACTGGAATATAAGCACTGTAATTTTTTATATGACCCAAATCACTCTTCTATAATATCCACTTTAATATAGACAAAAAAGGTAGCCAAGTATTTTTGGGTAGGGAGTAACATGGTGAAGTAGTGCCATGAAATGACGATAATGATAATAACCAGAGTGTATATGGGGAGAAAATGTAAAGACATGAGGGCCAATTAAGTTTCAAATATTCCTTGATAAGTAAAAGAGCCTTCACAAATTCCAAAGAGACATAGAAAGGAAAGTAAGAAGATGAGAAATTTGTTGAAGTAAGCGTGACCCTCAGGTGGAGGCAGTATGGTGAAAGAGAGGATGTTGTCATATAGGACTAGATGGTTTTCAGCATGGAGCCTTTAATAAAACAATAAGAATAATAATTTAAAAAAACTAATTTGGTATCAGGAAATAATTAGATTGGTTGTAAATACATTGAATTTGAGGGACTGACATTACATTCTAGTAGAATTATTAGCTATTCAAGATTGTATACTAAATCACATGGGAGATATTATTTTAGAACATGGATTTTGGAGCCATATGAAAAGAAGATAGATGAATACATGGAAATGAATGAGAGAAAAATGAAAAGTTTGAAGACAGAACTTAATAAAATGCCAGAATATAAAAGTTATTGTAAAGAACCAAAAATATGGGCTGTAAAATGGGAAACTAAAACAAAATACTTGTGGGTTGCTCAATTAGATAGATTATCTTCCTATTCTGAGTCCACATATGTTATAGCTCTGAACTAGATTGGAAACTCCTTAACCATCTTTTCCATAGACACCCCAACACTATATCTCACTAAACAGAAAAAAATAGTTGCCTTTGATGAATAATATCAATAATATCAAAATGTATTTTTAAAGTTATATTGGATGATTTGAAAATCATTAGTGATGAGCAAGAATGAGGGAGTGTAAATTATTCTGTCAAATCAATAATAATGAAATAAAGATATCCAATTGTATAGAAAATTATGTTTTTTTCCTTCAGATCATAATTCTTGGTTTATTCATACATAGAAAAAAAATAAGCAATATGTTTAAACTTAGTTTTTGACTGTTAATATGCATTTATAACTCCCCAATCACTAAAATAATAAAATTTTAAATTCATTATTTCGGCAGCCAATAAGAGTTTAAATTTAATTAAATTCAACTCTTCTTATTACCTTAAATTTTAAGAGTCCTATATTTTGATGTTTTCCATAATGACTAAAATGTTTAAAAAATAATATCTTAGAAACTTCTTTAAACTTAAACAGAGAAATGAAATAAGACATCTAAAATTTCTACCTATATGTACATTTAATTTGAAAAAAAAAAACACTGCTAACTTTTTATTTGCACTCTATTACTCCATGACATAAAATTGACAGTGGAAATACAACTAAGATGATAAATTATAATTGATATACAACACTCTGATATCTCATCAGCAATTTACTTTGGCTTTTATTTGTCTGGATTCATTAGGCATTAGTAAATAGTTATAAATGCTTCCTAAAGAAATATAAATCATAAAAATATTTATTCAGGAAGAGATTAATTGGAATATTAGTTTTAATGATGAAATTTAAACTATCAATTTAATGGTTTACATTATTATATGGTGTACAAGAAGCTGGAATTTTATGAAGCCATTAATAAATTAAAATGAGGTAAAAAAGGCAAATACAATAATATAAACAAGAATAATGTCCATATTCCTTTCCAGTGGTTGTCATAATAAATTACCACAAATTGAGAGGTTTAAAATGACACAAAGTTACCCTTTCACATTCTGGAAACCAGAAGTCTGAAATCAAGTTTTTGAGAGGGTCAATTCCCTTTGGAAGAGATGAAGGAGAATCCATTTTATACCTTCTTTCAGTTTCTGGTGGCTGCCAAAAATGATTGGTGCTCCTTAGCTTACTGCTGCATAACTCCAAATTCACCTCCAGTTTTGGCATTGCCTTCATGGTGTTTCTCTGTGTCTCAAATTTTGCTCTGGTTTTATCTTATAAGCACACCTCAACTTTCATTGGATTTAGGGTCCACTGTAAATCCAGAATGAGTTCACCTGGAAATCCTTAACTTAATTATATCTGGAAAGGTATTTTATCCAACTAACGTTATATTTGCAGCTTCTGGTGGTTAGGATTTTGGACATATCTTTTGTGGAGGACACTATTCAACCCACTACAGTGCCAATCAAATTAGAAAAAAGGATATGCTAAACATTTATTGTGTGCTATGTCATGTATTAAGTGTTTTGAGAGCTATTAATGTATACAATTATTAGAATAAACCTGTGAGTTATCCTGCTCCTGAAGGCAGATTTCTTGGTTTCAAATACTTCCTCCATTATTTACTTGATATTTTATCTTGGGCAGGTTATTTAAATATATAACACCTCAATATTCTCAATTTTCTCATCTGGAAATGGGGCATATGGGTACTTATTTAATAGAATTGTGTTAAGTATTTAATAAGCTAATATTGAAAAATGTGTGTGTGATAAAACTGATTGGGTAAGCACACCAAAAAATAATAAAAGTATATGACAATGTGACTTCTTTTTCATACTATTAATAAATGGAATGTCTGATAAACATACATATCTACTTTCCATAAATAACCAGAAAATTGAGGGAAATATATGAAACAACTATTTTTTTAGATATTGGATAATAGATAATGCAGAACAATGACCAATGAGAGAAGAAAAATAAGAATAGTGAATACCACAGTCACCTATGGAATTTGCCTGGATGCAGTTTTCTGTTCATGGTATGGAGATCAATGCCTAACAGAACAAAGAAGATTCACTGAGATATGGAGACAGCAATTGGATTTCGGTAGTCAGAGTCTGGAGTTCATGGGGCAGAGTACCAGAGAAGGAGATCGTCATAGATCGCTTTGGGAAAAAAAAAAAAAACCTACAAAAATCTACGGTAATCTAAACAATTCACAGAACTTACATAGTATGAATATCTGAGCATTATTATCCAATTTGAACAATACATTTAATTGTCAAACCTGAGTTCATGTGCCCAATGAACAGTGAGGTCAACAAGCTAAAATGTCATAGTTTGGAGCAGAGTTTGCAAGGGCCACAGAAGGAGAATTGGCAGCTCATGCTCAAAAAGCCCAAATTCCCCTATGGTTTTTGGGGAAGAGTTTTTATAGGCAAAATTTGGGAAGAGGGCTGCAGGGTGTGTGACTTTCTTCTGATTGGTTACTGGTGAGCTAACAGGGTGGTGTCCTAGGAATCTTAATCATCAACCTTCTGGTTCCAACCAGTCTGGTATCTATGTGCTTGTTCTCTGTCTGAAGTTACCATCCTCAACCTGGGTGGGGAACCCACACTCTGTAGAAGAACTGAGAGATATGTATCAGATTGCTATGCACAGCCCTGAGGAGGAACCAAGACCCTGTTCCATCACTGCACTATTGTTCCTTGATTACCTTTTGTTTCTGCATTCACTCTCTGCCCTAATTAGTAACTGTTTGAATCCACACTTTGGAACTCAGGGAAGGTCTAAAAGGCTGACGCCTTTTTTCTACAAACAAGAAACAGGGGACACAGATTGGCTTTTTTACCCAGAAAGGCCCCACAAGGTCCCGCTCAGCTTTAAATTTAAAAAAAATCAAAATTTTCACACCATTTTTTAGTAGGAGTTAACAGGCTGATTCTAAACAAAAGTATGCCAAATAATTTTGAAAGGGAGAAAAAATATTCAAGGAAGTAACTTCCTAAATTTGAGAGAGAATATAAAGCTACATTCCTCAAGAGAACACAGTATTGGCTCACAGATACATAGATTAATGGAACAGAAATAAATATATGTCTATAGGGTCAACATTTTTTTTTTTTTAACAAAAGCACTGGTGCATCTCAATATAGAAAAAAGAGTCTTTGTAATAAGTGGTGCTGAAACAACTAGACATTCATAAGAAAAAAATAACCTAGGGTTTATCTCACACCAAACACAATATTGTGTCAAGATAAATAATATAGAAAACCACAAAAGATTAAAATATATTTTTACAGGTGAGTACTTCTTATACAAGACATAGAAAGTCCTAAACATTAAAAATGATTAATTGGGCTTTATTAAAATTAGTTATGTATCTTTTCCATTACAAATTAAATGTAAATATGGTATATACACGTATTATATATATTATATACATATACACATAATATATATTGACAATTTATATTCGGTATATGCAAAAATCTACGAGTTCACAAATAAGACTAATCTAATAAAAGTTTATTTTTGAGTAAACTTCAAAAAAGGAAGATATACAAATGAACAATTAGCACAAACATTTCTCAAAATCATCTGTCATTGGTGAAATGTTATCATGTATTGGCAAGAATGGGGACAAACTTTTACTCTCATAAAGTGCTGGCATTTTACTTCTTTCTTTATTTACTTTTTTTCTTTTTTGCGGTACGAGGGCCTCTCACTGTTGTGGCCTCTCCCATTGCGGAGCAACAGGCTCTGGACGCGCAGGCTCAGCAGCCATGGCTCACGGATGCAGCCGCTCCACGGCATGTGGGATCTTCCCAGACCGAGGCACGAACCCATGTCCCCTGCATCTGCAGGCGGGCTCTCAACCACTGTGCCACCAGGGAAGCCCTTTATTTACTTTTAAGTTTTATTGGAGTATAGTTGATTTACAATGTTGTGTCAATTTCAGGTGTACAGCAAAGTGAATCAGTCGTACATACACATATATCCACTCTTTTTGATTCTTTTCCCATATAGGCCATTACAGAGTACTGAGTAGAGTTCCCAGGGCTATACAGTAGGTCCTTATTAATTATCTATTTTATATATAGCAGAGTGTATATGTCAATCCAAATCTCCCAATTTATCCCTCCCCGCCATTACCCTCTGGTAACCATAAGTTGGTTTTCTACATCTGTAACTTTATTTCTGTTTTGTAAATAAGTTCATTTGTACCCCTTTTTTAGATTCCACATGTAAGAGATATCATATGATATTTGTCTTTCTCTGTCTGACTTCCTTCACTCAGGATGACAATCTCTAGGTCCATCTGTGTTGCAGCAAATAGCATTATTTCATTCTTTTTTATGGTTGAGTAATATTTCATTGTATATATGTACAACATCTTCTTTCTCTATTCCTCAGTTGATGGAAGTTTAGGTTGCTTCCATGTCCTGGCTATTGTAAACAGCACTGCAATGAACATTGGGGTGCATGTATCCTATCGAACCATGTTTTTCCCCAGATATATGTCCAGAAGTGGGATTGTTGGATCATATGGTAGCTCTATTTTTAGTTTTTTAAGGAACCTCCATACTGTTCTCCATAGTGGCTGTACCAATTAACATTCCCACCAACAGTGTAGGAGGGCTCCCTTTTTTTCACACCGTCTACAGCATTTATTATTTGTAGACTTTTTGATGATGGTCATTCTGATTTATTTTTATGTTTTATTATTTTTTCTTTTAGTTTTTTTATTGGAGTATAGTTGATTTACAATGTTGTCTTAGTTTCTGCTGTACAGCAAAGTGAGTCAGACACATATATCCATTCATTTTTAGATCCTTTTTCCATGTAGGTCATTACAGAGTATTGAGAAGAGTTCACTGTGCTATACAGCAGGTTCTTATTAGTTATCTATTTTATATAGAGTAGTTTGTATATGTCAATCCAAATCTCCCAATTTATCCCTCCACCTGCTCCCTGATTTCCCCCTGGTAATCATAAGTTTGCTTGTTACATCTGTGACTCTATTTCTGTTTTGTAAATAAGCTCATTTCTACCTTTTTTTTTTTTTTTTTTTAGATTCCACATGTAAGCAATATCATATGATATTTATCTTTCTCTCTCTGGCTTATTTCACTCAGTATGACAATCTCTAGGTTCATCTATGTTGCTGCAAATGGCACTATTTCATTCATTTTGTGGCTGAGTAATACTCCATTGTATATATGTACCACATCTTGTTTATCCATTCCTCTGTTGATGGACATTAAGTTTCTTCCATGTCCAGTCCATTGTAAATAGTGCTGCAAAGAACACTGGGGTGAATGTATCATTTTTAATTATGATTTTTTCTAAATATAAGCACAGGAGTGGGATTGTTGGATCATATGGTAGTTTTATTGCATTTGGGTTGCTTTTGTGTGTGTGTGTGTGTGTGTGTATCTATTGTTGTTTTTTTGTTTGCATTTCCCATGAGGTTTTCATACAGGAGTCTGTATATATACAAGGTTGTCTTAAATTGCTGATCTCTTAATTTCAAATGCAATTCCCATCTCCTGCATTTGTACTCTCCTCACAGTTGCCACTTTTGATAAATCTGTGTGTGGATGATTTCCTTTTATTACTTTATGTTTGTCTTTATCAGTGAGCTTTCCCATTTGTGATTTTCTTGTTTTTCCCCCCTGCCTAGAGAATTTCCTTTAGCATTTGGTTTGGTAGTGCTGAATTCTCTTAGCTTTCGCTTGTCTGTAAAGATTTTGATTTCTCCATTGAATCTGAATGAGAGCCTTGCTGGATAGAGTATTCTTAGTTGTAGGATTTTCCCTTTCATCACTTTAAATACATAGTTGCCACTCCCTTCTGGCCTGCAGGGTTTCTGCTGAAAAATCAGCTGATAACGTCATTGGGATTTCCTTGTATGTTATTTCTTCCTTTTCCTTGTTCCTTTTAAAGTTTTCATTTGTCTTTAATTTTTGTTGGTTTGAATAATATTCATCTTAGCATGTTCCTTTTTGGGGTGTCCTGTATGGGACTTTCTGTACTTCCTGCACTTGGGTGACTATTTCCTTTCCCATGTTAGGGAAGTTTTCCACTATAATTTCTTCAGACATTTTCTCGGGCCCTTTCTTTCTCTTCTTTTTCTGGGATCCCTATAATGCAAATGGTGCATTTAATGTTGTACCAGAGGTCTCTGAGACTCTCCTCATTTCTTTTCATTCTTTTTTTCTTTATTCTGTTCTGTGGCAGTGATTTCCACCACTCTGTGTTCCAGCTCACTTATTTGTTCTGCCTCAGTTATTCTGCTATCAGTTCCTTCTAGTGTATTTTTCATTTCAGTTATTGTGTTGCTCATCTCTGTTTGTTCTTTAAATCTTCTATCTTTTTGTTAAACATTTCTTGTATCTTCTCGATCTGTGCATCCATTCTTTTTCTGAGATTTTGGATCAACTTTACTATTATCATTTTGAATTCTTTTTCAAGTAGATTGCCTATGTACTCTTCTTTTCATTGTTCTTCTAGGTTTTTATCTTTTTTCTTCATTTGCAACATATTTCACCATCATCTCATTTTTGTCTCACTTACTGTGTTTGTGGTCTCCTTTTCATAGGCAGCATGATCATAGTTCCTTTTGCTTCTGGTGTATGCCCCCTGGTGGGTTAAGTTGGTCCAGAGGCAGGCTTCCTGGTTGGAGGGACTCGTGCCTGCCCTCTGGTGGGTGGAGTTGAGTTTTGACCTTCTGGTGGGCTCGGCCATGTCACAGTGTGTGTTTGGCGGTGGCTGTGAACTTAGTATAACTTTAGGCAGCCTGTCTGCTGATGAGTGGGGCTGTGTTCCTCTCTTGCTGGTTGTTCAGACTGAGGCATTCCAAAACTGGAGCCTGCAGGCTGTTGGGCAGGGATGGGTCTTGGTGCAGAAACACGGACCTCTGTGAGAGCTCACATCAGTTAATATTCCCTGGGGTCTCTGCTACCTCTGTCCTTCCCCCACAGTGAGCTACAATGAACCCCTCCCTCCCCAGGAGACCTGGTAGGTCTAGCCTAGTTTCCTATGGAGGTACTGCTTTGTGCTGGGTCCTGGTGCATGTGAGACATGGTGTGCACCCTTGAAGAGTGGAATCACTGTTTTCCCTAGCCCTGGGGAACTCCTAAACTCACTCTCTGCTGACCTTCAAGGCTAGATGTTCTGGGGGTTCTTCCTCCTGATGCCAGACCCTCAGACTGTCTTGTGTGTGGGAGGACTACTTTTATGTGGGAAACTACCTGTGTAGCTTGTGTGTGTTTAATATTTTACTATTATTATTATTATCATCATCATTATTATTGGTGTGAGGACTGCTTTTAGAATGGATGTCTACTATCTCTTTCCTCAGTGTATGCTGGCCATTATCCCCTTGATAGGAGTTTTGATTGGTGTTGTAGTGACCAGAGCCTGCCCTGGTTATTGAGCGGAGCCTCCCATTTGCTCTGTGTTGTCATTGCCCTGTTATGGACAGGGTCTGTTCCTTAGTTGTTCCAGTAGAGGCCTCCAGTTCTGTTTCTTAGCTGTGTTTCTGATTTGTGGTGTAAAGGGTATAAGTTTAGGCAGGATTGGAGCACTCCCACTGGGAGAGAAGCCACTGAGTATTCCTTCTCTGGAGCTGTTTACCTGTGAGCATGTTCTGTTGTGCCACTTTTCACCCATTGTGCAAGCTCACAAATTACTCTGTTGTTGGCATTGCTCTCATCCACACCTTAACCACAGGTATGCCAGCAACTGACTCTGGTGTCTCTCAAGTGCTGTTTTCACTAGACCACCAGCATAGATCCACTGAAGTCAGGTCCCAGGATTGCAGTAATCATGGATCTGGACCCACTGTGAGTGCCATGAGGGCAGCTCAGACTCTGACCTGGCCCAACTCTCATGTGTACATGCTCACAAAGTCCACAACTGCTAAAGCTAGACCTGTCTCAGTTGCATGAGCACTTGTCTCTTCAGATGTTCCACAGATGCTGACTTTACCAAGTCAGTCATGGGGTTTAATCTGAGGTTCATGAAACTGCAAGGAGAGATTTCAGCCCTTTTTCCTTAGTCGCATAGTGCCTGAGACTCAGCTTTGATTTCAGACCCACCTCTGTGTGTGGGTCACTCACAGGCATCTGCTCCCTGCCCAGGCAGGAGGGAGTGGAGGCAGCAACCAACAGATGCACATGAACCTGCTCTGCTGGGAGGCCCTCCTAGTGCCTGCAGAGGTGGGGGCAGGCACATGGGCAGAGAGGCTTCATTGGCAGCCTGCCCTTTTCATGTCACTCAACAATGGTGCTTCAGTTCTAAGGAGCTCCTGGCTTCTTCCAGGAGCATTCCTGGTTGCGGAGCTCCTCAGTCTCATCACCTCAGGCTGTCTCTGAGCAGCCAACAGCAGTCTCCTCCCCGGGCTTGCTCTCCAAACCCACGTTCTGGCCCCCAGCTCCCGTCTGCTCTGGCAGACACACATGCAGGGTTGTGCATGGACCATCTGTTTAGGTCTTAACTTTGTCTTGCCTGTCACAGATCAATTACAGTGCTCTCTTCTGGGCCCCCAAAACTCCCCTTCTGTTTCAGATGATCTCCCCACTGGTGAGGAGGCTTCCCTGGGTGAGAGAACCTCTCCTCTCCTTTAGCGCCCCCCACCCAGGGGCATTGGTCCAGTCCCACTTCCCCTTTTCTTTTTTTCCTTTTCTCTCTTTCACACTACCTGGTTACGAG
Organism: Lagenorhynchus albirostris; assembly: GCF_949774975.1. NCBI lineage: Eukaryota > Metazoa > Chordata > Mammalia > Artiodactyla > Delphinidae > Lagenorhynchus > Lagenorhynchus albirostris. The sequence goes on along the minus strand of NC_083112.1, from coordinate 41,487,457 downwards.
GGAATATTTTCTTGTGCTTTTAGGTGTCCAAGGTCGTCTGTTAGTGTTCAGCAGATTCTCTGTGAGAATTGTTCCATTTTCAGATTTATTCTTAATGCTCCTGTAGAAAGAGGTGAACTCCATGTCCTTCTATGCTGCCATCTTGACCCCTCTCCCTATTATTATTTTTGAGATGAGTATTCTTTCAAGAAATGGATGTGATATTTCTTTGTGCTGCATTTAGAGAAGTGTTCATACGTACTTGTAGTAATGATGTTTATAAAAGTTGTACCTGCATACTACAAAACGAACACTGTTTTTTTTTATGTGAAGCTTGCATTGTATTAATACGAACATCTATAACAGTCAAAACTAAAGTGACAGAAAGCAAATGAGCTGTAGCCTTGGGTCAGGTTTGAGTAGGGGTATTGGCTGTAAAAAGACAAAATAGAACTTTCTGGTGGAATATAATTGTTGTATATCCTCATTGGGATGGTGATTAACTGGACATACATATTTTTGGAAACTCATTCAACTGTATTTTTAAAGTGGGTGCATTTTATTGTGTATAAAAGACCCCTCTATAAGGAGATTTGAGAAGTAAAAAATATTTTGAGTGACTAATTGTAACAACAACATTCAATATGTTCTTTAAGTATTTGTTAATTTTCAAAGATATACACAGGGACTTCCCTGGTGGCATAGTGGCTAAGAATCCTCCTGCCAATGCAGGGGATGTGGATTTGATCCCTGGTCCAGGAAGATCCCACATGCTGTGGATCACCTAAGCCCATGTGCCACAACTACTGAGCCTGCGTGCCACAACTACTGAAACACATAGAGCCCGTGCTCCACAACAAGAGAAGCCACCACAATGAGAAGCCTGCACACTAAAATGAAGAGTAACCCCTGCTCGCTGCAACTACAGAAAGCTCGTGTGCAACAACAAAGACACAACCATCCAAAAATAAATAAAAAATAAAATAAATAAATTTTAAAAATACTGTGGAAAAAGATATATATGCATCTCCTTTCAACTGAAATAATCAATTACCATAAACTACTAATTTGAGTCATATGTTTATTTTTTTTAACTAAGATAAATATCTTAATGCTATAGACAGTTGTAACACTCTAAAACTTAGATCAGATAAGGAAACATATATGAGTGATATATGCAATAGAGGTTAGCAATTGTGCTACATTTTATTTCACCAAATTATATTCCAAATAATGTGGGAAGAAGAAAAATGCACACTATTGATCAGGGCGTGTTTGCCACTCTCTTGGGTTTTATTCCACATTTCTCAATCCCCAGGTAAAACGTTAAGTTCTGACCTGCTCAATATCTGCACAAGCATTGATTTGTAACAACAAATAAGGTGGCACAACCAAAGAACAAAGTCAGAAAGATACATCAGCTCCTTGCAGAAGATGAAAGCTCTGTTGTTAGTCAAGCTATTGATGGCATCACTAATGAAGTTAGCAACTAAACTTAGAAAAAGAGAAAATGCTCATTTGTCCTCATTATATGACATACTTGTGCATGTAAGATTTATTCCTTTCTTTCCTTCTTCCTACCTTCCTTCCAAACCAGTGTAAAAATAAATATCAAAGCTAAATATCATAAATATCTTCCATCATAACATGCCCAGTAATGCCCTAGTTTATGCAGAATTTTAGACAAAAAATATTCCTTACTTACTAATCATACACATAAATGTTTTAAAACTAGAACAGAGGAAGAACATAGGAATGTATTTTAGAAGCAAATGTACACATGTAACTAATTCATTAGTGCCCAGAAAGAGTATCATGTGTAAACATATGCCAACATCACTGTCAAAATCCTTTGAATCCTTTGAAAAGCGTAAAGTGTTAAATTGATGTAGCTTAGCCATTGATTATCAAGTTTTAGAACATTTTATTTGTTCATTTGTGAGATATCATGAGAATTGAATTTCCTGTACTAGCAAAGGAAAAATTATGCTGGTTCTTCTGAAAAGTCAAAATAATTAGAGAACTTAGTGCAGAAAACCTGAAATTCTTTATTTATGTTAAAATTTGACATATTGAATTGCTATTCTGGGTTAGTACCTTGTTTCAAATGATAATTTCTATTTCATGGTATTTTAAAACTATTAGTAACATTACAATCCATGTAGAACCTTCAAATCAGCAAACACACTATTACAGGAGAAGAAATTCTCATGTTAAGTACATAAATGGTTTCATTGTTGAGCTACTCCAACTACTCCATTTTTTTTTAAGAAATCCATTCCCCATAGGACTACAAACATCTATTACTTGTACAAGTTCATACTTCTAGGGTCAGACAACAAGTACACCTCTACATAAATAGCCCTTTCAAATCTGACGGTCCTCATGGTGTACAAACTTGTATTCTCTAGGCTGTCTAAAGTAAAGAGTGGTATGCTGCAGTGAGCTTGAACTGCCTCTTGGCACTCAATGCTAAATTTCCAGGAATTTTTCTAGCATTTGATAACAGGTTGGTAGCTTGAAATGGAGAATGGCATAATATTTACACCATGATAATTAACAAATCCACAAATCAGGGCTTCCTTGCTATTCACCTCCTGATGGTTATTAAGTATTTACCACAACTATTACTAGCGATACCCCATGTCAAAAGTTTGTTGGCTTTTTTCCCCCAGAAGAGGCAAGAAATGAAAGTAGAGAAAAGGAAGAGAAGAGTAGGAAAGAGACAGGAGGATGGAAAAGATGAAGGCAACATTGAAGAAAGGAAGGAAGGGAATGTCTAAATCATTTAACCTACATTCACACACTTCCTGAAAGTAATATTTTATTTTTGACATATTTTGGAAAGTTGCATTAAAATATGACTTAAAAAACATTATTTGGAATATGAAAGTAGTTTTTTAGTAACATTTTCATTATCTCCTAAGTGATGATACATTTTTCTGTAATACTGCATAAGCATTCTTTTCAGAGCAGAAAAAATACATGTAAATATATTTCAGAGAAAAAAGGAAAGATGTCCTATCCATAACTAACAATAAGTATCTTCATGCATAAAATAAGAAGGGTGAAATGAACATTACATATTTGAATAAAATCTGATTTGGAAAACTATAATAACTTTTAAAATTTATATCTCCATGACCCCTGTAACAGTCTTCTAATTTTATTCTTTTTTCAGGACTCTGCCTTTTGAATAAATTTCCTAGACTGCTGTCTGAGAAAACTTACTAAAATGTAAATATTATCATGTGACTACATTGTGTAATTATGCCCTTAAATTAAATGTGCATTATTTAAAAAAAAAAAAACTCCTTGAAAAGTAGAGAAGGGGGACAAAAAGAAGCAAATGTAGAAAAAAATATGGGAAACCTACTGAAAATCTATTCATTTTTAGCTTTTTCCATTACTGTAGATTTATAAATAATTCTTAAACTGTACTATATGCTCTTTAATCTTGTAACCACCGTCTCCCTTTAATTTAACATGTCTTTATTCAAATATTTAATAGTGAGCAACTATTGTACACTCAGCATGGGCTGGTCCTGAGGTAGACAATATATAGATGGAAAATGCATGGCTCGTGAATTAAGGAATTTATATTTTGGATAGAAAAACTGATAAGAAAATAGATAATTATACGAAGGTTTTGCAAATTAACTCACACTGTAACTCAAATTCATAGATAAAGTAAACATATTTGATTTTAGTTTACTTGAATACTAATTTCTCCCCCAATTCTTTATCAAACATTACTAAGGAGATAAAGACAGTTAACTAAATATTGCACCAGATCAAAAATATAGGATAATGTAAACACTCCCTGGAGTAAGTACTCCAGTAAGTAAGTACTCTCACTTAGAAACAACAAATCTACATTTCTTCCCCCATTCCTTTCTATAAAGTAGGTTATTTATTTATTTATTTAGTGTTGAGGCCATGCTTATGCATCCATGTGAAACAGGGAGAAAGCACAAAATGATTCTATGATAGAATTTGGAGATTCACTGTCTTCTGTCAAATGCCTTTGGGGAAAGTTCACTTTCCCATGAGATATGGCTTACCCTGCTGGAGTTCCTAGTTAATTTTGACAACTAATACCATTATATTTAGTCTTTCTGAGTTACTCATGGACAAGTAGTGCCTTCTAGATGGCTTGCTTTAATCTGGAATTAAGCTATCCTTAGACTCCTCAGTGTTTTTCAGAGGTCCAATCTCTAGTAGATCAAGCAGTTTTTCTTCCATCTTATACATACACCAATTAATTCCAATCTATACATATACCCATTAATCTTTCTCTATATCACAATTCCTATGGGGTTGGAAATGAGGCAGATTATTTTATTTCCTCTATGACATCTCCTATTACCATAAAGTGTGCCAAATTTTTATAAATAAAAGAGGTATATTCTCTATAATAGCAGGAAAATCTCTGATCTAAGCCTCTGTTATACAGAATTCAGATAAAAATTTGAAAAATAATCTAAGACAAAAACATATTTTGCAAATATTTTATATATTATATAATACTGTTATATAAAATCAGTATTTACTTTTTGTCAGAAATTTTCACTTAAGTAATGGACAGTTTGGATTAGCTTAGGTAAAGTCTTTTTACTCAGAAAGGCTGAAAAAAGGTCCACCATTAACAATTTATAATATTTGTTTACAAAATTATTATATAATAAAATTTGGTAATTGCTGGTAATCTAAACTGAGGAAAATGGGAACCAAAGATTTCTTAGAAAAGCTAAGCTAAAGAATAGAGATGTTTGGAGCAAAAGTAAAACATGCAAAATCTACTAGAGCAACATACTGTGGGAAAATGCAGGGATTTCACAATGAATGAAATGTAGAATCTGAGGAACGAAAGGAAAACGGTAAGGCTAGAGAAATAAGTAAGGTAAGATTAAGCTATATATTGGATGTAGTTCTATGAATATAAGTTAAAGGCTCAAAGAAAAAAATATCTTTTAGGTAACAAAATAATGTATTAAAATTATACTTAAAAAGTATTTTTGAAGGCAAAAGAATGGTTTGGGGAAGAGCATAAATTTTGAGGCAAGAAGACAATGCTAAGTTAATGACAGAAAAATGAGGTGACCTGGGTTTGAAATATGTATATGAAAAAATGTTTAAATATATAAAATGTAATATTTAAAATTTTAAATATATATATTTAAACATATATATTACCCATATACTTGACTCTACCCTTAAAACATAGTTTGAAGTGTAAGACAATAGTTAATTATATCATTAATGAGAACCTTGAGAAGAAAGAAAGTTACTTGACAAAGGGTGTAAAAGAATGTAAAACATTGACATGACATTGACATGATTGTTTTTACTGTAAAGATAATGGGAAAGTTTAATAATATTAACAATATTTACATAAGTGAGAAAGCATACAGAACTTTGGCCAAATACTGTAAATATCTTCTCTCTATTGTATTAATATATATTCTATGTCTTCGTCATCCTAAAATAAAACCCTGGCTAGTCTGTTTGCTGAGAAACCCAAAGACCTTTCCCTGGAATAGTTATTTCCATCTTCTATAGACTGTAACTCAAAGCTTTTATTTTGAAGCTATTTTTACATGTTTATTGTGGGATATTCACTATATGTTATAGAATCATATGTATGTTATACATTAGATCTCTAGACTCCTTCATCCTGCATAAATGCAATTTTATATCCTTTGACCAACATTTCCTCTACCTTCCTGCCTCTGGTAACCAGCATTCTACTCCCTGCTTCTGTGTATTCAACTTTTTTAGATTCCACAGATAAATGAAATCATTTAATACTTGTCTTTTTGTGTCTGGCTTATTTCACTAAATATAATGTCTTCCAGGTTCATCCAGGTTTTTCTTCTATGGCTGAAAAATATTCCAATGTGTGTGTGTGTGTGTGTGTGGTGTGTTTGTGTGTAAACCACGTTTTCTATATTCATTCATCTGTCAATGGACACTTAGGTTGTTTCCACACCTTAGTTATTGTGAATAATGCTGTAATAAACATGGAAGCACAAATATCTCTTAGAGTTACTGATTTCATTACTTTGGGGTTTATACCCAGAAAAGAAATTACTGGATCTTATGGTACTTCTATTTTTAAAGTTTTGTAGAAACTCAGTACTCTTTTCCATAATGACTATAACAGTTTACATTCCCATTAACAACATACACGGGGTTTCCTTTTCACTACATCCTTGCCAACTCTTGTCATAATTTTGATAGTAGCCATCTAACAGTTGGGAAGTCATATTTCATTGTGATTTTGATTTACATTTCTCTGATGACTAGTGATGTTGAGGACCTTTTCATATACCTCTTGGGCATTTGTATGTCTTTGGAAAAATGTCTATTCAGGTTCTTTGCCCATTTTTTAATCAAGGTGTTGTTGGGTTCTTTTGCCATTGAGTTTTATGAGTTCTTTATATATTTTGGATATTAACCCCTCATCAGATATATAGTTTGCAAATATTTTCTCCCATTTAGGTTGACTTTTAATTTTGTTGATATGTTTTTCCTTTGCTGTGCAAAAGCTATTAATTTGATGTGGTCTCACGTGTTTATCTTTTGTTGCCTATGCTTTATGATATTCAAAAACTTATTACCAAGGCCAATGTCAAGGAGTTTTTCCCTTCTTCTAGGGGTTCTATGGTTTCATGTCTTACATTTAAGTCTTTAATCCATTTTGAGTTTATTTTTGTGTATGGTATAAAATAAGGGTATGATTTCATTCTTTTACATGTGGCTATCCAGTTTTCTTAACACTATTTACTAAAGAGACTATCCTTCCCCCACTGTATATTCTTGACACCACTGTCAAATATTAGTTGACCATATATGTGTTGGTTTACTTCTGAGCTCTTTATTTTGGTTCCAATTGTCAATATGTTTGTTGTTATGTCAGTGCCATATTCTTTTCATTACTATAGTTTTGTAATATGGTTTGAAAGCAGAAAATGTAATGCCTACAGATTTGTTCTTCTTTCTAAAGAGTGTTTTGACTATTCAGGGTCTTTTGTGGTTCCATATGAATTTTAGGATTTTTTTTTCTGTGAAAAAAGAGCCATTAGACTTTTGATAGGGATTATCTTGAACCTAGATGGCTTTGGGTTGTATGGACACCTTCACAATATTAATTATTCCAATCCATGAACAAGGGATATCCTTCCATTTACTTGTATCTTATTCAATTTATTTCGACAATGTTTTATATTTTTCAGTGTATAGATCATTGAATTCCTTGGTTAAATTTGTTCCTAAATATTTTACTCTTTTTGATGCTATTCTGAATTAGAATGTTTTCTGATAGATCACTGTTGGTGGAAAGAAATGCAAATTATTTTTGTATGTTGACTTTAACCTCTTTCAATATTAAATGCTCTACTTATTTACACTTTAATATTCCACATCTAATTTTGCATATGTTTAGGAACACTATATGCTTGATTTACATTATACTTCTTTTTTTTTTTTTTTTTTTGCGGTATGCAGGCTTCTTACTGTTGTGTCCTCTCTCGTTGCAGAGCACGGGCTCCGGACACGCAGGCTCAGTGGCCATGGCTCACGGGCCCAGCTGCTCCAGCATGTGCAATCTTCCTGGACCGGGGCATGAACCTGTCTCCCCTGCATCAACAGGCAGACTCTCAACAACTGCACCACCAGGGAAGCCCCTACATTATGCTTCTTAATTTTATATTCTCTATCACATTGTTAAACTTCAACAGCACTTTAAAATTTTAAAGCCCTATATTACATTGTGGTTTTCATGTATATATTTGTCTCCTGGGTTTTAAGTCTCTGGAGTATAAACACTAGGTAATTTTTTATTTGAATTCCTAAAAATAGAATACTTTCTATCACACAACAGGTACCTAATAAAAGTGCACTTAATGGTGAAAAATCAAATCACAAATCCTAAAAAGAACATAGCTAAAATATGTTAAGCTTCTGTTAATGACCCGGTTATATCTATGCATATCTCAAAAATGTCAACATTTTATGGGATAGATTTGTAATTTATTCTTTTTTGTTTACAAAAAAGGACACTGAAATAATCACTTTAAAAGCTAGCTGTTGTGGAGTGCACTGAGTGTCATGGGAGCAGCTTATCCCCCTGCTCCCCGCAACACAGCCTTCAACTTTGGGACTCCCTCATGCACCTAGGGTACCACTGCAGCTGCCAAGGTCCCCACGGGTGGATTTGGAGCTTTTGGGACAACATCTACAACAGCGTGTTCTGCATTCAGTTTTTCTGCTCCAGATAACACAAGCATTACTGGACTCTTTGGTGGTACTCAGAACAACTTTTTGGATTTGGTACTTGTTTTGGCACAACAGCTGGAACTAGTATGGTTTAGGTACTGACTTGGTAACTAAACTTGGATTTGGAGGATTTAATACACAGCAGAAGTGGCAACAACAAACTACATTAGGTGGTCTCTTCATTCAGCCTACAAAAGCTCCTGCCCAGTTCAAACAACTGATAAATACTGCAAGTGCTCTTTCTGTCCAAGTACTACTGGGAGATGAGACAGATGCTATTTTGGTAAAATGGAATTTAACTACAGGCCTTTTGGGGAACAGAAAAAGGAAATTTTAACAATAACATTCCACCAACGGAATTCAAACAAGAAAATCCCTTTTGCTGGTTTAAGGCAGTAGGTTATAGTTGTATGCCCAATAATAAACATGAAGATGGGCTAGTGGTTTCAGTTTTCAACAAAAAAGAAACAGATATTCAAAGCCAGCAACAGCAATTGGTAGAATCATTGCATAAAATTTTGGGAGGAAACCAGACCCTTACTGTAAATGTAGAGGGTATTAAAGCATTGTCAGATGATCAGACAGAAGTTGTCATTTATGTTGTTGAGCATTCTCCAAATGGTACTTCAAGAAGAGTCCCAGCTACAATAATATACGCCCATTTTGAACAAACCAATATAAAAGCACAGTTGCAGCAACTTTGTGTAATGCTTTCTATGACTTGAACAGAACATTCTTCTGCACAGATCGAACAACTTTTACAGAATCCTCCTGCTGATGTTGATCCTATTATCTGGGAGCAAGTCAAAGTGGATAACCTTGATTCTGAAAACTTAATTCCTGTACCAATGGTGGATTTCAAAGAACTTCTTTGAAGACTGAAGGTTCAAGATCAGATGACTAAGCAGCATCAGACCAGATTAGATATCATATCTGAAGATATTGGTGAATTACAGAAGAATTCAACTACAACTACAACTATGGCCAACATTGCACAATAGAAGAGGAAACTCATGGACTTTCCCATAGAATCTTCAGGCCCTAATCAAACAGGAAATTCAGAGGAAGAGTGTATATGCCATCCAAGCTGAAGCAATTCAGCTAGATACATTTCATTGTGAACTAAATACCCTACTCAGTTTAAGGACTGAGTAAATGAACTGATGTCCCAAATCAGGAGGCAGAATCATTTTGGAGCAGTCAAATCTGAAGAAAGATATTACATAGATACAGACCTGTTACGAGAAATCAAGCAGCATTTGAAACAACAGGAAGACCTTAGCCACTTGATTAGGATCATAAAAGATGACCTAGAAGATAAGTTGGTAGAACATAGATTGAATGAAACCATCTACATCAGAGGTGGTGTCGTCAGTTGACATTTCACAAACTTGTGTTATAGGTTTGTGAAATACATCTTGTTTTATCAGGCCGTACTTAAGAATGAAACTGACCACATGGATGAGAAAAAAAAAAAAAAAACAATTCTCCCCCTGACTTGGTTTTTGAGAAGGTTACTTACAAATTGTCATTCATCAAATCTGAAATAATAGTAATTTCACTGCTCTTCAGAGATAGCCTTCGAAAGATTTACATCTATTATAAAAGCTGTAATTACCTTAAAAGAGAAGTACATAATTACCAAAAATATGTATTATTGTACATTTTTACAATAGCATTGTTCTTAAAAATAATCAGTGTTTAATGATTATTCTTCATTGAGCCTATACTCTCCTTTAAATAGCAAGTAAATATGAAATGCCTACTTTGCACATAACGAAATAAACTGAATCATTACTTGGCTGCTGGGGATTTGTACTTCAGAATGTAAATGTGCATCAGTTTTTACAGTTGTGAATTCATCTATGGGAGGATCAAAGAAAATCCAGGAGTATTTAATGATTAATATAGTTTCTTTTCATTCTATAAAGATTTGAAAATATATTTTCATATTATTTTACTTATTTGGAATTTAAAGAATACAATTAAGAATTAAGATATAACAAAGTTACATTTTATCATTTTTTTAACCTTTTTGTTTTTTGAAACGTTTTATTTCTAAAAAAAGATGATGGGAATTCTTTAGCAGTGGTTTGGACTCTGTGCTTTCACTGCTGAGGGTGCGGGTTTAATCCCTGGTTAGGGAACTAAGATCCTGCAAGCCCCAGGGGCAAAAAAAAAAAAAAAAAGAAAAAGAAAAGTTAGCTGTTGAATTAAAACATCCAGTTTGAAAGTTATTTCTACCTAAATACACTGCTTATATAAGCCAAGACTCATTTGCAGAAGTTTCTAACTCTCAAAGGAATAATCAAGTTCCATGATTGCTCTTTTTCTTTTTTAAAATAGTCTATGTAAAATCCTTTAGTCATTAAATGGTGCTGATATTGTTAACAGTTTTGAATCCTGGGTCTTAGCCAGATCAGATTCCTTTTCAGATCAGAAGCAATGTTTATACATCTTCTGTTTTATCTCCCACCTAGTCCAAGCCTTTGCCCAAATCAGAGCCCCACAACATTAGGTTTCCAATTCTAGTTACTTATTCATTATTTTACTGGAATATAATTGCTTTACAGTGTTGTGTTAGTTTCTGCTGTACAATGAAGTGAATCAGCTATATGTACACCTATATCTCCTCCTTGGACCCCCCTCCCACCCCCCAGCCCCCCATCCCACCAATATATGTCATCACAGAGAGCACCGAGCTGAGCTCTCTGTGATATACAGCAAGTTCCCACTAGCTATCTATTTTATACATGATAGTGTATATATGTCAATCCTGATCTCTCAATCCATCCCACCCTCCCCTTCCCCCCACCCAACCATGTCTACATGTCCATTCACTACGTCTAAGTCTCTATTCCTGCCCTGCAAATAGGTTCATCTGTACCATTTTTCTAGATTCTACATATATGTGTTAATATAAGATATTTGTTTTTCTCTTTCTAACTTACTTCACTCTGTATGACAGACTCTAGGTCCATCCACCTCTCTACAAATGACCCAATTCCATTTTTTTTATGGCTGAGTAATATTTAATTGTATATATGTACCACATCTTCTTTATCCATTCTGTTCTTTATCAACCATATCCATGGTTGTTTCCATGTCCTGGCTATTGTAAATACTGATGTAATGAACATTGGGGTACATGACTCTTTTTGAATTATGGTTTTTTCAGGGTATATGCCCAGTAGTGGGATTGCTGGGTCATATGGTAGTTCTATTTTTAGTTTTTTAATGAACCTCCATACTGTTCTCCACAGTGACTCTATCAATTTACATTCTTACCAACAGAAGGTTCCCTTTTCTCCACACTGTCTCCTACACTTATTGTTTGTGGATTTTTTGATGTCCATTTTGACTGGTGTGAGGTGATACCTCATTGTAGCTTTGATTTGCATTTATTTAATAATTAGTGATATTGAGCATCTTTCCATGTGCCTCTTGGCCATATATATGTCTTATTGGACAAATGTCTATTTAGGTGTTCTGCCCATTTTTTGATTGGGTTGTTGGATTTTTGATATTGAGTTCCATGAGCTGTCTGTATATTTTGGAGATTAATCCATCTATTTCTTCATTTGCAAATATTTTCTCCCATTCTGAGGGTTCTCTTTTCATCTTGTTTGTGGTTTCCTTTGTTATGCAAGACCTTTTAAATTTAATTAAGTCTCATTTGTTTATTTTCATTTTTATTTTCAGTACCCTAGGAGGTGGGTCAAAAAAGATCCCACTGTGGTAAACCACAGCAAATAGTGTTTTCCCTATGTTTTCCTCTAAGAGTTTTATAGTGTCTGGTCTTACATTTAGTTTTTAAATCTATTTTGGCTTTATTTTTGTGTATCATGTTAGATAGTGTTCTAATTTCCTTCTTTTACATGTAGCTGATCAGTTTTCCCTGAACCAGTTATTGAAGAGACTCCATTTTCTCCATCGTATATCCTTGCCTCATTTCTCAAAGATTAGGTGACCATAGGTCCGTGAGTTTATCTCTGAGCATTCTATCCTCTTCCATTAATCTATATTTCTGTTTTTGTTCCAGTACCATACTGTCTTGATGACTGTAGCTTTGTAGTATAGTCTGAAGTAAGGAAGCCTGATTTCTCCATCTCCATTTTGCTCTGTTTTCTCTCAAGATTGCTTTGGCTATTCAGTGTCTTTTGTGTTTCCATAAAAATTGTAAAAATTTTTGTTCTAATTCTGTGAAGAATGTCACTGGTAATTTGATAGGGATTGAATTGAATCTGTAGATTGCTTTGCATGGTATAGTAATTTTCACAATATTGATTCTTCCAATCCAGGAACATTGTATATTCCTCCATTGTATATTGTGTCAGCTTGTATATTGTGTCAACATTGTATATTGTGTCAACATTGTATATTGTGTCAGCTTTGATTTCTTTCATCAGTGTTCTATAGTTTTCTGAGTACAGGTCTTTTACATCCTCAGGTAGGTTTATTCCTATGTATTTTATGATAGCAAATAGAATTGTTTCCTTAATTTATCTTTCTGATTTTTCATTGTTAGAGTATAGGAATGCAAGAGATTTCTGTGCATTAATTTTGTATCCTGCAAGTTTATCAAATTCATTGATTAGCTCTAGTAGTTTTCTGGTGGCATCTTTAGGATTTTCTATGTATAGTATCATGTCATGTGCAAACAGTGACAGTTTCACTTCTTTTCCAATTCGTGTTCCTTTTATTTCCTTTAATTCTCTGATTGCTGTGTGTAGGACTTCCAAAATTAGGTTGAATAACAGTGGCAGAAGTGGACATCCTTGTCTTGTTCCTGATATTACAGGAAATATTTTCAGCTTTTCAAAATTGAAAATGATGTTTGCTGTGGGTTTTGTCGAATATCGCCTTCATTCTCTTGAGGTAGGTTCCCTCTATGCCCACTTTCTGAGAGTTTTATCATAAAAACCCATTTAATGGGTGTTGAATTTTGTCAAACACTTTCTCTGCATCACTTGAGATGATCATATGCTTTTTATTGTTTAATTTGTTAATATGGTGTATCACATTGATTGATTTGTGTATATTGATTAATCCTTGCATTCTTAGGATAAATCCCACTTGACCATGGTGTATGATTATTTTAATGTGCTGTTGGATTCTGTTTGCTAGTATTTTGTTGAGGATTTTTGCATCTATGCTCATCAGTGATATTGGTCTGTAAATTTTTTATATCTTTGTCTGGTTTTGCTATCAGGATGATGGTGGCCTCATAGAACGAGTTTGGGAGTGTTCTCCCTCTGCAATGTTTTGTAAGAGTTTAAGAAGTGTAGGTGTTAGCTCTTCTCTAAATGTTTGGTAGGATTCACCTGTGAATCCATCTGGTCCTGGACTTTTGTTTGTTGGAAGACTTTTAATTACAGTTTCAATTTCATTACTTGATTTGTCTATTCATATTTTCTAATTCTTCCTGGTTCAGTCTTGGCAAGTTGTACCTTTCCAAGAATTTGTCCATTTTTTCCAAGTTGTCCATTTTATTGTCATATAGCTGCTTGTAGTAGTCTCTTATGATCCTTTGTATTTCTGCCATGTCAGTTGTAATTTCTCCTTTTTCATTTCTAATTTTATTGATTTGAATCATCTCCCTTTTTTTCCTGATGAGTCTTACTAAAGGTTTATCAATTTTGTTTATCTTTTCAAAGAACCAATTTTTAATTTTATTGCTCTTTTCTATTGTTTTCTTCATTTCTATTTCATTTATTTCAGCTTTGATTTTTATGATTTCTTTCCTTCTACTAACTTTGAGTTTTCTTTATTCTTTTTCTCTAGCTGCTTTAGGTGTATGGTTAGATTTTTTATTTGAGATTTTTCTTTTTTCTTGTTGTGAGATTGAGTTGCTATAAACTTCCCTCTTAGAACTGCTTTTGCTGCACCTCATATGTTTTGGGTTATTTGGTCATTTTTGTTGTCATTTGTTTCTATGTATTTTTTAATTTCCTCTTTGATTTTGTCAGTGATCACTTGGTTATTTAGCAGAACACTGTTTAGCCTCTATGTGTTTGTGCTTCATATATATATATATATATATATATATATTTTTTTTTTTTTTGCTGTAACCAATTGCTAGTCTCATACATTGTGGTTGGAAAAGATGGTTGGTATGATTTCAATTTTCTTAAAATTACCAAGGCTTGATTTGTAGCCCAAGATGTGATCTATCCTGGAGAATATTTCATGTGCACTTGAGAAGAAAGTGTATTCTGCTAATTTCAGATGGAATGTCCGATAGATATCAATTAAGTCTATCTGGTCTATTGTGTCATTTTAAGCTTGTGTTTCTTCATTTATTTTTTTGTCTGGATGATCTGTCCATTGGTATATGTGAGGTCTTAAAGTCTTCCACTAATATTTTGTTACTGTCCATTTCCCCTTTTTGGCTGCTAGCATTTGCCTTATGTATTTAGGTGCTCCTATGTTGGGTGCATAAAGATTCATAATTGTTATATCTTCTTCTTGGATTGATCCCTTGATCATTATGTAGTGTACTTCCTTGACTCTTGTAACAGTCTTTATTTTAAAGTCTATTTTATCTGATATGAATATTGCTACTCCAGCTTTCTTTTGATTTTTCCATTTGCATGGAAAATCTTCTTCCATCCCCTCACTTTCAATCTGTGTGTGTCCCTAGATCTGAAGTGGGTCTCTTGTAGACAGCGTATATATGTATCTCGTTTCTGTATACATTCAGCCAGTCTGTGTCTTTTGCTTGAGCATTTAATCTATTCACATTTAAGGTAATTATTGATGTGTATGTTCCTATTACCATTTACTTAATTGTTTTGGGTTGTTTTTGTAGGTCTTTTTCTTCTCTTGTGTTTCCCCCTTATAGAAGTTCCTATAGCATTTGTGGTAGACCTAGTTTGGTGGTGCTGAATTCTCTTAATTTTTGCTTGTCTGTAAAGCTTTTGATTTCTTCCTCAAATATGAATGAGATCCTTTCTGGGTACAGTAATCATGATTGTAGGTTTTTCCCTTTCATCTCTTTAAATATATCCTACCACTCCCTTCTGGCCTGCAGAGTTTCTGCTGAAAGATCAGCTGATAATGTTATGGGGATTCCCTTGTGTATTATTTTTTGCTTTTCCCTTGCTGTTTTTAATATTTTTTCTCTGAATTTAAATTTTGTTAGTTTGAATTTAAATTTTGTTAGTTTGATTAATATATGTCTGGGTGTTTTTCTCCTAGGTTTTATCCTGTATGCAACTCTCTGTGCTTCCTAGACTTAGATGGCTATTTCCTTTCCCATGTTAGGAAAGTTTTTGACTATAATCTCTTTAAATATTTTCTCAGACTCTTTCTCTCTTTCTCTTCTTCTTTTGGGACCCCTATAATTTGAATTTTTTTTTCATTTAATATTGTCCCAGAGGTCTCTGAGACTGTCCTCAATTCTTTTCATTCTTTATTCTTTATTTTGCTCCTTGGCAGTTTTTTCCACCATCTATCTTCCAGCTCACTTATTCATTTTTCTGCCTCAGTTATTCTGCTATTGAATCCTTCTAGTTTATTATTCATTTCAGTTATTGTGTTGTTCATCACTGTTTGTTGTTTCTTTTAGTTCTTCTATGTCTCTGTGAAATATTTCTTGTATTTTCTTGATATGTGCCTCCATTCTATTTCTAAGATTTTGGATCATCTTTACTATCATTATTCTTAATTCTTCTTCAGGTAGGTTGCCTATTTCCTCTTCATTTATTTGGTCTTATAAGTTTTCACCTTGTCCTTTCATCTGTAACATATATTTTTGTTGTCTCATTTTTTTGATGGGTGGGACTATGTTCCTGTCTTGGTGTTTGTTTGGACTGAGGTGTCCAGCACTGGAGTTTGCAGGCAGTTGGGTAGAGCTGGGTCTTGGTTCTGAAATTAGGACCTCCAGAAGACCTCACTTCTATTAATTTTACCTGGTGTCTGTGGTTCTCTGCTAGGCCAGTGGTTTGAACTCAGTGCTCCCACCGCAGGAGATCAGGCCTGACCTCTGGTCTGTGAACCAAGATCCCTCCAGACACATGCTGCAGAAAAACAAAAGAGCAGAAAAATAACAAAGAATAACAAATAAAATAAAATTAGAAAAATAAAAAAATATATGAGAAAATATAAAAATATAAATGAAACAACAGCAACACAGTAAAGCAGAATCAAAATAGCAAAAAAAAAAATTGCCAGAAAAGGCCTTGGCTGTGGGGACGTCTTAGACAACGTTGGAACTTAGGCGGAGGCAGGGCCTAGGCCCAGGGAAAGTCCCTGGCTAGTGAGGGACAGGGCTTAGGCTCAGCACAGATGTAGGTGGCCTTGAAGTGGTGACTTTAGGCCTGGGACCCAGCAGGCTTACTGGAGCCCAAGTGAGTGGTGGAAATGCTGGCTGAATTCCTTTCTAATTCTCCAATCTTCCAAGGTTCTCTCCCCCTCCCTGCTGATCCCCTCAACATTTTGGGCCCCTCCCGAGTGTAGGAACCCCTCCCCTCCCCAGTCTCCCCTCAGTGGCACCGGTCCCATCCCACCTCCACTTCTTCTCCCCTCCTCACTTCCCCCCACATCCTACCCAGTCACTCAGGGGATTCTTCCTACCACTTAGGTCTCTGAGGTCCCACACCAGCACCTGGAAGTTACCCTATTTGTGAGGAGATGTGAACTCCACATCCTCCTACTCTGCCATCTTGCCTCTGCCTCCTCCATGATATCTTAAACTACTATCATATGCCAAACACTGAAATAAATATTTCACATGCCCAACTTCATTTAAACACTCTCTAATAATATTATATGGGTGCTGCTAGTCATATTGTATTAGAAATGAAATAGAATGTGGAATGTGGAACCTAGATACAGAGGACTTTATCTACTTTACATAGCAAGTGATGAATGGAACTGGGAATTCTACTGATGTCTATTTGACTCCAAAGCCTCTGCACTTAAATATTATGCCAAATTCAATCATTAAAATTATAAATAAGTCTACACAGGGTAAAGAATAGTTACACAGTAAACAGGGTAAAATTTGGCAAATCATATGAACATGACTTTCCAAATTTGGTTTTTAATTTTCTCTCTACTACCCTGAATAAGGTAGGTTTCTATATCCTGAATATATAATTAAGGAGAAAATTTATAGTTTCACATATTTTTCTGAATAATATAGATTAAAAAGAATTAAAGATCATTGAACTATCACCACCTTTATATCTACTTTTAATATGACTTTTTTAAGTTAATCTTTTAGGTATCTACTTACCTCACTTGATCTCACTTTAAGTATAGGGAACAAATTAGAATCAATAATTATTTATTAAAACTCCTCTTAAAAATATGTGTTAATACAGTGATCCCCAACCTTTTGGTACCAGAAACCAGTTTTGTGGAAGACAAGTTTTCCACAGCTGGGGGCGTGGGGGGATTGTTCAGGCGGTAATGCGAGCAGTGGTTCAGGCAGTAATGCGAGAGATGGGGAACAGCAGATGAAGCTTCGTTAACCTGCCTGCCTCTCACCTCTTGCTGTGCTACCCAGTTCCCAACAGGCCACTGACCGGTACCAGTCTCCATTCTGGGGGTTGGGGACCCCTGTGTTAATATAATCATGTCTTAGTTATCTTAGTTGGAAAACTTGGATAAATCTTTAGTTCTTTTCATTCTTCTGGACACTTACATCCACAAAAGCCAAAAAAAACCTTTCAAATAGAAGAAAATAATCCTGTCATGTGCAGGCATAACCCACACATGGGACTCCACTGTGCATAGAATTCACCCTTAGACTCTTGATCATATCATGCAAAGTTCTTCACAATCCATTCCAGCCTATTTTTATCCTTATCATATGCTATCCTTCCTCTATACTCTATGGTCTGTGTTTCTGCCATTCACTGAACATGAGCTACTTCATACTTTCATGCTTTTAAAACATTCTGTTCTCTCATCCTTGAATGCACATTTCCCATATTTCTGCCAGGAGAATAGAAACTTTTTTCTCATGGCACAAATTAAAAGTTGTAAAGAATATACCTTCTGGACTAGGCAGAATTAAGAATTCATCCTTTATGAAATCAGCAGTTTGCAAACAAGTAATATTGTCTTTGTCATGCTGTGTTGTAAATGCAATTATTTACAGAAATTAGCTCATCAAATAGTGATTCTCAAAGAATTCCAAAACTGAAGTGAAGTTATCCCTAGAAAAGAACTGCTGAAGATCAAGTGGATGAGCTGTGCAAACTGTAGTTTTTCCCAAATTTCAGTGGTTCTATGTAGTGTACCCAGCTAATATTAGTGTTATATATTATTTCTGGTAAACATAAATTAGTGATGAGGATGCATACCAATATTTTAGTTATTTCTAGTATTACTTTACAGGAAAACTAAGAAAGAAAAAAAAGTTACCCATTAGTAAATTTAAGATAAACACCTATATTATTTGAGGAAATTCAATGTAATTTTCCACTCTTTTCTTTATTATGCAACAGTACAGTTTAGTTTAATGCATGGGTATAATCAAATATACAAAATACATATTGAAAATCCTGGCATACAGTAGATACTGAATTTTTAAAAAACACTTTTAGTACTATAAAACCTGGGATTAGGGCATGGAGAGCCTTGAGTGAGGCCAAAGAACTCAGGTTATACTCAGGAAGCACAAGTGCTACCTAAGGTTCCCTAGCAGGAGAGGGAAACAGGACAGAATACAGCTCCTTCACATTCTGTAATGTTGCTGAGGGAAAAAGAAGAAATAATTTGAAGTTGGAAATTTTAATTTCATAGCTGTTTTGTTATTTATATATTTATCTTCTTATGTGTGAAAATGAGTGCTTCTCATGAATATTTCTTTAGAATTATAAAGAAAGAAATTTCCTTTTTGCAAACTCTCATGTAATCTAAGGTCTTGAAATTCTGTTTTACACCTATCTTAAAAGTTTTGGTCATTATGGCTAAAGTACTTTTGTCCATATAATTTATTATAGCAAATAGCAACAAACAGAAAAGAATGCATTTTCTTAAGTATATTTACAATGTTTTTGATAAATAACATTTATTAAAACTGATTTTTCTAAAATAAAATTTTAAAGCTACAGATAGATGCTTTGTGTCATTAAATGGGGATAAATTATTATAACTTCATAAGAATATCACCTTTGAAATATAAAGTTCCTTTAAATGAAAAGTTTTCTAGTATTATACAAATAGACATATTCCTCTTCTCTGAAGTATTTCAAAATTGTTCATTTTAGTAGATAGTTTGGAAGTTATACTTATATTCTGATTGTAATAAAACAAGATTCATAGTAAAGGAAAAATAGGTATTGACATTGTTATATGATTTTTGTTGTTAGTTGCTCTACACTTTAAATACTTTGATTTAATAGGTAGAACAGCCCTCCTTTTCCCTTCATCCTACCAATTATAGTAATATACAATTTGTTTAATGTGGTTGTAGCTTTTTAAAGGTAAACTTCTCTATTATGTTCATTTACAAATTCTTAGTTATATGATTGCTCCAGACTCAAATTCTTTTAAGATTTGTGAAAATAAACAAGTTGGTTTCCCTTGAATAAATATTGACATCTGAATGAAAGACAGCAGCACTGGTTAAGAGCCTTGAGAGCATAACCCATTCACCAACACAATGTTAAAACCTATGATATTTAATCTTATTTTTGGTTAGCTTGAATTTTGTAAAACTCATTTTGAAATCTAAATGGGAGAAGTAGTTTACATATCAAACCAACTTTATGCCAAAACCCTTTAGTATTTCCAGGATAAAATATTTTTTAAACATACAAAATGGCGAGTAAAAATGACTCTTTAAAGTTTTTTTTTTTTTTTTTTTTTTTGTGGTACGCGGGCCTCTCACTGTTGTGGCCTCTCCCATTGCGGAGCACAGGCTCCAGACGCGCAGGTTCAGCAGCCATGGCTCACGGGCCTAGCTTCTCCGTGGCATGTGGGATCCTCCCGGGCCGGGGCACGAACCCATGTCCCTTGCATCAGCAGGCAGACTCACAACAACTACACCACCAGGGAAGCCCGACTGTTTAAAGTTTTGCCCTTGAGAATTCCTTGAAAAATGGTAACAAGGTATGGCACTGGAGAAAGAATCAGAGGGCAAAAGTGTGTTAAGGCACTAAGTACTGAGTGCATGTGTGGACAGGCATACAGACACACACATATAGAGACACAAATACAAAGACATATATTTTATAGTTACAACTTTAACTCGAAACTACTAACATTCTGCATACAACTATTTAAAAAAATAGAATTAGTTTTATTTTCTCTGTTCATTTTGGGAGAAAATTTAATTTTTTAAAATTTAATTCTTTTTAAAGATATTTTTATCATTGTCTTTTTTTCCCTGTGAAGTCAGGGAAGCTTCTGTCTTTTGGTTAGCATGTTAATTTTATTGCATTTGATAATTATCTTAAAAACAGCACTTGATATTTTATGTGCTTTTTAAAACCTGTCAAACACATTTTAACTTTAAAGCCTGCAAGATTTGGGGAACAAAATGTAGGTAATGACTTTTAATCAAAAGAAATTTCATTGAAAAGTTTTGCACATTAACTAAATCCAATAAATAGTCTGTAGAAATCTCCATGAAAGGAAATGTTTAGGATATTTATCATTAGAAGACTGTGATTAAGCTTAAGATCACTTTCACCTGACAAAGTGGAAGGCATTAGAAAGAGGCACAGTTTAATTTGTAACCATGAACCATATTTTTTCTCTTCCTTATTGTTCTCCTTCTAGTCATTTCATTCTCTTTAGCATTTCTACCAAGGCATGGACTTGGAAGAGACAGGAAATAAATTCACATAACAAATTAAGAAGCCAATAATTTACACTTTTTTTACGTGATCAGGTAGAGAAGAGACTGATATTCTTGTTTGGCTAAACAGCTCCATTTGATCTATCCTTTTCGTGTATTTGTATTACCCTGACAGCAAGGCTTTTTTATTTTTTTTGCAGTACGCGGGCCTCTCACTGTTGTGGCCTCTCCCATTGTGGAGCACAGGCTCCGGAAGCACCGGCTCAGCGGCCATGGCTCACGGGCCTAGCGGCTCCACAGCATGTGGGATCTTCCCGGACTGGGGCACGAACCCGTGTCCCCTGCATCGACAGGCGGACTCCCAACCACTGCACCACCAAGGAAGCCCAGCAAGGCTTTTTGAACTGAAGAATTTGTAGAGTAAATGTGCATGTTGCTGAAGATACTAAGTTTTAACTTTGTGGGATAAAATCAGTTTCATAAATTTAAAAATGTTGTACATTTATTTTTCTTCTGATTGATTTATTACTAAGCTATTATTTCTCTTTAAACATAAGCTACCTTATTTTACCTCCATCAACATTTTTACTTTCCCATTAACTTTTTTTTGAGTCACACATTTTAAAATTCATTAAATATAATGAATCACAAAAGAAACATGTATATAATTAAATTTTCTTTTCTGTTGTATTATGAAATATATTTATAAATGTAAAACTATTAGAGTTCTCAAATGTGAAGGGTCCATATAACCAATATAACAGATATTTTGTAATGAGTATTTAGTACTTATGTGATGATATCTCACAGACAGCAAATTCTTATCTGAAGATGTAATTTCCCCCTGTAGGCAATGGGAATACCCCCTTTAAAACTGTATCTAGCTAGCAACATTAAGGTTTTTCATTATTTTAATATGAAAGTCGGAATGATTTTATTAAAGGCAGTCATTTAGGGGAAGAGTGTGTACAGTTTCAGTTTAACTTCTTTCATTTTTAAAATGTAAAATTGCTATTTTGAAAATTATCTTAGTTCTTCATTGAATAAAACATGAAACATCATATATATTTTCTGAATAGTTTGTACATGTTACTGATTTTTAATTTGAAATAACTCAAGCTATAAATGTACATGACATATTTTATAACCAACTAGCTGGCCAATCCTTTAATAGCTACTAGGTATATAACACTAAATCTAAAATTGTGCATTAAAATAGCTAGTGGGAATCTGCTGTATAGCACAGGGAGATCAGCTCCATGCTTTGTGAGGACCTAGAGGCGTGGGATGGGGAGGGTGGGAGGGATGCTCAAGAGGGAGGGGATATAGGTATACATATAGCTGATTCACTTCTTTGTACAGCAGAAACTAACACATTGTAAGCAATTTTACTCCAATAAAAAAATATTTAATAGGAAGCCATATAGAGAGTAATTACTCAGATTCTGAACACTAAGCGACCTAGGTTCAAGCCTGATTCTACCACCAACTAGGCATGTGAACTTGGGAAAATTATTTTAATTCTTGGTATCTCAGCTTCAACTTTAGTTAAATGGGGTTGAATAATTCTATCTCCTAGGTTTCTATGAGGATTCCATAAATTAATACATATATCATTCCTAGAATACTGCTTGGTATATGGTAAATATTATGTTAGTATTAGTTATTAACCATAATTATCAGTATCATTATTATTTTATAGTAATATGAAATGATCAAATCAAAGGCTTTGAAAAGCATGTCACCAGCTCAATTAGAATATATTACTACCAGAGACTTGAAGTAAGAAGCAAACAAAATAACTAATTTAAAATATAAAATATAGAATAGTATATTTCTTACCAATGCACTAAATTTTAGAATAGTAAGTCCATTATCTCCTTTTTCATTTGAAATGGATTGCAAATGTTAGAATATATATATATTATAATCTTTACTGTTTCATTTATTTTAATAATCCATTTATTTTAATCCTGTCATTCAGAAAAGTAAAACGTAAATTCCCAAACATGTGATTTTTCATAAGTTGAAATAATAAACTCTTGAATCTTATTCTTCCCCAAACCAAGTCACTTTTGCCTCATCAGTGACGCTCATAAACTCAGAACACCAGGGAAATGTACATTATATTATTCTATTGCTGCTACAACACTAACTGCCATCTTCATTGTGTAACATGAAACCATAAGGAGAACATACTCTTAATACTTTTCACACATTATGCAGTGACATGGTCCAGATTATTCTTTTCCTACTTATATGACCTCAGTGACTTCTTCAATAAATCAAAACAAAATATTCCCACTTTTTAAATTTACTTAGAATATGTCTCTAGTTTATAAAACAAAGGAACTTTGAAGTAAGTTCACTATACAAGACATAATACAACAAAGCTTTTTTATTTTCATGGAATAGTATTTCATAGATTTATAATAAAATCAACTTCTTTGAGAGTATATCAAATCAAACAGATTATTCTCATTTGAAAACTATCAAAACGACTCGATTCACTCTACCCTTAATCTACTTCTGTCTGTTATAGCATACACATTTTTAAATTGCATTCTCTGTTAGAAATAACTTTTTAAATCCAATATTTGAATTTAAAAATAATATGGAGAAATAAAGATTTTGCCCTTAAGGTTTATGTTTCTCTCAGGAAAAAATCTTACTGAAATTATCAAAATATAACATTACGAATTTGATAATAAATGATTCTGAACAGTTTTAATTTTGCCAAATAAGTGATTTTATATAAGAAATTCTTTAGAAAAAAGTATTAATAATAAATGGTTATTGGAGTAGTAATAGCAATTCAACACATTATACAGTTTTTGGAGACAATTCTTTCATGGTTATCATGTAGTAATGCAGGAAGCAGACACTATTAATTAAATGTTTTAAATGATTTTAGATGACACAGTCTTTTAGGATGAATGTTGCAATGGTATCAGTGTAATCGTTATTAATAGGAACTAAATTTCTATAATGCTTACTTCCCTTACAAATATTGCTAGGGATACAACAACAAAATAATGAATCACCAGAGCTTATTAAAATTCTTAGCCTGTAATGAATCAGAATAGAAGGCTTTGTTTAGTTTACATGTTAATGAATCCTTTGGTTTGCAAAAGTGGGTCCTAAGTCTAGTACAAAATGAAGAATGAAATTGCCTTAAACAATAGAATGGTATTGTTTCCCCAAAACAGTCTGAGCGGGGTGGGTTTGGAAAATAAAGGAACATAGAAGAATTATCAGAGATCCAAACATGTAGCCCATGAGATAAGGTCTAAGAGGCAGGAGGCTAAAAAGACTTTTAGAAACATGGATATCAAGTATTATGTATTTATGAATTTTTGTTATTATAAAGTCAAAATATCTCTGTTACTTTAAAACTTCAGTAAAGTTGTATTACCAATTAAATGTCTTGTTTAAATAGAAATGTCCTTGATGGGACTTCCTGGGTGGTGCAGTGGTTAAGAATCCACTTGCCAATGTAGGGTACACAGGTTCCATCCCCAGTCCAGGATGATCCCACATTCTGTGGAGCAACTAAGCCCGTGCACCACAACTACTGAGCCTGTACTCTAAAGCCCACGAGCCACAACAACTGAGTCCACGTGCCACAACTACTGAAACCCGCTTGCCTAGAGCCCATGCTCCACAACAAAAGAAGCCACCACAATGAGAAGCATGCACAACACAATGAAGAGTAGCCCCCACTTGCCACAACTAGAGAAAGCCTGCGTGCAATAACGAAGACCCAACACAACCAAAAATAAATAAAATAAATTTATTTACTAAAATAAATAAATTAAAAAATAAATAGAAATGTCCTTGAGAAAATAAAAGAAGCTGTGGAGTGACATATTTAAAATGTTCTTCTCTGCTTCTAACTAGAGCGATTTAAAGATTAATTCCTCTTCCAGACACACCTATACATTCACCAATATATAGCAGAGAAACACTAACATCCAAGGGAGACAGAAAACAGTAGAATAAACTTACATAGGCTTCAAAATTTTACAGAACTAATGAAGAAAGTAAGCCTCCCTATATAAATATAAAAATTAAGTCAATAGATGATAAATAAATAAATATATTTTTGTTGTTATTGCAAAAGCTCCTTTCTTGAGTAGTTTTACACTAAAATTAGTATTTCTTTGAGGTTAGTAAAATATTGACCAGTCCAATGAAAAAATATATGGCATAAAATTAGCTCTGAAAAAAAAAATGTTGCAACAGGTTATGTATGTAAAAGAAAAAAGGGCAACACGGTATACTTTATACACAAAATTTGGTTAGGACATAGGGACTATAAAATAAAACAAAATTTAGGTTAGGACATAGGGACTATAAAATAAAACAAAATTTAATTGCATTTAAAATTCATTGAGGTTGGCTCTACAAAGTTAGCAGGGTTGACCTAGTCTTCAATTTGGCCACATCTTTTTTTTTTTTTTTTTTTTTTTTTTTTTGGCATTACGCGGGCCTCTCACTGTTGTGGCCTCTCCCGTTGCGGAGCACAGGCTCTGGACACGCAGGCTCAGCGGCCATGGCTCACGGGCCCAGCCGGTCCGCGGCATGTGGGATCTTCCCAGACCAGGGCACGAACCCGTGTCCTCTGCATCGGCAGGCGGACTCTCAACCACTGCGCCACCACGGAAGCCCTGGCCACATCTTTTGTCAAGTAGGCTATAATTCCATTGTTTTTCTTCATTTATATCCTATACATTCCACTATTTCACCAAGTATTGAGTCAGAAGTGTGGTTAGCAACATCTGGATTGAGTTGGTCTCAACAGAAAATTGTCATAATACGGCTGAGTCCTGAAGTAGAGGTAACATACAAACGGTACCCCTTCCTGATCACTACCATAATGAAGCTTATTCTAGTTGCAGTGTATTAAATCTACACACCCCTGATTTATATAGTATTTATGTAGGAAATACAGCAGTACTATAGTGTTATTGGTTTTTAGTTGATTGCTGTGTGATTATTCTACTTTTTGTTGTTGTTGCCCAGTATTGTAAACTCTTCCCTTTGTTCTTGTTTTTTGAAGTTGTGAATTGCACATAATCATAAATGAATAAATTAATAATTTTAGAAATGGAAGTAACACAGGAATTCCAAAAAAAATTTTTATGGTGAATGTAAAAGTAATTGAATACAAATGTGGAAGGCTGAGAAATTATATTTGGGTATCCTGTGGTGCAGTTAAATGAGAATTACTTTCTTGTTACAAGATGTTTTTAGCTATTGAACTATGGCCCATATTTTTCTTACATAAGCAACATCACCTACTATCCTCCATGTTCTCTTTGAGTACAGGAAACATTAGTGTAAAAGCTTTATATTATAACTAATAAGAGAAGCTTTCAAATATGGGGTGTAGCTGTGAAGAGAAGGCAGAGTTGAAGTAATGATATGGCTTACATCCCTCTTCCAGCTACAAGAATGGGTTTAATTCCTTATAGTTACAGTGATGAGTGCAACAAGTTGATCCAACTATTTAAGAGATACATGGTATACTCTGGGCACAAGCTTAGAGAAGAAATATGACAAAGTGTGAACAGCCCTGGAGAAGAAGTTCTCTCCTCATATCTCAATGAGACCAAAGTGCTGCTCAGATATATGGTGATTTAGCACCTTTAGAAATGTCTGGTAAGCATTATTTGCTTGAACATCAGCATTATCTTGAAAGGTAATAATGAAAACAACATTTTCCCAAGTCATTCTGGTGTGAACAGATAAGAATGAGGAAAAAGTAATAGCCCTGGTGAATGCAACTGAAGTAATAACTCTTGAACACATGAAAAGCACTGCTTTGGGGACAACAAAATAATGGATAATTTAAAGAAGACCTGCAGTCCTGTAATTATACAGTAGAAAGTATTCAAACAACAGAAATTTGGGTTCTATTCTTTAAATAATATTGTTACAGCAGTAACAATGAGAAGGATGTGTATATCAGTAAAAAAGAATGAGAAGAATAAAAGAAAAAATCTATTTAGATCCAGCTATATGTTTTCTCTTATTTTGCAATCTTTATGTCATAAAACCTAATGTTATTCAAGCTTCAGAGGAATTTGTCATTCCTTAGCTTATCTCTGAATGTTTAAATGTAAAGAATAAATTGAGAATGGGGTAGAATTGACACCCACATTTTATTAATTATCTCTGCCTTGTTATTCAGATGAGTTTGGAAAATCAGCTCACTCTCGTTACTTCTCTTCAGTTCTAAATATTAACATTTATACAGGTGAGAAAAAGAGAAAAAACAGGATGCAGGAACACATCATATATATAAAGGTCCCTGGAAGGCATGTTAAAAATAATAAACAATTACCTTCTAGGGATACCCATAAGCTAAATTTTCCGTATCTTTTAAGCTATTATTGTCAATAAACTGATTTTAGCAGATAGATGAAGCACATAACTTTGAGTCCATTCCATTTAACTTATCTCACTAAAAGAAAAGGCTGGGGTTACTCCATTCTTCTTATTCATTTGGAGGCTTACTCATCTCCCTGTCTTCTTCTCACTGCCTCCTCTTCATTGTGGTCCAAATTTAAGTTAATTTATTTTATATGCCCTTACCCCTTAGGCAAAGTGATTGGTCTAAGGGTGGGCAGTCATAATACTTACTATCTCTGGCCTGTGTGATTTCTGGCCAATGGCTAGATCAAGTAGAATTCTTCCTGAGATTCTTAGATCAGGAGATTGAGGAAGAGGTTATTTTCTGTAGGGTACTGAAGCTGAGAGTCAACTTACCAGACGTCATATTCTTAGCAAGTAGGAGAAAATTCTACCTCTAATAGGATGGAAAGAAATCTTCATGCACAGGAAAAGCAGAGAAGAGAGAATTGATGTGACTTTTGTCCCGAGTTCCAGTTCCATCTGAGACCAGCATCAATTCTGTCATTTTCAAAACTTAGTCACACAAACAAATACAACCTCTATTTTTGCTTAGGTTATTCCAAGTTGGATTTCTATTGCTTTGAATAGTCATAGTGCAAAGATCAATGAATGGTTTATGACTTCTTAATGCTGCTTAATCAATAAAGGAATAAATGATTAACAGGAAATACAAATTATGGTACAAAATTTATAGACCCCTGCAGGAAAATAAAGCACATGTGAAAGATAAATGGATAAACATGAAAAAAATGATGAATATGTAATTTAGGAAATATTTAAAATCTTTGTTTTAATTCTGCAATTTTCTATATATTTATTTATTAAACCATACCTATGGTTGATTAATACCCTTACAATTTAATTCAGCTCACATCTATTTGTCCTGTATTTTAATTGTTGTAGTCAATGGTTTTGTCTTTATACAATGAAATATGTTATTGAACATATAAAAAGTTACTTTATATTTTATACTTACAGGAGTTGAAAGGAAAGAGATTTTGTAAAGCAAAATACAATCAATGTAAACATTGATTGGAAGTAAAATAAAAATAGTAAATAAGCAGGATTAAAAAAGAATTAATGTTATGAAACTAAAAGCTCAAATGAAGGACACTATTTCTCATTGATTTTCTGCTATTTATGATGACATTCCAAATGTCTAACTGGTGAGCTTGGCTGATTTTTTTGTAAAAGTTTTCTTACTTTCTCTGAAACCTGGGTATATTGAAACTTCACTAATTTATCTGTTTCAGTCAGATTTATAGATTCTAATAAACCAATAATATCTCTTTTTGTCAGGTATTATCTATTTATACTTAGCTCCACCCCAGGCTTTCTAAGCTCTTCCTTGATCCACCCTAAAAACTATAGTGAAAATAGTAGATAAGAAATTAAGCTCAGGAAATTTAAGAAAGATGGATAGAGTTTGCAAGAGCTGGTGGCTCATACTACATCAATATCAATTCCTGTGACATTGTCTATTTTTCCTAATTCAGACTTATGGTCTTATGAATAGTGTATAATGGCCAGTTGACTGAGGAAGTAAAAGCATGTTCAGATTTATAGAGTCTACATGCTATACTGATTCCAACTGTGACTGAATAGGTGAAGAGATAAATCCCAATACAGAAGTGGTCCTGAAGGACAGTAAGAGAGATAAATCTTTTGAGTGGGTAGAAATTCAACCAGTATATTTGCTTTTCTCCTTAATCCAGATGAGAAATTGCTATAAGTAAAGAATGACATAGATTTATGAGCAGCTGTTCACAGTCTGGATGAATGATAAAGAACATGAAAAGTATAAGATTTGAAGACTGGTAGCAAGGAGCTCTGAGGAAGAAATATCAGGATGGGGCTTTCAGAACAATTAGAGGTTGTGAAGATACTTGTGTTCCATGTGTATACTCCCCAAAGGTCATTATCTGCAAGGGAAATTTTCAGTAATCAAGTGGACAAGATGACATATATTGTGGATAAAATTCAGTTTCTTTCTTTAGCCATCCTGTGCTTACACAACAGACTCAATAAAAAATATCATAATGTTAGTAATGTAAGTACAGAACTTCCCTTTACCAGGCTATATCTAACCTATTAATTGCAGAGAAAAACACTGTTTTCCATGTGGAACTACTTCCTGGTGGTAGATTGATTACATTGTATATCAGAGAGAAAGTCATTTGTTCTCAAAGGAACAGAAATATGTTGGGAATATAGAATTGCATTTTTGGCCCAAAGCACTTCTAGGACTACCATCTATAAACTTATCAACTGATACTCTGTACACAATTGCTTTTGACAAAGGAACAGATTTCATAGCATAAGAAGTAGAACAATGGGTTCATGCCCATAGAATTCATTGGTCTTACCACAGACCTCATTAGCTATAAGTAATTGGCCTGGTGTAATAAGTATGTGCCTTTGGCAGAATCAACCAATGTATGCCAGTTGAGAGTTAACATCCAGGAAGGATGGGGTTCTATCCTACAGAAAGCAGTATATTTCATGCATCAGCAACCAAGATATGGTGCAGGATATATTGGTCTGAGAATACAGTAGGAAAAATGAGAGTGGTTTCTCTCATGATTACCCTTATTATCTCACCTCATTTTCCCCTCCATTTAATTCCCACAGGTTTGAGATCTACTGATATGAAGATTTTGGTTCCCAAGAAGAATATTTTTAGAGAGGAAATAATATTGTTCCAATAAATTGGGAGTTGAATATGACACTCAGCTTTTAGCTTTTTTGTTTTTGCTTGTTGTTGTTTTATGATCTTGAACCAGCAGACAAGAGTTTTACTCTATTGGCAGAGTGATTAAGATTTCAAGGGAAAATAGAATTGTTGTTCCTCAGAAGGGGGTCTGAGAGGATTACTTCTGGAATCTCTACAGGGTACTTCTTAGTACTTTAATGTCCAATAGTAAAAGTTAATACATAGTTATAGCAAACAAACAAAGGAAGAATCATTAAGGATTCAGTCTCTTCAGGAGGGAATATTTTTGTCATTCCACAGGTAAAGAATTAGACCTACTGAGTTCTTGTCTGAGAGCAAAGGAAACATGAAAAATGTAGTGGCAGATCAGCTACGGATTCATGGACAGTTACAGGAATAAGAACTGTACCAGCCATATGTAGCATATTTTCCTTTGATTGTTATATCTGTGTCTATATCTACCTCAATATTTTTACCTAAACTATATTTTTCTTTTTTCTTTTTGTATTTCCCTAATTATTGTATATAAATGTCTTTGTTAGTGGTTATTTTACACTTTTTTTTTCCGTAGGTACAAAGTATTCAGATTAGATTGTGAATGAATGTGAGAAGAAATGAACAAAGCTTACAGATGCATATTGTGACTGTCTCCCAGATAGGATACTGACAGCAGGGACTTGTAAAATTTTAGGAAGAGTGGAAGAATAATTTTGTTTATACAAAATGAAAATTATCTCTTGTTAAGAAAAATCATAGGTTGTTTTTTTTGTTAAAATAATTATGGATGTTGTGCTAGATAATTACCTATTTGCACTCACCTTCAATCAACACTTTTATATTCCAGATTTGCTAGTGATGGGACTCTAAAAACCACTTTTCTATTTTGTCAGCTAGATCTCTCTTAGACTCTGCCAATATGGGATTTTAGTGTAAGAAAGGAAGGATGAATGCAAATGAATGAACTTCTTATTATTTTCTATTCCTATCGGTCACTCCTATAATTTGTTCTCATTTTGGCAATGATAGTTGAAACAAATAAGAGCAGTTAATTTCAGTTTTCAGGTTGCACACGTCAGAACCAGCCTTACTGAACCTCCCCAGGATAGTTGGCTGCCTCCCCATCCACTGAGGTCTGAGTTCCAGCTCCCTGAGGCCTTTTCTCAGTTTTATGATACCATAGACTTCCCTTTGTTTCCTCAGGGTTAAAGGTTATTATTATGTAATTGTTAACTCCATGAAACCTCCTTCTCATCATAGAAGACTTTTCAATTCTCTAATGCCCAGTTAATGGTTTTTATATGAAATTCTCCCTGTTGAAATAATTGGTTAGATTTCTGTTTCTTATCTGACCCTAACACAGATACTGAGTATTGAAGGTATAATGAATGAGACAAAGTTCCTATTCACAGGTTCACAATAACAAAGGGAGAGGAAAAACAGAATTACAATACAGTGGGTTTGCAAATCCCCAGAGATTGTACAAAACCATCATGAAACACACGCACTTCTCCAATGTTACACTGTTTTCTCTGCCTAGAATATTTCACTCATTCTCTTATTCATTCATTTATTCAGTTGCTATTTATTCAGCACTCTCTCTCTCTCTCTATATATATATATATATATTCAGGACTTCTGGGGATAAATTGTTAGCCAAAAAAAGAAATAAAGAAATAAGAATTATGTATCTGCTATCATGCAGTTTACCATCTGTAGCCAATGACACATGTTAAACAGCCAGAGCAATCTATAATTGTAAACTGTGATAAACGCTCTGAAGGAAAACTACAGGGAGATAAGGAAAACATAGGAGAGCTTGATCTACTCTGGTGAGTCAGGTAAGTTTTCTCTGATACAGGGACACTTGAGCTGAAATTATAAGATTTAGGAAGTTAATTATAGATAAACATTTATTTATTTATTTTTATTGAAGTATAGTTTACTTGTAGTATTATAATAGTTTCAAGTGTACAGCAAAGAATTTTAGAGGAAAATGTATCTCAAGCTTGGGGAATAACTTGTGTAAGGAGCCTGAGTTGAAAGGGTGCACCTCTAATTTTGTGAAGTGAAAGCAAGCTGTCAGCACTCTCTCTACATTTGTCTCTCTTCCTCCTTTCACTTAATTATCACCTACTAATAATTCTTGGAGCAGTTTTGGTCCAAATTATCTTGGAAAATATTGCATGATAACTTACCAAGCTGCCTCCCTTATGCTATCCAAGGCCAGGTTTAAATAAGTGCTATGTGCTCATCCAACACTAGACTTCCTCACCGTGACGTTTCAGTATGATATTTGTATAATTATCTCCCTCACTACACATTCAAACACAGTGCCTTATATACAGGTAAATTCCCAAGGACCAATCATTCCAGTACAATTTCGTGACTATTGCTACATCTAAATTTATATACTCTATCATTTCAAAATATTTCCTTTAATTTTGATTTTTTTAACGTAAATGTTTACCTTAAAATAAAACTTTATGTCACAATTGTTAATTGTACATAGATACTAATATAAGTGACAAGGGGGTAATCATAAAAATAAACATAGTAAATACAATGTAATGTTACATACATAATTTGTAATAAAAACACAATAATAAATTTATGTCATGCATCAATTACACACATGAAAAGAGTTCCTTGGTGAAAAGAATGAAAGAGTTTATGATTAGTAAAGAATAAGTAGATTATATTTAAATGTTACTTTAAGATTCAGTTGTAGTAATCTGTCATATGAGGCGAACTACTAACCAGAGAGTGACAGTTACCATGTTTTCTGACTGAGTTCTAATTCTCAATTTAAAAACAGCAACATACCTATAGCAAAATTATAAGTTGTATTTTCTATGGATTTCAGTGGCTATCTGAATCATGAGAAAATGGGTGAAAGTTCAGTCTCTAATATTTTCATCTGACTCAATATCTATCTTTACTTCAGAAAAAGGGATTATTAAAAACCTTAAAATTCACACATCTTCCTTTTCTCCCCACTATATTCATTGTTTTTCCATATCACATATTAAGGAAAGGAAGCTTATAGCACCCAGGGCTAAGGCAAAGATTCTTTAGTCTTAGAGCTTGCTACGTGTAGTTTTGTGTGTGTTCTTGTGTCTATGCTCATGTTGAAGGCCTGTCAACATGCGTGCATCTCTTTAGCAAAATGTGTTATCTTGGAACTATGTGTTTCTTTTGTTTTTTTTGTTTTTTTTCAGGATTGTGGTAATGTTATTGAGTTTTAACAGAAAACTAATACAGATTTTGGTATCTGGAAGTGGCATGCTGCTGTAACAAATAAATAAAATATGGAATCAGCTTTTTTTTGGTCTTTTTTAATTTTATTTTTTGTTTTTTAATATTTATTTATTTTTAAAAGTTATGATCATCAATGTTTGTATTAGATCACTTCCTCCAAGATCCTGGTAGATACAAACTGTGAGCATTTTCAGTAATTCATGGAAGACAGAGAGAAGTGCTCCAAAAGCACCCCACCTGTGAACAATGAACATTTTGTTTTTTAATTTTTATTGGAGTATGGTTGATTTACAACATTCTGTTAGTTTCAGGTGTACAGCAAAGTGAATCAGTTATGCATATATATACATCCACTCTTTTTTAGATTCTTTTCCCATATAGGCCATTACAGAGTACTGAGTTCCCTGTGCTATACAGTAGGTCTTTATAGTTATCTATTTCATGTATAGTAGTGGTATGTCAATCCCAATCTCCTAATTTATCCCTTCCCCACTTACTCCCTGGTAAGCATAAGTTTGTTTTCTACATCTGTAAATATTTCTGTTTTGTAAATAAGATCATTTGTACCCTTTTTTTAGATTCTACATATAAGTGATATCATATGATATTTATGTTTCTCTGTCTGACTTACTTCACTTAGTATGATAATCTCCAGGTCCATCCATGTTGCTGCAAATGGCATTATTTCATTCTTTTTAATGGCTGAGTAATATTCCATTGTATATAGGTACCACATTTTCTTTATCCATTCATCTGTTGATGGACATTTAGGTTGCTTCCATGTCTTGGCTATTGTAAACAGTGCTGCAATGAACATTTCTAACCATGGTTTTCTCAGGATATATGCCCAAGGGTGGGATTGCTGGATCATATGGTAGCTGTATTAAGGAACTTCCACATTCTTCTCAATAGTGACTGTACTAATTTACATTCCCACCAACAGTGTAGGGGGGTTCCATTTTTCTCCACATCCTCTCCAGCATTTACTCTTTGCATATTTTTGATGTTGGTCATTTTGACTGGTATGAGGTGCTGTCTCACTGTAGTTTTGATTTGTATTTCTCTAATAATTAGTGATGTTGAGCATCTTTTTATGAGCATTTTTGTCATCTGTATACCTTTGGAGAAATGTCAATTAGGTCTTCTGTTTATTATTTTTGATTCAGTTGTTTGTTTTTGATGTTGAGCTACATGTGCTATTTGTAAATTTTGGAGATTAATCCTTTGTCAGTTACACCATTTGCAAATATTTTCTCCCATTCTGTGGGTTGTATTTTTGTTTTGTTTATGGTTTCCTTTTCCATGCAAAAGCTTTTGAGTTTAATTATGTCCTATTTGTTTATTTTTCTTTCCATTACTCTAGGAGATGGATCAGAAAGATAGTGCTGTAAATTATGTCAAAGAGTGTTCTGCCTAAGTTTTCCTTTAGAGTTTTATGGTATCCAAACTTACATTTAGGTCTTTAATCCATTTTGAGTTTATTTTTGTGTATGGTATTAAATAATGTTCAAATTTCATTTTTTTAATATGTAACTGTCCAGTTTTCCCAGGACCACTAGTTGAAGAGACTGCCTTTTCTCCATTGTATAGTCTTGGCTCCTTTGTCATAGATTAATCGACCATAGGTGCATGGGTTTATTTCTGGGCTTTCTATCCAGTTCTATTGATCTATATTTCTGTTTCTGTACAAGTACCACACTGTTTTGATGACTGTAGCTTTGTAGTATAACCCAAAGTCAGGGAGCCTGATTCCTGCAGCTCTGTTTATCTTTGTCAAGATTGCTTTGGCTATTTGGGGTCTTTTGTGTCTTTATACAAATTTAAATTTTTTTGGTTCTATTTCTGTGAAAATGCATTGGTAATTCGATAGAGATTGCATTGAATCTGTAGATTGCCTTAGGTAGTATAGTCATTTTGACAATAGTGATTCTTCTTATCCAAGACCATGGTATCTTTCCAACTGTATGTTTCATTTTCCATTTCTTTCATCATTATCTTATACTTTTCGGTGTACAGGTATTTTGCCTCCTTATGTAGGTTTATTCGTATGTATTTTATTCTTTTTGATGCAATGGTACTGAGTTTTTTCTTTAATTTCTCTTTTTGATCTTTTGTTTTTAGTATATAGGAATGTAAGAGATTTTTGCATATTAATTTTATATCCTGCAACTTTACCAAATTCATTGATGGCTCTAGTAGTTTTCTGGTAGCATGTTTAGGATTGTGTATGTATATAGTATCATGTCATCTGCAAACAGTGACAGTTTTACTTCTTCTTTTCCAATTTGGATTCCTTTTATTTTTTCATCTCTGACTGCAGTGGCTAGGACTTCCAAAACTATGTTGAATAAAAGTGAAAATTGTGGACCTCTTTGTCTTGTCGCTGATCTTAGAGTAAATGCTTTCAGCTTTTCCCCAGTAAGTATAATGCTAGCTGTAGTTTTGTCATATATGGCCTTTATTATGTTGAGGTATGTTCTCTCTAGGCCCACTTTTTGGAGAGCTTTCTTCTTTCTTTTTTTTTTTTTATCATAAATGGGTGTTGAATTTTGTAAAAACCTTTTCTGCATCTATTGTGATGATCATATGGCTTTTATTCTTCATTTTGTTGATGTGGTGTATCACACTGACTGATTCATGGATAATGAAAAATCCTTGCATACCTGGAATATATCCCACTTGATCATGGTGTTTGATTGTTTTAAAATATTGTTGGATTTGGTTGAGTAGTATTTTCTTTAGGATTTTTGTGAGGGTTATGATCATCAGTGATATTGGCCTGTAATTTTCTTGTTTTGTGGTATCTTTTTCTGGTTTTGGTATCAGGGTGATTGTGACCATGTTTTTTAATGCTGACTTTAAATATTAATTCCATGGCAGACAGACACATTTGGTGTCTCTTTATGATTTGCTTGTGGTTATTGAATAGAGCAATAAATGGACCATTTTGAGAAAAAAAAAATATCTATCATCTTGAGCAGCTTTCAGAAACAAAGACCAAGATCGGTGTGCCCAACATCAGCCATGCCATAGGGATACAGTCTCAGTACTCATTTACCAGGTCATGATGCCGACCTATAATCAGAGAGAATAAGATATTTCTGCATCTCTAGCTTCTTAATTGGTCTCATCAAAATTGTGTATACCACATTCTGAGAGGAAAAAAAATACATCCTAGAAGCAAGATGTTTACACATATGTGAAAGAATCTTGATTAGAATTGAAAAGAGTATAAA
Source organism: Lagenorhynchus albirostris (assembly GCF_949774975.1). NCBI lineage: Eukaryota > Metazoa > Chordata > Mammalia > Artiodactyla > Delphinidae > Lagenorhynchus > Lagenorhynchus albirostris. The sequence goes on along the minus strand of NC_083112.1, from coordinate 41,450,811 downwards.
ATGAGAAGAATGCATTGGAAATGAACAAGACTGGAAACTGAAAGACCAGTTAGAAAAATTATTAATAACAATAATAAAGGAGTGTCTACTTTGTTATAGGGATTCTTCTAAGTAGTTTTCATTTAAGTCTGTAAATACCCCAAATAATTAGTTGCCAGTATTATTCATACTTTATAGATGGTTACACTAAAAGTCACAGATAAGTATAGGGAATGAAAATACCTGGAAATCTGGCAGGCAGTGCCCCTATTCATTTTTGCCTACTATTATTTGGCATTCTGAGAAAAGATGGTGTCTTGTGCTGTGCCAGTGGCTCTAGGGAAGGAGAGAAGTGTAGAGACACAAATGATGTAAGAAAACAAAATATCAGGTCTCAATAATTTGTCTGAATTTTTCTTTTATTCCTTTTATAGCATATAGTGTTTAAGAGAAGAAAAGGATTTGATCTAGTGAAAAGCTATTGAAGTAACTGACTGTTAATTGATGGTAGTTTCCTTGAAATCCAAATTGTCTATCCATCAATACCTTTATGATAAACTCAACAAAATCGGCAAACCAGTGAAAATATTTTCTTACATGCCAAGGGTTCTCTATAGTATTCCATAGCTAGAGAATTTTCACCAGGTATAAAAGTGAGCAACTATAGTATGAATTCTTTAGTGTGGTAATATGGTTTTTCAAAAACAATCTCTGACTTATTTATATTCTGATGGAATATGTGTTCAGATTAATGTATGTCATGATCTGGAGTAAATTAACACATCTAAATCCCAAAACAAAACTATCAAATACTTTTAAAAAAATAGCAAAAATAGTCCAGACACATTTATGCTACATAAACAATTACCAATCTGACTATCTGGATTAAATCAGTTAATCCTTTGTTATAGTTTTTAAATCTATAAAATTTAATATTATTAGTTGTGAGGTTGTTATATACTGACATTTTTGAAAAATTTTCATATGAGAGTTAACTAGATTTCTCTGTATTTCTGAAGAATCAAGTGTGTGTACTAATATGCAGAAATCTCCAGAAAGAGATGATATGTAAAAGGTAATGAATAAAAGCAAAAGAGTGATGGGAAAATATTCCTATCTGCCTGATGTAAGAGAATAATGATGAGAGTGACAGTGTAACAAGTTTTCAAAGTGTGATCTTCTGAGGTAGTCAGGCAATAAAAATGAGTTTTAAAGTGCAATAATACCTAATCTTGTTATTGTTGTTTCTTGCTGATTTTTCATGAGCTTTTACTAGGTGTATCTTATATTTCATAAGAGGATATTTAAGAAGAGTAGATGCTTTAATCTCTAAAGCATTGGAAAATAGTTAATTTCTGTATTAAAATATAACATATTTTTGAAAGTTATGTTTTATTCAGCAGAAATACTGAGGACTTCAAGCTTGAGAGGAAGCATCTCAATTAAGTCTTAGAAAACTGCTCCAAGGAAGTGACGGGATAGCTAAGATATATAGGAGTTTAGCAACAAAGGACAGGTAGTAGGAATAAAATATTACTGTTAATAAATGAAAACTAGATATCTCAAGTTAAGGAAGTTAGCCCTTTTCTATATATGGGAAGATGCAAGAATCTGGGCTCACTGAAATCATTCCTCTGATATGCACATCAGGTATCTGGGGCCAGTATCCTATGTTTTCATGTCCTGAAGTTCCCTCAGGGTTCACTGGCTCACCGTTGGAGGGTTGAGGTAGCTGATGACTGTGACATCCTTTGTTTACTGATAAGGCAGGCAATATTTTATTTCTCAATTCCTCCTCTTGGTCTGAAATTTGACCTATATTTGGGAGATATTTCAGGGCTAATTTTTGCCCCATAGTTCTAGGAGCCTCATCCCAGATCAGGTGAAAATTCTTATTGATATGCCACTCCAGGTGCTAATTTCTGGATTAGGCCCTGTTGATAATTAAAATTCTCTGGATCTTCTGTCTTACTAATCTATTATGATTCAGGGTATGTTTTTCCCTGTTGCTTCTTTCCATACCTATAATCACACTATTACAATTTTTCTATAAAAGTCATAAATGTGATCTAGTTCTGCAAGATGTTTAGCCATCATCAATTTTGTTAGAGTTCTGTTACACATTGGGTACCGAAAGAGACAACAATCTTATAAAATAGACTGGATATAAGTAATGCAGCTAGTGACATTGACAATGTCATAATGTAGCAGGGAGACACAAATTATAAACAATTTGGAAACAAAGAACAAATCAAAACAATGATTATGATAAGTATTTGTAATCTGGTTGCAATAAACCACCAAGTCCACAGGAGAGCAGCTGGAGAAGCCAACTCTAGCAGGATTAGGTAGAGAGAAAAAGATAAATGTTTCATCTTTGTTTACAAACATATACTTTATCAACTTGTTGTAGGTCATAGCATAATAAGAAAGGTTTTTCTGGAAAACAATGGTTAAACTAGTATATTTCTCCAAAAGTCATAAAGTTATAAACCATATTTATCAGTTTATTCAGTCCCATGTAATTCCTGTTGAGCTGGATGAAGCCATCAGGTTTTCCATTAGAGTTTTGTCATTTCTTACCCAGTTCAGTGATATTATCTAAAGGCTATCAGGAACCTATATTTGTTAAAAATTAAAATAAAATAAAAAAGGCCTTTTCATCAGTCTTCTTGAACATCTTCATTTTGTAAAAGCATCAGTGTAAAATAATGATTGTCTATAAAGGAGAAAATTTAAAATAGCATGACTAAAGATTTCAGTACCATGCAATTAGCAAGAAACTTGGATATTTCTGTGACAGGACATTTTAGACTAATAACTAAATAACATTATATCAGGGCATATCAGATGTTAAAAATTCCATATAAATTTTGGAATATCTATATTAATGACATTTATCCATGCATTACAACCTTGTTCATTGGAGGTTCATCTCCAATCACTTGAAAATGTTTTTCAAGTAATTTAACATAACAAATAAATTGAATAGTTTAACATTCCTCTCTGAGATGTCTCAGGGTTCCTTAGAATCATCCCAGAGCCAGCTGGAAGTTAAAAGAATTTCAGCTAAATTTTGATATTTGAGATCAAAATGTTTTAAAACACAACAGGATTATAGGTCTCTATGAAACAATACTTATTCATTTAACCAAAGTCAAAGAAAATTTAAAAAAAATACAGATCCTTTAAGAGCACAGAAACTCACACAATCTATTATCAAAAAGGAGCACTCTAAGACACTTTGTTCAAATTCCAGTCCTTTACTAGCTTACTTAACAAGAAAATTCATTTTTTAATTAACTTCAATGTAAATTTAGTTAATCCTAATCATACATAAAACTTTTCTTTTTTCTCTCCTGCACCTGCTGTCAGGATTCCTTTCCACGTCTTTCATCATTTTCTATATCCATTTTAGTTCATCCCTTATTTTTCCATCATAAAACAACCAGATCTAAGACATAGTTTTTTTCTTTTCCTTCAGTAAAATGTAATTCCATTCCTGATACCTGTTTTTACTGATAACACACATTTTACTTTCCTAATTACATGTTTAAATTAGAGTCTTCAATTCTTAAAAACCTTAATTTCTAGTGAAAGCTAAGAAGTAAGCAATTATGAACTGTCTTTTGCCTTAGCATTCTATAGAGTGGTGAACATAAAAAACAGTGATAATTTCAAAAAAAAACTTTGTTTTCTTATAGAGAACATCTCAGGGTGGCACCACACATATTCATTAATACTCCTAAATATCTTTAGTTTCTCTGTTTAATAACTGATGTCTCAGTATCTTATTTTAATGGGAATGATCAAGCTATTCAACAAACTTCCATCACTTAAGTTAACACAACTCTAGAATTTTGTTACCAAATAGCTGGAGAGATAATTTTAAGTAGACATTTCTAGAATATAATTATTTTTAAAAAGTTTACCCAAAAGCTCTATCTCATTTACATATACTTTGTCTCATTTTTTCCTTGCAACAGATAAAATAAGGTCTTATTTGACTTCTATTGAACCTAGGTACAATACAGTATTATACATAATGTTGATGATTCTAAAGACGTCTATATTAATTAGATAAACAAACTAACTTTAATAGAAGGTATCTATGTAATATTGAATATTTTCCAGTTCATGTGAACCTGAAAGTCAATTTGGCCAGTTTCTTTTATATTTAATTTGTAAGCACTTACTTTTAAATTAAATTGAGCTCTTTATAAATTCAATTTTGATAATACTTTCCAGAGGTAGAGCTATCTCATACATACATAACGTGTACACAGACATATAATCAGGCAAAACTAGAGATATCACAGTTTCACTTAAAAAAAAAAAACTCAGTTATGAATCAGGTATTACAATATAAACTTACTAGCTTACAAAGAACAGTTGGAATACATTGAAGTTGCTTGCTCAGATGACTAAGGCCTTACTATTTGTAAAGTTTGATTGAGGGAGCATTCCCAGCAGTTTTAATTTTAAAGCTGCCACTTTATTGGTTTTGTTTCCCTGGTTTCATGTTCTGCCTGATTGAGCTAATTAGATGCTGTCTCAGGTCACTGGGGCCTGTATTTACATGTCTGGTTTGCAGAGGTTTGTAAGAGAAAGTTGCTTTTACTTCCCCAAAGAAGGGTCTGTCACCTAAATGATACTAAAGATTGATTGGCCCAATGATATACTATATCAGTGAGATTGCTAACTAAACTGAAATTTATAAGCTGTATATTCTAGAACTTTAGGGTTTAGTTTGTCGTGCCTTCTAAAGCTTGTATAAGGCATTCAGCAAAGACATATTTTCTGAGTTTATAAGTTAAACCCAGAGAAAAATCACTACTTTTATTTTTATTAGCCCGTGAATGTTAGTTCCCAGTTTTTACTTTTCTGAATGGTTCAGGTACCCCTATTGGTTTCCTTTAGTATTTTCAATATTTCCTCAGGGGCAGATCTATATGCCTTGTCTTATACCTTGCAGGGAAAGCATTTCCCAGTAAAACATGCCTATCCCACAATGTAATTAAACAAAAGAGATGTAACCAACTTATATAAAGCCTATTTAAATATATCAATTTTATACACTTTCAGCTCAATTCCATCAACTTTTATATCTCTAACTTTAGCTTTATTAGGATCCAGTCAACAAGTTTTGATCTTACAAGAAGAGTTCTAGAAGTTTTTGTCTTAGTTTTGTTTTTATTCCCTGTCCACTTTACCTATTTTTATAAAACAAGGCTCTGGGATCTCCAGAGTGGGGTTGAGCCAAGGAACTCAGGCCCTTTGGCTTAACTGTTGCTGTTGGCCTAGCTAAATAATTGCTGGTCTATTATCTCAGTATAAAAAAATTATTTCAAATATATATATATAGTCAACTACAAAATGACACTTGTCATTGGCACTTACCATCTACTTCTACAAGGATTAAATCATGTGCTGCTGCAGCCGCTGACTTTCAACACACCCTGAAAGGAATTCAGGGTGGACAGCAGAAAAGAAGCACTCTGTGCTCTGGGAAAAACTGGCATAACAGGTCTTCAGATAGTTAGATATTTTCAGGAGCTGATTTTATGAGCCCAATCCTTGTATCTCTTCATATCTATAAAAGCACTAAAATTCTCCATAGTGTTGTATGCTCCTCATGACTAGCAGTAACCTTCACGAGACTAGCAGAAACCTTCTGCAAAAACTATGTGCTTGATTGCATAAACTCCCCTTTCACCAAAATCATATATATACTGACATTCCCTACCCTCCACCTCTTTAAAGCAGTTTCTCAGAGCTATCTGAGATGCTGTCTCCTGGACTATAGTCCCCATTTTGCCCCAAATAAAACTTAACTCACAACTCTCACATTGTGCATTTCTTTAAAGTTGACAGTTATGGCGACTGCAAATAAGGGACTTAGAGTAGACTTCTCTCCTTTGCCTGGACTATAGGAGGAACTGTAGCTGTGGTACCAGCAGAGGCCCCTTTTGCCCGTCCACATCCTTGGAGAGTCCAGACAAATTTGGATAAGTTTCTTCTGGTTCTTGGAGCTCCAGTTTTGGTTGATGATCCTGAGTTTTACTTGGCAGTATGTAGCAGGTACCTGTCTCACCAGTTGAAAGAGACCAGGGAATACCCACCCAGTTGAAAGATACTGGGAGGGTGTTCAGTTGAAAGATACTGGGAATACCCACCCAGGTGAAAGATACTGGTGGGAGGTGTTGGTTGAAAGATTCCAGGGTTTGTTCAGTTGTAGGAGACAGAGTGGTCTGCACTGAGTGGTTAGTTAAGAGGCTGATCTGATTTTTTCCTCAATTCAGCCACCTTAATAGAATTTGTCAGGATAAAAGTGAAGATATTACATGAGAGCTTTGTTCTGAAGAAAACGGACAAGACTCCACCTGGCCAGTTATGGCTTACTCAGGGGACTGAGAAATTTACGGGAGTGGTGGAGGCAGAGTCCTCATACTGTGCCGTAGTCCCATGGGGAAAACCACTCATTAATTAAAACACTTGCTTATCCAGGGGTTGAGAATAAGAATTGGTAATTCAGTAAACCGAGCACCCATGGTGACCTAAGACATGAAAGGGAGAAACCAAGACACGTTAGAAGGCTGAAATGACTCTAGGGAGATGCCTAGAGGAGTTAAGTTCACAAGCAGCACACTGGCCCATGACACAATTTCACTAGTAAATTTTATCCCTGACAAATTCAACTTTAAAATGGGTAATAGAGCCTCTCAAACACAGAAACTAGGGGCATCAGAAAGCCAGCTTCTGACTAACACCTCAGCCACGTTTACGTACATACAAAACTCATACTTTCAAGTACCTACTTAATTGGGGGAATTATACTAAAGGAGATCTCACCTAAAATGGCCAAAATTGGGGTTCTTTTAATATTCCAAAATTGTTATTTTTGCATGCACTATTAGTAAAAGCCAGCCATTAAGATCAAACAGACTAATAGAATGCTTGCTTTGGTATCCAGAAGCTTCTAAAAGTGGAAACATAAACTTCTTTGCAAAACTAACAAGAAATTCCTTGAAACTATAGCAGACCTAAAATAGGCTGCTAGCACTGACTCTGTCTCTCCCTCTGCTCCTCCCACATATCCTCTTATATCTGAATTGCTTGGCCCAGATGCTATATCTTTTTCCCTTACAACTCTTCCACCTCCTGCTGCTCCCTGTTCTCCAGTAAAGGAAAAAGAAAAAAATCAGAAATGATTATAGCTCCCCTTAAGGAGAAAACTATTACGGGAGAGATGAACTGTCCTCAGTGCTTATGTACACACTCTGGATCCAAGCAGAGCTTAGAGCCTTGGCTAAGGAATTTCCCAGTCCAAGTCAGGTCCTATTGGGATTTGCTAAGGAAGTTGAGTTAACCATCCCGACCTGTTATCCTAGGTTTTCAGATTGATATCAATTAATACAGCTGTTAATTTCTGAAAGTAAAGCAAGGGAATGGATAAAGAAAGCAGAATAGTAACATCCCTTAATGGATTTTGAACCACAGGCTCACTCTGAATGCAAGGAATTAGCTCAGAAATTACTCAAACTTATCCCAGAACTTTTTCCTAAAAAACATAGACTGGACAGAGGTCAACAGTGCAAGCAAAGATTCAGATGAATCAATTCTGGACTATTATGAAAGGTTTGAAAAAACGTTTAAGCAGTATTCTGGCTTGATACCTGAATCATTTTCTAACCACCAAAATGATCCTTTGCTTAACTCCACCTTTTTAGAAGGCTTAAATGAGGATTTGACTACTCTAGTCGAAAGGTACAATCTAGGTTGATCTGCATTACATACAAATACCCTTGTTACACAGGCTGACCAATTTTTCAAAACTATAAAATAAAAAGGGATATCTACAAAAATTATGAATCTTCAATTGTACCAATTAAGTACACAAGGCCAGCTGAAGGTTAACCATCCCCCATTTAATTCCCAACTGGTAGAGAAATCTAGCTTGAAGAGAAAAAAAAAAAGTCTTCAGAATTCTGATCCTGAGGGAACAATTCCTACTAGGATAAACTGATTTTCTCTCCCTGTGCCTTGAGCTCAGAGCTCTCAGGATCACTTATGTTACCTAGATCATCACTAATTCCTGAGACTGATGGGGGAAAAAAAAAGGACAGAAAAAATTCTTTTTAAATTTGACTTATTCCAACTGATATCTACAACTAGTGAGTTTTATATTGTGATATCTGACTCATGACTAAGTTTAGAAAATGAAGTTATGAGATATCTCATTGTTTCTGTCTATATGTTTATGTGTTTATGTGTACATTTTCTTCATTTTTACCTTTGGAGGGTATTATCAAAATTAATTTGTAAGTGAGCTCTACTTAGTTGGACTAAAGGAAATTAAGCACTTATATAAATTCTAAAAAAAAATACAGAACATAACTGGCCAGAATTCATTTTAGGTTTATGTGAACTGGAAAATATTAAATAATAAATTAATACCTTATATTAATGTTTGTTGTTCTAATTAATATAGACATGTCTTTAGAGTCATCAACATTGAGTATAATACATTTATTTCACATAGGTTTAATATAAGTTAAATAAAATCTTGTTATATCTGTAGCAAATGTGTCAGTAAGGAAAGTAACTTGAAGTGAAGAAACTTTTAAGGAAAGAAAAAGTAAATGACATAGATTTTAGATAAACTCTATTCAGAATAATTATGTTTAAGGAATGTCTATCTAAACTAGTCTCTTCAGATTTGGTAACTTGAAATTGTGGTTGTGGTAAATTAAGTGATGCAAGATTATTGAATAACTAGGTCATTTCCAAATAAAACAAGATACTGAAACATTAATTACTGAACATGGTTTCCTTTTACAGAGAAAAAAATGGTTTAGAACTATTAATAAATATGTTTGGTGCCACACTGAGATATTTTCAGTAAGAAAGCACATTTTTCAAGAAATTGTTATTTGGACTTATGTTTACTAATCTACAGAGTGTGGATATGAAGAACAGTGCATTGTTGCTTAAAGAAAGTAACATGTATGTTTTCAGTAAAGAAGGTATGAGGAATGGAATTGCAATTTTATGAAGGGAAAAGTAAGTAGGTCTGACTTAGAGCTGGCTGTTTCTGGATGCAAAAATAAAGTGATGGATACAGAAAGTGATGAAAGTTTTGTATAAATTGGACCCTGAGAAAAGAGTTTTGTGCTTGGTTAGGATTGACTAAGTTTAAAATAAATTTAATTGAGAAAATGAATTTTAAAAGTAAGCTGGTGTAAAACTTGAATTTGGCTTTTCTCTCTGTTAAGAGGCAAGTTTTCTTAAGATGCAGAACTGCCTTTGAAAACAGATTTAAGTTTCTTTACCTTTTAAGTGATCTGATCTGTATTTGCCTTTGAGATCTTTTTTTTTTTTGCGGTAAGCGGGCCTCTCATTGTTGTGGCCTCTCCGGTTGCGGAGCACAGGCTCCGGACGCGCAGCCTCAGCAGCCATGGCTCACGGGCCTAGCCGCTCCGCGGCATGTGGGATCTTCCCGGACCGGGGCACAAACCCATGTCCCCTTCATTGGCAGGCGGACTCTCAACCACTGCGACACCAGGAAGCCCTGAGATCTTTTATTGTTACTTTGGCTAAGTGAATAACTATTGTTTCACAGTGACCTATGATCCTATCTGACTGAATGTTCTAAACCCTTTTGATATTTTTGACAAAAATTCCTAAATCAACTTCTCATGAAGTCCTTTTGACATCTGGCTAACTTTGGGATGCTTCAAAGCGCCCCTGAAACCTCCCAAAGAGAGATATTAAACTAATTATGTTTGTGTGTTATGTTAAATTACATGGGAACTTTTGTCAAATGAGTAATCAATCTTCTTAGGTTATATTGTATGGTAAATTTTACTAATATAGATATTCTATAAATTATATGGAGTTCCTAAAATTCTGAAATATCCTGGTAAAATGTTATTTGTCATAATTCTAGCCATTATCTTAAAGTGTTATATGACACAGCAATAACCAAGTTTCTTTGTCAATTGCATTGTAATCAGATTTTAAACATGCCTTCTTAAGTCTTTTGTCATTATAGACAGTTATGGTTTTATTCTGATGCCTTTGCAAAAATACTTCCTCTTCAAGAAAATTTATAGAAAGGACTTTTGGCTAAATACAAGTTTCTGACTTTCAGGCCATAATGCTGAACTGGGTAAGAAATTAAAGAATTCTAATGGGAAAACTGATGGCTGCTGACCTAGATATTGTAATCAAATGACACAAAATCAATTTCTTTTATAGATAAATAAAAATAGCCTATAGCTGTGCACTCCAAAAAAAAAAAGAAAACACTTCGTTATAAAGTAGAAACTAACACACCATTGTAAAGCAATTATACTCCAATAAAGATGTAAAAAAAAAAAAAGTTCAGTCTGAGACTCCTTACAAAAGTTTCTGCAAAGCAAAAAGTCTATACAATCAACTATAATTATATAAATCATCAGGCCAAGTTTATTGAGACCAGACTTATTTTGCAAACAAATTATTCTTAATTTGGTTATATTTGGTAGAAATGAGTAAAATTTTAGAGAGAAAAAGATGTTTCAATGAATGTTAAATCCCAGTTTTGCTAATGGAGGTCTGTATTTACTAACACTCACTTCCTGGATAGTTCCTTGCAGTTACATTATATTAATGTAAGGTTTAATTGAATCATTAAAAAAATACTCTAAGCTTGTTTCTGAAGCTTATCTCAGTAATCTATCATTAGATGACCTGCAACTAGGGAATTATTCATACTGGAAAAGACATAATTTAAAAGACTCTCTACAACCCAGATGGAAAGGCCCTCACCAGGTACTCTTAACTAGCTCATGTCCAGCAAAACAAAAGGGAACTGACTCTTGGATTCATATTTCCCACTTAAAAAGGGCCCCTACAGGCTTCCCTGGTGGCACAGTGGTTGAGAGTCTGCCTCCCAATGCAGGGGACACGGGTTCGAGCCCTGGTCTGGGAAGATCTCACATGCTGCAGAGCAGCTGGGCCCGTGATCCACAATTATTGAGCCTGTGCATCTGGAGCATGTGCTCCACATCAAGAGAGGCCCGTGCATTGAGATGAAGAGTGGCCTCCACTCGCCGCAACTGGAGAAAGCCCTCGCACAGAAAAAAAGACCCAACACAGCCATAAATAAATAAATAAAATTAAAAAACAAAATAAACAAAATAAACAAACAAACAAAAAAAGCTTTCTTCCTTTGCCTTCAGCAACATTCCTCTCCCATTTAAAAAAAAAAAAAAAAAAGGACCCCTACACTGGACTGTACAGTGGATGGCTGACCTCAAAATCACCTTAAAACAATGCTCAAACAGAGGAGAAACTACACACACTAGGAAGAGAAAAAGACAACATCAGGAGTAGACAGCTAGCCTAAGATCCTGGGCCTGGCTCATATGATCATTTATAATGTTTCCCTGACTTCTTGGACCTTTGCATATGAATCAAATATTTTCCTATCATAAGCATTATCCTATGCTAATTTAAAAAATCAATCCAATTGTTGAGTTTGTGGCCAGTTAGCTGTGTCTAGTACTTCTGGGTTACTTTGGTGGATTTATCACCTCCAAGGCTCTGGTTGGATAGCCCTTAGGAAATTTATTTTAGAAGAAAGAAAATTCAGTCCTGTTCAGGCTACTCTTTATATTACTAGATGGGATCCTCTCACCTAGACAATTAATAATACCTGCTCTGACCCTGGCCATAGATAAGAATTTTCTTTTACTGTCATTCAAGCTCAATCAGAACAACAAGCTAAGTCTCAATCAAAAACTGTAACCTCCTGGGCTTCCCTGGTGGCGCAGTGGTTGGGCGTCTGCCTGCTGATGCGGGGGACACGGGTTCGTGCCCCGGTCTGGGAGGATCCCACATGCCATGGAGCAGCTAGTCCAGTGAGCCATGGCCGCTGAGACTGCGCGTCTAGAGCCTGTGCTCCGCGGCGGGAGAGGCCACAACAGTGAGAGGCCCGCATACTGCAAAACAAAACAAAACAAAACAAAACAAAAACCCCTGTAACCTCCCATTTATTAGAAGGAAACATCCCACATTTATGGGATGGGTTTATGTGGTTAACACCAGGCTATTAGCCTACTGAATTCTGAGGTCTCTATGATGGGAAAAGCATTACTCCAAAACCACATGACCCTTGACATACTTACAGCATCTCAGGGAGTCACTTGTGTCATAATTCAAACTGAATGCTGTGTTTTCATACCTGATAAATCCTTCAATGTAACACGTTTAATGAACCATATGAACTATCAGATTTCTGCCTTAAGTGACCCACTCCCTAGGCTTGACGACCTCTTCAAAAACTGCTTTGGCATGGGAAGCTCTTGGCTTAAATATTTACTTATAACTCCATTAATGTTATTAGCTATATTATTTGTATTTTGCCTGTTTTACAAGATTCCTTGTATTACCAAATGTGTGACTGAGCCTCCAACAAAAATAATGATGACCAAGTGGCCGGGAGGAAATTTTTTTTCCTGGATCATAACAGACTAGAAAAACAAGTGCTCCACAGAACATTGACTATTGTTAATAAGACCTAGTCCAGTGATAGCACATTGAATGGCCTATTAGCAAAATCTTCTTCAGAACAAGGAATGAGACTTCCTAACACCATGGAATGAAATGCCTCCCAAATCATGGTTGAATTTATGGCCACGTGGGGGCCCTGTCAACTACAAATTGGCACTTGCCATTGGCACTGCCATCTACTTCTACAAGGATTAAATCTGTGCTGCTGCAGTCGCTGACTTTCAACAAGCCCTGAAAGAAGTTCAGAGTGAAGAGCAGAAATAAAGCACTCTGTGCTCTGGGGAAAACTTGCAGAACAGATCTTCAGATAGTTGTATATTTTCAGGAGCTGATTTTATGAGCCCAACTCTTGTATCTCCTCATATCTATAAAAGCACTAAAATTCTTCATATTGATGTAGGCTCCTCCTGACTAGCAGTAAACTTCATGAGATTAGCAGAAATATTTTTCAAAAAAATATGTGGTTGATTGCATGTACTCCTTCACCAAAATCACATATATACTGAATTTTCCTCCCACCCCCTTTGGAGCAGTTTCTCAGAGCTATCTGAGATGCTGTCTCCCTGGCTATAGTCCTCATTTGTCCCAAATAAAACTTAACTCCCAACTCTCACGTTGTGAATTTTTAAGTCAATTTTTTAAGTTTAAACATATATATATATATATATATATATATTAAACTGGGATAAATAGAGTGGACTCATCTGGCTTTTAATAATGAGGACCAGTAGGGGGTCCCTTTTGGCCCATTTAACTTTACATAGTGTGATATCAAAACCTTGTGTTTTAAGCACATAAATGTTCCTTTTTTATCCCATTTTAAATAAACATCTAAAGATTTCTTTATTTATTTGAGATGAGTCCTTTTTAAAATTTCTACCTCGTTGGAAAAAATATCTAGACTTTCTTTACAGTTATTTTTTCTGTTAACATTAATTATTCTAATGTTTTTGTTAGCATCTGTAAGACCCATTGAAGGGAAGCAAAGACCACAAATAAATCTTCTCAAATTGGTTTTTCTTTTTGTTTTTTAAACTAAAGAAGTTATTAGGTTAGCCATGAGATATATTTATTTTTCCATTTTTAATTTGATTTTTTGTTTTTTACTTATAAAAACAAAAAATAAAACAGCTGTTTATAAAGAGAACACTCTAGAAATTTACCAATTTAGAAGTTTTTCCAATTTAAAGAATCCGTCATTTGGCCATTAATGATATTTGTTAATAGTGATTCAAACCAATAAGATACAAGAGCCTTTCGACAAGACAATGGGGGAGGATGTCATGTAAGTAAGATCCAGAGAGTTTACTCTCAAAAATAGTATAGCAGAGGTCAAGTATTTTTACACACACACACACACACACACACACACACACACACACACACACACACACACACACACATACACACAAGAAGGCCCTAAGAAGATCAGGTAGAACATTTACATCTCAAACACATAGAAAGAGAAATGCATGTTCCCCCTAGAAGGGCTTTGTGTAAGGTCAGAATTCTGAAAAAATATTTTTATCAAGCCAGTTTTTAAACTTGATTTAACTTAATTGCTTACACAATAAAAGAGCCCCCTTATTTTTAGGGTGAAATTTTCTTTAATTCCCATTTAAGTAAATGCTTATAAGTGTAAGTTTTGTATTTTCATAAACCTGGCTGGGGTATTAGTTGGAGGCTGGCAATCTGTCATTTTTCTTTTTTGTTTTGAAAGCTTTATTTCCCATTCTGAGGTTGGTTTGTGAAAATAAAAATTGCTAGTGATGATCGATCATGTGGTGAGCCAATGTGCTGCTTGAGAGCTTACCTTCTCTAGGTTTCTTGCTCCATAATTGTTTCAGACCCCTTTTACATGTCTTTGGTTCTCCCAGTGAAGTATAAGATTATCACGGGTGCTCAGATCTCAGAATGGCCAGTTCTTATTCGCTTCCTGAGTTGAGCAGATTGTTAATTAAAATGAGTAGGTTTCACTATAGGGACAGCTGCATGACATGAGGTCTTGCTCCACCACTCCTGCAAGTTTTTCAGTCAACTGAGAAAATCATTGCCAGCCTGTGAGGAGAGAGTCCCTTCTTCAGAGCTCAGAAGCTCTCATAAGATTTCGGTTTCATTTCAACAAACTCTATTAAGGTAGACAATTCAAGGAAAAATGACAGGCCAGTCTTCCCCCTAATTACTCAGTCCAACCTTACTCAGTGCTTAACTGAGCAAAGTCTTCCCAGTCTTTAAACTGAGGATAAAACACTCAGTGTCTAAACTGAGTAAAATCTTCCCAGTTCCTTTCACTGATGAAAACCTGCTCAGTGTCTAAACTGAGCAAAATCTTCCCAGTGTCTCTTACACTAAGGATAACCTAGGTACCTCTTCTTGAAACCAAATTTCAAGGGTAACCTACTCCTACAGAGCTGGGTTTAACATCACCGAATAAAACTTAGAATCATCAATCAATAATGGGAGGTTGGAGAACCAGAACTCACCCATAATTCATTTGGAATCTGCAAGGAGGTAGATGGGCACAAGAGGTCTCTGCTGGTACCAAGCCTCTGGATCCTTGTAGAGTTAGGCAAAGGAGAAAAGTCTGCTCCAGCTCCCTCACTGGTAGTCATAAATGTAAACTAAAAATATATATACACAACCTAAAAGTTGAGACATGTTTTATTCAACAGATATACTGAGGCCTTCAAGCTCAGGAGGTAACATCTCAAGTAACCCTGAGAAAATGCCTCCCTAAACATTTTATTTTTACTGTATGTAGTATATCAGACACATTATTAAGATTTGGATAACCAAAATATACCTGATTAATAAGTCATGGAATTTATAATCTAATGCAAGAAATATATACAAAAGTAAATAACTAAGCACAGGAATGAATGTGTAAATGATACCATACACTGATGTTGAGAAGGAAACAGTGCAGAGATTTGAAAATGTAGCTAGGAAGGGATTATTTGGATGGGGTAGTCAGAAAAATGTTTTCTGTATAGAAGAAATTGAAACCAAAGGTTAGAATACAAAATAAGCCAATGATGTGAGATGTGAGGGAAAAGTTATTTCAAGTAGATAGAACAGTATGTATAAAGGACTAGAGGTAGAAAAGAGCATGCCACACAGGAAAATTAAGTGGAGTTTAATGGACCAAATCTTAGTAGGTAGGAGAAGAGAAAGAAGAGGCAAATGAAATAGTCAGGCTTTACTGTGTAGAACTTTTTGTATACAGTAAAATAGTTTGCATTTTATTTGTTATTTACTGGACATTTCTGAAGAGTCAGATACCCAAGAATAATATTGTTTAGTTTATTTAATAAAATAATTCCTTCTATTTTGTGAAAACTGACTAAGCAGAGCTAATACAGTAAGCTGAAGATGCAGGGTAAACAGAAGATAATAAAAGAACGCATGTGGTAAGAAAGGAGAAGGAAAATGAAGAAATAGCCATCCCCTTTTAAGAAATAATGGATGTAGAATTGGAAGATAAGGGAGAGATCACAGTTAATAATGAAGGTTATTTCCTAAGCAAGAGGCAGCATGGAGATTCCATTCAGTGTTTCCAGAAAAAAAATATTTAGGAAGAGCATTCTATTTGGAATTTACTGGGTTTGGATTGTCTCTGATAAAGATATCATTAAAAAGTTAGGTACTTAGAGGAGAGGGTTGTGAGTCATCAGCATATTGCATTTAATTTAAAATATTTGAATGACATGGAAATGATACCTGAGAAATAGAAGGGGAAGAGAGAGAACAAGGATAAGTTGTGATAGAGAGGAAGAATAAGTGAAGGACTTTGAGAAGGAGAGCTTTGAAATGTAGGTGGAAAAGCCAAAGTGTGGTGTAACTGAAGTCAAGAATAGAGGGTATCTTCAGAAAAATGAATGGCACCACTTCAACAGTTATATCAGAGGTTAAAGAAGGTAAGTGCATGAAAGTTGCATTGAGCTTGACAATATGAGAATGATTGGTGCCCAAATAAATAAGAATTGCTGTAGCAGTGTGGAGTAGAAAGTACACTATTACCACTCAATAAATTAGAAATGAGGAACTGGATATGCTCACAGACATCTTTTCAAATCTGTGACTATAAATATTATCAGAGAAATTATTTAAAAGCTGGAAGAGAGGAGCTTCCCTTGTGTCACAGTGGTTGAGAGTCTGCCTGCTGATGCAGGGGACATGGGTTTGTGCCCTGGTCCGGGAAGATCCCACATGCCACAGAGCAGCTAGGCCCGTGAGCCATGGCCGCTGGGCCTGCGCTTCCGGAGCCTGTGCTTCGCAGTGGGAGAGGCCACAAAGTGAGAGGTCCACGTACCGCAAAAAAAAAAAAAAAAAGCTGGAAGAGAATGAGAGTTCAGTAGGGTTATTTTTAAGGATTAAAGATGGCACAGGATTACTAAATTACATAGGTAGAGTATCAAAGAGAGGTGGTAACTGAAGGAATAAAATCTTTGAGGTCCAGGTTTTACCTGAGGAGATGCTCTTTAGTAAGAAGACAGGGATTTCACAGGATGTTACAGGAGGGTAGAGGATAAGACATATGCAGTTGCAGGTATGTTTGGAGATTTGGCAATCACAATTTAAGAGAGTACATACATGATAGTTTCTATTTTATTAAAAAGGCATGAGCAACAGTTAATCTACTAAACTTTATAAAAGGAAGAAATGGCAATTTTGAAAAGAGAGGAAAAGGTTGAAGCTGTCATTTTGTCAAGTGGGAAAGTAAGCATTATAGAGAAAAGCGTTATGTTTCCTGAGCAGGACTGAAGGGATGTTTGAAGTTTGAATCTATTTCAGGTACAGCCAGTTGTGACATTGAGTGCATTTTTCAACAATGTTCAATTGTATGTGTCCAGGCACCAAACAGTTAAGTTAAACCAGGGGTATAGTGTAGTCAGGTGAATATGTTAGAAGAGAGTTATTTATATATTTTAACGAAGTAATTGCAATAATGAATAATGGGTTATTAGACTGTCGAGAAATAATAGAAAGTAGGAAGAGGCTGAAAGTGGTTAGAAACTTGTAGAATCAATGGATACACATGATACAGTTAAATAATTTTTGCACACAGGTTCTTAAACAGGTGCAGTTTCAGAGCATTTAGTTTTGGTAAGAAAGGAAAATGTTAGAGATTCCAGAGATGGCAAAGTTTTGGTGAAAATAAGTTTCATTATGGTCATAGAAATAGATGGTTATCAGGAAGTAAAGAAAAAGGTCATTGGTAATGAAGAAGCCAGGAAAGTGAAATGTCAGGGTTTTAGATGGATCACCTGTATGAATGCTAAGGGATAATGAGGAGAAGGCATTGAGTTGGATAGAAATGTGAACCAAAAGCTAATTTTAATAATAATCAGAGCAGTATTCAGTAAGCTGGAGATGATGGTGGCCACAAGTAGACTTGAGCAGTTCATTAGGATACTGAAATATATAAATGAGCAGTGACTTGAGGGAGGGAGGTAACATATTTATATGCTTTAAGCAGCAGTGAGTAACAGAGAAAACACCAATAGCAGAGTCTATTGTCTTAACTAGAAATAATTTTAATATGAAAATAATTAGTATTCAAAATTTTTATGTGTAAATACAGTGCTAACTGCTTTAGTGTGTTATTTAATTTAATCATCACAAGAGGTTTAATCAATGTAACATCTCAAATAGTTAAAGTTAACTATTATTATCATATGTTGTGAATGAGGACACTGAGTGGATATTGGTGATGTCAAGTAAGTTTTTCTCAACATTATTAAATTGATAGGTATAGTGCAAGAACTTGAATAAGATTTTGCTTGACATCTGCATCACAATTTTACCTAAAACAAAAGGCATGTGAACTGCTGAAAAGTAATTTAGTGATGTATACTGGACACTGTGTCTCAACTTTGTCAAAACTTTGTTGAGTCAGAAGTATTAATGATTTGGCAGTCCCTTTGCATCATTGTACATGAGTTGATTTGTACATGACCAATATGTGTTGATTTCTATATACTCAAGAAGGGAATGCAGTTTTCAGGGTTGTAGAAGTTGGAAGTTTTCATGAAGGTGATCATGGTGTTTGTTCTTAAGGGCAATGTCTAAGGCCTTTCAGATAGAGAGGTAATCACCTCATTTCAAAATTAAATGTGGTGGAACTCTGGTAAAGAAGAGAACTGTGGGAATCTAATGTCATTTGTTTTACCTTGAAGGTTGTACAGTCTGGGAAGCAGTGGAGAAGAGCAGCATGGTCAGGATAGCATGCTCACAGAAGGCCTCTGTAGGAGTGGATTTGAAGGCAGCAGATAGGAGGGTAAAGAATAATGTACATGATGGTTTGTCACCCGAAGCACTATTGATATTTTAAAATGGAAAATCCTTTGCTGTGGAAGACTATCCTGTGCATTGTAAAATGGTGAGCAGAATTTCTGGCCAGCATCTGTTAGATGCGTGTAGCACCCTTCTCACTTCCCAAATTCAACAACCAAAATGTCTACAAACATTGCCAGATGTCCCTGACGGAACAAAATAATCCCCAGTTAAAAATTCCTCACATAGACAATCACAAAAGAAATGCGTGGGGGCACGTATAGAACATAAAGATGACAATAAAACACCACAAATAGTTTGAAGATAGTGGATCATAGTACATGGAGAAAATGGAATCCATGAAGTTTAGGTATTTTAATTATCTTATAGTACTGATTTGTTTAAAGTGGACAATATTTGGGCTACATGCTATATTCTACCTGATAATATTTAGTTTATCACAATAGTGGTAGGGAAATGTTTAGCTTCAAGAAACCTATTCATATCCCAGAACCAGTCATTCTAAAATGGATGGAACTCCCTTTCCTTATGAATGGAGGACACTCTAGCATCATGTATTTTTCAAATCAAAGAGTAACATGTTCCGAGAAACAACAACAATAGCAAATATTCCCCTGTGATTTGAATTCAAAAAAGAAGATTGAAATAACCTGAACTGAAGAAAGTAGAAATAATAGTAATATCTAATATAATAGATATAATAGCATATATATAATATAATAATAATACAATAATATAATTGAAAAACTATATAGCACTTAATATGTGCAGACTTTTTTTTTTAATTGAGGTATAATTGACCTACAACACTATGTTAGTTTCAGATGCAAAACATAGTGATATGATACTTCTATACATTACAAAATGATCACCATGATAAATCCAGACAGATTCCATCACCATAGAAGTTCTTACAATATTATTGACTATATTCCCCATGTTGTACATTTTATTCCCATGACTCATATATTTTGTAACTGGAAGTCTGTACCTCATAATTTCCTGCACCTATTCCACTCATCCCCCACCCATTTCCCCTCTGGCAACCACTTGTTTGTTCTCTGTATCTATGAGCCTGTTTCTGTTTTGTTATGTTTGTTCATTTTTAAAAAAATATTCCAAATATAAGTGAAAACATAGGATAAAGTCTTTTTCTGTCTGACTTATAGCATAAACCTCTAGGTCCATGCATTGCTGCTAATGGAAATATTTCATTATTTTAGGGCTGAATAATATCCCATTTTGTGTGTGTATATATATATGTATGTGTGTGTGTGTGAGTGTGTGAGTGTGTGTGTATATATATATATATACATATATATGTATATGTGTGTGTGTATATATATATATATATATATATATATATATATATATATATATACACCACCTTTTCCATACTGTTTTCCATAGTGGGTATAGCAATTTACTTTCTCACTAAGTGTACATGAGTGTTCCCTTATCCCAGCATCCTTGGCAACACTTATAATTTGTGGTCCTTTCAGTAATAGCTATCCTGAAAGCAGGTGTGAGGTGATATCTCAGTGTGGTTTTGATTTGCATTTCCCTGATGATTAGTGATTTTGAGCATCTTTTCATATGTGTGTTGGGCATCCGTACATCTTCTATAGAAAAATGTCCACTCGGTTCCTCTGCTCATTTTTTAATCTGGTTGTATGTTTTTCTAATGTTGAATTGTGTGGGTTTTTTATATATTTTGGATACTAACCCCTTATCGGACATATTGTTTGCAAATATCTTACCCCATGTATTAGGCAACCTTTTTCTTTGTTGACAGTTTCATTGGCTGTGCAAAAGCTTTTAAGTTTGATTAGGTCCCATTTGTGTATTTTTGTTTTTGTTTCCTTTGCCTGATGAGACATATCCAAAAAAATATCACTATGATCGAAATCAAAGAGTGTACTGCCTATGATTTCTTCTAAGGAGTTTTATGGATTCAGGTCTTATATTTAATTCTTTAAACCATTTTGAGTCTATTCTTGTGTTTAGTGTGAGAAAGTAGTCCAGTCTGATTCTTTTGCATGTAGCTGTCTAGCTTTCCCAACACCATATATTGAAGAATCTGTCTTTTCCCCACTGCATGTTCTTGCCTCCTTTGTCATAGATTAATTGACCTTATACATGTGGATTTATTTTTGGGCCCTCTATTCTGTTCTATTGATGTATCTGTCTGTTTCTGTGCCAGCACTATAGAGTTTTGATTATTGTAGTTTATAGTACAATTTGAAATCAGGGAGCATGCTTCTTCCAGCTCCATTCTTCTTTCTCAAGATTGTTTTGTCTACTCAGCATCTTTCATGTTGCCATACAAATTTTAGAATTATTTGTTCTAGCTATGTGAAAAATGATATTGGTATATTGATAGGGATTGCATTGAATCTGTAGATAACCTTGAGTAGTATGGTCATTTTTAACAATATTGATTCTTCCAATCTATGAGTACAGTGTATATTTCCATTTTTTTGTGTCCTTTTCAATTTATTTCATCAATACTCTATATTATTTTGAGTACAGGTCTTTTCTCTCCTCAATTAGATTTATTCCTAGGTATTTTATTCTTTTTGATACAATTGTAAATCATATTGCTTTCTTAATTTCTCTTTCTGAGAGTTAATTGTTAGTGTATGGAAATGCAACAAATTCCTGTGTATTGATTTTGTATCCTACAAATTTATTGAATTTCTTTATTAGTTATAATAGTTTTTTGGTGGCATTTTTATAATTTTCTATACATGGTATTATATCATTTGCAAACAGTGACAGTTTTACTTCTACCTCTCCAATTGAAATTCCTCTTATTTCTTTTTCTTTTCTGATCATTGTGACTGGGACTACCAATATTATATTGAATAAAATTTTTGAGCGTTCTTGTCTTGTTCCTGATCTTAGAGGAATTGCTTTCAACTTTTCACTGTTAAGTATGATGTTAGCTGTGGGTTTGTCATATATGGCCTTTATTATGTTGAGGAATGTTCCCTCTATACCCACTTTGTTGAAAGTTTATTTTTTATCATAAATTGATGTTGAATGTTTTCAAAATATTTTCCTTCCTCTATTGAGATACTCATATGATTTTTATTCTTAGGTTTGTTTATATGGTGTATCACATTGATTGACTGATTTCTGGATATTGAACCACATTTGCATCCCTAAGATAAATCCCACTTGATCATGGTGTAAGATCCTTTTAATGTATTAATGCATTTGGTTTGCTAATATTTTGTTGAGAATTTTTGCATCTCTCTTCATCAGTGATATTGGCCTGTAATTTTCTTTTTTGTGGTGTCTTTGTCTGGTTTTAGTATCAGGATGATGCTGGCCTTGTAGATGAGTTTGGAAGTATTTCTTCCTCTTGAATTTTCTATAATTATTTAATAAAGATAGGTGTTAACCTTCAAATGTTTAGTAAAATTCACCTGTGAAGCTGTTTGTTCCTGGAGTTGTGTTTGTTGAGGGTTGTTTTTAAATTATTGATTCAATTTCATTACTGTGAATTGGTTGGCTCATGTTTTCTATTTCTTCCTGATTAGTCTTAGTAAATTTTGCATTAGGAATTTATCCATTTTTTCTGGTTTGTCCATTTTATTAGCATGTAATTGTTCATAATAATCTCATTTAATATTTTGTACTTCTCTGGTGTCAGTTGTAACTTCTCTTTCATTTCTGATTTTATTCATTTGGGCCCTCTATTTTCTCTTGATTAGTCTGCCTAAAGGTTCATCAATTTTATTTATCTTTCAGATCACCAGATTTTAGTTTCATTGATCTTTTCCATATTTTTTAGTTTCTATTTCATTTATTTCTGCTCAGTTTGTTGTTATTTTTTCTTCTACTAACTTTGGGGTTTTTCTTCTTCTTTTTCTATTTACCACAGGTGTTAGGTTAGGTCATTTATTTGTGATTTTTCTTATTTCCTGAGGTAGGCTTATATTGATATAATCTTCCCTCTTAGAAATGCTTTTCGCTGTTTCCCAGTTGTGTTTCCATTTTCACTTGTCTCCAGGTATTTTTTTTTTTATTTCCTCAATTTCCTCATTGACTTCTTCAGTAACTCATTTGTTGTTTGGTAGCATATTATTTAGCTTCCCCGTGTTTGTGATTTTTGCAGTTTTTTCCTTGTAGTTGATTTCTAGTCTCATACCATTGTGGTTGGAAAAGATGTTTGATGTGATTTCAATATTCTCACATTTACTGAGACTTGTTTTGTGACCTAGTATGTGACTTATCCTGGAGAATATTCCATGTGCACTTGAAAAGAATGTGTATCCTTCTGATTTTGGATAGAAAGTTTTATATATATATATATATATATATATATATATATATATATATATATATACACACACATACATACTGCACTTGTTCCAATGTGCCATTTAAGGCTAATGGTTTTTTATTGATTTTCTGTCTGAATAATATTTCCTTTGAGGTAAGTGAGGTATTAAAGTTCCCTAATATTATTATATTACTCTCAGTATCTCCTTTTATGTCTCAAAATATTTGCTTTATATATTTAGGTGCTCCTATGTTAGGTTCATGTAGTTTTATGAATGTTATATCCTCTTCTTGGATTGACCCCTTTATCATTATATAATGCCTTTTGTCTTTTGTTATAGTCTTTGCTTAAAAGTCTATTTTGTCTGATATAAGTATTTCCACTCCAGCATTTTTTCATTTCCATTTACTTAGAATATATTTTTCCATCCTCTCACTTTCAGTTTGTGTGTGTCTAGCTCTTAAACAAGTCTTTTGTAAGCAACATATATGGCTCTTATTTTTCATTCATTCTTCAACCATATTTTTTCTTGGAGAGTTCAGTTCATTTACATTTAAGGTAATTGTTGCTAGTTATGTGCATATTGCCATTTTGTTAACTGTTTTCTCATTTTTTCTGTAGTTCTTTTTGTTCCCTCCTTTTTCTTTTGCTCTCTTCCTTTGTGATTTCAAACTATCTTTAGTGTTATTCTTGGATTCCTTTTTCTTTGTGTGTGTGTATTTATTATAAATGATTATTCTACATTGTTTATCTCTTAAGATTGATCATATTCTAACAACCCTGAATTTCTACTCTCCCCCCACTACACTTAATATTTTTGACATTATATTTTGCATCTTTTTTCTTTTGTGTATCCCTTAACTACTTATTGCGGATATAGATAAGTTTACTACTTTGTCTTTTAAACATCCTAATAGTGAATGGTCTACTACTTTTACCATATGTTTGCCTTTACCAATGAGACTTTCTTTTATAATGTTCATATTTCTACTTGTGATATATTTTTTGCTTAGAGAAGTCCCCTTAACATTTCTTGTACAGCTGGTTTAGTGGTGCTGAACTCTCTTGGCTTTTTTGTAAGCCTCTTGATCTCTCCTTCAAAATTGAATTATAGCCTTACTCTATAACAAAATTATAGAGTATTTTTGCTTGTAGATTTTATTCTTTAATCACTATGAATATGATATGACACTCCCTTCAGGCTCCTGTAAAGTCAGCTGAGAGTCTCATAGGAATTCCTTTATATATAACCAGCTGCATTTCCCTTGTTTCTTTTAAGATTCTCTCTTTAAATTTAATTTTTGCCATTTTTAACTACAGTGTGTATTAGTACGGTTCTCTTAGGATTCATCTTATTTGGGACTCTGTGATTCCTGGGCCTGGATGTCTCTTTCTTTTCCCAGGTTAGGAAGTTTTCAGCTATTATTTATTCAAATAAGTTTCTGTCCCTTTCTCTCTCCCTTCATCTGGAACCCCTATAATAGGAATATTAGTATGCTTGAGGTTGCCCTAGAGGTCTATTAAACTGTCTTCATTTTTTAAATTATTTTTTATTTTTTTCTGTTCAGCTTGGGTAATTTCCATTACTATGTCTTCCAGTTTGCTGATTCATTCCTTTGTATTATCTAATCTACTGTTGATTCCTTCTAGTGTAAGTTTTATTTAAATTACTGTATCCTTCAGCTCTGTTTTTTTTCTTCCTTATGTGTTCTAACCCTTTCTTAATCTTCTCACTGTGTTCATCTATTCTTCTCTCGAGTTTGTTGCACATTTTTATGATCATTACCTTGAACTCTTCATCAAGTAGATTGCTTATCTGCACTTTGTTTATTTCTTCTCCTGTGGTTTTATCTTGTTCCTTCATTTGGAACATATTCATTTGTTGACTCTTGTACCTAAATCATTGGGTTTAATTCTATGTATTATTTATGTTGGTTACCTTTCCTGATCTTGGAAAAGTAGCCTTATGTAGAAGACTTCCTATCTGTCTGGCGGCACACTTCCTTCTGGTTACCAGAGCTGTATGCTCTAAGGGTTCCCCATGTATGGGTACCTATGAGGGGGTGGTTCTGAGTACTGTGGATTAACTGATAGGCATGGCTAGCCCCATGGCCTGTCTGGTTGCCTGGCCCTCCTTGTTACAGAGGCTGTTGACCTGCTGGTTGGTGGGGCCAGTTCCTGTAGCATCTGGCAGCAGGACCTGTGGGTCCCCAGCAGGTGCTAGCCTGCTGGTGGGCATAGTAAGATCCCTTGTGGCCTTTGTGAGGCATTTTTCTAGGTGTTTTATATATGATAATGCATAATTTTCAATGACACTCTAAAATAGGCACTGTTACTGAGTTATTTTTCAGATATGAAATTTGAGGCACAGAGAGCATGTTGGAAATATCCAGACCATAGAACTCATAAGTGGTAGCACTGGAATGAGAACAGAGGAAGTCTGGTTAGGAGACACATTCTCAACAATTGACAAACCATGGTGCTTCTCAAGACAGAAATACAGGAGGGTGAGTGTAGTGCTTTGGGGATACACTGACAGACAAGGATTCAAAACAGGACAAAAGATAGAGATAGACACAGAGGAAGAGAAAGAGGAGAAAGAAGAGTGTACAGAAAGATAATGGAATTTTTTTTGTGTGTGTGTGTGGTTTGCGGACCTCTCACCATTGTGGCCTCTCCCGCTGTGGAGCACAGGCTCCGGACATGCAGGCCCAGGGGCCATGGCTCACGGGCCCAGCTGCTCCATGGCATGCAGTATCCTCCTGGACCGGGGCACGAGCCCATGTCCCCTGCATCTGCAGGCGGACTCCCAACCACTGCACCACCAGGGAAGCCATGGAATATTTTAAAGTACAGTAACAGGAGACAAAAGAGAAAAGGAATAATAAATCAAAGTGTGAAATTAAAATTTTGTATAAACCTTCAATCACACAATTAGAAAGAGGAACAATTAGTAACAGTTAAAAGAGAACATACTGAGCAGTAAATATAATGGGGTTAAAGGCTTAAGACATCATCAAAAGATACCTGCCAATTAATATGCAGATTACCTTAATAAGACACATTTATTTGTTCCTCTGATGAAATAGTGGTTAAAATTATATTTAATTCTTGTGTCTTAATTGGACTTCATAGAGAATTGAAGATTTATGAAAAAAATGTATGTGATATTTTAGTCACAATGACTTATTTTGCTCTAAAGTTCAATATTAAGAATTCTGTATAAAATATTTAATTTATTGATTTCCTCAATAATCTCAGGAAAGAATTAATTGCTCCAGAGGGTCAAAAGAGATGCATGGTAACTTTGGTTAATATTGTAAAAAACATAGTCTATAAGCATCAATATTTTTTCTGTCATTGGAGATAATGACCCATTTTTTCTTATATTTGTGGAAAGAAAAATTTACTACTCTTTATTTTAAACATAGCATCTTAGCCATTAAAGTTATAAGAAATAAATATTAATTTTCTCAAAAAATAAATCTGTGAATATGAATGGAAATCAGTGTTACATTTTCTAGATTTGCTATTTTACTAGCATCAGTACTAACTGATATAAAATTGCCCAGAGAATTTGTTTCAAGATTGCAAATATTAGAGAAAAAATCTATATCTCATTTACTCAGTGAACAGTCTATAAATTGGACATTCACAGAGGCACAAGATCATTGACTACCCTTTCAGAATTCAATTTTATGCTTCCTAAATTAGATGTAGAGCTAGGTTATTTTGGGATAGCAAGCTGGGGATAATATACAAATTTGTAAAATCATGTTTAGCCCATTTTCAGCTAAATCACACTCAATTCAATAAAAAACCCTGAAAAAAACTGAGTCAATAAAAAGGAGTTGCAAAAAATTCCTTTGTGGATATTGCTATTATGTTTTCAAAAGATTTTATACAATGAAGTTAAAGATAATTGTAATTGATCAAACTTTGCCTCTAGAACTTTTCACACAAAAGAGAATCAGTGGAATTATGTGTGTGTGTTTCAATTTAATCAATTGTATTTTGTTTTAAATTTTTATTCTGTGTTTATGTGTGGTTTAGCTTAATTTTCCCTATGACTGGAGGTGTATAAAGTTTAGCAGTAAAAAGCTGTGCTTTAAGGAAGGCTGCTTATCCTGAAGATAATGTTTCCTTCAATGGGCACAGATATGATCATCTTATTATGCACCCTTTGTGTTCTAACAAAGAAAAAGAAAGCATGATTGTTTTATGTTTGAATTCATGTAGAAAATCACACAAACAGGCATTACTCATTCACAATGATCATTTTCTTGTTTTGGAATTATGTTATTTTATTTTTATTTTTTATTGGAGAATAGTTGACTTGAAATGTTGTGTTAGGTTCAGGTGTACAGCAAAGTGAATCAGTTACACACATACACATATCCACTCATTTTTAGATTCTTTTTCCATATATGTCATTAGAGAGTATTGAGTAGAGTTTCCTGTGCTATACAGTAAATCCTTACTGCTTATCTATTTTATGTGTAGTAGGGTGTATATGTCAATCCCAATATCTCAATTTATTCCTCCTGCCATTTTCCCACAGTAGCCATAAGTTTGTTTCTATATCTGTGACTCTATTTCTCTTTGGAAATAAGTTCATTTGTACTTTTTTTTTTTTTAGATTCCACATATAAGTAATTTCACATGATATTTGTCTTTCTCTGACTTACTTCACTTAGTAGGACAATCTGTAGGTCCATCCATGTTGCTGCAAATGACATTATTTCATTATTTTTTTATGACTAATATTCCATTTTATATATTACAATATCTTCATTATCCACTCCTCTGTTGATGGGCAGTTGGTTGCTTTCTTGTCTTGGCTCTTGTAGATATTGCTGCAATGAACACTGGGGTGCATGTAACATTCTGAATTATGGTTTTCTCCAGATATATGCCCAGAAGTGGGATTGTTGGATCATATGGTTGCTTAATATTTGTTTTTTTAAGGAATCTCCATACTCTTCTCTATAAGGGCTGTACCAATTTACATTCCCACAAACAGGTTTGGGAGGGTTCCCTTTTCTCCACACCCTCTCCAGCATTTATTATTTGTAGATTTTGTTTTTTTTCTTTTTGCGGTACATGGGCCTCTCACTGTTGTGGCCTCTCCCGTTGTGGAGCACAGTCTCCGGACATGCAGGCTCAGCGGCCATGGCTCACGGGCCCAGCCACTCCACAGCATGTGGGATCTTCCCAGACCAGGGCACAAACCCACGTCCTCTGCATCAGCAGGCAGACTCTCAACCACTGCGCCACCAGGGAAGCCCCTATTTGTAGATTTTTTGATGATGGACTTTCTTACTGGTGTGAGGTGATATCTCATTGTAGTTTTAATTTGCATATCTCTAATAAGTAACAATATTGAGCATCTTTTCATTTGCCTCTTGTCCATCTGTATGTTTTCTTTGGAGAAATGTCTATTTAGATCTTCCACTCATTTTTTGATTAGGTTGTTTGTTTTTTTGTTTGTTTGTTTTGATATTGAGCTACATGAGCTCTTTGCATATTTTGGAGATTAATCCCTTATTAGTCACTTTGTCTGTAAATATTTTCTCCCATTCTGTGGGTTATCTTTTTGTTTTGTTTATGATTTCCTTTGTTGTGCTATGATTTTAAGTTTAACTAGGCCCCATCCATTTATTTTTGTTTTTATTTTCATTACTGTAGTAGCTGGATCAGAAAAGATCTTGCTGCAATCTATGTAAGAGAGTGTTCTGCCAATGTTTTCCTCTAAGAGTTTTACAGTATCCAGACTTACATTTATGTCTTTAATTCATTTTTAGTTTATTTTTGTGTATGGTGTAGAGACTGTTCTAATTTCATTTCTTTTACATGTATCTGTCTAGTTATCCCAGTACAACTTATTGAAGAGACTGTCTTTTCTCCATTGTATACTTTTGCCCCCTTTGCCTTAGATTAGTTGACCATAGGTGCATGTGTTTATCTCTGGCCTTTGTATCCTCTTCCATTGATCTACATTTCTGCTTTGGTGCCAATACCATAGTGTTTTGATTACTGTAGCTTTGTAGTATAGTATAGTCTGAAGTCAAGGAGTCTGATTGCTCCAACTCCATTTTTCTTTCTCAAGATTGCTTTGGCAATTCAGAGATATTTGTGTTTTCATACATATTTAAATTTTTTTGTTCTAATTCTGTGAAAAATGCCAGTGGTAATTTGAGAGAGATTGCACTGAATCTGTAGATTGCTTTGGCTAGTATGGTCATCTTGACAATATTGATTCTTCCAATCTAAGAACATGGTATATCGCTCTATCTATTTGTATCATCTTTGATTTCTTTCATCAGCATTTTATACTACAAGCAACTATACTCCAATAAAATGGACAACCTAGAAGAAATGGAAAAATTGTTAGGAAGGTACAACCTTTGAAGACTGAACCAGGAAAAAATAGAAAATATGGACAAACCAATCACAAGTACTAAAATTGAAACTGATTAAAAAACTTCCATCAAACACAAGTTCAGGACCAGATGGCTTCACAGGTAAATTCTCTCAAACATATGCAGAAGAAATAACACCTACCCTTCTAAACTCTTCCAAAAAACTGCAGAGGAAGGAACAACTCCCAAACTCAGTCTACCCTGATATCACCCTGATATTAAAATCAGACAAAGAGGGCTTCCCTGGTGGCTCAGTGGTTGAGAATCTGCCTGCTAATGCAGGGCACATGGGTTTGAGTGCTGGTCTGGGAAGATCCCACATGCCATGGAGCAGCTAGGCACGTGAGTCACAACTACTGCGCCTGCACATCTGGAGCCTGTGCTCTGCAACAAGAGAGGCCATGACAGTGAGAGGCCTGTGCACCACGATGAAGAGTGGCCCCCCTCGCCACAACTAGAGAAAACCCTCACACAGAAATGAAGACTCAACACACCCAAAAATAAATAAATAAATACATTTATTAAAAAACAAAAAACAGACAAAGATACCCCAAAAACAAAAGTATAGGCCGACATCACTGGTAAACATAGATGCAAAAGTCTTCAACAAAATACTACAAATTGAATCTAATAACACATTAAAAGGATCATACAGCATGATCAAGTGGGATTTATCCCAGGCATGCAAATATTCTTTAATAGATGAAAATCAATCAATATGAAACACCACATGAAACAACTGAAGAATAAAAACCCTATCATCATCTCAGTAGTTGCAGAAAATACTTCTGACAAAATTCAACACCAATTTATGACAAAAACACTCCAGAAAGTGGGCATAGAGGGAACCTACCTCAACATAATAAAGGCCATATATGAAAAACCCACAACTAATATACTCAACAGTGAATAGCTGAAAGAATTTCCTCTAAGATAAGGAAAAAGATAAGGATGCCCACTCTTGCCACTTTTATTCAATATAGCTTTGGAAGTCTTAGCTACAGTAATCAGAGAAGAAAAAGAAAAGGAATTCCAACTGTAAAAGAAGAAGTAAAACTGTCACTGTTTGCAGATAATATGGTACTATACATAGACAATCCTAAACATGCTACCAGAAAATTACTAGAGCTCATCAATGAATTTGGTAAAGTTGAAGGAAACAAAATTAATACACAGAAACCTCTTGCATTCCTACACACTAACAACGAATTATCAGAAAGAGAAATTAAGGAAACAATCCCAATTACCATCGCATCCAAAAGAATAAAATATCTAGGAATAAACTTACCTAAGGAGGCAAAATACCTGTACTCTGAAGTAATTTTATTTCAATCCACCTTAGTAAAATCTTTTGTCACTGGGTGTGACTTAAATTTATTTTGCAGAATACTTACAATATTATTTAGATGAAGCTCCTTGAATTGATTCCTATCATCTGACAGGGCAGTGATTTTTAATATGATTACAGGTTTATGTTTCCTGCAGGCACAAAATTACTTACATTATGATGTTAATACTTTAAAAGTAAAAAAGAGAAAGATAAAATTAGTTCATATGTAATACTTTGTCTACAATCATGATCTTAAATAAATATAAATAATTAATGATATTTATTCTATTGAACTAAAATGTAGCATTATATTGCTACATACAACATTTTGCTAAGTATTTTATGTTGAATACAAGACCTATGAAAGAGTTATATTGAGTCATAACAAGACACTGACCAAAAAATAATCAGCAATAGTTATAAATATCAACATTATAAAAACTCTTAAAAGAAAAAGTTGCCCAAATTCTCAAAATTATTTGAGGCTGAGGATAGTAGGGGGAACAAGAAAAGGTGGTGATGTATTGAGAAATAGCTTTATATTTTAAATATATCATTTTTTTAATATTCCAGGTATTTTGGTCTCCACAGTAGCTGCACCCTGGAAATCACTCATAAGATTCCAAAGTCCTCTAAGGCTTGACCCAAATCACACATGTTATTAATGAGGACTGGTTAGGAAGAAAAACAAAAGTTTTTGTTTGGGTAATGTGGATCTATTCTACTCTACATAAAGGATGGTTGCTGGTACTTCCCTGGTTGCTCAGTGGTTAAGAATCTGCCCACCCATTTAGGGGACACAGGTTCAAGCCGTGGTCCAGGAAAATCCCACATGCCATGGGACAACAAAGACCATGCACCACAACTACTGAGCCTGCACTCTAGAGCCTGCGAGCCAAAACTACTGAAGCCCGTGCACCTAGAGCCCATGCTCCACAACAAGAGAGGCCACCACATTGGGAGATTGTTGACATATATACACTAATATGTATAAAATAGATAACTAATACGAACGTGCTGTATAAAAAATACATTAAATTAAAAAAAACCCCAAAAATCCAAAGACACAAGAGAGGCCACCACAATGAGAAACCTGCACACCACGATGAAGAGTAGCCCCCACTCACTGCAACTAAAGAAAGACTGCACACAGCAACAAAGACCCAATGCAGCCAAAAATAAATAAATAAATTTATAAAAATAAAAAGGGATGATTGCTATTTTTTGTTTGTTTTTAATTGAATTTTCTTAATACAGAATCATGAAACTGAATTCCATCTTAGCTGTTATCCAAGAAATGAAATGGGGCAAAATTAAATTTTGATGTCTCCCAGGGAGTGGAAAAATTTGACTAGGGCATGGGCTGATCACTGATGCCCAGAAAAGGCAGACATGGAGAAAATGAAATAGTGGGCCTAAAGATATGGGAGCTGGGCTGTAATCCGTACTGGATATTTGTCATTTTGCAACAAAGTGGGAGAGGAACCAGTAAAATAATGGGAATAGTGAAGTAGGGCAGAAGTCAGAAAGGAAGTCACTACATTGTCACAAGGGCTTGTAGTACAATTGCAAAAATAACTATGATACAGATAATAACAACTAATTTTTAAACACTTCAAAGTTACAAAGAACTTTTATGTAAACTATTTATAGATCTATATTTATACCTATCTATCTATCACTTATTTCATCTATCTATCAAGTGAAAGAGACAATGAGATGCATAACTGGTAAGGCGTATTAGTTCTGAGTGCTTGTAGGGAGCTTAATGTAAATAATATGTATTTGATTTCTGATAAACCTGGATCCATGTCTAGTATGAACATGACAAATAATTTAATCCTTCTGAGCATATTTTTCTCAACACCACGATGCTGTATACCTTCTTTGCAAATTTATTGTGAGATTCTATGAAATCATTAAGTTTTTTTCTTTGTGGTTGGATTTAAAGTCTTCACTTCCAAAAAACAATTTAGAAAAAAAAAACTGTCTTCAATTAAGTAATTTTGAAAATTATCAGCTCTCAGATAAAGAGTGCACTCATCTTTGGGTATCATATAAACATAAATTAACTATAGATACTTGTTAAATAATTGGTGGGAATTAGGAATATAAGTACAGATTTTACATTCATCCTATTTATTTTATTAACATTTCTTAAGCCAGCTGTCTTCTGAGAACCTCTTGGTTATTTTCATTGTCTTTACTGTCTACTAAAATATGAAGAACAGCTAAAATAAAATTAATGTTATCTTTTGAGAGAAAAAAATTATATTCTTTATGTGGTTTTGTTGAAAAAAAATTACAGTTGTACAAATCAGAATGGGTCAATGAATAAACAAATGAGTAGATGGTATGCTTTATTTCTAAACTAAATAATAAAAATCTGTCTGCATCTGGATTACAGTGTCAAAAATATGGTAATGAGTCCCTCAGTGAAATTACTCTTGGAATGTGATTACAAAATTGAAAAATATACTACTGTAATTCAGTTATCCTATATTTTAATGAGATTTCCTTTTACTCCTTTTTTTTAAGGCCATAAATTATTTTATTTTATTTTTTTAAACATCTTTATTGGAGTATAATTGCTTTACAATAGTGTGTTAGTTTCTGCTTTATAACAAAGTGAATAAGTTATATATATACATGTGTTCCCATATATCTTCCCTCTTGTGTATCCCTCCCTCCCACCTTCCCTATCCCATCCCTCTAGGTGGTCACAAACCACCTACCTGATCTCCCTGTGCTATGCGGCTACTTCCCACTAGCTATCTATTTTACGTTTGGTAGTGTATATATGTCCATGCAACTCCCTCACTTTGTCACAGCTTACACTTCCCCCTCCCCATATCCTCAAGTCCATGCTCTAGTAGGTCTCTGTCTTTATTCCCATCTTACCCCTAGGGTCTTCATGACATTTTTTTTTATTTTTTTCCTAGATTCCATATGTATGTGTTAGCATACAGTATTTGTTTTTCTCTTTCTGACTTAATTCACTCTGTAAGACAGACTCTAGGTCCATCCACCTCACTACAAATAACTCAATTTCATTTCTTTTTATGGCTGAATAATATTCCATTGTATATATGTGCCACATCTTTATCCATTCATCTGTTGATAGACCCTTAGGTTGCTTCCATGTCCTGGCTATTGTGAATAGAGTGGCAATGAACATTTTGGTACATGACTTTTTGAATTTTGGTTTTCTCAGGGTATATGCCCAGTAGTGGGATTGCTGGGTCATATGGTAGTTCTATTTGTAGTTTTTATAGGAACCTCCATACTGTTCTCCACAGTGGCTGTATCAATTTACATTCCTACCAATAGTGCAAGAGAATTCCCTTTTCTCCACACCCTCTCCAGCATTTATTGCTTCCAGATTTTTCTTTTTTAACATCTTTATTGGGGTATAATTGCTTTACAATTGTGTGATAGTTTCTGCTTTATAACAAAGTGAATCAGTTATACATATACATATGTTCCCATATCTCTTCCCTCTTGCATCTCCCTCCCTATCCCACCCCTCCAGGCGATCACAAAGCACCAGGCTGATCTCCCTGTGCTATGCGGCTGCTTCCCACTAGCTATCTACCTTATGTTTGGTAGTGTATATATGTCTATGCATCTCTCTTGCTTTGTCACGGCTCACCCTTCCGCCTCCCCATATCCTCAAGTCCATTCTCCAGTAGGTCTCTGTCTTTATTCCTGTCTTACCCCTAGGTTCTTCATGACATTTTTTTTCTTAAATTCCATATATATGTGTTAGCATACAGTATTTGTCTTTCTCTTTCTGACTTACTTCACTCTGTATGACAGACTCTAGGTCTATCCACCTCATTACAAATAGCTCAATTTCGTTTCTTTTTATGGCTGAGTAATATTCCATTGTATATATGTGCCACATCTTCTTTATCCATTCATCCAATGATGGGTACTTAGGTTGTTTCCATCTCCGGGCTATTGTAAATAGAGCTGCAATGAACATTTTGGTACATGACTCTTTTTGAATTTTGGTTTTCTCAGGGTATATGCCCAGTAGTGGGATTGCTGGGTCATATGGTAGTTCTATTTGTAGTACTTTAAGGAACCTCCATACTGTTCCATAGTGGCTGAGCCTATTCACATTCCCACCAGCAGTGCAAGAGTGTTCCCTTTTCTCCACACCCTCTCCAGCATTGATTGTTTCTAGATTTTTTGATGATGGCCATTCTGACTGGTGTGAGATGATATTTCATTGTAGTTTTGATTTGCATTTCTCTAATGATTAATGATGTTGAGCATTCTTTCATGTGTTTGTTGCCAGTCTATATATCTTTTTTGGAGAAATGTCTATTTAGGTCTTCTGCCCATTTTTGGATTGGGTTTTTTGGGTTTTTTTTGTTATTGAGCTGCATGAGCTGCTTGTAAATTTTGGAAATTAATCCTTTGTCAGTTGCTTCATTTGCAAATATTTTCTCCCATTCTGAGGGTTGTCTTTTGGTCTTGTTTATGGTTTCCTTTGCTGTGCAAAAGCTTTGAAGTTTCATGAGGTCCCATTTGATTATTTTTGTTTTTATTTCCATTTCTCTAGGAGGTGCGCCAAAAATGGTCTTGCTGTGATTTATGTCATAGAGTGTTCTGCCTGTTTTCTTCTCAGAATTTGATAGTGTCTGGCCTTACATTTATGTCTTTAATGCATTTTGAGTTTATTTTTGAGTATGGTGATAGGGAGTGTTCTAATTTCATACTTTTACATGTACCTGTCCAGTTTTCCCAGCACCACTTATTGAAGAGGCTGTCTTTTCTCCACTGTATATTCTTGCCTCCTTTATCAAAGATAAGGTGACCATATGTGTGTGGGTTTATCTCTGGGGTTCTATCTGTTCCATTGATCTATATTTCTGTTATGGGCCAGTACCACACTGTCTTGATTACTGTAGCTTTGTAGAATAGTCTGAAGTCAGGGATCCTGATTCCTCCAGCTCCATTTTTCATTCTCAAGATTGCTTTGGCTATTCGGGGTCTTTTTTGTTTCCATACAAATCGTGAAATTTTTTGTTCTAATTCTGTGAAAAATGCCAATTGTAATTTGATAGGGATTGCATTGAATCTGTAGATTGCTTTGAGTAGTAGAGTCATTTTCACAATGTTGATTCTTCCAGATCCAGAACATGGTATATCTCTCCATCTATTTGTATCATCTTTAATTTCTTTCATCAGTGTCATAATTTTCTGCATACAGGTCTTTTGTCTCCTTAGGTAGGTTTACTCCTAGATATTTTATTCTTTCTGTTGCAATGGTAAATGGGAGTGTTGTCTTAATTTCACTTTCAGATTTTTCCTCCTTAGGATATAAGAATTCCAGAGATTTATGTGCATTAATTTTGTATCTTGCTACTTTACCAAATTCATTGATTAGCTCTAGTAGTTTTCTGGTAGTATCTTTTGGATTCTCTATGTATAGTGTCATGTGATCTGCAAACAGTGACAGCTTTACTTCTTCTTTTCCAATTTGGATTCCTTTTAGTTCTTTTTCTTCTCTGATTGCTGTGGCTAAAACTTCCAAAACTATGATGAATAAGAGTGTTGAGAGTGAGCAAACTTGTCTTGTTCCTGATCTTATTGGAAATGCTTTCATTCAGTTTTTCACCATTGAGGACGATGTTGGCTGTGGGTTTGTCATATATGGCCTTTATTATGTTGAGGAAAGTTCCCTCTATGCCTACTTTCTGCAGAGTTTTTATCATAAATAGGTGTTGAATTTTGTCAAAAGCTTCCTCTGCATCTATTGAGATGATCATATCTTTTCTGTACTTCAATTTCTTAATGTGGTGTATCACGTTGATTGATCTGCATATATTGAAGAATCCTTGAATTCCTGGAATAAACCCCACTTGACCACGGTGTATGATCCTTTTAATGTGCTGTTGGATTCTGTTTGCTAGTATTTTGTTGAGGATTTTTGCATCTATCTTCATCAGTGATTTTGGCCTGTAGTTTTCTTTCTTTGTCACATGTTTTTCTGGCTTTGGTATAAGGGTGACGGTGGCCTCGTAGAATGAGTTTCGGAATGCTTCTCCCTCTGCTATATTTTGGAAGAGTTTGAGAAGCATAGGTGTTAGCTCTTCTCTAAATGTTTCATAGAATTTGCCTGTGAAGCCTTCTGGTGCTGGGCTTTGGTTTGTTGGAAGATATTTCATCACAGTTTCAATTTCAGTGCTTGTGATTTGTCTGTTCATATTTTCTATTTCTTCCTGGTTCATTCTTGGCAGGTTATGCATTTCTAAGAATTTGTCCATTTCTTCCATGTTATCCATTTTATTGGCATAGAGTTGCTTGTAGTAATCTCTCATGATCCATGGTATTTCTTCAGTGTTAGTAGTTACTTCTCCTTTTTCATTTCTAATTCTATTGATCTGAGTCTTCTCCCTTTTGTTCTTGATGAGTCTGGCTAATGGTTTATCAATTTTCTTTATCTTCTCAAAGCACTGGCTTTTAGTTTTATTGATCTTTGCTATCATTTCCTTCATTTCTTTTTCATTTATTTCTGATCTGATCTTTATGATTTCTTTCCTTCTGCTAACTTTGGGGGTTTTTTGTTCTTCTTTCTCTAATTGCTTTAGGTGCAAGTTAGGTTGTTTATGTGAGATGTTTCCTGTTTCTTAAGGTAGGATTGTATTGCTATAAACTTCCCTTTTAGAAGTGCTTTTGCTGCATCCCATAGGTTTTGGGTCATCATGTCTTCATTGTCATTTGTTTCTAGGTATTTTTTGATTTCCTTTTTGATTTCTTCAGTGATCACTTCATTATTAAGTAGTATATTGTTTAGCCTCCATGTGTTTGTATTTTTTAAGATCTTTTCCTGTAATTGATATCTAGTCTCATAGTGTTGTGTTCGGAAAAGATACTTGATACAATTTCAATTTTCTTAAAATTACCAAGGCTATATTTGTGACCGAAGATATGATCTATCTTGGAGAATGTTCCATGAGCACTTGAGAAAAATAAGTATTCTGTTGTTTTTGAATTGAATGTCCTATAAATATCAATCATGCCCATCCTGTTTAATGTATCATTTAAAGCTTGTGTTTCTTTATTTATTTTCATTTTGGATGATCTGTACTTTGGTGAAAGCGGAGTGTTGAAGTCCCCTACTATGAATGTGTTACTGTTGATTTCCCATTTTCTAGTTGCTAGTATTTGCCTTATGTATTGAGGTGCTTCTATGTTGGGTGCATAAATATTTACAACTGTTATATCTTCTTCTTGGATCGCTCCTTTCATCATTATGTAGTGTCCTGTTTGTCTCTTGTAATAGTCTTTATTTTAAAGTCTATTTTGTCTGATATGAGAATTGCTACTCCAGCTTTCTTCTGATTTTCATTTGCATGGAATATCTTTTTCTATCCCCTCACTTTCAGTCTGTATGTGTCCCTAGGTCTGAAGTGGGTCTCTTCTAGACAGCATATATATGGGTCTTGTTTCTGTATCTGTTCAGCCTGTCTGTGTCTTTTGGTGAGAGCATTTAATCCATTTATATTTAAGGTAATTTTCAATATATATGTTCCTATTTCCATTTTCTTAATTGTTTTGGATTTGTTATTGTAGGTCTTTTCCTTTTCTTGTGTTTGTTGCCTAGGGAAATTCCTTTAGCATTTGTTGTAAAGCTGGTTTTGTGGTGCTGAACTCTCTCAGCTTTTGCTTGTCTGTAAAGATTTTAATTTCTCCATCAAATCTGAATGTGATCCTTGCTGTGAAGCATAATCTTGGTTGTAGGTTTTTCTCCTTCATCACTTTAAATATGTCCTGACACTCCCTTCTGGCTTGCAGAGTTTCTGCTTAAAGATCAGCTGTTAACCTTATGGGGATTCCCTTGTGTGTTATTTGTTGTTTTTCCCTTGCTGCTTTTAATATGCTTTCTTTGTATTTAATTTTTAACAGTCTGTTTAATATGGGTCTTGGTGTGTTTCTCCTTGGATTTATCCTGTATGGGACTCTCTGTGCTTCCTGGACTTGATTAACTATATCCTTTCCCATATTAGGGAAGTTTTCAACTATAATCTCTTCAAATATTTTCTCAGTCCCTTTCTTTTTCTCTTCTTCTTCTGGGACCACTGTAATTTGAATGTTGGTGTGTTTAATGTTGTCCCAGAGGTCTCTGAGACTGCTCAGTTCTTTTCATTTTCTTTATTCTGCTCTGCAGTAGTTATTTCCACTATTTTATCTTGAAGGTCACTTATCCGTTCTTCTGCCTCAGTTATTCTGCTATTGATCTCTTCTAGAGTATTTTTAATTTCATTTATTGTGTTGTTCATCATTGCTTGTTTCCTCTTTAGTTCTTCTAGGTCCTTGTTAAATGTTTCTTGCATTTCCTCTATTCTATTTCTAAGATTTTGGATCATCTTTACTATTGTTATTCTGAATTCTTTTTCAGGTAGACTACCTATTTCATCTTCATTTGTTAGGTCTGGTGGGTTTTTACCTTGCTGCTTCATCTGTGGTGTGATTTTCTGTCTTTTCATTTTGCTTATCTTACTGTATTTGGTGTCTCCTTTTCACAGGCTGCAGGTTTGTAGTTCTTGATGTTTTTGGTGTCTGCCCCCAGTGGCTAAGGTTGGTTCAGTGGGTTGTGTAGTCTTCCTGGTGGAAGGGACTAGTGCCTGTTTTCTGGTGGATGAGGCTGGATCTTGTCTTTCTGGTGGGCATGTCCACGTCTGGTGGTGTGTTTTTGAGTGTCTGTGGCCTTAATATGATTTTAGGCAGCCTCTCTGCTAATGGATGAGGCTGTGTTCCTGGCTTTCTTGTTGTTTGGCATAGGGTGTCCAGCACTGTAGCTTGCTGGTTGTTGAGTGAGGCTAGGTCTTGGTGTTGAAATGGAGATCTCTGGGAGATTTTCGCCATTTTATCTTATGTGGAGCTCTGAGGTCTCTTGTGGACCATTTTATTGAAGTTGGCTCTCCCACCTCAGTGGCACAGCCCTGACTCCTGGCTGGAGCACCAAGAGCCTGTCGTCCACATGGCTCAGAATAAAAGGGAGAAAATATAGAAAGAGGATAAAATAAAATAAAGTTATTAAAAAATAATTATTAAGAAAATAATTTTAAAGTAAACAACAACAACAAAACAATGGACGGACAGAACCCTAGGGCAAATGGTGAATGCAAAGCTATACAGACAAAATCTCACACAGAAACATAGACGTACACACTCACAAAAAGAGATAAAAGGGAAAAAATAATCTATCTTGCTCCCAAAGTCCACCTCCTCAATTTTGGTTGATTTGTTGTCTATTCAGGTATTCCACAGATGCAGGGTACATCAATTTGATTGTGGAGCTTTAATCCACTGCTTCTGAGGCTGCTGGGAGAAATTTCCCTTTCTCTTTGTTTGTACAGCTCCCAGGGATTCAGCTTTGGATTGGGCCCCGACTCTGTGTGTAGGTTGCCTGAGGGTGTCTGTTTTTCACTCAGACAGTGTGGGGTTAAAGGAGCAGCTTATTTTGTGGCTCTGGCTCACTCAGGCCTTGGGGGAGGGAAGGATATGGATGCGGGGCGAGCCTGCAGCGGCAGAGGCCTGCATGATGTTGCACCAGCCTGAGGTGCACCGTGCATTCTCCTGGGGAAGTTGTCCCTGGATCATGGGACCCTGTCAGTTGCGGGCTGCACAGGCTCCTGGGAGTGGCAGTGTGGATAGTGACCTGTGCTTGCACACAGGCTTCTTGGTGGTGGCAGCAGCAGCCTTAGCATCTCATGTCCGTCTCTGGGGTCCACGCTGATATCCGCAGCTCCCGCCCATCTCTGGAGCTCCTTTAAGCAGCCCTCTTAATCCCCTCTCCTCGCGCACCACAAAACAAAGAGACAAGAAAAAGTCTCTTGTCTCTTCTGTCGCTCCAGATTTTTCCGGACTCCCTCCCAGCTAGCTGTGGCACACTAGCCCCTTCAGGCTGTGTTCACACAGCCAACCCCAGTCCTCTCCCTGTGATCCCACTGAAGCCTGAGCCTCAGCTGCCCAACCCCACCTGTCCTGGCGGGTCAGCAGACAAGCCTCTCGGGCTGGTGAGTGCTGGTCAGCACCGATCCTCTATGCGTGAATCTCTCCGCTTTGCCCTCTACACCCCTGTTGCTGTGCTCTCCTCTGTGGCTCTGAAACTTCCCCCCTCTGCCACCTGCAGTCTCCGCCCTTGAAGGGGCTTCTAGTGTGTGGAAACCTTTCCTCCTTCACAGCTCCCTCCCACTGGTGCAGGTCCCATCCCTATTCTTTTGCCTCTGTTTTTTCTTTTTTCTTTTGCCCTACCCAGCTACGTGGGGGAGTTTCTTGCCTTTTGGGAGGTCTGAGGTCTTCTGCCAGCGTTCAGTTGGTGTTCTATAGGAGCAGTTCCACATGTAGATGTATTTCTGATGTATCTGTGGGGAGGAATGTGATATCCGCGTCTTACTCTTCCACCATCTTCTCAAATCCCCTCTCTTACTCTTGAATAATATTTAAAATGGATTTACAAGATTGCCTGAACAAGAGACTTGGATTTTCATTAAATTTTGTTAGTTTTCAAAAGAAAACTCTATCACTCCTTAAGTTGAATGGACTAGATCCATATTATTCAAGTAAAATTTTGTTTTCTGCTTACCAAAGTACTAAATAGATTTAAGGCACCTAGTTTCCTTTTGCCTATAATCTTTACCCAGTGTTGAATTTTAAGGCCTATTCCATAGAAACAATTTAGTCCTTTCCTCTCTTGAAGTCTACATTCTTTCAACTTTGCCTCCTAATTTTTTTCTCCTAAGTCTGCTTAAATTTGCAATAAGTTTTAAATCCTACTATATCGCAGTTTCCAATAAAAGGATATTGAATGCTCCTTTTAATCACAGTTGTGAATTCTGTATATAAATGTTTTGCATTTACATTTGTGAACTGAAATTTCCTAAATCCAGTGTTCATATGCTGAAACAAAATTCTCACTTCCAAAATGTTACCATTTCCTTGACACTATTTTCTTTCATTTGTATAATCTGTGTGCCCCTAAATGTCACTGTTTTACAAAAACAACATTTTTTTTTCCTTTATTGCTTCCAGGGGCTCTAGCCAGGTCTTGAAATTTTGGAACTCGTGTACGAGGTATTTCATTTCTCATTACAAGCTTGTGTTTTCAAGTTAAAAAGGTGGCTTACCTTAGTCCTGTAACTGAATAATGACTTAGTTTTTCAAGGAAATAACTGGTTATTAGAACCAATACACTCATAGGTAATGAGAACAACAAAATGAAGAATGACCAGAGCATACAGTGTTATGGGAACTTGTGTGTCTATCTGTAAATTAAAGTTACTCACACAGCTATACGAAAAACACAAGGCACATTGTACTGTATATTCAATAGATAAAAGTTATATCAAAGAAACTATTGACCTGTATCCCTCAGAAGCATGCTTACAAAAAACGTACTTCCAAAGGAATGGCAAAACAAATTGTGACCATAATGGTGAAGAATGAGAATTCTCTTGACTATATCATAGTGATTGTCAAACCTTTCAAAGACCCTAGCTAGATGGTGTATATAATACCTGCATAGCTCCATGTTGTCTGCTTTGCTAAAACTGTAAAATTGTTCTGGTTATCTTTTAAGATCCCCTCAGAATCTTTATTCCTTAACTTCTATCCTCTTCTCACTCTGCCCATTTTTACATCTCAACAGGCCCTACAAAAATATTTTTTTTTTAATTTTTGTGCTGTAGCTACCTAAGGCAGTCATAGAAGATTGCAGCTGAGCTAAACAGTATATTTGTGCTTTGCTAAAACATAATGTGTTTTTGCTACATTTACAGTTTTTTTCTTCTTATTACAGTGTTTTTCAAGATTCTATCCCCTTTACAACATATCTGTATTGTCCCAATGCTGTTTATAATATTCCAAAAATATGTACTTGGCATTCTTCTCCATAGATGTTGGTGTGGATTCCATATCATGATCCAGGAGCCCTCTCAATATAAATGTGCCCTTGATGGATGGTGAATGCCTCTGATATTTATAGTATAATTGTTGGAATCACTGGATAGGATTAGTGATATGTGAAGGAAACCTGCTAGGCTTACTGAGACACTGTGTTTTAGAGTTCAATTATTCTATTAACAGCAATTTATATGTCCAAGACAGAAATATATAAGTAAATTAATTATTTGTAATATGCCCATGTTCTGATCAAAGCTCCTTTAATTAAATAAAACATCATGTATCCTACTGTATTTAATTCTTTCTTCTAATATGTTTTCTGTTGTTGTATAGTTCATTAGAAGGAAGCATATTGGCTGAGTTGAAATATAGAGTTCCCTATCATACTTTGTATAACATTAAATTGAAGTAATGCTTAATTTTAACTGCAGATTCTATAACCTGATTATTTGCCTCTTCCTAAAATCCTGCATAGAACTTCTGATTTCCAGTCTGGTCTATGAGGAACTTGGAAGTTGTCACTTCTTTTAACATGAGAGAAAAGAAAAAGACTGAATAAAAAGAAAAATATTGATCTATTAGAGAACTAAGGTCACAGTGCAAACTACTGCCCCCCAAATTGAAGATACAGACAGGTGGATACAGAGCACCACAGCTTACTGGAACATAAGTGCAGAAGCAGAAAACTGTATTGGAAGGAGTACCAGGGTAAGAAAACCTAAGCTTTTAAATTTCTGAAGGGTCCATGTGGACAAATTTGAGAGATAAGATTTGGGGGTTGGTTGCTGTCATAGAAGGGCCATTCATGAATTTTATATCCAGCAGCCCTACTAGCTTCTCATGGTGAAGATCAGAAAAAAAATTCCATGCTCCAGCAGGGATAGTGGAAAATAGACATTTTGTAATTCACCCAGAGCATTCTATTCTTCTTAACTCAGCCTCACTTCAAGAGTATTTCAGTGAGCCTGCCCAACTGAAGTATTCTCCCTATTTGACCTGGGGGAAGGTAAGTACCAAATTCCAACCCTCACTAGCCATCCTGTTTCACCTAAGGGGGAGCAAACAAAGCAAAACTGAACAGCACTTCTGTAGGTCACAGCACAGGAGCACAAGCTCGCTAAAAGACTGAGATCTGATCATGGGAGTATAGAACACCAAGTAAGCCTCTACCATATCAGTAAGCCTCCTGTGTAATAACTCAGGAATACAACTATAATCTCTAAACAATAAGCTATGTATCTCACATGTTACAAAGAAGAGAAACC
This sequence comes from Lagenorhynchus albirostris, assembly GCF_949774975.1. Classification (NCBI taxonomy): domain Eukaryota; kingdom Metazoa; phylum Chordata; class Mammalia; order Artiodactyla; family Delphinidae; genus Lagenorhynchus; species Lagenorhynchus albirostris. Next base: position 41,406,744 of record NC_083112.1, on the reverse strand, counting down.
CAAAGACAACAAGGGAGACTAAAACAAGGACACCAGAGAAAATTTTAGCCTTTAACACTTACAACTGCAGCAAACAGTAAACACAGCCTAACCACTAGCCAGATAAATACAAAACTTCACACTAAAGCCTTATTTACCTAATTCCTTTTACCCAGTGCATCATATCCAGCTTTTTGTTTTTAGTTACAAATCATACTAAAAGACAAAAATCACCGTTTTAGAGACATATCAAACATCAGAAAAACACTCAGATATGGCAGACATGTTGGAATTATTAGACTGGGAATTTAAAATAGCAATGATTAAAGTGTTAAGGACTCTAATGGAAAAGTGGATAACATTCAAGAACAGGTGAATAATTTCAACAGAGAGATTGAAACTCTCTAAAAAGATCATGGATTCATGAAGCTCAGAGAACGTCAAGCAAGAAAATACCATAAAATATAGACCAAGTCATATAATAATCAACCTGCAGAAAAGTGAAGAAAAATCTTGAAAGAAGCCAGAGGAAAAAATTCTCAGTATCTCCACTGACACTTATAACATTAGTTTATTAATCTTTAACAATTCTTGGTAGATTTTGGGCACTCTTTCTCAATCCTTGAAGTGCTAGTAAATGGCTCAGTCTCTCTCTCTCTCTCATTCCTTCTGACCAAATTTTTACTGGCTTCAGTATTCAATTAATTAGTCTTATCTCTCCTTAATTTTGTTCTACCCTTCACCTGCGTCACAAAGTTTCATGGCCATATCTTAGGAGTTGTCATTACCAATAACCTCACTTACTTCATAATATCATTACCTCATAATCCACAATCAAATAGCAAACTCTATTTGCTATATAAATCTTGGTTACAACTATTTTAACTCACCAAGCACTCTAATTCATTGATTCTTCCTTTATAATTTTCTGTCATTTCTCCATCTAACCCCACTTCCATCCTTTAAATGTCTATATTCCTAGAGCTACCATAAAAATTTCTCACTGTCCACATCTGGTTCTAATTTAAATTCATAATCGCTCGAATCAGGGGTGCCCTTAAATCTGTCCAGTAATCTTACAACATGTCTGTACTTTTTCACTTTCACCCTCTTCAAGACAATTACCCACATCAGCCTATGCATAGCTTTGTTTTACCATGGGAAAATATCTATATACACAGAATCTTTCTTCTCAGCTGTTAAGATAGAAATGTTCAACACCTTATCTAAACTAATTGCTTCATATATGCTTCAGATTCCCTTCTCTATTGTTAATCCAGGAATTTTCTCCAGCAATTTTCCCCTTTCTCTCCTGCATCATTAGTTGTTGGTTTTATGGTTTTTCTCCCTTCCACATAATGGTCCTCTCAGTATACAAAAATGTGTATCAATTTCTCCACAATCAAAAGAAACTTCTCCTACAACCCAATATTCCACTCCTAGTACTGTCCCAATTTTTTGCCAAAGTTTATGCGAGAAGGGGAGGAAGGCTGAGAGAGTTATGTATTCTCTGTGTTCCTGTTTTATTTTTTCCATATTATCTTTCTAACACATTATAATTAGAATTTCACTCTCACTTTTTCAATGACACAAAAACCTCACTTTTCCAAAACCCACTTCCTCTTTCTTAAAATACCCACCTCTGCCCCAGATATAATGTTCTCTTACCTTTCCTCCTTTTTTACTAGTCACTTCCTTTTAGTCTTCTGCTCTAAAACACTGAAATTTTAAGAAATGTTTCGGGGAATATTTCATTGCTTTATTTAAATTTCTGTGTTTATTAAACCCAGATGATCTTATCCAAGCCCATATCTTTATAGACAATCTAATTACCAGATTTTTCTTCACTTCCATTCCAATTCCTCTCTCCTACTACCCCCTCCATCTCTTGATGGCCTTTTGCAGAAATCTCCAACATTTCCTACCTCCACCCATTATTGTTCTTTCCATATCATATTCTAACAATTTTCCCTAGCTCACTTGTTTAAAGTTACAACAGTCTCCTTGGCATCCCTAGAATGCAATCAAATTGTTCATAGGACTTTTGCCAGCGCTACTGTCTCTGACTAGGAAACTCTTCCCTGAAATATTTACATTGTTTGATCTCTCATTTTCTTCAGTTTGTGATGTGAATTAAAAATGCCACCTGCCATATCAGTAAACAAAGGATGTTTCAGCCGTCAAGCCATCACATTACAGCCACCCCGATGGTGAGCACTGGAGGAACTAAGGATGGAGGCAGGATGCCTCCCATCTAGCAGTCAGCCACTGTAGCCACCCACAAGAGTACACCCTGAGGAGACTCAGGATGAGATGCACAGGATACTGGCCCAGTTGAAGTACATATGAAAGGAATGATTTCAAGAAGCCCAGATTTTGCATCTCCCCATAAATAGAAAAGTGCTAAATTCCTTAACTTGAGATGTCTGGTTTTCCTTAATTAACAGTTATCTTATGTTCTGACTTCCTGGTCTTTCTTGTAAAAACTCCTACATATCCTGGCTCCCTCCCTTGCCTCTTTGGAGCAGTCTCTTAGAGTCAGTCTCTTAGAGTCATCTCTTAGAGTCGTCTTTGAGATGCTGTGTCCCAGGCTTAAATCCTCAGTTTTGTCTACCAAATAAAACATAACTCTCAACTTTTAGGTTGTACTTTTTTTTTTTTTCTTTTTTTGTCAACAGTGCTCAAGTTTCCCTTTATGGAGGAATCTTCTTTAGACATTCTTTGTATCACAACATTCTCACCCTCATTCTTTTATGGCTTCTTATTCACAGCAATGATTACTACCTGAAATATATTTGTTTATTTTCCCCTACTAATTGAAGCTCCAAAAAATACATTTTGAAAAACTGAAGGAACTAAATACCTTTTTATTTTCAAGTAATCAAAGTATCTCTACTATTGTTTCCTTCTCTATTATTTCATAATGTTAATATCTATGTTCTCCATACATTTTTTGCAACATAAGTCTTTAGGAAGAAAAGGATAACTTTATTTATTTATTTATTTATTTATTTATTTTTAACATCTTTATTGGAGTATAATTGCTTTACAATGGTGTGTTAGTTTCTGTTTTATAACAAAGTGAATCAGTTATACATATACATATGTTCCCATATCCCTTACCTCTTGCATCTCCCTCCCTCCCCCACTCCCTATACCACCCTTCTAGGTGGTCACAAAGCACGGAGCTGATCTCCCCGTGCTATGCAGCTGCTTCCCACTAGCTATCTATTTTACGTTTGGTAGTGTATATATGAGAACATTTTCAATTGTCTTGATTACAGTTCAGTAAAAGTAGTAAAATACTCATTGAGTTTTATGCAAGGTGGTCTTAAAAATCTTACCTCAGATAGGGCAGTGACTTACGTTACAGTTGCTCATCTGAATTCTTATTGTCTGTATAATTGGTCATTTGTTACTCCTCTTAGTATTGTTACACTACACTTTCTAGTCTTTTAAACAGTGCAATGGTTTCTTCTAAACAGCTGTTCATTTTTAGAAAGTAGTTGAATTCTATTAAAAATTTAACCTAAAATAAATTTGCCTCAGATATATGGTTTTTAAGAAAAGTTTTCTTTGTTTATAAAGGAGATATTTCAAATTTAAGAACTGGAAAATATGTTGGGTGAAAGGCCTAGCTAAATCCCCTTAATCTTTCTTCCACTTGTGCCATGTTTATTTAAGCAATCAGAGATAAGAGACACATAAATTTACAGATTCACCAGACATAAAATTAACTGCAATGCCAAATAAGAGGCTGTAAAGGACAGGTTAATTCTAAGGCCGTCATCTGTTTTAAAATATCAACAATGTAAATAGCATTAAATTAAAATATGTGCAGTAATTTATGCAGTTGTACGAAATTTCAAAATTTAAGTGATTCCTATGTCCAGTAATAAAAACTATTGAGATGATTCTCCTTATGTAATTGTGTGTAAGAGCTGTCTACACTGTACTAACCAGAGAAGTGAAGAATATTGTTTCCCATTATACTTATGAATGGTATTGCTGTTAACCATATATGACTGAAAAGGCTAAAACGTCTCATAAATATCCTTGTTTAATAGTGAATTACATATTCCCTTCAAAAATAAATTGATATCTTTGTTAAACTTACACAATCCACACATGTGCACATGGGTTTTTATATGCTAACACAATGGATTCAATTTTATTTTATCATTTTCCTGTACTTCTTAAATCTACTTTTCTGAAAACTTAAACACAAGCAAATTTAACATCAAAAGACAGTTTCTTTAAACCAAGCAATAAATAAATCAGGATACTAATATAGAAAGATATGAAAAAGTTAACTTTCAGAAGAACAGAGCAGTAAAAACAAGGTCTGTCCAAACTCTTCATTAATATTTGAACCATGGATGCATACGTGAAGTGTTTTGTAAGTAATGAGCACTAGGCATAAATATTTAGCAGTTTGTTTATGAAATGTCTTAAATTATGTCTAAATGTTAACAAGGATGTCATACTTGACAGAACAATGGAGGACATAAATATTTCAAAGCAGCAAACATGACAGGCTGAAGCAAATAAAACACAAAGCAGCTTCCATGTTCTTAACTCTTCAACCTTCAGATATGTGCTTTTTAAGTTTAATCAGAACAAAGTATTTCCACATCAAAGCCAATGTTTATATCAGTCAACATCAAAGCTTTACTGAAACATCTTTAAAGTACACTTATCAGACAAATAATGCACAAAAAGTAAAGTGTCTTTGTGATATAAGAAGAATCAACAAATAAGAGGAATATTTGAAGTGAAATGATTTCCTTAAAAGCTAATGCATTCTATTTTGTTTTCTGACCTACCTTCTTACAAAGACATAAGTAGATCATGGACAATTATTCATGGAACATTATTTTTGTGTGTCTTTTTTTTTTAATTGGTGTATAGTTGCTTTACAATGTTGTGTTAGTTTCTGATGTACAGCAAAGTGAATCAGCTATATGTATACATATATCTCCTCTTTTTTGGATTTCCTTCCCATTTAGGTCTCCACAGAGCATTAAGTAGAGTTACCTGTGCTATACAGCAGGTTCTCATTAGTTATCTATTTTATACATAATGGTGCATATATGTCAATCCCAATCTCCCAATTCATTCCGTTGCTACACACACACACTTGCATACACACACACACACACAGACATACACAGGAATATATAAACCTAGCAGAAAATGGATAAGATTGATTACACCTATCTTTTACCTCAAAAAAATAATTTTCTGATAGTGCTACAGTAGCATAATATTGAGTAAGAAACTTTAGGCATATAATTCAGCCAATATTTTTTTCTTACCTAATAGCAAATGTTTTAACATTTTTTGTTTGCTATTAATGTTTTAATCTAATAAATGACAAATATAGACAAGATCATATAGATGTCTTTAAATAATAACAAATATATGGAGACAAGATTAAAACAAAAGCTCAGATTCCACCATAATTCAGCCACAGATAAGCTGTGTAGCTTTAGAAAAGTCACTCATTCTCCTAAAATAATATTGTGCTCATAAAATAATAAAAGGAAAGGTTATCATTATATTCAATTATAATATAAAATTATTTGACAGCATAAAATTAAAAAGCTAGGCAAGCCTTAAAAGTGTTTTATGAAACAATATTCAAGGACCATAATATAGAAGCATCTCTATTAATGTGAGCATCTAGACTGCTGGCTCTCAGTAGTGGAGAGAGCGATTTTTACTAAATTTAATGAATTTTACCAGACAATACCTATTTTTGCTTTTGTTTTACATGGTAGTAATTATGCTATGTTTCATTTTATTACTGTTGTATGTTTTGTTCTGACAGTATAATTTCCCTGAAATTACTCCATCAGAGACTATCATCACTTTCTTATAGCTATATCAATGTTTTCTCAGAACGTTTTCTCATCTTAAAATACTTGACTACCCATGATGATTCCAATTACTGTTTTTAACCTCCTCTCACACATTTTATTTATTTATTTACCCATTTACTCTATAAAAAATGTTTTTACTGTAAATTGTGGCTCTAATTATGACCCCTGAACTCTTACTCAAAACTTGTCATTAGGGCTTCCCTGGTGGTGCAGTGGTTGAGGGTCCGCCTGCCGATGCAGGGGACACAGGTTCATGCCCCAGTCCAGGAGGGTCCCACGTGCTGCAGAGCGGCTGGGCCCGTGAGCCATGGCCGCTGAGCCTGCACGTCCAGAGCCTGTGCTTCGTGACGGGAGAGGCCGCAGTGGTGAGGGGCCTGTGTACCGCAAAAAACAAACAAACAAACAAACAAAAAACTTGGCATTATATTTCTAGTACATATTCTAACACCGCATATTCATTTCTGTTAATATAAACCAATGATCTTAAACTTCCCCGAACTATCTCACAATTTAAAATGCAACATTACTGTCAGAGAATAAACCTGGATATTCCCTTGATTTATTCCCTAAAGTTCATTTCAATTTTGAATGATGGTTGGTTTTCTGTTCCTGAGTTCATCAACTTCAAATACTTGAGTGTATAATTCAGTGTCTGCTGTTTCTTTAAACTGTGCTGAATTTTCTCATTTCTATCATAGGTATCCATATTGTATAAATTTTACTTTCTAATTATTTTTCAAATCTTTTCACTTACCCATGTGACCACTGCTATTATGTAATCTAAGCTGTCATCCTCTCTCAGCTGGATTATTGAAGTTACACCTGAATTCTTTATTCCTTTAATAACCTTTCCTAGCATCTCTATACACTTAATACAAGCTTGTCATGCTGAACTGTAAAAAATGACTGTTTTACTCATCATTAAAAGAAAACCAATATCTTTTTATTGGTCAAAATATAAAGGTAAATTTCTTGAGACACGAAGTTCTTCATAGTTTATCTTGTATGACACTCTAAGTTATTATCCAGTTTCTGTTCCCTATTCTCTCCAATATTCTCTCCAATATTTCAGTCCTGTATATACTTCATGTTGTTTCTTACTGTAGGTCTTTTGTACATGTTTCTTCTGCTTCCCTCCTCTTTTTAATACAGATTACTTTTGGTCATTCAATCCAGGTCAAACTCCCTTTTCTATAAATGCATCTATGAGATTCATTAACTTCTCATTCGAAAAAATTTTTCACAATCACAATTTTATTAATGTCTGTCTTTCACACTAGATTGTAAACCCATGAAGTCATGGAATATTTGTGTTCATATTCAGCATTATATCCCATGCAGATACTACATACTAGAAATCTGTTATATGAATGAACATCAAGAATAACATCTCATGTAGTTGTCCAGTTTTCCCAGCTACATTTACTGAAGAGTCTATCTTGTCTCCATTGTATATTCTTGCCTCTTTTGTCATAGATTAGGTGACCATAGGTGCGTGGGTTTCCTATCTTGTACCATTGATTTATATTTCTGTTTTTGTGCCAGTACCATACTGTCTTGATTACTGTAGCTTTGTAATGTAGTCTGAAGTTGGGAAGCCTGATTCCTCCAGTTCCATTTTTCTTTCTCAAAATTGCTTTGGCTCTTCAGGGTCTTTTGTGTTTCCATACAAATTGTATAATTTTTTGTTCTAATTCTGTGAAAAATACCATTGGTATTTGATAGGGATTGCATTGAACGAAATCAAACAAACAAAAAACAAAAAGAATAACATCTCAGCTTGGTCATTTTTGAGTCATTGACATTAAGTCTAACACTATTTCTTTCTTCTTGTGTATAGACAATTGATCCTGATTTACCATTAGAATAGATTTATACTTTTCTGTTAGTTACCATTTTATTAATTTATAAAAAGGAAATGATATAATGTAATGTTTATGATTTGCCTTAATTTAAAAACAACACATTACTAAAACATCTAGAGGAGATTTCAATAGTATATGCTTTTAATATAATCTATATTTATGTGAAACTATTAAATTTAGAGCTAAAATAAATTGATATTTTAATAAAGAAAAATTTTTTAGTTTACTTTGATTTAAAAAATTAAAAGTATTTTTATTTATTTATTATTATTTGTTTTTTGTGGTACATGGGCCTCTCACTGTTGTGGCCTCTCCTGCCATGGATCACAGTCTCTGGATGTGCAGGCTCCATGGCCATGGCTCACAGGCCCAGCCACTCCATGGCATGTGGGTTCTTCCTGGATGGGGGCACAAACCCGTGTCCCCTGCATCAGCAGGCAGACTCTCAACCACTGTGCCATCAAGGAAGCCCCAAAAATTAAAAGTATTTTTAACCTAAGCTAAATATGAATTATATTGTTTTAATTGTCCAATATGTTATAATAAAAAAATATTTTTGTCATTATTATTATTTCTAATTTTAAAATTAGCATAAAATCCTTTACGTATCAGTTACCCATTTTGTTTTTGTACATTGTTATTCATTTTATTCATATATGTTATTAAATGCAAACTCATTCACAAATAACTGCCAATCTCATCACATATAACTCATGTAGTTTTCCACAGGAAGAACCACATTATTGGAGGAAAGATTTTCCAAATTAAAAGCTTTTTACTCTCTTTATAATTTTACCATCAAAACTATTCCATATATTTGTCAACTTTTATAAGTAGCATCTCCTATAACATATAAGTGTTACAGTACTATAACTATTCATATGCATTATCTTAGATAAAATAAAACACATCATTGGTTATTTGAGAGACATATTAAAATATATATATTTTTTTCATTTATCTTTTACCCACTACATTTCTTCCTGGAATTTTAAACTATTGTCTTTGAAGTAAGCATGCAGACTATGAGGCATAAGAAGGATTTTGCTGAGGAAAGGGAAAATGGGCTCAGTGTTGACACAATTGTATAAAATCAGGTAAAGAGCCATAGCACTGTATCTGTTTATGAGTTATTGTTTTGGAAGCAGAATGCTTTCTATAATCCTATCAGACAGCAAGGTGTTGTAGTAAAGAATACTTTTGGACATAATTTACTATAATTGTCTTATAAAGTAACTTCTTTTTTGACAAAGCAATGGAACCTTGAAATCTTATACCTTCTTTCAAGGTAACAGTTGTCCAAAATATGCTTATATGTTTTAGTTGTGTGAGTTAAAAAAAAAATGAAAATGTAAGTAAAATAATCAGGACACTAAGTACGGTTATTAAGATATATGTATTCGAAGAGTATTTTACTCACACATTCATTTATAGCAATTGCCATACTATATGCCAGGATTTTTGCATATAGTATGTATATAGACTAAAACATTAGTTTTTTTAAGGTCAAAGAATTGTGTGCTATGTTTTTCTATCATCTTCATTCCCCTACACAGGACACAGGAATTATGCAATAGATAAAATAAATATTTTTAATTGAAGATCTTTATTTCAACCACATATTTAAACTTTAAAATGACCTAAAACTATTTTTTTTTATAACTCCGTTATTTGGGAAGGGAAATGCTGAGGTCATTTAAAGGTTACTGTTTTGTAATTTCTAACCAAAGTAGAAAATGTGGGAAAAAAAGAAAAAAATATGCATTACCTCCAAACAAAAATTTATTGTCAAAATCAATCTTTCAGAATGGAAATTTTTCATAAAGCTCAAAACTGATCTCACCACTGAACTCCTTAGAAAATACAATATAAACTTTTTATATATATCTTACATGACCTAATGAGAGAATTCGGTACTAGTGAGAAAATTTTATCTGTCCCTCAAACTCTATCATCTCTTACACTTGTGCCTTCAACTAATATTCTGTAAGAGGGACTGGATTTACTTTCTTTCCTGAAACAAGTTTAAAATGACAAAATATATAAAACAACTGTTTTCAAATAATGGACATCAGGCAATCTCAAAGACTGATCCCTGACAAAGGGGAAACAAATATATTTAAGCCTATGTTTGTTCCCAGATTATTTTTTGAGAGAGTTTCCAGAGCAAGTGGAAAAACCCAAATAGAGTCCACTTATCACCTTGAGTTGGGGAAATATAAGTGGAAGTCAGGGGTTACCAAGGCAGCTAAGTTTACAATGAGAGGAAAGGAGAGTGAAGAACTAAAAGGATAGTTTCATAAATCTACAGGGGGCCTCTAGAGATCTTAGTTTAATTCTAATTATATAATATGGAGGAAGAAAATGTCCAAGGCTAGAGAAAGAACCTCATTTCCCAAAAGCAAAACAGGGGAAAAAAACCCAGTATCACACAGATATTGTTTATATTTTCATTAGCCATAGTGAAAGAAAAGTCACATTGCATTAGGTAGAGGACTCAGAAGGGTATTTTTTTCAATACAGAAAAAAAATTATCCCAGAATCTCTAGTTCCACATTACATAACTTAAAAGAAAGATTCAAAATTTCAACCATTTTCCAGATAACTGCATCCTCAGAAAAATCAAGAGTATTTATAAGAGTAAAAATATCTATTAAGAGACAACATAAACTCTCAATGTCTCTTATACAACCAAAACTTGTCAGATATGCAAAGAAAGAGAAAAATAAATAACATTGAAATGAATGCAGAAATCATACAATGATAGAAACAGTGAACAAGGATATTCGAATTCTGTTTCATCAAAGAAGGCAGAAGAAAGACTAAACTTGTTTAAAAGAGACATAGAAATATATTAAAAGACTGAAATAAAACTTCTAGAGATGAATAAGCAGTAAGAGATTAACAACATACTGAGCACTGTAGAATAAAATGTTAATGAACTTAAAAAAAGACATATTATATACACAGAAAACAAGATCAGGATGACAGCTGACTACTGTCTAAAAAATGCAAGCAAGAAGACAGTGGAGAAACATCTACAAGTACTGAAACAAAAAATATGTGAACCTAAAATTTTATATTCAGCCAACATATCTCACATAATTAAGGGGGGAAAGAGCATATTTGTACATACAAAAACTGAAAGGATCCATCAACAGGAAACTCACACAACAGAAATGTTAAATGAAATTCTTAGACAGAAGGAAAGCAATAGCATATAGAAATACAGATCTACAGCAAGGAATGAAAAAAATCAGATGTAATTAAAAGGTGGGCAAACATAAAAGATTATTTTTATTTTAAATCATTTTTAAAGATAATTGACTTTTTAAAGCAAAAACATTACCAACATATTTTAGGTCATAATATACCACTACGGAATGAAATTTGAAAGCAACACAAGAAAGATAATTATAAAATATCCCCCAATATTTGAATGAAATAAAAAAAATACTCCTAAATGAATCATGGTTTGAAGGAAATAAAATTAAAGTAAAATATAAGATACTATTTTGAGCTTAATGAAAATATTAAAATACAATACAGCAAACACATTGGATACAACAAAAGCATAATAAATTTCTGTATTAGTAAAGAAGAGACTGGTATTGTTGTCATAGTGATGATAAACACTCCTTGTTCTCTCCCCTTCAATCTACAACCAGTAAAACATGCATAACTTAACAAAGCTTCCTTGGCCTAACACAACAAGATGCTGGAAAGTTCCATACATCTGTTGCATCTAAAGGTGGGTGGACTGGAACATGCAGAAGAAGTGGAATCAGGGAAACATTGGAGGTGGTGACTACAATCCCCGTACCCTAGTTGTGGAGGCTGAGCCCACAGCACCAGAGAGACTGTAAGCAGCAGGGATAGTTGTGTTGTGTAGCTGTGTAGCTCTGGCCTCCCAACTGTAGTGGTACCCATGACCACAGAGAACTGAGCAACAGTGACAACCAGTCCTGTGATCCTGATTCTCCCAGCCATAAAGTTGCCTGTGGCTCTGACTCCCTGCCTAACAATGCTCCCCACCACTTGTCCCCTCCTCCTGCAGTGGCAGTTGATGCCAACAACCCAGGTGCAGCAGACGTGCCTGTCATCTGGGTGCCCCAGCCAGTGATACCATCAACAGCAGTGACACCAGCAACATCAAGACACCAGAGAACCAGGAAGCACAAGCAGAGACAACAAGGGCTGTAGGTGACATCTCTGGCAGAGGTGGTAGAGGGTGGAAATTGCCAATTCTTAAATATAGCCAGGGACATTTCAAGTGGGAGAAAGTAAACACTAGAGATAAGTGTCACCTACTGAAAAAAAAAAGTCCCTAATTACCAACCTTTTGAATTGGTAGAATCAAGGAAACAAAAACAAAGCAAAACTTTACCTATGGAATAAAGGTGTTAGCTACTGGCAGAGGAATAACTCATGCAAAACCATGATAACACAGTATCTCACACACAGACCTACAAGAAAATTATCCAGAAACTTAAAGTTATGGAATATTGCAATCTAACTAATAAAGAATTCAAAATAGCTATTATGAAAAAACTCAAAGAGCTACAAGAAAACTCAAAAGGCAGTTCAATGAGCTCAGGAATAAAATTAATTAACTGGGGGAATACTTTACCAAAGAGAGTGAAACTCTAAAAAGGAATCAAACAAATTCTGGAGCTTAAGAACTCAATACATGAGATAAGAACTCATTAGAAAGCACTGGCAATAGAGAAGACTAGTGGAAGAGAGAATTAGCAAGGTCAAAGATAGAAATCTAGAAATGGTACAAGTAGAAGAGGAGACAGAACTAAGATCTTTAAAAAATAAACTAATTCTATGAGAAATATCTGACTCCATCAGAAATGACAACATAAGGATAATGGGTATCCCAGAAGAAGAGAGGTAGAAGGGAACCAGAGAGTTTATTTAAAGAAATAATAGCTGAGAACTTTCTAAACCTGGGGAAGGAACTGAATATACAGGCCCATGAAGCTAAGAGCACACCTAATTATCTCAATGCAGAAAGACCTTCTCAAAGACTAATTATATTAAAATTGTCAAAAGTCAATGACAAAGAGAATTAAAGGCAGTTAGTGGGGGAAAAAATGGTAACCTACAGCAGACACACACACCCCCCAATTAGGCTATGAGCAGATTTCTCAGCAGATCCTCTACAGTCTGAGAGAGAGTGGACTGACAGAGTCAAAATACTGAAAGATATGCTATACAGCAAAGTTATCATTCAGATATGATGGAGAAATAAAGAATTTCCAGACAGAGAAAAACTGGAGGAGTTCATCACAATAGACCTGCCTTATAACAAATGTTGAAGGAGTTCTGCTTGAAACAAAAAGGTAAAAGTACACAAAACTCTGAGTAAGATGATAGACAGACAGAATAAGTAAATTTCAACTCTATATGTGTTGTGAAACACTTAAGTGTAGCATTAAGGTAAAAGGAGGGAAAGCAGTAAAAATAACTATAGTGACCCAAATTAGTAATGAACTCACAATTTAAAAAGGTATAATTTAAGACAACCAAACATAAAAGGGATAGGAAAAAGAACAGAACCCATATAGGCAAATGAAGATAAGATGCTATCAGCAAAAAAAGGGACTATTTTCTCTATAGGATGTTTTATACAAAACTCATGAATCACAAAAACATAAATTTAAAACAAGGACACAAAACATAAAAAGAGGAAACTGAGAAAAACAGAAAAGCCACAAAACTAAAATGGACAGAAACAAAAAGAAAAATAAACAATGACCATATAAAGCAGCCAGAAAACAAAAAGATAAAACAGCAGTACTGAATCCTCATTTACCAATAATCACCCTAAGTATAAATGGATTGGATTCACCAATCAAAAGACATAGAGTGGCTGGATTGATTAAAAAGCAAGACCTAAATATATATTGCCCAGGAGACCCACTTCAGCTCTAAAGACAAACATGGGGTGAAGTGAATGGATGGAAAATGATACTCCAAGCGAATGGCAGCCCCCCCAGAAAAGTTAACATAGCCATATTCATAACAGACAAAATAGACTTCAAACCAAAAAAAGTAACAAGAGACAGAGATAAATATTTTTTAATGACAAAGCTGGGAATCCATCAAGAAGACATAACAGTTATTAATATATATGCACCTAACATAAGAGCACCAAAATATATAAAACTATTATGAGTAGATCTAAAGAGAGAACTTGACAGCAATATAAAAATAGTAGGGGATTTTAACAACCCACTTCCATCAATGGATTGATTATCCTGACAGAACGCTAAAAAGGAAACTGTGGCATTAAAAAGAACATTAGATGCGATGGACTTAATAGACTAATATAGAACATTTCACCCAAATGCAGCAGAATACATGTTTTTCTCAAATGCACATGGAACATTCTCTTATGTTGAGATGCATAATGTCTCTATAAATATAAGATTGAAATCATATCAAGCATCTTTTCTGATCACAATGTTACTAGAAAACAACTGCAAGAAGAAAGCTGAACAAAACACAAATATTTGGAGAGTAAACAACACAATACTGAACAACTATTGGATCAATGAAGAAATCAAGGGAGAAATTTAAAAATACCTGAAAAATGAAAATGAAAATGTGACATACTCAAATCTGTGGGATGGAGCAAAAGCAGCAATAAGAGTAAAGTTTATAGCAATACAGGCACAAGGAATAAGAAAATTCTCAAATAAACAATCTAAACTTACTTTTAAAGGAACTAGAAAAAGAAGAACAAGCAAGACCCAAAGTCAGTAGAAAATAATAAATATCAGAGAAAAATAAGTAAAATAGAGGCTGAAAATAAATCAGTTCAATGAAACTAAAGAACTAGTTCCTTTAAAAGATAAACAAAATTGACAAACCTAAGGAAAAATGAGAAGGCTCAAATAAATGAAATCAAAAATGAAAGAGGAGATGTTACAAAAATATACCACAGAAATGCAAAGGATTATAAGAGAATATTATGAACAGCTGTATGCCAACAAATTAGAACCTACAATAAATGAATAGGTTTTTAGAATCATACAACTTTCCAAGACTGATCATAAAGAAACAGAAAATCTGAACAGACTGACCACTAGTAAGGAGATTGAAACAGTAATCAAAAACCTCCCCAAAAAACAAAAGTCAGATGGATGGATCTGATGGTTTCACAGGTGAAGTCTACCAAACATTTAAGGAAGATTTAATACCTATCCTTCTCAAACTCTTCCAAAAAATAGAAAAGGGCATGCTTCCTAAGTTATGTTATGAGGCCAACATTACCCTGATACTAAAGGACAAGGATAACACACAAAAAAATAAAATTACAGGCTAATATCTCTGATAAATATAGATGCATTCTCAGGAAAATATTAACAAAATCAATGTAACAATACATTAAAAGAATCATACACCATGATAAAGTGGAATTCATTCCAGGGATGCAAGGATGGTTCAACATCAATAAGTTGACCAACATTATACACAACATTAACAAATGAAGGAAAAAAATCATATGATTATTTCAATAAATATATGAAAAGCATTTGAAAAGATTTAACACCCATTTATGATTTAAAAACTCTCCATAAAATTGATATAGAAGGAAAGTACCCCAACATAATAAAGACTGTATATGACAAACCCACAATAGAAATTATACTCAATAATGAAAAACTGAAACCTATCCCTCTAAGATCAGGAACAAGACAAAGATACCCACTCTCATCACTCTTACTCATCATAGTTTTGGAAGGCCTATCTAGAGCAATTAGGCAAGACACAGAGATAAAAGGCAAATTGGATAGGAAGAAGTAAAACTGTCACTATTTGCATGTGAGATAATTTTATATATAGAAAACTTTAAATATTTCACAAAAAACTGTTAGAAATAATAAACAAATACAATAAAGTACTGGGTACCAAATCAATTTCAAAAATAGGTTGCATTTCTATATCTAACAATGAACTAGCAGAATGAGAAATTAAGAAAACAATCCTGTTTACAAATGCAATACAAAGCATAGAATACCTAGCAGTAAATTTAAAAAAGGATAAGAAAAACTTGTACACTGAAAACTATAAGATATTGTTGAAAGAAATTGAAGAAGACACAAAAAATATGGAAAGATATCTCATACACATGTATTGAAAGAACCAACATTGTTAAAATGTCCATTTTACATAAAGCAATCTGCAGATTCAGTGCAATTCCTATCAAAATATCAAGGATATTTTTTGAAGAAATTGAACAAAAGAATCCTAAATTTTTTTGAACCACAAAAGACCTTGGAAAGTCAAAGCAAACTTGAGAAAAAAAGCTCAAAACTAGAGATTTTACACTCCCTGACTTCAAATTATACTACAAAACCATGGTAATCAAAGCAGCATAGTACTAACAGAAAAACAGACACACAGATCAAGGGGACAGAATTGAGAGTTCAGAAATAAAGCCACAAGTATATGGACAATTAATTTATGATAAAGGAGTAAAGAACATACAAAGATACAGTCTCTTCAATAAATTGTATTGGAAAAACTGGACAGCCACTTGCAAAAGAATAGAACTAGACCATTTATCTTACACAAAAATTAATGCAAAATGAATTAAAGACTTGAAGGTAAGACCTGAAAGCATAAAACACCTAGAAGAAAACACAGGCAGTATGTTTTTTGACATTGGTCTTATTTCTGGTTATGTCTCTTCTGGCAAGGGAAACAAAAGAAAAAATAAACAAGTAGGACTACATCAAACTAAAATGCTTCTGCATGGCAAAGGAAATCATCAACAAAAAAGACAACCTACCAAATGGGAAAATATATTTGCAAATCATATAGGCATTGAGAGGTTAATATTCAAAATACATGAAGAATTTATTCAACTCAACAACCAAAAGATAACCCAATTTAGGAAATAAGCAGAGGAGCTGAATAACATTTTTCCAAAGAAGACATACAGATGACCAACATGCACATGAAAATATGTTCGTTGCCACCAATTATAAAGGAAATGCAAATCAAAAACCAAAATGAAATATCATCTCACCCAATAGGATGGTTATTATCAAAAAGGCAAAAAATAACTAGTGTTGGAGAAGATGTGGAGAAAGGGAACCCTTGTATCCTTTTTGTGGGGATATAAATTGGTGTAATCACTATGGAAAAAGTATGAAGAGTCCTGAAAAAATTAAGAATAGAACAACCACATATTCCAAATATTTTACTTCTGGGTATTTATCCAAAGAATACAAAAACACTAATTTGAATAGGTATATGGACCCCTATGTTCATCGCAGCATTATTTACAACAGACAAGATATGGAGAAACCTAAGTGTCCACTGACAGGTAAATGAATAAAGATGTGGTATATGCATACTATGGAAAACTACTCAGCTATTTAAAAAGATGAAATCTTGCCATTTGTGACAACATGGACGGACCTTGAGGGTATTATGCCAAGGGAAATATATAAGATGGAGAAAGACAAATACTGTATAATTTCACTCATATGTGGGAGGAAATATATAGCAAAAATACCAAACACGTAGTTATAGATAACAGATTATTGGTTACCAGAGGTGAAGGGAGCTGGGGGGAGGGCAGAATGAGTAAAGGGAATCAACTGTATGGTGATGAATGGAAACTAAACTTTTGGTGGTAATCACACTGTACTGTATACAGAAGTAGAAATATAGTTGTACACATGAAACAATTTTATAAACCAAAAAAAATATAGAAAAGAATAAATGTCTTACATCACTGAACTCAGTTTCTAATTTAAGTAGTTGGGAAAATAAAGTACAAGTGAAATAAAAAACAAGCAGAAAATAAAAGAATAATAAAGATAATTTCAGAAACCAATACAATTGGCTTCTGGAAAGACAAAAACAACAAAGAAAATTAATGACACACCTCTTTCCTTGAAAAATTCAATAAACCTAGTAAACTTCCAGCCAGACTGATTAGGATACAAAAAGGTGAACGCTGGGACTTCCCTGGTGGTCTAGTGGTTAAGACTACTTGCTCCATGGGCTTCCCTAGTGGCACAGTGGTTCAGAATCTGCCTGCCAATGCAGGGGACATGGGTTCGAGCCCTGGTCTGGGAAGATCCCACATGCTGCAGAGCAACTGGACCCGTAAGCCACAATTACTGAGCCTACGCGTCTGGAGCCTGTGCTCCACAACAACAGAGGCCACGATAGTGAAAGGCCTGCGCACCGTGATGAAGAGTGGTCGCCGTTTGCCACAACTAGAGAAAGCCCATGCACAGAAACGAAGACACAACACAGCCATAAATAAAGAAATAAATACATTAAAAAAAAAAAAAAGACTACTTGCTCCCAATGCAGGGGGCCTCAGTTCCATCCGTGATCAGGGAACTAGATCCTGCATGCTGCAACTAAAAAATCCTGCATGCCACAACTAAAAGATCCTGCATGCCGCAACTGAAAAGATCCTGCATGCAGCAACTAAGACCCGGCACAGCCAGATAAATAAATACTAAAAAAAATTTAAAAAGCAAAAAGATGAAGGCACAAATTAGCAGTATTAAAAATGAAATTAGCAATATCACTACACACACTAGAGACATTAAAAAGATAACAAGAGACTGTTATGAATAACTTTTATCCAGTCTTAATGTAATTGAAATATACAAATTTTTGAAAAAATAAACTATCAATTTTACATAAGAAGGAATATATAACATTTAATACTCTATATATATTAAAGAAATTGAATGTATGCTTAGAAACATTACCACAAATAAGACCTCAGTGCCAGATTTAATTCTATACATATTCTCTCAGATACCTATTCTTCCCGAAAATTGAAGAGGGATAATAAGTTGGCAGGAACACAAACCAACTAATTCTATGAAGCCAGTATTATCCCAGTTAAAAAGTAAAAAGAAAAAGGCATTACAAAAAAACAATAGACATATATCTCATGAAGAAAAATATTAAAATAATCTTATTTAAAAGTTAACAACTTGAATCCAACAACATATAAAAATAACGGTACATCATGAGCAATCAGAGTTTATCCCAGGAGCAGTTAATTTAACATTCTAATTGATCCATGTAATTCAACACAGTAACAGACTATCAAGAGAAAACAATATGATAATGTCAAGAGATACAGAAAACTACTTGACATTTTTGAGAAAAATAATTCTCAGCAAACTTCTTCAAACTGATAAAAGTCTTTTATGAAGAGTGTACAATTAACAGCCTTCTTAACAGTGAAAGTTATTTTTATCAAAGATTGAGACAAGGCAATAATGTTCTTGCCTATCACTCCTAGTTAACATTTTACTAGATACAGGTATACCTTGGGTTCAATTCTAGACCATTGTAATAAAACAAATTTCACAATAAATGAGATCCAGGAGTTTTTTGTTTTTTGGTTTCCTAGTGCATATAAAAGTTATGTTTATACTAGACTGTGGTCTTTTAAATGTCAATAGCATTATGTGTAAAACACAATGTACAAATCTTAATTTTTAAAACACTGTATTGCTACAGAATGTTGGGCTTCCCTGGTGGCACAGTGGTTGAGAGTCAGCCTGCCAATGCAGGGGACACAGGTTCGTGCCCTGGTCTGGGAAGATCCCACATGCTGCAGAGCAGCTGGACCCGTGAGCCATGGCCGCTGAGCCTGCACGTCCAGAGCCTGTGCTCCACAATGGGAGAGGCCACAACAGTGAGAGGACCGTGTACTGAAAAAAAAAAAAAAAAAAAGAATGTTGGTCATCATCCAAGCCTTCAGTGAGTAGTAATCTTTTTTGCTAGTGGAGGTTTTGAAATATTGCAAGAATTACCAAAATGGGACACAGAGACACTCAGTGAGCAAATGCTATTGGAAAAATGACACTAATTGACTTGCTGTACACAGTTCTGTCACAAAGCTTCAATTTGTTAAATATGCAATATCTGTGAAATGCAACAAACAGAAGTTCAATAAAACATTCTATGTATATATTTTAAACAATGAAATAAATAATAAAAAATGATAAAAAAGCATAGCAGTTGGAAAGAAATAAAACTTTTTAATCACAGATGAAATACTATGTATAAAATTTTAATGAATAAGCAGAAGTAATTATGAGCACTCATCAGCTAAGTTAGAAATATTGCAAGATATGAGGTCAATAGCCAAAAAAACAAATGTGTTTCTAAATTCTAGTAACAAACAATCAGAAATTAAAACATTTACAATAATAACAATTATAGGAAACACTTAAGAATAAATTTACAAAATATGTCAAACCTGAATTCTAAAAACTATAAAACACTAACAAAAGAAAACATAATTAAATGGAAAAATACGCAATGTCTATGGATAGAAAAAGTCAATATTGTTAAGATGTCAATTTTCCTGAAATTGATCTACAGATATAATCCAATAACAGTAAAAATCTCATTATGTTTTTTCTAGAAACTGATAAAATGTCTCAATAATGTATATGGAAAAATGACTGAACCTAGAATAGTCAAAACAAACTTGATTGTTTTTTTGTTTTTTGTTTTTTTTGTCTGTGTTGGGTTTTCATTGCTGTGCACGGGCTTTCTCTAGTTGTGGAAAGCGGGGGCTACTCTTTGTTGCAGTGCACAGGCTTCTAATTGCAGTGGTTTCTCTTGTTGCAGAGCACGGACTCTAGGTGCATGGGCTTCAGGAGTTGTGGCACATGGGCTCAGTAGTTGTGGCCTGGGGACTCTGGATGGCAGGCTCAGTAGTTGTGGCACAAAGGCTTAGTTGATCTGAAGCATGTGAGATATTCCCAGACCAGGGCTTGAACCTGTGTCCTCTGCATTGGCAGGTGGATTCTTAACCACTGTGCCACCAGGGAAGTCACAGCCAAAACAAACTTTAAAAAGATGAACAAAATTACAGTTCTCACAACACATATTTTCATCTTATTTATAAAACCATAGTTATCAGAAGAGAATGGCATTAGCTTTCTATCTATATGTCATCAATCTATCATCTATCTATCTATCATCTATCTATCTCATCTGTTTATCCAAAAATGGAGCTATATAAAATGTACAAAAGACTGTGGACACTTTTCCCAAGGCAATTTGAAGCATCAATTTATTCTTTCAACAAAGCTGTAGGAACAGTTGAGTATCTAAATAAAAAAGAAGTGAAATTCAACCCTTGATGTGACAGCATATACAAAAGTTAACTTGAGATTGTTCACAGATTTGTATATAAGAAGTAAAGGTACAAGCTTCTAAAAGAGCACAAAAGAGAAAAGCTTAGTAAAGATCACTCAAAATGAATGAAACTCAAAACAATTATTTTGAGAAAAAGAAACCACAGTAAAAGAGCTTACATTCCATGGATCACTTTATATAAAATTCTAGAGAAGTGAACTAATCTATTGAGACAGAAAGCATATCAGTAGTTGTCTTGGGATGATAGGAGAATGGAAGAGGAAACATTGATAATGCTATGAGGAAACTTGTGGGTGATGAATATGTTCATCATCCTGATTGTGGAAATGAATACTACAAATTACAATGTTCTTGCTATTCTACTTAAATATGATTAATTCTCTAATATTTTCTGCCCAAAGAAAAACTGATATAGCTGGCTTAAATAGTTCCTTTTTACTCAATAATTCATCAATCAATTCTGTTGTAATGAATTTATTCTGGACACATGCACTACAAATTACTTTCTTCTATGTGAATAAAGTAGATGGTTCAGCACTTTTTCCAGTAAATTTGAACAACGTGTAAAATGGGTTTGCTTTTCTTTGTTGTTAACATAGACAAAAGGATATAATTTATTAGCATAGTCCTTCATTTTTATGGCTTATCTTCTAATCTCACTCTCTCCCTAATTTTTGGACTAATTAAACATTTTAATCCAGCTTTCCTTGTTTTTTCCACATTTTAACTTCACTGTTTCTTTTTTAATGCTTTGTTTTTATATATGGAGTCAGATTCTCTCTTGAGATATCTTGAATGGAACTGGGGTTCTTTTTCACCAATGAAGTGATATAAGGCATTTCTCCATTGCCAATCTTGAAAATGTCTCCTGTTAAGTACAATTTAAATGTTGACTATCCCTACCTTCAGGTAGAATTAACCACTGTGTTCAGATAATTAATAATTTAACACATATTTATTGCATAAATAGGTCCTTGCTGAGGACAAAATGTAAGATCGTTACTGTAACTATCATAAAAAATTTAATAGTATAGCACATTGTCACTTCAATATCTATCATGAAATTTGTAAAAATTCATAGCAAGTGTTTCTATAGGTTTGTTCTCCTATTAGATCTGAATGCAGACCTTGAGTGTATTAGTATACTAGGGCTGCCATAACAGAGTACCGCACATTCAATAGCTTAAAAAAAAACAAACAAGAAAAAAACAGAAAATTTTTATTGACTCACAGTTCTGGGGCTCAGAAGTCTAAAATCAAGGTGTTGGCAGAGCTCTCTGGAAACTGTAGGGGTCTTTCTTTGCCTTTTCCTAGCTTCTGGTGGTTTGCTAGTGTCAGTTGAAAAAAATGTACAACCTAAAATATGAGAATTATGTTTTATTTGGAGGACTTTCTGAGGATTTCAAGCCCAGGAGACAGCCTCTTTGCTCTAAGGGACTGGTCCGTCAAAGAAGTAAGGGAGGAGTCAGGATATATAGAAGTTTTGTCACAAAAAACAGGTAATCAGAATATCAAAAGATAACTGTTAATTAAAGAAAACCAGACTTCTAAAGTTAATGAATTTAGTGCTTTTCTACAATATGTATGGGAAGATGTAAAAGTATGGGCTCATTGAAATCATTCCTTTGATATGTACTTCAGCTATCTGGGGCTAGTATCCTGTGTTTTCCCATCCTGAGTCTCCTCAGGATGAACTGTTGGGGCTTCAGTGGCTGATGGCTTGATGGCAGGCATCCTGTTACCATCCTGATTTCCGTCAGGGCCCACCATCAGAGGCGGCTGTAATGTGATGGCTTGATGGCTGCAACATCCTTTGTTTACTGACATAGCAGGCAACCTTTTCCATTCACATTAGCAATCTTTGGTGTTTCCTGGTTTCTAGGTGCACCAAACCAATTTTCCATCTTCACATGACATTCTCCTTCTGTCTTTTTACATCATCTTCCCTCTGTGTGTCGGTGCCCAAATTTTCCCTTTTAATAAGGAAACTAGTTATGTTGGGTTAGGATCCACCATAATGACCTCATCTTAACTTGGCTAAGTCTGAAAAACCCTATATCCTGAGGGACTGGGATTATAACTACAACATATATTCTTTTAGGGAAAAAAATTCACTCCATAATTGTTACCCACCCAGCTTCTTGGACACTTTAATAAACAGAAATTGATAAGAGGTCACATGAGAAATTCAGGCAAGGCTTTGGGGGACTTGCAGTGCAGCATGAGGGAGTGAGAACAAGTAACAGATGGCCTTGCTTGCTCCCCAAGGGGAAGCGAGCTGGTTCCTTAAACAGGGTGAGAGTGGGGGTGGATCAATGGGTCAGGATGAAGGAGTGGCTTAGGTGGTCTGCCCAGCCCCTTGGTGGTGCTGTGTGCAAGGATTATGCATGGTACCCTGTTTTGCTGCTAGCACCTCAGAAGTGGCAGTTGGGTTTTGGCTTTTTTGCATCTTATTGTTCATACTTTGCCCCAACTGTGCATGCATGCAGTTATTGTTGGTTCCTTATAGTTGTTTTGTATTCTGTTGTTTGAGATGTTTGTCCAGGTGCAAGCATGCCAGTAAAGGGTCCCAGGTCCCAGGTCCTAGCCTGTCTCATAACAATGAGCATTATTTGTTTTGGGATTCCATTTCCTAAAAATGTGACTGGTATATAATATATGCATAATTGTTTATTATTTGGATAAATTAGAGAATGACTATAAATTCAAAGTGAGGTTCTAGATATAAATTTACTTTAACTATAAATACAATCAATTAATCTAAAGTTTACATAAATATAAAAATGTAAAAGTTAATTCCTCTTCCAAATTATTCAAACCTATGTCTGTCTACTCTGTATTCTTTTATGGAGATGTCTAAATAAATTCATAGATATGGATCTAAGTATAATAAAATCATAGCTTCATATGGCAAAATATTTTCTGTCAGCAAAATATTTAACATTACGTTTTTGAAGTTGCCATAGACTCATCATCCTAACATCAGATAATTCTTTATTTTGTATCTTTCTTACTTTTGCACAACACATTTAAATATATTTTATCTTAGAGCTGATTCTCTTAGTTGTTGAATTGATTACATTTCCCAAGGATATGCTCCAATAAAGTTCTGATAAAAAAAGAAAAGTAGAACTTCCTGAAAATCTCTCTTGTCCTTAAATATGTCTTATAGTTGTGAAAAACTAATGGAAGATTTAGTCCCTGATTTTTAAAACTTCACTCCATTAACAATCGTTGTGACTCTGTGAAAGCAAGGTGAAATATAGAACTGAGGTGCTTCCTGTCAAAATTCATTAGCATGTTTAAGAAACCTGAGTAACATATTTAATATATAAATCTAATATGCTTTCAACAGTTCCTTCCTAAGAGATTCTTCTTGTTTTTTCTCCACCTTTGTTTTATATTCTTCTTTCTTTGACTGCATAATTTTTCTCACTTTTACCATTATGCCAAACACTAAATGATACTACAGAATAATCAGGTTCCTACATAGTAGAATATGGGAAGTATAATCTATTTAATCTTCAGAAAAAATAGGTATGTGTTACAAATTCACTCATAGAATTATATGACTCTGTGCAAGGCAGATCAGAAACAAATATTAAAAACGCAGCCTTTTAAAACTTGCTTAGCTCATGATCTGTTGAAAAAAAAAAAGATGATTCCTGGAATCTGGGACAAGTAGATTATAAGCACAAGTGTCATCTACGTACTTAAGAAGTTTCTAAGCAACATCAATTACCTGTCTTAATCAATTACTTGAATACATGAAACAGTTTATAGTACAATCAGCAACCAGTTTTATATTGCTTTTAGAAGGGCTATTGCAAAAAATGACTGATTATTAGCAAAATGTCTGTGCAGTAAATATTTAGGCTTATGCACAGATAAGTAAATTTGTATATTAAAGTGAAATTGTTTGTTACTAAGTGCCTCCTCCTCTATTTCTTCTACTCAGTGAAGAAAGGACTGGATCCAGTAATCCTGCTTTGCCTCATATAAGATCTTATTATTAATCAGTGTTGCCTCAGATAAAGTATTTTTCAAGGTATCCATACTCACATTTCCAATTGGGTAAAATACTGACAATCATTTGAATGCAAGATGTTGAGGGGCATATTTTTTATTTTAATTAGTGTTTTCATTTTCTTTGACTAAATATCCAGGAATGGAATTGCTGGACCATGTGGTAGTTCTATCTTTAATTTTTGGAGGAATTTCCATATTGTTTATTGCAGTATTGTTTACAATAGCCAAGATATGGAAGCAACTTAAGTGTTTCAATTGAGAGATGAATGGATAAAGAAGTGTGGCATATATGGAACATCACTCAGCCATCAAAAGAATAAAGTCTTGCCATTTCTTACAACTTGGATAGACCTGGAGGGTATTATGCTTAATGAAATAAATCAGACAAATACCGTATGATTTCACTTATATATGGAATCTAAAACCAAAACAAATGAATGAATATACCAAAAGAGAAACAAACTCACAGAAAACAAACTAGTGGTTGTCAGAGGGTAAGGGAGTAGGAGGATGGGCAAAATAGGTGAATGAGATTAAGGTACATACTATCGGCTATAAAATGTCACAGGGAAGTAATGTACAGTACAGGGGATATAGTCAATAATATAACATTGTTGGTGTATAATCTATAAAAATATTGAATCACTATATTGTACACCTGAAACTAATATAATATTGTAAGTCAACTAAAACTGGAGGATGGATTAAGTCATGGAGTTTTAATGTTTATTTGATATATTATAATATATATTTAAGTGTCTTTATTATTTAATTTAAACCTTTTTTGCTAAATTGGCTAATGATGCCTGATTTCAGTGGTTTAAAATAGCATTGGCTTATTTCTCATTCATGCTATATACCCAACTCAGGTGACCAGGAGGAATATACTCACCTTAGTTATGCACAAACAATGCTTCTTCCCAATTAGCCATTCTGTTTGAAGAGCCCATTCTCCTGAATTGTCCACAGGATGACCACTAGTGAAATGCTTCAGCCTGGAAGTAACACTCATCATGTCAAATCACATGCATTTTCTTGTTATCTGTAGTCAACTGAAATGTGTCTGCTGGCAGAAAGACAAGACCTTACTATGGTATCTTCATTCCTGGTACCAAGGCTTTTCCCAGGGCCCTCATTTGTGTACCCTCTCCCTCAGTATACACAGCCTCTAGAGTAATTCCTGAGCCCAAGAATTCCTTGATAAATTTCTTGTTAATTTGAGAACATAGGTGTTTCCAACCCATTTTATGATACCCTATAATTCTATAAACATGTGCCATAGTATGGAGTAGGTTTTGTTCTCTCTTGGAACATTGACCATGGCCCAAATAGGGCACTTATGCCTGGCTTGTGCTGTGGAATGATATAAGTTGGAAAAGAGTATGTGCCCTGAAACTCCTTTACTTGTACATATTTTTCCCAAATAAACTTGATTTATATTTGCTCCATCAGGAAGTAATAATGTGTGTTCAAAACTCCTATGTATGACATCCTTAGATGTGAAACTTAGACCTTTTATCTGTATGTATCCACTCACACATATATGCACAAATTATAATAATTCCAAAATGTTGAAGGTTTTCAAAGTTCTCCTAATTTTAAATGTTTGGGTTACAGTCATGGTAAAGAGCATGGCTTTTTACTATCTTGCTCATCTTTGCTTGTTACACTCTCAATGTTATTTCACCCACACACATAAATCATACAGAGTGCATATATAATTTCCATTATATTAAGAGCAATTCTACCCTTACTTGGATATCTTGGTAACAATGAATCTCAGGTCCTGGAAGGCTTATGTTTTAATCCCAAAAATTTATGAAAGAATTTCCCAATGAAACAACATTTTCTCTGATAAATTCTGTTGATGAGTTAAAATATTTTACCCATCTTGTTATATTAAATCAATGAAATAAAACTTGTAAACTGAAATGTTTCATAGAAATTCTACATGTATTCCATAAGAAAGACAAGGGTGGGCTTCCCTGGTGGCACAGTGGTTGAGAGTCCACGTGCCGATGCAGGGGACATGGGTTCATGCCCCGGTCTGGGAAGATCCATGAGCCATGGCCACTGAGCCTGCACATCCGGAGCCTGTGCTCCGCAACGGGAGAGGCCACAACAGTGAGAGGCCCGCGTACCGCAAGAAAAAAAAAAGAAAGACAAGGGTATTTTAGAGTTTATTTTTTAGCTATCACTGAGATAAAGGACATAATAAATTTGTGAATATTAATTTTAAGATGTTTAACTTATATTTACTATGGATGTGCAGTGGTCAGTGTAGCCAACTTTTTAAAAAATTACTAAATTTAAGAATTTGAACTTTAATATTATATAAAACTATCATTATGCTCTTTGATAAATGTCAGAGCCTCTACGAAAGAACTACAGATCCCTTCTTCATGTCACTAATAAAAATAATATCAAGGTAACTTAAAGGTGGAATTGACCTAATTCACAGTATCTTCTGAATTTGTTGTTTTAAAAAGCCATTATTTGTATAAGTTACTCATAAATGCAAAAGTGAATAGTAGAATAGCTAGCCATAAAAGAGCTTTGATTAGTAACTAAAGAGTTACAGTAAAAGGTGCCAAGCTAATATATGTTTACTAAAATATAATACCTTAGACTTATGCAGTTCATCTCTTCTCTGACTTCTTTTATTTTTGCACATTAGAAAATAAGCTGACTATAGACTATGTCTATATAAACTTATCAAATACTTTGAATAAAATGATTTGTCAACTTAATAATCAACGAATTTAATCAAATATGTTTTAATAAATTCTTATGAAGCTTAACTACACTGGCAAAACTGGTTGGTTATTTAGTGTTAAATTATGTAAGCAATTTCCTACAATAATGGATTTTATATATGACCTAAGAAAGTTTTTGCTTAATACTCTAGTTAAAGATTCCAAGGTAATATTAATTAAAATTTTAGGTGTTTCAAGGCAGTTATAATTCAATTTTGGTATCAAATACAGATGGTGATATAATAATTGTTGATAACATTTTACAGCAAGAGAGCACAGGGACACAATGACATTGAAATTGTTTTAATCTTTTTACATAATTGTTTTAGAAGTGTTATATTTAAATTAACTATATTATAAATTATTTTCTATTAAAATTGTGTATTCCTCTGATTTTATATGTACTTTCTTAATTTGCTTCCATAAAATTATTTTACAATATCAAAATTAATCTTCTTGCCCCTATATTTTTCTGGAAAATTAAGCTTATTTTGATTCACATCCACGATAATTTTCATTCTCAATTTCCCTTTGCACCTCCAATTTCCTGATATTTTATGTAAACTAAGGGCATATGTAAAACTTCCAATATTTTATCAAATCCACTAGATTTATACAAATAACATACTAATAACTAGTTTTAGACTATCTCACTACCTTCAAAAATAATCAAAAAGGAAGTAGCAGGCAAAAGACTCAGAATAGTTATCTCAATATTGAACAAAAACAAGTTGGAGAACTGACACAGTGGTATCTGATATCAAGACTTAGTATAAAGCTACAGCAACCAAGACTGTGTGGTATTGGTGAAAGAACAGACAAGTAGATCAATGGAACAGAATAGGGAACCCAGAAATAGACCCACATATAGTCAACTTTTCACTAATGAGCAAAGGCAAAACAATGGAGCAAGCTCTATTCAACAAATGGTGCTGAAACAACTGGACATCTACTGGACATTCATTTTGAAAAAAAAAAAGAATCTGTACAGAGATATCCATCACAAAAAATAATTCAAAATGGATCATAGACCTAAATGTAAAACATCAAACTGTAATATTTCTAGGAGGTAACAAGAAAACCTAGAATACTTTGGACCTGGTGATGATATTTTAGATATATCACCAAAGGCATGATTCATGAAATAAGTACTGTAATTGATACTGTGTTTCATTAAAATTAAAAACTTCTGCTCTGTGAAAGACAGTTTCAAGAGAATGAGAAGACAAGCAACAGACAGAGAAAATATTTGCAAAAGACATCTGATAAAGAACTGCTAACAAAATATGCAAAGAACCCTTAAAACTCAACAATAAGAAAACAAACAACCCAATTAAAAATGTCAAAGACCTTAACAGACACCTTATCAAAGAAGATATACAAATGACAAATAAGTGTTTGAAAAGATGCTCCACATCATATTTCATCAGGGCAAAGCAATTTAAAAAAAACAGTGTTAACTCCACTACATGCCTATTAGAATGGGCAAAATCTATAACACTGACAACACCAGATGCTGGTGAGGATTTTGGGCAGCAGGAACTCTTATTCGTTGCTAATGGGAATACAAGATGGTACAGTCACTTTGAAAGGTTTTTTTTGTTTGTTTCTTACAGAAACTAAGCATAATCTTACCATAGATTCAGTTATGTTCCTTGATATTTACTCAATTTATGTTCAGCTCAGAACTTGCACATGAATGCTTTATTTATAACTGCCAAAACTTGGAAGTAACCAAGATGTCCTTTAGTTCGAGAATGGATAAACCATGGTACATCAAGAGAATGGAATATTCAGCAATAGAAATGAGCTGTCATTCCATGTCTTTCTTTTTTCATGAAGAAAACTTAAATGCAAATTACTAAGTGAAAGAAAGTAGTCTGACAAGGCTACATGTCATCTGATTCCAACTATACGACATTCTGGAAAAGGCAAAACTATGGAATCAGTGAAAAGATCAGTGATTGCCAGGGGTAGAGGAGGGGAGGGATAAATAGAGCACAGACTTTTAGGGCAGTGAAACTTCTCTATATGATACTATAGTGATTGATACATGTCATTATACATTTTTCCAAACCCATAGAATGTACAACAGCAAGAGTGAACCATACTATAAACTATGGCCTTTGGGTGATAGTGATGTGTCAGTGAAAGTTCATCAATTGTTACAAATGTATCAATTATGTAGGACACATGGATAATGTACCAGCAGGGAGTATATGGGAAATCTCTGTACTTTGTCCTCAATCTTGCTATGAACTCTACTCTAAAAATCTCTTAATCAACAGAAAATGTATATAATTACATGGAATAAAATGTTCAAAATGAATAGTAGTAGTGGCTAAAATGATACCACAATATTTTTTCTAGCTAATGTAATACATTTCTTTTTCCTTATAAAAAGGCAGATGAGGTTAATCTAGTATTCCAGACTCAAAGAGTTAGAAGGTAGCACTCATGATTCAGAAGGATGGAAATAAACTATGAGTTAAGTTAAGAGATGAAATCCTGTCACAATAGTTTCAATGGCAGTATGTGAAAGTGATAGAAAGCTTCATTCATGGAAAAAACAGAACTAAAAAAGTTAGCCTTGTATATTTCCCATTTTTAATGAGAAAACACATGAATGAAAGACAAATAAATACTATTTGGTACAAAATCATTCTCTCACTAAAAAGGATTACAAAATCCAAATATCAAGCAACAATTTTTGTTCTATTTTCATGCTCTCACAAATGTTACAAAATAATTTTTATCCTAATTACAAAGTCTTTCAGATATTACCCATCTCGAAAAATATTAATTAAGCCATGAGCCCTTGGAGGCTGCTATGTAGCAAAACGCTGTGGGTTTTTTTTCCCTCAATATGTGGTTACAGTGTAAAATATAACTGTGAAAATGACATTATTGGCCGCTATAGTTATCCTCTCAATGACTTGAGCAGCACGTCAAGTTTACTTGGTTTATAATTCTTTTTATCACTTTATGTGGCAGGCACAACCTGAGAGAAACATTTAGCAGTTGATTTCTGCTAAATTCACCATTGCTCATAATAGGAGCTCAGCGCTTGAATTTGTCAAATTGATTGAAATACTCAGGGAGATACTATAACACTGGCAAATACTGATTAATACCGTAGTCCCAAGCAGAAGGTTTTTTTTTTTTTTGCTTTTATTAGTATTCTAGATGGTCTTAAATCTAACAGTACTATAAAGTAAAGTGAAACACCTTTTCCAAATATTCCTGAAGAAATACATCTATGCTAGAAATTAAAATCCTACTGATAATTAAAAGGCATTGTTAAGTTATTTTATGTAAAGTTTAAAAAGAAACGTATGAAAATCATAACTATTTTAAAAGCCTTTTACAAGGCTTTGGGTTTTAGGATAACTAAGTAGCAATTCTGGGGAAAAGGCATCATGCTATAATACAAGACAGAATAGGATTTGGATGCAAAATGTTGATTTTTGAATTGTAGTTGCTAAATTCAATGTTACTTTGAGGCAATGATAACTTCATTATGTCTCAATGTTCATACATGTAAAATCATAGTAGTATCTGATTTACTGAGCTATTGTTCGGGGACTTTAAGACAATGTAGGTCAAAGATTTTTGTAGGCTATATAGTATGGATGTTTTGATTAAAATCCTTGTATTTTGAAAAAGAGTAAAGAAAGTCTGTATTTTCTTATGGTAACAAACAATTGTAAAATCTCAATGACTTAAAACAACAAACACTTATTTTACAATCATATCTTTTTTCAAGGGCATCTGTTGAGCATAGTCACACAGAACCCAATCTGATGGAGCGGTTGCCATACCAAATGCTTCTGTTTGCTTTACCATATAGAAATGGAGAATTGCATAGACAAGTAAATGATCTAGACCAGAACGGACACACATTCACTTCTGCTATAAGCACTTATTTTCCAGTACAAGGAAACAGATAACAATAAATAAGCCAGGAAATACAGATTTATCATGTGCCTGGAAAGAAGAAAATGGAAAATAACTGTCAAAAGCAATAATGGTTATCACAAAACATAAATCTTGAAGCCTGAAGTAAAATAGATAGTAAAAATCCATTTCACATGGGTTTTTCACATAAGAATAACAAAATTTAAGTCTTACAATTCTAAACATTAGCAAGGTTGTGAAACAAAGAACATTCTTATACACTGGTGGTAGAGTATAAATTGATGCATGACATTTGGAGAAAAATTTGGAAAAAACCCAAGAAAGTGAAAAACATGTAAGCCCTAAATCTTAATTATTCCACTAATTCAATTTCACTCCTTGAAAGAAAGACTGTCCAGGTGCAGAAGTAGTTATTGAGACTTGCTTGTGAGAGCAAAACATTGGAAAAAATATACATGTTTGCAAGTTGAGTAAACTAGGATTATATGTAGCCACTTGAATAAATCCCCCAGCAACAAAACTATAGAACTTTAAAAAGGAATTAACAGAATGATATCCATAGTATAGTATAACTTATATAAAACAAGTGCAAAACATAATTAGAGCATTTATGACAGATAAATATCTCACACATAACTTGATATTTATCATATTATATAGTTTAATTTTTATACATTTAAATAATAAATATGGTATATATATTATTTATTACTTACATTTATTATATAGTTATTTTATTGACTTTAGATGTATATTTATTTTTAGTTTGCTTAGATGTGTTTTTATTAAATTAAGTATAGAATGGGAAATAATTTTGATAATGTAAAAGTACAGTTGAGACAAAATTAGTTAATATTAGCATGTAGGAAGTGATCAAATGATCAAAAGTATGCCTAAACTGGACATTCAACAGTTTAAATGAGTCAACACTGTGCTCACAGGCAAAAATTTAAAAGAAAAATTTAATTCTTTAAAATAAGAAAGTGAACTATTTTATGTAATGAGAAAAAATAACCACACTTTCTCAGCACATCCCTGCCAAAATCACAATAATGAAAATTAGTGACAAATGTATAGTTCTGTATATATTTCTGGAATCAAAATTTCAGACATTAAAAAAAAAAACAAAAAACACTGTCAAAGCTTATCTCACAATTTCCTGCTCAAACTTGAGCCAGTGGTGTGTTGACTCTATTGGGTCCTGAAAGTAGATCTTTAAATACTCAGGAATTTAAAGTCATTTATTAAAACACAGCTTTATGCAGCCATGGTGAGGTGTGTTCACCATGGAAACACTACAAATCTGGGTTTTTACCCTGAAAAAAATTTTTTAATATAGTTTTTATTTCTGAAACTCAGTTTAACTTACCTGTGCAAACACTAGTTATAGCACTTGCAAAATTCTTTGCATAGTCTTTTAAACCCATACCTGTAAATGGATTTCTTTCCAAATTTAAATACACTTCCTTTATCTGTTGGAAATCCCTTCAAATAATGTTAGATATATAAAATTAAAGTTAAGGACCTGCAGTAGAACACTAATATTCTTGTCTAAATTTAGTGTTAATAATGATTCAATAATCAGTTCTACATCATACAATATGCAGGGGGATAAGTATTAAATACTAATCACGAATCTTTTCTAGCACTACTGGCTAATAGTGACTAATGATCACTTATGTATACAATAAAAATAAATAAATACAATAAAGAACAAACAGGTTTTAACAGAGCAACATCTCCGGAATGGCCTAAACAATCAGATTCTGCTCTCTGCTAAGTCTTCAATCGGTATTGGAACCCATTTTGGTTTCTGAGTATAAGAACTGTTGCAGACTCTGGATGTGATACCACATAGCTCTGAGGAGGCTGAAATGTCTTTGTCTTTATACTCCATTTGTTTTATGCAGGAAGAAAATCTAAGTGACTTATTTCCATTTCCAACCAGTTGAGCTTCATTACTTTACCATTTCAGATTTATT
Source organism: Lagenorhynchus albirostris (assembly GCF_949774975.1). Taxonomy (NCBI): domain Eukaryota; kingdom Metazoa; phylum Chordata; class Mammalia; order Artiodactyla; family Delphinidae; genus Lagenorhynchus; species Lagenorhynchus albirostris. The sequence goes on along the minus strand of NC_083112.1, from coordinate 41,373,145 downwards.
TTTGATAAGCAGTCTAGGCAGACCAGGTATTTTGCTAAAACCAATCTAGCATAAGAATTTCCACAGTCATCTTCTTGTTGGTAAATTCCAAAAAGTGCTCACAAGAAGGTCTGATACAGGCCAATATAGGAGGAAGATTAGTTACAGATCTTCTCTTAATTATTTCCTTCCCAAATGCCTAATACAGAAGGCTTTATCTTGACTACATTTGATACATAAAAGCCAATATGATATCCTAGATTTCAGAATTTTAAAAGGCATCAAGAATTTTGAGCAAGTTCCAAGAAAGTGATTAAGAAAATAAGGGAATAACCAACTGTCTCAAAATAAGAATACCTAACACATGGTGCATTATGTCTACAGTAGAGATTAGGTAATATCTCTGTTTTATTAGGGAAAAGAGTTTAAATTTAAGTTGAAGAGTGCAAAGGTCATAGAATTAATGGATAAAATTTCCAAGAAGACATATTTTGGCACAATTACAATTCCGTGAAGATTAACTTGGCTGCCAATGAAAAGATGAAGTAAAGAAAGCTCTTTGCCATTTTTTCCTATCTAACTGCTCACTCCTAGTGAGTTGGAACATATACTCAAGCATATTGTTATTTTGCAGATCACTGACTGAGTCACATTGATTTGTACGTCACAATAATTAGTTGAACTGAATAATTTAGTATATGAAATATTTTTCTTTTGTTTCTTTTTTTTTTAACATCTTTATTGGGGTATAATTGCTTTACAATGGTGTGTTAGTTTCTGCTTTATAACAAAGTGAATCAGTCATACATAAACATATGTTCCCATATGTCTTCCCTGTTGCGTCTCCCTCCCTCCCACCCTCCCCATCCCACCCCTCCAGGCTGTCACAAAGCACCGAGCCAATATCCCTGTGCCATGCGGCTGCTTCCCACTAGCTATCTACCTTACTGCGTTTGTTAGTGTGTATATGCCCATGACTCTCTCTCGCCCTGTCACAGCTCACCCTTCCCCCTCCCTTTTTAACACATGCATAAAACTATTAAAATGGGCCAAAGCATTTTGTCACATGGAAGAAAGCATGACCATCATCTCCCTGTCTTTTTACTGACATGCTTAAATATTCTTATGTTTTTTTCTTCTCTTTTCCTAATGTACAAATGTTTGGGTGTGGATTACTGAAGAAAACGTGAACACCCACACACTTTCCCACATCAACACACACACACACACACACACACACACACACACACACTCAGAATTTCCAATGGGGAATTTTGCCTTTGGGTTTGAAACAAAAGTCTAACTTTAAAAAAATTCTTAACTTTCTTTTGGCATTTTCCCCAGGGGGTATATCTACCTCTGTGATTAGCTCAAGTCTAGATTGATTAGCTCCAGTCATGAAAACTCTATCTTTGAGTCTTCTAGCTTGGAGGTAGCTACAGAAATTGCCACGCCCCACACATATTCAGAAGAAAAAACAAGAACAAAAAGCACAGACTCCATTTTAAACAAAATTACTAAGATAAATAAAATTAAAGAGTAGACTAAAAATCAAAAATGACTTATCAGAAAAACCAGGAAGAGTAAGCTGCTTCCCCCATCAAATCCATGAGAGTCAGGAATTAAAAGCATGTAAGGGAAAAAGTTAAATTAAAGCAGCCAGTGTTTAAAAACAAGAACCTGATTGAAAGTCAGTATGATAAGCCTGACAGATTACTATATCCCAAAACTAAACCATTCCCACAGAAACTAGAAGGTGTACTCTATGAATATATTTAGCCAGAGACTGAAGTCACAGGAACACAAGTAATAGCAAAATGTCTAGATGAAGAATCAGACTAAACTGAGGATTTACGGAATACAAATAACTTAAAAGAGGGCTTAAACAGTAACAGTGGCAGTTAGAGAAGTCCAACTGTGGGGGGAAAAAAAGCTTACAGGACTCAAATTAGCAATGCATACAAATCTAACATTGTTACTAATAAGTGATACAATATAGTGACAAAATTATTATAAGGACCTGCATCATAATTGCTAGTTGGAATTGTTATGTCTCTGTAGGTGTCATACAGGATATGCTTTCTATTTCAAATCAGAAACCACCAACACATGCACAAAACACCTCAGCATGAGGAAGCTCGAGAGTCTCAACTGTGGTTTCTTACACTCAGATGTTCATATAGGCATACTCTTAACATATAACTAGCCCTAATGGCATAGCCTTCTTCCAATCTTAGCAAAACCGGCTACAAATTGTCAATATTAGAGTTATCAATAAACAGTGTTGAGATCAACACTGTTATTACTGGTATCAATAGTCCAGAAACTTGCTTCGCATGCATGGTTAAAAAGTTACACTCTAGGGGCTTCCCTGGTGGCGCAGTGGTTGAGAGTCCGCCTGCCGATGCAGGGGACACGGGTTCGTGCCCTGGTCCGGGAGGATCCCACGTGCCGCGGAGCGGCTGGGCCCGTGAGCCATGGCCAATGAGCCTGCGCGTCCGGAGCCTGTGCTCCGCAGCGGGAGGGGCCACAGCAGTGAGAGGCCCGCGTACCGCAAAAAAAAAAAAAAAGTTACACTCTAAAACAGTATGTTTTATGTTTTGACCAAGGATCGGAGACACCCAGGTACACTTCTTATTTCAGTAACATAGCTTTGCCCATTAGACCTGCTGCACTTAATGCTCATAGCACAACTTCCAAACTCTTTTAACCTTCCATCACAACTCCAGAGTTTAGACAGACAGTTTAAAGTCCTTAACAAGGGATTAGGGAATCTTTCTCTGAAGCAGCTGAATTACTTGCATGCACTGATATTTTGAGGTGGGGGGGGAAACTCGCTAGCTACCTGGTGTGACTGATGATAAGATATAGAGATGTCCACAATGTACACAGATGGTCCAATCAGCACATTAATGTCTCACTTTTATTTATTTTTTATTTATTTATTTTTATTTATTTTTTTGCAGTATACGAGCCTCTCACTGTTGTGGCCTCTCCCGTTGCCAAGCACAGGCTCCGGACGTACAGGCCCAGCTGGCACGGCTCACGGGCCCAGCTGCTCTGCAGCACACGGAATCCTCCCGGACCGGGGCACGAACCCGCGTCCCCCGCATCGGCAGGCGGACTCTCAACCACTGCGCCACCAGGAAAGCCCAATATCTCACTTTTAAATAAGCATGTTGGCAAAATGATTAAGGAACACCACTAACCTAAAAGGAACCTCAGAATCTTATCCTCAGAGGTAAGGAAATACATTGTATCTATGCTAATAATAAGAAAAGTCAGAGAATATTATAAATATTAGGTGTTAAACGTGTGATACATAAAATTAATAGAAATAGACAAATAAAAATGTGTAAGTTAAAGTTATATAAATCTCTTAAAATTTAGAACAGAAAGACAAAGTCAATAGATGAAAATGATAAGGAAATTAGAGGAGCAGTCATGACAGTTCAATATCCAGCTAAAACAATTATTTTGCTGAGAAGGCAGTGACTGGATTGGGATGAGAGTAGCAAGAAAATGTTCAGAGAAATAATAAAAAACATTTATGATTGAGTGTCATAAGTATCCAGATGAAAGGGATAATCTATTGCCCAACTAAGTTATAGGTCCATATGAGGGCATGTAGTGTAAAATTTTAGAAAATCAGGGAAAAATAATACATACTAAAAGCTCCTTGTAAGAAGTGACAAACCAAAATCAGGTCACAGTGAAGTAAGATTTAAAATATAAATTGTATTAAGTTTCTGAACACTAGTACTGGAGGCTAAAATTCAGTGATGTAATTCCTTAATTTTATGAAGTAAAATAAATTTCAATTTAGAAATTGATACTCAGATAAATTATTCATCAAGCATAAAGCATGTAGAAAAATATACTCAGAAGAGCAGTCTCAACAAATTTTCCTGATAAGTGTCCTTTCTCAGGATATTTCAAGGTAGAAAACAGGAAAGATACTTGTGATGGAGGCAATGGACCTAACACAAGAAGAAATATGTCTGTGTGGCATGGAGCTTTGCGTCATTGAGGGAATCCCTATAATGACCATACAAGGAAACCCTAGAGTTACAGCAGTGTAGGAGAAAGAACAACTGTTCATTTTCCTTTTTTATGTCCAATAAGGAAAATGAACTTTTCCGTTATTTAATGGGATTAAACATGTGAAAATTTATAAGTATATTACAGAGCTTTCAGAAGGTTGGAAATATTTTAGTATAAATTCAAAAGAAGTTATGCAAATGAAAAGTTCAATCAGGTATTTGAGTAAAAGAGAAAGTTTTACAAAAATGGAAATGTAATTAAAATATATTGCTTATCTTGGTATGGAACAATATTTTCATAAGCAGAATAATAGATTTAAAGAAAAATGTGAGATAGCTATATTTGAAGAATGGAGAGGAGGAGGAAAGTGGTTTAAGTGTGCTACAGTCTTTATCTAATATAACATATATTTAATGATCTCTATTATTTATGATTAAAATATAGCAGTTTTTATCATGCAGGTTTAGGGAGACTAATTCTAGATGAAATAACTAGAAAGTTGAAAGTTATTTATTTTGAGAAGGGAGATTGAAGAAAAGAGGATATTGTTTTTAATCTTATACTTATGTCTTTAAAATTTTATTTTACAAATATGTGCAATTACAAATTATGAACATTACAACTGATAAAAGAAGAAAAAAGAAAATTATATTTCTATGAGAATGCAGTACTTAGAATTATTTCATCCAAGGCTGGACACCTTGTTTTATGGAGTATTTCATTCCATAACTTTTAAACCAACTTCAAATCCTAAGTCTAAAATTCTCTAATTTTACTTTTTTACTTTTAGTACTATTCCAAAAATTCTGTTAAACTCTTTGCAGTGTCTCTTAATTAGGAATTGAATTTTACATTGACCACAAATATGTAAATGTGGACATAGTAATTTGGGAAGAACTCTAAATTAGACTAGATGACAGCTACACTTCAAATCATGTATGTGTAACCACATAACTTAAATGACAGAGGGCCAAGAATAAGAAAGTACTTAAATCTGCTGGAGAAAGTAAAAAACCTGTTCCAATCACATTTTAACTTTAAATTTGCATGTTAGAATCAACATACATCTAAAGTGATTTGCTTATCACTTTAAGATTCATTTATATTCAAGTGGATGGCTTATTTCTTACTTCTTATCCTACTGATCTTTTCTTTTTCTTTTTGAGGTACACGGCCCTCTCTTTCTTGTGGCCTTTCCTGTTGTGGAGCACAGGCTCCGGATGCACAGGCTCAGCGGTCATGGCTCACGGGCCCAGCCGCTCCGCAGCATGTGGGATCTTCCTGGACCGGTGCACGAACCCACGTCCCCTGCATCAGCAGGCGGACTCTCAACCACTGCGCCACCAGGGAAGCCCTTATCCTACTAATTTTATCATGCATTACCGATAAAGGATGTTTACTATTCTCTGCTTCAGGTAGTCTTCAGCCATTCTCTATCCCTGTACTGAACTGGGACTCTAAATTATTATTTTTATTTAAAAAATCCTCTTTTAGCAAAAGCTATCACCTTGTGTCAGTTCTCATTTCTTGTAATGCTTGACTATTTGTATGACTCCATCATTCTTCAAATGTTATACTTTTGTGTTTGTTTTCTTAATTTTTCCTTCAATCTTTCAAATGCTACCCTTTCTTTATTTCCTTATATTTTTACTAAGTAGTATTTCCACACTGTTAGTAAAGATTCTCCAGAATTGTTCTCCTTAAGATCACGTCTTTCTTACAGATTTTTCCAACACCTTTCTTCTGACTTCCAAATATATATCTCATTATGTAATCTTTCTTCAAAGCACAATTTTTAATTGCCTATAGAATATCTCCACAGAGATGCTACCTAAATTTAACAATATTTAGGTGTTACAGAGGCTTTATAAGTATTAACTCATTTAATTCTCATAAAAATCACATTAGGTGATAATATTATTATTTTAATTTTACAGATTAAGAAATTGAAGCTTAGGGGCTTCCCTGGTGGTACAGTGGTTGAGGGTCCGCCTGCCAATGCAGGAGACACAGGTTCGTACCCCAGTCCGGGAAGATCCCACATGCTGCAGAGTGGCTGGGCCTGTGAGCCATGGCCGCTGAGCCTGTGTGTCCGGAGCCTGTGCTGTGCAACGGGAGAGGCCACAACAGTGAGAGGCCCGTGTACCACAAAAAAAAAAAAAAAAAAAAAAAGAAATTGAAGCTTAGAATGATTAAGTAACTTATCCAAAGTCACAAATCTAGTAAGTGGCATAGGAACTGTGTCTCTGGAATTCATGATCTTTAATATTATATGATAGCCATATTTGAACACATTGGAATAAAGGAGATGCTCCACCCAATTTATTTATCTATTATGGAAACAAGGTATTTATCTCTCAGACTTGAAATTGTCTAATTATCTTGTAATTTATTCCCTATACGCAATTAGTAACCATATACTCTATGTCTATAACATATTTTTTACATCTCCCATATTATTCTCACTGCCACCACCAATGTAATTCTCAGCCCTCATAATTTAACAAGAGATTATTAACTGGTCCTTCCACCAATGGCCATCAGTTCCCTTCCTCCATTCTCTTTCCTTTTTCCTTGCTTCCTTCCTTCCTTCCTATTTTTTTCTTTATTTCTTTCCCTTTTTTCTTCATGTTGCCTAGGAGATGAATTCCAACTTCCTCATCTATGGCATGCAACAGGAAAGCTCAGCTTCAGCCTTCAGATGCCTATGTTGATCTCCAGTATTTATATGTACTACTAAGTCTTTACTCCTATTTACCTCTGACTTTTCCAGCTCTATATCACAGAGCCTGACTTCTACAGTATCTGTTTCCCAGGCTCCTGTATCAAGTTACATCAGCTGGGTTCAGACAACGGGAGTCACTGACAACAGAAAGAAGAAGGCATGCACGTTCTATTGTTTTCTCTGCCTTGGGTAGATTCTACTGCATTTCCTCTGTGTCTCCAGCTCCCTCCAGTGCACCCACATTCAAAGTAACTACAGGCCTTGAACTTTAAAAATACAGCTGATTTCATTAATTCCAACTTTGGGGTGATTAGCAGTTCATGCTGTTGTTAATCTCTGGGTTGTCCAACAGTACCTTCTGTGGTTTCTCATATTCTATTGCTTTTTGTGTCAACACCTGTGTTGTTTTCTTTTTTCCCCATTTAAATACTTGGAGTAGTTTTTTGTTTTCCACCTATATTGGGCTGTACACTCTAGTCCTACAGCCCTGTACTTGCCCAGCTTCAAGACCAAAGAAAGAGCCCAAAGTCAGCAAATAAGACATCAGTGATTTAATGGATAGAGGGATCTTACATGTCTGAAGAAAGGTCCTGGAGTGATACCGCACCATGTGCAGCAGACGGTGGGCAGGACATAGCAGCCATCTTTGCCCCTGGGGTAGGGGGAGGTTTCCGGTTATAAGGGGAATTGACATCAGGTTGGTTTATCAGTTACCAGGGAAACCAGCAGAGAGACATGCCCCTCACTACCCCTTTGATAAGCTATCATGGTGGAGGTGTTCTGATCTCAAGATTAGAACAATCACTTGCTGGGGCTGGGGGCAAGTATGTGAGAAGGTCAGTCATGTGAGTAGGGTGTAGGTGAAGTAGGCACTGGTCAAGCAGGGGATGTACAGAGAACAAGAGAACAGCCATCTAAGGTGGCCTGCCCATAAAACCCTTAAAAATAATAAAAAAAAACAACCAAAATTCTTCAAATATTATTTTCCCTTACATATGTTGCCTGTCTGTAGCTCACATTGGTACTTTAATATTTTTTAAAATTCCTATGGCATTGTTAAAATCATTTAATACTTACTTTATACTATTGAATTGTTTTTTGTTTGTTTCTTTGCTTATTTTTGCCATAACATTCCTGGATGCTTCATTAGCACAACTAAATTTTTAAGTTCAAGGAGATTAGCTTAATATTTCTTCTGTAGTCATCACAATGGTATGTACCTGCAGTAAAGTTCAGTGAACAGCTTTCCACAAGAAAAAGAAAAAAATTTAGACACTTTATAACTTCTGTTTTTTATCATCCAAATATAAATGTTATTCAACTTTTATAAGTCTCAGTCCCTTCATTTCTAACTTACAATGGTAGTATTAATATTCCCTAGGCCATTTAAAAAGAAAATCATAGTACATAGAGGGGCATTGCTGAGGATGATAGATTTATAGGACCAAGTTCAGTGACTATTGTATGCTTACTCTCAAGTGCTGCACGATCCCACAGCATATATGACAATGTCTCTATAGTAATATTTTGTGCTGCTGATTAAGTATTTAAAAACCTGCATGTAGTTTTAAAATGGATTCACATTTTGACATGCTATACAGAAGACACACAAATATAGAATCTCAGATTATAATATTAATTAGTTCTCATTCTTTTCTGGTCTGTTGCTATGAGAAAGTGTAGAAATTTTGAAAAAGTGTGATCCATACAATAAAAACTAAGGAATGATTTCAAGTAAGAACAGGAGAAACGTATGAGAAATAATAAGTAAACAGTGAATTCTACTACAAGAAGTTTAGCTTCTCCCTATTCTTTGTTCCATTACATCTTGTTTTTACCTCATGTGGCTTATATTCCAGTGGAGTGAGCCAAGTAAAAAGCAACATAAATATAGATTCTATAAGAAAGTGATAAACAACATAGAGAAAAAGTAAGTGATGAAGGGGGTTAGGGTGTTATGAGACAAAGGTTACACTGATGTAGAGAGTACTAAAGAATTAGGATTAGGCTTGGATGCATATATATATATATATATATATATTTATATATGGACTTGATCATGGTGAGAGGAAGGCAGGGAATAACTATAACTATACGATCAAAGCTATTAATGGAAAGGACCTCCAAAATCACTGTGAATCTTCTCATGGGTTAAAAAATGTGCAGAAAAACATTGCAATCTAAGATGAGATTGGCTCGTTTCTAAAGAGGTTCTGCAAAGACTGAATAATACTTGCTTTAGAGACTAAGATTTTAGGATAATTTTTCTGTCTAGAGTATAAACTGTAAATAGCCTTCATAAATTGATGCTTACTAGGTTGCTGGCAATGTTTTAACTGTATTGACTATAAATTAAATGCTTGGTATAATTCTATGAAATCTGAGTTTACTACTCTTATTGTCTCCAATAATGCTGAGAAAACTGGTCACAGAGAGTTTAAGCAATTTGATCAAAATGAAGTATCTAAGAAATGAAGAATCTGAGGTTCAAACTCAGGTAGTTTGGTTCTAGAGATTTAACTATACTGCCAGTTAAATCTCTGGTGACATCATACATGTTAAAGTGACTAGAAAGTCCAATCCACATTTATTAACTTGACCACTTTTTCAGATTGTAAAAACTGTTAAAAGTCCAGCAGATTCAAAGCTGCTCAGACAGTATGTCCAGGTGATTCACAGAACTCTACATAGCTCAGTATGGTAAGTTACCTTTCTAGGGAAGCATAGAATAGTGTTTTCAAATGTATGTTCTTATGCAGCCTGACTGGGTTTAATAACTGATTTGCCTCTTATCAGCTGTGTGACCTATAGCAACTTCCCTTATGCTGTCTAGGTTACTTTTAATTAATTTCTAAATGGCACCAATAGTACCTGGAAATAAAATAAAAATAACATCTGTAATTCAATAGCTATCATTAGCTTGTCTTACTTATTAGTTTTTATTAATTTATTATCTTCTATTAATTGAGATCTAATATTTGCCAGTCCTGAAAATAACACAAGGATAAGCTACTAGACATTATAAACTATCAGCAGGAAACCATTGGAATTATTGACATACGTTCCATTAAAAAGTTTCAAAACTTTATTTTTCTTCATTGAGGTATAATTAACAAATATTGTATATGTTTAAGGAGTGCATAATGATGTTTTGATATATGTATCTATTGTGAAATGATTGCTACAATCAAGCTAATAAACAATATCCATCACTTCAATAATTACTATTTAGGGGTGTGTGTGTGTGTGTGTGTGTGTGTGTGTGTGTGTGTGTGTGTGATAAGAATACGGGAACATATGTTTATGTATAATTGATTCACTTTGTTATAAAGCAGAAACTAACACACCATTGGAAAGCAATTATACTCCAATAAAGATACTAAAAGAAAACAAAAAAAAACACAAAAAAAACACAAAACAAACAAACAAACAGAATACTCAAGACCTATACTTCTAGAAAATTTCAATAATACATTCAGTATCATTAACTATAGTTACCACACTATACATTAGATCTCTAAAACTTATTTACCTTGCATAAATGAAACTTTGTACCCTTTGACCAGCATCTTTCCATTTCCCTCACCTTGCAGGCCCTGCAACCAGTGTTCTGCTTTTTGCTTCTATGAGTTCAACTATTTTAGATTCCACATATATGTGAGAACATACAGTACTTATTCTCTATCTCACTTATTTCAGGTAACATAATGCCCTCAAACTCCATCCATATTGTCACAAGAGGCACGATTTCCAACTTTTTTATGTTTAAAAAACATACAACTCTGTGTTTTGCTGATTTTCTACTGTTTTTATTTTATTTCTGTTCTTATTTTATTATCTCCTTCCTGCTAACTTTGAGATTAGTTTGTTCTTTTTATAGTTCCTTAAGATATAGAGTTATTATGTGTGCTTGAGATTTCTTCTTTTTTAATATAAGCATTTAATACTATAAAACCTTTAGTACTGCTTTTGCTGTATCCCATACACTTTGAATGTTATCTTTCTGTTTTCATTTGTATCAAGATATTTTTTAAATTCCCTTTTCATTTTTTATTTAATCCAATGCTTGTTTAAGGGTGTGTTTTTTAGTTTCCATGTATTTGTGTGTTTTCTGTGTTTTCTTACTGTTATTGATTTCTATTTTAATTCCACTGTTGTCAGAAAACATACCTGGGATTTATTTCAATCATATTAATTTGTTAATACTTGTTTTGCTTCCTAACTTCCTAACATGTGATCTATCTTGGAAAATATTCTGTGTGCACTTGAGATGGATGTGTATTCTTCTTCTATTGAGTAGAAAGCTCTGTATATGACTGTATTTATATTTGCTCTATAGTGTTCTTCAGTTCTGCTGTTTTCTTATTAATTTTCTCTCTGGATGATTTATTATAAAATAAGGTATTGAAATCTATCAAATAATTTTATTGCTATATATTTCTCTCTCAATGTTTGCTTTATAAATTTATATGCTCTGATTTTAGGTGCATATGTATTTACAATACCTCCCTGTATGTATTTGTTATACCTCCCTGTCGACGATTTTATCATTTCCAAACGAACTTCTTTGTCTCTTGTGAGTGTTTTTAACTTACAGTCTATTTTCTTTGACTTTAAGAATAGCCACCTCTGTTCTCTTTTAGTTATTATTTGCATGGAATATCTTTTCCACTTCTTTTCCAGCCTCTGTATGTCCTTAAATGTAAAAGACAATCTCTTATAGACAACATATAGTTGGACCTTTTAAAATTTTTTTTCTTTATCCATTCAGCCACTTGAAGACTCAATTGGGAAGTTTAGACCAACTTGATAGGTAAGGACCTACCATTAACATTTGGTTAATTATTTTCCATCTGTTTTGTAGTTCTCTTGTTTCTCTTTTCTTCTGTTATTTTCTCTGTGGTTTGATTATTTATTTTATAGTGGTATGGTTTCATTCATTTTTTTTCCAATTTTGTGTCTACTGCATATGTTCTTTTTTTGTATGGTTAACATGGGGCTCACATCAACTGTTTTATAGTTATAGAAATCTCTTTAAAGCTGATAACAACAACTTGAATTGCACACAAATATTGACAACTCACACAGTCACACACACGTTTATCTAACTGAAGTTAGATTATACTTCTTTCTATATTATGAAATACTGACAAATTTCTGTTGCTATAGTTATTATTTTTTATAATATTTATTGGAGTATAGTTGATTTAAAATGTTGTGTTAGTTTCTGTTGCAGAGAAAAGTGAATCAGTTATACATATACATATATACACTTTTTTAAGAATATTTTCCAATATAGATCATTACAGAGTATTAAGAAGTGTTTCCTGTCTATACAGTAAGTCCTCATTAGTTATCCATTTTATATATAGTAATGTGTATATGTCAATCACAGTCTCCAAAATTATTCCTACCCCAATCCCCCCCTGGTAACCATAAATTTGTTTGATACATCTATGACTCAATTTCAGTTTTGAAATTAAGTTCATTTATATATATTTTTTAGATTTCACACATAAGTGATATTATATGATATTTGTCTTTCTGTGTCTGACTTTCTTCACTCAGTATGACAATCTCTAGGTCCATCCATGTTGCTGCAAATGACATTATTTTGTTTCTTTTTATGGCTGAGTAATATTCCTTTGTATATACATACCACATCTTTATCCATTGCACTGTTGATGGACATTTAGGTTGCTTCCATGTCCTGGCTCTTATGGATAGTGCTGCAATGAACACTGAGGTGCATGTATCATTTCGAATTATGGTTTTCTCTGGATATATACCCAGGAGTGGGATTGAAGGATCATATATTAGCTCTATTTTTAGTTTTTTAAGGAACCTCCATACTGTAGTGGCTGTACCAATTTACATTCACACCAAGAGTGTAACAGGGATAGATTTCTTCCATACCCTCTCCAGCACTTATAATTGGTAGATATTTTGATGATGGCCATTCTAAACAGTGTGAGGTAATACCTCATTGTAGTTTTGATTTTCATTTCTGTAATAATTAGTGATGTGGAACAATTTTTCATGCACTCTTTGGACATCTACATGTCTTCTTTGGAGAAATGTTGGTTTAGATCTTCCACCCATTTTTTGATTGGGTTGCTTCTGTTTTTGATGTTGAGCTACATGAGCTGTTTGTATATTTTGGAGATTAATCCCTTGTTGGTCGCTTCATCTGCAAATATTTTCTCCCATTCTTTGGGTTGTCTTTTCGTTTTCTTTATGGTTTCCTTTGCTGTGCAAAAGATTTTAAGTTTAATTAGAGCCCATTTGTTTATTTTTGCTTTTATTTTCAGTACTCTAAAAGGTGGATCAAAAGATCTTGCTGCGAATTATGTCAGAGAGTGTTCTGCCTGTGTTTTACTCTAGAGATTTGTAGTAATCTGCCTTACATTTAGGTCTTTAATCAATTTTGAGTTTAGATTTGTGTATGGCATTAGAAAATGTTCTAATTTAATTCTTTTACATGTAGCTGTCCAGTTTTCCCAAGACCACTTATTGAAAAGACTGTCTTCTCTCCATTGTATAATCTTGCTCCTTTGTCATACATTAGTTAACCATATGTTCTTGGGTTTATTTGACTTTATTTGGGTTTATATGACTTTCTGTCCCATTCCATTGACCTATATTCCTGTTTTTATGCCAGTACCATACTGTTTTGATTACTGTAGGTTTGTAGTATAGTCTGAAGTTAAGGAGTCTGATTCTTCCAGTTCCATTTCTCTTTCTCAAGATTGCTTTGTATTTGAGGTCTTTTGTGTTTCCATAAAAATTTATTTTTTTTGTTCTAATTCTATGAAAAATACCATTGGTAATTTGATAGGGATTGCATTGAATCTGTAGACTGCTTTGGGTAGTATAGTCATTTTGACAATATTGATTCTTCCAGTCGAAGAACATGGTATATCTCTCTATCTTTTTGTATCATCTTTGATTTCTTTCATCAGTATCTTATAGTTTTCTGCCTACAGTTCTTTTGCCTCTAGGTAGGTTTATTCCTAGGCAATGGTAAATGGAACTGTTTCCCTAATTTCTCTTTTTGATCTTTCATTGTTAGTGTATAGTCATGCAAGAAATTTCTGTGTATTAATTTTGTAACTTGCTACATTATCAATTTCATTGATGAGCACTAGTAGTGTTCTGTTAACCTAAAATCCTAAAGGATTTTCTATGTATAGTATCATGTCAACTGAAAAAAAAGTGATAGTTTTAATTCTTTTCCAATTGGGATTACTTTTACTTCTTTTTCTTCCCTGATTATGTGGTTAGAACTTGTGAAATTATGTTGAATAAAAGTGGCAAGAGTGGACACCCTTGTCTTGTCCCTGATCTTAGAGGAAATGTTTTCAGTTTTTCACCATTGAGAATGATGTTTGCTGTGGGTTTTTTGTATATGGCCTTTTTTATGTTGAGGTTGGCTTCCTCTATGCACACTTCCTGGATAATTTTTATCATAAATGGGTGTTGAATTTTGTCAAAATCTATTCTGCATCTACTAAGATGATTATATGGATTTTATACTTCAGTTTGTTAATGTGGTGTATCATATTGATTGCTTTGCATATACTGAAGAATCCTTGCATCCCTGGGATAAATCCCACTTTATTAGGGTGTATGATCCTTTCAATGTGTTGTTGGATTCAGTTTGCTTGAGGATTTTTACATCTATGTTCATCAGTGATATTGGCCTGTACTTTACTTTTTTTGTGGTATCTTTCTCTGGTTTGGTATCAGGGTGATGGTGGCCTCATAGAATGAGCATGGGAGTGCTCAATCCTCTGCAATATTTTTGGGAGAGTTTCAGAAGGATAGGTTTTAACTCTAAATGTTTCATAGAATTTGCCTCTGAAGTCATCTAGTCCTGGACTTTTGTTTGTTGGGAGTTTTTATTCACATATTCAATTTCAGTACTTATGGCTGGTCTGTTCATATTTTCCATTTTTTCCTGATTCATTTTTGGAAGGTTATACCTTTCTAGGAATTAACCCATCTCTTCCAAGTTTCCCATTTTATTGGCATATAGTTGCTTGTAGTAACCTCTTATGGTCCTTTGTATTTCTGTGATGTTTGTTGTAACTTTTCCTTTTTCATGTCTAATTTTATTGATTTGAGTTCTCTCCTTTTCTTTCTCTTTATGAGTATGCCTAATGGTTTATAAATTTTATCTTCTCAAAGAACCATCTTTTAGTTTTATTGATCTTTGCTATTGTTTTATTTGTCTCTATTTCATTTATTTCTGCTCTGACCATTATGATTTCTTTCCTTCTACTAACTTTGAGTTTTGCTTATTCTTCTTTCTCTTGTAGCTTTTGTTGTAAGTTTAGGTAGTTTATTTGAGATTTTTCTTGATTTTTTGTGGTAACATTGTATGGCTATAAACTTCCTTCTTAGAACAGTTTTGCTGTGTTACGTAGGTTTGGATCACCATGCATTTGTTTTCATTTGTCTCTAGATATTTTTAGTTTCCTCTCTGATTTCTTCAAAGAAGTGTTTCTTGTTTAGTAACATATTGTTTAGCCTCTTTGTGTTTGTGTTTTTTACAGTTTTTGTCCTGGAATTGATTTCTACTCTTATAGCATTGTGGTCACAAAAGATGTTTGATATGATTTCAGTTTTCTTAAACTTACCAAGGCTTGATTTGTGACTGAAGATGTGATCTATCCTGGAGAATGTTCAAGTGCAGTTTAGAAGAAATTGTATTATTCTGCCTTCAGATGAAATGTTCTATAAATATCAAGTGAGTCTATCTGGTCTAATGTGTCATTTAAGGCCTGTGTTTCCTTATTAATTTTCTCCCTGGATGATATATCCATTGGTGTAAGTGGGATGTTAAAGTCCCCCACTATTATTATGTTACTGTCCTTTTCCCCTTTTATGACTGTTAACATTTGCCTTATATATTGATGTGCTCCCATATTAGTTGCATATATATTTACAATTGTCATATCTTCTTCTTGGATTGATCCCTTGATTATCATGTAGTATCTTTCCTTGTCTCTTGTAAGAGTTTTATTTTAAGATCTATTTTCTCTGATATGAGTACTGCTACTCCAGCTTTCTTTTGATTTCCATTTGCACGGAATATATTTTTCCTTCCCCTCACTTTCAATCTGTATGTGTCTCCAGGTCTAAAATGAGTCTCTTGTAGACAGCATACATACAGGTCTTCTTTTTGTATCCATTCAGCCAGTCTGTGTCTTTTGGTTGGAGCATGTAATCCATTTATATTTAAGGTAATTATCAATATGTGTGTTCTTATTGACATTTTTTTAAAATTGTTTGGGTTTGTTTTTGTAGGTCTTTTTGCCTCACTTCCTCCTTTGTTCTCTTCTCTTGTGGTTTGATGACCATCTTTAATGTTGTCTTTGGATAGCTTTTTCTTTTTTGTGTGCGTATCTATTGTAGGTTTTTGGTTTGCATTTCCCATGAGGTTTTGATATAGCAGTCTATATATATACAAGGTTGTTTTAAGTTGTTGGTCTCTTAATTTCAAATGCAATTCCCATTTCCTGCATTTGTACTCTCTTCTTCTCATGGTTGCTTGTTTTGATATTATATTTGTGTGTGGATGATTTCCTGACTTTACAATATGTTTGCCTTTACCAGTGAACTTTCCCATTTGTGATTTTCTTATTTCTGGTTGTGGGCTTTTCTTTTCTCCCTAGAGAAGTTCTTTTAGCATTTGTTGTAAAGCTGGTTTGCTAGTGCTGAATTCTCTTTGCTTTTGCTTGTCTGTAAAGCTTTTGATTTCTCCTTCAAATCTGAATGAGAGCCTTGTTGGGTAGAATATTCTTGATTGTAGATTGTTCTCTTTCATCACTTTAAATATATTGTGCCACTCCTGGTCTGCAGAGTTTCTGCTGAAAAATCAGTTGATAAACTTATGGGGATTACCCTGTATGTTATTTGTTTCTTTTCCCTTGTTGCTTTTAATATTTATTCTTTGTATTTATTTTTTGTTAGTTTGATTAATCTGTGTCTTGGCATGTTTCTCCTTGAGTTTATCCTGTATAGGACTCTCTGTTTTTCCTGCAGTTGGGTTACTATTTCTTTTCCTATATTAGGGAAGTTTTTGACTATAATCTCTTTAAATATTTTTTCAGGCCCTTTTTTTTTCTCTTCTTCTTCTGGAACCCCTAAATGTGAATCTTGGTGCATTTAATATTGTCCCAGAAGTCTCTGAGACTGTCCTCATTTATTTTCATTTTTTCTTTATTCTGTTCGATGGCAGTGATTTCCACTACTCTGTCTTCCAGCTCATTTATTCGTTCTTGTGCCTCAGTTATTCTGCTATTGATTTCTTCTGGTGTATTTTTCGTTTCATTTATTGTGTTGCTCATCTCTGTTTGTTCTTTAAATTTTCTATCTCTTTGTTATACATTTCTTGTATCTTCTCAATATGTGCCATCATTCTTTTTCTGAGATTTTGGATCATCTTCACTATCATTACTCTGAATTATTTTTCAGGTAGATTGCCTATCTGCTCTTCATTTAGTTGTTCTTGTAGGTTTTTATCTTGCTCCTTCTTTTGCAACATAATTCTCTGTCTTCTCATTTTATCTAACTTACTGTGTTTGTGGACTCCTTTCTGCAGGTTGCAGAATCATATTTTCTCTTGCTTCTGGTGTCTGTCACGTGGTGGGTGAGGTTGGTCCAAAGACTTATGCAGGCTTTCTGGGGGGGGGACAGGAACATACCTTCTGGTGAGTGGAGTTGCATCTTGTCCCTCTGTCAGGCAGGCCCATGTCAAGGGGTGTTTTTTGGGGTGTCTGTGAAATTAGTATAACCTGAGGCAGCCTATCTGCTGATGGATGGGACTATGTTCCTGTTTTGCTGGTTGTTTGGTCTGAGACATTCCAGCAGTGGAGCCTGCAGGCTGTTGAGTGGGGTCAGATCTTGATGCCAAAATAGGGACCTCCAGGAGAGCTCACACCAAATAATATTCCCTGGGACCTCCACTATCAGTGTCCTTACCTTCACAGTGAGCTACAGGCAAGTCCCAGCTCCCCAGGAGAGCCTCAAAGACCCATAGGTAGGTCTACCCCAAGTTCCTTTGTAGGTACTGCTTTGTGGGTCCTAGTGCATGTGAGACCTTGTATATACTTTCCAAAAGTGGTGTCTTTGTTTCCCCCAAACTGTGGATCTCCTGCCCTCAAGCTCCTCTGGCTTTCAAAGCTAAGTCCTCTGGGAGTTCTTCCTCTCAATGCCGGACTTTCTGTCTTGGAGGGTTATTTTTATGTGTGAACCTCCCTGAGTAACCTGCATGGGTCTATGGGTCTAATATATATATATAAACACACATATTTGTGCTAGGACTTAGACATAGTATAGATGTCTGCCATCTCTTTCTTCAGTGTACACTGGCCATTCTCCCCTTGACAACTGTGTTTCCTGGTGTTTGGTGACCACAGCCTGCTCTGGATATTGAGCAGGGCCTTTCCTTTTCTCTGTGGTTGTCACTGCCCTGTCAGGGGTGGGGTCTGTTCCTATTAGTTGGTGTATATGTCCCCAGACCTGTTTCTTAGCTGTGTTTATAATCTCAGTATGAGGTAGGTGGGATTGGAACACTCCTACTGGGAGAGAAGCCATCAAGTATTCCTCCTCTGAAGATGTTCACCTATGACTGTGTTCTGTTGTGTCACTTATCACCCATTGTGTGAGCTCTCAGATTACACTGTTTTTGGCACTCCTCTCAGCCTCACCTTAGTGGTGAGTATGCCAGAAATTGGCCCTTGTGTCTCTTAGGCATTTTTTTTTTTTCAGCAGGCCATCAGCATAGATTCACTGAAGTCAGGTCCCATGATTGCAGTAATTATGGATCTGGAGCCAATATGAGCACTATGGGAGCAGCTCAGACTCTGGCCTGGCCCATCCCCCATGTGTACATGCCCACAAAGTCCACAACTGCTAACTAGACCCATCTTGGCTGCAGGAGCATTTATTGACCATTCAGATGTTCTGAAGGTGCTGAGTTTATAAATGCAGTCATTGGGGTGTAATTCCATGGTTTGTGCAACAGCAAAGAGAGATTTCAGCTCTTCTTCTTTAGTTTTGTGGCCCCTGGGGTTCAGCTGTGGTTTAAGATCCACCTCTGCATGTGGGCCACCCACAGGCATCTGCTCCTAAGGCTGCACTGGAGCACAAAACCCTGCCCTGGTGGAGGCAGGTGGAGTTGGTGAGCTGACGTCTGTGGGTGTGAGAATGCCAGTCCTGGAGGGAGCCTTTCCTAGTGCCCCAGTAGGCAAGGACCAGCATGTTGGGAGAGAGGCTGCAAGGGCCATCCCACCCTTTTCACATCACTCAACAATGGTGTTTCACTTCTATAGTGGTCTGGGCTTCCTCTAGTAGCATTCTCAGTTGTGGAACCCCTCTCTCCCATCCCCTCAGGCTGTCTCCTCACAGCCAACAGCTCTCCTCACCCTGAGTCTGCCCTCCAAACCCCACATTCCAGCACCCAGCCTCTGTCCACACCAGCTGAAACATATCTTAGGATGGGACATGCAGGGCTGTGGCTAGGACCCTCTGTGTAGGTCTCACCCTGTCCTGCCTGCCACAGACTGGTTGTTGCACTCTCTTCCAAGCTTCCATTGCTCCCCTTCTGTCCCAGCTGATATCTCCACTGTTGAGGGGGCTTCCCTGGATGCAAGAACCTCTCCTCTCCTTCAGCTCCCCACAAGGGAGACAGGTTCCATCCTGCTTCCTCTCCTTTCTTTTTCCTTTTTCTTTCTTTCATCCTACCCAGTTACACAGGGATCTTTCTTGTCCTTTTTGGTGTATGTGGTCCTTTGTTAGTGCCCAGCAGTTGCTCTGTGAGAATTGTTCCCTTTGTAGATGTATTCTTGATGCATTTGGGGGGAAAGGTGAACTAGAAGTCCTCCTACTCCTCCTCCATCTTGACTCCCTGTGGTTAGTTATTCTTACTGATTTTTGCCCTATATGTGTCACAATTACATTATTACAGTATTATGTGTTTGTCTTTATAATCACCTTCATCAATAATATTTATCCTCTATACACTTCCATGTTGTTGTTTAACATCTGTTCATTTCAACTTGTAGAATTTTATTTAGCATTTCTTGTAAGGCAGTTCTAGTAGAGACAAATCTCTTCAGTTTTGTATGTTTGGAAAGTCTTTAGCTCTCTCCAACTTTAAAGGAATTTTATCAGCTAAAGTATTCTTGGTTAGCAGGGGTTTTTTTCTTTCAGTACTTTAAACATATTGTCCAACTCTCTCCTGGCCTACAAAGTTTCTGCTGAGAAATCTGATAATCTTATGAGGGTTCCCTTTTTTGTGATGTCATCTTTCTCTTGCTGCCTTTAACATTCTCTCTTTGTCATTGACTTTTGATAATTCAGTTATGTGTCTTGATGTAGATCTCTTTGAGTGCTACCTGTTTGGAGTCTTTTGAAGTTCATGAATTGAGATATATGTTTCCCACCCTAGATTTGGGAAGTTCTCAGCATTATTTGTTTAAATGAGTTTTCTATTGCTTTCTCTCTCTTCTTCTGAGACTCCCATAATGTATATTTTATTTCTTTCAATGGTGTTCCATAGGACACATATGCTTTCTTCACTCTAACTAGATAGTGTCAAATGACTTCCTGATTCTATCTTCTGCCTGATCAAGTTTGACATTGAAACTCTTCTATTTCTGTGTTAAATTTCTCATTTTGTTAATGTATTGTCTTCCTGATTTCATTTAATGTCTGTGTTCTCTTGCAGCTCACTGAACATCTTTAAGATAATTATTTTAAAATTTTTATCAAGTAGTAATGGAATCTTTGCTTCTTTAAGGTCAATTATTGGAACTTTGTTAACTTCCTTTGGTTGTGTCACTTGCTTGATTCTTATTGATTTCTGTAGCCATGCACATAGTTTATGCAGATAAAGATATCTAGGCAGGTTCTTGTCCAATGGGACTACTTTTAAGATTATGTTTGAGCAGGACTTGAGCTGGGTCATGGTACCACTTCTGGGTCCACAGTTAGGTCTGTAGAGTGTGAGCCTGTTAGTACGGATATGAATAGATATATCTCCTGCCTAGTTCCTGAAAGGTCTCCTGCCTGGATGCTGAGCATATTCCTGAGTGAACGAGACTCCCTCTGGGACCATAGTCAAGCAGGGGTGGAACTGGGTCATGAGACCACTTCTTGGTTCACAGCCAGGTCTGCAGATGGCAGACCAGTTACAAGGGAAATGGAAAGATACAGTACCAGCCAGGTCCCTGATGGCTCCTACCAGGTCCCTGAGCAGAGGCTTGTGTGAGTAGGACTGCCTCCAGAGCTGTGGTCAGTTAGGACTGGAGTCTTGTTGAAGACTACTTTCAGGTCTGGTTGGAGGGTTTCTAACTGGAGGCAGGGAAGATTATGCCTTCCATCATGTCCCTGAGTAGGCAGGAATGCTTCCAAGCCACAGTAGGCTGAACCTAAAGCCAGATCACAGTGCTACTTCTGTATCTGCTGTTGGGTCTGTAATCAGTAGGACTGTTACTAGGGCAAAGACAGGAGTGCACCTCACAGATCTTTTCACAGAAAGGGCTGGTTGTGGTACTGTGGACAAGCAAGATCAGAGATGAGTCCTCTATTGAACTATTTCTAGGTATACAGCCGGGACCACAGTTGGCAGTCCTGCCATTGGGACATGAGCCTGTTTTCTCAAAGAGGCCCTCCTTTATCTGAGGCTCCACAAGGGCTTTACAACATCCCTCCTGGATTCCAAAGCTCCCACAATGGCACTATTGTCTGTGGATAGGTGCCAAATTGTTGTTTCTGTTGCAAAATGAGAGTTGGGGATTTCTATTTTGCCATTTTGTTGATATCCTTTCATAGTCTCATTTTAAATAACATAACTTAGCAAAGACCTAGGTATCTTGTATTCTAGGAAGTAACATGTATTTATCTTTCAATGAGAAGGCTCTCTGGATGTATTACTAAGGGCAAGATATAAATTTTATCACACTGTTGTCTACCACAGACTGCTGCTGAATAATATATCTGTAAGGTAAGTATAAGAAGCCCTAGAGAACATTCACCTATTCTAATCTTTACACTGGAGGAGCATGAAAGTCCTAGGTACCTGCTTATGTACTCTTAGTCTAGTCCCTGGAAGGGTACAAAGGCAATGTCCTATATTTAATCATAGATTTTAATTAGAATTATATGAAATAATACACATAAAAACAGCCAGTAAATTATGAACCACAATGCAAATGTAATATTACTATTATTTTAATGGTAAACTAACATTATTATTTTTATTAAGAAGGTATAGGGGGTAGGAGTTTATTAATTTATTTATTAATTTTTGGTGTGTTGGGTCTTCATTTCTGTGTGAGGGCCCTCTCTAGTTGTGGCAAGCGGGGGCCACTATTCATTGCAGTGCTCAGGCCTCTGACTATCGCGGCCTCTCTTGTTGCAGAGCACAGGCTCCAGATATGCAGGCTCAGTAATTGTGGCTCATGGACCCAGTTGCTCTGCGACATGTGGGATCCTCCTAAACCAGGGCTCGAACCTGTGTCCCCTGCATTAGCAGGCAGATTCTCAACCACTGTGCCACCAGGGAAGCCCCAACATTATTTAATATTCCTTTTTCTTTAAATCTCTGATAATTTTTCAGATACTTATTTACACAGAAAAAATGTCAGTAAGAAATTTCATTTCTGTGTATTACTTTACCCACCATGCTATGTTTAGTTTCCAGATAAATTAAGCATCATATGTTTATTATAAGAGGTGTTATAAATCAAACATCTCACTTCAAACATGAAAATTTTCCAGTAAAAATATTAAGCTATGATATTTTTACCACTTATTATGAGAATATAAAAATTCACAATTTTGTCAAAAATTGAGGCAGTCTAGGTTAGAATCTTCAGGGATTTGGAAAAAAGACATTACCTCCAGATTTATCCATTCATCCATTAAAATGAGGGAAAAAGTCAAATATCAATTAACAGGTAAACATATCAACAAGTCATAGTGAATCCATACAATGTAATACTACCCTACAAAAAAAAGAAATCAACTATTGATAAATGTAAAACCATGGTTGAATCTTGAAAAAGTACAAAGAATGAAAGAAGCCAAACATGAAAGATTGCAGAGTAAATAATTTTACAATTCTACTTTTATAAAACTCTAGAAAATTGCAGATGAATGTGTAACACCAGAAAGTCAGTGGTTGTCTAGGGAGGGTACAATAAGAGGGAAAGTTATCTTGAGGGTCAGGTGAGGAATTATAAGGGGATATAAGGAAACCTTTGGGGTTATGGATAAGACTACCTTAATTTGGTAATCATTTTATGTATGGACATATAGGTCAAATATTAATAAATTCCAGATAGTTTAAAAAGTGTCCATTTTATTGTGTGTTAAATTTGCTTTCATAAGCATGCTTAAAATAATACTAGGCTGTAAAAATTAAAGATCAGGAACTCCACTGCAGGATGTGGCATACAATATTATGGATTGATTATAGGGCAAAAATGTTCATTGATCAGATTTGAGGAAAAAAATCAAAGTAGAATGAAAAGAAAATTTGTCTTGATTCTAAATATCTAAGGAATTAAAATAGTATTCTGATAATTCCCTTTTTGAATGATATTCAATTAATATTTTTGAATGATAATTAATAACTTTTCTCTTGGTAATTCCTACTTATCAGTACTCCTATAACGTTCATATTAAGTACCATGCTTGAGGGACACAGATCACAGAGTTGTTCTAATAAGGTAAAGAAGATATTCTTTCTTGTATTAAACAAGGATTATGAAGCTTATTGCCCTCTTGAAGAAAGAAAATATAAAGGAGTGTTAATCACCTCTTAAAAGGAGAAGGAAAATTGGAATTTTACTCCCTTTTTTCAGCAGAGATTATGGAAAGGGGAAACAAAATGTAGGTGAAGTTATGGGTTCATATGCACTTGCCTTTATTCAGGGTGAAGGGAAAAGAGCATGGCAGAAATATCAAAATAAGAATGTGAGCACTAGAGATATTTTGGGTCTGGTACAATAGAACAGTTCAACTTAATTGATACTTTCAGGACAATACATCAAAAAAAGAACCCAGAATACACATTCTTTTCAAATCCATATGGAATATTCTCTAGGATTCACCACATATTAGGGCACAAAACAAACCTCAAGAAATTTAAGCATATGGAAATTATTTCAAACAATTTCTCTGACTACAACAGCATGAAACTAGAAATCAACCACTGGAAAAGAAGTAAGAATAAAATCATTACTTGGAGGTTAAACAGCATGTTACTAAAAAACCAATGGGTCAATGAGAAAAACAGAAATAAATACCTTAGAACAAATGACAATGAAAACACAACCGTATAAAATCTATGAGATGCAACAGAAGCAGTTCTTAGAGAGAAGTTCATAACAATACAGGTCTTCCTCAAAAAACAAGAAAAAAAAACAACGTAACCTACCAACTAAAAGAGTTAGAATGAAGAACAAACAAAATATAAAGTAAGCAGAAGGAAGGCAATAATAAAGATCAGAAGGGAAATAAATAAAATTGATATTAAAAAATAGAAAAAATCAATAAAAGCAAGAGTTGGTTATTTGAAAAGGGTGAACAAAATTGACAAACCTCTGGCCAGGCTCACCAAGAAGAAAAGAGAGAGAACCCAAATAAACAAAATAAGAAATGAAAAAAGGAAAAATATCAACCAATACTGCAAAAATACAAGAAAAATAAGAGAATACTATGAACAATTATAGGCCAAAAAATTCAACAACCTAGAAGAAAGGGACATCTTTCTAGAAACATACAGCCCACCAAAACTGAATCAAGAATAAATAGCTAATCTGAACAGACTGCTCACTAGAAGTGAAATAGAATCTGTAATTTTAAAAACTCTCTGCAAACAAAAGTCCAGACAAATTCTACCAAACATACAAAGAAGAACTTTTACCAATCCTTCTCAAACTCTTCCAAAAGAGTGAAGAATCCTAAAATCATTCTATGAAGCCACCATCACCCTGATAACAAAACCAGACAAAGATCCAGCAAGAAAGAAAATTACAATCCAATATCTTTGATGAATATAGATACAAAAATTCTCACCAAGTACCAGCAAACCTAATCGAACAACACATACAAAAGATCATACAACATGACCAAGGGGGATTCATTCCCAGTTCACAAGGATGATTCAATATACACAAATCAAACAATTTGATACACCACATAAACAAAAGGAAAGACAAAAAACACATGATCATCTCAATAGATGCAGAAAACGCATCTGACAAAATTCAGCGTCATTTATGATAAAAACTCTTACCAAAGTGGGTAAAGAGAAAACATATCTCAATATAATAAAAGCTATTTATGACAAAACCACAGCCAATATAATACTCAGTGGTGAAAAGCTGAAAGCCTTCCCACTAAAATTTGAAATGAAAAGGATGCCCACTCTCACCATTTTTTCTTTTTTTAAATTTTTATTGGAACATTGTTGCTTTACAATGTTATGTTAGTTTCTGCTGCACAGCAAAGTGAATCATATATATATAATCTCCCCCTCTTTTGTAGATTTCCTTCCCATTTAGGTCACCACAGAGCATTGAGTAGAGTTCCCTGTGCTGTATCATAGGTTCTCATTAGTTATCTATTTTATACATAGAAGTGTATATATGTCAATCCCAATCTCCCAATTCAACCCACCCCCTTTCATCTTTAGTATACATAAGTTTATTCTCTACATCTGTGTCTCTATTTCTGCTTTGTAAATAAGTTTATCTGTAACGTTTACCTAGATTCATCATATAAGCAATATTATAAAATATTTGTTTTTTTCTTTCTGACTTACTTCACTCAGTATGACAGTCTCTAGGTCTATCCACATCTCTGCAAATGGCACTATGTTTTTTTGCTTTTTACGGCTGAGTAATATTTCATTGTACATATATACCACTTCTTCTTTATCCATTCCTCTGTGGATGGACATTTAGGTTGCTTCCACATCCTGTCTATTGTAAATAAGGTTGCTTCCACATCCTGGCTATTGTAAATAGTGCTACAGTGAATATTATGGTCCATGGATCTTTTTGAATTACAGTTTTCTCTTGGTATATGCCCAGTAATGGGATTGCTGGGTCATATGGTAGTTCTATTTTTAGTTTTTAAGGAACCTCCATACTGTTTTCCATAGTGGCTGCATCAATTTACATTCCCACCAACAGTGTATGAAGGTTCCCTTTTCACCACACCCTCTCCAGCATTTATTGTTTGTAGATTTTTTAAATGATGGCCATGCTGACTGATGTGAGGTGATGCTTCACTGTAGTTTTGTTTTGCATTTCTCTAATAATTAGTGTTGTTGAGCACCTTTTCATGTGTTTGTTGGCCATCTGTATGTCTTCTTTGGAGAAATGTCTATTTAGGTCTTCCACCCATATTTTCATTGGGTGGTTTTTTTGGTTTTCTTTCTTTTTTTTTTAATATTGAGCTCCATGAGCTGTTTTTATATTTTGGAGATTAATCCTTTGTCAGTTGCTTTGTTTGCAAATATTTTTTTTCCATTCTGAGGGTTGTCTTTTCCTCTTGTTTATGGTTTTCATTGCTGTGCAAAAGCTTTTAAGTTTAATTAAGTCCCATTTGCTTATTTTGTTTTAATTTTCATTACTATAGGCAGTGGATCATAAAAGATCTTGCTGTGATTTATGTCAAAGCATGTTCTGCCTATAATTTCCTCTAATAGTTTTATAGTATCCAGACTTACATTTAAGTCTTTAATCCATTTTGAGTTTATTTTTTTGTATGGTGTTTCTGGGAGTGTTCTAATTTCATTCTTTTACATGTAGCTGTCCAGTTTTCCCAGCACCACTTCTTGAAGAGGCTGTCTTTGCTCCATTGTATATTCTGGTCTCCTTTGTGATAGATTAGGTGACCATAGGTGTGTGGATTTATCTCTGGGCTTTCTATCCTGTTCCATTGATCTATATTCCTGTTTTTGTGCCAGTACTATACTTTCTTGATTACTGTAACTTTGTAGTATAGTCTGAAGTCAGGGAGCCTGATTCCTCCAGCTCTTATTCTTTCTCAAGATTGCTTTTGCTATTCAGAGTCTTTGTGTTTCCATACAAAGTGTAAATTTTTTTGTTCTAGTTCTGTGAAAAATGTCCTTAGTCATTTGATAGGGATTGCATTGAATCTGTAAATTACTTTAGGTAGTATAATCATTTTGACAATGTTGATTTTTCCAATCCAAGAACGTGGTCTATGTCCCCGTCTGTTTGTATCACCTTTGATTTATTTCATTAGTATCATATAGTTTTCTGAGTAGAGGTTTTTGACTCCTAATTACATTTATTTCTAGGTATTTTATTCTTTGTGATGTGATAGTAAATGAGATGGTTTCCTTAATCTTTCTTTGTCAGTGTATAGGAATGCAAGAGGTTTCTGCATATTAATTTTTATCCTGAAACTTTATTAAATTCATTGATTAGCTCTAGTAATTTTCTGTTAGCCTCTTTAGGATTTTCTATAGTATAGTATCATGTCATCTGCCAACAGTGAGAGTTTTACTTCTTCTCTAATTTTGATTCCTTTTATTTCTTTTATTCTCTGATAGCTGTGGCTAGGACTTCCAAAATTATGTTGAATAAAAGTGGGGATAGTGGACATCCAGTCATGCTCCTCATCTTAGAGGAAGGGTTTTCAGCTTTTCACCACTGAGTATGATTTTAGGTTTAGGTTTATCTTATATGGTATATTGTACATGCTGAGGTAGGTTCCCTCTATGCCAACTTCCTAGAGAGTATTTATCATAAATGTGTGTTGAACTTTGTCAAAAGCTTTTTCTACATCTATTGAGATGGTCATATGGTTTTTATTATTTAGTTTTTCAATGTGGTGTATTACGTTGACTGATTTGTGTATATTGAAGACTCCATGCATCCCTGGTATAAATCCACTTAATCAGGGTGTATGATCTTTTTATTTTGTTGTTGGATTCAGTTTGCTAGTATTTTGTTGAGAATATTTGTGGCTATGTTCATCAGTGAAATTGGCCTGTAATTTCCTTTTTCTGTGTGATATTTTTGTCTGGTTTTGGTATCAGGGTGATGGGGGCCTCACAGAATAAGCTTGGGAGTGTTCCTTCCTCTGCAATTTTTTTGGAAGACTTTCAAAAAGTGTAGATGTTAACTCTTCTCTAAATGTTTGATAGAATTGGCCTGTGAAGCCATCTGGCCCTGGACTTTTCTTTCTTGGAAGATTTTTAATTACAGTTTCAATTTCAGTACTTGTGATTGGTCTGTTCATGTTTTATATTTCTTTTTCATTCAGTCTTGGAAGGTTGCATCTGTTTAAGAATTTATCTATTTCTTTTAGGTTGTCCATTTTATTGGCATATAGTTGCTCATAGTAGTCTCTTATGATCCTTTGTATTTCTGTGGTGTTCATTTTAACTTCTACTTTTTCATTTCTAATTTTATTGATTTGAATCATCTCCCTTTTTTTCTTGATGACTCTGGCTAAAGGTTTATCAATTTTATTTATCTTCTCAAAGAACCAGCTTTTAATTTCATTGATTTTTGCTGTTGTTTTCTTCATCTCTATTTCATTTATTTTTGCTCTGACATTTATTATTTCTTTCCTTTTACAAATTTCGGGTTTTGTTTGTTCTTATTTCTCTAATTGCTTTAAGTATAAGGATAGATTGTTTATTTGAGATTTTTCTTGTTTCTTAAGGTAAGATTGTATTGTTATAAACTTTTCTCTTAAAACTGTTTCTGCTGTGTCCTATAGGTTCTGGGTCATCCTGTTTGTGTTATCATTTGTCTCTGGGTATTTTTTGATTTCCTCTTTGATTTCTTCAGTGATTCATTGATTATTTAGTAACATATTGTTTAGCTACCATATGTTTGTGGTTTTACAGTTTTTTTCCTGTAATTGATTTCTAATCTCATAGCATTGTGGTCAGAAAAAATGCTTGAAATGATTTCAATTTTCTTAAACTTACCAAAGCTTCATTTGTGACCCAACATATGATCTTTGCTGGAGAATGTTCTGTGTGAACTTGAGCAGAAATTGTCTTCTGCTGTTTTCAGATGGAATGTTCTATAAATATCAGTTAAGTCTATCTGGTCTAATGTGTCTTACGCCTTGTGTTTCCTTATTAATTTTCTGTCTACATGATCTATTCATTTGTGTAAGTGAGGTGTTAAAGTCCCTCACTATTATTACGTTATTGTTGATTTCTTTTTTATGGATGTTAGCATTTGCCTTTTATATTGAGGTGCACCTATATAAGGTGCAAAAGCAAAGAAAACAAAGAAAATGACCAAATTAGAAAAAAAGAAAAAGAAAAAATGACAACAAAGAAACCCAAAGACAGAAGAAAACAAAAGAAGCAGAAAAGTAAAATAAAATGATAAATAAAAATATATTTAAAATTTTTAAAAAAGAAATAAAAAATTGAAAAATAAACAACAAAACAAAACAAACAAAAATTTCTTTTTTATCTGGGGCTTCTAATATCAGTGTCCTTTCCCTCACTGTGAGATACAGCCAACCCCCACCTCCACAGGAGGTCCTCAAAGACCTCTATGTAGGTCTCTGGACCCACTGTGGGCATGGTGGGGGCAGCTCAGACTCTGACCTTGCCCAAATCCTACATGTAATTGCCCCCAAAAGTTTACAGATGCTAAAGCTAGAATGGTCTCAGTTGTGGGAACACTCATTGTCCATTCAGATATTCCAATGATGCAAGATTTACCAAGACGATCACAGAGGTTTAATCCATGACTTGTGGAGTTGCACAGTGAACTTTCAGTCCCTCTTCCTTTGTCACACAGCCCCATTTGTTTTTGGTCCCACCTCTGTGTGTGGGCCACCTTCAGTAGTCTGTTCCCCACCCAGGTAAGAGGGGGTCATGGCAGCAACTCAGTGGGATATACTTGCTTGTGTGCTTGCTCCAATGGGATCCCCCTCTAGTGCCCATGGAGGCAAGGGCTGGCAGGAAGCTATAACAGATTGGAGCACACTCACTCTGGTGGGAGTCCCTCCTAGTGCCATGGAGGCAGAGGCTGGTGTGTGGGGACAGAGTCCACAATGGTGGCCCCACCAATTGCACATAACTCAGCGATGGTACCTTGTTTTCCAAGGCAGACTTCACTTCCTCCAGAGCATTCCCAGCTGTAGAGCTCCTCACTCCTGTCCCTTCAGGCTGTCTCCAAGCAGCCAACAGCAGTCATCTCCACGTGTCCACTCTCCTAACCCTATGCTTTAACACCCAGCCCCCACCAGCTTTGTCGGACACCAGTCTCAGGCTGGGGTACCAAACTCTGACTCCCAGGGAAGCTCTGGCAGGGCCATTGTGTGGGCTTCCAGAGCCTGTCTGGGAGGAGAAGGCCTTGGCTTGGGGGGTGGGTGAGCCTGCTCAGATAGGTGCCCCTCCCAGTGCCTGTGGAAGTAGGGGCCAGTAGGTGGGGAAGGGGGCTGCAATGGCGGCCCCACCCCTTGCATGCCACTCAACAACAGTGCCTTATTTCTATGGTTGCCTAGGCTTTTTCCACAAACTTTCATGGTTGTGGAATTCCTTACTCCCAACTCTTTGGGCTGTCTCTTTACAGCTGAAACCAGCCCCCTCTCTAGATCCACTCTCCAAACCCCACTTTCCGGCACCCTGCCCACTCAGCACCAGGAGATATACCACTCAGGCTGAGGTGTGCAGGGCTGCGGCAGAGACCATACATGCAGATTTCACTTTCTCCTGCCTTCCACAGACTGGTTGCTGTGTTCCCCTCTAATCCCCTGGGTCTTCCTCTCAGTCCCAGCTGACTTCTTGCTGTGAGGGGTCTTCTCTGAGTGTGGGAACCTCTCCTCTCCTTCAGCTCCCCCCAAGGGGTGCTGGTCCCTTCCCATTTCCTCTTTTCTTCTTTTTTCTTTCATCTTACCCAGTTGAGTGGGGATTATTTTTTATCGTTTTAGGTGCCCAAAGTCCTCCGCTAGTGTTCAGCAGGTGCTCTGTGAGATTTGTTCCATTTGCAGATGTATTCTTTTTTTTTTTTTTTTCGCAGTACGCGGCCTCTCACTGCTGTGACCTCTCCCGTTGCGGAGCACAGGCTCCAGACGTGCAGGCTCAGCAGCCATGGCTCACAAGCCCAGCTGCTCCACGGCATGTGGGATCCTCCTGGACCGGGGCACGAACTTGTGCCCCCTGCATTGGCAGGCGGACTCTCAACCACTGCACCACCAGGGAAGCCCTGCCGATGTATTCTTGAAGTACTTGTGAGGAGAGGTAAACTCCATGTCCTCCTATTCTGCCATCTTGACTCCACCCATGAATATGAATTTTTAAGAACAAGCAGGATTTAAATTCACAGCCAATCCCCATCATACTGGTTGATTTTTTTCCTTCTCCCAACCTGACACTAGCCTACAATTTTGCAAATAAGGAGAATCCTCATATGTGTCTTTAAACACAAACCCAAGTTTACTATAGCACTTTATTTGAATACTCATATTTTAGTCATAAAACCAGTAAAAAGGAGAGGTCTGATGTGTTCATACTTCTAAGTTTTAAAAAATCAATCTTAGAGGTCTCACTTGGTTTGGGAAAAATAAAAAGAACAAAGAAAGATATCAATCCCATGATACCATTACAATGTTAACTACACAGAGAAAACCTTGAAATGTGTATAATGCTGAAATACTAGTGTAAGGTCTGTAATAATGCCAATATTATAGACTGCATTAATACCACCTGAAAATGTAATAATACATATACAAAATATTATCTAACATTTTTATTAATTTTTTTCCTCCTGAGTTAGAAAGACCAGGATTTCCTT
The DNA here is from genome assembly GCF_949774975.1 of Lagenorhynchus albirostris. Taxonomy (NCBI): domain Eukaryota; kingdom Metazoa; phylum Chordata; class Mammalia; order Artiodactyla; family Delphinidae; genus Lagenorhynchus; species Lagenorhynchus albirostris. The sequence goes on along the minus strand of NC_083112.1, from coordinate 41,341,564 downwards.
TGGTTATTAAGATATCTTTTACCCAGGACCTGCTCATACCTCCTGAATATTATTGTGAATAGGTTTTTAGCTTTCCTTTATTGACTTGTAATTTGCAATGCTATTTCATTGTTGATCTGTGACTAATTTAAAAGTACATCATTGAATTTCAATATCTATGAGGATTTTCTAATTATATTTAGCTATCACTGTTCTGTTTAATTCCAAGATGGAGCTTGTTTTATGTCACCCTGTGTGGTAAAATTTTTAACTATCCCATACCAATTGAAACAAAAGGGCATAACTAATCTCCAAGAGCAGATAATCCAAATAACACACATCACACACTTGTCCTAGTACTTTGTGCCTGGTTTGCACCTTTGACCATATAAGGTAGGGTCCAACAAGACAAAATGAAAAAGAGGAAAAACCTCAATTATATAAATTTTATTGGAGGTTGTAGCCAGTTAAATTTGGCAAGAAAAATAAATTAAAATCATACAGATTTGAAAATAAGGAGTAAAACTATCCTTAATAGTTTATAGATATATATCTATATAATATCTATTATAATATCTAAAATGTTATCTATAATATAGATAATATTTTCCTTCATGTAGAAAATCACAAAAAAATGTACACATACTTTACGCACTTACACACACACACAGGCACACACACACATATAGTACTTGAAGAATTTAAGAAATTACTTAGCTTATAAGACATAATACGGTTTTGCACCACATCTTACCAAAATCTTTCCAAGAAAGAGTTCCTACTAACAGGTGAAAGCAGATTTTGTTTTGGTATATTCACATTCAATAAAATTTGTAAAATCTGATTTTAAAAATAAGCAAAGTAAGGTCACAGGATATAAAATCAATACAAAAGTCAATTGTATTTCAATACTTTGTGAGTTCAAGATTTTCAGAACTGATCAATGAAAATGTCATGATCAAAATGTGACAACTGCAGGGGCTCCCCTGGTGGCGCAGTGGTTGAGAGTCCGCCTGCCGATGCAGGGGACACGGGTTCGTGCCCCGGTCGGGGAGGATCCCACATGCCGCGGAGCGGCTGGGCCCCTGAGCCATGGCCAATGAGCCTGCGCGTCTGGAGCCTGTGCTCCGCAACGGGAGAGGCCACAACAGTGAAAGGCCCACGTATCGTAAAAAAAAAAAAAATGTGACAACTGCACACATTATTTATAATGACAGTACTTTCACATGTTGCATAGGAGGAGGATTACTTCACAGTGGAAAACCTTCCAGGAAGGTTGTATGGGACCATTACCCAGAAAGGTAGAAGGCCACAAAACTCCTAGGTAAATAAAAATCAGAGAGGGTGCTTATGTGTTTAAGTGGTGTCATTTTGCTTACCAGCATATCAGAGCATCTCTGGAAAAGAGAGCTCCAAAGGGCAGCAGGAACTAGAGATTTTTTATTGCCTCAGGGTTTATCCTAAAATAGCTAGCATTGGTAGGGTGCAGTTTTAAAGTGTATGCATGGAAGGCAGGCTCTAAATGGCTAAAAGTATGTTTATTTTGGCCATATTTAAAACAGTTGGTTGCATGAAAATTTGAGGTTGATGACAGAGTTTTTGAGCTAGCAGTATTGGCTCGCTGTAAATATGTAATGAATAACATAAGGGCCAATATACAGGATCTTTAATGCATTTATACAAAAAAACTAAAGGAAAACATTCCAGCAATAAAATTAAGAAAACAATTTTATATACAGTAACAAAAAAATCTTCAAAAGAATAAATTTAACTACATTTAAATAATTAAGGAGTGTAAGCCTTTAAAATGAAAAGTACAAAACGTTTCTAGGAAAAATTAAAGAAGGTGCAGATAAATTTTAAAAATACAGTTGGCCTTTAGAGTCCATTAAAGTATTTTCTTTTTTTTTTTTTTTTTTTGTGGTACGCGGGACTCTCATTGTTGTGGCCTCTCCCGTTGTGGAGCACAGGCTCCGGACGCACAGGCTCCGGACACGCAGGCTCAGTGGACATGGCTCATGGGCCCAGCCACTCTGCGGCATGTGGGATCTTCCCGGACAGGGGCACGAACCCATGTCCCCTGAATCGGCAGGCAGACTCTCAACAACTGCGCCACCAGGGAAGCCCTAAAATATTTTCTTAAAAAAAATTTAGACAGTTCCAGGAAGCAAAAATTGACTTTGCCTTGCACTGGTAATTACTGATATAGTACTTACATTTTATTAGGTATTATATGTAATCTATATATGATTTAAAGTACACAGGAGGATGTGTGTAGGTTTTGTACAAATGCATCATTTTATATGAGGCACATTTGATATCATCAGGGTCCTGGAACAAATGCACTACATATATGGAGGATGATTATATCATGTTCATGGATGAGAAGTCTCAATATATTTATATGTTAAATATCAACCGAATTACCAATCACTTCAATATAATTCCTCTCAAAGATCCTGCTCCTTCCAGCAGGTTTTCCTTTTGTTTTAAGAAAATAATAGGCAATCTTAAAATTTAAATGAAAGTTTAAAGAACCTAGAGTAGCCAAACCCTGCCTTACCAAGTGACTGAAGCATGTAGTGTTTTATTAACAGATGTGTAACACTAGTGTTTATATAGGTTACTCTGAGACTTTTATCAATAGAGATACCTAACAGAAAAGAAGCAAAGGAGTTTTTAAACAGGGTAGAATAAAGAATTTCCCATAGTACACAGAAGAACTTTTCACAAAGCTACCCTCAAATTTTCCTTAGAATATTCTTTCATAGAAAGGAAATTATATCCAGGTTTCATACAGTTAGTGATTTTTTTTTGAATCTTGTAAGTCTAGTGTTCTATATTCCTAAGTGATGTTTGGTTAACCAAGGGCATAAGGCTAATAGAGGGGAAGATTTTCAGAAGCCTTAGTTAAACATCTTTATCATATAGGAATGTAGAGAATAGCTTCTTGCTATGGGAAGGAAATACTATGCATGGTGTTCGTTCATTGAGTGAAAGAGATACTAGAAGTGTGATGTATGAAGTTTATAGTTTAAAAAACTTATAATACTATTCTTTCTAAACGCAATTTAAGCTGAACTTAGGTCTATATACTAAAGGAAAATAGAAAAGAGCATTTCAGATTAGGTGGTAAGACTTGTTTCCCATAATGTAAATGTATGCATTTTTCACAAGATAAATGAAAGGAATATGATACACAGTGTTCTTTCAGCATAAGAAACTCAACAAAAATTGTCAGCATGTACTGAAATACATGACAGGTTTCATGCCTACACTTTCTAAGGTTTGCTTTGAAGCTGCAGTAAACTCTGTGCTATCAAGTAGAAAATCAGTGAAAACCATTCTTTGGAGCTTACCCCAAATGGCTGCAGAAAGTGGTGTATTATTTATATATTTTTATTTTTTATTTTCTTAATTAATTTTTATTGGAGTATAGTTGCTTTACAATGTTGTGTTAGCTTCTATTGCACACCAAAATGAATCAGCCATACATTTAAATATATCTCCTCCCTTTGGATTTCCCTCCCATTTGGGACACCACAGTGCATTAGGTAGAGTTCCCTGTGTTATACATTATGTTCCCCTCAGTTGTCTATTTTTTTGTGTGTGTGTGGTACGTGGGCCTCTCACTGTTGTGGCCTCTCCCATTGCAGAGCACAGGCTCCGGACGTGCAGGCTCAGTGGCCATGGCTCACGGGTGCAGCCGCTCCATGGCATGCCGGATCCTCTCAGACTGGGGCACGAACCTGTGTCCCCTGCATCGGCAGGCAGACTCCCAACCACTGCACCACCAGGGAAGCCCCAGTTGTCTATTTTATACATAGTATCAATAGTATATATGTGTTGAGCCCAATCTCCCAATTCCTGCCACCCCACTCCTTTTGCCCCTGGTATCCATACATTTGTTCTCTATGTCTCTGTCTCTAATTCTTCTTTGCAAGTAAGGTCATCTATAACATTTTTCTAGATTCCAAATATATGCATTAATATACAATATTTGTTTTCTGTTTCTGACTAACTTCACTCTGTATAACACTCTCTAAGTCCATCTGCATCTCTACAAATGAGCCAATTTTTTTCCTTTATATGGCTGAGTAATATTCCATTGTATATATGTACCACATTTTCTTTATCCATTCCTCTGTGGATGGACATTTAGGTTGCTTCCATGTCCTGGCTATTGTAAATAATGATGCTATGAACATTGGGGTGCATGTGTCTTTTTGAATTAAGGTTTTCTCTGGGTATATGCCTAATAGTGGGATTGCTAGGTCATATGGTAATTCTAGTTTTAGTTTTTTAAGGAACCTCCATACTGTTCTACACAGTGGCTGTGGCTGTATCAATTTACATTCCCACCAACAGTGCAAGATGGTTGCCTTTTCTCCACACTCTCTTCAGCATTTATTGCTTGTAGATTTTTTGATGATGACCATTCTAACCACTGTGAGGTGATACCTCATTGTAGTTTTGATTTGCATTTCTCTAATAATTAGTGAAATTGAGCAGCTTTTCATGTGTTTGTTGGCCATCTGGATTTCTTCTCAGGAGAAATGTCTATTTAGGACTTCCACCCATTTGTTGCCTGGGTGGTTTGTTTTTTCGATATTGAGCTGCATAAGCTGCTTGTATAGTTTGCAGATGAATCTTTGTCATTTGCATTGTTTGCAAATATTTTCTCCCATTCTGAGGGCAGTCTTTTCATCTTGCTTATGGTTTTTTTTGCTGTGCAAAAGATTTTAACTTTAATTAAGCCCCATTTGTTTCTTTTTCTTTTCATTACTCTAAGAGGTGGGTCAAAAAATATCTTGCTGTGATCTATGTCAAAGATTGCTCTATGTTTTCTTCTAAGAGTTTTATAGTCTTACCTTACATTTAGATTTTTAATCCATTTTGAGTTTATTTATGTGTATGATGTTAGCGAGTATTCTAATTTCTTTCCTTTACATGTAGTTGTCCAGTTTTCCCAGCACCACTTATTGAAAAGGCTATCTTTGCTCCATTGTATATTCTGGTCTCCTTTGTGATAGCTTAGTTACCATAGGTGCATGGATTTATCTCTGGGCTTTCTATCCTGTTTCATTGATCTATATTCCTGTTTTTGTGCCAGTACCATACTTTCTTGATTACTGTAGCTTTGTAGTATAGTCTGAAATCAGGGAACCTGATTCCTCCAGCTCTGTTCTTCTTTCTCAAGATTGATTTTTCTATTCGGGGTCTTTTGTGTTTCTGTACAAATTATAAAACTTTTTGTTCTAGTTATGTGAAAAATGCCCTTGGTGATTTGATAGGGATTGCATTGAATCTGTAAATTGCTTTGTGTAGTATAGTCATTTTGAGAATGTTGATTCTTCTAATCCAAGAGCATGGTCTATTTCTCCATCTGTTGGTATCATCTTTGATTTCTTTCATCAGAATCATATAGTTTTCTGTGTACAGGTCTTTTCCTCCTTAGGTAGTTTTATTCCTAGGTATTTTATTCTTTTTGTTCATATGATAAATGGGATTGTTTCCTTAATTTCTCTTTCTGTTATTTTGTTTTTAGTGTATAGGAATGCAAGATATTGCTGTGTATTAATTTTGTATCCTGCAAATACTAAATTCATTGACTAGCTCTAGTAGTTTTCTGGTGGCATCTTTATGATTTTCTATTTATAGTGTCATGTTATTTGCAAACAGTGACAGTTTTCCTTCTTTTCCAATTTGCATTCCTTTTATTGCTTTTTCTTCTCTGATTTTTGTGGCTAGGACTCCTAAATCTTTGTTGAATAATAATGGTGAGAGTGGGCACCCTTGCCTTGCTCCTGTTCTTGGAGGAAATATTTTTAGTTTTTCACCATTGAAAATAATGTTTGCTGTGGGTTTGTTATATATCGCTTTTAGTATGTTGAGGTAGGTTCTCTCTATGACCACTTTCTGGAGATCTTTTTATCATTAATAGGTGTTGAATTTTGTCAAAAGCTTTTTCTGCATCTGTTGAGATAATCATTGCTTCTTTTTCTTCAATTTGTTAATATGGTGTACCATGTTGTTTGTTTTGTGTATATTGAAGAAGAATCCTTGCATCTCTGGGATAAATCCTACTTGATCATGGTATATGATCCTTTTAATGTATTGTTGGAATCTGCTAGTATTTTGTTGAGGATTTTTGCATCTGTATTCATCAATGATTTTGGTCAGTAATTTTCTTTTTTTGTGATATCTTTGTCTGGTTTTGGTAACAGGGTGATGGTGGACTCATAGGATGAATTTGGGAGTGTTGCATCCTCTGCAATTATTTGGGAGAGTTTGAGATGGATAGATATTAGCTTTTCTGTAAATATTTGACAGAATTCACCTGAGAAGCCTTCTGGTCCTGGACTTCGGTTTGCTGGAAGATTTTTGATCAGAGTCTCAGTTTCATTAGTTGTGGTGGGTCTGATCATACTTTCTATTTCTTCTTGGTTCAGTCTTGGAAGGTTGTGCTTTTCTAAGTATTTGTCCATTTCTTCTATGTTGTCCTTTTATTGTCATGTAGTTGCTTGTAGTAGTCTCTCTTTTTTTATTTTTGTATTTATGTGGTGTCTATTGTAACTTCTCCTTTTTCATTTCTAATTTTATTGATGAGTGCTCTACCTTTTCTTCTTGATGAGTCTGTCTAAAGGTTTATCATTTTGTTGAGCTTCTCAAGGAACAAGCTTTTAGTTTTATTGATCTTTTCTATTACTTTCTTCATTACTGTTTTATTTATTTCTGCTCTGATCTTTATGATTTCTTTCCTTCTGCTAACTTTGGGTTTTGTTTGTTCTTTCTCTAGTTGCTTTAGGTGTAGTGTTAGGTTGTTTGAGATTTTTCTTGTTTCCTGAGGTAGGATTGTATTGCTATAAACTTCCCTCTTAGAACTGCTTTTATTTCATCCCATTGGTTTTGGGTCATCATATTTTCATTTTCAATTGTTTCTAGATATTTTTTGACTTCTACTTTGATTTCTTCAGTGATCTCTTGCCTATTTAGTAGCGTATCATTTAGGCTCCATACGTTTGCATTTTTTACAGTTTTTTCCTATAACTGATTTCCAATCACATAGTATTGTGATCAGAAAAGATGCTTGATACAATTTCAATTTTCTTAAATTTATTGACGCTTGATTTGTGATGCAAGATGTGGAGAATATTCCTCAAGCACTTGAGAAGAAAGCTTATTCTGCTGCTTTGGGTGGAATGTCCTATAAATATGAGTTAAGTCTCTGGTCTATCATGTCATTTAAAGCTTGTGTTTCCTTATTAATTTTCTGTCTGTATGATCTCTCTATTTGTGTAAGTGGGTTGTTAAAATCCCCACTATTATTATGTTACTGTTTATTTCTCCTTTTATGGATGGTAGAAGTAGTCTTATGTACTGAGGTGCTCCTATGTTGGTACATATATATTCACAATTGTTTTATCTTCTTCTTGGATTGACCCCTTGATCATTATGTAGTGTCCTTCCTTGTTTCTTGTAATAGTCTTTATTTTAAAGTCTATCTTGTCTGATATGAGTATTGCTACTCCAGCTTTCTTTTGATTCTGATTTGCATGGAATAATTTTTTCCATCCCCTCACTTTCAGTGTGTATGTGTCCCTAGTTCTGAAGTGGTTCTCTTGTAGGCAGCATATATACGTGTCTTGTTTTTATATCCATTCAGCTAGTCTGTGTGTTTTGGTTGGAGCATTTATTTCATTTACATTTAAGGTAATTATAGATATGTATGTTCTTATTAACATTTTCTTAATTGTTTTGGGTTTGTTTTTGTAGGTTTTTCTTTTTCTTTTTTTGTGTTTCTCACCTAGAGAAATTCCTTTAACATTTCTTGTAAGGTTTGTTTGGTTGTGCAGAATTCTCTTAGCTTTTGTGATCTGTAAAACTTTTGATTTCTTCATCAAATCTGAATGAGATCTTTTCATCACTGTAAATATATCCTGCCACTCCCTTTTGGCCTACAGAGTTTCTCCTGAAAAATCAGCTGTTAACCTTATGGGGATTCTTTTGTAGGTTATTTGTTGCTTTCCTTTCTGCTTTTAATATTTTTCTTTGTATTTGATTTTTGTTAGTTTGATTAATGTGTCTTGGTGTTTTTCTCCTTGGGTTTACCCTGTATGACACTCTATGCTTCCTGAAATTGGTTGACTATTTTCTTTCCCATGTTAGGGAAGTTTTCAACTATAATCTCTTCAAATATCTTCTCAGAACCTTTCATTTTCTCTTCTTCTATGACCCCTATTATTTGAATATTGGTGTGTTTAATGTTGTCTCAGAGGTCTTTGTGACAGTCCTCAATTTTTTTATTCTTTTTCCTTTATTCTGCTCCTTGGCATTTTTTTCCACTATTCTATCTTCCAGCCCACTTACCCATTCTTTTACTTCATTTATTCTGCTATTGATTCTTTCTCATATTTTTCATTTCAGTTATTGTGTTGTTCATCACTTATTGTTTATTCTTTATTTTTCTAGGTCCTTGTTAAACATTTCTTGAATCTTCTCGATCTGTACATCCATTTTATTTCTGAGATCTTAGATCATCTTTACTACCATTACTCTGAATTCTTTTTCAGATAGATTGACTATTTTCTCTTCATTTATTTAGCCTTTAGAGATTTTACCTTGCTCCTTCATCTGCAGCATATTTCTCTGTCATCTCATTTTGTATAAAGTACTGTGTTTATTGTCTTCTTTCCACTGGCTGCAGGGTAGTAGTTCTTCTTGCTTCTGTTGTCTGGCTCCTGGTGAGTGCAGTAGGTCCAGGGGCTTGTGTAGGCTTCCTGGTGGGAGGGCCTGGTGCCTACACTCTGGTGGGTGGAGTTGAGTCTTTTCCCACTGTACAGCAGGACCTCACCTGGTGGTGTATTTTGGAGTGTTTGTGACCTTAGTATGACTTTAAGCAGCCTGTCTACTGATGGGTGGAGCTGTGTTCCTGTCTTGCTTGTTGTTTGGCATAAGGTATCTAGCACTGGAGGCTGTCAGCAGTTGTGTGTGGCTAGGTCTTGGTGTTGATATGGATACTTCCAGGAGTGCACATGCCAATTAATATCCCCTGGACATGGGAATTCTCTGTTGGTACAGTGTCCTGTTCTCACCAGAGGCCCAGGCCTGACCCCTGACCAGGAACAAAAAGAGCACAAGCCACACAGTTTGGCCTGAGAAAAAAGAAAAGAAAAGGAAAAAAACAGACAAAGAAAACCCAAGACAAATAGCAAAAACAACAGCAAGCAATCAGCAGCAAGAACAACACAGCACACACTTACAACACACCCACACACACAGAAAAAAAAGAAAACAAACAATAAAAATGTGAAGAAAACATAAAATCTACACATAAAAACAATGAAAGAAAAGAAATAACCAAGGAACAGAAACAAGAAAAAAACACAAAGTAACAAACAAGTAAAGTAAAAATGGAAAAATAAAAATTATATATATTTAAAAAGATAATAAATGAAAAATAAAAAATAATAAAAGCAACAACAACAACAACTAAGTAAAATGAAACACAGAAGAAAAGAATAATTGTAATACAAATATTTTCCCAGGGCATCCTCTGTCCGTGTCCTTGCTCCCATAGTGAGCCAGAGCCAATCACCGCCTCCCTGGAGGCCTTCCAATATGTCAAGGTAGATCTCTGTATCTGCTGTGGGTGCTGTGGAGCCAGTTCAGACTCTGACCTGGCCCAGTTCCCACGTGTACTTGTTCCCTGAGTCCGGTGCTGGGAAAGCTAGAATGGTCTCAATTGTTGAAACACTTGTTGTCTATTCAGGTATTCCACAGACACAGTATTTACCCAGCCAATCTCAGGGATTTAATCCACAGCTTGTTCAGATTCACAGAAAGATTTCTGTTCCTCTTCCTTAGTCACACCACCTGTGAGGCTCAGCTTTGGTTTTAACCCCACCTCTGAATGTGCAGTGCATTCAGGCATCTATTCCTTGCCCAGGTGAGAGGGAGCAAAAGCAGCAGCTGCTTGAGGCACACTCACTCACTCATGTTTGGGCAGTGACACTACAGCCACAACTGGGGTGTCTGCAAGTTGCCTGTGGTAGGGAGACTGGCAGGCAGTTGGAACAGATGGTGGTGCACTCGCTCTTGTGGGCCTCCCTCCCAGTGTCCATGGAGGCCAGAACTGGCCTATGGGCGAGGTGGCAGCCCTGTTCCCTGAGTGTCTCTCAACAATAGTGCCTCAATTTTCAGGCAGACCATGCTTTCTCTAGGGGCATTCCTGGACGTGTATTCCCTCACTCCCATCCCCTCTGCTATATCTGCACAGCCAACAGCGTTCTTCTCCCTGATCCATTCTCCCAACCTCATGTTTCAGCACTCAGCCCCCACCAGCATAAGTGAGCTCCCATCCCAGGCAGGTGTGCCCATGGCTGATTCCCAAGGAAGTTTTGGGATACGTAGCACTTAGGCCCCCAGAGCCCTCATGGGTGGAGGAGACGTCAGCCCAAGGGAGGAGTGGGGCAGCTTAGATGAGGGCTCCTCCCCATGCCCACAGAGACTGAAGAAGCTACTAGTTAGGGAAATAGGTTATAATGGTGGTTCTTCCCCTTGCATGCCACTCAATGATGCCTTGTTTTATGGTATCTCAGGATTTTTCCACAGACTTTCCCAGCTGTGGAGCTCCTTACTCCTGTCCCTTCAGGCTGTGTTTTCACAGCCAACAGCTGTCTCCTCCCAGGGTCCATGCTCCAAACCCTGCTTTCCAGCACCCAACCCCCTTTCACAACAGGTGACACATGATTCAAGCTGGAATGTGCAGAGCTGTGGTGTAGAACATGCATGCAGTTCTTACTTTGTCCTGCCTTCCACAGACCATCTGCTGCATTCTCATTTGATCCCCCAAAGGTCTTTTTCTGTCCCAGCTGATTTCCCCACTATGAGGGAGTTTATCTGGGTGTGGGGACCTCCCTTTACCTTCAGCTTCCTGCCAGGGTAACCCTTTTTTGATTCCACTTTTATGTATTTTTTCATCTTTCATTATTTTAGATGTCCAAAGTCTTCCACTGATGTTCAGCAGGTACTCTGTGGGAATTTTTTTATTTGTAGAAGAATTCTTGATATATTTGTGAGGAGTGACGAATTCCACATCCTCCTATTCTGCCACCTTCTGTTCAAAATCCGTTGGTGTATTATTTAAAAGACGTGGAACACTAATGTTTCTATAGGCTTCTGTGAGCCTTCCTCAAAGCAGTAACATACCTGAGAATAGAATCAAAGGCTGTTTCAATCCACATAGAAGGAATAAGTTCCCAAGATATTCAGAGGACCCATTTACAAAGCGACCCTCTAGGTATTTTCCTGGCAGTATTGCTTTGGTAATAAGAAATGATGACTGGGTTGCATAGAGTTAGTGATTATTATCTGATACTTGTAAGCCTAGCATAGTTATATTTCTATGTGCTGTTGAGGTTAGCTAAGTGTGCCTAAGATCAATGGAAGAAAAGTCTTTCAGAATGCATAGTTAAACAGGATACTCATATTAGGAATGTAGTGGATTTCTTCTTTCTATATGATCTAATTACTATCCAATGTTTTCTTTCCTTTGGTAGAAAGAGATACTAGAATTGTGAGGTATGTTGTGTATAGTTTAAGAGAACTTTAGTCCTGCACTTTTCAGAGGTAATTGAAGAATTGCTTGGTCTATGTACCAAAGGAGAATAAACGTGAGGGTCTTTCAGACTCTCTGGAAAGCCTTGTTTTTCATTGTGTAAATGTATGTGTTTTTTACACACTGGATGAAAGAGACTTTATGTAGTGTTCTCTCAGTATAGGGAACTTGTTCCCCAAAAAGTTATGAAAAAATTGAAAGACTTGAGATACCTTCATGCTTACACTTTCACAGGATTTCTATAATGCTACACTAAAGTCTGTGCTCTCAAGGTGAACATCTGTGAAAACTATTCAGAAGACATGAAAGGACCTGAATGCCATATATTAACACATAGGATTTCTTTTCATGAGACTCTTAGGTAAAAGAAATTTGATGCCCAGTGTTCTTTCATCATAGACAACTTACCCAACTGGCTGAAGCAGGTAGTGTATTATTCAAAAGACCTGTATCCCTGTTGTTTGTACTGGATTCTTTAAGCCTTTCCTCAATGCATTTACTTAACCAAGAATAGAATCAAAGGGCTTTTCACCCCTCATAGAACAAAGAAGTACCTGGAGTATTCAGAGGACCACTTGACAAAGCTACACTTGAGAGAAGTTTTCCTGGCACTGTTCTTGCAGCAATAAGAAATTGTACCCAGGCTTGATACAGTGACTGATTATTATCTGATACTTGTAAGCCTAGTGTTGTGAGAGTTATAGTTAACTGAGTGGGCCTAAGGACAATGGAATAAAAGCCATTCAGAAGGCATAGTTAAACAGGATTCTTGTATAAGTAATGTAGTGGTCTGCTTCTTGCGATGCAAACTCAATACTGGTCACTGTGTTCTTTTACTGAGTGGAAGAGGAACAGGAAGTGTGATGTATGGAGTGTATAGTTTAAGAGAACCTTAATACTACACTTTGTGGAAGTATCTGAAGCTATTCTTAGGCGTATGTTCCAAAGGTGAATAGGAACATACAACTTTCAAACTGCCTGGAAGGGATTGATCCCCATAGTGTAATGTATAATATTTTTCACAAGCTAGTAGTACAAATATTTTTTGCAGAGTGTTCTCTCAGTATATGAAATATGTACCCAAAAGTGTCAGCCTATACTCAAAGAGTTGAGAGTCTTGCACACCTACAAATGCTAACTTTTTTTTATTAATTTAATTTAATTTTTTATACAGCAGGTTCTTATTAACTATCCATTTTATGCATATTAGTGTATATATGTAAATCCCAATATCCCAATTCATCCCACCACCACCACCACCCACTTTCCATCCTTGGTGTTCACACGCTCTCTACATCTGTGTCTCTATTTCTGCCTTGCAAACTGGTTGTTCTGTACCATTTTTCTAGATTCCACATATATGCATTAATATACGATATTTGTTTTTCTCTTTCTGACTTACTTCACTCTGTATGACAGTCTCTAGGTACATCCAAGTCTCTGTAAATGACCCAATTTTGTTCCTCTATATGGCTGAATAATATTCTATTTTATATATGTACCACATCTTCTTTATCCATTCATCTGTCGATGTGCATTTAGTTTGCCACCACAAACTGGCTATTGTAAATAGTGCTGCAATGAACATTGGGGTACATGTGTCTTTTTGATTTATGGTTTTTCTCTGGGTATATGCCCAGTAGTGGGATTGCTGGGTCATAAATTCTATTTTTAGTGCTTTAACGAACCTCCATACTGTTTTTTATAGTGGCTGTACCAATCTACATTCCCACCAACAGTGCAAGAGGGTTCCCTTTTCTCCACACCCTCTTCAGCATTTTTGTTTGTAGATTTTCTGATGATGCCCATTCTAACTAGTATGAGGTGATACCTCATTGTAGTTTTGCTTTGCATTTATTTAATAATTAGAGATGTTGAGCATATTTCATGTGCCTCTTGGCTATCTGTATGTCTTCTTTGGAGAAATGTCTATTTAACTCTTCTGCCAATTTTTTGATTGAGTTGTTTGATTTTTAAATATTGAGCTCTTTATATATTTGGAGAGTAATTCTTTGTCCATTGATTCATTTGCAAATATTTTTTTCCCATTCTGAGGGTTGTCTTTTCGTCTTGTTTATAGTTTCCTTTGTTGTGCAAAAGCTTTTAAGTTTCATTAGGCCTCATTTGTTTATTTTTGTTTTTATTTCCATTACTCTAGAAGGTGGAACAAAAAAGATCTTGTTGTGGTTTATGTCAAAGAATGTTCTTCCTATGTTTTCCTCTAGGAGCTTTATAGTGTCCAGAAACCCACAGCAAACATTATTCTTAATGGTGAAAAACTGAAAGCATTTCCTCTAAGATCAGGAACAAGACAAGGATGTCCACTCTCACCACTATTATTCAACAGAGTTTTGGAAGTCCTAGTCTCAGCCATCAGACAAGAAAAAGAAATAAAAGGAATACAAATTGGAAAAGAAGTAAAACTGTCACTGCTTGCAGATGACATGATACTATACATAGAAAACCCTAAAGATCCCACCAGAAAACTACTAGAACTAATCAATGAATTTGGTAAAGTTGCAGGATACAAAATTAATGCACAGAAATCTCTCACATTCCTATACAGTAACAATGAATTATCAGAAAGAGAAATTAAGGAAACAGTCCCATTCACCATTGCAACATAAAGAATAAAATACCTAGGAATAAACCTACCTACAGACGTAAAAGACTTGTACTCAGAAAACTATAAAACACTGATGAAAGAAATCAAAGATGACACAAACAGTTGGAGAGATATACCATGTTCTTGGTTTGGAAGAATCGATATTGTGAAAATGACTATTCTACCCAAATCAATCTACAGATTCAGTGCAATCTCTATCAAATTACCAATGACATTTTTTACAGAACTAGAACAAAAAACCTTAAAATTTGTATGGAGATGCAAAAGACCCCAAATAGCCAAAGTAAAGTCCCCGAATAAACAAAGCAATCTTGAGGGAAAAAACAGAGGTGAAGGAATCAGACTCCCTGACTCCAGCTTATACTGCAAAGCTACAGTAATCAAGACAATATGGTACTGGCACAAAAACAGAAATATAGATCAATGGAACAGGATGGAAAGCCCAGAGATAAACCCACACATCTATGGTCAACTAATCTATGACAAAGGAGACAAGGATATACAATGGAGAAAAGACAGTCTCTTCACTAAGCAGTGCTGGGAAAACTGGACAGCTACCTGTAAAAAATGAAATTAGAACACTCTCTAACACTGTACACAAAAATAAACTCAAAATGGATTAAAGACCTAAATGCAAATTATAAGGTTTCTTGAAAACTTCATTTAAGCTCTGTGCTCTCAAGGCAATATCAGTGAAAACTGTCCTAAAGTCATGGAGGGACCTGTTTCTCATATACCAAATATATGTACTTTTTAAATCTTGAAGAAAGAAATTTGATGCACAGTGTTCTTTCAGTATTGTGAACTTAACCCAGTTTCATGAACAGGTCATATGTTATATAAAATACGTGTAATTCTATGGTTTCTATAGTCTCTTTGAGACTTTCCTCAATGCAGTTACCTAATGAGAGTAGAATCAAAGGCCTTTTCAACCCACATAGTAGGTAAAATTTCCCTCAATATTCAGAGGACCTTATACAAAGCTAATCCCAAGTAGATTATCTGCCAGTGTTCTTTCAATATTAGGAAAAATTACCCATGTTTGATACATTTAGCAATTCTTTTTCTGATATGTGTAAACCTAGCATTGCTGTATTCCTATGTGTTGTTGAAGTTAACTGAGTGTGCTTAAGTACAATCGAAGAAAAACCTTTCAGAAGGCATAGTTAAGCAGGATTCTCTTCTAAGGAATGTAGCAGACTGCTTCTTTCTGTGTGAACTAAGTACTATGCACTATGTTCTTTCATTTCATGAAAGATATACTAGAAGTGTGATATATGTAGTGTGTACTTTTAGAGAACTTTAATGTAGCTCTTTCTAGAGGTAATTTAAACTGCACTTAGGTTTATGTTCCAAATGTGAATAGTAGTGAGAATATTTCAAACTCTCTAGTTAAGCTTGTTTCCCATAGTGGAAATATATGTATTTTTCACAAGCTAGTTGAAAGAAATTTTATGCAGTGTTCTCTCAGTACATATAACTTGTACCCAAAAGCATAAGCACGTACTGAAAGACTTGAGAGACCTGAATAGCTATACTTCCTAAGTTTTACTTGAAAGCTGCTCTAAGTTCTGCACTCTCAAGATGTATATCAGTGAAAACAGTTCAGAAGACATGGAAGGACTTGCTTCCCAAATATTTTTTTTTACAAGCTAAATGAAAGAAATTATGTATTGTTTTCTTCAGTATAGGAAACTTACCCAAACTGGCTGAAGCAGGTCCTGACTATTTAACAGACAAATAAAAGTCTAAGCTCTTTGAGTTTTTCCTCAACACAGTTACTTGGTAATAGAATCCAGTGCCTTTTCTACCCACATAGAACAAAGAAGTTCCCACAGTATTCAGAGGATATTTTTACAAAGCTACCTCCAAGTTGTTTTCTTGGCAATGTTCTTTCAGTAATACGAATTATAGTTAGTTTTGATATATTTAATATTTCTTTTTGATACTTGTAAGCCTAGCTTATCTATATTCCTGAGTGATGAAGTTAACTAAGTGTGCTTATGGAAGAAAAGCCTTTCAGAAGGCATAGTTAAACAGTATTATCAAATAAGGAACATAGAGGAACATGCTTCTGGCAAAGTGAACTAAGCATTCTATTCTTGCAATGAGTGGAAGAGATATTAAGAGTGTGATGTATGTAGTGTACAGTTTAAGAGAAAGTTAATAGTGCTCTTTGTAGAGGTAGTTTAAGGTACGCTTAGGTCTATGTTCCAAAGGCAAATAGAATTGAGAGCCTTTCAGACTGGAAAGACTTATTTCCCAGAGTTTAAATATGTGTGTGTTTCACTATCCAAATGAAAGAAAACTTATGCAGTGTTCTTTCAGTATATGGAAATTGCACCCAAAAGTTTGCACATGAACTGAAATACTTGAGACCTGCACACCTACACTTTCTAAGGTTTACTTTAAAGCTGCACTAAGGTCTGTGCTCTCAAAGCAAACATCACTGAAAATTGTTCAGAAGGCATGGAAGCACATCTTTCCATATACTAGATATATGTGTTTTTTACAATCTAGATGAAATAAATTTGATGCACAGTCCTCTTTCAGTATAAGGAACTTACGCCAAATGACTGAAGTTGATAGAGTATTATTTAAAAAACATGTAACGCTAGTGTTTCTATAGGCTTATTTGAGCATTTTCTCCATTCAGGCTTCTAACTGAAAATAGAAATAAAGACATTTTCAACCCGTGTAAAATGGAGAATTTCACATAGTAACCAGAAAACCTTTTCATACAGCCATCCACAAGAATTTTTCTTGGCAGTCTTCTTTCAGTGAAAGGAAATCATACCCAAGTTTGATACACTTAGTGATTTATTTTTCTACATATTGTTGAGACTAAGTGTATTTTAGGTGATTGGAGTGGAAGCTTTTCAGAAGTTAAGGTTAAACAGATTTCTCCTATAATGAATATAGAGGATTTCTTCTTGTTATAAACAGGTTTGATAAAAATCAAATTTGTCAGTCTTACAGTACTTGATTCCAGTACTTAATATAAAGCTACAATAATTGAGGTAGTGTGGTATTGATGTCATAACTCACAAATAATTTAAATTGACATATGATCTAAAAACAGATCCATGCATATATGACCAATTAATTTTTCAACAAAAGTGTCAGGGTTATTCATGAAAAAGCATAATTTTTGTAACACAATGCTGGTTGTGAATATCTATATAGAAATAAATGAACATAGATCCTTATTTCACTCATATAAAAATATAACTCAAAATAGATCTGAGACATAAATTAAAGCTATGTCTATAAAATTTCCAGAAGAAACAAAGTAGAATCTCTTTGCAACTTTAGGTTGTACAAAGATTATATACAACAACAAAAGTATGACCCATAAAAGGATAAAAAGTGATTAATTGGACTTCCTCAAAATTTAATAGAAAAGTTTGCTTTTCAAAATACATTGTTAAGAAAATTAATAGATATATCTCAGACTGGTAAATTATTGGCAACAATATATATGATGAAAGAGTTGTATCCAAGAATATGTATAAAACAACTCTAACACTTAATAAGGCAAACAATCCAATTTAAAGCTGCACAAACTCAGCAATAAAAAATAATGAAATTTTGTCTTTTGTGACAACATGGATGACCTGGAAGTTATTATGCTTACTGAAATAACTCAGACAGAAAATGACAACTATGTCTACTTATATGTGGAATCTAAAAATTAAAACAAATAAATATAACAAAACAGAGGGCTGAAGGTTGGGAGGACAAAATAAATGTTGGGCTTAGGTAGTACAAACTACTAGATATGAAATAAATGTTACAAGAATGTAATATACAGCACAGGGAATATAGCTAATATTTTATAATAAATTAATATGGAGTATAACCTATAAACTATTAAAGCACTATGTTATATACCTGAAACTAACATTATATTGTAAGACAACTATACTTGAATTATAACAATGCACAAAAGTTTGGACAATTCACCAAAAATATATGAAATGACAAATAAACATATAAAAAGATGCTTAGCATAAATATTAATTTTAAAATGTAATGAGATACAATTATACATGTATTAGATGGATTCACATTTAAAACTGATGACCATACAATGTGTTGGCAGGGAGAGGAATAAACTAGAACTCTGATAGACTTTGATGGGAATGTAAAATATTGCAGTCACTTTAAGAAACAGTTTAGCAGATTTTTAAATGTTAACATATAACTTCTATATAACCTAGCATTTCCACTCCTAGGTATATACCATGATAATGTGATTATCATATCTTCAAGTACAGGGAATTTATTTTATTGAGCACACCAGCTACTTAACTCTGAAACTGATCACTGTTTTCACACAAGGTCTGGATTTCCATGAGTTACTTCCAGCCAATAGTTGATCATTAAAATGTTTCTGACACAAGCCCATTCCTAAGGGGTACAGAAATCCTTTAAGAGTAGAGTTTGACTTGAGGGCCTCTGTCTTGCCAAATTTTCCTTGGATATATGGGGCAGCCTAACACTTTCACCTAATCTTCCTTTCTTCTCTCCTTCACTTGAGGTTAGACTTGCATTGAAATCTAACAATCTCTCCCAGGCTCTTCAACACCCTTGTTATTTTCCCTAATAGTTCTAATGAATAATGCATACTAAATCCTGTCTTGGTTTTGGTTTCTCAGAGGACCTAACCAAATATGAGATTATTGTATTCTCTTACACAGTCAATGCACATGAAAGTTTACCATAACTTTATACTTTCTCTTGCTCTTATTTCCTAAACTTCTGAGCTTCCATCTTGTATCACTTAATTTCCTCCTATAAAATACCTATTAATATTACACTTTGTCTACTAGAGACAAATTATATCAGTTTATGTTTGTCTGAAAATATATTTATGTACCTCAATTTTTTGCTCTAATAAATATAAGTCATTGTTAGGGCTTATGATTCAGTATTTTCTTGTCTTAGGGATTGTACAACTACTAGATTCTATCTGATGGCATGTTGTGATATTCCTTTCTCAGAAGCATAGATACCTTTTTAAATGATATTCTAGTTTATAACTGTCATGGATGGATGAATCAAAATAGTTGAATTTGGTACAAGTTCAGTGCTATTTTCCTTAAGAATTAATTCATCTTTCTTCACTTAAGGTATTAAAATAGTAACACCTGGCCTAAAGCAAAACCTACAGAAATTGTTTTTCATCCACATAGCTTCAGATTTTAACAAACGGATCTTTTTTCAAAATATCAATATTTATGGAGAAGGGAGTACACACAGATCCCGTCTTGTAATAGAAGCCAAATGGCACACCTTTGATCGTGTTTGGCAAGTGACTACAGACTTAGAAAACCCTAACCAAATTTTCTATTTACAAAACATTAGTGAACATGAAGCTTTATTTATTTTTTTAAAGTCAGAGTTCAGCATGAATGTGGTACAGTTCTTCCACATTATTTTTTTTTAACATAAACCACCTCTCTCTTCAGAGTAATCTTGACTTTTAATATTGAAAATTTTGTTTCTGAGAATGGTCATCATTCTAAAACTGCATGTTGTTCAACTTCATATTTTCTTCCAGGACTTGAAAGAGCTTATCTTCTTGAAATCTAGTTTTCAGTGTTTCTATTGAGGAATCGCTGTTATTTTTCTCAATGCTCCTTTGAAGGATATGTGTTTTTTCTTCAGTTCTTTAAAATTTTTTTCTTCTTGTGTTTAGTTTTCAAAATACATGAGATCCTGTGTGTCTTAGGATGTATTCTCTTGAAACAAAACTTGAGGGAGTGATTCTTGTGGAGCTTACTGTGGAAGTGTTCTCAAGAAAAGTATAGTGAGCAAAGCAAGGTGGGGGATATGATAAAAAGCTAATTAAAAATGTGATATCAGCTGAAATTTAGCTTCGACCTGATGTTCCAGGAAGCTCTGCAGTATGAATTGCCTTATTGAATTAGACCTACCTAAGGAAAGAATTTGAAGTCCAGCCTTTCCTATCCCTTTTACCTTTGTTAGTAATTGCATGAGAGTCTGTACTTGGGGACAGGTTAATCTCCTGAGTGAGGTGGCTCTCTTTTGTCTAAGAGGAATTATCTGAAATGGGTAGTTTTCAGCAAATGGCAAATACTACTCACAGTAGTGTGTAAATCTTTGTATTGGCCTGTTTACTGGGATCTAGTTGTGACATATAACAGAAACTGCAATGTGCTTAGTTGTGGTATTTTCTGTTTTGGTCCAGATTGGAGTTCTTAGTGTTTTTGTGTTTGTATCTTAGAGTCTATCATGAGTTTCGGATGTTCTTAGCCATTTATTTACTTTCTTCATTGGTTCAGATTTATTTTCTCTATTGTAATTCTGGGACTTCAATTACATGCTTATTATAATTTTCACTATGTCTGTAATATCCCTTACATCATTTTCTCTAATTAAAATTATTTTACCATTAGTATAAATATTTAACTCTGACCTAGTTTTATATTTAATTATTCTGTTTGCATGTATTTCTAATTTGCTATTGTACTCAGGCATTTAGTACTTAAATTTATGTTTTTGTATTTTAGGCACTAGAATTTCCTTTTGCATAAGTTCCATTTATAAGTTCCATTTCTGCTGAAATTTTCTACCTTGTTTTTAATTCCTTGAATTTATTAATGAAAAAAATATTACAAAGTTCACATAGGATAATTCCATTATTTGGAAGTGTTGTATCTATAGTTTTGGTTTTCTTTTTGTTTTTCCTTTTTCTCTCTGTTTTCACTCATCTAGTTTTCTTATAATTGCTTGTTTTTGTTTTTTTTTTTGATTGAGTACAAGTCATTACATTTGGGGAAAATTAGAGATAATTTGAGACTGAACAATTTTATCTTACTCCAGAAGACATTTAGTTTTGCTTCTAGTGATCAATCTAGTGGCATGAGCAATTCTAGATAAAATTTAGTCAGTAGTAATTTGATAAGATTTGAAGATGAGTTTCAGTCTCTGTGAGACATGGTTTATTTCCCATTCATCATTACATCTAAGGTGTAGAATTTTTGAAGTATAGACTAAAAGTCTATAAAGACTCTAAAGTTCAATTTTTGTTTTACCACCTCTGTGAGTCTGCATAAATCTATTCTCATGTCACTTCATCTTAGGTATTACTTGTGTTTCAAGAGAAACACATTCCAAATGTTGACTCACCTCTCTGAACATAGTTTCTCTACCAGATAAGAGCTTAGCCCCACAAATCTTCCTTATCTTCCTTGGTAGTTTTCAAAGGGACTTAAAGAGATTAGTGAATATTTTATCTAGGTTTTCTGGTTGTTCTAAGTGGATAATGTTAGTCTGAAAGTAGTACTTGCTGAAGAGCAGTACTCTATAGAATCATTCCAATATAGGAAGTGGCCCTTGCTATATGTGGTTCATCTTCATATTTGGCAACCATGCACAATGTGGTATCCTCTTTGAGAAACAACCATAGCAATAGAAATGATTTTGACTCCTAGCAGGAAATTATGGATACTCAAATGCTACTACATGGTGGTCTGATGGTAATTTCCATTACCCAGTGGCAGTGTATTGGAAGTGGTCCTGTCTTAGACTCTTGGTAACAATAAAGAGGTCAGAATCAAAAATCTGTATTCCTATATTAATATACTTCATTTACAATTATGACTGACAAACTTAAGGCAATTTTTTACTATTCAAGGAGCCTGTTTTTATAAAGAAAAGTTACATTCTTGGGAATCATTGATAAGTATTATCTATGTAATTTTAAACTACAGTGAGTTTTCTTTTTACAAAGTATAAGAAGCAAAAGTAATTATCATACTTCAACTTATACCTTGTAGGATTTTTTAGTTCCTTGTCTAATTAAATGGGTCTGAGGTATATCTGCTGAGGATTATACAAGAAAATAAAGAATGAATTCTATAGAACTACACAGATTGTTGGAAAGACAATACCTGTATATTTCCTGTGTGACAAAAATTATCTTAAGGAAGAAACATTGGCACATGAGGTCCTAAAATCAAAGTAAAATGTCTTGAAATTTTCTTTATGAAGCAGATTTTTCTAGATTTTTAGTTTCACTGAAAGTAATTTATTGAAAAAAATAGTTTTTCAATTTTCTCATAAAGCAAAACCATTAATTTGCTTACCTAACATCATGGGCAGAAATAAAAATATGTTAGTGCTTTCTTGCTCATATCCATAAATGTTAAAGTTTACTTGAGTAACTGTACTCTGGCTTCTTTATAAAGACATTTGAAGTTAGATCTCTGCAGCTTGTTTATTATTATTATAATTTAATGATTGACCTATCCTGATTTCAGGCAAATGTTAATTTCGAGAGATGTTGATAATCTGAAAAATAGGTCATGGTTGGTTTATTTGACATTAAAACATAATATTAAGGCACAAGACATCGGAATATATTTAATATAATTTAACCACATCATGCAATTTAAGAGAACAGTCATTATAAGCTAAATTAGAGAGTGATCATTGTAAGATAATTAAAAAAAATTGATATTATTTTTATATTACTACATATGGGAATAAAAATTAACACAAATACAACAATTCAGCTTGGATTTGGCTACATTCTGCTATCTCCTTTATTTCTCCATTGCTGAAAATGGCTAGAATTTAATCAGTTTTCAAAAATTTACCAACTATACTTTTTAATCTCTGTTTTTATTTATGTTTTCTATACTCTTAAAACTGCTTAAAATGTATTCAACTGAAAAATGCTTTGCTTTTAAGCATTTGCTTATTATGTGCAAATGTATGAAAACGCTTATAGATATTTGCTACCTTTCAGAAAGTAGTATGGTAGTTTTGATAAATGCTGAATTGAAGGAAACAGAAGAAAATATAAAGCTAATATTATTGCTTGAAACATCACTCTGAGGTAGTTAATTGTACTAACTCATAGATAAAATTAACTAAGTTGTTGATTGGATATATAACATGCCCTATGTTACATAGATATTAATTAAGAGAAATTTAATGAAATCAGGGTCTGTATGATTTAAATTTCAAGGCATGAAAGAGGAACATAAGGAAAAGTTAAGCTTGGAAGAAATGAATGAATGCCAGAATTGAGATAATATTTTGAATATTTATTTTCATAGAAAAAAGTGAATCTACATCTATATGGCAAAATACCAGAGAAATGTATAACCCTTAAAACAGGCTTTAGATTATAATCACCAAAGGAAAAATAAAAAGTAAAAATAAAAATAGCTGTGAAAACATCCAAACAATTCATGCACTATAGTCAAATATCTGGATATTTCAAAATAGTTAGAAAATTGATTGGATTTCTTAGTTATCAACCAACACAAAGACAGCAGTTAATGTTGATTCATTTGAGCCTTGTATTATTGAAATTGAAGTTTACTTAATATCATTTTGTGCTATCAACAAAGACTAACACGTTAAAGCTAAGTCAGCTAATTTGTGTATTCAGCCTATTTTCAACTTGTCCTTGACCCACTCAAAATGTGTTCACAGACACACACACACACACACACACACACACGAATACAAATTCTCACAGGTATACTTTTAAAATTTCATCCTGACACTTGAATTTGCAGAAACAGCCACTGAATATTTCACCCACTACACATAGGGAGCTTCTTGAAATTAGAAGTAGTATTGTACTTATCACATTCAAAAATATATGTGTGTATATATAATAAATAATACATAAAATTACATATACAAATATATAATTTTTCATAGTACAGTAAGAGGGATATTTTAAAACACATATATGACTGTATTAGTTCTATATATAAATACTTTGACTTGTGTATTTAAGAGTAACAATAATGTGTAGTCTTAGTATAGTCCAAAAGGCTGCCTCCTGTGTTTCATCTTGAATCAGTCCCTACCTCATTCATTCTGTAGCTATTCATTCCTAGCATTGCATCCACAATGGCCCTCTTTCTTATCTTCAAACATATTACACTAAAAGTTTTTAGAAATGCTTTACCCTCAGTTTTGAATGCATCTTTTACTCCCTAAATTTGACCTTAATTTTCTTTGGACTAAGAAAATAATTCCTGATCAGACTCCTCCCTCTCCTAGATCCAGTTTCTCTCCTACTGCATCCTTGTACTTCATTTTTGTACTAAGTATTATGATTACTATCAATAAAAATCATCAGTTATTTGTTTAGCATGTATCCCAGTCATCAACAGTATTAGATCTGAGACCAATTGTTCATTACCATATTCCCAGGACCAAAAACATTGATAGGTTTATTCATATTAGAAACGCAGTAAATATTTAATAATGTAATGTGTTCCTTAGCACTTATTAAGCATCATATTTATTGAATAAATGAGAAACCTGGAAACAATGGCTCAGACTAAAAAATGTAAGTCAATCATTAATTGATTAATTAATTAATTATTATGACAAGTGCAAAAATGATTTAAAAAATATTTAAAAAACAATCTCATTCTCATGGGAAAAAAAATGTGTGAAATCCTCCTTTGTGATCCAGAAAACTCAAGCTAATAAACTATAGATAAGGCAAAGAGCCCTAAGGATTCCCACTTGAGAAGTTAAGCCAAATACAAATCAACAATAATAAAAAATAAATACATAGGTAAAGAATAGACACAACATGAGTTAAATCAGAAAAAAACAAAAACAGCAATAATAGAAGCCTGAAGATTTTACATACTATAATTTTCTGTCTCAAAACCAGAAAATAAAATAAAAATGAAAAAAAAGGAAACCCACAAAATATTATAAATAAATATGAGAAATTATCAAAAACCAAGAATATTTGAAGGGGAAAACATAATTTTTAGACATGAAAATTGAATTATTGAAACAAAACTGACTGGATAAATAAAATAGATAGAAGAAGAAAGAATCAGTCAACTACATGATAATCTGAAGAAGTTTCTCAGAAGTAAGTTAGAGAGACAATTAAATAATTATGAGAAAACTTAACAGACATGTAGAGCAGAATGAGAAGACATAATGTATGTAATGGGAATAGAAGTCCTAAGATGAGAAAATATAAACAATAGGAGAAAGGCAATATTTGAAAATATAATGGCTTAGATTTTTCAGGATTGTCAATAGATTTCACTGTGCGTATTTGGAAACCACTATAAATGAACAGAAAGCTATATAAAAAGATATCAACTACATATACTCTAATAAAACTTCAGAGCATCAAATACACAAAAAAAAACTTTAAAAAGTCAGAATTTAAAGATACATTATTTTCATAAGAAAAAAAAATTTTATCTCAGTAGACTGTTTATTTAAAAATATAGAAGACAGAGGATAGTGGAAAATTCTGTGAGAGAAAATAATCCTCAAACCAATATTTTGCTTTCAGCTAAATTATAATTCAAGAAAATTTTAAAAGGTAGTTTTAGGCTAATCACAAGAGACCTTTAGTAAAAATATATATATATAAATGCCACCCAAAAAAAGAGAATACACATGCTTTAAAAATAAATATGGAGCATGAAAAGTAACAGTGGGGAAAAAGCTCTAGAAAAAGTTTAGAAAGTTAACAACATAATCTCATAACACATATTTAATAAATTTGGTGTCAATAATATAAAGCTAATATTCAAGATTATCCAAACATTCAGAAAGCCACAAACTTTTAAAATCATATGTTTAAGAAATTAAATTAAATTTACATAATATTTAGAAACAACTGTTCATCTAAGAAGAATAAAAAATTTACTAACCATTTAGAATACAAAATTTTGAAAGAGTAGACAAAATCCCTCTCACCAAAAGACAACAGAATGAGTGAGTTTACAATACAAATTCTACCAAGGCTTCAAAGAAGTGATGATTTGTAATTTTACTCAATATATTCTGGTGACAAAAAAAAATGATTAAAAGATGTATTATATATATGTATTAGGTGTCTAGTGTAAATTTAGTTACCAAAGTACTAGAACAGGCACATAAAAATATTAACTATAAGCAAGCCAAATATAGTAATTTATAAAAATAGAGGGCTTTTTAGCAAAATAATTATCATTATTTTTTCACTATATTATGAATAATATAGTGAATAAATTAAATTAAACAACAAAATTAATATAATTTCAATAGTGAGTAAAAAACTTTGCTATAATTTAACCAATATTTATCACTTACAACAAACAAAATGAACAACTCTAACCTGAAACAGATGTGAACATCTCTTACTGAGAAGGACATGGAACATTTGTGTACAATTATTTCTTTAAAATTGTATATATGAGATTAATCCTTTGTCTGCTGCTTTGTTTGCAAATATTTTCTCCTAGTCATGGGGCTGACTTTTTGTCTTCTTTATGGTTTCCTTTACTGTGCAAAAGCTTTTAAGTTTCATTAGGTCTCATTTGTTTATTTTTGTTTTTATTTTCATTACTCTAGGAGGTGGATCAAAAAAGATCTTGCTGTAATTTATGTCAAAAAATATTCTTCCTATGTTTTCCTCTAAGAGTTTTATAGTGTTCAGTCTTACATTTATGTCTTTAATCCATTTTGAGTTTCTTTTTGTGCATGATGTTAGGAAGTGTTCTAATTTAATTCTTTTACATGTAGTTGTCCAATTTTCCCAGCACCACTTATTGAACAGGCTATCTTTTCACCATTGTATATTCTTGTCTGCTTTATCATAGATTGGGTGACCATAAAGGCAAGGATTTATCTCTGGGCTTTCTATACTGTTCCATTGATCTATATTTTTCTTTTTGTGTCATTACCATACCGAATTGATTATTGTAGCTTTGTAGTATAGTCTGAAGTTGGGGAGCCTGATTCCTCCAGCTCTGTTTTTCTCTATCAAGATTACCTTGGCTATTTAGGGTCTTTTGTAAATGAAGCAACAGAAAAAGGATTAATCTCCAAAGTATACAAACAGCTCATTGAACTCAATATATATATTTAAAAAAAGTCCAAAAAATGGGTGAAAGACCTAAATAGACATTTCTCTGAAGAAGACATACAGATGGCCAAGAGGCACATGAAAAGATGCTCAACATCACTAATTATTAGAGAAATGCAAATCAAAGCTACAGTGAGTTATCACCTCACACCGGTCAGAATGGCCATCATCAAAAAATCTACAAACAATAAGTGCTGGAGAGGATGTGGAGAAAAGGGAACCCTCCTGCACTGTTGGTAGGAATGTAAATTGACACAGCCACTATGGAGAACAGTATAGAGGTTCCTTAAAAATCTAAAAATAGAACTACCATATGATCCAGCAATCCCACTACTGGGCATATACCCTGAGAAAACCATAATTCAAAACAACACATGTGTTCCAATGTCCATTGCAGCACTATTTACAATAGCCAGGACATGGAAACAACCTAAATGTTCAACAACAGATGAATGGATAAAGAAGATGTGGTACATATATACAATGGAGTATGACTCAGCTATAACAAAGAACGAAATTGGGTCATTTGTAGAGATGTGGATGGACCTAGAGTCTGTCATACAGAGTGAAGTAAGTTAGAAAGGGAAAAACGTATGTTGTATATTAATGCATATATGTGGAATCTAGAAAAATGGTACAGATGAACCTATTTCTGGAGCACAAATGGAGACATAGACATAGAGAACAGACATGTGTGCACAGAATGGAAAATGGAGGGTGGAACAAACAGGGAGATTAGGATTGACATATATACAGTACCAAGTGTAAAATAGATAGCTAGTGCAAACCTGCTGTATAGCACAGGGAACTCAGCTTAGTCCTCTCTGATGACCTAGATTGGTGGGATGGGGGGCTGGGAGGAAGGCCCAGGAGGGAGGGGATATATGTATACATATAGCTAATTCACTTTGTTGTACAGCAGAAACTAGAAAATATTTAAAGAAATAATAGCTGAAAATGTCCCTTACATGAGAAAGGAAACACTAACTCAAGTCCAGGAGGCACAGAGTCCCATACAGGATAAATCCAAGGAGGAACACACTGAGACACATAGTAATCAAATTGACAAAAATTAAAGACAAAGAGAAAATATTAAAAGCAACAAGAGAATCAAGAAATAATATACAAGGGAATCCCCATATGGTTTCCAGCTGCTCTGTCTGCAGAAACACTGCAGGAGAGAAGGAGTAACACAATATATTTGAAGTCATATAGGGAAGAACCTACAACCAAGAATAATCCACCCAGCATGGCTCTTGTTCAGATTAAACAGCTAAATCAAAAGCTTTATAGACAAGCAAAAGGTAAGAGAATCAGCACTAACAAACCAGCATTACAATAAATTCTAAAGGAACTTCTTTAGGCAGAAAAGAAAAGCCCTCACCAAGGAACAAGAAAATTGTGAATGGGAAAATTCATCAGTAAAGGCAAACATATAGTTAAAGTAGGAAATCATCCACACAAAAATATGATATCAACACCAACCATCATGACAGGAGTAGAGTATAAATTCAGGATATTGGAAATATATTTGAAATAAAGTTATCAGCAACTTAAAACAATAACACACACACAACACACATATACACACATACAGGCACAATTATACATATATACATATGAAAGTAGGATATATGAAAAACACATGGTAACCACAAAGCAAAAATCCACCAATAGATACATACATTAAAAAATAAAAAAGCAATCCAAACACAACACTAAAGATAGACATCAAATCATGAGAGACATCAAATTATTTGATTTGTCATCAAATCATGACATCAAAGAGATAGAGAAGAAAAAAGACCTACAAAAACAAATCCAAAACAATTAAGAAAATGGCAATAAGAACATACATATTGATACTTACCTTAAATGTAAATGGGTTAAATATCCCAACCAAAAGGCATAGACTAGCTGAATGGAAGAAAAAGAAAAAGAAAAAGACCCATATATATGCTGTCTACAAGAGACTCACTTCAGATATAGGGACACACACAAACTGAAAGTGAGGGAATGGAAAAAGCTATTACATGCAAATGGAAATCAAAAGAAAGGTGGAGTAGCAATACACATATCAGACAAATAGACTTTAAAGGTAGTCAAGAGACAAAGAAGGACACTACATAATGATCAAGGGATCAATCCAAGAAGAAGAGATAACAATTGTAAATATATATGTACCCAACATAAGAGCACCCCTATATATAAGGCATATGTTAACAGCCAACGAAGAAGAAATTGACAGTAACATGATAATAGTGAGGGACTTTAACACCCCACTTTCATTAATGGACAGATCACCCAGAAAGAAAATCAATATGGAAACACAGGCCTAAAATGACACATTAGAGCAGATGAAATTAATTGATTTTTATAGAGCATTCCATCTAAAAGCAGTAGAATACACATTCTTCTCAACTGCACATGCAACAGTCTCCAAGATAGATAACACACTGGGTCACAAAGAAAGCCTCATTAAACTTAAGAAAATTGAAATCATGTCAACTATCTTTTCCAACCACAACACTATGAGATTAGAAATCAGCTACAAGGAAAAAAACTAGAAAAGATACAAACACATGGAGGCTAAACAATATGCTTCTAAACAACCAATGGATCACTGAAGAAACCAAAGAGGAAATCAAAAACTACCTAGAGACAAATGAAAATGAAAGCACAACAATCCAAAGCCTATGGGACACAGCAAAAATAGTTCTAAGAGGGAAGTTTATAGCAGTGACTCTTACCTGAGGAAACAAACAAATAAAAAATCATAAATAAACAACCTAACCTTACAATTAAAACAACTAGGTAAAGAAGAACAAACAAAACTGAAAGTTAGTAAAAGAGAAATCATAAATATCAGAGCAGAAACAAATGAAATAGAAACAAAACAATAGAAAAGATCAATGAAACGAAAATCTGGTTCTTTGAAAATATAAACAAAATTGATAAAACTTTAACTAGACTCATCAAAAAAAAAAAAAAGAGAGAGAGAGAGGGCCCAGATCAATAAAATTAGAAATTAAAAAGAAGTTAAAACTGACACCACAGAAATAAAATGGGTCATAAGAGATGCTACAATCAACTAAATGCCAATAAAATGAACAACCTAGAAGAAATGGACACATTCTCAGAAGAGTACACTCTTCCAAGACTGAACAAGGAAGAAATATAAAATATGAAAAAAAAAAAACAGAACTATCTGTGTAAGACTATTCAAAAAAAACTGCAGAGGAAGGAATACTCCCAAATTCATTTTATGAGGCTAGAGTAATCAAAACAGTATATTACAAAGCTATAGTATTCAAAACAAAGACAGACATATGGATCAATGTAAGAGGATAGAAAACCCAGAAATAAACCCACACACCTATGGTCAATTAATCTAAGACAAAGGAGACAAGAATATACAATGGAAGAAAGACAGCCTCTTCAATAAGTGCTGCTGGGAAAACTGGACAGCCACATGTAAAAGAATGAAATTATACCATTCTCTGATGCCATATACAAAAATAAACTCAAAATGGATTAAAAACCTAAATGTAGGACTGACATTATAAAACTTTTGGAGGAAAACATAGGCAGAACATTCTCTGAGAGAAATCACAACAAGATCTTTTCTGAGTCTTCTTCTAGAGTAATGGAAATTAAAACAAAAACAAACAAATTGGACCTAATTAAACTCAAAAGCTTTTGCACAACAAAGGAAACCATACGCAAAATGAAAATACAACACCCGAAATGGGAGAACATATTTTCAAGTGATGTAGCTGACAAGGAATTAATCTCTAAAATTTACAAATAGCTCTTGCAGCTCAATAGCAAACAAAACACAATAAAAATATTGGCAGAAGACCTAAATAGACATTTCTCCAAAGAAGGTGTCCAGATGGCCAAAAGGCACATGAAAAAATGCCCAACATCAATAATTATAAGAGAAGTGCAAATCAAACTACAATGAGATATCACCTCACACTGCTTAGAATGGCTATCATAAAAAAATGTATACAAAAAATAAATTCTGGAGAGGGTGTGGTGAAAAGAGAACCCTCTTATACTTGGTGGGAATGTAAATTGGTACAACCACTATAGAGAACAGCATGAAGGTTCCTAACAAAATTAAAAATAGAACTACCAAATGATCCATCAATCCCACTTGTAGTCATATAGCAAGAGGAAACCATAATTGGAAAAGATACATGCACCCCAATGTTCATTGCAGCAGTATTTCAAATCACCAAGACATGGAAGCAAAGTAAATGTCCATCGACAGATAAATGGATAAAGAATGTGTGGTACACATGTACAATGAAATATTACTCAGCCATAAAAAAGAATGAAATAATGCCATTTGCATGGCATTATGCATGGATGGACCTAGAGATTATTATACTAAGTGAAGGAAGTCAGACAAAGACAAATATCATATGATATCACTTATATGTGGAATCTTAAAAAAAAAAAAAAGAATGATACAAATGAACTTACTTCCAAAACAGAAACAGACTTACAGACTTTGAAAGCATCCTTATGGTTACCAATGGGGAAAGGTTGGGGAGGGATAAGTTAGGAGTTTAGGATTAACAGATACATGCTACTATCCGTATAATAGATAATCAACAAGAACCTGCTGTATAGCACAGGGAACTCTATTCAATATTTTTTAATAACCTATATGGGAAACGAATCTAAAATATGTATATGTATATGTATGACTGAATCACCTGAAACTATCACAGCATTGTAAATGAGCTACACTCCAATATAAAATAAAACTTAAAGAGAAAATAAAATATTCCATATTATTATCAATTGAAATTAAATATTAGAGATTAGTAAACAAATAATCCCTTTGTTTAGCTAACAGGTTGGCATGGAGGCATTTCACAAATTTTGGGGATATATTCTGTTTAGTTTTTAAATCCTTGATTATTGTATAATTAAAGATGACTTTCCAATTCTCAAATATTGTATCCTAAAAAATCTCTAGCCAAGTTGGCAGGAAAATATTGAGTCCTGACATTCTCTATAAAACTATTTAATTTCTGGGGTGTGGAGATTGTACTCTGATTTTTAAACAGGATTCCAAGTTGATTTTTCTGTCAACAGCTCAGCAAAAATACCCAGACAAAAGTCGAGGAAACATTAATCGAAAGAAGAGTAAAAGCAACTGCAGCACTTCAAAAGTGTATGTAAAAATTTCACTCAGATAATCACTAAAATAAAACATTTCTCTATCAAAAGTTGGAAGCATAGAAATGTTTAAGCATGGCAACAATAAAATTACACAATACCTAACACATAGTTGGCTCTCAATAAATGTCTGTTAAATGAATGCCTGATAAATTAAAAAAATTAATATGCCTGAATGTTATGTACTGAATCAGATTAAAAATATTTTAGTACATAATTACAATGCATAATATAATATATAAAGTATATGAAGTCTAGACTGCATTTACAGGACACAGACTAAACAATATTTGCCTTAATATTAGTTAAATCATTCATTAATTTAACAGAAGCTAAACACATTCAACACTGAAAAGAGTCACACTTCCTACAACTTTTCAGTAATGCACAGATATATTCTTTAGGTACACTTCTCTTCCTGTAAAAATCTCATTCCTTCCTAGAGAAATGGAAACTGGGACCCTGTAGCAAAATTTTCATTTTGTTGATGCAACATATGTTCTAAAGTAAAATATGTTTTTATCAACTTCAGTAATAACTTTTAATCAACACAATTTGAATTAAAGCCAGTCTTTTAAAAGTTTACCTTGTGTGATTTCCTTGTATAGGAACCCTGAAGTATTTTAGTGTCCATAGATAAAGATGAGTGACTTTTTCTCGACTTTATGGTTGTATTATTGAGTTGAAATTATTGTAAGAGAGTTTGCAATCATCAGGTATAACTGTAAAAATGTGATTACATTGAAATTTCAAACCCCAGCTTGGCAACCTTTTCTTATTCTCACAATAAATCCCTGAATATTACTATGTTCACATGACATCTTCTTAAGTACACTTTAGTTTGTAAAAAATAATTATTTGGTAATTTCTTACCAAATGTTTAGACTACACAGTTTACTAATGAGTACAACTTCATTTCACCTAAACTGTTAATTTTAACAATAAGTACATACACTATAGAGAGCCATAATATGAAAATATATCTTGATAACTTCACATTAATGTTACAAATACAATATTAACTCTGATTTGATTTGAATTTGAGCTGCATACTTTAATTGAAAAAACTAAACTTAAAAAAATTTTCAACATTGCTCAAATTATGCATAGAAATAATTTTAATATATCCACATTACCTTGTGGGAATAAAGAAAATATGTATGGTACAATATGATTTTGCTGTTAGGATTCTCTATAAGAGAAGAACAGCTCTGTAGTTGCCATAAGGTGATTGTATAGATCTCTTCCCAATAAATAGGCCAGATGTCCATGCTCATAACTTAAACACACACTGAGAAGGTATGAAAAATTTTTACGTTATGGGACTTTCTGAAAAGAGCAGTGCAATGTCTAAGGTGCTACAAAATTGGCTGGAGTGACTTGAGAGAATAAAGAGGTGAATGGCTCTGGTCTTTATTCTGGGTGGGAGTAGGGTGAGGATTCTAAAGTATGCAGGGCTTGTGTTATTAGAAAGTCTTGTAGCACTGGGTGGGGGGTGGGGGCAGGCTTTCTTATTAACTTGCCCAGATGTGGAACAAGAAAGGAAGAACTGGCACTTGAGATTTATCAATAATCGAACATTAAAAAATATTCAGAATATTACACCAGCCTTCAAAAATGTAATAGTCTGACTTTTAATAATTACTGTCCCTCTTCTATCCTACCATGGGAATTTAAAACTCACAGACAAAAACAGATATCTGATTGTTATATCTTATACATAAAATAAATTTGAGAACTATGATAGAGAGTATCTGTGGCCTACCTTAGAGTATATAGTTAGAGAAAGCATCACAAGAGACACTTCTGCAGTAAGAACAAAATAACAAGTGTCAATTAGTCATGCAGTTTCTGAAGGATATGGAAAGCCACAAATAGTTTTAAGTAAGGGAGTCAATAGCTTAATTTATTTATTATTTAGTCAGTATTAAGTCATTGTTTGCAAACTAGAGAGTAGAGTCCAAAAAAATGGTCAGTGTTGGAGGTTATAAAGGTGGTCCAGGATAAAAAAAAAATATGGTGCTTTTTCTAAGGTGGTGGTACTGAATGTAGAGAGAGCTGAAGGCTTTTGAGCATATTTTTAGGTAAAATTGATAGAATTGGCTGAGAGATATAAGACAAAGCAAGTAAGAAAGAGTGACTTTGGCTTTGTTTGTTTTGGTTTTTGGCTTGAGTTTGTGGATGAGAAGATGATCATGCCATTTACTGAAATGAGGGACAAGTGGTAGTGTGAGAAACAAGAGTTATTCTTTGGGGATATTAATAGTAAGATTGCTGTTTGATATTAAAAAAAATTAAAGCAATTGGCTGGCAAGATGCTGGAGTAAAAGGACGTAAGCTCCTTTTGGGCCATCTTATAAAGACACTAAAAATCACAACTAACTGCTGAACAACTATCAAAAAAACCCACTGGAACCTACCAGAAAAGATACCCTATATGCAAAGATAGAGAAGAAACCACAACAGAGGCGTTATTACAGAGTGTTGAGTAGACATCTCTTGCTATACAGAGGGGTAGGAGGGGCACAATCATGATAAAATCAAATCCCACACCTTCCAGGTGGGTGACCCACAAACTGGAAACTAATAATACCACAGAAGTTCTCCCATAGGATTGAAGGTCCTGAGCCCCATGTCAGGCTTCCCAGCTTGGTTGTCTGGCAATGGGAAGAGGTGTCCCCAGAGAATCTGGTTTTGAAAGTCAGTGGGGTTTAATCATAGAAATTCCAGAGGACTGAGGAAAACAGAAACTCCACTCTTGGAGGGTGCACACATTGTTCATGTGAACCAGGTCTCAGGGAGTGAAGCAGTGACCTCATAATAAACAAGGCCAGGACTACCTGCTATTATTGGAGGATCTGTTGTGGAGACGGGAGGTGGCTTTGGCTCACTGTGGGGACAAAGACACTGGTAGTTGCAGTTCTGGTGAGTACTCATTGGCATGAGCACTCCTGGAGACCACCATTTTCTCACCAAGACCTAGCTTGACCTAACAGACTGTAGGTTCCAGTGCTGGGATTCCTCAGGCCAAACAACCAACAGGGTGGGAACACAGCCCCACCCATTGGCAGAAAAGCTGATTAAAGTCTTCCTGAGCATGGCCCTGCTCACCAGAGACCCAAGACCCAGCTCCACACACAAGTGGGCATGAACAAGACCCTCCCACCAGGAAGTCTATACAAGCTTCTTAGACAGCCTAATCTTCTAGAGGGTAGATTGAAGAAGCAAGAATTACAAACCTGCAGCCTGTGGAACAGAAACCACAAACACAGAAAGTTAGATAAAATGAGATGGCAGAGGAATATGTCCCAGATGAAGGAACAAGATAAGACTCAAGAAGAACAGCTAAGTGAAGTGGAGAGAGACAATCTACTGGATTCAGAGCAATGATAGTGAAGATGATCCAAGATCTCAGAAAAAGAATGAAGGCACATATTGAGAAGATGCAAGAAATGTTTAATAAAGAACTAGAAGAACTAAAGAACAAACAAAAATGAACAATACAGTAACTGAACTAAAAAATATACTAGAAGGAATCAATAGCAGAAGACCAGATAAGTGAGTCTGAAGACAGAATGGTAGAAATCAGTGCCACAGAACAGAATAAATAAAAAATAATGAAAAGAAATGAAGACAGTCTATGAAACCTCTGGGACAACATTAAATGCACCAACATAGCATTATAGGGGACCAAGGAAGAGAAGAGAGAGAAAGAATCTGGGAAAATATTCGATCAGATAATAGTGGAAAACTTTCCTAACCTGGGAAAGGAAACAGTCACCAAAGGCCAGGAAGCACAGAGAATTTCAGGAAGGATAAATACAAGGACGAACACACTGGGACACTAGTAATCAAACTAACAAAAAATAAAGACAAAGAAAAAATTTAAAAGCAAGAAGGGAAAAGTAACAAATAATCTACAAGTGACTCACCATAAGATTATCAGCTGATTTTTCAGCAGAAAGTCTGAGGTGATGTAGGGAAGAACCTAAAACCAAGAATACTCTACCCAGCAAAGCTCTCATTCAGATTCAGTGGAGAAATCAAAAGTTTTACAGACAAGAAAAACTAAGAGAATTCAGCATCACCAGACCACCTTTATAAGAAATGCTAAAGGAAATTCTGTAGGTGGAAAAGAAGAGACCCTACTAGATACAGGAAAATTATGAATGGAAAAGCTCACCAGTAAAGGCAAACATAAAATAATGATAGGAAATTATCTTCACACAAATATGATATCAAAACCAGTAATTGTGAGAAGAGGAGCACAAAATGCAGGATATTGGAAATGCATTTGAAATTAAAATACCAGTAACTTAAAACAATCTTGTTTATATATAGACTGCTATTTTAAAAACCTCATGGGAACCACAAATGGAAAATCTACAATAGGTACATATACAAAAAAGAAAAAGGACTCCAAACATAACACTAAAGCTAGTCATCAAATCACAACAGAAGAGAACAAAAGAGGAAGGGAAGAAAAAAGAGCTACAAAAAAAAAAAAAAAACCAAAAACAACAACAACAACAAAAAAAAAACAATTAAGAAAATGGCAATAGGAACACACATATGAATAATTGCTTTAAACATAAATGGATTAAATCCTCCAACCAAAAGACAGAGATGGCTGGATGGATGCACAAAAAAAAAAAAACCCATAAATATGCTGTCTACAAGAAACTCATTTCAGATCTAGGGACACATACACAGTGAAAGTGATGGGAGTGAAAAGCTATTCCATGCAAATGGAAATCAAAAGAAAGCTGGAATAGCAACACTCGTATCAGAAAAATATAGACTTTAAATTAAAGAAGAACACTACATATTGATCAGGGGATCAAACCAAGAAGAAGATATAACAATTGTAAATATACATGCACCAAACATAGGAGCACCTCAATAAATATGGCAAATGCTAACAGCCATAAAAGGAGAAATTGACAGTAACAGAATAATGGTGGGAGACTATAATGCCCGACTTACATCAATGAACAGATCATCCAGACAGAAAATCAATAAGGAAACAAAGGGCTTAAATGACATATTAGATCAATTGGATTTAACTTGTATTTATAGAGCATTTTATCTAAATGCAGCAGATTACACATTTTTCTCAAGAGCACATGGAGAATTCTCCAGGATTGATTACATGTTGGGCCACAAAACAAGGCTCAGTATATTTAAGACAATTAAAATAATGCCCGTCATCTTTTCCAAACATAATTCTATGAGATCAGATATCATCTACAAGAAAATAACTGGAAAAGGCAAAAACACGAGGAGGCTAAACAATATTCTTCTAAACAACCAATTGATCACAGAAAAAAATCAAGAGGAAATCAAAAAATACCTAGAGATGATATCTCATTGTAGTTGTGATTTGCATTTCTCTAATGATTAATGATGTTGAGCATTCTTTCATGTGTTTGTTGGCAATCTGTATATCTCCTTTGGAGAAATGTCTGTTTAGGTCTTCTGTCCATTTTTGGAAAGGGTTGTTTGTTTTTTTGCTATTGTGCTGCATGAGCAGCTTGTAAATTTTGGAGATTAATCCTTTGTCAGTTTATTCATTTGCAAATTTTCTCCCATTCTGAGGGTTGTCTATTGGTCTTGTTTATGGTTTCCTTTGCTGTGCAAAAGCTTTGAAGTTTCATTAGGTCCCATTTGTTTATTTTTATTTCCATTACTCTAGGAGGAGGGTCAAAAAGGATCTTGCTGTGATTTATGTCATAGAGTGTTTTGCCTGTGTTTTCCTCTAAGAGTTTGATAGTTTCTGGCCTTACATTTGGGGTTTTAATCCATTTTGAGCTTATTTTTTTGTATGGTGTTAGGGAGTGTTCTAATCTCATACTTTTACATGTACCTGTCCAGTTTTCCCAGCACCACTTATTGAAGAGGCTGTCATTTCTCCACTGTATATTCTTGCCTCCTTTATCAAAGATAAGGTGACCATATATGCGTGGGTTTATCTCTGGGCTTTCTATCCTGTTCCATTGATCTATATTTATGTTTTTGTGCCAGTACCATACTGTCTTGATTACTGTAGCTTTGTAGTATACTCTGAAATCAGGGAGCCTGATACCTTCAGCTCCATTTTTCGTTCTCAAGATTGTTTGTGCTATTCAGGGTCTTCTGCATTTCCATACAAATTGCGAAATTTTTGTTCTAGTTCTGTGAAAAATGCCAGTGGTAGTTTGATAGGGATTGCATTGAATCTGTAGATTGCTTTGGGTAATAGAGTCATTTTCACAATGTTGATTCTTCCAAGAACATGGTATATCTCTCCATCTATTTGTATCATCTTTAATTTTTTCATCAGTGTCTTATAATTTTCTGCATGCAGGTCTTTTGTCTCCTTATGTAGATTTATTCCTAGATATTTTATTCTTTTTGTTGCAATAGTAAATGGGAGGGTTTTCTTAATTTCACTTTCAGATTTTTCATCATTAGTGTATAGGAATGCTAGAGATTCTGTTCATTAATTATGTATCCTGCTACTTTTCCAAATTCATTGATTAGCTCTAGTAGTTTTCTGGTATCTTTGGGATTCTCTATGTATAGTATCATATCATCTGCATACAGTGACAGCTTTACTTCTTCTTTTCTGATGTGGATTCCTTTTATTTCTTTTCCTGCTCTGATTGCTGTGTCTAAACTTCCAAAACTATGTTGAATAATAGTGGTGACAGTGGGTAAACTTGTCTTGCTCCTGATCTTAGTGGAAATGGTTTCAGTTTTTCACCACTGAGGATGATGTTGGCTGTGGGTTTGTCATATATGGGCTTTATTATGTTGAGGAAAGTTCCCTCTATGCCTACTTCCTGCAGGGTTTTTATCATAAATGGATGTTGAATTTTGTTGAAAGCTTTCTCTGCATCTATTGACATGATTATATGGTTTTACTCCTTCAGTTTGTTAATATGATGTATCATGTAGATTGATTTGCATATATTGAAGAATCCTTGCATTCCTGGAATAAAACACACTTGGTCAAGGTGTATGATCTTTTTAATGTGCTGTTGGATTCTTTTTGCTAGTATTTTGATGAGGATGTTTGCATCTATGTTCATCAGTAATATTAACCTGTAGTTTTCTTTCTTTGTGACATCTTTGTCTGGTTTGATATCAGGGTGATGGTGGCCCCATAGAATGAGTTTGGGAGTGTTCCTCCCTCTACTATATTTTGGAAGAGTTTGAGAAGGATAGGTGTTAGCTCTTCTCTAAATGTTTGATAGAATTCACCTGGGAAGCCATCTGGTCATGGGCTTAGGTTTGTTGGAAGATATTTAATCACAATAGTCTGAATTTCAGTCGTTGTGATTTGTCTGTTCATATTTTCTATTTCTTCCTGGTTCAGTCTTGGCAGGTTATGCATTTCTAAGAATTTGTCCATTTCTTCCGGGTTGTCCATTTTATTGGCATAGAGTTGCTTGTAGTAATCCCTCATGATCTTTTGTATTTCTGCAGTGTCAGTTGTTACTTCTCCTTTTTCATTTCTAATTCTATTGATTTGAGTCTTCTCCCTTTTTTTCTTGATGAACCTGGCTAATGGTTTATCAATTTTGTTTATCTTCTCAAAGAACCAGCTTTTAGTTTTACTGATCTTTGCGATCATTTCCTTCATTTCTTTCTCATTCATTTCTGATCTGATCTTTATGACTTATTTCCTTCTGCTAACTTTGGGGGGGATTTAGTTATTGTTCTTCTTGATTTTTCTCTAATTTCTTTAGGTGCAGGGTTAGGTTGTTTATTTGAGATGTTTCCTGTTTCTTAAGGTAGGATTGTATTGCTGTAAACTTCCCTTTTAGAACTGTTTTTGCTGCATCCCATAGGTTTTGGGTCATAATGTCTCCATTGTCATTTGTTTCTACGTATTCTGTGATTTCCTCTTTGATTTCTACAGTGATCACTTCGTTATTAAGTAGTGTATTGTTTAGTTTCCATGTGTTTGTATTGTTTACAGATCTTTTCCTGTAATTGATATCTAGTCTTATAGCATTGTGGTAGGAAAAGTTACTTGATACAATTTCAATTTTCTTAAATTTACCAAGGCTTGATTTGTGACCAAAGATATGCTCTATCCTGGAGAATATTCCATAAGCACTTGAGAAAAATGTGTATTCTGTTGTTTTTGGATGGAATGTCCTATAAATATCAATTAAGTCCATCTTGTCTGACACCGATCAGAATGGCCATCATAAAAAAAATATAGAAACAATAAATGCTGGAGAGGGTGTGGAGAAAAGGGAATTCTCTTGCACTTCTAGTGGGAATATAAATTCATACAGTCAGTATGGAGAACAGTATGGCAGTTCCTTAAAAAACTACAAATAGAACTACCATATTACCCAGCAATCCCACTACTGGGCATATACCCTGAGAAAACCATAATTCAAAAAGAGTCATGTACCAAAATGTTCATTGAAGCTCTATTTACAAAAGCCAGGAGATGGAAGCAACCTAAGTGTCCATCATTGGATGAATGGATAAAAAACATGTGGCACATATATACAATGGAATATTATTCAGCCATAAAAAGAAACGAAATTGAGTTATTTGTAGTGAAGTGGAAGGACTTCGAGTCTGTCATATAGAGTGAAGTATGTCAGAGAGAGAAAAACAAATACCATAAGCTAACACATATATATGGAATCTGAAAAAAAAAAAGTCATGAAGAAACTAGGTTTAAGAGGGGAATAAAGACACAGACCTACTAGATAATGGACTTGAGGATATGGGGAGGGGAAAGGGTAAGCTGTGACAAAGTGAGAGAATGACATGGACATATATACACTACCAAATGTAAAATAGATAGCTAGAGGGATGCAGCCACAGCACAGGAAGATCAGCTTGGTGCTTTGTGACCACCTAGAGGGGTGGGATAGGGAAGGTGTGAGGGAGGGAGAAGCAAGATGGAAGAGATATGGGAACATATGTATATGTATAACTGATTCACTTTGTTATAAGGCATAAACTAACACACCAGTGTAAAGCAATTATATTCCGATAAAGATGTTAAAAAAATACCTAGAGACAAATGAAAATGAAAGCATGACAATCAAAATCCTATGGGATGCAAGAGAAGCTGTTCTAGGGGGGGAAGTTTATAGTAATACAATCTTACCTCAGGAAACAAACCAAAAAAAATCACAAATATACAACTTAACCTTATAATGAAAGCAACTAGAGAAAAAAGAACAAACAAAACCCCAAATTAGTAGAAGGAAAGAAATCATAAAGATCAAAGCAGAAATAAATGAAATATAAACAAAAATGGTAGAAATTATCAATGAAAATAAAAGTTAATTTTTTGAAAAGATAAACAAAATTGATGAACATTTAGCCAGACTCATCAAGAAAAAAGGAGAGAGTGTTCAAATCAATAAGATTAGAAATGAAAAAGGAGAATTTACACCAAACACCACAGAAATGGAAACGATCTTAAGAGAGTACTGCAAGCAACTATATGCCAATAAAATGGAAAACCTGGAAGAAATGGACAAATTCTTAGAAAGGAATCGTCTCCTAAGACTGAACCAAGAATAAATAGAAAATAAGAACAGATCAATCACAAGTACTAAAATTGAAACTGTGGTTTAAAAACTTCCAAAAAAGAAAAGTTCAGGACCAGACGACTTCACATGTAAATTCTGTCAAACATTTAGAGAAGAGTTAACACCTATCCTTCTGAAACTACTCCAAAAATTGCAGAGGAAGGAATATTCCCAAACTCATTCTATAAGTCCACCATCACCCTGATGCCAAAACCAGGCAATAATACCACAAAAAAGAAAATTATAAGCCAATATCAATAATAAACATAGATACAAAATTTCTCAACACATTACTAGCAATCCAAATCCAACAATGGATGAAAAGCATCAAATACCATGATCAAGTGGGGTTTATCCTACCAATGAAAGTATTTTTCAATATCCCAAATCAATCATTGTGATATAACACCTCAAAAAATTGAAGAATTAAAACCATACGATCATCTCAATATATGCAGAAAAAGCTTTTGACAAAATTCCAAATCCATTTCTGAAAATCTCTCCAGAAAGTGGGCATAGAGAAAATACACCTCAACATAATAAGGGCCATATATGACAAACCTTCAGCTAATAGCATACTCAATGGTGAGAAACTGACAGCATTTCCTCTAAGAACAGGAACGAGACAAGGATGCCCACTCTTGTAATTTTTTTTTTTTTTTTTTTTTGCGGTACGCGGGCCTCTCACTGTGTGGCCTCTCCCATTGCAGAGCACAGGCTCTGGACGCGTAGGCCCAGCGGCCATGACTCACGGGCTCAGCCGCTCCGCGGCACGTGGGATCTTTCCGAACCAGAGCACGAACCCGTGTCCCCTGCATCGGCAGGCGGACTCTCAACCACTGCACCACCAGGGAAGCCCCACTCTTGTAATTTTTAT
Organism: Lagenorhynchus albirostris; assembly: GCF_949774975.1. NCBI lineage: Eukaryota > Metazoa > Chordata > Mammalia > Artiodactyla > Delphinidae > Lagenorhynchus > Lagenorhynchus albirostris. The sequence goes on along the minus strand of NC_083112.1, from coordinate 41,298,811 downwards.
TCAACATAGTTTGCAGTCCTAGCCACAGCAATCATAGAAGAAAAATAAATAAAAGAGTCCAAATTTGAAAAGAAGTAAAACTCTCACTGTTACAGATGACATGATACTATACATAGAGCTCATCAATAAATTTGGTAAATTTGCAAGATACAAAATTAATACACAGAAATCTGTTGCATTTCTATAAATAAAAATGAAAGATCAGAAAGAGAAATTAAAGAAACAATCTCATTTACCATTGCATTCAAAAGAATAAAATACCTAGAAAGAAACCTACCTAAGGAGACAAAAGACCTGAAGTCTGAAAATTATAATATGCTAGGAAAGAAATTGAAGATGACACAGATAGAGAGATATACCATGCTCTTGGATTGGAAGAATCAATACTGTCAACATGAATATGTTATCCAAGGCAATATACAGATTCAATGCAAGCCCTGCCAAATTACCAATGGCATCTTGCACAGAACTAGAATAAAAGAATCTTAATATTTGTATGGAGACACAAAGACATCGAATACACAAAGCAATCTTGAAAAGAAAAACAGCTGGAGGAATCAGGCTCCCTAACTTCAGACTATACTACAAAACTACAGTCATCAAAATAGTATGGTACTGGCACAAAAAACAGAAATATAGATCAATGGAACAGGATAGAAAACACAGAAATAAACCCATGCACCTACGGTCAATTAATCTGCAACAAAAGAGGCAAGACCATACAATGGAGGAAAGACAATCTCTCCAATAAGTGCTGCTGGTTAAATTGGACAGCCACATGTGAAAGAATGAAATTATAACATTCTCTAATGCCATACACAAAAATAAACCCAAATTGGATTAAAGACCTAATGTAAGATCGTATACTACAAAACTCTTAGAGGAAAACATAGGCAGAACACTCTCTGTCATAAATTGCACCAAGATCTTTTCTGAGTCATCAGGTAGTTGAAATTAAAAAAAAATAAATAAGCAAATGAGACCTAATGAAACGCAAAGCCTTATGCACAGCAAAGGAAACCATAAACGAAACAAAAATACTATCCACAGAATGGGAGAAAATACTTTCAAATGATGTAACCAACAAGGGATTAAGCTCTAATGTTTACAAACAGCCCATGTGGCTCAATATCGAAAACAAATGAAACAAACTACCCAATCAAAAAATGGACAGAAGACCTAAATAGATATTTCTCCCAGGAAGACATCCAGATGGCCAAGAGGAACATTAAAAGATGTTCAACATCAGTAATTATTAGAGAAAAATAAATCAAAACTACAATGAGATATTACCTCACACCAGTCAGAATGGACACCATGAAAAAATCTACAAACAATAAATGTTGATTACAGCATGGAGAAAAGTGAACCCTTCTAGACTTTTCATGGGAATGCAATTTGTTACAACTACTATAGAGAACAGTTATGGAGGTTCATTAAGAAACAAAAATTTGAGCTACTATATGATCCAGCCATTCCACTCCTGGACCCATATCTGGAGAAAATCATGGTTCAAAAGGCTACATGCATCCCAGTGTTCACTGCAAAACTACTTACAATAGTGAAGACATGGGAGCAACCTAAATGTCCATCAACAGATGAATGGATAAAGAAGATGTGGTACATATACACAATGGAATATTACTCAGCCATAAAAAAGAATAAACTAATGCCATTTACAGCAACATGGATGGACCTGGAAATTATCATATTAAATGAAGGAAGTCAGACAGAGAAAGACAAATATCATATCATATTGCAATTATGTGGAATCTAAAAAAAATAATACAAATTAACTTACTTAAAAAACAGAAACCGACTCACAGACTTAGAGAACAAACTTATGGTTACCGAGTAGGAGGGTGGTGGGGAGTGATTGAGTGGGAGTTTGAGATCGACATGTACACTGCTTGATTTAAAACAGATAACCAACAAAGACCTACTGTATAGTCCAGGGAATGCCACTCAATATTCTGTAACAACCTAAATGTGAAAACAATTTGAAAAAGAATAGATATATGTATATTTGAACCACTTTGCTGTACACCTGAAGCTAGCACAGCATTGTTAATCAACTATGCTCCAAATAATATAATTTTTTTAAAAAACCTAAAAATTTAAAACAATCTACAAATAAAAAGTTGAAAATAAAAAAAAATTATGTTGAAGAATAATATTGGTAAACAGGGTACATTTTAAAAAATAATATTGCTGTTAAATCGTAAAATTTGCACAGCTGGGATTATTTAGAAATGTTTTAAATATATATATAAAAATATATACCTCATCTCATTTGTATTTTAATATTTATATACAAATTATATACACACATATATAATGAAAATTATATACCTAAATTTAAAACTGTAAAAAAATAACAAAAATAACAAAAAATAATTAAAGCATACAGCTGTTTCTAAGATTCTTAAAAGCTTAACTTAATCAGTTTTCAAGCAATTATTGATCATTTACTATGTGACAGGCATAAATAACACATGGTGAATGTGCTTTTAGTTTACTCACATTTTTTTCTTATGATCTTTGCATTTTATTAGTTATATCTTGAATAATATAATATTACACTTGAATAATATAATAGCAATTAATTAAAACTATATTTTGTGGTAATTAATATCAAATGTATTGTGAAAAATACAAGGAATAATAGTTTAAAAAACCTTACTATATTAGAATGTTGACTTCAATTCATATTAGGATAATTTATCTTCCAAAGTCATTTCAAAGTGCTTTGCTCTGGTCCAGTTTTATTTTATGACATGCACTAATAATGGTGTCTTGCTGTAAGTGTTTGGGACTAAAATGGATTCTTCAAGATTTATGTTGCACCTATAACAATAAAATCATGACAACATCTATATTTTTTTCTGGAAAGTTTTTTATATTTTCATTTTTAGCCACCATCAAGATTTATTCCTTTTAATGTGAAAAAGTGAAAAACTGGCAATATTTACTCACTCAGTGCCTATGAAGCATAGCAATATTCTATATTGCTAGAATATAGCAAGTTTTGTTTATTCACCTTTCCTTTCTTTTTACTATAAAAGTCTTAAACCATTACCCAAGAAATGAGTATAGGTATTTTAAGAATGTCTTATGTAATCATTGTACCTTGTTTTGCTATCAATGTAGATTACATTAAGTGGTTTACTTACTCCAAAACATACACTTGTTATCTCTCACTTTCTACTTATAACATTTCTCCATCCAGGTAATTCAGAACAATGAGACAATCACAAATATCCTACACTTGTTTCAAATTAAGGCAAGACAATATATTCAGATAAAATTAGAACAATGTTGACATATTTTGACAAAAAATGCAATATTATTATACATTTATTGATGACCTATTACGTACTATTTTAAGGTAACAAAATCATTTTGGAGGGTAAAATACTTTTTGCAAATAATAAGTTGACAAAGCTCATGTAAGATGAATAAAAGAATACAAGGTAAAATTCCACAAAGCCTCCAGTTGTTTTTTGTTTTTTGGTTTTTTTTTTTTTTGAAGTATGTGGGCCTCTCACTGTTTGGCCTCTCCCATTGTGGAGCACAGGCTCTGGATGCACAGGCTCAGCAGCCGTGGCTTACGGACCCAGCTGCTCCGCGGCATGAGGGATCTTCCCAGACCGGGACACGAACCCGTGTCCCCTGCATCGGCAGGCGGACTCTCAACCACTGTGCCACCAGGGAAGCCCAGCCTCCAGTTTTTGAAGACTCCTTCTCAAAAGCATAAAACAGCAACAACAACAATTTAAAAAATCCCCAAATGTTACTTTAACTCTGATACTAGGATTATCCAACCTAATAAATTAACTGGGTAAGACTAATAGTATTAATAATGATGATCTGGTTTGCCACATAGCCAGTAGTGCCATTTCCACCCAGTAGGAAGCCAATTCTAAAATCACATTTATTATTTTCAATATAAATATTTTAGAGGAGGATTTTGGTTTTATCAAGTAGTTTATAAACTGTGATAATTTGTTTTAGATATTGTATTTCAGGTATTGATGTGCTATGCAAATGTGTTCCTGTGTGTGAATGTGTATGTCAATTTATATATGGAATATTTAAAGTGTGTATCTTGCACTTGCCAATTGCATTATATTAAGGGAATGACAAAAGGACATATTGAGAATATCCAAAGTATAAAATATTTTTTCAGAATCAGACCATGACCCTGTGCCTGAGCGGGTTAGAAATTAGAGTCAGTATATTTGGAAAACATAATAGTCTACTTAGAATAAGAAAATATTTTTTCCTATTGGTTGGCATTTCAGAAGGCTAGGTTTAGAGTATATAATGTGAATGAGGACTTTGAAGATGAGTAGGATTTCAACAAGCCTGTAAAATAATTCAAGGCAATAGCAGGTTCATATCAAAGTTATGAAGGAAAACATTTTAATATGCTCCCAAATCCAAATTATTGGTATATGAATATGAATCCTGAAGAAAATTACTGTAAAGGGAATCTGGAAATAGATTGTGCCATTTTTATGGTTTTTTATAATGTGACATTAAAAAGCTGAATGTAACTTGGTTCATTTTGTAAAATCATAACTATGAAAAGAACAATAGAGTTAGCAGCTATAGTTGTGTATGAGTCTTAGGATTGGTGTATTATTTCTTTTCAGTTTTATCTCCACAAATTCTATTCATGTTACTATTTGCATTTATAATAAACACAATATTAATATATGATTTTGATATACAAGAGTTATAATTTGTAAATATCCACAGTGAGATATACATTTAAAATTAGTATAGTTACTATTCTCTGAACCAGAAATATTTTTGTGCTCTCTCTGCTTTTTTAAATTTATCCCATTCCCTAAGATTTGGTGAAACTCTACCATTTGAGAAACTCTGGCACTTAACTCTGCATTTCTCTCATCATTGAGAGTATTCTATTTCTCTCACTAACTACAATAGAAATTTTCAACAGAGTGACATATAGAATGGTTATATGTACTTGTGGAAAAATAAAACACACACAAAATTAAAAATGAATAATAAATGGTTAATCTGTATGAGAAGTGTTGTAATTCAATAAGCAGCAGAGATTTAAAGAAAAAGCGTTTCCCAATGGGCTACATTAAGATTATTTAATAAAATGCATACTTTAAGCACATGATGTCAGTATATGAATATGTAAATACATGTTTGAATCTGTGTATGTATTATATGTGTATATATAGCACTAAGGGAAACACAGATGGAATAATGAGAATTCAATCTTCCTATCTGCTCAGATTTTCTTCTCAACATTTGGGTGATGTCTGAAATTCCACAGAACAACTAGTGTACCAAGTGTACTATTTAAATACTCTAGACAATTATGAAAATGTGTATGCATGAGAGCAAAATAATTATATATACACCTAAAGTACATTTTTCTCACAAGTCTCACTGATAAAGCTTATGAAATTTTTTTCACAGAATTCCATCTACACCAATGGTAATTAAATAGCATTCATTTTACAGGCCCTTGCTTTATTTTTTGTATAAAATAATGTAATAACTTTCTAAATCTCCTCACTGGCTACTTCTTTTATTTGCCTTTAAGTGTGTCTTTTGTATTTCAGTCAGAATTTTCTTTGTCAAACCCAATCACAGAATCACTATAATTAAGTTTCCTTTGGTTTGGAGAACAGCATTTGAAGTTTTTAGTTTGGTATTTAAACCTCTTCATAATATGCTCCAATTTACCTTCCTAGATTAAATTTCCACTCCTTCCCCTCCTCTGATTCTCTCCCTATTTTCTGGGCACAGCAAATTATAAACCATTTCTAAAACACATACAAATTAATTGCCACTTTACTTTTAGCCTCTTTATTTTTAACTCCCTCCCTGAAATGCTCTTCATGCTTATCACCACATCTAACTCTAGAAGAATGCCATTTTTCTGTCAGGATCCAAACTTAGTGAAATGATGATTTCCTTTGTGACAGAATTAATTGCTATCTCCTTTCCCTGAAAAATACATAATTCTAACATAGTAGTTTTATAGTCTAGATATTTACTTCTAGATGGCATGTATGCTCACCATATCATAAATTTCAATAAATGTGCTTAGAACATAACTAATGCAAACATATACATTTGACAGGTATATATCAGTATAATGTAGATATATGCAAATTCTTATTGTGTTACACAAAGATTATTATTATTAAAATGAGAATGTAAACTATTTGAAAATATTATAGTTGAAATAGTTTCTATGGTCATGTTTTAAATACATGGTTTAAAAACCATTCAGTTTTTATGTCAAGATTTTTATAATATATTGACTGGATCTAAATATTTAAAAGCTTAAATTACTGAAAAATTATTGAAATAACACATGTGGTATATCAAATGACATAATTAAAACAATCATGATATGTTTGATGTCCTTTATTCAAGGGAAAACAATCCATGGATTGGGAGAGGGCAGTGCCACACAAGCAGTAGAGTATTCTTCCCAAGCGGTTTGGAAAGAAAAAGTTTGACCATAGCTTAGTCACACATAAAATTCCTTTCTCAAATTCTCTTTCTACAAATCTTCTACAACATTGTATATTCATTCAAGTTTTGTCCTGTTTTATTATTTTGTCCCCATTCTGGGGAAACTAGTCATTTGGCTTTCATACAGATTATTTTCTTTCACCCTTATTATTTAAAGTAATTTTAATTACATATATTGATTATAAACATTAACCCATATAATCCTTTATTCCCAGTGAAAGTTAAGAAGGAAGCAACTGTGGACTGTTACAGTAGCATTCTGTGGACTGGAAAATTTATAAATACATTTTATAATTTCTACAAGTATATTCTCCCTCACAGTAAAATCTTCAATGTTCACAAAACATGTCTACTAATAGGCTCAAATATATTTAGTTCCTCTATATAAGGAAGCCAAAAGTGGATAAACCAAGGATCAATAATTAATGTATTATCCTATTTGGAAATGATCTTGATATTCAATGAATATCCATCATTTAACTTACCTCAGTATAACTTGAATGTTTCAAGATACCAAAAATATTTTGGAAACTATTAAGTAGATGTACCATAAAACAAAATTACTGTTAAAAATTTCAACAATAAGAAAATTTTTATCTTACATCTATTTTTTGTTTTGCGGTATGTGGACCTCTCACTGTTGTGGCCTCTCCCATTGCGGAGCACAGGCTCTGGACATGCAGGCTCAGTGACCATGGCTCATGGGCCTAGCCACTCCACAGCATGTGGGATCTTCCCGGACCGGAGCACGAACACGTGTCCCCTGCATTGGCAGGCAGACTCTCAACCACTGCACCACCAGAGAAGCCCATATCTTACATCTATTTAATTTACTTGTTCTTAACAATAATGTTTAGATTACTCATGAAAATTTCAAAAATTTTGCTCTTCAAAAATGAGACATTGAAGAGCAAGCCACCATCTTAAGTTATCTTTCTTGCTGACAAATTCTGTGACAGAGATAACATGAGCTCATTTGATTTTTAGTAAACCTAGGTAGAATAAAAGTTGTATTTAATGCTGATAAATCTAAAGACATGCCTACTTTAATTAAACCAACAACTTAACCTAGATCTACTGAAGTTTATCTTAGATGATGTGAACTTGAAATACAATTGGCTTACCTTCCATATGTCTGAGAGTATACTTGATTTATGTAAATGTTTGATTTTATTTAAGTAAATTAAATAAAGTGTTTTACAAATTAATTTTGGCAATACAATTTAAGGTTGAAAAATCACACATCTATAACATACATGTATAGACATACATAAAGATACACATGGATGCAAACAGAGATCTCATACCTTCTGTTTTAAAATTTTAGCCACAAGATGGATATGATAATGAAAAAAAAAATAGAAAAAGAAGATTCCAGTGTTCTAGATTTAGAGCTGTTGTCCTTGGAATATTTTCCCACCTCTGGGTACATAGTTTCATTTTGGCTTAGGGAAAAAGGTATTTAAAAAAATTCTTACCATGTTCTGAATGTCAGCTTCCAATTTGGACAACTTCTGACCATAGAGCTACTTAAAAAAATAATTTTAAATATCTTGTCAAATTTCAGCTGGAACAAACAGTAAATATTCCAGGCAGTATTGAACACCAGGGATGCAAGAAGCATCCCCAAAGAGGGTACAAAAGATACTACTCTCTCAAGATTAACATCCACTTCCAAAGATAGCCAAAAAAAAAAAGACTTAGATGATTCCTTTGAGAGTTGGCAACAGTTGGTAGACCACTAGCTACAGATGGAGTGCAACCCACATTTCTGTTGGCCATATTTTGGGGACACCAACCTGAGACGTGAGCTGCCTGTATAAGGGAGAACCAAACAGCGATGTGCCTTGGGCAGGCAGAAAGCAAAGCAAAGTTCTCAGAACAAAAGATGAGACAAATTAAGAAGGCAATTGCCATACATTGGGGAGAAAATATCAATGAACAGTGGATTTGGATTGTTTATTCAAAAAATCTGGATTAGGAAAGGAGGGGAAAATGTGAAATTTTACCTTTCTTTCTCAACAAGGTCCTAAGGAGAGCTGGGAGAGTTGAATCTGGTAAAAATTCTCTGGTAGGAATTTTTCACTGGCCAGCCAGTTTTCCCAGGATCCCATCTGAAGGCTCCCAAGCAAGTGGGGTTTAAAGTAGAGAGTATAGCCCTAGTATTTAAAATACTTGGCAAGATTTTCCCCTAATTCTAATTTTAGTTTCCCCCTGGCTGTTTAAAATAATAATTAGTAGCAGTTTACCAGAGAATCTCTTTGATTCAGAGGGGTCTATATTGAATCCTTCCACTGAGGATAAGCAAAGGGACATTAGAGTTGGTGTGGAAGGATTTGACAAAACCGCTGAGGATAATATTTTTCCCTAAGTTTTTGATGATTGAAAATGAGACATCAAGATCTTGGTCATTGTTTTGATGATGAGGTCCTTGGAGGCAAAAAGGGGAAGGTCCAGGTGTTTTAGGTTTCTGGCCTTGGACCTGGTTGCAGTAATAAGGCCACTTACTTGGTGGACTTCTCTTTATAGCCTTGTAGTCTCTTCAAAGTAGAAAATAAATTCAATTAGAGGATTATTAGACTGAGTACTCAGCTAAAAGGACAATAGAGAGGAATATTATGAGTCATTATAATCTTTTGTTTTAGATACCACTCATGTCTGTAACTTTTCATCAGATATTTGCAATCAATCTTTCAATGAAGCTATTGTGGAATCTTAAAGCCTTTTTACCAAATAGCAGAAAACACACAAAAAAGGAAAAGACATACAAAAACAGACACAAAACAATTAAGAAAATTGTTATAGAAACATATATATCAATAATTACCTTAAATGTAAGTGGACAAAATGCTAAATCAAAAGACACAGACTAGCTGAATGGACAAAAAAACAAGATCTGTATGTATGCTGTTTACAAGAGACCCACTTCAGACCTAGGGACATATACAGACTGAAAGTGAGGGGATGGAAAAAGATATTCCATGCAAATGGAAATCAAAAGAAAGCTGGAGTAGCTATACTCATTAGAGAAAATAGACTTTAAAATAAAGACTATCACAAGAGACAAGGAAGCACACTACATAATGATCAAGGGATCAATCTAAGAAGAATATGTAACAATTATAAATATTTATGCACCCAACATAGAAGTACCTCAATACAAGATAAATGTTAATAGCCATAAAAGGAGAAATTGACAATAACACAAAAATAGTGAGGGACTTTAACACTCCACTTACAACAATGGACAAATCATCAAGACAGAAAACTAATATGGAAACACAAGTCTTAAATGACATATTAGACCAGATAGAATTAATTGATATTTATAGGACATTCCATCTAAAAGCAGCAAAATACACTTTCTTCTCAAGTGCATAAGGGATATTCTCAAGGGTATATCACATCATGGATCACAAATCAAGCATTGGTAAATTTAAGAAAATTCAAATCACATCAAGAACTTTTTCTTACCACAATGCTATGAGATTAGAAATCAATTACAGGAAAAAAAAAACCTGTAAAATATACAAACAGAATGAAATAAGTCAGAAAGAGAAAAACAAATACCATATGCTAACACATATATATGGAAACTTAAAAAAAAAAAGGTCTGATGAACTTAGGTACAGGACTGGTATAAAGATGCAGATGTAGAGAATGGACTTGAGGACATGGGGGAGGGGAAGAGTAAACTGGGATGAAGAGAGAGGGTAGCATTGACATATACACACTACCAAATTTAAAATAGATAGTTAGTGAGAAGCAGCTGCATAGCACAGGGAGATCAGCTCAGTGCTTTGTGACCACATAGAAGGGTGGGATATGGAGGGTGGAAGGGAGACACAAGAGAGAGGGGATATGGGAATATATGTATACATATAGCTGATTCACTTTGTTATACAACAGAAATTAACACAACATTGTAAAGCAATTATACTCCAAAATAGATGTCAAAAAAACACAAGCAAATGGAGGCTAAAAAATATGCTACTGAATAACCAATGGATCATGGACAAAATCAAAGGGGAAATTTTAAAATACCTAGAAACAAATGACAACCGAAACATGACAACCCAAACCGTATGGGATGCTGCAAAAGCAGTTCTAAGAGAGGAGTTTATAGTAGTACAATTCCACCTCAAAAAACAAGAAAAAATCTCAAATAAACCACCTATCTGTACATCTAAATCAGTTAGAGAAAGAAGAACAAACAAAGCTCAAAGTTAGTAGAAGTGAAAAAAAGCATAAAGATCAGAGCAGAAATAAATGAAATAGAAACAAAGAAAACAATAGCAAAGATGAATGAAACTGAAAGTTGGTTCTTTAAGGAGATAAGCAAAACTGATAAACGTTTAGCCAGACTCATCAGGAAAAAAGGGAGAGGGCACAAATCAAAAAATCAGAAAGAAAAAAGGAGAAGTTACAATGGACACCACAGAAATACAAAGGGCCATAAGAGACTGCTACAAGAACTATATGCCAAAAAATGAGCAACCTGGAAGAAATGGACAAATTCTTGGAAGGTTGTACCTTCCAAGACTGAACCAGGAAGAAACAGAAAATAAGAACAGACCAATCACAAGTACTGTGACTAAAATTCTTCCAGCAAGCCCAAGTCCAGACCCAGGTGGCTTCACAGGTGAATTCTATCAAGTATTTAGAGAAGAGATAACACCTATTATTCTCAAACTCTTCAAAAAATTGTAGAGGATGAAACACTCAAGCTCATTCTATGAGGCCACCATCACCCTGATATGAAACCAGACAAGGATATCACAAAAAAAGAAAACTGCAGGCCAATATCACTGATGAACATAGACACAAAAATCCTTAACAAAATACTAGCAAACCGAATCCAAAAACACACTGAAAAGATTATACACCATGATCAAGTGGGATTTATCTGAGGGATACAAGGATTCTTCAATATATGCAAATCAACCAGTATGATACACCATATTAACAAATTGAAGAATAAAAACCATATGCTCATCTCAATAGATGTAGAAAAAGTTTTGATAAAATTCAACACCAATTTATCATAGAAACTCTCCAGGAAATTGGCATAGAGGGAAACTACCTTAACATAATAAAGACCATACATGACAAACTCACAGAAAACAGCATTCTCAATGGTGAAAAACTGAAAGCATTTCCTCTAAGTTCAGAAACAAGAAAAGGATGTCCACTCTCACCTCTTTTATTCCACATAGTTTTTGAACTCCTAGCCATGGCAATCAGAGAAGAAAAATAAATAAAAGGAATCCAAATTGGAAAAGAAGTAAAACTGTCACTGTTTGCAGTTAATATGACACTGTACATAGAAAATCCTAAAGATACAACCAGAAAACAACTAGATATCATCAATGAATTCCATAAAGTTGTAGGATACAAAATTAATACACAAAAATCTCTTATATTCCTAAACACTAACAATGGAAGATCAGAAAGAGAAATTAAGGAAACAATCCCAAGTATTACTGAAACATAAAGAATAAAATACTTAGGAATAAACCTACCTAAAAAGGCAAAAGACCTCTACTCAGAAAACTATAAGATACGGTTGAAAGAAAGACAACACAAACAGATGGAGAGATATACACTGGTTTTGGATTGGAACAATCGATATTGTGAAAATGACTATACTACCCAAAGCAAACAACAGATTCAATGCAATACATATCAAAATACCAAGGACATTTTTTCACAGATCTAGAGCAAAAAAAAATTTTAAATTTGTACAGAAACAAAAAAGACCCTGAATAACCAAAGCAATCTTGAGAAAAGGAAACGGAGCTGGAGGAATCAGGCTCCCTGACTTCAGGCTATACTTCAAACATATAGTAATCAAGACAGTATAGTACTAGCACAAAAAAAAATAAAAGAAAGAAAGAAAGAAAGAAATATTGATCAGTGGAACAGGGTAGAAAGCCCAGAGATAAACCCATGCACTAATGGTCACCTAATCTATGACAAAGCAGGCAAGAGTATACAATGGAGAAAAGACAGTCTCTTCAATAAGTGGTGCTGGGAAAACTAATCAGCTACATGAAAAACAATGAAATTAGAACACTTCCTAACACCATACACAAAAATAAACTCAAAATGAATTAAAGACATAAGTGTAAGGCCAGACACTATAAAACTCTTAGTGGAAAACATAGACAGAACACTCTGACATAAGTTACAGCGAGACATTTTTTGACCCACCTGCTAGAGTAATGAAAATAAAAATAAACAAATGGGACATAATTAAATTTAAAGTTTTACACAGCAAAGAAAACCATAAGCAAGATGAAAAGACAACCCTCAGAATGGGAGAAAATATTTACAAACAAAGCAACTGACAAGGGATTAATCTCCACAATATACAAGCAGAACATGCAGCTCAATATCAAAAAAAACAAACAACCCAATCAAAAAATGGGCTGAAGACCTAGACATTTCACCAAAGAAGCCATACAGATTGCCCACAAACACATGAAAATCTGCTCAACATCACTAAGTATTAGAGTAATGCAAATCAAAACTACAATGATGTATCAACTCCCACTGGTCAGAAGGTTCATCATTAAAATATCTACAAACAATCAATTCTGGAGAGGATTTGGAGAAAAGGGAACCCTCTTACCCTGTTGGTGGGAATGTAAATTGATACAGCCACTATGGAGAACAGTATGGTGGTTCCTTCAAAAACTAAAAATAGAACAACCATATGACCTAGAAATCCCACTCCTGGGCATATACCTAGAGAAAACTATAATTCAAAAATATACAAGTACCGAAATGTTCATTGCAGCACTATTTACAGTAGCCAGGACATGGAAGCAATCTAAATGTCCCTCAACAGATGAATGAATAAAGAAGATGTGGCACATATATACAGTGGAATATTACTCAGCCATCAAAAGAAATGAAATTGAGTTATTTATAGTGAGGTGGACGGACCTAGAGTCTGTCATACAGAGTACAGTAAGTCAGAAAGAGAAAAACAAATATTGTGTAATATTGCTTATATGTGGAATCTAGAAAAATGATACAGATGAACCTATTTGAAAAGAGGAAATAGAGACACAGACATATAGAACGGACATATGGATACCAAGGGGGGAACGAAGGGGTGGAATGGATTGTGAGATTGGGATTGACACATATAAGTACTATATATAAAATATACACAGATAACTAGTGAGAACCTACTGTATAGTTCAGGGAACTCTACTCAGTGCTCTGTAGTGACCTAAATGGGAAGGGTATCTAAAAAATAGGGGGTATATGTATACGTAGAGCTGATTCACTTTGTTGTGCAGCAGAAACTAACACAACATTGTAAAGCAACTATACTCCAATAAAAATTAATTTTAAAAAAAGGATTTTGAAGGCTTCTGCATGCTAATTATAAAAGATATCCCATTCTGTTTGATTTAGGAGACTCTGCTTTCAAGTGCACTTCTTAAATGACTGACCTTGTCTAATTGGAACATTTCCCATAATGACCATTGAAATTCTAGGTTATCTTAGTAAGATTTTGCCATTTTTGTAGATATCTACATCTTCCAGAACCACAGTTTTTAGACATAAAATAAGCAGGTATGCTGGAATGGGACACACTCAACTCTTTAAACTTGAGGATCCCATTTCTATAGCTAAGCCTTGGGTCCCTCAGAGTCAAATTGATGGATGTGCTGCTGGATTAGGAATTTTATGGTATTTTACAGTGTTTCTTATTGAATGAAAACTTTCTTGAGGTTGGCAGGTTACCTAGTGTCAACCTAACCCATTCTGTGACCAACTTATCCTAGGAAAGGAGTCTTAGAGTTAGGTGGTGAGGGTTCTAATAACTCTCAAGTGCTTGATGTGTGTCTACCAATTTTGTGGCTTTGACTTCTGAGATTCCCATTGACAACAGATATATTATGCCTTTCATGAGAAGATTTCTTTATAGTGGCAGATGCACTAAAGGCTTTTAATATTCTAACTTGTGCCTACTTATATTTTGATGCTCCAGTGGTCAAAATGGTCCAAATCGCTTGTCTTAATTTATTTCCCTGAGTCCTCTACCAGTTTATGCTGTGGATTTACCTCAAAGCTTTTCTGAGTCCTTCAGTGGCTGTCATCTTGCTTTCTTTAGATTGAGGAGTACCCATTATTTTCCCTTTTTGAAGTATTCCTACCAAATTCAAACAGACGTAATGTTTCTGGCTGCCTGTACACAGCTACTGAGACCTATATAGGACCTCTTGAAGACACTTACCTGGTAGATGAAGTTGGCCACAAACCCAAATGTTGAGGCCCACTAGGTCTCACTGTAAAAAATATGGAGTCTATCACACTGCAATTTTCCACCCAGAAGCATTAACAGAAACAAACTTGAAGAGCTCAGAATGCAAAATAAGTGGAATTCAATCCAAGAGAACCTTACTGGAGATCTCAGAGAGTGGCTGAAGAGGCAGCAGGTCAAAAGGCTCTGTGGGTATCTTTGCCTGTGTTTGGGAGCTGTCTTGGAATGTTCAGCAATTGTCTTCAGGTTCAATTGTCTTCTTGTCACCAAAACAGTCAAACATCAAAAGTAAAACAATTTAATAAAGAATATGATGTCCTCTGTTCAAGGGAAAACAATCCATGGACTGAGGAAGTACAGTGCCTTAGAAGCAACAGAGCACTCTTTCTGAATGATTTTGGGCATGAGTGAGTTTTAGTGTTAGAAGCAGCACATAAAAATAGGGAAAAATTGCCTGGGGTTACAAATCTGACCTTATTTAGAAAGATCAAAGAACAAAGAAACAAGTATATAGTCCAGAGATGAGTTGGTATTTGGTGATTGGCGACTGCATATACTTCATTTCTGGTCAAACACAGAATTTACAGAAACAGGAAAGCTTGGTTTGCTGATGTGGTATTCTGGGAAGGAGTGGCTCTGTCTTGTGTCTAGAAATTTATTTCAATATGTACAGACAAATTTGATCTGTACCTATAACTTGAAGCTCTATCTAATCTATGCCAATGTCTGCATGCTTTCAAAATCATAGATAACTGTTCAAAGCAGAAAAATTGGTAAATAAAATTTTAAAAATTTGAAGATAGGATAGTCATAAGAATTCTTTTAGTTTCAATGAATTGTCAGAATTGGAGAAAGGGCATTTGATCAATATCTTGATTTATGGAATAAGAGAAAAAAAACTTAGACCAACAATTTTTTTTTCCTTTTTTTTTTTTGCTGTACGCGGGCCTCTCACTCTTGTGGCCTCTCCCATTGTGGAGCACAGGCTCCGGACGCACAGGCTCAGCAGCCATGGCTCACGGGCCCAGCTGCTCCGCGGCCTGTGGGATCTTCCCGGACCGGGGCACAAACCCGTGTCCCCTGCATTGGCAGGCGGACTGTCAACTACTGCGCCACCAGGGAATCCCTAGTCCAACAATTTTAATAAATATCATTCCCATACCAATGAAGCTTTTATTTATTCATTAGTTTTTTAATTTTTTAATTGAAATATAGTTTATTTACAATGTTGTGGCAATCTCTGCTGTACAGCAAAGTGACTCAGTTATACACATATATACATTCTGTTTTTATATTATTTTACATTATGTTTTATCACAGGATATTCAATAGTTTCCTGTGCTATACATTGAGACCTTGTTGCTTATCCATTCTAAATGTAATAGTTTGCATCTATCAACCCCAAACTCCCAGTCCATTCCTCTCCCTACCTCCACCCCTTGGCAATCACAAGTCTGTTCTCTATGAGTCTGTTTCTGTTTTGTAGATAGGTTCATTTGCACTGTAGTTTAGATTCCACATATAAGTGATAGCATATGATATTTCTTTTTATCTTTCAGACTTACTTCACTTAGTATGATAATTTCTAGTTGTATCCATGTTGCTTCAAATAGCATTATTTTGTTCTTTTTTTTATGACTGAGTAGTATTGGATTGTATATATGTACCACGTCTTTATCCATTCATCTGTTGACAGACATTTAGGTTGTGTCCATGTTTTGGCTACTGTGAACAGTGCTGCTATGAACATATGGGTGCATGTATCTTTTTGAATTATAGCTTTGTCTGGATATATTCTCAAGAGTGGGATTGCTGGATCATATTGTAATTCTATTTTTAGTTTTCTGAGAAGTCTCCATACTGTTTCCCATAGTGGCTGTACCAACTTACATTCCCACCAGTGGTGTAGTAGGGTTCCTTTTTCTCCAAATCCTCTCCAGGATTTGTTATTTGTACACATTTTAATGATGGCCACCCTGATCAGTGTGAGGTGGTACCTCATTGTAGTTTTGACTTGCATTTCTCTAATAATTAGTGATGTTGAGCATCTTTTCATGTGTTTACTGGCCATCTGTATGTCTTCTTTGGAGAAATGTCTATTAAGTTCTGCCCATATTTTGATTGGTTTATTTGTTTTGCTGTTGTTGTTGAGTTGTATGAGTTATATGTAAATTTTGGAGATTAAGCCCTTGTCTGTTACATCATTTGCAAATATTTTCTCCCATTCTGTAGGTTGTCTTTTGGAGTTTTTGTTGTTTTTGTTGTTTGGTTTCCTTTGTTGTGCAAAAGCTTGTAAGTTTGATTATGTCCCATTTGTTTATTTTTGTTTTTATTTATATTGCCTTGGGAGACCTAAGAAAACATTGGTACAATTCATGTCAGAGAATGTTTTACCTATGCTCCAAAGAAGCTTTTAAAATGCTAATAATTAAAATAAAATATTATATTGCCATTTTATTATCTAATATACACTTATAAATATTATTTATTGATATGTTATCATTATTATATTATCATATAATAAAAGAAATAGAAATAGTCAAAAATTTTCTAAATGTAAAGTGCATTCTAATTCTCATAACCTCTGACTTTTCAAAAACTTTCTAAACACACTTTTAGAAAATTGAGGATTATGTAATACAAACTATGTTCACATGCATGGTTATAAGCATTTAGTTCATCAAAATATTTATTCCTCCCTCCATATTCTTCCATAAAACCTTCTTATGACTCCTTTGCACTTAAATCACTACAACCAGTTTTGGTTATCAAATAGACTTATTTAGGTTCAGCACCTCTTCTGTCATGAAAGAAAAATTTTAATGAGTAAATTCATGAAATTTAACTGATCATGTTACTAGAAGAGTCACACCCATCAAGAATTTTAAAAATACCTAGAAACTGAACAGCACAGAAAAAATCAAGACTGTAACCCAGAACATGGCTGAACACCATAGAATTGTAATAACTCCAGTTATTTATCTGCCTAATTTGGACCAGAAAATACATCAGATATTTTACATCTATATTGTGTATAGTCCTCACAAAATATTCATAGCTTGATTCTCCAGACTACTGAGGATCAGTGTTTAACACTATATCAAGTGTCAGAGAGTTAATAAATGGTTAATGTCTGGTGAGCTGCCTGTATAAGCAAGATAGCACCAGATATTGCACCTTTCCTAAACAATATGGTGTTTCCAAAGAAAGTTGAAATGTCATGCAGAGACTCATTGGAACTACCAACAAGTAGAGAATCTGGGTAAACCTCATTTCACTAAGAATGATTTCAAAGAAAATACAATCTACATATAAAAATTCATATAGAAAAAGGAAAGGAAAGCTTCTTATTGATTCTCAGAAGAAAATAGGAAAACTATATAAAAAACATAATGGAAGGGGATTCCCTGGTGGCGCAGTGGTTGAGAATCTGCCTGCTAATGCAGGGGACACAGGTTCAAGCCCTGGTCTGGGAGGATCGCACATGCCGCGGAGCAACTGGGTCCGTGAGCCACAGCTACTGAGCCTGCGTGTCTGGAGCCTGTGCTCTGCAACAAGAGAGGCCGTGATAGTGAGAGGCCTGTGCACCGTGATGAAGAGTGACCCCCGCTTGCCGCAACTAGAGAAAGCCCTCGCACAGAAATGGAGACCCAACACAGCAAAAATAAATTAATTAATTAATAAACTCCTACCCCCAACATCTTAAAAAAAAAAACATAATGGAAGAAAGATTTGTAAAGATTATTAACACCAATAATATGAAAGAATGTTTAGCTTCTATAGAATAGAAATTGAAACAAAAAATAAAGCCATATATGAAGATAAAAGATGAAGTGAAAGTTAGAGGTATGAAATACAGAAATATTACAAGGAAACTAAAAATTAATAGAAAAATATTAAAAAAAATTAGAGGAGAAATGCTTTGGAGAGAATAACTGATGTCAATGTGATTGATAGACTTGAATATACCCCTTCAAATGAAGGGTAAAGAATCAAAGAGTGAAGAGGAAGACAGATAATGTTGAACTCAACCTAAAGAATCATAGGTGTCTTAAGAAAGAAAAGTCACTATTTTAAAAATAAAGAAAAAAATCATTAAAATAAATACAGTATTTGAGAACATATTTTGGGAACACCCATTCACAATGTGAAATGAATGTTGAATATTTGAGAAAAAGTTATATGTCTCAAATAAAATAATAATAAAGCATATCCTTAAAAACTTTTTGATGTACTAGAAAAAAAATACTAAACTTAAAGACAAAAATCAAGGAAAAGAGAAGTGAGTTATGGAAGAAATAATGAGATGAAGAGAGAGAATATAAGAATTAATTTCCAAAATATTTACTGTCATAAAATTGTAACTATTTTATTAAATGAAATTAGTTGGATAGATAATTTATATATATTTGCTATGATCTTTTGTATATGCATATATATGTCATGATCTTAATTTTAAAAATCTGAAACATATATATATTGTGATATTAAAATATTAAACAGTACTATGCATATATTTTCTAATGCTATTTATAAACATAATAAAGTGAAAGACCATGGAGAGAAAATTAGTGGTTTAAATTATAATAAAGTAATTTGACATCAAAAATAATATATGTGGTATTGAAAATTTATTATAACCTTAGAACTTAGATTTAGAACATACATGACAGAAAAGTGTAGACATTCTTAATCCATATAGAATTTTTAATTTTGTTTTGGTTTGGTTTGGTTTTAATAATATGAGGTACTCCTTTAAAAAAAATGGCAAAAAAAAAAAGGATAGGCAATTCCCAAATGATGAAATACAATTTTTAAAAAAATTATGTGACAACCACAAAGAAATGTCAAAGACTGGCAAACCATCACAAAGTGATATGATTTTCTACGTATTAACTTGGAAAAATAGAATTTAGTAGTTAATTTATATGTTGCAATGATACACCTGAATGGCCTGTTTCATTCAGTGTTGCTGGTCATGTAAGTTGATTAAAATTTCTAGAAAGCAAGTTGACAATGTGCATTGCAAACCTTTGAATTTTTCAAAACTCATCATGTAAAAAAAACTTAACCTGTAGGTTAAAGTACTATTTAAAGTTCTATTAATTTATATTATCCAGAAATTGAAACAACTTAAATTTTGAACAGTGGTAGGCTGGTTACATAAATTACCATATTGATAAAGGCAAAAACATTACAATATCAGTAAAATATGTTTTTCAAATATTTTAATATTATAAAACAGTCACAATAGTTTATTAAATGAAATATGGTGGGTAGAAAATTGTACATATGATATTTTTCCTTTTTAATTTAAAATTACATATGCACTGAAAATATTAAGAAAATTAATTACTAAATTTCTAAATGTTCAAAATGGAGGTGAATTTTCTATGTATTCTCAATGGAAATACATTACTTTTATAATTAGAAGAAAACCATAAATACCATTTGAAAAATCATGTAAAATGAGTTAAAGTAGAATTAGGTAAACAAACCACTGGCATCATAAGGCATTTCCTTCTCCAGCTACTGTCTGGCTCATCAGCCACTTCAGAGCAATGAGAAGTCATTAGAGCAGGTGGCTGCTCATTTTATTTTGATATGGAAGATTAACCTCAGAAAAATTTCTGCATTTACTAGAAAACAGTGAGTCATGACAATTGTAAAACCTGTCTCCATCAATATGCAACCAAATTCTTTTATATCAGGGTTTACTCTTACATGGAATGAGTGTTATAAAAGGTTGTAAATTATTCAGAGTATCTAAATTATTCTTATTTTTTTAAATATTTTTATTCTTTGTGTTAGCTACTTGTATATGAAAACAAAATAGAAAGGCAGTAATTGGCTGTAATGCAATAGTATTAACTTTGTTTTCTAACACATGAAATAGAATTATAAATAGTGAATTGGTGTTGAGGCAAAAAAAAAAAAAGAAAAGAAAAATTGTCCATAGCACCAAAGCGTGGATATAAATCAGTTATTTCATTAAAATTAATCTAAAATAGATCTATCCATATGTGCGTATTCCTTTTCATTCTCAATAGTGACTATCCCCCTCACCCAGATAACTTTTGTTAATTAAATATCAACATATTTTAGATCAATATTAGCACTGGGGTTGTCTTGACATTATTACATTTGAAATAGACTTCCACTCAGGGATGAGATGTGCAAGATAAATTTAGAAGAAAAAATAATTAACATTTAGCTTGAATTATTTGGTAGGTTCAAAGAATTAGCCTTTTCAAATTTGGCCAGAACATTATCACACTGCAGTAAGCATTTGTCAGTTCTTATCAAGAGTATCATCTACAACTATAGGACTGTCTTTGGTGTTTTCAAGCTATGTAACCAGAAACCAATTGATAATGATGAAAGGTAAATAGTAGTTAAAATAATGGCACAACATTTAAGAAGGTGACCTTTATCTTTAGATATCTTTAGATATCAGTAGACCTTTATCTTTAGAACAAAATAAATATATTTAAACGACTTCCAAACAAACTCCCCATGGGCATAAAACACATGTAGTTTATAAATTATACTATACTGGACACTACCTTAATTCCTTAATCTTTTAAACTGCATATTTTATTTAGCCTCAGAAATAATAATATAATTAACTCTTATTAAGAGGGACATTCTGTTAAGCTTATTATATGTTATGTCTGATGTTTTGGCAAACTATTAAAGCCCCAAACTGTAGTAATTCAATAAATTAATTTTTGGATGAAATATTTAACTTTTTAAAATATGACTTGTGGGCTTCCCTGATGGTGCAGTTGTTGAGAGTCTGCCTGCCGATGCAAGGGACACAGGTTCGTGCCCCGGTCCGGGAAGATCCCACATGCCGTGGAGTGGCTAGGCCCGTGAGCAATGGCCACTGAGCCTGCGTGTCCAGAGACTGTGCTCCGCAACGGGAGAGGTCACAACAGTGAGAGGCCCGCGTACCACAAAAATAAATAAATAAATAAATTTTAAAAATATGACTTGTGATAGTTAATGTTTATGTGTCAATTTAGCTATGCTATGGTGTCTAGTTGCTTGGTCAAACACTAGACTAGAGGTTGCTATGAAAGTATTTGTTAACAGTTGACTTTCAGTAAAGCACCCACAATGAGTGAGCCTTAACCAGTCAGTTGAAGGTCTTGAGAAGAAAGATTGAGATTTCTTGAAGAAGCAATTCTGTCTCAAGACATCAGCAGGGAAACTTACCTGAGGTTTTAGCATGTTAGCCTGTCCTGCAGACTGTGAAAATAAGCCTCAACTCTTAACTGAATTTCCAGCCTGCTGCCTTGTCCTGTGGGTTTCAGACTTGCCATTCCTAACAATCACATAAACCAATTCCTTAAAAAAAAAAAAACTCTCTCTCTCTGTGTCTCATCTGATGGCTCTGTTTCTGGAGAACCCTGACTAATAGAATAAACTTATGTGATTTGAGAGTTTCACTAAGGTTAAATCACTGTGTTGTAAACTTACTAGATATTGTAAACTCTTTTCCAAAATAATTATACACATTTACACTCTAATCGAGAGAATATCAGAGTCCATAATGTTCCCCAATCTCACCTGTCCCTGCTACCCTAATATTGTTATTTTAAAAGTATTATCAGTTTGATGAATGTGAAATGGTATTGCCTAGTGCTTTATATTTTATTTG
This sequence comes from Lagenorhynchus albirostris, assembly GCF_949774975.1. NCBI lineage: Eukaryota > Metazoa > Chordata > Mammalia > Artiodactyla > Delphinidae > Lagenorhynchus > Lagenorhynchus albirostris. The sequence continues at coordinate 41,276,327 of NC_083112.1, read as the reverse complement.
TTGATTGCCAATAACAAGTTATGTAGGCAAAGAATATTATACAAACAAATAATACAGAAGAGAGAAGTTAAATTGTTTATTTTTTGAGTCAATAAATATCCATTTGGCATTTAATATATGGTGTAGTATTAGTCACTAAGGAATCTTACAAGCTCACGTGACTTACCCATGACATCCATGACATTCAGATTCAAGTCACATCACTCAGTGGAGCACACTGCCAGCTGTCTGTTTTAGAAAGCAGAGGTTGAAAAAGAGAGAGTTATCAGGTGGCATTCCTAGTAATATTTGGTAATATTTGTGTGGCAAGAAGGTGGAAGAATAAATATTTCAGTTATTATGTATCACAGAAGTAAAATGTTGTCACAAAATGCATAGGTTGGAGAGGAAAGTGATATACTCAAAAGAAAAAAAATGCTATGTTAATAAGTATATTTATCTAGAAAGCAGTTGTGAAAGGCTACTACTCAGCAGAGAGGTCAATAATAAAGATAATTTCTGAGAGCCCTTCTTACTGGATAATATTTGAAACCAGGAAATAGGCAAAGAGAATGTAGGAAGAAAGGGGGATAAAGAAAATAATTATAATGTCAGAGAAGCCTAGAGAAAAAATGATTTCCAAAGAAACAGTTTTATTTTCTCTCTATTCCAATACTGCACATCCTTCTCCACTACCCACAACTGTTCTTTAAGTTTGCACCTGCCTCAATATTTCAGAACCCTATTGTTGGACAAGAAGATGTACTATTAGGGATTCCCTGATGGCGCAGTGGTTGGGAGTCCGCCTGCCAATGCAGGGGACAGGGGTTCGTGCCCCGGTCCGGGAAGATCCCACATGCCACGGAGCGGCTGAGCCCTTGAGCCATGGCCGCGGGGCCTGTGTGTCCGGAGCCTGTGCTCCGCAACGGGAGAGGCCACGGCAGTGAGAGGCCCGCATACCGCAAAAAAAAAAAAAGTACTATTAATGCCTGATGAATAAAGTTTAATATGGTAAAATTTCCAAATTTATCCATTTTTATACACAAGGAAAATCTGAATGCTAAATTAATACAAATCAAGGGGATGAGTTTCTAACATTTCTTAAAAATTTTGTACTCACCAAACCACTGGGAGATATATTTTGAAAGTGAGCATTTCCTGTTACTCCTATATGCCATCTCTTATATTTTTACCCCATTACTAATTTGAACAACAATTTTGTCTATACATAGTGCTATTTTCAATAAGGAACATAAGAAAGAGAGCTACACATTTTATTGATCCATATTAAATGATATGAGGGTTTATTATAGAGCTGAGAAATCCTAACTGGAGTATTCAGGAACTAGTTTCTGAGCAATACTATTAGTTTTAAGCATTTATCTCAAATTATTTTCTGTAATGAGGTAAGATATAAACAAACTGTAAGCTTTGCATATATAGACAAATTTCACTGACTAGTCAACAAAAGAACAACTTTTGCCTGCAAGTTTTCCTCAGGAATCTATCTAACCCAGAATGATTGCCCTTCTGTTCATGTAGCCTTGCTACCCATTTCTCTCCATTAAACAAACAAACAAACAAACAAACAAAAAACAATACTGCCCTATTTTTGGTCTACAACAGTCTCGTAAACAATGTATTCTGCTTTATTATTGCTTGAAGAAGAAACTCTTACCTTCAAGTCATCCATATAGACTCTGCACTCACCAACTCCTCTGAATATTTGTGCCATTTTTCCTCTGAAATTCTAAGTTTAAAAAGGTTTTTTTCCCCTTTAAAAAGAAGATCCTTTTTGGCAAATACATATGCCCTCAATTATATGAGGAATCTAAAATTAGTTTTTAAATGAGTTCTTAGAGTTAGAGAACAGATTGGTGGTTGCCAGAAGTGGGGATTGGGGGGGGTAGGTTAAATGAGTGAAAGTCATCAAAAGGTACAAACTTCAGTTATAAAATAAGTTGTGGAGATGTCATGTACACCATAGTGATTATAGTTAATAATACTCTTTATATATGAGAAAGTTGAGCTTAGTTCTCACCACACACAAAACTTGTAATTATGTGTGGTGATCGATGTTAACAAAAGTTATTCTGGTAATTATTTTACAATATATACAAACATATAGTTATTATGTGTACAACTGAAACTAATATAATATGTTAATGATATTTCAATAAAAAAAGAAAGCAGATTTTTAAAGTCAGTTTCTTTTCAAGATCATGTTAATTTCCCTCTTTAAGTATGTGACCTCAGTGGTAGATGACATCTTTATCTGGGACACTTTAGCATCACCAGAAATAAAATACCAGTCTTTTTTTTTTTTTCTTAAAATTGAAAGTTCTTTTGTAAGTTATCTACTGAGTTTTCAGTATGAGTAAATCTTCAACTTCTTTTTTGCCAAAAAGAGATAGTAGACAAATATTTTGTCCTGTGAGCACTCACACCAGAGAGAACTCAGGTAATCATCTCTACTTGTTTTTCAGATTCCCATTTCTGGTTAACATTCTTTGACAAAAAAAGGCTTAGAAGTTATATGTATGAGGGAATTCAAGAGTTTGGAATATGAGAGTTTGGAATCTTAGGGATATGTCTTAAAGTAGAATTTTCATTACAAGCACTACTTACATTGACAGTTGCAGATTAATGAAAATAGTAGTTTTCTAAAGCTGTTTTTGTGCACACCACATATGATAATAGAAATTAATTTTCCATATTAAACAATAGTATAAATTCTTTGTTAGTTGGGTAAGCATGGTAAGCTTATGTAGATTACAGGTGACTAAAACCGAGGGCTAACCTATGCCACTCCTGTCATTCAGGTACTCTCTGAAAATAATTATTGCATTTATTATAATCCTTTATTTGCAGTAAAAAGACTCCTAAGTAACTGAATCAATGGAAAAAAAACTTTTGGAAGTCTCAAATATCTATGGAAATATCCATAATATGTCTGAGACACAGAAATGATTGGAAACAAATATGAAAATAACATCAGGGTTTTTTTGGTTCTGCTTCATTCTGCATATCTCTTCCAGTATCCCCTATTTCAGATCATCCTTCAATACATGGAAGATAATATGTTAGTCAACATTCTCAATTTTCACATCTAAAATATTGTCTTTTTTGTTACAGTTCCAATTTAGGGAGAAAAACATTGAAGAAAACCAATTATTTTCATTCAGGCCACATGCCTATTACTGGAGCAATCAACTAGGTCTAGGAGACAGGACTGCATTAACTGCATTATTTAGAAACTAATGCCAACCACTAGACTAATCTGACTAGACAACGAGATGATAAGAACTTGAATTTCCCAATTATCATCACATAATTGGAATCAGGGAAGGAACATTTCTCAGGTGAAAGAGTTCTAAGATTCTTTCTCAGATGAAAGGCGGGCATCATACAAAATCTGTGAAAGATATCTACTATAAATACCACTTATAGGATAACCAGAATTTGCTAAACTGACACACTGAGTCTCAAACAACATTCGACTAAGAGAAAAAAAAATTATACAGTCCACTCCTAACTGTGTGATATTTGGCAATTGATTTAATCTGTGCCTCAGTTTGCTTAGCTGGGAAACAAAGACAATATGAACACCCACTTAATGAAATTGCTAAATGACACAGTACATGAAAAGGAAATATAGAATTGAAATCACATACAATTGAGTGATATTCTACTGTAATTTTACTAACATTATTAAAGAGTTACTAATTAAATTTTATGCTGGCTATGTTTTTCTTTAAAATGAAGTCTAAAATATTGATTAAATTAAGAAAACAGCTTCTGTTGGAAGATTACCTGGATGCTAAGTACTTTTCTGTAATTTAGAAGTTGTAACTCAGAGGATGCTCATTGCTTAAGTTAATTTCTTTGTGATTCAGTTTTCTCTTCTGAAAAATTGGGCTAAGAACACAACTTTATAGAGGCGTGAGAATTAAATTATTACTTAGAATGGTACGTGGCATATAATAATTTCTCACTAAAATATTTTAATAACATAGTAAGGGTTTGCTTGTTATTATATTGGTTACAATTCATATTTTCTTCCTGTTTATGGTAGACCATTTTAGTTATTTCTCAAATATATTTTCTTAGGAAAAAACCATAAAATTTGCTGTTTCTAAATTACATCATCACACATCAAATCTTTGACATCTAAATTCAATTAACAGGAGTAAATTCTTAATAGTTTTATACAACATAGAGTCCTGAAAATTCAAGGTTATTGAGTATACATTCCAAAAGTATTGATATTAATTATTGGAGCAGTGCACAGTGTTAACAGAGATTATCATTTGTGAGATTTGTTGTCTATCACTGGACACATCCCCAATGATCTTTTGCAATCTTTACTCCTTTCATTGTAAATTATTACATCAAGTTTATGTCAGTCTATAGAAATTCAAATAAGTCAGAATTATATTAATAATTCTTATGGGAAACTTAATAAGTCATATATATATATATATATATATATATATATATACACTGGTGACCTGTTACTTAAGATTAACAATTATCTAAAATTGCACAAATAGGGGCTTCCCTGGTGGTGTAGTGGTTAAGAGTCTGCCTGCCAATGCATGGGACACGGGTTTGTGCCCCAGTCTGGGAAGATCCCATGTGCCGCAGAGCAGCTGGGCCCATGAGCCATGGCTGCTGATCCTGTGTGTCCAGAGTCTGTGCTCCAAAACAGGAGAGGCCACAACAGTGAGAGGCCCATGTACTATCAAATAATAAAATAAAATAAAATTGCACAAATAATATTTGCTTTATCACTAAGAAATATATTACATATATAATATTCATATGATAATCAACTTTAACATTGAAGACTGTTCAATGTTAAAATGTTTAAATGGAAAATAGAGGAAAAATTATATAATACATATGTAGGTCTTCAAACTTTTTTCTTCTTTTTAATTAATGAGTTATCATACTTTTTGTATGCTGAATGAGGACACAATTAATTTTCGCTAGGCTTTCATGTAAACTTCAAGTTTTTAAAAAATGCTACAATTAAAATATTTCTGTTTTTTAAAAAGTGTGGGTTTCATCAAAATTAAAATTATGAATCATTTTTTATCATAAAAGATGACAATAAAGTATTACAATCTTTTCCTATATTGAATTCTTCATGGAAGCATTTTTATTTATATAGAGTGAGTAAAACTTTTAACACACTAGACTGAAAGAAATGTCAAATAAATAATCAACAAATTGTATAGTAGTAATATCTGGAAACTAAAAGTTATATAGCTTTGTAAAAAATTTTGGGGAGTAAACTCAAAGATAGAACTTTAACAGTGAGTAGTATTCATGATGGAAATTTCAAAGGATAAATCCCCAAAACATGGAAGCCTGAATATTCCTTTAAATAGAAACAAACTTACAAGGTATACCTTAAAATACTGAAGATATTTATAGGTTAAATATTTTGTAACCTATGCATTTAGTTTAAGAACAAAAGGAAGCCTTAACAAAAGAAAACCAAAAAGGTTAAAAATTTTTTTTTAAAAGAGGAGAACTGGAGACAAGATGACACACTAGACAGACCTTGATCTTACCTCCTCTCATAAGCACACTAAAATCACAACTAACTGCTGAACAATTGATAAAAAGACTGGAACCTACCAAAAATATAATCTATAGCCAAAGACAAAAAGAAGAAACCCTACAGGATGGTAAGAGGGGCAAACTCACAATATAATCAAATCCCATGCCACCCAGCTGGGTGAACCACAAACTGGAGAAGAATTATATAGCAGAAATTTTCCCACAGGAATGAGAGTTCTGAGCCCCACATCAGGCTCCCCAGCCTAGGAGTCTGGCATTGGGAGGAGACCCCAGAGCATTTGTCTTCATAGGCCAGTGGAGCTTGAGTTCAGGAGCTCCACAGGACTGGGGAAAACAGAGAGTGCACTCTTGGATGGTGAACACAAGGTCTTGTGTGCACTGGGACCCAGGGCAAAAGCAGTGACTTCATAGAAGCCTGGACTAGACATAACTGCTGGTCTTGGAGGTTCTCCTGTGGAGGTGAGGGGCAGCTGTGGCTCTCTCTGGTGGTCAGAAAAGCTGGTGGTGGAAATATCAGGGTGTGTTCATCTACTTGAACTCTTGCTGGAAGCAGACATCTTGCATGGGTAATTAGCACCAAGATCTGGCCCCACACAACAACCTGTAAGTTCCAGTGCTGGGAAGCCTAAGTCAAAACAACTAACAGGATGGGAACAGACACACCTATCAACAGACAGTCTCCCTAAAGTTGTCCTGAGTCCATACCACTCTATATGTGACACTTGACATGGCCCTGCCTACCAGAGGGCCAAGACCCAACCCCAAGCACTAGTGGGATGGCACTGTACCTCACACCAGGAAACCTTCACAAGCCTCTTGTGAAGAGCAGCCTCTGATCTTCACAAGAGCAGCCTCGCCCACCAGGGGGCAGACACCAGAAGCAAGAAAACAGTGATCTGGCACCCAGGGGAACAAAGTCCACAAACAGGTCAGAGTCTACCCTGAGACCACACAGGATTAACCAAAGAGGAACAGGCAAAGACACACAGTAATCAAATTGGAAAAAAAAAAAAAAAGAGAGAAAGAAAATATTAAAAGCAACAAGGGAAAAGCAACAAATAATATAGAAGTGAATCCCTATAAGGTTATCAGCTGATATTTCAGCAGAAAGTCTGCAGGTCAGAAGGGAGTGGCACAATATATTTAAAGTGATAAAAGGAAAAACCTACAACCAACAATACTCTACCCAACAAGATTCTTATTCAGATTTGATGAGGAAATCAAAAGATTTACAGTCAAGAAAAAGCTAAAAGATTTCAGCACCACCAAACCCACTTCACATAAATGCTAAAGCATCTTCTCTAGGTGGAAAAGAAAAGGTCACATCTAGAAAACAGAAAATTATGAATGGAAAAGCTCAACAGTAAAGGCAAACATACAGTAAAGGTAGGAAATCATTCACACACAAATGTGTTGTGTAAATCAGTAATCATGAGAAGAGGAGAGTAAAAATGCAGGATATTTGAAATGCATTTGAAATTAAGAGAACAACAGCTTAAAACAATCATATATATATATTCTTGCAGTTAAATTTGCAAATGGAAAATACTTTGCCTTATTTAGGGTCAAATCTTAACAGTGGATTTTTTGGTAAATACTGTCAAATTATTCTCCAAAACTGCAATAGCATTGTAAAAGAAAATTTATTGAGTTTTACACAAAACAGTTTCTATGTTGTAATTCTAAGAATCATAGTCACTGTACTGCAAAATGATTCTCTTTATATTTATTATTATTTAGTTTTGGCTGCATTGGAACTGTCCTTAATTAGTTTAGAATTACATAAACCTTAGCACTTTATTAGTATTTAAGTTAGAAGAGAAATTAAAGAAGAACTCCCATTTACCATTGCAACAAAAAGAATAAAATACCTAGGAATAAACCTACCTAAGGAGACAAAAGACCTGTATGCAGAAAACTATGACACTGATGAAAGAAATTAAAGATGATACAAACAATTGGAGAGTTATACCATGTTCTTGGATTGGAAGAATCAATGTTGTGAAAATGACAGTCTTTGTTTAAATTGTCCATTTTGTCTTCTGTAAGTTTTGCTCCTCCAGCTTTTTTTTTCTTTCCATTTCCATTTGCATGGAATAACTTCTTCCATCCTCTCACTTTGTCTGTGCCTTTAGATCTGAATTGTCTCTCTTAAAGGTAGCATATATACAGTTCTTATACTTTTATCCATTTGGTTCCTGTATGTCTTTTATTGGAGCATTTAGTCCTTTTATATTTAAGGTAATTGATGATGGATATGTAATTATTCTGATTGTTTTTGTCATTCCTTCTGTTCTTTTCATCTTCTTTAGCTCTCTTCTTCTTTTTTTCTTCTTTTTTTACATCTTTATTAGAGTATAATTACTTTACAGTGGTGTGTTAGTTTCTGCTTTATAACAAAGTGAATCAGTTATACATATACATATGTTCCCATATCTCTTCCCTCTTGCATCTCCCTCCCTCCCACCCTCCCTATCCCACCCCTCCAGGCGGTCACAAAGCACTGAGCTGATCTCCATGTGCTATGTGGCTGCTTCCCACTAGCTATCTACCTTACATTTTGTAGTGTATATATGTCCAGATCCAAACACAGCACTGAAGACAGTCCTCAAATAAAAAAAAAAAAAAAGAGAAGAGAGCTGTGACAAAGTGCTCTCTTCTTTTTTATTTGAGGACTGTCTTTAGCGCTGTGTTTGGATTTCTCTCTCTTTTTGTATGCATTTTTCTATTATATGTTTTTGCTTTGTGGTTACTACAGGTATGTAGTATGTAGGCTACAGGTGTGTCCTGTATATGACAACCTATATATATATATATTTATATTATTATATTATAAATATATAAATTATATTATAAATATATAAATTATTATAAATTATAAATATATATTTATGTTATTATTTTAAGTGGATAATCTCTTAAGTTCAAACACATTTTAACAACTCTACATTTTTACTACCTCTTATGTTTTATTTTTTGACATATTTTACATCTTTTATTTTGTGCATCCCTTAACAACCTATTATAATTTTATTTGATTATACTACTTTTGTGGGGTTTTTTTGTTTTGTTTTGTTTTGTTACTTTTGTGTTTTTAATCTTTATACTAGTTTTATACATTGGTTGTTCCCCTAACTTTACCATATCTTTCCCATTACCAGTAAGATTTTTCCTTTTTTAACTTTCATATTTCTAGTTGTGGCCTTTTTTTGCTTAGAGAAGTCTCTTTAACATTTCTTGTAAAGCCATTTTAGTGGTGCTGAGCTATTTTAGCTTTTGCTTGTCTGTAAAACTCTTGCCTATAGAATCTTCTTTAAATCTAAATGATAACCTGCCAGGTAGAGTATTCTTATTTGTAGGTTATTTTCTTTTCTGCACTTTAAATATATCATGCCACTCCCTTCTGGCCTGCAAAGTTTCTGCTGAAAAGTCAGCTGATAGTCTTATGCAAGTTCCCTTTTACATAACTGGTTAATTTTCCCTTGCTGTTTTTAATATTTACTCATCTTTAATTTTTGCCTTTTGAATTATAATGTATCTTGGTGCATGTCTCTCTGGATTCATCTTGGTTGGGACTCTGTCATTCCTGGACAGGATATCAGTTTCTTTCCTGAGTTTAGAGAAATGTTCAGGTATTATTTCTTCAAAGAAGTTCTCACCCCTTTCTCTCTCTGGGACACCTTTAATATGAATGTCAGTATACTTGATGTTTTCCCAGATATCTCTTAAACTATCCTTATTTTTAAATATTCTTCTTTTCTTTCTGTTTTGCGTAGGTGATTTCCACTACTCTGTCTTCCAGATTTCTGATCTAGTCCTCTATATCACCTGATCTACTGATGATTCCTTTCAGTGTATTTTTATTTCAGTTTTTGTATCCTTTAGCTTTGTTCAATTCTTTTTAAATATCTTACACATTATTGAATGTCTCACTATGCTCATGCATTCTTCTCTCAATTTCAGTGAGCATCTTTATAACTATTACCTTGGACTGTTTACCAGGTCAATTTTTTTATCTCTGCTTTTTTTAGACTTTTTCTGAAATTTTGTCTTATTCCTTCATTTCAAACATATTCCTGTCTCATCAACTTTCCTAATTTTCTGTGTTTATTTCTATATATTATATAGGTTGGTTATATCTTCTTATCTTGGAGAAGTAAGCTTACATTGGAGATGTCCTATTAGACCCTGGAGGATGCTCTCCTCTGGTCACCAAAACTATATACTCTAGGACTGACCCTTACGTAGGCTGCATGCACCTTCCTGTTGTGGCAGGGCCAACAACTCTGTGTGCACTGGTAAACAGAGATGGCACCCAGCCCCATTGCCTCATTTTGATAGATGTGGACCCACTGGTATTTGGCACCGCTTCCTGTAGAGCCACTTCTGGCCCACTGATGGGCAGGGACATATCCCTTATGGGTAGCTGTGTTGCCTGGGGTCTCTTAGCTGCTGGGGGCCCACTGATGGACAGGGAGTGTCTCAGTGCTAATAGACTAGAAGGAGTATACAGAAATTGCACTTGTTAGCACTGGTGTTATTGTGTCAAAACAATCTCCAAAAAATAGTTTATGCCCGCATCTCAATCCACAGACAAGTCCTTTTTGCCACCTGCCTCTCCACTAGGCTCTCCACAATGAGCACGTGGTCTGACCCAGACTTCTTTCAAACTACTACCTCTAAGCTGGGATGTAGAGAGATTTTGCACTTTCCCTTTAAGGCTCTTGCTGATTTTCAAAGTAAGATATTCTGGGAGTCTGTCTTCCCAGTGCAGGATACCCAGGCTGGTGCAGTACACCAGCACTAACAAGGTTCTTTTATTTACTTGTAGTCAGGCATGTTATATTCTTATCTCCTCCTAAGAAATTAATAATTTGGTATACTGCAACACCTCAAAATTAATTTTTTAACATCAGACTATTATTACCTAGTGACTTTTAGTAAAATGAGTAATTATTTATTTCATACTGCTTATCCAGTAATTATAGTGTAAGCAAGAATTTTAAAAGATCTTTTCAGCTTTTTATCTTCTAAAGAAAAATATACTTTTAAAAGGGAATGATTCACTGAATTTATGTTCTCAAATTTTATTTAGACAATTTTCTATTCACAGATCATTAACCCAATGAACTGGAGTCATTATGTTCATTGGAGTCCATTAGATGACAGACCTTCATGGTAATGGCTCAATTCAGCTCTCAAAGTGAAGGTACATGTGGTCAGTCTTCTTGTAAAGATCAAGGGTCTTGTGGTTTGGAGCAAATATGTCAAGTGAGCATGTCAAAAATGATTGGGATTGGGATTGACATATATACACTAATAAGTATAAAATATATGACTAATAAGAACCTGCTGTATAGCACAGGGAACTAACTCTACTACACTTCACTGTACAGTAGAAACTAACACAACACTGTAAAACAACTATACCCCAATAAAAATTATATTAAAAAATAAGTAAAATAAAATGATGTGCAGTTCTTAAAATTTAAGATGAATTATAGACTCATCTTTCACAGTATGTTGATTTTCCAGCTCTACATCTACATTCTCACATCATCCTTCTTATACCTATTAGTATTTTTGAGACTACCAGCTGAAGCAACAATTCAGTATTTTGTTATAAATAAATGAAAGGTTTAACTCCTTTAGTTATTTTATTCATGACTGTTGTCTGAGCTAGGGATATATCCACAGTATCATGAAAAGGCTTAATGAATATGAAAATATATGATAGATAACATTTGTGTATTCATTCAGGGTGGTGCAAGAGAACATTTTAAGTATCATCTGCTTAGAGATATTCCTCAACTTCCCCAAGATCTTACAATCTAAGAATACCTGGATGGATAAAACAAATTCACGTTAAGTCACAATAGTGTCATTTTTTATTCATCATTTACTCACCTAAATTATGAGACTTCCTTTTCCTTTCAGATACGCTTTGAGTACTAACAGGAATTTATAAGGACATGGCACCTACGGCCCTTCTTAATGTGCTCTATCCTGTTTTAACCAACTTGTATTCAAATTATCTCTATAGGGACATTTTCTCCAGGGAATTCAGGTTGCCCTGCTGCTGTATAATGTTCCACAATCATGACCTTGGACTCTCTTTCTCTCTTTTCTTCCAATTTATGATTTTTTTCCCAGATTTATTGAAGTACAATTAAAAATAAAATTGTATTTATTGCATTCAACAGATTTGATATACTTATACATGGTGAAATAATTTTCATAATCAAGTTAATTATCACTTTCATAACTTTCTTTTTTCAGCTTTATTTTACTGACAAATAAAATTGTAAGATATTTAAAATGTACAACGTGGGGAGACCTTCAAGATGGCAGTGGAGTAAGATGTGGAGATCAACGTCCTCCCCACGAATACATCAAAAATACATCTATACGTTGAACAACTCCTACAGAACACCTACTGAATACTGGCAGAAGAACTCAGACTTCCAAAAAGGCAAGAAAATCCCTACATACCTGGGTAGAGCAAAAGAAAAAAACAGAACAAAAGAACAGGGACTGGATCTGCACCTCTGGGAGGGAGCTGTGAAGGAAAAAAAGTTTCCACACATTAGGAAGCCCCCTCACTGGTGGAGATGGGGGGAGCTTTGGAGCCACAGAGGAGAGCACATCAACAGGGATGCAGAGGGCAAAGCAGGGAGATTCCCACACAGAGGATTTGTACTGACCAGAACTCACCAGCCTGAGATGCTTGTCTGCTAAACCACCGGGGCAGGTGGGGGCTGGCAGCTGAGGCTTGGGCTTTAGAGGTCAGACTGCAGGGAGAGAACTGAGGTTGGCTATGTGAAGACAGCCTGAAGGGAGCTAGTGCACCACAGCTAGCTGGAAGAGAGTATGGGAAAATGTCTGGACCTGCCAGAGAGGCAAGAGACCATTGTCTTGGGGTGTGCAAGGAGAGGGGTTTCCTGCTCCATGTGCCCACAGGTGACAGAGCATGGCCTAAGAAAGCTCCAAAGATAGGTGTGAGCCATGTCTATCATCTCAGACCACAGAGGTGGGCACTGTGGACAAATATCACTGCCGCCACTGCCACCAAAGATCCTCTATGCAAGCGCAGATCACTACCCACACCCTCCCAGGAGCCTGTGCAACATGTCACTGCCAGTGTCCCATAACCCAGGGCCAACTTCCTTGGGAGCACACACAGCACGCCTCAGAGTGTAGCAATGTCATGCCAGCCTCTGCCACTGCAAGCAAGCCCCACATTCCAATAGTGAGAGCTCTACCCCTCCCACTCCCTGTCCTGAGTGAGCTGCTGTTTTAACCCCCTTCTGTCTGTGCAGAGACAGAAGCCTGAGGGTGGCCTACATGCAGAGGCAGGGCCAAAACCAAAGCTGAATGCCAGGAGCTGTGTGAACAAAGAAGAGAAAAGGAAATTTCTCAATGCAGCCTCAGAAGCAGTGGACTAAATCTCCACAGTCAGCTTGGTAAACCTTACATATGTTGAATAGACAATGAGTATTACCAAAATTGGAGCAATGGACTTTGGGGCAATAGTGGACTAGTAGTTTGCTTTCCTCTTTTTTTTGGGGGTGGGCGGGGGTTTGGTGTTATGTTTATCTTAGTTTAGTTTTCAGTGATTGTTTTCATTTGTGGGTTTATTTATTGGTTTGGTTTCTCTCTTCCTTTTTTTTTTTCTCTTTTTGTGAGTGTATGTATGTTTGTTTGTGTGATTTTTTCTGTTTAATTTTGTTTTACCATTTGTTTTGGGGTTCCATCTGTTTGTTTCTTTCTTCTTCTTCCTTTTCTTCCAAGCCTTGCAGCTGGCAGGGTCTTGGTGCTCCACCTGGGTGTCAGTCCTAAGCCTCCAAGGTAGGAGAGCAGAGCCCAGAATGTTGGACCACCAGAGACTTCCTGGCTCAATGTAATATTAATCGATGAGAACTCTCTCAGAGATCTCCAACTCAACATTAAGACCCAGCTCCTCCCAATGGCCATCAAGATCTAATGCTGGATGCCCCATGCCAAACAACTAGCAAGACAGGAACACAACACCATCCATTAGCAGAGAGGCTGCCTAAAGTCATACTAAGTTCACAGACACCCCAAAACACACCAAAGGACACGGCCCTGCCCACCATAGGGAAAATATCTAGGCTTAACCACCAGAATACAGCCATCAGTATCCCCAACCAGGAAGCCTACACAAGCCACTGAACCAACATCACCCACTGGGGGAAGACACCAGAAGTAAGAGGAACTACAAACCTGCAGCCTGGGAAAGGAGACCCCAAACACAGTAAGTTAAACAAAATGAGAAGATGGAGAAATATGCAGCAGATGAAGGAAAAAGGTAAAAAAAACACAAGAACAAACAAATGAAGAGGAAATAGGCAGTCTACCTGAAAAAGAATTCAGAGTAATAATAGTAAAGATGAACCAAAATCTCGGAAATAGACTGGAGAAAATATAAGAAACATTTAACAAGGAACTAGAAGAACTAAATAGCAAACAAACAATGATGAACAACACAATCAATGAAATTAAAAGTATTATAGAAGGAATCAATAGCAGAATAACTGAGGCAGAAGAAGAGGTAAGTGACCTAGAAGATAGAATAGTGAAAATAACTGCCAAAGAGAAGAATAAAGATAAAGGGATGGAAAGAATTGAGGACAGTCTCAGAGACTTCTGGGACAACATTAAATGCACCAATATTCGAATTATAGGGGTCCCAGAAGAAGGAGAGAAAAATAAAGGGTCTGAGAAAATATTTGAAGAAATTAGAGTTGAAAATTTCCCTAACATGGGAAAGGAAATAGTCAATCAAGTCCAAGAAGGGTCCCATACAGATAAACCCAAGGAGAAATATACCAAGACACATATTAAACAAGCTGTCAAAAATACAAAGAAAAATATTAACATCAACAAGGGAAAAGCAACAAGTAACATACATGGGAATTCCCATAAGGTGAACAGATGATTTTTCAGCAAAAACTCTGCAAGCCAGAAGGGAGTGGCAGGATATATTTACAGGGATGAAATGGTAAAACTTACAACAAAGATTAATCTACCCAGCAAGGATCTCAATCAGATTTGACAGAGAAATTAAAACCTTTACAGACAAGCAAAAGTTAAGAGAATTCCATACCACCAAAGGAGCTTTACAACAAATGCTAAAGGAACTTCTCTAAGCAGGAAACCCAAGAGAAGGAAAAGACCTACAAAAGCAAACCCAAAAGAATTAAGAAAATTGTAATAGAAATATATATATATATCAATAATTACCTTAAATGTAAATGGACTAAATGCTCCAACCAAAAGACAGAGGCTGGCTGAATGGATACAAAAACAAGACCCATATATATATGCTGTTAACAAGAGACCCACTTCAGACCTAGGAACTCATACAGACTGAAAGTGAGGGTATGGAAAAAGATATTGTATAAAATGGAAATCAAAAGAAAGCTAGAGTAGCAATACTCATATCAGACAAAATAGTCTTTCAAATAAAGGCTATTACAACAGACAAGGAAGGACAATACATAATGATCAAGGGACCAAACCAAGAAGAAGATATAACAATTGTAAATATTTATGCACCCATCATAGGACCACCTCAATACATAAGGCGAATTCTAACATCCATAAAAGGAGAAATCAACAATAACACATAAGGAAAGTTAACACTCCACTTTCACCAATGGACAGATCATCCAAAATGAAAATAAATATGGAAACACCAGGTTTAAATGACACATTAGACCAGATGGACTTAATTGATATTTATAGGACATTCCAAACAAAAACAACAGAATACACTTTTTTCTCAAGTGCACATTGAATATTCTCCAGGACAGATAATATCCTGGGTCACAAATCAAGTCTTGGCATATATAAGAAAACTGAAACTGTATCAAGTTGTTTTCCAACAACAATGCTATGAGACTAGATATCAATTACAGGAGGAAAAAAATCTCAAAAATACAAACACATGGAGCCTAATTAAAATGCTACTAAACAACAAAGAGATCTCTAAAGAAATCAAAGAGGAAATCGAAAGTACCTAGAAACAAATGACAATGAAAACACGATGACCCAAAACCTATGGGATGCAGCAAAAGTAGTTCTAAGAGGGAAGTTTATAGCAATATAGTCCTACCTCAAGAAAAAAGAAAAATCTCAAATAAATAACCTAACCTTACACCTAAAGCAACTAGAGAAAAAAAGAAGAAAAACAACAACTAAACCCCCCAAAGTTAGGAGAAGGAAACAAATCATAAAGATCAGATTAGAAATTAATAAAAAAGAAATGAAGGAAAGGATGACAAGGATAAATAAAACTAAAAGCTGGTTATTTTAGAAGATAAGCAAAATTGGTAAACCATTGGACAGACTCATCAAGAAAATAAGGGAGAAGACTCAGATGAACAGAATAAGAAAAGAAAATAGAGAAGTAACAAATGATCCTGCAGAAATACAAAGGATCATGAGAGATTACTACATGTAACTCTATGCCAATAAAATGAACAAGCTAGAAGAAATGGACAAATTCTTAGAAAAGTACAACCTTCCAAGACTGAACAAAAAGAAATAGAAAACATGAACAGAGCAATCACAAGCATTGAAATTGAAACTATGACTAAAAATCTTCTACAAACAAAAGCCCAGGACCTGATGACTTCACAGTTGAGTTCCATCAAACATTTAGACAAGAGCTAACACATATCTTTCTCAGCTCTTTCAAAATATAGCTGAGTAAAGAACACCAGGCTCATTCTACAAGTCCACTAAAACCCTTATACCAAAACCAGATGAAGATGTTACAGGAAAAGAAAACTACAGGCCAATAACACTGATGAATATAGATGCAAAAAATCTCCACAAAATACTAGCAAACAGAATCCAACAGCACATTAAAAGGATCATACACATTGATCAAGTGGGGTTTATCCCAGGAATGCAAGGATTCTTCAATATATGCAAATCAACCAATGTGATATGCCATATTAATAAAATGAAGAAGAAAACCACATGATCATCTCAATAGATGCAGAAAAAGCTTCTGACAAAATTCAACACCCATTTATGATAAATACTCTGCAGAAAGTGAACATAGAAGGAAACTACCTCAACATGATCAAGACCATATATGACAAACCCATAGCCAGCACCATTCTCAATGGAGAAGAACTGAAATCATTTCCTCTAAGATCAGAAACAATAAAAGGTTGCCCACACTCACCACTATTAATCAACATAGTTTTGTAAGTTTTATCTTCATCATTCAGAAGAGAAAAAGAAATAGAAGAAATCTAAATTGGTAAAGAAGAAGTAAAACTGTCACTGTTTGCAGATAACATGATACTATACATTGAGAATCCTAAAGACACCACTGGAAAACTAATAGAGATAATCAATAAATTTGGTAAAGTAGCAGGATAAAAAAATTAATGCACAGAAATACCTTGCAGTCCTATACGCTAACAATGAAAAATCAAAAATAGAAATTAAGTAAACACTACCATTAACCATTGTAACAAAAATTATAAAATACCTATGAATAACCCTACCTAAGGAGACAAAAGACCTGTATGCAGAAAATTATAAGACAGTGATTAAAGAAATCAAAGATGGGCTTCCCTGGTGGTGCAGTGGTTGAGAGTCCGCCTGCTGATGCAGGGGACACGGGTCCATGCCCCAGTCTGGGAAGATCCCACATGCCGCGGAGCAGCTGGGCCTGTGAGCCATGGCCATCGAGCCTGCGCATCTGGAGCCCATGCTCCACAACTGGAGAGGCCACAACAGTGAGAGGCCCACATATCAAAAAAAAAAAAAAAAGAAAGAAAGAAATCAAAGATGATACAAACAGATGGAGAGATATGCCATGTTCTTGGATTGGATGAATCAACATTGTGAATATGACTATAATATACAAAGCAATCTACAGATTCCATGCACTCCATATCAAACTACCAAGCACATATTTCACAGCACTAGAACAAAAAATTTTAGTTTGTATAGGGACCCAAAAGACCCCAAATAACCAAAGCAAACTTGAGAAAGAAAAATGGAGCTGGAGGAATCGGGCTCCCTGACTTCAGAATATATTACAAAGCTACAGTAATCAGGAGAATATGGTACTTGCACAAAAACAGAAATATAGATGAATGGAAAAGGACAGAAAGCCCAGAGATAAACAGATGTTCATAAGGTCACCTAATATTTTATAAAGGAAGCACAAATATACAATGTAGAAAAGGCAGCCTCTTAATAAGTGGTGCTGGGAACACTGGACAGCTACATGTAAAAGAATGAAATTAGAACAGTTCCTAACATCATACGCAAAAATAAACTCAAAATGGATTGAAGACCTACATGTAAGGTCAAACACTATAAAACTCTTAGAGGAAAACATAGGCAGAACACTCTATGACATAAATCACAGCAAGATCTTTTGACCCACATCCTAGAGAAATGGAAATAAAAACAAAAATAAACAAATGGGACCCAATGAAACTTAAAATCTTTTGCAAAGCAAAGGAAACCATAAATAAGATGAAAAGACAATGCTCATAAGGAGAGAAAATATTTGCAAATGAAGCAACTGACAAAGAATTAATCTCCAAAATATAAAAGCAGCTCAAGTAGCTCAAAATCAAAAAAGAAACATTCCAGTCCAAAATTGGGAGGAAGACCTAAATAGACATTTCTCCAAAGAAGATAAACAGATTGCCAACATACACATGAAAGGATGATCAACATCCCTGATCATTAGAGAAATACAAATGAAAACCACAGTGATGTATCACTTCACACTGGTCAGAATGGCCATCATCAAAAAATCTACAAACAATAAATGTTGGAGAGGGTGTGGAGAAAAGGGAACCCTCTTGCCCTGTTAGTGGGAATCTAAATTGATACAGCAACTATGGAGGACAGTATGGGGGTACCTTAAAAAACTAAAAATAGAACTACCATATGACCCAGCAATCCCACTACTGGGCATATATCCTGAGAAAACCATAATTCAAAAATAGACATGTACCACAATGTTCATGGCATCACTATTTACAATAGCGAGAACATGGAAACAACCTGTGTCCATCGACATATGAATGGATAAAGAAGATATTGCAGGTATATACAATGGAATATTACTCAACCATTAAAAGAAACGAAATTGAGTTATTTGTAGTGAGGTGGATGGACCTAGTATCTGTCATACAGAGTTAAGTAAGTCAGAAAGAGAAAAACAAATACTGTATGCTAACACATATATATGGAATCTAAAAAAGAATGGATCTGATGAACCTATGGTCAGGAAATGAATAAAGAGTCAGACGTAGAGAATGGATTTGAGGACACAGGGGAGAGGACGGGAAGCTGAGATGAAGTGAGAGAGTAGCATTAACATATATACACTACCGAATGTAAAGTAGACAGCTAGTGGGAAGAAGCTGCATAGCACAGGGAGATCAGCTCGGTGCTTTGTGACCACCTAGAAGGGTGGGATATGGAGCATTGAAGGGAAGCTCAAGAGTGAGGGGATATGGGGATATATATATATACATATGGTTGATTCACTTTGTTATACCGCAGAAACTAACAGTACTTGGTAAAGCAATTGTACTCCAATAAAGATGTAAAAAAAAAAAAAGATTTGATTTAAGGGACTTCCCTGGTGGTCCAGTGGTTAAGCCTCCACATGCCAAATGCAGGGGCACTGGGTTTGATCCCTGGTCATGAAACTAGGTCCCACACGTCACAACTAAGGGCATGCATGTGACATCGAAAATCTCACCATCCACAAGTTAAAAAAAAAAAGATCCTGCATTGCTGCAACTAAGACCTGGCACAGCAAAATAAATAATATTTTTTGAAAGTTAAGTTAAAAAAAATTTTTAAATGTACAATGTGATGATTTGATATACATACACATTATTGAATTAATTAACATATCCATCATCCCACATAGTTACTTTTGTGTGTTTGTGTGTGGAAGAAGAGTTTAAGATATACTCCCCTGGCAATTTTTAAATATTCATTACAGTATTATTAACTATAATCATTGTCCTGTACATTAGATAGCCAGACTGTATTCATCTTATAAATGAAACTTTGTACCATTTGATAAACCTCTATTCACTTCCTCAATTCTCCAGCCCTTGGCAACAACCATTGTATGATCTCACTCACACATGGGATCTGAAAAGAAACAAACAAACAAAAACCAAACATGGAAACTGAGGGTAAAATATTTGAATATTAGTTTTTAAATAAAATGGCAATGAATAAGTATGTATACCTTCTGTTCTTTTCAATAATGAAAGAGAACATACATCTTCTTACTCTATTTTTGCTATATTCAGGCACCTGAAATCAAACCACTGTATTATGTTCTATGTTAATTGACAAGAACATTGTTTCTTGTTTGATCTGAAACATGCAATCCACATGAACAAGAGGAAGAGATTGTTTCTAAAGATAATAATGAAATGTACAAAGTTCTAAACATTGTACACTTCCAGAGACAGCAACATTTTCTTCACAGAGTTAAAAAGAGAATTTGGATATCTTAAGAAAAATATTATTCTACGAGATCACCATCACCCTGATACCAAAAGTAGACAAAGATGTCACAAAGAAAGAAAACTACAGGCCAATATCACTGATGAACATAGATGCAAAAATCCTCAACAAAACACTAGTGAACAGAACCCAACAGCACATTAAAAGGATCATACACCATGATAAAGTGGGGTCTATCACAGGAATGCAAGGATTCTTCAATATATGCAAATCAATCAATGTGATACATCATATTAACGAACTGAAGAAGAAAAAAACACATGATCATCTCAATAGATGCAGAAAAACTTTTGACAAAATTCAACACCCATTTATGATAAATACTCTCCAGAAAGTGGGCATAGAGGAAACCTACCTCAACACAATAAAGGCTGTATATGACAAAACCACAGCCAACATCATTCTCAATGGTGAAACACTGAAACCATTTCCTCTAAATTCAGGAACAAGACAAGCTTGTCCACTCTTACCATTATTATTCAATACAGTTTTGGAAGTTTTAGCAATCAGAGAAGAAAAAGAAATAAAAGGAATCCAAATCAGATAAGAATAATAAAGCTGTCACTGTTTGCAGATGACATGATACTATACAAAGAGAATCATAAAGATGCTACCAGGAAACTACTAGGGCTAATAAATGAATTTGGTAAAGTAGCAGGATAAAAAATTAATTCACAGAAATCTCATGTATTCTTATACAATAATGATGAAAAATCTGAAGGAGAAATTAAGGAAACACTCCCATTTACCATTGCAACAAATAGAATAAAACACCTATGAATAAACCAACCTAAGGAGAAAAAAGACCTGTATGCAGAAAACCATAAGACACTGATGAAAGAATTAAAGATGATACAAATAGATGGAGAGATATACCATGTTCTTGGATTGGAAGAATCAATATTGTGAAAATGACTATACTACCCAAAGGAATCTACAGATTCAATGCATTCCTTATTAAATTACCAACAGCATTTTTCACAGAAGTAGAACAAAATATTTCACAAGTTGTATGGAAACATGAAAGACCCTGAAGAACAAAAGCAGTCTTGAGAAAGAAAAGTGGAGCTGGAGGAATCAGTCTCCCTGACTTCAGACTATATTACAAAGCTACAGTAATCGAGACAGTATGGTACTTGCACAAAAACAGAAATATAGATCAATGGAGAAGGATAGAAAACCCAGAGATTAACCCATGCTCATATGGTCACCTTATATTTGATAAAGTAGGCAAGAATATAAAATGGAAAAAAGACAGTCTCTTCAATAAGTGGTGCTGGGAAAACTGGACAGCTACATGGAAAAGAATGAAAATAGAACACTCCCTAACACCATTCACAAAAATAAATTAAAAATGGATTAAAGAGCTAAATGTAAGGCCAGACACTATAAAACTCTTAGAGGAAAACATAGGCAGAACACTCTATGACATAAATCACAGCAAGATGCTCTTTGAACCTCCTCCTAGAGTTATGGAAATAAAAACCAAAATAAACAAATGGAACCTAATGAAACTTAAAAGTTTTTGCAAAGCAAAGGAAACCATAAACAAGATGAAAAGACAACCCTCATAATAAGAGAAAATATTTGCAAATGAAGCAACTGACAAAAGATTAATCTCCAAAATATATAAGCAGCTCATGCATCTCAATATCAAAAAAGAAATAACCCAATCTAACATGGGTGGAAGACATAAACAGACATTTCTCCAAAGAAGATATACAGATCGCCAGCAAACACTTGAAAGGATGCTCAACATCACTAATCATTAGAGAAATGCAAATCAAAACTAGAATGAGGTATCACCTCACACCAGTCAAAAGGGCCATCATCAAAAATCTGCAAACAATCAGAGCTGGAGAGGGTATGGAGAAAAGGGAACCCTCTTGCACTGTTGGTAGGAATATAAATTGATACAGCCACTATGGAGAACAGTATGGAAGTTCCTTAAAACACTAAAAGTAGAACTACCATACGACCCAGCAATCCCACTACTGGGCATATACCATGAGGAAAGCATTATTCAAAAAGAGTCATGTACCTCAATGTTCATTGCAGCTTTATTTACAATAGCCAGGACATGGAAGCAACCTAACTGTCCATCAACAGTTGAATGGATAAAGAAGATGTGACACATATATACAATGGAATATTATTCAGCCATAAAAAGAAATGAAACTGAGTTATTTGTAGTACAGTGGATGGACCTAGAGTCTGTCATACAGAGTGAAATAAGTCAGAAAGAGAAAAACAAATACTGTATGCTAACACATATATACAGAATCTTAAAAAAGGGGAAAAATGGTTTTGAAGAACCTAGGGGCAGGACAGGAATAAAGATGCAGATGTAGAGAATGGACTTGAGGACACGGGGTGAGGGGAAGGGTAAGCTGGGATGAAGTGAGAGAGTGGCATGGACATATATACACTACCAAATGTAAAATGGATAGGTAGTGGGAAGCAGCTGCATAGCACAGGGAGATCAACTCAGTGTTTTGTGACCATCTAGAGGGATAGGGAGAGTGAGAGGGAGATGCACCTTATTTTTCCTTTATAAAAGTCTTTTTTTACTTTTATTTCACAATTTCAGAATAATTAGTTGATGCTTAAGCAACATCAGTTATGACCAATGAGGGGTTTTTTGGTTGTAGCTGATTTTCAATATGGATACAAAAATTTATGTATATATACATGAATTTGTATATATATATAAATTTATGTATTCATATATATAGATAATTGTATATAATATATATAATAATCATTCAATATCATCATTAACAATAAGAATATTAAATTCAATTTAAAAATAATTTTTGGTTCTTGTCCTTTGGATATGTCCAGGTGAGAAGGTACAGTCTTTAACTATTGGAAAGCCCTGACAACCCAGCCATTTTCTTCAAAATGTTAGAAAGCTCACATCTTAATACCCTATTGAATATATACATTTTACTATATACTCCTTTAACTGAATAACTTTATCTCAGTATTTGGGGATTTAAAAAAAATATATACCCTCCCTGAACCAAAAAAATAAATAAATAATAAAAGGCAATACATGGACATATCCATGAGTTCTGTTGAAAATAAAATGTTAAAACTCCAGAACTATGTATTCTTTGAAAAGCTTTCAGGGTGTCAACAAGATGACATCTGAGATGTTGCTACCACTAAGAGAGGAAACTCAGAGTCACCCTGAGTGTTATTGGCCAACATTTTGCATTTTTCTAAATGTGTTTGTTGAATAATTTATTATTCACCTTGTTTTTACCTTTCTTCGATCATATTTGAACTCATAAACATTGAGAAGATGCATTGAATAAATGAAAATGATAATATGATAGTCTTTTGATAAAGGAGCATGTTGCAAAACTCTAACATTGTGTGCTGAATATGCCAATTACCACAGTGCATAATATGGGTAAGAACAATGAAGTCCTAATAAAGAGTAAATAGGAAGTTATGTATATAGTATTTGATAGTAGAATGCATAATACAGAAAAAAATATTGATAGAAAAATTTGTGAAATCACTAGTAAATCAGATAAAGAATGAGAGTGATATTAACATCTTTCTTTACTTATTGATCTAACTAAAGGTAGTGAATTTTCTTGAGAAGCTGATGATGGAGGTTGTGAAGAAGAGTTATGAGTCAGCAAAGAAGGTGATATTAAAATCAAGCCTTACATGGTTCAACAGATTCAAGATTTGTTTCATGCTCCATCACATCAAAGTGGCAACATAGTTGACATTAAAGCAATTGTATATAATTGTATTATTTATAAAACATTATTGATGAATAAGGCCATATCAATAAATGTTTTCTATATAGATGAGAGAGATTTATTTTAGTAGCACTCTTCATTCTGTGTGTTTATCTCATGGACAAGAAATGCCTGGTCTCAAGAATTCAAGGGCAAGCTGACTTTCATGTTCAGAGTTAATTGTAAGACATTAAGTTAAAAATCTTATTAGTGTGATATTACAGAAACCTCCAAGCAGTCAAAGAAATGATCAAAGGAAAATTGCCAATTATATGGAGGTTGAATTACAAAGCCTGGGTGTGGAAAACAGTTTTTCTGGTGTATGTAAACTATTTTCCCCTTCATAATATATTGTACACCTCCTTTGTGATATACAAAGGAAGCCCTGTGAGACAGTGACAGTTCTCTCAAATATATGAACAATTTTGTTTAGCATAGTTACAAATTCCAAAAATTTTTACTATTCTGAATATGCTATTACAATCCAGGAACTAAAGTTTTCAGGTTATGATAGCTTTCAAGGCATTCTGCGTATTGCTTATACAACAATCTTCTAGTATGTGTATTCCAACCAAGAAATTTCACTGGAGACCTTTGGAAGAATCTTGGTTTGTAAATAAATCTCCAGAGTTTATTGGAAAAGCTTAGTAAATACTTTCTCCACAAATGATGAATCCCGTATAGATGAAAATATCCATGTATACTGTCTCCATTTCCAAGACTCTAAAAGATTGTAAACACAGGGGGAAAATATTCTTGAAAAGGAAACTGGGTTTGAAAAAGTTGAGTAAAAATAAGATGTAGACAAGCTTGAAGGCTCATCTCTAAAAAACAAACAAGTACTGAATTTATCCTGTCAAAACATGATGAAGCGTTTCTCTGGTGGCACAGTGGTTAAGAATCCGCCTGCCAGAGCAGAGGACATGAAGCCTGCACATCACAACGAAGAGTAGCTCCTACTCGCAGCAACTAGAGAAAGCCCACACACAGCAACGAAGACACAATGCAGCCAAAAATAAATAAATAAATAAATTTATTAAAAGAAAACATGATGTAAACAAAGTCAATAGGGAATAGACAATCAAAGAATGAATTTAAAAGTTTAAAAGAATGTATAAATCTTATTCTACAATAGTGATGCATTAGATATGACTGTGAGGTATGAGGTAGATACTAATGATGACTTGTGTTTCTGGCTTAAGTAATCAGACTGGTGATGAGGCAGTCACTGGCTTGGAACTGAATGACATAAGCTTTGATATGCATATGTATAGCCATCTCACATAATGAATTTATTCAGATTATCTACATATTGTAATTTTCTGTAAAGTGTTGAAGCTCTAGAAGAGTTCAGATATAGAAATAAAATAGCATCAACAAACCATTTTACTGAATCACATCTAAAAATTAAAATTATGGGAAAGAGTGATATTGTCTAGGGAATTTGTGCAGAATGAGAAAAATATGGTGTAGGAAAATATACATTACATCAACATTAAGGGCACAAAGAAAAGTAAGATGTAAAGGAAACTAGGAAGAATGAGATGCAAATTTAGGAAGAAAACAAACAAAAAATGACTGGAGATGGAGCATTATGGAACCTGCTGTAGACTAAATGTTTGTGGTCCCATATTATTCATATGTTGCCATCCTGACTCTCAAGGTGATGGTAGTACGAGATAGGGCATTTGGGAGGTAATTAGGTCATGAGGGTGAAGTCCTCATGAATGGGATTAGTGCTTTATAAAAGAGACCCCAAAGTACTCTCCCTGCTCTTTGCCATGTGAGGGTATAAAGAGAATATGGCCATCTGCAAATCAGGAAGCAGACCCTTTCTAGACACCCAATCATCTGGCACCTTGATCTTGGACTTCCTAGCCTCCAGAACTGTGAGAAATTTCTGTTGTTTATGAACCATCCAGTCTATGGTATTTTGTTATAGCAACCCAAGCATATTAAGACAGAAGCCAAAAAGTAATGTAGACCAATCAACCACCTAAAGTGATTCCACGAAGCTAGGTAAAGGACTGAAAAAGGAGCATACAACTTATTGATAAGTGACCTCAGTGAAGGTATTTTCAATAGAATGAGAGAAACATGATTTTCAAAGTGTTTACAATCTAGTTCCAGTCCTGCTTTCCAGGTTTATCACCCATTATTTCCTTACAAAAACTGTTTACTCCAAGGAGACTGATCCAAATCAAGATATTTAGATAAAAATATAAATCAGTGTATATTGCACATGCTTTACCATTTATCATTCCAGAGTCACGACATGAGATGCTCTTCTTTTTCTTTGCCTCTCAAATTCCTACCTGTTCTTCAAAATGTGGCACAAATAATTGCTTTTTGCATGATATATTTCTTACATGCACGGGTGAGCGATCTAATCTCTTTCTGAATAAACTGTAAATATTTATTATAAGTTTAAGATGTAAAATATATTTGCTGCATAGTATTTTCTCCCACCCCCAATATTTGAAAAACAGAAAATTTTTATGACTACCACTCAATAGACTCTGATTAGAGTGTTTTTCAATGGTTTCGAATAAGATCATTAAGGTATTTGCTGACTGCTAATGATCATATCCTTTTGATAACACTCTCATTCAGCACACAAAATTAAGGAAAAAGTACTTGATATGATATTGTGACATCATTAAATTATAATCTTATTTTTTTAATAAATTTATTTATTCATTTATTTATGGCTGTGCTGTGTCCTCCTCTCCGCGCGAGGGCCCCCTCCAGTTGTGGCGAGTGGGGGCCATCCTCCATCACGGTGCGTGGACCTCTCACTACCACGGCCTCTCCCGCTGTGGAGCACAGGCTCCAGACGCGCAAGCTCAGCAGCTGTGGCTCACGGGCCCAGTCGCTCCACGGCACGTGGGACCATCCTGGCCCAGGGCTCAAACCCGTGTCCCCCGCATCAGCAGGTGGACTCCCAACCACTGCGCCATCAGGGGAGCCCCCATAATCTTATTTTTTCACAACAAAAATATCACAGGTCAGTTTCTTTTTAAGCAATAAATAAAGTAACTGAGATTCTTTGCAAGGTTGAAGTTGTGATCTTATCAAAAAAGGTAGTTCTAGGGAATTATAAACAACATGTAAATAACAAAATCCCTAAAATATTAGGTGATTAAATTATACAAACACAAACTTCCATAATTTAATTATTCCAAAACTTTGTTTGAAACACTAATTCATCTCATGTAAGAATAGAGCCTGTAAGGAAAAGAGGAATAAGAAATGGAATAATAGATAACTGCCTCATCAATATATGCTCCAAATGGCACACACAAACTTTTTTACAAAGAGTTTAAAGTTTCCAATTCCTTGAGAAAATTGAGTTTTAATTCTACTTTTAAAAACATTTTAAATAATAAAATATTTCATAAAATAATATTTTCCACAACTTTTTATAATGAAGTGGTACAATAGTGATTATATTATATGTATGCATGTTTACCTGTAATACAAGGCACACTATATTATGCATACATATGTTTGTGTATCTGTAGGTGTCTGAATATATACTCAACCAATAAAAACTGAAGCTGAATATGGTACTCTGTAATTTTTCCTCCACATTCTCACAAAGCACATATCAGTAATTATATTTGATTTTAAATCTGCTGGACATACACCATGTTTTAAAAAAAATTAGAGGGATAATGCACTCATAGTGGTTGAATACAAAATAAAATAAACTTCAAATAATGGATAGCTTTTGTTTTCAACTTGAAGTGCTCAAATTCCTTTTGTAAATCCCTCTATATTTTCTTAATCATTGTGAGATTTATTTATGTTAAATTTAATCTAAGTTTTGAGCATCAGCTTTCAAAGTTGAGCATACACCAACATGATCAACTGAACATGGTGACCTCAGAAGATGCAAGTATGAACTGTTTGAGCAATATAAAATCTTAAAGATTGGTCAAACTCTCCTTTTCCAGAGCAGTTAACTTATGTCCAGAAAGGTTAAATTTAATTCTCTAAAACCAAAAAGCTTATGATGACAAAGCTTGGTATAGAATTGAAGTCTCTTGACCCAAGTCCTTGGGTTCTTCTATGGCATTGTTGTTTATTTTTTCTCTTTATTTTTTTTATTTTTTTTAACATCTTTATTGGGGTATAATTGCTTTACAATGGTGTGTTAGTTTCTGCTTTATAACAAAGTGAATCAGTTATACATATACATATGTTCCCATATATCTTCCCTCTTGCATCTGCCTCCCTCCCGCCCTCCCTATCCCACCCCTCCAGGCTGTCACAGAGCACCGAGCCAATGTCCCTATGCCATGCGGCTGCTTCCCACTAGCTATCTACCTTACTACGTTTGTTAGTGTGTATATGTCCATTACTCTCTCTGGCCCTGTCACAGCTCACCCTTCCCCCTCCCCATATCCTCAAGTCCGTTCTCCAGTAGGTCTGTGCCTTTATTCCTGTCTTACCCCTAGGTTCTTCATGACATTTTTTTCTTAAATTCCATATATATGTGTTAGCATACGGTATTTGTCTTTTTCTTTCTGACTTACCTCACTCTGTATGACAGACTCTAGGTCTATCCACCTCATTACAAATAGCTCAATTTCATTTCTTTTTATGGCTGAGTAATATTCCATTGTATATATGTGCCACATCTTCTTTATCCATTCATCCCATGATGGGCACTTAGGTTGTTTCCATCTCCAGGCTATTGTAAATAGAGCTACAATGAACATTTTGGTACATGACTCTTTTTGAATTTTGGTTTTCTCAGGGTATATGCCCAGGGTATACGCCCAGGGTATAGTGGGATTGCTGGGTCATATGGTAGTTCTATTTGTAGTTTTTTAAGGAACCTCCATACTGTTCTCCATAGTGGCTGAACCAATTCACATTCCCACCAGCAGTGCAAGAGTGTTCCCTTTTCTCCACACCCTCTCCAGCATTTATTGTTTCTAGATTTTTTGATGATGGCCATTCTGACTGGTGTGAGATGATATCTCATTGTAGTTTTGATTTGCATTTCTCTAATGATTAATGATGTTGAGCATTCTTTCATGTGTTTGTTGGCAGTCTGTATATCTTCTTTGGAGAAATGTCTATTTAGGTCTTCTGCTCATTTTTGCATTGGGTTGTTTGTTTTTTTGTTATTGAGCTGCATGAGCTGCTTGTAAATTTTGGAGATTAATCCTTTGTCAGTTGCTTCATTTGCAAATATTTTCTCCAATTCTGAGGGGTGTCTTTGGTCTTGTTTGTGGTTTCCTTTGCTGTGCAAAAGCTTTGAAGTTTCATTAGGTCCCATTTCTTTATTTTTGTTTTTATTTCCATTACTCTAGGAGGTGGGTCAGAAAGGATCTTGCTTTGATTTATGTCATAGAGTGTTCTGCCTATGTTTTCCTCTAAGAGTTTGATAGTTTCTGGCCTTACATTTAGGTCTTTAATCCATTTTGAGCTTATTTTTCTGTATGGTGTTAGGGAGTGATCTAATCTCATACTTTTACATGTACCTGTCCAGTTTTACTAGCACAATTATTGAAGAGGCTGTCCTTTCTCCACTGTACATTCCTGCCACCTTTATCAAAGATAAGGTGTCCATATGTGCGTGGGTTTATCTCTGGGCTTTCTATCCTGTTCCATTGATCTATATTTCTGTTTTTGTGACAGTACCATACTGTCATAATTATTGTAGCTTTGTAGTATAGTCTGAAGACAGGGAGCCTGATTCGTCCAGCTCCTTTTTTCGTTCTCAAGATTGCTTTGTCTCTTCAGGGTCTTTTGTGTTTCCATGCAAATTGCAAAATGTTTTGTTCTAGTTCTGTGAAAAATGCCAGTGGTAGTTTGATAGGGATTGCATTGAATCTATAGATTGCTTTGGGTAGTAGAGTCATTTTCACAATGTTGATTCTTCCTATCCAAGAACATGGTATATCTCTCCATCTATTTGCATCATCTTTAATTTCTTTCATCAGTGTCTTATAATTTTCTGCGTACAGGTCTTTTGTCTCTTTAGGTAGGTTTATTCCTAGATATTTTATTCTTTTTGTTGCAATGGTAAATGGGAGTGTTTTCTTGATTTCACTTTCAGATTTTTCATCATTAGTATATAGGAATGCCAGAGATTTCTGTGCATTAATTTTGTATCCTGCTACTTTACCAAATTCATTGATTACCTCTAGTAGTTTTCTGGTAGCATCTTTAGGATTCTCTATGTATAGTATCATGTCATCTGCAAACAGTGACAGCTTTACTTCTTCTTTTCCGATTTGGATTCCTTTTATTTCCTTTTCTTCTCTGATTGCTGTGGCTAAAACTTCCAAAACTATGTTGAATAAGGGTGGTGAGAGTGGGCAGCCTTGTCTTGTTCCTGATCTTAGTGGAAATGCTTTCAGTTTTTCACCATTGAGGATGATGTTGGCTGTGGGCTTGTCATATATGGCCTTTATTATGTTGAGGAAAGTTTCCTCTATGCCTACTTTCTGCAGGGTTTTATCATAAATGGGTGTTGAATTTTGTCAAAAGCTTTCTCTGCATCTATTTAGATGATCATATGGTTTTTCTCCTTCAATTTGTTAATATGGTTTATCACATTGATAGATTTGCATATATTGAAGAATCCTTGCATTCCTGGAATAAACCCCACTTGATCATGGTGTATGATCCTTTTAATGTGTTGTTGGATTCTGTTTGCTAGTATTTTGTTGAGGATTTTTGTATCTATGTTCATCAGTGATATTGGCCTGTAGTTTTCTTTCTTTGTGACATCCTTGTCTGGTTTTGGTATCAAGGTGATGGTGGCCTCGTAGAAGGAATTTGGGAGTGTTCCTCCCTCTGCTATATTTTGGAAGAGTTTGAGAAGGATACGTGTTAGCTGTTCTCTAAATGTTTGGTAGAATTCGCCTGTGAAGCCATCTACTCCTGGGCTTTTGTTTGTTGGAATATTTTTAATCACATTTTCAATTTCACTGTTTGTGATTGGTCTGTTCATTTTTTATATTTCTTCCTGATTCAGTCTTGGCAGGTTGTGCATTTCTAAGAATTTGTCCATTTCTTCCAGATTGTCCATTTTATTGGCATAGAGTTGCTTGTAGTAATCTCTCACGATCTTTTTTATTTCTGCAGTGTCAGTTTTTACTTCTCCTTTTTCATTTCTAATTCTATTGATTTGAGTCTCCTCCCTTTTTTTCTTGATGATTCTGGCTAGTGGTTTATCTATTTTGTTTATCTTCTCAAAGAACCAGCTTTTAGTTTTATTGAACTTTGCTATTGTTTCCTTCATTTCTTTTTCATTTATTTCTGATCTGGTTTTTATGATTTCTTTCCTTCTGCTAGCTTTGGGGTTTTTTGTTCTTCTTTCTTTAATTGCGTGAGGTGCAAGGTTAGGTTGTTTATTCAAGATGTTTCCTGCTTCTTAAGGTGGGCTTGTATTGCTATAAACTTCCCCCTTAGAACTGCTTTTGCTGCATACCATAGGTTTTGGGTTGTTGTGTCTCCATTGTCATTTGTTTCTAGGTATTTTTTTTATTTCCTCTTTGATTTCTTCAGTAATCACTTCATTATTAAGTAGTGTTTTGTTTAGTCTCCATGTGTTTGTATTTTTTACAGATCTTTTCCTGTAATTGATATCTAGTCTCATGGCGTTGTGGTCAGAAAAGATACTTGATACAATTTCAATTTTCTTAAATTTACCAAGGCTTGATTTGTGACCCAAGATATGATCTATCCTGGAGAATGTTCCATGAGCACTTGAGAAAAATGTGTATTCTGTTGTTTTTGGATGGAGTGTCCTATAAATATCAATTAAGTCCATCTTATTTAATGTATCATTTAAAGCTTGTGTTTCCTTATTTATTTTCATTTTGGATGATCTGTCCATGGGTGAAAGTGCGGTGTTTAAGTCCCCTGCTATGAATGTGTTACTGTTGATTTACTCTTTTATGGCTCTTAGTATTTTCCTTTTGTATTGAGGTGTTCCTATGTTGGGTGCATAAATATTTACAATTGTTATATCTTCTTCTTGGATTGATCCCTTGATCATTATGTAGTGTCCTTCTTCGTTTCTTTTAATAGTCCTTATTTTAAAGTCTATTTTGTCTGGTATGAGAATTGCTACTCCAGCTTTCTTTTGGTTTCCATTTGCATGGAATATCTTTTTCCATCCCCTTACTTTCAGTCTGTATGTGTGTCTAGGTCTGAAGTGGGTCTCTTGTAGGCAGCATATATAAGGGTCTTGTTTTTGTATCCATTCAGCCAATCTGTGTCTTTTGGTGGGAGCATTTTGTCCATTTACATTGAAGGTAATTTTCAATATGTATGTTCCTATTCCCATTTTCTAAATTGTATTGGGTTCGTTATTATAGGTCTTTTCCTTCCCTTGTGTTTCTTGTCTAGAGAAGTTCCTTTAGCATTTGTTGTAATGCTGGTTTGGTGGTGCTGAACTCTCTCAGCTTTTACTTGTCTGTAAAGGTTTTAATTTCTCCATCAAATCTGCATGGGATCCTTGCTGGATAGAGTAGTCTTGGTTGCAGGTTTTTCTCCTTCATCACTTTCAGTATGGCCTACCACTCCCTTCTGGCTTGTAGGGTTTCTGCTGAGAGATCAGCTGTTAACCTTATGGGGATTCCCTTGTGTGTTATTTGTTGTTTTTCCCTTGCTGCTTTTAATATGCTTTCTTTGTATTTAATTTTTGACAGTTTGATTAACATGTGTCTTGGCATATTTCTCCTTGGATTTATCCTGTATGGGACTTTCTGTGCTTCCTGGACTTGATTAGCTATTTCCCTTCCCATATTAGGGAAGTTTTCAACTATAATCTCTTCAAATATTTTCTCACTCCCTTTCTTTTTCTCTTCTTCTTCTGGAAACCCTATAATTCGAATGTTGGTGCATTTAATGTTGTCCCAGAGATCTCTGAGACTGTCCTCACTTCTTTTCGTTCTTTTTTCTTTATTCTGCTCTGCAGTAGTTATTTCCACTATTTTATCTTCCAGGTCACTTATCCATTCTTCTGCCTCAGTTATTCTGCTATTGATCCCATCTAGAGTACTTTTAATTTCATTTATTGTGTTGTTCATCGTTGCTTGTTTCATCTTTATTTCTTCTAGGTCCTTGTTAACTGTTTCTTGCATTTTGTCCATTCTATTTCCAAGATTTCAGATCATCCTTACTATCATTATTCTGAATTCTTTTTCAGGTAGACTGCCTATTTCCTCTCCATTTGTTAGGTCTGGTGCATTTTTATCTTGCTCCTTTAACTGCTGTGTGTTTTTCTGTCTTCTCATTTTGCTTATCTTACTGTGTTTGGGGTCTCCTTTTTGCAGGCTGCAGGTTCGTAGTTCCCACTCTTTTTGATGTCTGTCTCCAGTGGCTAAGGTTGGTTCAGTGGGTTGTGTAGGCTTCCTGGTGGAGGGGACTAGTGCCTGTGTTGTGGTGGATGAGGCTGGATCTTGTCTCTCTAGTGGGCAGATTCACGTCTGGTGGTGTGTTTTGGGTTGTCTGTGGCCTTATTATGATTTTAGGCAGCCTCTCTTCTAATGGGTGGGGTTGTGTTCCTGTTTTGCTAGTTGTTTGGCATAGGTTGTCCAGCACTGTGGCTTGCTGGTCGTTGAGTGAAGCTGGATGCTGGTCTTAAGATGGAGGTCTCTGGGAGATTTTTGCCATTTGATATTATGTGGAGCTGGGAGGTCTCTTGTTGACCAGTGTCCTGAAGTTGGCTCTCCTACCTCAGAGGCAGAGCCCTGACTCCTGGCTGGAGCACCAAGAGCCTTTCATCCACACGGCTCAGAAAAAAGGGAGAAAAAGTAGAGAGAATTAGTAGAAGTATGAGGAAAGTAAGAAGGAAAGGAGGGATGGAAGGAAGGAAGGAAGATAGAAAGAAAGAAAGAAAGAAGCAAAGAAGGCAAGAAGGAAAGAAAGGAGGAAGGGAGGATGGGAGGAAGGAAGAAAGGAAGGAGGGAAAGAAGGAAAAAAGACAGAAAGATAGAAAATACAGTAAAAATAAAATAAAGTATAATAAAGTTATTGAATTAAAAAATACTTATTTAGAAAAAAAAAAGGGACGGGTAGAACCTTAGGACAAATGTTGGAAGCAAAGCTATACAGACAAAATCTTACACAGAAGCATACACATACACCCTCACAAAAAGAGGTAAAGGGGGAAAAATCATAAATCTTGCTCTCAGAGACCACCTCCTCAATTTGGGGTGATTCGTTGTCTAAAGGAGGGAAGGAAGGAAGGAGAGAAATAAAGAAAGAACGAAGGTAAGGTATAATAAAGTTATTAAAATTAATTATTAAGAAAAAAATTTTAAAAAAAAACATGGACGGATAGAACCCTAGGACAAATGGTGGAAGCAAGACTATACAGACAAGATCTCACACAGAAGCATACACATACACATTCACAAAAAGACGAAAAGGGAAAAAAATCATAGATCTTGCTCCTAAAGTCCACCTCCTCAATTTGGGATCATTCCTTGTCTATTCAGGTATTCCGCAGATGCAGGGCATAACAAGTTGATTGTGGAGCTTTAATCCGCTGTTTCTGAGGCTGCTAGGAGAGATTTCCCTTTCTCTTCTTTGTTCTCACAGCTCACAGGGGCTCAGCTTTGGATTTGGCCCTACCTCTGAGTGTAGGTCGCTGGAGGGCGTCTGCTTTTTGCTTAGACAGGACGGGGTTAAAGGAGCCGCTGATTCGGGGGCTCTGGCTCACTCAGGCCAGAGGGGAGGGAGGGGCAGTGCGTGCGGGGCGGGCCTGCAGTGGCAGAGGCCAGTGTGACATTGTACCAGCCTGAAGCCCGCCGTGCGTTCTCCTGGGGAAGTTGTCCCTGGATCCCAGGAACCTGGCAGTGGCGGGCTGCACAGGCTCTGCGGAAAAGGGGTGTGGATAGTGACCTGTGCTCGCACACAGGCCCCTTTGTAGCGGCAGCAGCAGCCTTAGCGTCTCCCGCCCGTCTCTGGGGTCCACGCTTTTAGCCGCGGCTCACACCCGTCTCTGGAGTTCCTTTAAGCAGCGTTCTTAAACCCCTCTCCTCACGCACCAGGAAACAAAGAGGGAAGAAAAAGTCTCTTGCCTCTTCGGCAGGTGCAGACTTTCCCCGGACTCCCTCCCAGCTAGCCGAGGTGCACTAACCCCTTCAGGCTATGTTCAAGCCGCCAACCCCAGTCCCCTCCCTGTGCTCCGTCCGAAACCAAAACCCGAGCCTCAGCTCGCAGCCCCGCCTGCCCCGGCGGGTGAGCAGACAAGCCTCTCAGGCTGGTGAGTGCCGGTTGGCAATGATCCTCTGTGCGGGAATCTCCCCGCTTTGCCCTCCGCACCCGTTGCTGTGCACTCCTCCGCGGCCCCGAAGCTCCCTCCTCCGTCTCCCGCAGTCTCCGCCCACGAAGGGGCTTCCTAGTGTGTGGAAACTTTTCCTCCTTCACAGCTCCCTCCCACTGGTGCAGGTGCCGTCCCTATTCTTTTGTCTCTGTTTTTTCTTTTTTTCTTTTGCCCTACCCAGGTACGTGGGGAATTTCTTGCCTTTTGGGAGGTCTGAGGTCTTCTGCCAGCCTTCAGTAGGTGTTCTGTAGGAGTTGTTCCACGTGTAGATGTATTTCTGGTGTATCTGTGGGGAGGAAGGTGATCTCCACGTCTTACTCTTCCGCCATCTTCAAGGTCCCCTATGGCATTCTTTTGATAAGAGTAGTTTCAAGTAGACATATATAACCTATCTAACAATATAATCATAAATATGAATTTTTTTCTCAAAATTAATATTTCAGCTACTAGAGTTATGATAACATGTGGTTAATTACATATAGTGTTTATTAATTTGATCAATTTTATACACTTGATATATTAAGGTTCCAATTTAATTGGTATCCTAAAAATAATATCATTTTTACTCTATCTTTAAGTATGACTATTATAACATTTAAATGATCCAAATTATGTGCATTATTCTAGATTCATTTGCAAGTTCAAGTAAATGGGAAAAAAATAGAAAGATAAGCTTTATTTGAACAACAGACAAAAGAATTATAGAAAGATTTGGTCAGTGTTTCTTGAGCTTTGATTAAAGTTTTCAATTTTTTATTAAGTAGTTATTCCTTAGAATAATCTACAACTTAGAAAATTTAGATTGCTTTTCTATAAACAAATGTAGTTGTTACTACTCAGGCCATGGTATTTCTACTTTGTGCCATAAGAAATAAAATGTGTGTTTATATGTCTTAAATATGTTTTAAATTGTTTTATTTTTTTCCAAATAATAATTCTGCATTCCTTGATTATTGTCAGTATAGCAGTATCCAAGTGATGTGTAATGACAAAATACTTTTATCATCTATTTTTTTAAATTGTCATCAATTTTTAATAGTCAATTTCAACAATAGAAACTTTATCTAACCTTGTGATTTTCATGTACAAAATACCTAACTAAAATATTGTAAAAAATCTGCTTATATATCTGCTAGATAAATAGGTAATTATATATCTAACTTATTTATAAGAATGTGTTAATTAAGAAGAAAATATTAATATAGATTAATAGTAAATATATACATATATGTGTGTGTGTGTGTATATATATATATATATACACACACACACACAGATGTGCCACAGAAAATAGTAAAAATAAAGTAACAATATGTATCTAAAATAATGTTTAGGAAAATAAACTCTGATGATTTTCTAAGATTAAATACTTAATCACAACACATTTCCAACATTTCCCTTTCCTTCATCCAAAATGGAATTGAAAGCTTTCATTGTCACTCTAAATGGTAAGTACTGTCACTCCTCCTTGAACTCCACTCTCTTTTTTTACTTGACTCTGCTTATCTTCTTAGCCTCTTGCACTGAGCCGTGTACAAATTCACCAACCCATTTGAAGGTAAGAAATGCAATGTCATCCTCTCTACCTGTCTTTTCTCAGGGACCATGGACTCTCAAATTCTAGCTGCCCTTACAACCTGAAACTGCAGTTTTCACCTCTTTAGCTACGTGTTATTGCCAAAAGCTTTGCAGCCTTCACCTTTCCTTTCTACCACCCTTTGTCTAGCTTCTCAGTTGTCCCTGGAGCCTAACCACATACCAAAAGTAAGCAGAGGTAAGCAGAGAAGTAAAGCACTGTGTGAATGATGGGCTCACATGATGAACTCTCTTTCTGCCTGTAATTTTGGCTCCTCTAGGTCCAACTGCCTTGGCAGCACTCTGATCCCTTCAAGCAGATTTTTCTTGTTTGGATATTTTATCCAGCCTTTCTGGGGAAATGTTAACTTTACTTATCACAAGTTAGTCCTTACTTACCAGAGGTACAATTCCTTGATTCTATTTTAAAATTAACACTTTAAAGTATACAGACTGGGGGCAGAGTCAAGATGGTGAACTAGGAAGACACATAGCTCGTATCTCCACACAACTTGGGCAACTACCAGGCACTGGTAAGGTACCACAGACACCTAAGGGGATGGGAGGAACCCGCCAGTGACAGGGTAGGACATGTGGGGAAGTGAGGGGGAAGAGAAGAGGAGGAGGGATGGGACTGGCACCTTTGAGGGGCTGCTTGGGGAGGGGAAGGGTTCCCACACCAGAAGAGGAATGGGAGACACCAACAGGAGGGCACAGTATTAGAAGGAAATGTAGCCAGCAATTCCCCTACCCACTTGGGATCTAGGGAGCCTGCTGAGGTCCCAGGCCTGACCCTCTGTCCACTGAGGCACACTCCAGCCATGTGAATCCTGAGGGAAAGAGAGTGGGGAGGAAAAGTAAAGGCCAGACAGAAGGGCCCAGTGCCTCTGGGGGTTGGCTGGGAGAGTGGATTCCCACACCCAGTGTGGCTCACCCACAGTTAGGGGATCAAAGGGGATGGGGGAGACCCTCAGGAGAGTAGAGGAATGGCAGAGAGTGTGGCCAGCATTTCCCCTGCCCACTTGGGCCCCAAGGAGTCTGCTGGTGTGCCAGGCCTAATCCTCCACTCTTGGAGGCTTCATCCAGCCAGGCTGAGCCTAAGCTCCACCTCCACACTCCTACCTAGGGACTTACCTACAAACTCCTGAACTCCTCAGTCCAAGGCCCCCCTCAGGACATGCTGCCTTACCTGCCACACAGGTCCTGATCCTAGGTCATGCCCCATGCTTAAACATCATCCCACATAGGCTCTTCCCCCACACTAAGCCCCACCTCTACCTGAGTTCTACCTCCCACCTAGCCTCTGCCGCCCCCGCCCCCACCAGAGCCAAGCTTCTTTCCGGCCTTTTTTATTCAGGTTGCGGTTCTGTTTACCTTGTTGTTGTTGATACATTTATATTTTTCTAATAAATTTTTAATTTTTCTTATTTTATTTTATTTTTTATACTTTGTTATTGTTCTGCTCCTTTGGGTTGGTTCCTTTTTCTCTTTTTCCCCTCTTTTCTGTTGTGGTTCTGTTTTAACTTGTTGTATTTGTTTCACTTATATTTTTATTTTTCCTAATATATTTTTTACTTTTCTAATTTTATTTTAGTTTTTATTCTTTCTTAGTTTTCTGCTCCTTTTATTTTCTTATCTTTTCTTTTGCCATGCTGTGCAGCTTGCAGAATCATTGTTCCCAGGCCAGGGATCAGGCCTGACCTCGTGTGGTGAGAGTACCAAGTCCAAATGGCTGGATTAAGAGAGAACCTCAGACCCCAGGGAATATGGATTGGAGTGAGGTCTCACAGAGGTTCTCATCTGGCACCAAGACCCAGCTCTACCCAACTGCCTGCAAACTCCAGTGCTGTACACCTTAGGCCCCAAAACCAATAAGACAAGAATACAGCCCCACCATTCAAAAAAATGAGATGATAAAATATATGTTACAGGAGGAGCTTCAAGAAATTGGAAGAGTAAGATGCAGAGATCAGCTTCCTCCCCATAAATACAGCAGAAATACATCTACATGTGGAACAACTCCTACAGAACACCTACTGAATGCTGACAAAAGAACTCATACCTCCCCAAAGGCAAGAAACTCCCCATGAACTTGGGTAAGGCAAAAGAAAAGAGAAAAAACAGAGACAAAAGAATAGGCATGTGACATGCACCAGTGGGAAGGAGCTGTGAAGGAGGAAAGGTTTCCACACACTAGGAAGGCCCTTCACGGGCAGAGACTGCAGGTGGCAGAGGGGGGAAGCTTCAGAGCCACAGAGGAGAGTGCAGCAACGGGGTGCAAAATGCAAGTGGAGAGATTCCTGCACAGAGGATCAGTGCCAACCAGCACTCACCAGCCTGAGGGACTTGTCTGCTCACCCACCAGGGCGGGTGGGGACTGGGAGCTGAGGCTCTGGCTTTGGAGGTCAGATAGCAGGGAGAGGACTGGGGTTGGCTGTGTGAACACAGCCTGAAGGGATTAGTATGCAACAACTAGTTGGGAGGGAGTCTGGGAAAATGTCTGGAGCTGCTGAAGAGGCAAGAGACTTTATGTTCCCTCTTTGTTTCCTGGTGCACGAGGAGAGGGGAATAAGAGTGCCGCTTAAAGGAGCTCCAGAGATGGGTGCAAGCCGTGGCTATCAGCATGGACCCAAGAGACGGACATGAGACACTTTCTTTCTTTCTTTCCTTTTTTTCTCCCTTTTGTTCTAAGCTG
Organism: Lagenorhynchus albirostris; assembly: GCF_949774975.1. Taxonomy (NCBI): domain Eukaryota; kingdom Metazoa; phylum Chordata; class Mammalia; order Artiodactyla; family Delphinidae; genus Lagenorhynchus; species Lagenorhynchus albirostris. The sequence goes on along the minus strand of NC_083112.1, from coordinate 41,236,849 downwards.
TGTGGATGACAGACTCTTGGTGCTCTAGCCAGGAGTCAGGGCTGTGCCTATGAGGTGGGAGAGCCAACTTCAGGACACTGGTCCGCAATAGACCTCTCAGCTCCATGTAATAACAAATGGCAAAAATCTCCCAGAGATCCCCATCTCAATGCCAAGACCCAGATCCACTCAACGACCAGCAAGCTACAGTGCTGGACACCCTATGCCAAACAAGAAGCAAGACAGGAACACAACCCCACCCATTAGCAGAGAGTCTGCCTAAAATCATAATAATGCCACAGACACCCCAAAACACACCACTGGATGCCATCCTGTCCACCAGAAAGACAAGATCCAGCCTCATCCACCAGGACACAGGCACTAGTCCTGTCCACTAGGAGCCTACACAACCCACTGAACAAAACTTAGCCACTGGGGACAGACACGAAAAACAATGGGAACAGCGAACCTGCAGCCTGAGAAAAGGAGACCCAAAACATGGTAAGTTAAGAAAAAGGAGAAGACAGAGAAACACACAGCAGATGAGGGAGCAAGGCAAAAACACACTAGACCTAACAAATGAAGAAGAGATAGGCAGTCTACCTGAAAAATAATACAGAATAATAATAGTAAAGATGATCCAAAATCTTAGAAATAGAATGGAGAAAATACAAGAAACATTTAACAAGTACCTAGAAGAACTAAAGAGCAAACAAACAGTGATGAAAAACACAATAAATGAAATTAGAAATTCTCTAGAAGGGATCAATAGCAGAATAACTGAGCAGAAGAACGGATAACTGACCTGGAAGATAAAATAGTGGAAATAACTACTGCAGAGCAGAATAAGGAAAAAAGAATGAAAAGAATTGAGGAAAGTCTCAGAGACTTCTGGGACAACAATAAATGCAACAACATTTGAATTATAGGGGTCCCAGAAGAAGAAGAGAAAAAGAAAGGGAGTGAGAAAATATTTGAAGAGATTATAGTTGAAAACTTCCCTATTATGGGAAAGGAAAGAGTTAATCAAGTCAAGGAAGCACAGAGAGTCCTATACAGGATAAATCCAGGGAGAAATATGCCAAGACACAAATTAATCAAACTGTCAAAAATTAAATACAAGAAAACATATTAAAAGCAGCAAGGGAAAAACAACAAGTAACACACAAGGGAATCCCCATAAGTTTAACAGCCAATTTTTTGGCAGAAACTCTGCAAGCCAGAAGGGAGTGGCAGGACATATTTAAACTGCTGAAGGAGAAAATCCTACAACCAAGATTACTCTACACAGCAAGGACCTCATTCAGATTGGACAGAGAAATTAAAACCTTTATAGACAAGGAAAAGCTAAGAGAATTGAGCACCACCAAACCAGCTTTACAAGAAATGCTAAAGGAACTGCTCTAGGCAGGAGTCACAAGAGAGGGAAAAGACCTACAACATCAAACCCAAAACAATTAAGAAAATGGAAATAGAAAGATACATATCAATAACTACCTTAAATGAAAATGGATTACATGCTTCAAACAAAGACATAGACTGGCTGATTGGATACAAAAACAAGACCCGTATATATGCTGTCTACAAGAGACCAACTTCAGACCTAGGGACACACACAGACTGAAAGTGACGGGATGGAAAAAAATATTCCAAGCAAATGGAAATCAAAAGAAAGCTGGAGTAGCAATTCTTATATCAGAAAAAAAAGACTTTAAAACAAAGATTATTACAAGAGACAAAGAAGGACACTACATAATGACGAAAGGATTGATGCAAGAAGAAGATATAGAAATTGTAAATATTTATGCACCCAATAAAGAAGCACCTCAATACATAAGGCAAATACTAACAGCCACAAAAGGGGAAATTGACAGTAAAATAATCATAGTAGGAGACTTTAACACCCCATTTTCACCAATGGACATATCACCCAAAATGAAAATAAATAAGGAAACACAAGCTTTAAATGATACATTAAACAAGATGGCCTTAATTGATATTTATAGGACATATCGTCTAAAAACAACAGAATACATATTCTTTTCAAGTGCTCATGGATCACTCGCCAGGGTAGATCACATATTGGGTCACAAATGAAGCCTTGGTAAATTAAAGAAAATTGAAATCTTATCAAATATCTTTTCTGACCACAATGCTATGAGACTAGAGATTAATTACAGGAAAAAATATGTAAAAAATATAAACACATGGAGGCTAAACAATCTCTTAGTTAATAACCAAGAGATCACTGAAGAAATCACAGAGGAAATCAAAAAATACCTAGAAACAAATGACAATGAAAACACAATGACCCAAAATATAAGGGATGCAGCAAAAGCAGTTCTAAGAGGGAAGATTATAACAATAAAATCCTACCTTAAGAAACAAGAAACGTCTCAAATAAATAACCTAAACTTACACCTAAAGCATTTAGAGGAAGAAGAATATAAAACCCCTCAAACTTCACAGAAGGAAAGAAATCATAAAGATCAGATCAGAAATAAATGAAAAATAAATGAAAGAAATGAGAGCAAAGATCAATAAAACTAAAAGCTGGTTCTTTGAGAAGATAAACAAAATTGATAAACCATTAGCCACACTCATCAAGAGAAAAAGAAGACTAAAATCAATAGAATTAGAAATGAAAAAGGAGAAGTAACAGCTGACACTACAGAAATACAAAAGATCATGAGAGATTACTACAAGCAACTATATTCCAATAAAATGGACAAGCTGGAAGGAACGGACGAATTCTTAGAAATGCACAAACTTCCGAGAATGAATGAGGGAGAAATAGAAAATATGAACAGACCAATCACAAGCACTGAAATTGAGACTGTGATTGAAAATCTTCTGACAGTAAAAAAACCCAGTACCAGATGACTTCATAGGCGAATTCTATCAAACATTTAGAGAGGAGCAACCACCTATCCTTCTCAAACTCTTCCAAAATATAGCAGAGGGAGGAACACTCCCAAACTCATTCTATGAGGCCACCATCACCCTGATATCAAACCAGACAAAGATGTCACAAAGAAAGAAAACTACAGGCTAATATCACTGATGAACATAGATGCAAAAATCCTCATCAAAATACTAGCAAACAGAATCCAACAGCACATTAAAAGGATCATACACCATGATCAAGTGGGATTTATGCCAGGAATACAAGAATTCTCCAATATATGCAAATCAAGCAATGTGTTACACCATGTTAACAAACTGAAGGAGAAAAACCATATGATCATCTCAATAGAGGCAGAGAAAACTTTCAACAAAATTCAACACCCATTTATGGTAAAAACCCTCCAGAAAGTAGGCAAAGAGGAAATATTTTTCAACATAATAAAGGCCATATATGACAAACCCACAGCCAACATCATCCTCAATGGTGAAAAACTGAAACCATTTTCAATAAGATCAGGAAGAAGATAACGTTGCCTAATCTCACCACTCTTATTCAACATAGTTTTCGAAGTTTTAGCCACAACAATCAGAGAAGAAAAAGAAATAGAAGAAATCAGAATCAGAAAAAAAGAAGTAAAGCTGTCACTGTTTGCAGATGACATGATATTAAACATAGAGAATCTTAAAGTTGCTACCAGAAAAATACTAGAGCTAATCAATGAATTTAGTAAAGTAGCAGGATACAAAATTAATGCATAGAAATCTCTGGTATTCCTACACACTAATGATGAAAAATCTGAAAGAAAAATTAAGAAAACACTCTCATTTACTATTGCAACAAAAACAATAAAATATCTAGGAATAAACCTGCCTAAGGAGACAAAAGACCTGTATGCAGAAAATTATAAGACACTGATGAAATAAACTAAAGATGATACAAATAGATGGAGAGATATACCATGTTCTTGGATTGGAAGAATCAACATTGTGAAAATGATTTTACTACCCAAAGCAATCTACAGATTCAATGTAATCCTTATCAAACTACCACTGGCATTTTTCACAGAACTAGAATAAAAAGTTTCACAATTTGTATGGAAACACAAAAGACCCCAAATAGCCAAAGCAATCTTTAGAAAGAAAAACGGAGCTGGAGGAATCAGTCTCCCTGACTTTAGAATATACTACAAAGTTACAGTAATGAAGACAGTATGGTACTGGCACCAAAACAGAAATATAGATCAATGGAACAGGAGAGAAAGCCCAGAGATAAGCCCTCACACATATGGTCACCTTATCTTTGATAAAGGACGCAATAATATACAGTGGAAAAAAGACAGCCTCTTCAGTAGGTGGTGCTAGGTAAACTGGACAGCTACATGTAAAAGAATGAAATTAGAACTCTCCCTAACCCCATACACAAAAATAAACTCAAAATGGATTAAAGACCTAAATGTAAGGCCAGACACTATCAAACTCTTAGAGGAAAACATAGGCAGAACACTCTATGACATAAATCACAGCAAGATCCTTTCTGACCCACCTCCTAGAGGAATAGAAATAAAAACAGAAACGTACAAATGAGACCTAATGAAACTTAGAAGCTTTTGCACAGCAAAGGAAACCATAAACAAGACTTAAAGACCACCCTCAGAGTGGGAGAAAATATTTGCAAATGAAGTAACTGACAAACAATTAATCTCCAAAATTTACAAGCAGCTCATGCAGCTCAATATCAAAACAAACAAACAAACAAACCAATCCAAAAATAGGCAGTAGTTCTAAGTAGACATTACTTCAAAGAAGAAATACAGATTGCCAACAAACACATGAAAGAATGCTCAACATCATTAATCATTAGAGAAATGCAAATCAAAACGACAATGAGATATCATCTCACACCAGTCAGAATGGCCATCATCAAAAAATCTACAAACAATAAATGCTGGAGAGGGTGTGGAGAAAAGGGAACCCTCTTGCAGTGTTGGTGGGAATGTAAATTGATACAGCCACTATGGAGAACAGTATGGCAGTTCCTTCAAAAACTAAAAATAGAACTACCATATGATCCAGCAATCCCACTACTGGGCATATACCCTGAGAAAACCATAATTCAAAAAGAGTCATGTACCAAAATATTCATTGCAGCTCTATTTACAATAGCCAGGACATGGAAGCAACCTAAGTGTCCATGAACAGATGAATGGATAAAGAAGATGTGGCACATATATACAATGGAATATTACTCAGCCATGAAAAGAAACGAAATTGAGTATTTTGTAGTGAGGTAGATGGACATAGAGTCTGTCATACATAGTGAAATAAGTCAGAAAGAGAAAAACAAATACTGTATGCTAACGCATATATATGGAATCTAAAAAAAAATGGTCATGAAGAAAATAGGGGCAAGACAGGTGTAAAGACGCTGATCTACTAGTGAATGGATTTCAGGATACAGGGAGGGGGAAGGGTAAGTTGCGAAAAAATGAGAGAGTGGCGTGGACATATATACACTACCAAAAATAAAATAGATAGCTAGTGGAAAGCAGCCACATAGCACATGGAGATCAGCTCAGTGCTTTGTGACCACCTAGATGGGTGGCATAGGGAGGGTGGGAGGGAGGGAGATGCAAGAGGGAAGAGTTATGGAGACATATGTATATGTAAAACTGATTTACTTTGTTATAAAGCAGAACATAACACACCATTGCAAAGCAATTATACTCCAATAAAGATGTTTAAAAAAAAAAAAAGAAAGAAATTCTGAACCAAAAAAAATATATATATATATGTTTCAAATGAGGGAGCAAGGTAAAAATCTACAAGATGAATAACTGAAGATGAAATTGGCAACAAATCTGAAAAAATAATTCAGACTAATGATGATCTAAAATCTTGGAAATAGAAAGAAGGGACAGATCAAGAAAATAGAAGAAATATTTAACAAAGACCAGAAGAACTAAAGAACAAACAAACAGTGATGAACAACACAATAACTGAAATGAAAAATACACTAGAAGGAATCAATAGTAGAATAAACAAGGCAGAATAGTGAATAAGTGAGCTGGAATATAGAAGGATGGAAATAACTGCCAAGGAGCAGAATAAAGAAAGAAGAATGAAAATAATTGAGGACAGTTTCAGAGACCTCAGGGACAACATTAAATGCACCAACACTTGAATTATATGGGCTGCACAAGAAGAAGATAAAAAGAAAGGGTCTGAAGAAATATTTGAAGAGATTATAGTGGAAAAATTCCCTAACATGGGAAAGGAAATATCCATCCAAGACCAGGAAGTGCAGAGAGTTCCATACAACATAAACACTAGGAGAAACACACTAGGACACAAATTAATCAAACCAACGAAAATTAAACTTTAAAAATATTGAAAACAACAAGGGAAAAGCAACAAATAACATGCATGGGAATCCGCATAACATTATCAGCTGATTTTTCACCAGAAATTCTGCAGGCCAGAAGGGATGGCAGGTTATATTTAACGTGACGAAAGGGAAAAACCTACAATCAGGAATACTCTACCCACCAAGGATCTCATTCAGATTCAGTGGAGAAATCAAAAGCCTTACAGACAAGCAAAAGCTAAGAGAATTGAGCACCACCAAAGAAGCTTTACAACAAATACAGTTTCCTTTGTTGTACAAAAGCTTTTAAGTTTAATTTGGTCCCATTTGTTTATATATATATATATATATATATATATATATATATATATATATATATATATATTCATTATTTGAGGACGTGGATTCACCAAAATATTGCTGAGATTGATGTCAGAGTGTTCTGCCTATGTTTTCCTCAGAGAGTTTTATAGTATCCAGCCTTACATTTAGGTGCTTAATCTATTTTTAGTTTATTTTTGTGTATTGTGTTAGAGAATGTTCTAACTTCTTTGTTTACATGTGGCTGTCCAGTTTTCCCAGCACCACTTCTTGAAGAGGCTGTCTTTTCTCCATTTTATATTCTCGCCTCCTTTGTCATAGATTAATTGACCACAGGTGTGCGGGTTTATTTCTGGGCTTTCTATCCTGTTCCATCGATCTATAAGATTTTGTGCCTGTTACATGCTGTTTGTTTGTTGGGTTTTTTTTTTTTTTTTTTTTGCGGTACATGGGCCTCTCACCACTGCGGTCTCTCCAGCTGCAGAACACAGGCTTCGGGTGCTCAGGCTCAGTGGCCAGGGCTCATGGGTCCATCCGCCCCATGGCACATGGGATCCTCCTGGACTGGGGCACTAACCCACACCCCCCACATTGGCAGGCAGACTCCCAACCACTGCACCACCAGGGAAGCCCCTACATGCTGCTTTTATTCCTGTAGCTTTATAGTATAGTCTTAACTCAGGCAGCCTGAATGTCCAGCTCCATTTTTCTTTCTCAAGGTAGGTTTGGTTATTCAGGGTCTTTATGTTTCCATACAAATTTAAAGGTTTTTTTGTTCTAGATCTGGAAAAAAAATGCCACAGGTAATTTGATAGAGATTGAAGTGAATCTGTAGATTGCCTTGGGTAATATAGTTATTTTGACAATATTGATTCTTCCAGTCCAAGAACATGGTATATCTTTCCATGTGTTTGTGTCATCTTTGATTTCATTCATCAACATCTTATAGTTTCGAGTCAAGGTCTTTTGCCAACTGAGGTAGGCTTATTCATAAGTATTTTATTTTTTTTGATGTGACTGTAAATGGTATTGTTTTCTGAATTTCTCATTCTTACCTTTTATTGTTCGTGTAGAGAAGTGCAAGACATTTCTGTGTATTAATTTTGTATCATGCACCATTGCCAAATTCATTAATGAGCTCTAGTAGTTTTCTGGTAGCTTCTCTAGGATTTTCTATGTACAGTATCAGGTCATCTTCAAACAGTGACAATTTAACTTCTTTTTCAAATTTGTATTACTTTTGTTTCTTTTTCTTCTCTGATTGCCATGTTTCGAACTTCTAAAACTGTTTAATAATAGTGGTGAGAATGGACATCCTTGTCTTGCTCCTGATTTTAGAAGAAATGCTTTCTGTTTTTCAATATTGAGAATGATATTTGCTGTGGGTTTGTCATATATGGCCTTTATTATGTTGAGGAAGGTTCCCTCTATGCTTACTTTCTGGACAGTTTTTTTAAATAAATGGGAGTTGAGTTTTGTCAAAAGCTCTTTCTGCATCAATTGAGATGATCATGTGGTTTTTAATCTTCCCTTTGTTAATGTAGTGTATCACACTGATTGATCTATGGATATTGAAAAATCCTTGATTTCCTGGGATAAATCCCACTTGATCATGGTGTATGATCCTTTTAATGTATTGGTGTATTCGGATTGCTAGTATTTTGTTGAGGATATTTGTGTCTATGTTCATCAGAGATACTGGCCTGTAATTTTCTTTTCCTGTTGTATCTTTGTTTGGTTTTGGTATCAGGGTGATTGTGGCCTCATATAATGAGTTTGAGAGTGTTCCTTCCTCCGCAAATTTTTGGAAGAGTTTCAGAAGAATAGGTATTAACTCTTCTCTAAACGTTTGATAGAATTTGCCTGTGAAGCCATCTGGTTCTAAATTTTTGCTTGTTGGGAGTTTTTATTCACATTTAAAATTTTAGTAATTGTGATTGTTCTGTTCATATTTTCTATTTCTTCCTCGTTCTGTCTTGGGATATAGTACCTTTCTAAGAATTTGTCCATTTCTTCTAGGTTGTCCATTTTATTGGAGTACAGTTGTTTGTAGTAATCTCTTATGATCCTTTGTATTTCTGTGGTGTCTGTTGTAACTTCTCCTTTTTCATTTCTAATTTTATTGATTTGAGTCCTCTCCCTTTTTTCTTGATGTGTCTGGTTAAAGATTTATCAATTTTGTTTATCTTTTCAAAAAATCCAGCTGTAAGTTTCATTGATCTTTTCTATTGTTAGTCTGTATATCATTTATTTCTGCACTGATTGTTATGATTTCTTTCCTCCTACTAACTTTGGGTTTTGCTTATTCTTCTTTCTCTAGAAGATTTAGGTGTAAGTTTAGGTTGTTTATTTGAGACTTTTCTTATTCCCTGAAGTAAGGTTGTATTGCTATGAACTTCCCTCTTAGCACTGCTTTTGCTACATCTCATAGGTTTTGGATCATCGTGTTTACATTTTCATTTGTTTCTACATATTATTTCCTCTTAGATTTCTTCAGTGATCCCTTGGTTTCTTATTAACATATTATTTAATCTCAACGTGTTTGTGGTTTTTTTTACAACTTTTTTCTTGTAGTTGATTTCTAATCTCATAGTTTTGTGGTTGGAAAAGATGCTTAGTATGACTTAAATTTTCTTAAGTTTACTGAGGCTTGCTTTATGGTCCAGCATGTGATCTATCCTGGAGCATGGTCCATTTGAACTTGAAAAAAATGTGCATACTGCTGCTTTCATATGGAATGCTGTATAAACATCAACAAATTCCATCTGATCTAATGTGCCATTTCAGGCCTGTGTTTCCTTATTGATTTTCTGTCTGGATGATCTCTCCATTGGAGAGAAGAGTAAGTGTAGTGTTAAATTCCCCCACTATTATTACGTTTCTGTCAATTTCTCTTTTTATGGCTGTTAGCATGTCCTGTATTTATTGAGGTGCTCCTATGTTGGGTGCATATATGTTTACAATTATTATATTATCTTTTCCTTTTATGTAATTAATTTTTTTATACAGGAGATTCTTATTAGTATATCTTCTTCTTTATTTGATCCCTTTATCATCATGTAGTGTCCTTCCATGTCTTTTGTAACAGTCTTTAATTTAAAGTCTATTTTTTTTCTGATATGACTATTGCTACTCCAGCCTTCTTTTGATTTCTATTTGCTTGGAATGTCTTTTTTCATCCCCTCAGTTTCAGTCTGTTTGTGTCCCTATATCTGAAGTGGGTCCCTTGTAAAGAGCATATATATGAGTCCTGTTTTTGTGTTAATTCACCCAGTCTATGTCTTTTGGTTGGAGCATTTAATCCCTTTGTGTTTAAGGTAATTACATTTAATCTCTTTGTGTTTAAGGTAAAGGTAATTCTTTTGCCATTTTGTTACTTGTTTTGGATTTGCTTTTGTAAGTTTTTCTTTTTTCTTCCCTTCATCTTTTGACCTCTTCTGTTGTGATTTGATGACTATCTTTAGTGTTGTATTTGAATTCCTTTTTCTTTTTTGTATGTATATCTATCGTAGATTTTTGTTGTCAATTACCATGAGGTTTTGATATAGCACTCTCTATATATACAAGATTGTTTTAAGTTGTTGGTCTCTTATTTTCAAATGCATTTCCAATATCCTGCTTTGCTGGTTTTGATACCATATTTGTGTGTGGACGATTTTCTATCTTTATTTTATGTTTGCCTTTACTGCCTGCACTGCTGGACCCATTACAAATGGGTCCCATTTGTAATTTTCTTGCTTCTATTTGTGGGCTTTTCTTTTCTGCCTAAAGAAGTTCTTTTTATCATTTTTTCTAAAGCTGGTTTGGTGGTGCTGAATTCTTTTAGCTTTTGCTTGTCTGTAAAGCTTTGGATTTCCCTGTCAAATCTGAAAAAGAGCCATGCTGGGAAGAATATTTTTGGTTGTGGGTTTTTCCCTTTCATCACTTTAAATATATTGTGCCACTCCCTTCTGTCCTGCAAAGTTTCTGCTGAAAAATCAGCTGATAACATAAAGGGGATTCTCTTGTATGTTATTTGTTGCTTTTCCCTTGTTGCTTTTAATATTTTATCTTTTTGTCTATAATTTTTGTCAATTTGATTATTATGTGTCTTGGCATGTTCCTCTTTGGGTTTTTCCTGTATGGAACTCTCTGAATTTCCTGACCTTAGGTGACACTTTCCTTTTCCATATTAATGAAATTTTCAGCTATTGTCTCTTCCAATAATTTCTCAGGCTCTTTCTCTCTCTCTTCTCCTTTTGGGACCCCTATAATGCAAATTTTTGTGCACTTAGTGTTGTCACTGATGTCTCATAAACTGTCCTCATTTCTTTTTATTCTTTGTTCTTTATTCTCTTCTGAGGCAGTGATTTCCAATATTCTCACTTGCAGATCACTTATCCATTCTTCTGCCTCATTTATTCTGTCATTGATACCTTCTAGTATATTTTTAATTTCAGTTATCATATTGTGCAATTCTGTTGGTTTTTTATATCTTTATATCTTCAAGCTCTTTGTTAAATATGTCTTGTATCTTCTTGGTTTGTGCCTCTATTTTTTTTTTCTGAGATCTAGGATCATATTTACTATCATTACTGTGAATTCATTTTCAGGTAGATTGCCTTTCTCCACTTCATTTAATTGTTCTCATGTTTTATCTTGTTCCTTCATCTGAAACATATTTCTCTGTCATCTCATTTTGTCTAAATTTCTGTGTTTGTATTCTCAGTTTCACAGGCTACAGGATTGTTTCTACACTTGCTTCTGATGTCTTCCCCCTAGTGAGTGATGATGGTTTAAGTGATGAAGCTTGTGCATGCTTCCTGGTGGGAGGGACTGATGTCTGCACACTGGTAGGTGGAACTTGGTCTTGTTCCTCTTGTGGGCAGAGTCTTGTCAAGTGGTGTGTTTAGAGGCAGCTGTGGGCTCAGAAAGACTTCAGTTAGTTGATTAATGTGTCTGTGTTCCTCCCTGTTGGTTGTTGGGCCTCAGGGGTCCAAGGACTGGAGCCTACAGGCTGTTGGGTGAGGCCATCTCTTGGTGTCAAAATGGTGGCTTCCAGGAGAATTCACAGCAATGAGTGTCCCATGGTACCTCCACCACTAGTGTGCTTATCCCCAGAGAGAGCCACAGCCACCACCCGCCTTCCCAGAGACAAGAGGCAGAGGCAGTGTATTACCTGTTGTGCCCCCCTCAAACCCTGAGCCATAGGGGGACACCAGGGCAGGGTACCTGGCTTGTCTGGGTCCCCTAACTCACACTTTGAAGGGACTTCCAAACACGTGGCTCCTGTTGAACTTGACATCTATCCTGTGGACACCATTCTTATGGGAGATGAAGTGAGTCACTTTGTTTTCTCTGGGTCTCAGTATGCAAGAGACATTGTGTGCACCTTCCAAGAGTATATCTTCTGTTTCAGCCAGTCCTGTAGAGTTCCTATGATAAAGCCCTGCTGGCCTTCAAACCCAAATGCTCTGTGGGCTCCTCCTCCTGACTGATGCCAGACCCCAGACTGGAGAGCCTGATGTGGGGCTCAGAATTCCTACTCCTCTGGGAAAAACTCTGTAATGTAATTAGTTTCCAGTTTATGGGTTGCCCACCCAGTGGACATCAGATTTGATTGTATCAGGAATGTACCCCTCCTTCTCTTGTTGTGGCTTCTTCTTTGTCTTTGGATGTAGGATATCATTTTTGTAGGTTCCATTCTTTTTTGTTCATGATTGTTCAGAAGTTAGTTGTGATTTTGGTGCTTTCATGAGAGGTGGTGAGCTCAAGTCCTTCTACTCTGCCATCTTTCTAACCTCTGAGTGATTCTTTAGCTTAAATATGTACTATCCAGAATCCATAAATACCATGATATTTAGGTTGAAGAATCAAGAATGGTTAAACCTGAAGTATTTTAATCTTTACTTTTGCTTATTATTTATCTGAATAATAAATAATCTTTATCTCTGGATAGACTATATAATTCTAAAGTAGAAAGCATAAAATCAGTTGTAGGGATTCAAATTTATATGTATTTCTGAACAAGATGGTGTAAGAGGGAATAGATTTACCTTCTTACATGAAATGACTAAATTGTGGACATTGAATATTTGGCATTATGGGACACTGATTCTTTAGAAAGAAGAACTCAATAAGATGAGCCCTGTAATTTGCCATTTTACTAAAAGAGTTTCCAGGCTGAGGGCACAGGGAAGAGGAACACTGGTAGAGCCTGGCAGTATTCTTGAGTTAAGGAGATGGAAATAGGAGTTCATAGAGGCCAAGATGGCCAGAGGGAAGAGGGCAGAGTACCAACTGGAAATGAGTTACAAAACGAATAAGAACTCCAAACTACTGTGATGGACCACCTTCAATCTACAACTGAGTCTTGATCAGCTCATGCATGCAAAGAAATTACCCAATGCCAAGAAAAGAACTACACAAAAGGAGCAGAGACAAATGTTTACAGCTCACAAGGGATCAAGAATAGTTTATATTAATTTCAGCCTGAGTAAGAAAACTCATAATTCATAAAGCATCAGGTAGGAAACTCAAAAGTATATTGCCACAATAACAGAAAAAAATAAACATAAAAAGCTCTAAAGTAAATATAACTCTGGTTCAACCTAACAACATTTAAAAGCAAGCTTTGAAATAGTGAAATCATTTGTAAGAAACTTAATTATGTTCCAAAACATAGCTTAAGATGACCTATATGAATAGAAGAACATCCAGCACCCAGCAAGGTAAAACTAAAAATGTATGGCAAAATAAACAAGTATGCTATAAAGCAGGAATATATGAGTCCAAATAAGGAGAAAATTTAATTATTAGAAACAAAATCAGAAATGATATAAAAGTAGAATTAATAGTTAAGGACATGAAAATAGCATTTATAACTCATTCTATATGGCCACTGAGGTGGAGGAAAAATAATATGTATGTTTAGAAGAAAATCAGAATATTCAAAATAAAAAATACAATGTCTAAGACACACAAAAACTGGGAGAGTTAATTATGGATTAGACATTGCAGAAAAAAGATTTGTGAATTTCAATGCATATCAATGGTATCCAAAATGCAACCTGCAGAGTAAAAAAATAAATAAATAAAAATGAAAGAATTACATCTGTGACTTTGGGAAAAATTTAAAGCCTACTGTACATTTGTCTAGTGCTCCCAAAGGAGAATAAAGAGATGAGAAAAAAAAAAAAAAAAGAAAGAAACAGAAAAAATGGTGGGAATGTAAATTGATACAGCCACTATGGAGAACAGTATGGAGGTTCCTTAGAAAACTAAAACTAAAACTACTGTATGACCCAGCAATCCCACTATTGAACATATACTCAGAGAAAACCATAATTCAAAAAGACACATGCACCCCAATATTCATTGTAGCACTATTTACAATAGCCAGGACATGGAAATCACCTAAATGTCCATCAACAAAAGAATGGATAAAGAAGGTGTGGTACATATATACAATGGATTATTACTCAGCCATAAAAACGAACAAAGTTGTGTCATTTGTAGAGACATGGATGGACTTAGAGACTGTCATACAGAGTGAAGTAAGTTGAAACAGAAAAACAAATATTGTATATTAATGCATATATGTAGACTCTAGAAAAATGGTATAGGTGATCTTATTTGCAAAGCAGAAATAGAGACAGAGATATAGAGAACAAACATATGGACACCAAGGGGGGAACGTGGGGGTGGGATGAATTTGGAGATTTGGATTGACGTATACACTATTGATACTATGTATAAAACAGATAACTAATGAGAACCTACTCTATGGCTCAGGGAACTCTTCAATGTTCTGTGGTGACCCAAATGGGAAGGAAATCCAAACAAAGAAGTGATATACATTTATGTGTAGCTGATTCACTTTGCTCTACAGTAGAAACTAACACAATATTGTAAGGCAACTATACTCCAATAAAAAGTAATTTAAAACATTTCAATTTATAATTGCCTTTTAAAATGTTGATGAAAACTAAAAATCTATGTATTCAAGAAGCTCAATGAAACACAATCAAGAAAAATTTGAGTAAAACTACAGTATAATTCAACTGTTAAAACCAGTGATGGAGAGAAAATATTAAAATCAGCAAGGAGAAAAAGCATTGACTAATGTAAAAATTACAACAAACTTCCTGTTGGAAAAATCACAGCACAGAAGATAGTGGAAGAAAATCTTTAATGCTTTAAAAAGTAAAAACTTTGAACTTAAAATTCTATATCCCAAAAAATATCTTTCAAAAACAAAGATAAATTAATATATTTTGAGAAATACAAATGTTGAAATAATTTATTAACAACATATCTGAACTAAAAGAGTGTTAAATTCTTACAGATAAGGGACAAATTAAACCAGATGGAAATCTTTGTCTATAGAAAGGAATTAAGAACATCAGAAGCAGAATTCTGTGGATACATACAAAATATTATTTTTAAATATCTCTTTAAAATATAATTGACTGCTTACATTAAAAAATATATTTGGGGTTAATAAAAAAATATAGAGGTAAAACTTCTGAGAACAAATGGCACAAAAGCCAACAGAGGATGGAAGTATTGTTACAGGTGTTTAATACTATTTGTGAAGTGATATAATATTTATTGAAGTTAGAATGTATTAATTTAAAGATGTATACTATAAAACTTAAGGAATCACTAGAAAAGTAAAACAGTTTTAGCTAAATGGTGAACAAAGGAGGAAAATGGCATCATGAAAAAAATAATTACTCCAAAAGAATTTAGTAAAGAGGAAAAAGGGGGGAAAAAAAAGATGGAGCAAATAAAAAGATGTTAGATTTAAATCTAACTATATGGATAATTAAATCAAACATAAATAGTCTCAAATCCCCAACTAAAAGGCAGAGATAGTGAGATTCAATAAAACTTGGGAATATTTAACAAATAAGTAGGTATATATTTGACATGTAATGCTTTTCCATTGACTACTACAAAACATTGCTGAGAGAAATTAGACTTGATGTGATGTACCTAGAAGAGTTAAAAGAATGTTGAAGAGAACAATAATATTTTAGAACTTACAATATCTGACCTCAACCCTTCTTAATATAGCCACTGTGATACAGTCAATGTGATATTGTACTAAAAATGGACACATAAATCAGTGGAGCACAATAGTGCTGCATATATGTATATGGAAAATTAATTTTTGACAAACATGCCAGGGAAATTCAATTTCAAAATAAGTTTTTCAACAAATGATGTTGGAACAAATGGATAGTCATATGCAATATTTGAAAAGACTTTAGTACTTACCTGATATTATATTCAAAAATTAACTATAAATGTATCATACTATAAATGTAAGAAGGAAAATTTTAAATATCTAGGCAAAGGTTCAGTAGAAAATTGTGATGACCTTCGCTTTCACAAATAATTTTAAAATATGATTTAAAACATATGAATGATAACAGAAAAAATCAATAAATTGGATATCATAAAAAGTAAGAGACAAACTGTCCAGTTTGCAAAATATATATACTTTAACAAAAAGATTGTATGTAGAATATATAAGAAAGTCTTATAACTCAATAATCAGAAAGCAAACAACCAAATTTTAAAAATGGGAAAAAGATTTGAATTACCAAGAAAAATATATTTTTGAAAATAATCACAAATGGCTATGACAACATCACTAAAGAGAATTGTAAATTAAAACCACAATTAGCTTATACTACACATATATTTGAATGACTAAATTTAAAATGATTGATCATACCAAACCCAGACAAGCTAAGGAATATTAGAATTCTCGTGCACTGCTGATGGAATACAATTTAAAACTATTGCTTTAGAAAACATATAGTGGCATTTTGTGTCTAGATATTTACCTCAGATAAATAAAAATATATGCCCACACAAAGACATGTACAAAAATGTTCATAACCTGTTTGTGTGTAAAATCCCAAAACTAGAAATAACCCAAATGTCCATCAATAGGAGAATGAAGAAACAAATTTTGGACTATCGATACTAGAGGATACTACTCAGCAATTAAAGAAATGAAATACTGAATATATGCAACAATATAAATTATCTAAAAAAGTATGTTGAGAGAAAGAAGACACAAAAGAATAGATTCTTTATCATTCCATTCATATACATTTCTAAAAATTAAAAATCTGTTTCTTAACAACAGAAAGTATGTCAGTGGTTGCCTAGGATGGAGGGAGTGTTTGGGAAGGTGCAATTTGGAAAATTATAAAGAGGCATGAGGAAAGTTTTGGCAAATAAATATATATTATATATATATTATATATATATAATGTATATATATATTCATTGTCTTAGTTTTGATGAGCTTTCATGTGAAAATCTAATATGAAAATTTATTAATCTTTTTACTCTAAGTGTAATTTAATCACATAGCAAATATTCCTCAATAAAGGTTTTAATAATGTTAGTGGCTTAATTGAGGCTATGTTGTTAAGTTTGGAGGAATGCTCTCAAAGAATATTTCTCATTATAATACACTATTCATATATACATGTGAGATCTCACTAATTTCATATATGAGAATGTAATTATTAAAATTATGCTTAAATTGTGTGAGCAAAATCCACTTCCATTTCTCTGAGAACTTTTCTCACCTTGAGATGTGACCCCTGACAATCATGACTCTATCCTTAGCCATACCTGAAAGGAGGAGGGTGAGGCACCTGATCCAAACTGGGCCAGTGAGAATCATTGTCTTCTGAATTTGTGCTTTGGATTGTGAAATATTCGTGGTTCTCTCCTAATGCTTGATTTGTGGGGTTCCCGTAGTCAGTTCTGCACAGGGAAAAATGGAGAAGTAAAAGAGAAAAACAGAGCATATGCCTAGAAAGGAGCTACAACAGGCTGCCACTCAGGACTAGAAAGAGGACTGCATTACATCTGCCTTGGGATTCAGTAGCTTTCCAGTTTCTAGTATAGTCTCAGGAATTTGAACAAATCTCAGTGAACTGTAATTTATTTCTATATTTTAATAATACATTTCACTTTTCCTCCTTTCTCCCTCCCTTCCTTCCTTTCCTCCCTCCTACTCCTCTTCTTCCTTCTGCTCATTGTCTTTTTTTAAAAATAAAATTTAATAGAATTTATATTATTTGGAAACAAAAGACTCCAAATACGGAGATGTTTTATCTCATGAGGCTCATGCTTTTAATTTTAAAGTTAGTTTCTTTTATTTATATGGAAATTTATAATCACTTATATCTATGTGCATGGCTATATATATATATATATATATATATATATATATATACACACACACACATATATTTTGTGAAACACATAATTTCAAGTTGTGGCCGTTCTCTTTCTCAGATGTCAAATACTGAAATAAGAAATCCCACTACAGATTCAGAACACTTCCTCAACATTTGAAAACCAGGGTATATTCAGTAGCACGATCTGCTGACAAACTTTGAGGAAGCTGAAAGCTAATACCTGGCACTTTTCGTGTAGAGAACAGATTTAGTCTTTGCTTTTCTTAGCAGGTGTTGACATTATCCTTTTTATTAGGAATTTGGTGAAAACATATTGGTTGCCCTTTCATGCATGCTGATGTATGGCCTTTTTCCAAGCCTCTTCTCTCCCGAAACAGATACACAAAGCTATAAGCTATTGCCCAATTTCAGCTTTCTCTTTTGTGGATCTGTCCTTGAGGCTGCATGACAGTTTTGCTGAAATTAAGCCAATGCATCTCAGATGATCACACACAGGGTGGTCTGTCTGCTGCTTTTACTTTCCAAACATCCTTGACTATGTGAAATTGTTTTGTGTTGTACTAGGATCACCTTCTGTTCAAATACCTGTGGCTTCCTTATTTCACCTCATCCTTCAACAGCTTTTTGGTATTCTCTCCTGCTGTTATTGCCACCTTTTCTTACAAGAGAAATCCCCACTATTTGAAAGTTCTTTCTTCTAATCCTGCTTGCTAAGCGATCCAGCTAAAGGGCATGGACCTTATATTTTTTCATCTTAGTATCCCTTGCCTCTTGTAGAGATGTAATGTTTTTGTATAAAAGGAGACACAAAATAAATGTTTGGTGTATTTAAATGAATTCTAGGTTTTGGATATGAAGTGGGAAGCAATCACATTTCTCCCCAACTTCTCTTCTATCCAGTGAAATTTCCTGATGAAGAACAAAGATGATTCAGGATTCTTTGATATCTAAGAGACCAGTTTCTTCTTATGTACAACTCGTGGTCACCTAGTTAATGACTGAACAAGATGGTAGACTGCATATATAAACTAGAATATATTAGAAGAACATACACCAATTCTTTGAGATAGTGTGATCAACTTAACAAAGATTAGACAGTTAGAAGACATAGATATTAAACCAGACTCTGGCAACAATCTGTAGTGGATCTTGTCTTGTTGTACCCCCAAAACATAACATTGGTATACTCCATAAAATTTAAAATTTTTCCATAGAAATTTCCATTAAAATTTCAGGAGTCCACTACTCCTTATAGAATAGTTGCTTTTAGGGAATTCCCTGGCAGTCCGGTGGTTATGACTCCATGCTTCCACTGCAGGGGATACGGGTTTGATCCCCATTCCCTTGTCGAGGAACTAAGATCCTGAATAACATGTGGCATGAACCCCCCTCCCCAGAAAAAAAGAATAGTTCCTTATAGTCTTACATGTATTTTTTTTTCCTAAAGACCACTTATACAGCCTCCCTTCAGCCTCATAGAAAAATCATACTTTGTGTTTTCAACGTGGTTGCCATCTACATAGAGAAGTTAGTTATATTTACCTTTTAAGTGAAAATCAATATTCAGGTGCACTCCAAAGATCTCCTTCACTTCTCCTACTTTAGATTAAAACAAAAAAAAATTGCAACATATAAAGTGTCACACTTTTTTTCCCAGGGAACTCACCACTTTTTCAAAAAGGAAAAAATAAATTAGTCTGGGAACAATTGATTATATTTGAGCTATGGATAACTTACTCACATATTACAGTCACTTACAGATAACTCAATTTCCCAATTTTTTTAGGAGCAGAGCTCAAACAGACCAGCTTCCTTATCTCTGTTTGTTATAATGTATACTATGTTGTACTCTCTTATACGATGTGTAATATATGGGAGAATGGGAAGAAAACGTTAAAAAAAAGGATTTCTTCCAGGTCTCAAATGATAGATATTCCCCAATGATTTCTCTTCCTTCACACCACAAGACTGAATCATGTGTCCATGTGACAAAAGGTATCTGCTGTGATGGTCTGCAATGAGGAAAGCATTTAAAGACAGAGAAACTCTAAAATGCAGACTTTTCCACTGACTATGACCCTCAGAAAGTTCCTCAACTTCTCTTTTATTTCCCTGTAAAATAATAGTGCTTTTTATTATAAAAATTAAATTAAAAAATACACAGATACTCTTTGCATGACATTCCTGGCATGTCATAAATACTCAATAATGTATATCCTTAATTTATAAAGCAGAATATCTATTATCTAAAGTAAGAAAAATTAGATATGTGAGTCTGTAGATAATATTTGAGTAACTTTCCTAATCCAGAACAATCACATCACTTGGTAGGTCTTTTGATTTCACTCACTTTGAAATGTGCTCAATGTTAGTCCTAGGAATTGTTTAGTAACTATCATTAGTAAGTAAAGACAGTCCATATAGAAAGAGAAGTGTGGAGTAGAAAACAAAATGACAATTCACTTGGTTTCCGAAGACATGTTTCTATATATCTGTAAAATAAGGCAAGCACTGTGCTGGCACTAGTATGGCAGTAAAAACAGTGAAGAACAGATATATTAATGTCCATCCTGGAACAGTTTAATATGTATGCAAATATATATTAGATTATTAGAATAAATTATGGCAATGTTATGATGTAGAGAAAGAATATTAAACATGCAGCAAAAATATGAGAGAAACAAGTCTTCAAAATTTTAAACATGCTTCAAATGGGAGATATCATGGCAGTTTCATTTAGGAACCAAGGTCTTTGTTGGTTCTAAAGAATGAAATCAAACTGGCCAGGAAGGAATGTGGGATGGCATGTTAGGGAGATGAATCAGCACATACAAGAATCTTTGGTTAGATGGAGCAAAGACCTATGTACCTCTGAAGCTCAGAAAAAGAAAAGTTGGAGTACGATGAGGTTGAAAATGTAAGTGGAGGCCAAGGACTTTCTGGACATGAGGTCTTTTCAAAGGTAATGGAAAGGATTGAAGAATTGTTAGCAAGAAAATACATGATCAAGGTAGGTTAAAAGTAGAGAATAAATTGTAAAGGTCAAGAAAAAATGAAAAGAGATTACTTGAGAGACTATGTCAGTAAACTATATGTAAATTGACAGTAGCTTATATAAGAGCATGAATGGTATATAGACAGATTATATACCCTGACTCTTTCCTCAGTAACCTGCTAATTTAAAAAAAAATTATTTTATCTTGGAGTATAGTTGATTTACAATGTTGTATTAGTTTCAGGTGTACAGCAAAGTGATTCATTTATACATATACAAATATCTATTCTTTTCCAGATGAATGGGTTTTAACTAATGACATTTGAGCAAAAGTGATATGAGCCACTTCCAAGAATAGCTCTCACACTTTTACCAGCTTAATGCAAAACCACATGATAAAAAGTGATTGCATCCCACAATTACTGTATGAGAAGGAGCCGTCTATCAACCAGATACATCTTATCTTGGCATATTTTCTGAACAAGATATTTTTTAGATGACTTGAACTATTACACATCAGGAGCCTCTTTGTTACAACAGTAAATACTCTCAGTAATACAAATATTTAGTGAATAGAAGAGGTAAGACTCAGCAATTGCTTGGGTGGACCTGGCAGAACTGTGTGATGTGTACTGAGGGACACATAACTGGTAAATTGTAGTGAGAGCTCTGGAGTCAGATTACTTGGGATCATAGCTCATCTCAGCAACTTCTTAATTATGTGATCTTGGGCAAGTTACAAAACCTCTCTCTGAATCACTTTGAGTCTGTAAATTCTGACTACAATTAATAACCCAGGTTATGAAGTGGCAAAAAATGAATACATGAAAAGTATATAAATAAATTGCTGGGAATATCATCAAGTATACACAAAGTATACTGTACAGGTGTTATTGTCATTTACATCAATATGTTAATATCTCATTAATATAACATGTTGATTTATTAGACATTGTTAGACATTTTTCTATTTAACATAAGAATTTTATTTTATTTTATGTATATAAAATGTATGATAGTTTTTAATTTATCCTTTCTAATTGACATCTAGTACATTTGATCATAAAACATCGTGTGATTTTTTTTTTAGGACTTTATTTAAGGTTCCTTTGGGATACCATTGTGACTTGCTTAATTTTGTCAAGTTCCAAGTGTGCTCAATATGAATAAGTACATTCATATTGTTGGTATAAATATATATCTATTGACTGTAGCTAATTATTAAATTATTTAAATCTTCACTAACTTTGCTTATCTTTTGAGGGCCAAACATATCATTTTTTAAGAAACATATGATAAAACTTTCAACTACATTGATGAATTACATTACTTTTCTCAATATACATTCATAGGCATTGTATTTTACTCAGCATATCTTTCTTTTACCAGTATTTAAAATTCCTCTTTTCATTGATAATTTTTTCTTGAATTATTTTTTTCTTTCATATTAAGTTGTTACCCCAGATAGCATCTTGCAGGGGTGAGATGATGGGGCAGGATACAGCTCTGTTCTGAGAGTTTCTCTTACACATATCAGAAAATGCTTCATACCTATTTATTCTGCCTATTTATTCAGAGCTCTCTGTACTTCCAGTGTAGCTTTTTCCTTTGGTTGTATAATCTCATGGTGATGGGCTCAGGAAGACTGGCAAAGGTAGGCCCAGTGTTGTTTTTTTAACAGGATCCTAATAAAAGTAGTAATGGAGTTCCTCACTAAATTCATCCATCAGAGAGCTTCCAGTTCTAGTGTTCTGCCTCCCAGTGGTGAAAGGGTGAAAAATGAGGGACTTATTGTAATGTGAGGACCCCAAACTTGCATGACATAAAAGTTATTCTGAGTTGCCAATATATAACAAGGTGCCCTCCACTGCTCTAGGCTATATGTTCTACTACTGTGAGACTTCCATTTCCTTAGTATTCATTCAAAACTTTTATGAGTATATCAACTCTGTCAGTCTATCTAGGGTTACTTTTGAGAGAGGGAGATAGGAGACCACATTAGTTTTTCATTTTATTAAAAAGCAGAAGTCAATTTTGATACACTTTAGAAAAACAATTCTTCAAACTGAGAAAATTT
Source organism: Lagenorhynchus albirostris (assembly GCF_949774975.1). Lineage (NCBI taxonomy): Eukaryota > Metazoa > Chordata > Mammalia > Artiodactyla > Delphinidae > Lagenorhynchus > Lagenorhynchus albirostris. Next base: position 41,213,987 of record NC_083112.1, on the reverse strand, counting down.
ATATTTAAATCAGGCTATTGTAATAATCCTCAAGCAGATTGCATTGCAGGTGTCTAAAAATCTTATAAATGACCTTTTCTAACAAGCAGTATGCTGTATATCATCCAAAATGATAAAGTAATGACTACACCAAATGATACCATTCCTCTGGACAGGGTAACCCAAGCGTTGACTTTATCTGGACCAGGATCAAAATTGCTACCAAACTTAACCTGGTTCTTACTCCTGCTTGGGCCCCTGGTTACAATAATTCTTTGGCCCCTGGCTTCTTAATCTACTTGTTTAGTTTGTTCTTTTTAAGGACACAGCAGTTTCCCAGATAAGATGACAGTAATGCAGAGATTCCAGCCACTCCTCGGAATAGATCCTGCTGGAATAACAACAGAAGTTATCCTGGGACCCTTAATGAGACAGGCAAGAGCTCCATGATCCCAACTAGGTAGGGTCTATGAGCCCCATGCCAGCCTGAAGAAGCTACAGAAGACAGACCTTTGCCCTTCATCCTCCCAAAAAAGATTTCTTGCAGTTCATATCTCTCAGGGATGATTTGAGGCAGGAGATAGATGGGCCCCAAGCTGAGCAGCTGGAGTTTGTCCCCTGTGGACAGATACTCCAAGATGAAGATAATAGCAGGAGCAAGGAGCTGAGCCCTGCCCAAATAAAAGATAGAGATCACATATCTCTCATTCTCGAAGTCAGGGAAACATTCCCAACTGCACATGCATTGAAAGGCTCCTCAGGGGCCAAAAAGGGAAGGGATGCCTCCCCATAGTAGGTGATGTCAACTTACCCATAGCCCTCGTCACTGGAATCTATCTTGGCTAAGAGATGCTTGCGCACACAGGGGAGGACCCTGAGATAAACCAAATACGGACTCAGAGCCAGGCAAAGCAAGAGGATTAGCCAGAGGAAACCTGAAAAAAATGTTCCATATAATTGATTCAAACTACAATGAGGGTGCGACTCTCTCTCTGAGCCGGCCCATGTGAATGAGTCTATTCACATGTACTCTTTATCCTTCTAATAAATATTTTACTTGTTTCACTACATTCTGTCTTTTTTTTTTGAAATACATTTCTACAAAGCCCCAGACCAGGGCCTTGTCACTGGTCACTGGATTTTGTGGTCTAGTGACTAGGATCCAGTGCTTTCGTTGCTGTGACCTGAGTTCAATCTCTGGCTGGGGAAGCGAAATCCTGCTTCAAACTGCTGCAGGCTGACGCCACCCAAGATCAGTAAGGGTATGTGCTTTTTAAGGTGCACAATTAAACTTTTACTCAGGTCAAATATGCACAAACACTAGGCTTAGAGTCAGATGTTGTCAGGAGCTTGGTTTACGATTAGTCCTCAGTGAGGTCTAATAGTAAACATTTGTTGAATGTCAGTCACAATTTAATTTCTTTTCAAGGATTCAAATGAAAGTACTACTATAAATAACATCAATGATATTTCTCCCATGTGCCAGATATTTCTCCCATCTCTGCCTTCAGATGTCTCACAATTAATGAAGGGAGAAAAAAAATAAGTATTTATAATACAAGGAGATAAATAATGCATGAGTGACATTATAGGATTCTTTCAGAACATGGTTTAAATATTCTATGAATACTGGAGAGATATTAAATTTTTTAAAAAAAGTGTTTGGAAAGAAAAAGTGTTTGGAAAGACAACTGGAGGTATTGTGGGAAGTTTAGCTAAATATTTACAGCTCAGACTATAGAATTTATTTTTAATCTAGTTTCCACTGAGGTGCTACAGGAGTTTAGCAAACCTTTGACTTCAGTTGTTCTTTTAAAATACATATTAAATTCTTAATTATTCTTGGATTATTTAACTAGATTTTAATTAACTGTGATAGAGAACTGGCTCACTTCATGGAAAACTGACTCTCTACTCTTCTCACTATACAGGGTTTTCCCTTGTGTGCTGATAACCTCCAAATCAATATCTCCACACCCAGAACAATCCTAAAATCTGGATACACATATAAAACTTTTCATAAACTTTTCCACTTAGATGACCCCTACATCTCCAAAACCTACAATTTTCCAAACTGAAGTTATCATTTTTAAAAGATAGTGCCTTTCTCTAAGTTTTTTTTTTAATGATGTTTGCTTTAAGTCTTGGATAGATATGATTTATTACGTTAAGTATTTTCTCTTCTATTCCAACTTTGCTGAAAATAATGATTGAATGTCTAGTTTATCTCAAATGGTTTTCTTCACCTATTGAGTTGATTATGCACTTTTTCTACTTTAATCTGTTAGTGGGAATGACATATTTTCTCATGTTAAATGAACTGGATATTGCTGGGTTGGATTGGTTAAATTGATTTTTTTTTTTTTTCTTTTGCTATCCTGCTGTATTTTGTATTTTGTTTAGGATCTTTGCATCATTGTTTGTGAATGAAACAGGCTTTTATTTTTTCCTTCCTTATGGTGAGTGTCCAGTTTTGATATGAAGATTACTAGAATGAAAGGTACTGCTATACACCTTGGCTAGAAACCAGAATTAGTTTGAAATCTGTCTCTTTTGTTCCCTAGAGATGACCAAGCACCTCTTCTCCATAAACATTTATTATTTATTTATTTATTTTTAGGCACAGAAGACATTTCTTCCTTTCTTTCTTTTTTTTTTTAAGGCCCTTATTGGACTATAATTGTTTTACAATGTTGTGTTAGTTTCTGCTGTATAGAAAAGTGAATCAGCTATACGTACACATATATCCCCATATCCCTTCCCTCTTGCATCTCCCTCCCACCCTCCATATCATACCCCTCTGGATGGTCACAAAGCACCTAGCTGATCTCCCTGTGCTATGCGTCTGCTTCCCACTAGCTATCTCTTTTACATTTGGTAGTGTGTATATGTCCATGCCACTCTCTCACTTCGTCCCAGCTTACCCTTCCCCCTCCCTGTGACCTCAAGTCCATTCTCTACATCTGAGTCTTTATTCCTGCCCTGCCCCTAGGTTCTTCAGAACCACCTTTTTTTTTTTTTTTTAGATTCCATATGAAGGTGTTAGCATACAGTATTTGTTTTTCTCTTTTTGACTTACTTCACTCTGTATGACAGACCCTAAGCCCATCCACCTCATTACAAATATCTCAATTTCATTTCTTTTTTATGGCTCAGTAATATTGTATATATGTATACAATGTATACACAATGTATACACATTGTATATATGTGCCACATCTTCTTTATCCATTTATCTGTCGATGGACACTTGGGCTGCTTCCATGTCCTGGTTATTGTAAATAGTGCTTCAGTGAACATTGTGGTGCATGTTTCTTTTTGAATTATGGTTTTCTCATGGTATACGTCCAGTGGGATTGCTGGGTCATATGGTAGTTCTATTTTTAGTGTTTTAAGGAACTTCCATTCTTCTCTCCATAGTGTCTGTATCAATTTACATTCCCACCAACATTGCAAGAGTTTTCCCTTTCCTCCACACCCTCTCCAGCATTTATTGTTTGTAAATATTTGTTGATGGCCATTCTGACCAGTGAGAGGTGATACCTCATTGTAGTTTTGATTTGCATTTCTCTAATGATTAGTAATGTTGATCATCCTTTCATGTGTTTTTTGGCAATTTGTACATTTTCTTTGGAGAAATGTCTATTTTGGACCTCTGCCCATTTTTGGATTGGGTTGTGGAGCTGCATGAGCTGCTTGTATATTTTGGAGATTAATCCTTTGTCAGTTGGATCAATTTGCAAATATTTTCTCCCATTCTGAGGTTTATCTTTTCATCTTGTTTATGGTTTCCTTTGCTGTGCAAAAGCTTTGAAGTTTCATTATGTCCCATTTGTTTATTTTTTCTTTTATTTCCATTTCTCTAGGAGGTGGGTCAAAAAGGATCTTGCTGTGATTTACGTCATAGACTGTTCTGCCTATGTTTTCCTCTAAGAGTTTTACAGTGTCTGGTCTTATATTTAGGTCTCTAATGCACTTTCAGTTTATTTTTGTGTATGGTTTTAGGGAGTATTGTAGTGTCATTCTATTACATGTAGCTGTCCAGTTTTCCCAGCACCAAGAGTTTGTCTTTTCTCCGTTGTATATTCTTGCCTTCTTTATCAAAGATAAGGTGACCATACGTCTGTGGCTTTACCTCTGGGCTTTCTATCCTATTCCATTCATCTATATTTCTGTTTTTGTGCCAGTACCACACTGCCTTGATTACTGTAGCTTTGTAATATAGTCTGAAGTCAGGGAGCCTGATTCCTCCAGCTCCATTTTTCTTTCTCAAGATTACTTTGGCTATTCGGGGTCTTTTATGTTTCCATACAAATTGTGAACTTTTTTATTCTAGTTCTGTAAAAATTGTCATTGGTAATTTGCTAGGGATTGCATTGAATCTGTAGATTGCTTTGGGTAGTAGAGTCATTTTCAAAATGTTGATTCTTCCAATCCAAGAACATGGTGTATGTCTCCATCTGTTTGTAACATCTTTAATTTCTTTCATCAGTGTCTTATAGTTTTCTTCATACAGGTCTTTTGTCTCCTTAGGTAGGTTTATTCGTAGGTATTTTATTATTTTTGTTACAATGGTAAATGGGAGTGTTTCCTTAATTTCTCTTTAAGATTTTTTGCCATTAGTGTGTAGGAATGAAAGAGATTTCTGTGCATTAATTTTGTATCCTACTTTACCAAATTCACTGATTAGCTCTACAAATTTTCTGGTAGCATCTTTAGGATTCTCTATGTATAGTGTCATGTCATCTGCAAACAATAGCAACTTTATTCTTCTTATCCGATTTGGATTCCTTTTATTTCTCCTCTGATTGCTGTGGCTAAAACTTCCAAAACTGTGTTGACTAATAACCGTGAGAGTGGGCAACGTTTTTTTCTTCCTGATCTTAGTGGAAATGGTTTCACTTTTTCACCATTGAGAATGATGTTGGCTGTGGGTTTGTCATATATAGACTTTATTACGTTGAGGTAATGTCCCTCTATGCCTACTTTCTGGAGGATTTTTATCAAAATTGGTGTTGTATTTTGTCAGAAGCTTTTTCTGCATGTATTGAGATGAGCATATGGCTTTTCTCCTTCAACTTTTTAATAAGTTGTATCACATGATTGATTTGCATATATTGAAGAATCCTTGCATTGCTGTGATAAACCCCACTTGATCATGTTGTAGGATCCTTTTAATGTGCTGTTGGATTCTGTTTGCTAGTATTTTGTTGAGGATTTCTGCATCTATGTTCATCAGTGTTATGGGCCTGTAGTTTTCTTTCTTTGTGACATCCTTGTCTGGTATTGGTATCAAGGTGATGGTGGCCTCGTAGAAGGAATTTGGGGGAGTTCCTCCCTCGGCTATATTTTGGAAGAGTTTGAGAAGGATAGGTGTTTGCTTTTCTCTAAATGTTTATACAAATCACCTGTGAAGCCATCTGGTCCTGTGCTTTTGTTTGTTGGAAGATTTTAAATCACAGTTTCAAATTCCGTGCTTGTGATTGGTCTGTTCATATTTTCTACTTCTTCCTAGTTCAGTCTCGGAATGCTGTGCACTTCTAAGCATTTGTCCATTTCTTCCTGGTTGTCCATTTTATAGGCATATAGTTTCTTCTAGTAATCTCTCATGATCCTTTGTATTTCTGTAATGTCAGTTGTTACTTCTCCTTTTTCGTTTCTCATTCTGTTGATTTGAGACTTCTTTATTCCTTGATGAGTCTGACTAATAGTTTATCAATTTTGTTTATGTTCTCAAAGAACCAACTTTTACTTCTATTGATCTTTGCTATTGTTTCCTTATTTGTTTTTCATTTATTTCTGATCTGATATTTACGATTTCTTTCCTTCTACCAACTTTGGGGTTTTTTGGTTCTTCTTTCCCTAATTGCTTTAGGTGTGAAGTTAGATTGTTTATTTCAGATTTTTCTTTTTCCTTGAGGTAGGATTGTATTGCTGTAAACTTCCCTCTTAGAACTGCTTTTGCTGCATCCTGTAGCTTTTGGGTCATCGTGTTTTCATTGTCATTTTTTTTCTAGGTATTTTTTGATTTCCTCTTCAATTTCTTCAGTGATCTCTTAGTTCTTAAGTAGTGTACTGTTTAACCTCCATGTGTTTGCATTTTTTACAGGTTTTTCCTATACTTGATATATAGTCTCATAGCATTGTGGTTTCAAAAGAAACTTGATACGATTTCATTTTTCTTGCATTTACCAAGGCTTGATTTGTGACCCAAGATATGATCTATCCTGGAGATGTTTCCATGAACACTTGAGAAGAAAGTGTATTCTGTTGTTTTCGATGGAATATCATATAAACATCAAGTCCATCTTGTTTAATGTGTCATTTAAAGCTTGTGTATCCTTCTTCATTTTCATTTTGGATGATCTGTCAATTGGTGAAAGTGGAATGTTAAAGCCCCCTATTATGATTTTGTTACTGTTGATTTCTCCTTTTGTGGCTGTTAAAATTTGCCTTATGTATTGAGGTGCTCCTATATTGGGAGCATAAATATTTACAATTTTTATATCTTCTTCTCGGATTGATCCCTTGATCATTATGTAGTCTTCTTCTTTGTCTCTTGTAATAGTCTTTATTTTAAAGTCTCTTTTGTCTGAAATGAGAATTGCTACCTCAGCTTTATTTTGATTTCCATTTGCATGGAATATCTTTTTCCATCCCCTCACTTTCAGTCTGTATGTGTCCTTAGGTCTGAAGGGGGTCTCCTGTAGACAGAATATATATGGGACTTGTTTTTGTATACACTCACCCAGTCTCTGTCTTTTGGTTGAAGTATTATTCCATTTACTTTGAAGGTAATTATCAATATGTATCTTCCTATTACCATTTTGTTATTTGTTTGGGGTTTTTTTGTAGTTCTTTTCCTTCTCCTGTGTTTCCTGCCTAGAGAAGTTCCTTTAGCATTTGTTGTAAAGCTGGTTTGTTGGTGTTGAATTCTCTTAGCTTTTTCTTATCTGTAAAGGTTTTAATTTCTCCATCAAATCTGAATTAGATCCTTGCTCAGTAGAGTAATCTTGATTGTAGGTTTTTTTTACTTTCATCACTTTAAATAATATCCTGCCACTCCCTTCTGGTTTGCAGAGTTTGTGCTGAAAGATCAGCTGTTAACCTTATGGGGATACTCTTGTATATTTTTTGTTGTTTTTCCCTTACTGCTTTTAATATTTTTTCTTTGTATTTAATTTTGGTAGCTTGAATAATATGCGTCTTGACATGTTTCTCCTTGGATTTATCCCATATGGGACTCTCTGCTCTTCCTGGACTTGAATGGCTATTTCCTTTCGCATATTAGGGAAGTTTTCAATTATAATTTCTTCAAATATTTTCTCAGTCCCTTTCTTTTTCTCTTCTTCTTCTGGGACCCCTATAATTCGAATGTTGGTGCCTTTAATGTTGTCCTAGAGGTCTCTGAGACCGTTCTCAATTCTTTTCATTCTCTTTTCTTTATTCTGCTCTGTGGTAGTTATTTCTACTATTTTATTTTCCAGGTCACTTATCTGTACTTCTGCCTCAGTTATTCTGCTGTTGATTCCTTCTAGAGAATTTTAATTTCCTGTATTGTGTTGTTCATCATTGTTTGTTTGCTCTTTAGTTCTTCTAGGTCCTTGTTAAATGTTTCTTTTATTGTCTCCATTCTATTATTTCTAAGATTTTGGTTCATCTTTACTATCATGACTCTGAATTCATTTTCAGGTAGACTGCATATTTCCTCTTCATTTGTTTGGTCTGGTGGGTTTTTACTTTGCTGCTTTATCTGTTGCGTATTTCTCTGTCTTCTCATTTTCCTTAACTTACTGTGTTTGACATCTGCATTTTGCATGCTGCAGGTTCATATTTCCTGTTTTTCTTTTTTTTTTGGTGTCTGCCCACACTGGGTAAGTTTGGTTCTGTGGGTGGTGTAGGCTTCCTGGTCGAGGGGACTGGTGCCTGTGTTCTGGTAGATGAGGCTGGATCTTGCTTTTTTGGTTGGCAGGACTGTGTCCGGTGATATGTTTCTGGATGTCTTTGAATTTATTATGATTTTAGGCAGCCTCTCTGCTAATGAGTGAGTTTGTGTTCTTGTCTTGCTAGCTGTTTTTCATGGGGCATCCAGCACTAGAGCTTGCAGGTCGTTGAGTGGAGCTGGGTCTTAGCATTGAGACAGAGATGTCTGGGAGAGTTCTTGCTGATTGATATTACATGGTGATAGGAAGTCTGTGGTGTTCCAATGTCATGAACTTGGCTCTCCCACCTCAGAGGCTCAGGCCTGATACCTGACCAGAATACCAAGACTCTCTCAGCCACACAACTCAGAAGAAAATGAGAAAAAAAATCTAAAAATATAATATAATACAGTTATTAAAATTAAAAAAAAACTATTTAAAAAATAAAAAAAAATAATTTAAAAAAGAAGGGAACAACCAAACCAATAAACAAATGCACCAGTCATAACAAGTGTTAGTAACTATACTAAGATAAACATAGAAATCGGAATGTAGTCAGTTGCATACAGTAAGCCCCAAGTCTACTGTTGCTTCCAAAGTCTACCACTTCAATTTTGGGATGATTCATTGTCTCTTCAGGTATTCCACAGATGCAGGGTACATCAAGTTGAATGTGGAGATTTAATCCACTGCTCCTGAGGCTGCACGGAGAAATTTCCATTTCTCCTCTTTATTTGAACAGCTTTTGGGTTTCAGCTTTGGATCTGGTCCCATCTCTGCATATAGGTCGCCCTCTGGCATCTGTTCTTTACCTAGACAAGATGGGGTTAAAGCAGCAGATGATTAGGGATGTCTGACTCACTCAGGTTGGGGGGAGGTAGGGGTATGGAGTTAAGGGTGAGCCTGCGGCGGCAGAGGCCGGCATGACGTTTCAACAGCCTGAGGTGTGCCATGTGTTCTCCTGGCGAAGTTGTCCCTGGATCACAGGACCCTGGCAGTGGTGGGCTGCACAGACTCCCAGAAGTGGAGGTGTGGATAGTGACCTGTGCTTGTACACACACTTCTTGGTGGCTGCAGCACAACCTTAGCATTTCATGCCCATCTCTGGTGTCCACACTGATAGCCGCAGCTTGCACCCATCTCTGAAGCTCATTTAGGCAGTGTTCTGAATCACCTCTCCTCGCACACCCCAAAACAATGGTTTCTTGCCTCCTAGGCAGGTCCAGAGTGTTTCCCAGACTCCCTCCCATCTAGCTGTGTCACACTAGCCCCCTTCAGCCTCTGTTCACACAGCCAACCACAGTCCTCTCCCTGGGATCTGAAATTTGAAGCCCGAGCCTCAGCTCAAACCCCCACCAGCCCTGGCAAGTGAGCAGACAGCTTCTCAGGCTGGTGAGCGCTGGTCGGCACCAATCTTCTGTGCAGGAATCTCTCTGCTTTGCCCTCTGCACCCCTGTTGCTGCGGTCTCCTCTGTGGCTCTGAGGCTTGCTCCCTGCCCACCCACTGTTTCCACCAGTGTAGAGGCATCCTAGTGTGTGGAAAATTTCCTCCTTCACAGCTCCCTCCCAGAGGTGCAGATCCAGTCCCTGTTCTTTTGTTCTGTTTTTTTTTTTCTTTTTTCTTTTGCTCTACCCAGGTATGTAGGGATTTTCTTGCCTGTTTGGAAGTCTGAGTTCTTCTGCCAGGGTTCAGTAGGTATTCTGTAGGAGTTGTTCCACATGTAGATGTATTTCTGATGTATTTGTGGGGAGGAAGTTGATCTCCACGTCTTACTCCTCTTCTATCTTGAAGGTCTCCCAACATTTCTTAATTTATTTATTTGTAAGTTTCATAATATACCTTTAGCAGATATCATTTTTGCATAATGCAACTATTTTAAGTAAACAGTTTATGTATTAGGAAGAAAATAATTTTATTATTTTCCATATAAATATATCACTATATGTCACCTGCACTCAAGTAAAAGTTTGAGAACATTTGCTTTATCTGTGTACACAATGGAGGTAAAACTCATATGAAAACGTGAATTCAAAACATGCAGTGTCCTGATACTATTAAAGTAATTTTTGTGACTCTGTACTCATTAATTGTTTAAAAATATTATAAAATAATAATGTGCATAATAAAGTTATACTTAAATGATCATTATTATCAGCTTTATATAATGAAGGTATTGTTTAAAAGAAGTTTCTTTGCTTTAAAAGTTTAAAAAAATTCTGATTGCTTAAATAATTTTTAACAAACATTTCAAGGTAATTATGACATTCTAAAATCTATTGAGGAAATCTTGTCATATACTACAACATGAATGAAAATTGAGGACATTATGTTAAGTGAAATAAAAGAGTCAGAAAAGACAAATGCTGCATGATTCCACTTATATAAGGTATCTAAAGTAGTCAAGCTCAGAGACAGAAAGTAAAATGGTGGTTTCCAAGGGCTAGGGAAAGGGTAAAAGCGGAGTGGCTCAGTTGATTTAAATTTTGTTTTGCAAGATGAAAAAGTTTTAGAAGTCCATTGTACAACAAAGTGTATATAGTTATGCTACTGTACTACACACTTAAAAATGTTTAAGGTGACATATTTTATATAATGCAGAAAATAACTCAAAAATAAAAAATAAATGGCCTTTGAAGAAGTTTTGATATGCCAATTATGTGCTTGTTAGAGTTATTGAAGATAGCAAGGTCAGGAAATATATATATGTTTACTGTCTGATTTGAATGATTCCTAGGCTTCAAAACAGTACAAAAAACTTTGCCAAAGCAGATAATGGTTAGTTAGAATCAGTAGTCTTACCTCTTAGGACTTAATCATTTTTAAAATGAGCAAACTATTGCCAAAACAATGGTTTCTTTCAGAATGTGGAAAACCACTTAATTATTTTGAAATTATATGTTCGATATAAAGTTATGTTTAATACCAACACTGACTTACGAATATTTGTTTCATCTATTGTTTAAAATAGTGGTTACATGGTTTTTGTTCTTTGGCCATATGTCACGGAGTTAGAAATTTATTTCAGAAGATACTTAAATGGTGGCTCCCCAAGTTTAAAAATTCATTTATAAAAGATTACTATCTTCATATTATTGAATAAATTTTGTATGAGTCCTGAAATATCATTCATAACTCAATTTTGCCTAAAACTGCTGACATGTAGTGGTCCACAACATTATCCACCATTTTCTAAAAAGAATGAGTTTTTTAATTTTTTTAAACTACCATATGAAACAATGATGATGAAGTGGCAATTTTATTACAGTAAGACGTACAAAACAGGATCTAACTGATATGAGAGAGAATGAGATGGAAAGCGAGAGAGAAGAGAGAAATCCAGAATTATATTGACAAATACTTGAAAAAATGAATATTTTTGAAGCTAAATGTTCTGGAAAATTATGTTTGGTTATTGGCATACCTGTGACAACTACAAAAGTTTCTTATTAGGGATAATTTTAAAGAAGGTTACTGTGTCATTTTCATGTATTGAATTTATTCATAAGTAAAATAATAATATTGCCTTAAATTCTATGATTTCTATTAATCTAACCACTTAATTAAAATCATGAAGGAGCATATGTATTATAGAAATAAAAAGTGCATTATATTATAGGAGAATATAGAAGTTAATCAGAGACATTCTAGAAAATTTAACATCTAAATTATGTTATTTTTCAGTTATTTTCTTCCCGTGTCTTTCCTAACAGTTCTGTGCAAATTTACCCATTCCCATCCTATTAATGTTCATCACGCTATGCCAGTAATTATGCAGAGAAAAAAAACCAAAACAAACTACTGTTGCTTACAAAGTAAGAGCCCTATATTGCGTGAATTCAGAAAAGAAAAAAAGATCATTCAATTCCATTCTTATGGCAGGTGTTTATTAACTTACATCTATGTAATTAAGACTCCACTCAAGTGATTCTCCCCTGAACAAAGATAGTTCTACTCTAATACAATGGAATTGATATCTACCAATAAACCTTTAAATGGTCATGCCTAATAAATTTTACATGACTATGCTCATCTTTTGGAAAAAAAAAGGAAAGAAAATTTCAAGCTGATTTTTTTTAAATGGTAATTTTAAAATATTTTTGCATACTGCTGTGTCAATTCTACATAGTCTGAAACAATGAGGTATGTGGTTCAGAGTAACATGTAAAGCTACTTAACTCCAACTTAGTATCTTTACACTTTATATTCTACAAGACTATAAGAAGGTAAATATAAAAAATACATTTAATTAATCAATACTTTTGAGTAAGTATTGGGTATAAGGCACTGTGCTAGACATTGGAAATGTAGGAGTTACCAAAACAGCAGTGCTGCTGTTACAGACTTCAATAGGAGGATATCAAAAAGCAAGTCATACAGTAAATGTTAAATTACATCTGGGATAAATACCTACTAGAAATAAACAATGCAATAAGATCCTATAACAAGATTAGTCCTAATGTAGTTAGTGCCTTGTTTCCTTAGAAAGTTACTTTGCATCTAAAATTTGAATAACGATGATAATTAAATGTTAAATGAATTAACATATGAATGAAATTCAATCATGTAAGATTGAGAAATCTAATCTTTGTTCTTCTGATACTCTACTGGTTAACAGTAGTTACTGGACAGTAGTGGACAGTAGTACTGTCTAATTAACTTCCTAGTTCTCCATTCATCATGTAAAAAAAGTAAATAATACCTATCACTTCTTATTACCCAGCAAATTAAAAACATTTCTCAGAAAAGGTATCACAAAGAGATTTGGAGTTTTAAAATGGTACAAAGTTAATTTATGATATTTCGTGTGTCACTACTTTGTGGTCAATTATATGTATATGCCCTCTACATATAATTGTTGTAGATGGCATAAGGAAGAATTTGACAGAATGAATGATCTTGTAATAGCTTTCTAGTCCTGTGAGTTTATAAATCTATAATATTATCTAACCATCTTTGAACCAAACTGCAGTAGATTCAGTCAGATTAATTCAACACTTCTGACAATCAGTAATAATTATGAAGCTCAGGACTATGCCTTACTCATTATCAACTGAAGCCAGACAGTCCCTTAAAAATTTTAAATGGGATTTGATCAGATTTAGGAAAAGAAAAAGTTATAATTTTCCATTCCCTTGTTCTTTAAATCAGCTGCTATACCTCAAATCTCTATTTTGATAATGATTTTTATTTTAATTTTGTGTAGAATTTGAGTGGGAAAGAATTATATGAAATTTAATGCTTAAACGACATTTGACATTTCTTCCTTAAGTTCAATGAAATTAACTTCCACGGCTTTATCAAAATAATAGTGTTTATTTTCTGTAACAATTGAAATTCAGTATGTAAATTTTATATTCTTTTGAATATGGTTATTTTTTGATCCATGTTTACTTGGAGCACCTGGAATTCTACTTGAAGAAAAGAAATGTGTTCAGCTTTGACTGAATTACAAATAAGCAGTAGCATGTTATCCCTTGCAGGTTTTTTTGAGAGTCTAGGAAAAAGGAATCAGAAAATTTAGGAAGGTTAAAAATTATTTCTTCAATATTAAGGATAAAACTGATAACATTGTTTCAGATAAGAAGAATATTAAGAATTTAAATTTACACTGAATAATATAATATATATATATATTCTTATTGGCAGAATCATAATGACTATTAATTTAAATCATTTACAAATATACAGTGAAATCATTTCTACTAATCTCTGCAAATATACACTGTAGAGCAGTAAATTGTTTTTGAAGTAATATCTGAGTCAAGCATTTTGCTTTTATATTATAATGCTTTGGAGTACTTTTGTGGCCTATTATTTGATTATTCAAAATAGAATGATAGGAAAAATATAATTTTGAATTGCACTTCGTGAAAATAATGCACAGTGTTACAATCAAATTGTGGTATGTTAGTTCTCAAAATTTCATATTCATTTAAAATATGTTTCTCCTCCCTCATGCCTCCACAACTCATCCTTAACTTCTTAGCAGGGTTTTCTTATGTTTTGAAGCAATGGAAAGAAATGGATTTATCTTATCAGCTGTGGCATACCCAAGTCCAGTCAGGTCATAAAACCAGGGTTATATAATATACCTTATCTTATTCCTCATCTCAACCAGTATAAAACAGTAAGCTAGTCTTAATGCATTTTTTCAATTGCAAATGATAAATATTGTATTTCAGGGTAAGACAAATAATTCAGAACTCAAACGATTCAGTGAGAGAAAGATTTAGTAATGAAACACAAAGACATAGTAAAGGAAATAATCTGAGATCTTTGCAAAAATATGAAGCCAAGTCACAAGATATGGAAGGAAATCTGTAACAGAAGTTGGGAAGTAAAATATTGAAATAATGAATCAGGAGTAATTCCTTAAGAGCCAAATGTGTTAACAGCAGGCCTCAGGTATTGAGTCTAGAAAATAAATAAATTTAAAACTTTCCAGGTACAGACCAAAGAGCAGCTAGTTCAAAATTTTCATATGTCTATGGGGGAAATAGTTGGGACTAAAATTGGAGTGAGATATGTGGAATACTTTCAGAAAAAAAAAATGGTCTAGAGTAAAATTTCTCTGACTTTGTGGTATAGACAAGCAATTGGTGAAAATTTTAAATGTTCAAACTACCCTGCATATCTGTCACTTTCTTGATGATTTCCTGAGGTCTCTTCCTTGACATAAAATAAGTCTTATAAAATAGCTGAAATACCTTGCTAAGTGTGTGATGTTTTGGATGAGTCACTATAGGGAGTAATCAATAAACAGAGGTCAGTGTCAAAAGTCTCAATCTAGATACAGAGCCCTCTTTAATCTTTGCAGTGATATCAGTAGAACTGACCAGTGCAAATTATCTAAGATACTTTAGTTAAGTGATGCTTATGGCATTTTAACAAGGACATTTATAAAAGCTTAAGAAGGTGGCAAGACAAAAGATAAAAAATTAACATACTTATATGCTATTTTGCTATTCTCTGAACTTGGTCTATATCCATATACTGAATGTGGGGGTCTGTGTATGTGTGTTGAAAGGGAAAATACAAATTAAAAATAAAAGTCTTAATTCTCCCTGTAGAGAATAAGGGAAGAGATCATCCTGTCTCTCTTTTCTTAGAACACTTATATTAGAATGTTTTAATTTTAAGTTCTTTCTCTATTTCTTCAAAATGTATATAAATCTTTTAAAGAGCTAATACATTTGTTGCCAGATTTACAACCCAAAGATGTTTTTCTCATAGACATTTGAAATGTGATCATCAAGGAAGACAGGGCTCCTCACTCCTAGTTTCTGTGGGAAGGTGCAAGCCTAACTTTAGTGCGGGTCCTTCTCCAAGTTGCAAAAATACACCTTCCCTCATAAACACATAAGGAGATTGTTTTTCCTTTGGATAAAGCCAATTAGCTAACACAAATAGTCACCCCAATTACAAGGTGAAGAAACTAAAATGAACTATGTGTGAAAAATGGTGTTGTCAAGTTCTCTTACTTGAGGACTAGTTATTATCTTTAGAACATGTTTGTAATGAGTGGTATCTGCTTGGCTATGTGAAGGGTGAAATTGTTTTCTCTATTTGAAATCTGTTAACAGGTTACCTGTGTTGCACATCACAATCCAGTTCAATGCTTATTCAAAAATATGATTGTTTTCTAACTGTTCCACCTTTGTGGAGAAATTATCTGGCTTCACAGGATATTTTCTTTTTAATTATATTCCCCCAAGGGTGTTTGTATGAGATTTTGATTATATTTTTTAAAAAATTTATTTTGATTTGCTCAAGCACTTTTTACTTCCTCCAGTTATTACAAAAATTCACTTTTTTTCATGATTTCATTTGAAATCATGAAGTGGCAAATACGGCTTTTTGTTTTTCTATATGCAAACAATGTTAACTTAGAGGAAGAGTCTCTAAAACAAAGATTGTATGAGTGTAGGAAGATAAATCTTTTATTCTTTCTATATGTTTTAATGAATCATACTCCCTAACCTAATCTTTTCATTCCCCCTCCAAGATAATGAGAGAACTAGCACTTGACTCAAATCAATAATAGAGACACGAAAAGGGAACCCTCTTGCACTGTTGTTGGAAATATAAATTGATATAGCCACTATGGAGAACAGTATGGAAGTTCCTTAAAAAACTAAAAATAGGGCTTCCCTGGTGGTGCAGTGGTTGAGAGTCTGCCTGTCAATGCAGGGGACACGGGTTCGTGCCCCAGTCCAGGAAGATCCCACATACCGCAGAGCGGCTGGGTCTGTAAGCCATGGCCGCTGAGCCTGCACGTCTGGAGCCTGTGCTCCACAACAGGAGAGGCCACAAGAGTGAGAGGCCTGCGTACCGCAAAAACCAAAACCAAAACAAAACTATAAATAGAACTACCACATGACCCAGCCATCCCACTACGGGGCATATACCCTGAGAAAACCATAATTCAAAAAGAGACATGTACCACAAGGTTCATTGCAGCACTATTTACAATAGCCAGGGCATGGAAACAACCTAAGTGTCCATCATCAGATGAATGGATAAAGAAGATGTGGCACATATATACAATGGAATATTACTCAGCTATAAAAAGAAATGAAATTGATTTATTTGTAGTGAGGTGGATTGACCTAGAGTCTGTCATACAGAGTGAAGTAAGTCAGAAAGAGAAAAACCGTATGGTAACACATATATATAGAATCTAAGGGGAAAAAAAAGGGTCTTGAAGAACCTAGGGGTAGGACAGGAAAAAAGACACAGACCTACTAGAGCATGGACTTGAGGATAAGTGGAGGGGCAATGGTAAGCTGTGACAAGGTGAGAGAGTGGCATGGACATATATACACTACCAAACATAAAATAGATAGCTAGTGGGAAGCAGCTGCATAGCACAGAGAGATCGGCTAGGTGGTTTGTGACCACCTAGAGGGGTGGGATACGGAGGGTGGGAAGGAGGGAGACACAAGAAGGAAGAGATATGGGAATGTATGTATATGTATAACTGATTCACTTTGTTATAAAGCAGAAACTAACACACCATTGTAAAGCAATTATACTCCAATAAAGATGTTAAAAAAAATGCCACCAGAAAACTACCAGAGCTAATCAATGAATTTGGTAAAGTTGCAGGATACAAAACTAATGCACAGAAATCTCTTGCATTCCTATACACTAATGATGAAAAATCTGAAAGAGAAATTATGGAAACACTCCCATTTACCATTGCAACAAAAAGAATAAAATACCCAGGAATAAACCTACCTAGGGAGACGAAAGATCTGTAGGCAGAAAACTGTAAGATACTGATGAAAGACATTAAAGATGATACCAACAGATGGAGAGATATGCCATGTTCTTGGATTGGAAGAATCAATACTGTGAAAATGACTATGCTACCAAAAGCAATCTACAGATTCAATACGATTCCTATCAAATTACCAATGACATTTTTTATGGAACTAGAACAAATCATCTTCAAATTTGTGTGGAGACACAAAAGACCCCAAATAACCAAAGCAGTCTTGAGGGAAAAAAATGTGTCTGGAGGAATCAGACTCTCTGACTTCAGACTATACTACAAAGAAAGCTACAGTAATCAAGACAATATGGTACTGGCACAAGAACAGAAATATAGATCAATGGAACAAGATAGAAAGCCCAGAGATAAACCCACACACATATGGTCAACTAATCTGTGACAAAGGAGGCAAAGATATACAATGGAGAAAAGGCAGTCTCTTCAATAAGTGGTGCTGGGAAAACTGGGCAGCTACATGTAAAAGAATGAAATTAGAACACTCCCTAACACCATACAGAAAAATCAACTCAAAATGAATTAGAGACCTAAATGTAAGACTGGATACTATAAAACTCTCAGAGGAAAACATAGGAAGAACACTTTTTGACATAAATCAAAGCAAAATGTTTTTTGATCCACCTCCTAGAGTAAGGGAAATAAAAACAAATATAAACAAATGGGACCTAATGAAACTTCAAAGCATTTTCCCAGAAAAGGAAACCATAAACAAGACGAAAAGAGAACCCTCAGAATGGGAGGAAATATTTGCAAATGAATCAACAGACAAAGGATTAAGCTCCAAAATATATAAACAGCACATGCAGCTCAATATTAAAGAAACACACAACCCAATCCAAAAATGGGAAGAAGAGCTAAATAGACATTTCTCCAAAGAAGAGATACAGATGGCAAAGAAGCACATGAAAAACTGCTCAACATCACTTATTATTAGAGAAATGCAAATTGAAACTACAATGAGTTATCACCTCACACCAGTTAGAATGGGCATCATCAGAACATCTACAAACAACAAATGTTGGAGAGGGGGTGGAGAAAAGGGCACCCTCTTGCACTGTTTGTGGGAATGTAAATTGATACAGTCACTATGGAGAACAGTTCAGAGGTTCCTTAAAAAACTAAAAATAGAATTACCATATGATACTGCAATCCCACTACTGAGCATATACCCAGTGAAAGCCGTAATTCAAAAAGACACATGCAGGCTTCCCTGGTGGCACAGTGGTTGAGAGTCCGCCTGCCAATGCAAGGGGCATGGGTTCATGCCCCGGTCGGGAAGATCCCACATGCTGTGGAGTGGCTAGGCCCATGAACCATGGCCGCTGAGTCTGTGCATCCGGAGCCTGTGCTCCACAATGAGAGAGGCCACAACAGTGAGAGGCCTGCGTACCGCAAAAAAAAAAAAAAAAGAAAAAAGAAAAAAGAAAAGAAAAGGACTCCTTATATATAAGATGAAAAATGAATAGCTTGTTGATTGCTTGGTATTTACTACTGAAGTGTTAATTGTTAGAGGGCAGACAATTCCTCTTAAAAGTTTTTAATACGTACTCAATAATTTTTATCTGTGATTATCATCTTTCCTAGACTTGGACAAGAATATAAATTTTTTACATGATTTAAATTATTTGTTTTCTTTTTTAAATGCACTTTAACTGGCACAGTACACTCAGGGGCTATACCCTGATTACTCCAAACTGAATAGAGGTAACTCTTCTTGTTTACTTCTTATGTGCTGAATAAGACATATAAGGCAAAATAAACACAATATTTCATATGACTATATGGAAAAATGAAAATTTTGATAATTGCAGAAAATAGAGAATACTGTTTTTCTTGTGTGACATTTATACTTAACAGCAGAAGTGATAAGAAATACAGGAAACTTTCGTCACTTTTGATAATCATCAAATGTTTAATTGCAGTATGTACATTTTTTAAGATAAGTTATTTTACTAAAAATAAATTAGGATACTTCAAATATTTATTTAAAATCTGTCAAACTTGTGGGAATCATTTTGAGTTTGAATTAGTGTTGATGAATAGAATAACTTTGATCATATTTAAACACTCAAAATAAATTAGAAGATTTTCTATGAATTTAAAAATATGTTATTCAATTTTGAGGTACATACATTCACTTATGTGGCTGCAAGATGGCATGAATTTAATCACATTTATACCCATGTAGAACTATTAATTGTTTCAGTTTAAAGGTATATGATCAATTATTTTATAACAGCATATGAGTGTTACTGACTTTAGCAGTAAATAAAAGTTTTCAATTAATTAATTTAAAGGTATATCACATATTCCAAATTCAGTAATAGTGGATATAGTATATTATGATAAAGCATCTAGCTATAACAAAAATTGACTAAAAATAATGGACATTGCTTAAAAAACATTTCCTCTATTAAGTTTATTATCATTGACTAAAGCACTTTTACAGTAAATTCATTTTTTTTTTAGCAATTAAGGACTACATTCCTGTGTGCCTGAATTAATTTCCAAAAACAAAATAATTTGAGTGTGCACAAGAGAAATTTTCAGGTTTCATCTTGTATATGTCACTAGTATTTTTGTTACAGCATAGAAATTAGTTGTTAATGTTGTAATGATTTAAAGAAAGAAGTTGGTCTCTGTTGTACCCAGACTTTATATTAAAGTGGTGCTGAACATACATTAAATAGTAGGAATACTGACACTTTTCAAAGTTGGCCCACAATAATACACATTTACTTGTTTCAAAAAAAGAATTAAAACAATAGATATGACTTGTATAATATTTATTATTTCATGTACAGAAATATGCAACTTTTACCACAATACTCAGATTGTAATGGCAAGTTAAATGTAGATTCCATCTTCAAGTAGAGTAAGACATCATACCCTTTATTAAGGCATTACAAATCATATATTGATGACAGGAGCCCTATTACTTTTTACTATAAATTAGAGTGTTTTGAAGCCAAAAGACATAAACTTAAAATATTTATTGTGTGCAACATTCAATTCAGTTCAGTCCAAGATGTTTTAATGTGTAGTGCTTGTTTGCTTTCTTTGTTTTTCTTCCCAGAAGGAATCATTTCACAAGGACAAACTGAATGTTTGAAGACAGTTGGCTTTTTGGCTGTAGTGAATGAAAATTTTCTTTATTTAGTTTGTATGAATATACAAATAAAAATAAATTTATGATAGAGTAGTTACAATTACTTATTATTCACACATCATCCTTAACACCACTGCAGAAATTAGTCTCATTCAAAAATAAAGTTTTAGAATGCATCTGCAAACAAAGAAATAAGCTGTTATCTGTTGTTTACTGTGTTTGTCACCTTTTCTAAAAAACCTTGATTGTGCCAGGATTCTAACTTCATTGATTTGTTTCAACACTTTAAATTGTATGTGAGTGATCAGTTTTATTAAAGTCATTTCCTTTTCATTCAATCATGGGCAAAGAGTAAAAATTATACGTATGTAAAATACAAACTTTCTTTCCCCAATGATTAGGAAAATAGAACATAAAATTATTACTTTACAAAATTTCCTTTTCTTCAGCCAATTTTGGGATATTATCCAATGAGTTCTTTAAAAAATCTGTGAATATTTTGTGGCATTTCATTTAAAGTTTTGAATCACTAGGCTTACTATAGGAATAGTCATCAAAACATATATAAATAATTATAAGATGCAGAAAAACATATTTAGAGAGCACAGAATTTAATCATTTGAAGGAAAGAACATCTTTTAGTTGACTTTATGAACTCATTACAACTAGCATATCTCTAGGGCATCAGGATGCTGACTGATAAAAATATAATATTCACTACCTTGCCTAAGGCTTTTCCTAATCTTTGGCCAAGTAACATAAAATTCATGATTCAGCACAAACTAAAAATTATTCAAAACAAATTATAAAGGTATAGATTTAGAAATTCCTCTTTAACTATATTTTTTACTGTATTATTTCAACAACTGAGAACTTTGCTTTCCTATATATGATTATTACCTATTGGAATATGGTGATAATTTTCAAGCTATTTATAAGAATACTTGGATTGTGGAAGTTTAGGTTTTTAAAATATGTTTGCTTAACACACACACAGAAATACACACACACTAACACAAGAATATATTTTTTTAATGTAAAAATCATGCTTCAAACTATTTTAACCAGGTCATCAAAAAGATATTTTAAAAAAATGAAAGTAGATCTGATGTCTGGGGAATAGCACTCTTTCAGCCTAATTCCAGATCTGTCATTGCCATCTGTTTCACATTATCCTCCAATCACTTAGGGGTTACTAAGATATGAATTTGCCTAATAGTATCTTCTTAATTCACCAGAATTCTCCTGAGATGTAATAAAAACCTTTCTTAATATCCATGCAAATTTAAATAACAGCAACTTGTAATTTAATTGTTAAGTTAAAACTTTAGGCTAATTTGTTTTTCACACAGCCTATTGATTATTACACAGAAACTCTTGTCCTTGAATTTGATAATAAATGAAAAAAAGGAAACAATATTTATTTTTCAAGGGTGTTAGTTGCATATTTTATGTTTTGATTTTCTTTTTCTTTTATTTTTTTTATTGGAGTACAGTTGATTTATGATGTTGTGTTAGATTCATGTGTATAGAAAGTGATTCAGTAGGTCCTGTGCCATACTGTAGGTCTTAGGTGATTATCTATTTTATATACAGTAGTGTGTATCTGTTATTCCCAAATTCCTAATTTATCCCTCCTACCCACCTTTCCTTTTTGATAAACATAAGCTTGTGAGTCTGTTTCTGTTTTGTAAATAAGTTAATTTGTATCATTTTTTAGATCCCATATAAGTGATACTATACATTTGTCTTTCTCTGTCAGACTTACTTCACTTAATATGATAGTCTTTAGGTCCATCCATGTTACTGCAAATGGAATTATTTCAATTTTTTATGGCTGAGTAATATTCCATTGTATGTATATACCACATCTTTTCATGTGCATTTTGGTCATCTTTATGTCTTCTTTGGGGAGATGTCTATTTAGATCTTCTGTCCATTTTTTAAATTGTTTTTTTTGTTTGTTTTTTTCTATACTGAGCTGTATGAGCTGTTTGTATATTTTGAAAATTAATCCCTTCTTGGTCACATCATTTGCAAATATTTTCTCCCATTCTGTTGGTTTTCTCTTTGTTTTGCTTATGGTTTCCTTTGCTGTGCAAAAACTTTTAAGTTTGATTAGATACCATTTATTTATTTTTGTTCTTATTAACATTGCTCTAGGATATGAATGCAAAAAAATATTGCTGAAATTTATGTCAAAGAATGTTCTGCCTATGTTTTCCTCTAGGAATTTTATAGTATGTGGTTTTACCTTTAGGTTTTTAGTCCATTTTGAGTTTATTTTTATTTTTTGTATGGCATTAGGGAATATTCTAATTTCATTTTTTTATGTAGTTGTCAAGTTTTCTCAGCACCACTTTTTGAGACACTGTCTTTTCTCCATTGTATAGTCTTGCCTCCCTGATCATAGATTAATTGACTATATGTATGCAAGCTTATTTCTAAGCTTTCTGTCCTGTTCCATTGATTTATATTTCTGTTTCTGTGCCAGTACCATACTGTTTTGATTACTGTAGCTTTATATCATAGTCTTAAGTCAGGGAACCTGATTCCTCCACCTCCATTTTTCTTTCTCAGGATTGCTTTGGCTATTCAGGGTCTTTTGTGTTTCTGTACAAATTTTAAGATTTATTGTTCTAGATCTGAAAAAAATGCCATTGGTAATTTTATAAGGATTGCTTTGAATCTGTATATTGCCTTGGGTAGTACAATCATTTTAACAATATTGATTCTTCCAATCAAACAACACAATATATCTTTCCATTTGTTTGTGTCATCTTCAATTTCTTTTATCAGCAACTTACAGTCAGAGCACAGGTCTTTTGTCTTTTTACGTAGGTTTATTCCTAGTTATCTTATTCTTTTTGATGTGATGGTAAATGGAATAGTAAATGGATTATTTCCTTAATTTCTCTTTCTCATCTTTTGCTATTAGGGTGTACAAATGCAACAGATGTTTGTGTATTTATTTTGTATCCTTCAACATTACCAAATTTACTGATGGACTCTGCTAGTTCTCTGGTAGCATCTTTGGGATTTTCTATGTATAGTATCATGTCATCTGTAAATAGTGACAATTTAACATCTTTTCCAATTTGGATTCATTTTATTTCTTTTTCTTCTCTAATGCTATGGCTAGGACTTCCAAAACTATGTTGGAATAAGAGTGGCAAGAGTGGACACGCTTGTCTTTTTCCTGATCTTAGAGGAAATGCTTTCAGTTTTTCACCATTGAGTATGATGTTAACTGTGGATTTGATTTAATGGCCTTTATTATGTTGAGGTAGGTTCCTTCTATGCCCACTTCCTGGAGAGTTTTTATCATAAATGGATGTTGAATTTTACCAAACACTTTCTCTGTATCTACTGATATTATCATAGGTTTTGTAGTCTTCAACTTGTTAATGTAGTGTATCACACTGGTTGATTTGTTAATACTGAAAAATCCTTGCATCCCAGGAATAATTCTCACTTACTTGTTTATGGTGTCTGATCATTTAATGTATTGTTGGATCCAATTTGCTACTTTTTTTTTGTATATTTTTGCATCTATGTTCATCAGTAATGTCCTGGAATTTTCTTTTTTTTTGGTATCTATTTGTGGTGTCAGGGTGATGGTAGCCTCATAGAATGAGTTTGGAATTTTTCCTTCCTCTGCAATTTCTGGAATAGTTTTAGAAGAATAGGTGTTAACTTTTTGCTAAATGTTTGATAGAATTCACCAGTGGAGCCATCTGGTCTTGGACTTTTGCTTGTTGGGAGCTTTTCAATCACAGATTCAATTTCAGTAATTTTGATTGCTCATCTCATGTTTTCTCTTTCTTCATTGTTGTTTTGGGAGATAGTAGATTTCTAAGAATTTGTCCATTTCTTCAAGGTTGTCCATTTTATCAATATATAGTTGCTTATAATAGTCTTTTATGGTCTTTGTATTTCTGTGGTGTCAGTTATAACTCCACTTTCCTTTCTAATTTTATTGATTTTGGCACCCTCTCTTTTTTATTGATGAGTCTGGCTAAAGATTTATCAATTCTGTTTATCTTTTCAAAGAATCAGCTTTTAGTTTCATTGATCTTTTCTATAGTCTCTATTTCATATATTTCTGCTCTAATCATTATGATTTCTTTCCTTCTTCTAATTTTGGGTTTTGTTTGTTCTTCTTTCCCTAGAAGCTTTAGGTGTAAGGTTAGGTTGTTAATTTGAGATTTTTATTTTTTCTTGCTATACGGTTCTATCACTATAAACTTCCATCTTAGAACAGATTTTCCTGCTTCCCACAGGTTTTAGATAATTGTGTTTTCATATTCATTTGTCTCTACGTATCTTTGGCTTTCCTCTTTGATTTCTTCAGTGATCTGTTTATTTTTTCTTTTTTGTAGCATACTGTTTAGCATCCACGTGTTTGTGTTTTTAGCAGTTTTTCTCTTGTAGTTGATTTCTAATCTCATAGCATTGTGGTCGGAAAATATGCTTGAAGCTACAGTAATCAAGACAGTATGGGGCTGGCACAAAAACAGACATATAGATCACTAGTACAGGATAGAAAGCTCAGAGATAAATCTATGCACCTATGGTCACCTAATCTATGATGAAGGAGGCAAGAATATACAGTGGAGAAAATACAGCCTCTTCATTAAATGGTGCTGGGAAAACTGGACAGCTACATGTAAAAGAATGAAATTAGAACACTACATAACACCATACACAAAAATAAACTCAAAATGGATTAAAGACCTAAATATAAGACTGGACACTAAAAACTCTTAGCAGAAAACTAGGTAAAATATTCTTTGACATAAACCATAACAAGATCACTTTTGACCCACCTCCTAGAGTAATGAAAATAAAACAAAAGTAAACAAATGAGACCTAATGAAACTTAAAAGCCTATGCACAACAAAGGAAACCATAAACAAGATAAAAAGACAACCCTCAGAATAAGAGAAAACATTTGCAAATGAAACAAGGGACAAAGGATTAATCTGCAAAATATACAAACAGCTCAAGGAGCTCAATATCAAAAAAGTAACCCCCAGTCAAAAAATGGGCAGAAGACCTAAATAGACATCTCTCCAAGGAGGACATACAAATGCCTAAGAGGCATATGAAAGGATGCTCAACATCACTAATTATTAGAGAAATGCAAATCAATACTACAATGAGGTATCAACTCACACTGGTCAGAATGGCCAACATCAAAAAATCTACAAACAATAAACACTGGAGTGGGTGTGGAGAAAAGGGAACCCTCTTGCCATGTTTGTGGGAAGGTAAACTGATACAGCAACTGTGGAGACAATATGGAATTTGCTTTAAAAACTATAAATAGAACTACCATATGACCCAGCAATCCCATTACTGAGCACATACCCTGAGAAAACCATAATTCAAAAGGACACATGTATGCCAATATTCATTGCAACACTATTTACAATAGCCAGGACATGTATGCAAACTAAATGTCAAACAACAGAGGAATGCAAGAAGATGTGGTACATATATACAATGAAATATTACTCAACCATATAAAGGAACAAAATTGGGTCATTTGTAGAGATGTGGATGGACCTAGAGTCTATCATACAGAGTGAAGTAAGTTGGAAAGAGAAAAACAAATATCATATATTAATACATATGTGGAATCTAGAAAAATGGTACAGATGAACCTACTTCCAGGGCAGGAATAAAGATGCAGACGTGTAGAAAAGACAAGTGGACACAGTGAGGGAAGGGAAGGGTGGGACGAATTGGGAGATTAGGATTGACATATATACACAACCATGTGTAAAATAGATAGCTAGTGGGAGCCTGTTAAAGCACAGGAAGCTCAGTTTGTTGTTCTCTGATGACCTGGATGGGTAGGACGGAGGTGAAGTGGGAGGAAGGTCCAAGAGGGAGGGGCTATATATATATATATACATATAGCTGATTCACTTCATTGTACAACAGAAAATAACACAACACTGTAAAGCATTATACTCCAAAAAAAAAAAAAGATGCTTGATAAGACTTCAATTTTCTTAAATTTACTGAGGCTTGCTTTATGGCCCAGCATGTGTTCTATCCTGGAGAATGTTCTATGCACACTTCAAAAAAATGTGTATTCTGCTGCTCTCAGTAAAAATACTCTATAAATATCAATTAAGTACATCTGTTCTAATATGTCTGTTAAGGTTTGTGTTTCTTTATTGATTTTCTGTCTGGATGATCTGTCCATTGATGTAAGTGGGATGTTAAAGTCCCCCACTATTATTGTATTACTGTTGATTTCTCCTTTTATGGCTGTTAGCATTTGCCATATATATTGTGGTGCTCCTATTTTGGGTGCATATATAATTACAATTGTTTTATGTTCTTGGGTTGATCCCTTCATCATCATGTAGTGTACTTTAGTAACAGTCTATAATTTTTTTTAACATCTTTATTGGAATATAATTGCTTTACAATGGTGAGTTAGTTTCTGCTTTATAACAAAGTGAATCAGTTATACATATACATATGTTCCCATATCTCTTCCCTCTTGCATCTCCATCCTTCTCACCTTACTTATCCCACCACTCTAAGTGGTCACAACCCACCGAGCTGACCTCCCTGTGCTATGCGGCTGCTTCCCACTAGCTATCTATTTTATGTTTGGTAGTGTATATATGTCCATGTCACTCTCACTTTGTCCAAGCTTACCCTTCCCCCTCCCTGTATCCTCAAGTCTATTCTCTAGTAGGTCTGCATCTTTATTCCCGTCTTGTCCCTAGGTTCTTCATGACCTTTTTTTAATTTTTTCTTAGATTTCATATATATGTGTTAGCATACAGTATTTGTTTTTCTCTTTCTGACTTACTTCACTCTGTATGACAGACTCTAGGTCCATCCACCTCACAACAAATATCTCAATTTCGTTTCTTTTTGTGGCTGAGTAATATTCCATTGTATATATGTGCCACACCTTCTTTATCCATTCATCTGTTGATGGACACCTAGATTGCTTCTGTGTCCTGGCCATTGTAAATAGAGCTGCAGTGAACATTTTGGTACATGACTCTTTTTGAATTATGTTTTTCTCAGGGTATATGCCCAGTAGTGGGATTGCTGGGTCGTATGGTAGTTCTATTTTTAGTTTTTTAAGGAACTTCCATACTGTCTCCACAGTTGCTGTATCAATTTACATTCCCACCAGAAGGGTTCTCTTTTCTCCACACCACTTCCAGTGTTTATTGTTTGTAGATTTTTTGATGATAGCCATTCTGACCAGGGTGAGTTGATACCTCACTGTAGTATTGATTTGCATTTCTCTAATAATTAGTGATGTTGAGCATCCTTTCATGTGACTCTTAGCCATTTGTATATCCTCCTTGGAGAGATGTCTATTTAGGTCTTCTGCCCATTTTTTTACTGGGGGTTAGTTTTTACATATTGAGCTCCATGAGCTGTTTGTATATTTTGCAGATTAATCCTTTGTCCCTTGTTTCATTTGCAAATGTTTTCTCTTATTCTGAGGGTTGTCTTTTCATCTTGTTTATGGTTTCTTTTGCTGTGTATATGCTTTTAAGTTTAATTAGGTCCAATTTGTTTATTTTTGTTTTTCTTTCCATTTCTCTAGGAGGTTGGGTCAAAAAGGATCTTGTTGTGATTTATGTCATAGAGTGTTCTGCCTATGTTTTCCTCTAAGAGTTTGATAGTTTCTCGCCTTACATTTAGGTCTTTAATCCATTTTGACTTTATTTTTCTGTATGGTGTTAGGGAGTGTTCTACTTTCATACTTTTACATGTACCTGTCCAGTTTTCCCAGCAACACTTATTGAAGAGGCTGTCTTTTCTCCACTGTATATTCTTGCCTCCTTTATCAAAGATAAGGTGACCATATGTGTGTGGGTTTATCTCTGAGAATGCTCTCCTGTTCCATTGAACTATATTTCTGTTTTTGTGTCAGTACAGTACTGTATTGATTACTGCAGGTTTGTAGTATATTCTGAAATCAGGGAGCCTGATTCCTGTAGTTCCATTTTTTGTTCTCAAGATTGCTTTGGCTATTCGAAGTCTTTCGTGTTTCCATACAAATTGTGAAATGTTTTGTTCTAGTTCTGTGAAAAATGCCAGTGGTAATTTGATAGGGATTGCAGTGAATCTGTAGATTGCTTTGTGTAGTAGAATCATTTTCACAATGTTGATTCTTCCAATCCAAGAACATGGTATATCTCTCCATCTATTTGTATCATCTTTAATTTATTTCATCAGTGTCTTATAATTTTCTGCATACAGGGCTTTTTTCTCCTTAGGTAGGTTTATTCCTAGATATTTTATTCTTTTTGTTGCAATGGTAAATGGGAGTGTTTTCTTAATTTCACTTTCAGATTTTTCATCATTAGTGTATAGGAATGCCAGAGATTTCTGTGCATTAATTTTGTATGCTGCTACTTTACCAAATTCACTGATTATCCTTAGCAGTTTTCTGGTAGCATCTTTAGGATTTTCTATATAAAGCATCACGTGATCTACAAGCAGTGATAGCTTTACTTCTTTTCTGATTTGGATTCCTTTCATTTTGTTTTCTTCTCTGACTGCTGTGGCTAGAACTTCCAAAACTATGTTGAATAAGAGTGGTAAGAGTGGGTAACTGTGTCTTGCTCCTGATCTTAGTGGAAATGGCTTCAGTTTTTCACCATTGAGGATGATGTTGCCTGTGGGTTTGTCATATATGGCCTTTATTATGTTGAGGAAAGTTCCCTCTATGCCTACTTTCTACAGGGTTTTTATCATAAATGGGTGTTGAATTTTGTTGAAAGCTTTCTCTGTTTCTATTGAGATGATCATATGGTTTTTCTCCTTCAATTTTTTAATATGGTGTATCACGTTGATAGATTTGCGTATATTGAGGAATCCTTGCATTCCTGGAATAAACCCCACTTAATCATGGTGTATGATCCTTTTTTTTTTTTTTTTTTTTTGCGGTACGTGGGCCTTTCACTGTTTTGCTTTCTCCCATTGCAGAGTACAGGCTCCAGACGTGCAGGTTGAGCAGCCATGGCTCACAGGCCTAGCCACTTCATAGTATGTGGGACCTTCCCAGACCATGGCATGAACCCGTGTCCCCTGCATTAGCAGGCAGACTCTCCACAACTGCACCACCCAGGAAGCCTGGTGTGTGCTCCTTTTAATGTGCTGTTGGATTCTGTTTGCTAGTATTTTGTTGAGGATTTTTGCATCTATGTTCATCAGTGATATTAGCCTGTAGTTTTCTTTCTTTGTGACATACTTTTTCTGGTTTTGGTATCAGGGTGATGGTGGCCTTGTAGAATGAATTTGGGAGTTTTCCTCCCTCTGCTATGTTTTGGAAGAGTTTGAGAAGGATAAGTGTTAGCTATTCTCTAAATGTTTAATAGAATTCGCCTGTGAAGCCATCTGCTCCTGGGCTTTTGTTTTTTGGAAGATTTTTAATCACAGTTTCAATATTATTACTTGTGATTGGTCTGTTCATATTTTCCATTTCTTCCTGGTTCAGTCTCGGCAGGTTGCATATTTCTAAGAATTTGTCCATTTCTTCCAGGGTGTCCATTTTATTGGCATAGGGTTACTTGTAGTAATCTCTCATGATCTTTTGTTTTTCTGCAGTGTCAGTTGTTACTTCTCATTTTTCATTTCTAATTCTATTGATTTGAATCTTCTCCCTTTTTTCTTGATTAGTCTGGTTTATTAGGTTTATCAATTTTACCTATCTTCTCCAGAAACCAGCTTTTAGCTTTATTGATCTTTGCTACCATTTCCTTCTTTTCTTTTTCTTTTATTTCTGATCTGATCTTTATGATTTCTTTCCTTCTGATAACTTTATTGGTTTTTTTGTTCTTCTTTCTCTAATTGCTTTAGGTGAAAGGTTAGGTTGTTTATTTGAGATGTTTCCTGTTTCTTAAGGTAGGATTGTATTGCTATAAACTTCCTTCTTAGAACTGCTTTTGCTGCATCACATAGGTTTTGGGTCATCATGTCTCCATTGTCATTTGTTTCTAGGTATTTTCTTTGATTTCCTCTTTGATTTCTTCAGTGATCACTTCATTATAAAGTATTTTATTGTTAGGCTCCATGTTTTTGTATTTTTTACAGATCTCTTCCTGTAATTGATATCTAGCCTCATAGCACTGTAGTCAGAAAAGAAACGATACAATTTCAATTTTCTTAAATTTACCAAGGCTTGATTTGTGACCCAAGATATGATCTATCCTGGAGAACAGTCTATAATTTAAATTCTATTTTGTCTTATATGAGTATTGCTACTCCAGCTTTCTTTGATTTCCATTTGCATGGAATTCTTTTTTCCATCCCCTCACTTTCAGTCTGTTTGTGTCTCTAACTC
The DNA here is from genome assembly GCF_949774975.1 of Lagenorhynchus albirostris. NCBI lineage: Eukaryota > Metazoa > Chordata > Mammalia > Artiodactyla > Delphinidae > Lagenorhynchus > Lagenorhynchus albirostris. The sequence continues at coordinate 41,183,336 of NC_083112.1, read as the reverse complement.
TTAAGTGGGTAGATAGCATATAAATGAGTCATGTTTTTGTGTTCATGTAGCCAATCTATGTCTTTTGATTGGAGCATTTAATATAGTTACATTTAAGGTAATTATGGATATATATGTTATTGACATTTTGTTAATTATTTTGGATTTGCTTTTGTAGATTTTTCTTTTCTTCCCTTCCTTTTCTGTCCAGTTCTCTTGTGATTTGATGACTATCTATGGTGTTGTGTTTCAATTTCTTTTTCTTTTGTGCGTGTATATCTATTGAAGATTTTTGATTTTCCATTACCATGAGGTTTTGATATAGCAGTCCATATATATATAAATATATATGTGATCTTGAGACCTAAGTAAGCTGCTGTTATAATTCCAAGTGCCTGAGTATCAGAGGAGCCAGTGATGTAATTCTCAGCCCAAGAGTGGAAGACTAATGTCTCAGCTCCAGCAGACAGACAAGAAATCACAGGGATACATTTCTACTTCCTCTGCTTTTTGGCTATTTAGGCCCCAAAGAGATGGATGATCATCACCCAAAATGAGAATGGTGATTTACTTTAATAAGCCCACGTATCCATATGCTAAACTCATCTGGAAACACCCTCACAGATATACCCCCAAATAATGTTTAATTGGGCACCCCTTGTTTCAGTCAAGTTGACACATGAAATAACCTTCACACAATGCATTTACAAACTATTGTTCATGAAATAGCAAATTATAAATAGTATGTATTACATGACCACAGCTTTATACTGAGGGTATAAATGTATATGTTTATGATACTATGTCTGTGTTTATTTATGTCTTAAAGACATATACCAGTTCTTAATAGTTTTTATCCATGCATATTGAAATTAGAATTAATTTTTTTTCTTTTCATATTTTTCTATACATTATCTGCAAATTATTAGTGGTTAGTATGTTTTTATGTGTTTATCTTTCTCTACTCAGAAAGAAGTATTAAGCACAAGTGTAAATTTTTTATTACTTTTACAACTGGAAAAGGAAATGTATCTCTAGTTGAATCAAAAGTAAAAGAAAGATCCTAGATGCTTATGGAGGAAGGCCTGAGCTCACCTCCTCCCATGAACACACTGAATATATATCTACATTTAGAGCAACACCTCCTGAACAAGATTTGAGGGTTAATTTAACAGCTATTGCACATAGAAGGACCACATAGAAATGGATAGAAAAGATGAGGACACAGTATAAAAGGGAACCTCACCCTTGATAGAGCAGCCTGAGTAGGGGGAATTTTGATAAGGGGCCCAAGCACAGACTTGCCTCCTCTGGGACATAGCTAAAAACAGCAGTTTAAAAGACACCTAGACTCTATGGGAAGAAAATTATTTTTTCTAATTCTAGAATTTCTGCCAAATATGCAGGGAACTGCTGGAGACCTCTCCAGGATCAGAGATACTGCTGAAAGTTATTGTTTGAGTCCCTTAATGACTCTCCTCAGCCTCTACCCCCAGGTAGCCTTGAACACAGTATGCCCTGGGACTACCTTAAGCTTGCATCCAATCCAGCTCCAGCCACTCTTCCAAGGTGACACTGAGCTGAGATCTACCCCTTGGGGATTGCTTTGGCCTGGCCCTACTCCAGCTCTAGTGGTCCCAACAAGTGGTCTTGGTGCAGCATGCTCCAGAACTTCCCTTTGCCTATGCCCACTTTGGCCTACCAAAGACATCAGCCACTTCCTGTGCATGAGTTGCTCCCACACAAGGCCATGCCTTCAAGATTTGCAAGGTAGCTGCTTTGCCTAATTCATAAAAATAAAAGTCAAACAAACTGAGGAGACAGAGAAATATGTTTCAAATGAAAGAACAAAATAAAGCCCTAGGGGAAAAATTAATTAAACAGAAATAAATAATTTACTGAATTAAGAGTTCAAAGAAACAGTCACAAGGATCCTTACAGTATTCTGGAGGAGAATGGAGGAACTTAGTGAGAACTTTAACAAACATTTAGAATATATAACACAGAACTAATCAGAGGTGAAGCATACAATAGCTGAAATAAAAATTAGATGATACAGAGAAACAGATCAGTGAACTAGAAGGCAGAATAGTAGAAATCACGCAAGCCAAAGAGAAAAAAGTTAAAATGAGGAGACTTTAAGTGACTTCTGGGACAACGTCAAGCATACTAACATTCACATTATAGAGATCCCAAAAAGAAGAGAGAGAGAAAGGAAAAGAAAATTTATGTGAAGAAAAAATGGCTTAAAATTTCTCTAACCTGGGGTAAAAGCAGACATCCAGTTTCAGGAAGCATAGAGCCCTAAACAAAATGAACCCAAAGAAATCCACACCAAGAAAAATTATAATTAAAATGACAACAGTTAAAGATAAAGAGAGAATCTTAAAGGCACCAAGAGAAGAACAACTAATCACATACAATGGAAACTTCATTAGACTTCCAGCTGATTTTTTGGCAGAAACTTTGTAAGCAAGAAAGGAGTGGCAGAACATATTTAAAGTTCTGAAAGGAAAAAAAACCTTACAACCTAGAACAATTGATCTGGCAAGATTATCATTCAGAATGTAAGGCAAAACAAAATTTTTCTCAGATAAGCAAGTTTCTAAGTACATCACCACTAAACTAGCCTTACAACAAATGCTGAAGGTTCTTCTTTAAGTGAAAAAGAAAACACTAAAACTAAAAGAAAGAAAAAAACTATGGAAGAAAAGATCTCACTAGTACAGGCAAATATATAGTAAAGGCAACTGAAACACTACTTTAAAAAGCTAGTATGAAGGTTAAAATGCAAAAGTAGTACAATTAACTCTAACTAAAATAGGTAGTTAAGGGATAAAACAAATTAAAAAGATGTAAAATATGACATCAAAAACATAAGACATGTGGGTGGAGTAAAAATGTGGTGTTTTTAGAATGCCTAAACTAACAGTTTAAAAAAGATAGCTATATACACAGGTCAATATGTAATAAAAACCAAAAACCTACAATGGATACAGAAATAAAGATTAAGGAATCAAAAAACAATAATATAGAATTTATCAAACCACAAGGAAACCAAAATAAGAAGACAAAAACAAAGAACTACAAAAATAATCAGAAACCAATTAACAAAATGGCAAAAAAATACAAATCTCTCAATAATTACTTTAAATGGAAATGCACCAAATGCTCCTATCAAACAGCATGGGGTAGCTGAATGGATAAATAAAACAAAACCCATATAGAGGACCCATATATCTAATAGAGACTCACTTCAGAACTAAAGATATACATAGACTGAAAGTGTAAGGATGGAAAAAGATTTCCCATGAAAATTAAAAAGAAAAGAGACCTAGGGTAGCAATACTCATATCAGAAAAAATAGACTTCTAAACAGAGACTGTAACAAAAGATAAAGAAAGGCATTATGTAAACTACATAATGATAAAGAGGTCAATCTGTCTAAAGGATATAAAATCTGTAAACATTTATGAACCCAACATAGGAGCACTTAAATACATACAGCAAATATTAACAGAAATACAGGGAGAAATCAACAGCAATAGAAGAATCGTAGGAGAATTTGACATTCCAGTTACAACAGTGAATAAATCATCTAGACAGAAAATCAATAAGAAAGCTCTGGCCTTAAATGAAACATTAGATCAGATGGTTTTAATAGATGTATATAGAATATTTAATCCAAAAACAGAATACATATTATTTTCAAGCTCACCTGGAACATGCTCCAGGAGAGGTTACATTTTAGGTCACAAAACAAGCCTCAGTACATTTAAGAAGATTAAGATGATGTCAAGCATCTTTTCTTACCACAAGGACATGAAACTAGAAATCAACTAAAAGAAGAAAACTGGTAGAAACATAAACACATTGAGACTAAACAACATGCTACTAAACAACTGATGAGTCAACAAAGGAATCAAAAAGGACATTAAAAAATACCTGCAGAGGGCTTCCCTTTTGGCACAGTGGTTGAGAGTCCTCCTGCTGATGCAGGGGACATGGGTTCGTGCCCCGGTCTGGGAAGATCCCACATGCCACGGAGAGGCTGGGCCCATGAGCCATGGCCGCTGAGCCTGCACATCTAGAGCTGTGCTCCACAACGGGAGAGGCCACAACAGTGAGAGGCCCGCATACTGCAAAAAAAAAAAAACCTGCAGATAAATGAAAATGAAAATACAATGATCCCAAATCTATGGGGCACAACAAAAGTACTTCTAAGAAGGGAGTTGATAGTAATACAGGCCAACTCCAAGAAACAACAAAAGCCTCAAATAAACAATGTAAACTTACATCAAATGGAACTAGAAAAAGAATAACAATCAAAGCCCAAAATTGATAGAAGGAAGGAAATGGTAAAGATTAGAGAAGAAATAAATGAAATAGACATACAAAGCATAGGACATATGAATGAAACTAAGAGTTGGTTTTTTGAAAAGATAAACATAATGACTAATCTTTGGCCAGACTTACAAGAAAAATAGAGAACCCAGATAAATAAAATAAAAAATAAAATAAAATATTAAAGAGAAGAAATTGTAACCAACACAACAGAAATAAAAATATTTGGGCTTCCCTGGTGGCGCAGTGGTTGGGAGTACACCTGCCAATGCAGGGGATGCGAGTTCCTGCCCCGGTCTGGGAATATCCCACATGCTGCGGAGCAGCTGGGCCCGTGAGCCATGGCTGCTGAGCCTGCACATCCAGAGCCTGTGCGCTGCAACGGGAGAGGCCACAACAGTGAGCGACCCGCGTACCACAAAAAAAAAAAAGTTCATAAAAGAATAATATGAAAAATTATATGCCAAAAATTAAACAACATAGAAGGAATGCATTTATTCCTAGAAACATAAAATTTCCTAAGAGTCCAGGTCCTGATGGTATAACAGGTGAATTCCACAAAATATTTAAAGGAGAGTTAACACCTATCCTTCTCAAACTGTTCCAAAAAATTGAAAAGAAAAGAACACTTTCAAACTCATTTTACAAGGCCAGCATCACCCTATACCAAAGCCAGGCAAAGATACCACAAAAAAGGAATTCCCTGGCAGTCCAGTGGTTAGGACTCGGTGCTTTCACTGCTGGGGCCCAGGTTCAATACCTGGTAAGGGAACTAAGATCCTGCAAGCCATGTGGTATAGCCAAAAAAAAAAAAAGACACTACAGAGGAAAAGGAAATTACAGGCCAGTTACAATTTCTAACACCTAGCTAATTTTAACTACTTCTATTAGACATCAATAGATAGCAACATGCTTTTCTTTTGAAAGTTGTCTGCATATTCATTGTTCATATCATCTTATATGTGAAAATAATGTAGGATGATATTTCTATGACTCTATAATGAATAGTCCTTATTTTACAGCCCTGATTTTCCTACTGTCTTTCTTAGATCTCTTTGACAAAATGAAACCACGTGTAATTACAGACAAATTATGAAAAAATCCAAATTAAATATCTTAAGTGGTATTCTTAAAAGGAAATTTCAAAATTAAAACTCCTACAGTTAGTTCACTGGAACAACCTAAGGAGTAGCTACCAAAACACAAGATAAAATAGCAAATAATTAAATAATCTAACTGAAGAACTATACATAAATATTTCTTGACGCCTACAGCACCTAGGATTTTATTGATTTTAAAATGCATCAACAATTCTATTTGTAATTTCTTTGTTTTATGTAAAGTAATTGGTTCAGAAAATTATGTTAATGATTAAGAAATTTTTTCTTAATAACTACTTTTTTATTCATCATAATCTCTCTCATTCTCACATCATTCTCATTTCACTCTTTAAATTTTTCATAACGTGATTTATTCTATGACTTCTCTTTGGGTGTTATCCATATGTGTTTCCTAGACTGGTAGCATTTTCTTTATAGAGAAAAAGAGAACAGTACCCCAGCTGTGGTTTAATTCTGCTTTATGATTTATGTTCATGCTCCTGGTTGTATATACCATTCTTGAATTTTTTATCACTTTATGATAAAATATGCCTTTGGTCCATAGTTCTTTTTTGGCAATGATTCTGACATTGTTTTAGATCTGAATGCATAGTGCATCTTTTTGGGTACTGGTATGTACATGCCATCTTAAATAATAATGTGCATAATTACATAGTTTAATTATATTCCTATTGAATATTGTTCAGCTAAAACATCTAATTGCAAATTTATCTAACACAAAAATGGAGGTCTCTTAAAGTCCCAGTTTAAAGTGTTTGCTTGTCCCTTTGTTAATGCATATGCTAAAGCTGACTTTGTACCCTTTGCTCATTCTTTTAATCTCCCCAGATATTATTGAATATTAAATCTTCAAGCATGTTATTTTCTTCTCCTCTAAATTTTAATCATCTGCTTCTCAGCACTCTATCCAGATTGTTAATAAATATGTTAAATAGTTATGGGCCTGAAACTAATCCTAGAGGAACTTACTAGATGCTAGTTTTTGAAAAACAATATGGTTCTATTAATAATAATACTTATGCATTTTAATATGGTTCTCCTTTTAATTTCCACCATATTATGTTGTACTGAAAAAATGTTAATAAAATATGTTTGATAATAGACTTCACAAATTCTGTATTTTGAAGTTAAGTTGAATTGAAAGAATAGTATTCTTCATACACATACCAAATATAACATGTGTATATAATTCTATCTAAATCCATTTTAAGCAAGCATAATGAATAAAAACATTAAGGCTATACAGAATTACCCAGGAAAAAACCTTTGGTCTATGTACAGTTAATTATCTAATTTTCTGAACCTTCCTTGGGGTTACCCAGTTAAACAGCAAGGACTCTGAGCATTTGAATTGATTGTTTTGAGATTTCCTCTTTAGTAATCTACAAGTGTTATACCAATATCAAAAGTGACTTCCTGGGTTTCCCTGGTGGCACAGTGGTTGAGAGTCCGCCTGCCGATACAGGGCACACGGGTTCGTGCCCCAGTTCGGGAAGATCCCACATGCTGTGGAGTCGCTAGGCCCGTGAGCCATGTCCAGAGCCTTTGCTCTGCAATGGGAGAGGCCACAACAGTGAGAGGCCCACATACCGCAAAAAAAAAAAAAAAAAAAAAGGGGACTTCCCCTTTCAAAACCCAAAGAGATTAATAAAAGCAGTGCCAGAAAGGACACTTTCAGTAGACCGTCCCCTTGACACTAAGCCTGCATGTTGCTGAAGATGTTGGCAGTCTTGGAGACCTTAATTGTCAGAAGCAATTAGGTACACATTAAAGGACTTGGGGCTCACTGGAATTAAAGTCAACTGTAGCTGCAATTAGCTATCTATAAAAATCTTATCTGGACCTTTAGAAATTTGTTACTCCTACCTCTTTCTTAGAATATTCTCTCATGAGTATGTTTTTAACATAAATATACTTTATTTTTTCTAATTAACCTTTTCTTATACATTTGATGTGAGTCAAATATATGACTATTTCTTAATTATGTATTCTTTCAGGGAAGAAACATAGATAAATAATCTGTAAGGATAGATATCTAAGACATTTATTTTGGATATTAAAAGTGATTTCTTATTTGTGTTTGTAATTAAATATATTTACACTAAATAATCAGGACTATATGTATTTCAAACCAAAATATGTAGTCAAAGCCAAGGTTAAAATTAAGATGAGCCACAGGGTTTCTTTATCTTTATGTCCTGATATTTAACTCTTTGCCATTGTCTACCAACCACAAATAAAACACCATTTTTGTAATTCTTATTTACTTTAACTTTAGAGAGAGGTATACTGAGGTATTTCCAAAAAAAAAGTCCCCCTCCCCCCAAAAAGGAAGAGATAACAACAGATAAACAGAAAACTGGATTAATCAAATTACAAAATATTAGATGAGTTTATATATGCAAAACAACCTCAGACACAAAGTGCTTCCAGAGTGAGAGGACAAGAAATAAGAGCTGATTTTAACCTGAAAGAAAACTGCTAAAGAAACAAAATATAGGATGGGAGAATGAGTGTTGTTGATTTTTTCCTAGGGCAAGGAAAAGCATTTTTAATTCTGGTGGTTACATTTGTCCTATCAATAGAGAAAGAGGCCTTATTATAAGGCAGAGAATGCATTAGTTCAGAATAAATACATTTGAAAGACACCTACTTGCCCTCTTTGCTCCTCACAACGTTCTGAATGTAATTTGAACCTCCTTGACAGTTCAATATAAAGCAGAGCCTTCTATGAGAGAGTGTATTAATATATTTGGCTTGAGCACATATTTTATTTATATTTATATTCTATTATATTTAATTTAGCATTCAAATACTATTTCATCCTCAAAAAGTATATCATGATTCTGTCCACTTTCAAGTGAGTGGGAAAAGAAAATGAACATCTTGGACAGTAATGCTCAAATACTCTGAAAACTTTTGTCTAGTGGATAAACATTACAAGGAATTTCATGATTAACTATGAAAGTAAGTAGTTTGCAAAATGTACTTATTCTATGATCATATGTGGGTTAAGTATTACAGGGCACAAAGGAAGAAGATATGGTTCACTTTTATAAGTAAAAGCATATAGAAATTTGGAGGAAAAAGTAAAGGGCTGAACTACTTAGAACATGTTTTATGGAATATATGAGATTTAAGTTGGACCTTGAAGGATGTAACCATTTTCATATTACCAGTATAAGAAATGACAGAAAAATCTGTCAAGAGTTTAGCATAACATAACATGGCATGGTACTACTACCTTCATTCACCATTATGAATTATTATACATTCTTTTATGTTTTCATTATGGTTGTTTGTTATGCAGTTAATTAGGATTAAGAATGAGTGCTGAATATAACTTACAACGTTGTAATTTAATAAACTGACATGTCACCAAGAATATATTATTGGACTTTGATATGCTAAAGTTAATGTATTCTTAAAAGTACTCCAGTAAAAGAGCTACATTTTTTTGTGTGTGGTGGGGAGAGGGGGCAGACACTGGAAATAAATTCATTTTAGTATAGAAAGAAAATAAAATAATGTTGAAATGGCTTTTTCCCAGGGAATCCATGCTATTTTGTGTAATCATACATATAAAATTTATGTATTAGCAGTTTTTGTTAGAATTGATTGTTGAGAGTTAAAAGCATTTATGACTCATTTAAAATCTTTGAGAAAAGCTTACCAAGGACAACAGATTTTAAATAATTCAATTTACCCAGATATTGTATAGCATTACCTTTTCAATATAATGTTTGCACTTCTCTAAAAAGTTTATATACTAGTGGGGGACTTTAACACCCCACTTTCATCAATGCATAAATCAGCCAGACAGAAAATCAATAAGGAAATACAGGCTCTAAATGACATATTAGGTCAGATGGATTTAACTGATATTTATAGGGCATTCTATCTAAAATCAGCAAAATATACATTCTTCTCAAGTGCACATGGAACATTCTCCAGGATAGATTAGATCTTGGGTCACAAATCAAGCCTCAGTAAATTTAAGAAAATGGAAATCATATCAAACACCTTTTTTTTTTTTTTTTTGTGGTACGTGGGCCTCTCACTGTTGTGGCCTCTCCCATTGTGGAGCACAGGCTCCGGACACACAGGCTCAGCAGCCATGGCTCACAGGCCCAGCCACTCTGTGGCATTGGGATCTTCCCCGACCGGAGCACGAACCCGTGTCCCATCCCCTGCATCAGCAGGTGGACTCTCAACCACTGCGCCACCAGGGAAGCCCTGAACACTTTTTTGACCACAATGTTATGAGATTAGAAATCAACTACAAGAAAAAATAATGTAAATAAAAAATACATGTGGAATCTAAACAATATGCTACTGAACAAATAATGGATCACTAAAGAAATCAGAGGAAATAAAAAAAATATATCTGGAGACAAATGAAAGCAAAGGCATGGCAATCCAAAGATCTGAGCAGAAATAAATGAAATAGAGATGAAGAAAACAATAGAAAAGATCAATGAAACAAAAACCTGGTTCTTAAAAGATAAAAAAAAAGAAAATATAAACCTTAAACTCACCAATAAGAAAAGGGAGAAGGCTCAAATCAGTAAGATTAGTCTTCTGAAACTATTCTAAAACATTACAGAGAAAGGAACACTCCCAACTTCATTGGATGTTGCTACCATTACCCTGATACCAAAACCAGACAAAGCTACCACAGAAAAAGAAAATTACAGGCCAATATCTTTGATGAACATAGACACAAAAAAGGACTGGGGAGGTCCATCAAATACCTTGACTACCAGTCTATCCTTCAGTGACTCTTATGATAAAAGTACACCGTTATCAGAATGAAATTGTTCTGGAAAGTTGAAAATATGACACATTACTTTCAAATAACACAATTATGTAACTGGAGTAAACTGACAAGACTGAAGCAGTAAAACCTACATCTAAAACATATGTCCCTCAACAAAATACTAGCAAACAAAATCCAACAACACATTAAAAGGATCATACACCATGATCAAGTGGGATTTATCCTGGGGACACATGGATTCTTTAATATATACAAATGAATCAATGCGGTAACCATATTAACAAATTGAATAATAAAAAACATATTTTCATCTCAATAGGTGCAGAAAAAGCTTTTGACAAAATTCAACACTGACTTATGATAAAACTCTCCAGAAAGTGGGCATAGAGAGAACCTACCTCAACATAATAAAGGCCATATATGACAAACCCACAGCTAACAACATACTCAATAGTGAAAAGCTGAAAGCATCTCCTATAAGGTCAGGAACAAGATAAGGATGTCTACTCTTGCCAGTTTTATTCAACATAGTTTTGGAAGTCCAGCCACACAAAGGAGAAAAAGAAATAAAAGAAATCTATATTGGAAAAGAAGATAAACTGTCACTTTTTGCTGATGACATGATACTATACATAGAAAATCCTAAAGAGGCTACCAGAAAACTAATAGAGCTCATCAATGAATTTGGTAAAGCAAAGTTAATACACAGAAATCTCCTTCATTTCTATACTGTAACAATAAAGGATCAGAAACAGAAATTAATGAAACAATCTCATTTACCATCACATCAAAAAGAATGAAGTATCTAGGAATAAACTTACCTAAGGAAGCAAAAGACCTGTATTCAGAACACTATAAGATGTTGATGAAAGAAATTGAAAATGACATAAACAGATGGAGAAATATACCATGTTCTTGGATTGGAACAATCAATATTTTCAAAATGACTATACTACCCAAGGCAATCTACAGATTCAATGTAATCCCTATCAAATTACCAATGGCATTTTTTACAGAACAAGAACAAGAAATCTTAAAATTCTTATGGATATACAAAAGACCCTGAATAGTGAAAGCAATCTTGAGTAAGAAAAATGGAGCTGGAGGAATCAGACGCCATGACTTTAGACTATACTACAAAATTACAGTCATCAAAACAGTACAGTACTGGCACAAAAACAGAAATATTGATCAAGGGAATAGGATATAAAGACTAGAATTAAACCCTTGCACCTATGGTCACTTAATCTATGACAAAGGAAGAAAGACTATAAATGGAGAAGCCAGTCTCTTCAATAAATTGTTCTGGGAAAACTGGACAGTTACATGTAAAAGACTGAAGTTAGAACATTCTTTAACACCATACACAAAAATAAACTAAAAATGCATTAAAGACCTAAATGTAAGACCAGATACTATAAAAATCTTAATGGAAAAAAACATAATCAGAACACTCTTTCACATAAATCCCAGCAAAATCTTTTTTGATCCATCTCCTAGAGTAATGGAAATTAAGAAAAATGAACAAATGAGACTTAATCAAACTTAAAAGCCTTTGCACAGCAAAGGAAACCATAAACAAAATGAAAAGACAACCCACAAAATGGGAGAAAATTTTTGCAAATGATGCAATCAACAAAAGATTTATCTCCAACTTTACAAATAACTCATGCAGCTCAATATAAAAACAAACAAACAACCCAATCAAAAAAATGTGTAGAAGATCTAAATAGACATTCTCCAAAGAAGACAAACAGATGGCCAGGAGGCACATGAAAAGTTGCTCAACCTCACTAATTATTAGAGAAATGAAAATCAAAACTATCATGAGATACTACCTCACACCAGTCAGAATGGCCATCATCAAAAAAAATCTACAAACAATAAATGCTGGATAGTGTGTGGAGAATAGGGAACCCTCCTACACTGTTGGTGGGAATGTAAATTGGTACAGTCACTATGGAGAAAAGTACAGAGGTTCCTTAAAAACTAAGAATAGAGCTACCATATTATCCATCAAACCCACTCCTGGATATATATCCAGAGAAAACCATGGTTCTAAAGTATACATGCATTCCAATGTTCATCACAATGCTGTTTACAATAGCCAGGACATTAAAGCAACCTAAATGTCCATCGGCAGAAGAATGGATAAAGAAGATGTAGTACATATATACAATGAATATTACTCTACCACAAAAAAAGAAAGAATGTCATTTGAAACAACATGGATAGACCAGCAGATTATCGTACTAATTAAAATAAGTCAGGAAGAGAAAGACAAATATATGAAATCTCAAAAAAAAAAAAAAAACAGATACAAGTGAACTTATTTATAGAACAGAAACACTCACAGACTTAGAGAAGGAACTTCTGGTTATCAGGGGAAAGGGTTTGGGGGGATAGATTGGGAGTTTGGGATTGACATGTACACATGCCTATATTTAAAATAAATAACCAACAAGGACCTACTGTATAGCACAGGGAACTTAGCTCTATATTCTGTCATAACCTAAATGGGAAAATAATTTGAAAAACAATGGATACTTTTATGGGTATAACTAAATCACTTTTCTGTAAGTAACACATCATTGTTAATCAACTACACTCCAATATAAAATAAAAATTAACAAAATATAAAATATTTTAGTGTTATTAAATACCACTAAATTAAACTTTATAATGTTAAAAAGAATTAATTTTTTTTAATATATGTATTTACATATGTGTATATAATTTTGTTAAACAACTATCATATTTAGCATTCTATAAAGATACTTAGCTCTACTTCTAACTACTTTGTTCAGGAGAAATTCAGATTTTACACATTCTTTAAATGTACACAAATTATTTAACTTTGTAACTGTTCATTTAAGGTTGGCTTAACTATATCCAGTATAATATTAATATATTTTAAAAATATTAATTTTAAATTCTATATTCAGGTAATTTATCTTTATCTGATTATTATTCCTTGTTCTATCTTAGTGCCCATGCCTACTTAACCTAAATTTTAGCAGCAGTACAATTTAATTGTAAAACACATAGGCAACCCAAGTTTGAATTTCTGCTCTAACATTTCATCTTATAATTCCTAAAAAAATACTTATTTCTCTGTCTTTATTCTTTTGTAAAATTGGGTACAAGTTTCAACTCTCTCCTGGAGATTTTGTAAGTTTGAATAAGATAATTTATGAAATAAGCTTGGCAACCAATGAGTATTTAATGAATGTTGGTTACTACTTTTATGTCAATTGTACTTCAAATTCTTCCCTTTCTGCCAATATATTTAAATTCAGAACCTCATCATCACTTTGTCAGTAATTTTTAATATGTGGGTTATAGGCCATTAATTGGCTGTTAAATCAATTTATTTGGTTATAATTGCATTGTCTATTAAAAATAGAATGAATACAAAAATATCAGATGTCATTAAATATAGCAAGATTAAGAATTTTTTCATGAGACATTTATATGCGTGTGGGTGTATGAATATTTTTATACTATAAGTCTCATTAAAAGTTTTAAAAAACACTACCTTATTTATGGAGTATTTGACCTATCTCTATAAATAAGAAGCCTACTACTCCCAATTTCTATTTTTCTTAAGCCTGTGAGACTTAGTGTTCTGATAGTCGAGCCCTCATAATGTAGCAATCTATGTTCATTTAAAAATGAAAACAAAATTAAAATCAGCAAATTTTGGAGCTCCAAATTTAGTATATCATTCAGGACTCTTATGAGTGAATTCTAATCTGTCTCTCCTAAGAAGTAACACTGATTAGCTTATAATTTCCTAAATTCCATGTACTTTCAAAAACCTGAAAAACCTTCATATTCAATATTTTCCTTCACTTTGTCATCTGTAAAGATTCAGGGAAGTCTCAGAGGACTATAAAGGCACTTGCTGCATTCCACCCTCATTTTCTGTCAATAGTTTCTCTTTGTTGTTATTCCTGTTATATGTTTTTGTCTATTTAAAAGAAACAATAAAATTAATAGCAATGAAGTATATATCATCGTTGTTTTATTTTTCATTTAAAATATTAAGCACCTCAAATTTGATAGTTGTCAGTAGTGACTTTATTTTAAGCTAGAAAATGATGTTATATTTATGACAAAATGTTATGTTTTCCTCTCTTGCAAGTCAAATAATTTACACAAATAGACCTCTAGGAAACCTGAATTACTAAAAGCCAATGTCACATTGGTCATATTACACACATATCAATATAATATTATAGAGATATGGTTACTCTGGCACATCTGTACATTTGAGAATTCAGTATCCTCAAAAACACACTTAACTAACTCTTCTACTTTGGCCATCTTTCAACTTCTTTCTCTAAATTCAACTGAGTAATATTTATCTGATTCTCTGTAGTATTTTATTTTTTCTACAATTTTTCATAAAAATTATTTGAGAACACACATGGTCTTATTCTTCTTAATTTCTCTAATTTGTATATGCAGTATCAAGCTTGTCTTTTCAGCTGTGCATGTAGGTTTTTAGGTTTTTGTTTATTTTGTTTTGTTTTTGTTACAGTAACTGTTAAAGCATGTTGTTAAGAGGAAAATGGTAAAAAAAGAAAAGAAAAACACATAAGACGGTAAAAATAGATTCTTCTTCTTCCAGGAACAAGTAAAGCTGAAATAAAATAATACTGACCCTTAGGACAGCACTACATTCACATCTGAGAGGAGGGAAGCAGGCCGATAGGATTTGAATAAAAGGGGTACCTTCTTATGCTTGACATAAAATCTTTAAATGCCCATATTTTTGTGAGAGGATCTGAGAAATACCTTTTTCACTGAGTTGCACAAAGCTTCTAAGTTATTTTGTATTTGGACCTTGGGGGTCCCCAGTTAATAAAAAATCAACAACTCAGAATCATACAGCCAAAATGACATTTCTTGTACGTGTATGCATGATCAGAACTGTGGGAAAATGTGTTTCTTAGCTCATATAATATATAAAAAAAAAGAAAATTTCACTGCAGCAATAGAGGGAATATCATTAACAAATGAGATGCAGTATCCATTATTACCAAAAAAAAAATTCATTCATAGTCTACATGCTATCTTTATCATTTAACATATTTATAAGACTTGTGAATGCACTTCCAATCTCAGTATAGCAATTCTAATTTTCAGAGAGATTTTTAATTTCTCAATTTTATTATGTCGTGGGTATTTCAGAAAATAATCTTTGTACAAATTGGAGAATGAGGAAATAGGGTATGCAAAATATACAACATGTTTTTACACTCAAAGAACTCACAATCAAGTTGGAAATAATAGCATTTATAAAAATGCAAACATTAGGTAAACATAGAGACAATAAAAAATATGTGAAAAAGATGATCATTCATAGGAGTAGAATATTTAAGCTTTTGATGGATATTTCAAAGATAGTAAAGTTCAGAACATTTCAAAACTGATGATTTGAATGAGTAGACATGAATATAAAGTACATATATAATGTAAAAATTCAAATGGCATTAATAAATTCAATATTTAAAGTGTTTCACCTTTATTTTTTTAATATTAGTTATTATTATCATTTTTTTAAAATTTTAGTTGCACCGGGTCTTAGTTGTGGCAGGCAGGCTCCTCTTAGCTGCAGCTCACCAGTTCCTTAGTTGTGGCATGTGAACTCTTAGTTGTGGCATACATGTGGCATATAGTTCCCTGACTAGGGATTGAACTTAACCCCCCCTGCATTGGGAGTACAGGGTCTTAACCACTGTGCCACCAGGGAAGTCCCTAAAGTGTTTCACCTTTAAAATGAAAAGCAACAGATTAAAAAATGGCAATTTATTAAAATGCCTTGAGATATTGAATGTAATGATTTAACAACATAGATACAATGTTATAAGAAATTGAGTAATGAGACCAAATGTGTTACTCATAAGATTTGTCCATTTGAGAGAGGTATAATTTGGGGTGGGACATGGTAGCCAGTGGTATCTTCATGGTGTTATTGAATATTATTAATTGAGGCAGTTAAGATTTACTTAGGTACACTGTGATTTGAGATTGTTCCATGCAAAGAAAATAACCTAATTCAAATAATTTTAATAATGATTCATTTACAGGCAGCCACAAGACTGGATTTATTCATAAGATACTTTTTTCGACCAATAACAAAATATAAAGTTAGGTATACTGGATAGAGCCAGATTGTTGAGGAATGCAAACACCAGTAAAACCAAATATAGTGATTCATGTTACCTGTTGGATTTATTATTGTTACTAGTCCTCAAGTGTGTGCAACTTTGCAATGCCAAAATACACTCATATATTTTATGTCAGCTAGTTGCCAAAATAATATTTTTGTACAAACTAACCCTTTAAAAGGTTAAATTATTTTTAAGTAAAGTCATATATCTAGTAAGTTGAGAACCCAGAACCACAGTGCAAGTATTTTTATAGCTAAGTCCAATGCATTATTAGTCATATCCTTTGACTGTGAGTAAGAGGAATCAGAATTCAACATAGCTTAAATAAGAAGTTATTAACTAAGAAAAAGTTCAAAAGTGAAGCAACATACAGAGTTCGTTTTTCATTACCATAATTATTAAATCCAGGTATTTTCTTCATGTCTTGTCATCTATTATTGTCCTTAAATTCATCCTCAGAATATTAGCATATCCAGACATCTTATGAAACTATGATAATAATCAAAAGAGGAAAAGAGGAAGTCTATTCATATAGCTTTCTTAAGAACTCAAAGGAATATTTAACAGAAGCACATTTCCCTGAGTCCCATTGGGTAACATTCATATTGTTGATATAATAACTAGAATTGAAATGTAATTACTTTTAGACCAATAATAAGTATTTCTGGAGTTAATGGAAGGGAGTTTTTTGTGTCACATGTCTGCATGAGAGAGAGGTGGATATCTGAATAAAAATAAAGTTATTTTCAAAAGGAAGAAGGAAGTATCTGTGCTGGATAGAAAACTTAAAATGTCAAACTGAGTTTTTCTCTGCAACCATAACAAAATGTGATTACTAAATGAACACGTAACAAGGGAATCAAACAGATACAATGTGTCAGATCCTCTTTAAATTGAATGGCATTTGATAATTTCCTACTGATATGGTAAAAAATTACCACAAATTTAGCAGCTTGAAAAAATACTAATTTATTAATTTTATACTTTGTTTCATTATTTGTAAATTATATTAAAATAATTGCTTTAAATGATCTGAAACTTATTTCGCTACATTGGCTATTTGATGTGTTATTATAAAAATGTTGAATAGCCATAATTGCATTTACTGATGTAGTTAGAAAACATTAATCTCGATTGTGAGGGCATATGGATTTTAATTCAGGTTATGCCATGAAAAAGCTTTTTAACATTTTGCAAACCAATTGATTCCTGTAAGATTGAGTTATCTCATGTGGTGGCCAGATAACATTATCACTTTAGGGCCCTTTCAGTTATCCCATTTCTAAATAGCAATCTAAAATTTTTGAAAATGATCAGGTCTATAGGTAATCACATTATAGTGATTAAACTATATGGGTTGATTTGTTTTATTAAAAGATGAATTCAGAGCTGCATAGAATAATAGTTTCATTTGGGTTCCATTTTGAGATATGTTATTAGCTGTGAAATAGTCAACCTATTTTAAGTTTGCTAATTCAGCCAATTTTGTCTTGAGAATCAATTTTCCTAAATATCTACTCTTGCTTAAAATCACAATGGCCCTGTGGAAAACAACTCTAGTAGGTACCATCACCATACCTTCTTATTCTGTCTTAGATCAGATTTAAATGTTAAGAAACAAGTTGGAAATGGGAGAAACATTTTTTTAGGCAAGAGAATTTATTATCTAAACTCACAAAATGACAATGGTATAACATACGTAGAGAACAGATTTGAGAATGTAAAGGAGATTATTTACAAAAGCAGTTTTTCACATAAACACACAGAGACATACGTGGTTACATGAACTTTTTCTTTTTTCTCCCTGTCACACTAGTCCTGCAATTTCAAAGTTTTACTTAGTATGTTTCTTTTGCTAAATAGAATTTAATTAAGATGTAGTATAAAATTACATTTTATTGAATAATTGTATAGTCGTATGTTGAATATGTTTGTAGAATTACAAAAAGCTATCAGTACCCTAATAACTCTGATCATAAAGAAGAGGAAACTGCATTGTTTTTGATCAAAATTGGTTGGAAACTTACAGTAGATACGTTGGAATCTTTGCAATAAATTATAAAGATAAAAAAAGAATGAAGTTTGAGTAAGTTGATTTCTGAGGTAAGGTAACATAATATTTTAGATTTGACTGCATAAAAAAAATGCAACAGAACAATAAGTTACCATGTTATTTTCTTGCGGTGTGTAAGGTTTTTTTGTTTTTTTTGCGGTACACAGGCCTCTCACTGTTGTGGCCTCTCCCGTTGCGGAGCACAGGCTCCAGACGCTCAGGCTCAGCAGCCATGGCTCACAGGCCCAGCCGCTCCGCGGCATGTGAGATCTTCCCGGACCGGGGCACAAACCCGTGTCCCCTGCATTGGCAGGCAGACGCTCAACCACTGCGCCACCAGGGAAGCCCATGTAAGGTATTTTTAACTTTTATTTTTGAAGTATCCAGTACACACAAAACAAAACAAAACATAACAAACAAAACAAAACTAAAACCTTTTTCTAATTAGAGATGTATATATCTACGGCAGACAATATCAAATGTGCCTTTTCTGTTACTGTTCTAGCTTAAAACATCTCCATGTCTTTCTGGGTTGCTTGATACTTGATGTTGATTAAACACTAATATGAAAAGTTCCATTTCAAACTGTCCTGTACCTGTAACCCAGACCAGGTGATACCTTATCTTTGTTTGATTAGTTGGCAGGTTCTTTTGGAAGCAGAATGCCATAAAAGTTTTTTCTGAGGTAGAAAACTATTTTAGATGAACAATTTTGATCCCTTGTGATGGCTTTTATTGGTTGCACACATTTTTATTGGAGAAACTATCTTCAAAAAAAATAACATTGGTAAATTTTAATGTACAGGTGAAAATCTATTATTTGTGATCAAAATTCAGTAGAAGACTTAGCAAAAGCTTTATATCTTTAGACTTTATTTCTCAAAGGACTTGCCTACTGTTATAGCCCTTCACATTTTCTGTGACAGAAAAAATTCCTCCTGTCCTTCAAGGCCTCAGTCTAATTGTGATTAAGATTATTAAAAAAATAAGAAATACCTCTTTTTATGTGATGGTCTCTCCAATAGTCATTTTATATTTATTTCAAACATTTCCCTTCTCTGTGAGAACTTCCTCAGAACCTCAGATAGAGTGGTCCTCTACCTCTGAGAAATCACAGCTATTAATGCTCACTTTCACTACAACATCACACTATCTTTCAGTTATTAGATCTTTCAATTATTAGATCATATGTCATGGTAAAATCTTTGAGATCTAAATAAGTAAACTATTTCTATAACATAGAAGAGGCTAATATCGATTAAATAAAATTATCATGATTAAAGCAAAAGCATTTTGTGAGAGGTTGAGGAGTAGTTAATAATATTGTTACATTTTCATTACAATAAGACAGATGTCTTTTAAGCCATTTTAATTGTTCCAGACTGAGCAGCCATTGCAAATATATACTTGTCATTCTGTATGTTTTTCTGTATGTCAACATGTACCTTATCTTTTCCAGTATTGTTTTTGAATTGTTCTTAAAATTACCCTTTAAATTATCTGTATTTAAATTATCTGCATTATCTGTTTTAAGAGATGTAAAGGGGCCTTTTGTATCTTTGCATTTTAGAGTTATATGTTCAGATGGAGGACTTAAGTGTCCATTTTCAATCATGCTTTAAAAGAAAATTTTCACAGAAGCTTCTGAAATTTGAAAAAATTACAGTAGACAGAGAGAATGGTATAACTATTGTGATCATTTTTCTGTATTTTGTGCTGCCTAAGAAAACTGTGTCCAAAATTACTATTCTGTCAGGCATTAAGCTTTAGGAGAAAATAGTTATCCAGATTTGAGGCCGCTTAAACATGGTTTCTGAGCACAAAAAGTGGAATAGATCTGAAACACTATATAGAAGAATAAATCTAGTCATTGTTTTATATCTAGTATTTGAGTAACTTTAAAACATTTGTCAGCAGAAAATGTCAGAATTTAAGATATTTTATGGCGGTCAGCTGTGAGTATTTGTTGAAATGATTACAGCCTTTGTTTATAACAGAAAAATATTTAAATATCATTTTGGAAAATTTTATGTATGTTCTCTAGAATTTGTGTATTACTCTAATCATTTAGATCTACTTCAGTAAAAACTGAATTATTGTTGCTGTATGGGAAGGTTTTAAATGGATCAATTGAGTCGGCTGCATTATGAGGATAGGAGTTCAGTAAAGCACAGTGAATTGAACTGTTTTGAACTGTGATTTCGCTTAAAGCAATTCTTAAAAATAATCATCTACACGTACAAGTAGGAAGCAATGATTGGTAGATCAAAAGTAAGTGGATTATTTTGGGAATCATTATTTTTTAAATTATTTAATATTTATCTTATAAAACATGTCATTGGGACAGCAGATTTACAGGGTCCACATAATTATTGTAGCAGAGGTAGAAAAATTGTAAGCAAACTCAAATTTAAAATGCTATGTGGGCTTCTGGTTCAATAAATAGTCATTTAATTAGAGTGATCACATTGAAAAGAAGTGGATGAAAAGACATCCTCATTTTAATCAATATGGTGAATGATACACAAATTTTTACAAAATAAAATCAGAGTATTCTAACATTTTAAAGATTTTCTTTCAAAAGTAGAAATCCCTTTTCCATAAAACTCTCTAAAACCAGAAACCAGCTCTTCCTTCTGACCTCCAATTTCTATGTTTCATCCAGTGACCAAAAATAATCTTAGAGTCATTTTAAACTCCTCTTGCTCCTACTCTTCCATGTCCATTTATTCCTTATATCTCAGTAGTATCCAAGAAGGTTGTGAAACAGCAACATAAAGCATGGTGGCTCTGACAGAAAGGCAGCCAGCAAATATCCCGGAAGTGGATATTAAACACACTAGGTACACTGGGAAAATTTAGTTGTAAGAGATGAGAGCAACCCAGCCATCTGTACAGCTTATAGTGGCAGTCGGAAGGGTGCAGGATGTATTTGACAGTCCACGTGAGTTTCAGCAGGCAGTTGCATTCCATCAGGCAGCTTCAGAGCAGGGAGTACTGAGACCCAAACCAGAACAAGAACTTAGAGAGAGTAGACATCAAAAGAGATAAGGCCGCAGGTATCAGAGCCCAGATTTGGGACAGAGAAACAAGGGCATGTGCCCAGAATCTAATAGGGCTGATGGCAATTATCTTAGTACTGACAATAAAGTACCCAGTACTGATGCTGTTGCTCTGAGCAAAATCTGACTTAATGTGGGATTACTCAAGTATATGCTCTAAAGATATTAGCTTGTCTCTAAGGATGAGATCTGAATCATTTCTTCTTGCAATGAGAAAATGTTCAGGATCTTTTAGACTTTTCTTCCTGCATGTCTTCTCAGTTCCACTCCTGCTGCAACTGTCTTAATAAAAGATCTGTTTATCCTACAACCTACATTAATATTTTTTTAGAGACTACTCTACTTTTACTCCCTTTCTTCTTTAATCCAAACCAGATAAAGTTGCTTGATTAATCTGCCAAATAAAGCTAAATTCAGTATATTCAATGGCTCACATTTGTGTACCAAATTAGGTGCAAATTCTTCTTTGTGATACTCAAGATTCTTTACAATACAAACTAGATTTACTGCTCAGGTCTTATATCTTATTATTCTAGTACCATGCCATACTCAACCTTTGCATGCAAGATTGCTTCACCTATTCTGAAGAATTAGCATCTACTGGCTTTTTAATCATAGAGTTTCCAAACATTTTTGAGTTTGTTTTTTCTGCTGAAAATATAGTCATAAACCTTTGTTTAAATTTCCTTTCAATAAAAGTTTAATTCTCCCATAAACAATGACCTTCCAGAGTAACTTCTCTATGTGTTCTTTCCTTATCACCTTTTTTCAGTAAAACTTTACTTTTTGAACGTTGGTTGTGTGGGGATGGGGAATTACTTACAGATTTTTCTCATACTTGCATAAGAAAAATATGACCTTGCTGGGCTTGTGGGGAATGCAACAGAACAAATTCAATCTACATGTCTTCTCCTTAACACAAATTGCTGAGGTTATTTTAATGATCCAGAGATCCAGATCAACCAGTGTGACCATCAATAAAAATCTCTATTGACTAGTTTTGCTAAGTATGCTTTTGCTTGAAAATATACATATATTTCATATGTATATTCATATATTCACATATACATTAAGTTGGAGCTGCCTATTGCTGATTCCTGTAGCTTTGGGCTGAATGTGTTTCTAGAATGACATCTGTAGTCAGATTTCTGAAGTTCAGTTACTTGTCCAGCACTACTTGTTTATTTAATTTCAAATTTATACTCATAATGCTTTATAGATTTCCATATGTTGTGGCATTCTGTCACTGAGTACGGTATGATCAGTATAAGGTCTCATATATTTATCTCATTTCCATATTTTTTATTATATTTATTAGTCTAGATGCCTACAATTTAGGATTTCATATAATTAAAAACTGCAAGGCTTCCCTGGTGGTGCAGTGGTTGAGAGTCTGCCTGCCGATGCAGGGGACACGGGTTCATGCCCCGGTCTGAGAGGAACACACATGCTATGGAGCAGCTGGGCCCGTGAGCCATGGCTGCTGAGCCTGCTTGTCCAGAGCCTGTGCTCCGCCACGGGAGAGGCCACAGCAGTGAGAGGCCCACGTGCCGCAAAAAAAAAAAGAAAACTGCAATAATTTTTTCAAATTAGGAAATAAGATTAATGATGCTGAAAAAGTTCATCTACTTCTAATTTTTACATATGTTTAAATATTTTAAAGGAAAGGTTGGTCACAAAAGTTAGAGTCTATCACATCTCAGTAGGGTGGCTTATACAGTGAATATTTTAATTCCCAATGAAAAAATATTACCTGAACATAAGTTTCTTTATGGAGAAGAAAGACATAAATTTTAATGCATTAATATGTAGATTTTAGTCAGCATCAAGGAAGCACAAGAAAAAAAGGGTAGTAAACATTAAAAGGCACAGAAATAAAATATTAACTTTATTAATATTAATTGTCATGAATACATTTTGATCATGTTGTTTTTTATTCCTACCTTTGTGCCATAACATGTGCTCTGGTTATTATTGTGTCTGAACTCAGGTTTAAATTTTAATTCAAATCTTTGTTGTGCAAACATTTCCAAGAAATTCTAAAACACAAATTCAGAAATAAATTATGTTTAGACTTAAGCAAATATTTTAAGGTAAGCAAATATTTTAAGGAATATATATGTTTTAAATATACATATTGTCCTATTATGAAAATATGCAAGATATTTTTTCATACACAGGTAAAGTATTTTAAAACAAGGAAAGCTAACTACAGGGAGTCAACACAGAAAGATGTAAAAAACCAAGATGAATGAACATTTCTATCAGTCAATTAAAATCCACCAGGAGGCATATTTTTTGAATTTTTGGATTTTATTTTTTATTTTTTTTTATACAGCAGTTTCTTATTAGTCATCCATTTTATACACATCAGTGTATACATGTCAATCACAATCTCCCAGCTCATCACACCACCACCCTCACCCCCTGCTGCCACTTTCCCCCCTTGGTGTCCATACTTTTGTTCTCTACATCTGTGTCTCAATTTCTACCCTGCAAACCTGTTCATCTGCACCATTTTTCGAGGTTCCACATACATGAGTTAATACACAATATTTGTTTTTCTCTTTCTGACTTACTTCAGTCTGTAGGACAGTCTCTAGATCCATCCATGTCTCTACAAATGACTCAATTTTGCTCCTTTTTATGGTTGAGTAATATTCCATTGTATATATGTACCACATCTTCTTTATCCATTTATCTGTCGATGGGCATTTAGGTTGCTTCCATGACCTGGCTATTGTAAATAGTGCTGCAATGAATATTGGAGTGCATGTGCCTTTTGCAGTTATGGTTTTCTCTGGGTATATGGCCAATAGTAGGATTTCTGGGTCATATGGTAATTCTATTTTTAGTTTTTGAAAGAACCTCCATACTGTTCTCCATCGTGGCTGTATCAATTTACATTCCCACCAACAGTGCAAGAGGGTTCCCTTTTCTCCACACCCTCTCCAGCATTTGTTGTTTGTAGATTTTCTGATGATGCCCATTCTAAATGGTGTCAGGTGATACCTCATTGTAGTTCTGATTTGCATTTCTCTAATAATTAGTGATGTTGACCAGCTTTTCATGTGCCTCTTGGCCATCTGTATGTCTTCTTTGGAGAAATGTTTATTTAGGATTTCTACCCATTTTTGGATTGGGTTGTTTGTTTCTTTAATATTGAGCTGCATGAGCTGTTTATATATTTTGGAGATTAATCATTTGCCTGTTGATTTGTTGGCAACTATTTTCTCCCATTTTAAGGTTTGTCTTTTCAACTTGTTTATGGTTTCCTTTGCTTTGCAAAAGCTTTTAAGTTTCATTACATTCCATTTGTTTATTTTTGTTTTTATTTCCATTACTGTAGGAGGTGGATCAAAAAATACCTTGCAGTGATTTATGTCAAAGAGTGTTCTTCCTATGTTTTCCTCTAAGAGTTTTACAGTTCCCAGTCTTACATTTAGGTCTCCAAATCATTTTGAGTTTATTTTTGTGTATGGGGTTAGGGAGTGTTCTAATTTCATTCTTTTATATGTAGCTATCCAGTTTTCCCAGCACAACTTATTGAAGAGACTGTCTTTTCTCCATTGTGTATCCTTGCCTCCTTTGTCATATATTAGTTGACCAAAGGTTTGTGGGTTTATCTCTGGGCTTTATATCTTGTTCCATAGATCTATATTTCTGTTTTTGTGCCAGTACCACACTATTTTGATACTGTAGCTTTGTAGTATAGTCTGAAGTCAAGGAGTCTGATTCCTCCAGCTCCATTTTTTCCCCCTCAAGACTGCTTTGGTTATTTGGCGTCTTTTGTGTCTCCATACAAATTTTTAAGATTTTTTTGTTCTAGTTCCATAAAAAATGTCCTTGATAATTTGATAGGGATTGCATTGAATCTGTAGATTGCTTTGGGTAGTATAGGCATTTTCACAATGTTGATACTTCCAATGCCAGAACATGATCTATCTCTCCATCTGTTGGTAACATCTTTAATTTCTTTCATCAGTGTCTTATTGTTTCCTACATACAGGCCTTTTGTCTCCCTAGGTAGTTTTATTCCCAGGTATTTTATTCTTTTTGTTGCAATGGTAAATGGGAGTGTTTCCTTAATTTCTCTTTCATATTTTTCATCATTAGTATATAGGAATGCAAGATATTTCTGTGCCTTAATTTTGTATCCTGCAACTTTACCAAATTCATTGATTAGCTCTAGTAGTTTTCTGGTAGCATCTTTAGGATTTTCTATGTATAGTATCATGTCATCTGCAAACAGTGACAGTTTTACTTCATTTTGAATTTGTATTCCTATTATTTTCTTTTTCTTCTCTGATACCTGTGGCCAGGACTTCCAAAACTATGTTGAATAATAGTGGTGAGAGTGGACATCCTTGTCTTGTTCCTGATCTTAAAGGAAATGGTTTCAGTTTTTCCCTATTGAGAATGATGTTTGCTGTGGGTTTGTTGTATACCACCTTTATTATGTTGAGGGAGGTTCCCTCTATGCCCAACTTCTGGAGAGTTTTATCATAACTTGGTGTTGAATTGTGTCAAAAGGTTTTTCTGCATTTATTGAGATGATCATATAGTTTTTATTCTTCAATTTGTTAATATGGTGTACCACATTGATAGATTTGTGTATATTGAAGAATCCTTGCATCCCTGGGATAAATCCCATTTGATTATGTTGTATGATCCTTTTAATATGTTGTTGGATTGTGTTTGCTAGTATTT
This sequence comes from Lagenorhynchus albirostris, assembly GCF_949774975.1. NCBI lineage: Eukaryota > Metazoa > Chordata > Mammalia > Artiodactyla > Delphinidae > Lagenorhynchus > Lagenorhynchus albirostris. The sequence continues at coordinate 41,157,105 of NC_083112.1, read as the reverse complement.
TTTTGAGGATTGTTGCATCTATATTCATCAGTGATATTCTGTAATTTTCTTTTTTTTGTAATATCTTTGTCTGGTTTTGGTATCAGGGTGATTGTGGCCTCATAGAATGTGTTTGGCAGTGTTCCTTACTTTGCAAATTTTGAGAGAGTATGAGAAGGTTGGGTGTTAGCTCTTCTCCAAATGTTTGATAGAGTTCACCTGTGAAGTCATCTGGTCCTGGAGTTTTGTTTGTTGGAAGATTTTAAATCACAGTTTCAATTTCATTACTTGTGATTGGTCTGTTCATATTTTTTATTTCTTCCTGGTTCAGTGTTGGAAGGTTACACCTTTCTAAGAACTTGTCCGTTTCTTCCAGGTTGTCCATTTTCTTGGCATAGAATTGCTTGTAGTAGTCTCTTAGGATGCTTTGTATTTCTGCAGTGTCCATTGTAACTTCTCCTTTTTCATTTCTAATTTTACTGATTTGAGTCCTCTCCCTCTTTTTCTGGATGAGTCTGGCTAATAGTTTATTAATTTTGTTTATCTTCTCAAAGAACCAGTTTTTAGTTTTATTGTTCCTTTCTATTGTTTTCTTTGTTTATATTTCATTTACTTCTTCTCTGATTTTTACGATTTCTTTTTGTCTGTTAACTTTGGGTTTTGTTTGTTCTTTTCTCTAGTTCCTTTAGGTGTGAGGTTAGATTTTTCATTTGAGATTTTTCTTGTTTCTTGAGATAGGCTTGTATAGCTATAAATTTCTCTCTTAGAACTGCTTTTCCTTCATCTCCTAGTTTTTGATCATCATGTTTTCATTGTCATTTGTCACTAGGCATTATTTTATTTCCTCTTTGATTTCTTCAGTGATCTCTTGGTTATTTAGTAACATATTGTTTAGCTTCCATGTGTTTGTGTATTTTACTGTTTTTTCCCCCGTTATTAATTTCTAATCTCATAACATTGTGGTCAGAAAGGATGCTTGATATGATTTCAATTTTCTCAAATTTACTGAGGCTTGATTTGTGAACCAAGATATGATCTCTCCTGGAGAATGTTCCATGCATGAGAAGAAAGTGTAATCTGCTGTTTTTGGGTGGAATGTCCTATATATATCAATTAAATCTGCCTCGTCTTTTATGTCTTTTAAAGCTTGTGTTTCCTTATTGATTTTCTGTTTGGATGATCTGTCCATTGGTGTAAGTGAGGTGTTAAAGTCTCCCACTATTATTGTGTTACTGTCTGTTTCCTCTTTTATAGCTGCTGGCTGTTGCCTTATGTATTGAGGTGCTCCTATGTTAGGTGCATATATATTTATAATTGTTATTTCTTCTTCTGGGATTGATCCCTTGATCATTATGTAGTGTCCATCCTTGTCTCTTGTAACATTCTTTATTTTAAAGTCTATTTTATTTTATATGAGCATTGCTACTCCAGCTTTCTTTTGATTTTGATCTGCATGGAATATCTTTTTCCAACCCCACACTTTCAGTCTGTCTTGTCCCTTCGTCTGAATTGACTCTCTTGTAGACAGCATATATATGGGTCTTGTTTTTGTATCCATTCAGCAAGCCTGTGTCTTTTGGTTGGAGCATTTTATCCATTCACATTTAAGGTAATTTTCCATATGTATGTTCATATTATAATTTTCTTAATTGTTTTGGGTTTGGTTTTGCAGGTCCTTTTCTTGTCTTGTGTTTCCCACTTAGAGAAGCGCCTTTAGCATTTGTTGTAGAGCTGGTTTGGTGGTGCTGAATTCTCTTAGCTTTTGCTTGTCTGTAAAGCTTTTGATTTCTCCATCAAATCTGAATGAGATCCTTGCTGGGTAGAGGAATCTTGGTTGTAGGTTCTTCCCTTTCATCACTTTAATTATATCATGCCATTCCCTTCTGGCTTGTAAAGTTTCTGTTGAGAAATCAGCTGTTAACCTTATGGGAGTTTCCTTGTATATTATTTGTCATTTTTCCCTTGCTGCCCTCAATAATTTTTCTTTTTCTTTAATTTTTGCCAATTCGATTACTATGTGTCTGGGCATGTTTCTCCTTGGGTTTATCCTGTATGGCCTCTCTGTGCTTCCTGGACTTCGGTGACTATTTCCTTTCCCATGTTAGGGAAGTTTATAACTATAATCTCTTCAAATGTTTTCTTGGTTCCTTTCTCTCTCTCTTCTACTTCTGCAACCCCTATAATGTGAATGTTGTTATGTTTAACATTGTCCCAGAGGTCTCTTAGGCTGTCTTCATTTATTTTCATTCTTTTTTCTTTAGTCTGTTCTGCAGCATTGAATTCCACCATTCTGTCTTCCAGGTCACTTATTCATTCTTCTGCCTCAGTTATTCTGGTACTGGTTCCTTCTAGTGTGTTTTTCATTTCAGTTATTATATCATTCATCTCTGTTTGTTTGTTCTTTAATTCTTCTAATTCTTTGTTAAATTTTCTTGCATCTTCTCAATCATTGCCTCCATTATTTTTCCAAAGTCCTGGATCAACTTCAGTATCATTATTCTGAATTATTTTTCTGGAAGGGTGCCTAATCTCCATTTCATTTAGCTGTTTTTCTAGGGTTTTATCTTGTTCCTTCATCTGGTACATAACCCTCTGCCTTTTTATCTTCTCTATCTTTCTGTGAATGCATGTTTTTTTCCCACAGGCTGCAGGATTGTAGTTCTTCTACCACCAGGATGCTTTTAAACCATGAAGCAATTTTTTAAAAATTGTTTATCCAATTACACATTTAAAAATTTATTTATATTACTTTTTTAAAAAAGCTTATTTCTCAAATGTAAAATAATGTCTTTGAATTGCCACTATTCATTAGAATTTGGTTTGCTTGTATGTCATGGAAAAAAACTCATCAGTTTTTTCACTGTTCAACTCAACAGAGGCTGGAGAATGACTTGAGCAAAGAAGAGACTGCTTTTACAATAATAAATATAATCAGTACCAGAATACCTGATCCGAGGCTGTAAAATAATGTATGCATAATGTGTGAAAGAAACCTCGGTACAGCTGAGATTGCTAACAGTAATTCCTGACCTCAGTGGAATTCTTTAGCACTTATAAAACAATGCTTACTTAATCCTGACTGTAGCAGAATGTCAGAACAAGTACCTCAAATGAAAAAAAGTGGACAACTTAGATCAACAACTTGGTGCCCAGGGTCAAGAAGTGATCAAGACTGAGAATAAAAATAAAACCAAGATTTCTGGTTGGCAATAATGATGTTATTTCCATTGCCTGTACCATTTCCCTAAGTGATAGAATTAACATCTTTCTAAATCTATTTCAGAGGTTTAGGTATTCAAAGCATTTCTAAAAATAAAAGAAAGTGCTTTGTATTTCAAATCTATTTAAGAAATATTAGTTATACTTTAATCTTTTAATTTCAAGTTTATACTATTTTCTTCAGAAAAACATTCCCTTACCCTTTCTTTCAAACTTTGGTCAACTTGTCTCTACTTTGATCATAGCATAATGGATATGTGTATACTACTGTATTTTTGTGATTGATGGACTGTGAAAATTCCTTTTTTTATGCTCCACTTGTTTTTACTTTCACTATTTCAATTTCCTAAATTGTATTAGTTTAGTAATATAGCATATTGTTTACTGTTCCTATGCCTTCTATTAGTTTTTCAACATTGTAACATTTGATTATTTCCTCAGCTCTCATTTTGCTGGTTTCATCCTTGAAAAAGGAATTGCAGTTTCTGCAAATACTATATTAGAAACATAAAAAGATTGAAATTTTCACATAAATACCACATTTAGAGGCAATATTTAAGAAAATAATAAAACAGTATAACAGTCTTATGGAGATTAAATTTACAGTCCACAATTATATTTGTATTAACTGTATGTATATTACTAAGTTCTACAAAACATAAGGATTGTTATTTAGTAATTTTTGCCATAGATGTTTAGTGACTACTTAACCAGTTGTAGGAAGCAAGAAAGGAGTTCTCTTAGAAGGTTTCCAGATATTCAAACTGAACTTCAAAAAATAAGGGGATATTAGATAGTAGAAGGCAGGAAATATTACAAGTAGAGAAGACGGCTTGAACAAAACATAGATATGGAAATTACAAGCCTCAATCTTTAAAAAAAATAAATTTATTTAAAATATCTTTTTAAAAAGTAAAGTAATATCTTTGTACCTCAGTTTCTTCATCTATGAAATAAGAATTATGATAGTTTGTACTATGACTGTCATGAATACTAAATAAGGCATTACATATAAACAACACAGAACAATGTTGGGTACATGAAAATTACTAAATAATTGTTGGCTTTTATGTTATCAGATCAAATGTATACAGATATTGCTATAATATCTCATATCAATTCCTGAAAAGAATTGTATACAATCAAGTGCCAAAAATAACAGCGTTGATAGGAAAAATAGGGTTAGCATAGAACCACTCTATACTTATGGACTTAGTAACAAAACAACACTATGCTAATAAAACAGAAGTGGAAGTTAAAATCTCCACTGACACTTGCATCCAGCATCCCAATCAGTAGGCCTTTGAATCCTTGATAAAAAGAGAGCTCTTGATTCTCTCTTTTAAAATGGTCAGCAAATACACTTGCTTCTTATATAAAGAAAAATAAAATTTTAAATAAAATTAAAAATTTATTCTATCAACTTAAACTTGGACATGCATACAGGAAAAATAATACATATTCACTCTCATAGAGCTGAGAGTTAATGTAGTGGAACCTGTAGTTGATCTTAAAGCCACTAAAGCAAACTTATACTATAAAATAACAGTACTATAAGATTTTATTCTTTTTTTCAAAATGTTGTTATGTATTTGTAAAATTCATAACAACTTTTAATTGTGAGGGAAAAAATCACCCTAATTACTACAATAGTACATTGTGGGAAAATTGCATATGAATCAACATAAGTTATGTATTACATATTATTCCATTTCTTATGAATAGGATGAGAGTCAATGTGCATTGAAGAAACATATCTTGTATGAGAATAGACTGTACTTCCAAACTTAGACCTGTACTACCAGCAGATTTTTATTACCTTAAATATTCAAAAGAGTTGACTATAATTATTTCTCCTATTCACTCTTCAACCCTGTGCAAACTGAAATACAAGCCTGATCTTACTAAAGTCATAATTAACCTCCATGCTCTTTAATCCAATGGATATATTTCACTCCTGCTCTTAAGGACTGTAGTAGCATTGGATATTGCTTACCTCTTCTTCTTTTATGATGCTTTGTCTTTTCAAGGCATCCATGATACAGTACTTAATTTATTTTATTTCTACATGACTAATTGTTCCTTCTTCATCTCCTTTGAAATTTTATATTATTTTATAAATTTTTCAAGTTTTAGAGTTCTTCAAAGACTTTCTTCTGTTTACCCCCTTTTCTTTCAATAAGATATTTCATAGGAAATTAGGCTTCAAAGTAGCAACTGTACAAAGATTTCCCAAAAAAGTGTGTGTGTGCATGCATATTTCAGACTTTCACCATGAAAATTAGACAATTAATTGTTCCTTAAAGCCTATTAATGGTTGGTCACTAGACCTCTGCTCAGCCTTACAGCATCTTATCTTCCCTCTCTCACTCCACAGTGGCAATCTTTGTACAGTCTATATACACTTTCTCAAGTCAAAGCATATTTATATTAGTTTTTCTCCATCTCTATAAGTTATATTTTAAGGAAAAATTACACAAAGGCAAACATATAGTAAAGTTAGTAGAGCAACCACTTATTAGCTTTAGAAGAAATGATAAAATAGACAAAAGTAGTAAAATAATTTATATTCACAGTGAGAAGATAAAAAAATATGGGAAACAAAATGATGTAAAATATGATGTAAAAACATTATACATTGGAAAAGACTAAAATGCAGAATTTTTAGAATGCCTTAGAAGTTAAGGGTACATCCACTTTAAATAATCATATTTATGGCTATATATAAACTTCATGGAAACCACAAACCAAAAGTCTATAATAGACACACACACACAAAAGAAAAATAAATCCAAACACATCACTAAGGATAATTATCAAATTACAAGGGAAGACAGGAAAAGAAGAAGAAAAGAACAAAGAATGACTACATAAACAACCAGAAAATCAAATTTTTAAATGGCAATAAATACATATTTCTCAATAATTATTTTAAATGTAAGTGGACTAAATTTTTGATCAAAAAACACAATGTAGCTGAGTGGATAAAAATAATAGACCCATATATATGCTGCCTACAAAGGACTCATTTCAGATCTCAAGTCACACAGAGACTGAAAGTGAGGGATAGAGAAAGGTATTTCATGCAAATGGAAATGAAAAGAAAGCTGAGGTGGCAATACTTATGTCAGACAAAACAGACTTTAAAACAAAGACTGTAACAAGAGACAAAAAAGGACATTACATAAGGATTAAGGGATCAATACAACAAGAAGGTATAACAATTGTAAATATATGTGAACCCAAAGTAGAAGCAGTTAAGTATGTAAAGCAAAGAATAACAAGCATAAATGGAGAAATGTACAGTAACACAATAATAGTAGGGGAATTTAATCCCCCACTTAAATCAATGAACAAATTATTCAGAGAGAAAGTCAATAAGGAAATGCTGGTCTTACATAACACATTAGATCAGTTGAATGATCCATCCAAAAGCAGCAGAATAGACATTCTTGTCAAGTACATACAGAACATTCTCCAGGATAGATCACAAGCTAGGCCACAAAATAACTCTCAATAAATTTTAGAAGGCTGAAATCATATCAAGCATATTTTCTGACCACAAAAGTATGAGACTATAATTTAACTACAAGAAAAAAAGCTGCAAAAAGTACAAACATTTGCAAGCTAAACAACAAAACTAAATCAGATACATAGATCAATGGAACAGAATAGGGAGTCCAAAAATAAACACACAATTACATGGTTAATTAATCTATGACAAAGGAAGAAAGACTACATAATGGGGAAATGACAGACTCTTCAAAAAATACTGTTGGGAAAACAGGACAGCTACATAAAAAAAGAACCAAACTGGACTACTTTCTCACACCATATGCACAAATAAACTAAAAATGAATTTAAGACTTAACTGTAATACCTGAAACCATAAAACTCTCAGAAAAAAACAGGCAGTTTTCTTTGACATTAATCTTAGTAATTTTTTTTGGATCTGTCTCCTCAGTCAAGGGGAAAAAAAGCAAAAATAAACAAATGGGAGTAAATCAACCTAAAAAAAACCTTACACAGCAAAGGAAATTATCAACAAAATGAAAAGTTCACCCAATGAATTGCAGAATATATCTGCAAATGATATATCTGATAAGGGGTTAAAATTTAAAACATACAAAGAACTCCTACAACTAAACATCAAAAAAAAAAAAAAAGAAAAAATGAAGAACTTAATAGACATTTTTCCAAGGAAGATACACAGATGGCCACCAGACACATTAAGGGATGCTCTACTTCCCTAATCATGAGGAAAATTCAAATCAAAACCACAATGAGACATCACCTCACACCTCTCAGAATGACTATCATTAAAATGACAAGAGAAAAAAAAAGTGTTGGCAAGGATGTGGGAAAAATCTCTCTTGCACTGTTGATGGGAATATAAATTACTGTAATCACTATGGAAAATAATATGAGGGTTCCTCATAAAGTGAAAAATAGAATTTCTACATGATCCAGCAATTCTATTTCTGTGTAGTTTTTTCAAAGAAAACAAAAAATATAATTTGAAAAGATATATGTATCCTTATGTTCATTCAACATTATTTACAATAGCCAAGATATGGAAGCAACCTATATGTCCATTGACAGATGAATGGTATACACACACACACACACGGCACATGCACACACACACATACACACAATGGTATATTATTCAACCATTAAAAAGAATGAACTCTTGCTATTAGTGAAAATATGGATGAACCTAGAGGGTATTATGTTAAGTGAAATAAGTCATACAAAGAAAACTACTCTATAATTTCACTTATATGTGGAATTTTAAAACAGAAGCAGACTCATTGATACAGAGAACAATTGTGATTGAATAGGGAAGAGGGGTGGAGGAATGCAAAGGGAAAAAGGCAAGTAGGTAAGGTAATGAACGCTAATTACCTTGATTGTGGTGATCACTTCACAATGTATATTCATATGAAATGATTGTGTTGTGTGACTAAAATATATACAATTTTTGTCAATTATATCTCAATAAAACCCACAAAGTCTTGTGCTGCTACACAACTTAAAGTCCTCACCAGCAATATATATGAGGGTTTTAATTTCTTCACAACCTGGGCAACAGTTGTTTGTTTTTTTTGTTTTTTTTGTTTTTTAATCTTCTAGATGGGTGTGAAGTGTTATCACATTATGGTTCTGATTTGCTTCTCTAAGTGAGGAGCTCTGCAAATGGGAATGCTTGTGGAGGAATCCTGGAAGTGAAGTGCCATTGTTGAGTGACATGCAAAGGGTGGGGTTGCCATTGCAGTCCCTCCCCTCATTTGCTGGCCCTTACCACCACAGGCACTAGGGAGGGCTCCTATTGTAGCAAGCACACACACCACTGTCATCACCTCCTCTGCCCCTCTCAAGCCTGGGTGACATGCTCACCCTGATCACTGCCTGATGGGCTTATGCATTCCAATTGCTACCCTGGCAACCTCCTGCCTGGGTGCCTTGCTTGCAATGATTGCTGCCTTGGCTTCTTCCTACATGACTGGCTTGTGTACTCTGGAAAATTCTGGAGCAGACTCAAGTGAGAGAAACACATGGAGAGGTGGGACTGAAACCACTGTTGAGCCCCAGGGCCCATGTTACTAAGGAAGTATAGCTAATATCTCTCCTTGTGGCTGTGCAAATTGTGGAGTTACACCATCATTGATATCTTACTAAATCCAGCACCTGAAAAACATCTGAAAGGAAAACAGGTGCTCCTGCAGCTGGGACATGTCTGGCTTTAGCAGCTGTGAGTTTTGTGGGCACATACACATGGGGGTTGGGCCAGGCCAGAGTCTGAGCTGCATCCATAACTTCCACAGCAGATCCAAGTGCACAACTACTGCAGTCCTGGGACCTGACCCCAGTGGATCTGCACCAGTGGCCTGGTGAAAACAATGCCTGAGAGTCACCAAGGCCAACTGCCAGCATACACACAGTTAAGGAAGGAATGAGAGCAGTGCCAACAAGAATGTACTTTGTCAGCCCACAAAATGGGTGAAAGGGGACACAACAGAGCACATTCACAGGTGAACACCTCCAGAGAAGGAATACTCAGTGACTTGTCTCTCAGTGAGAGTGCTCCAATCCTGTCTACCTTAACTGTAGATCAGAAACACAGTTAAGAAACAGATCTGGGAGCCTCTACTACAACAAATAGGGAGCCAACCCCACCCCTGACAGTGCAGTGAAAACCCCAGAGCAAAGGGGAGACCCCACTCAATATCCAGGGCAGAAACGAGAACACAAACACAGTAAGTTAGAAAAAAAGGAGATGATAAAGAAATATGTGGCAGACAACAGAGCAAGATAAAAAAATATAAGAACCAATTAATGGAGGGGAGACAGGCAATCTACCTAAAAATAAGTCAGAGTAATAATAACAAAGATGATCCAAGATCTTGGAAAAAGAATGGAGGCATGGATCAAATATATAAAAGAAATATTTAAAAAAGAAGTAGAAGAACTAAAGAACAAACAGTGATGAACAATAAAATAACTGAAACGAAAAATACACAAGAATGAAGCAGTAGCAGAATAACTGAGGTGAAGAACAGATAAGTGACCTGGAAGACAGAATGTTGGAAATCACTGCCACAGAACAGAATAAAGAAAATAGAATGAAAAGAAATGAGAACAGTCTCAGAGACCTCTGGGACAGCATTAAATGCATCAACATTTGAATGATAAGTGTCCTAGAAGAAGAAGAAAAAAAGAAAGTGTCTGAGAGATTATTTGGAGAGATTATTTGAAGCGATTATAGTCAAAATCTTCCCTAACATGGAAAAGGAAACAGTCACCCAAGTCTAGGAAACACAGAGAATCCCATACAGGATGAACCCAAAGAGGAATGTGTGAAGACACATGTTAATAAAACTAACAAAAATAAATACAAAGAAAAAATGTTAGGAGACTCCCTGGTGGTGCAGTGGTTAAGAATCCTGCCAATGCAGGGGACACAGGTTCAATCCCTGGTCCAGAATATCCCACAGGCCGTGGAGCAACTAAGCCTGTGTGCCACAACTACTGAAGCTGTGCTCTATAACCCACGTGCCTAGAGCCTGTGCTCCACAACAAGAGAAGCCACCCCAATGAGAAGTCCATGCACCACAATGGAGAGTAGTCTCAACTCGCCACACCTAACCCAAAAGCAGCAATGAAGACCTAATGCAGCAAAAAATAGATAAGTAAATAAAAAGATAGATAAATATATAAATAAATGTTAAAAACAGCAAGGGGAAAGCAATAAATAATATAAAAGGGAATCCCCATAAGGTTATCAGCTGATTTTTCAGCAGAAACTCTGCAGGCCAAAATGGAGTGGCATGATATTTTTAAAGAGATGAAAAGGGAAAATCTACAACCAGGAATGTTCTACCCAGCAAGGCTCTCTTTCAGATTTGATGGAGAAATCAAAAGATTTACAGAGAAGCAAAGACTAAGAGAATTCAGCACTGCCAAACCAGCTTTACAACAAATGATTAAGGAACTTACCTAGGCAGGAAACACAAGAAAAATGAATAAAAGAGGAAGGGAAGAAAAAAGACCTACAAAAACAAACCCAAAACAATTAAGAAAATGGCAATAGGAACATACCTATTGAGAATTTACCTTAAGCATAAATGTATTAAATGTTCCCAAGAAAAGACATAGACTGGCAGAATGGATACAAAAACAAGAACCATATATAGGCCGTCTACAAGAGACCCACTTCAGACCTAGGGACACATACAGATTGAAAGTGAGTGGATGGAAAAAGATATTCCATGCAAATGGAAATCAAAAGAAAGCTAGAGTAGTAATACTCATATGAGGCAAAATAGACTTTAAAATAAAGACTGCTACAAGAGGCAAAGAAGGACATTACATAATGATAAAGTGATCAATCCAAGAAAATATAATAATTTTAAATATATATGCACCCAACATAGGAGCAATGCAATACATAAGACAACTGCTAACAATGATAAAAGAGGAAATTGACAGTAACACAATAATAGTGGGAGACTTTAACACACTTACACCAATGGACAGATCATCCAGACAGAAAATTAATAAGGAAACACAAGCCTTAAAAGATTCATTAGGCCAGATAGACGTAATTTACATTTATAGGACATTCCATCTGAAAGCAGCAGAACACACTTTCTTCTCAAGTACACATGGAACATTCTCCAGGATAGATCACATCTTGGGTCACAATCAAGTCTCAGTAAATTTAAGAAAATTGAAATCATATCAAGCATCTTTTCTGAACCCAACACTATGAGATTAGAAACCAATTACAGGAAAAAAAAACTGTAAAAAGCACAAATACATGGAGGCTAAACAACATGTCACTAAATAACCAGTGGATAACTGAAGAAATTAAAGAGGAAATCAAAAAGTACCTAGAGAGAAATGAAAACAAAAACATGATGATTCAAAACCTATGGGATGCAGCAATAGCAGCTCTAAGAGGGAAGTTCATAGGAATATAATCCTACTTCAAAAGCAAGAAAACTTTCAAATAAACAACCTAACTTTACATGTAGAGCAGCTAGAGAAAGAAGAACAAACCAAACCCAAAGTTAGTAGAAGGAAAGAAATCATAAAGATCACAGCAGAAATAAATGAAATCAAGACAAAGAAAACATAGAAAGATCAATGAAACTAAAAGCTGGTTCTTTAAGAAGATAAACAAAATTGATAAACCTTTTTGGCCAGACTTATTTAAAAAAAAAAAGGGAGAGGAATCAAATCAATAAAATTTGAAAGGAAAAAGAAGTTACCATAGACACCACAGAAATACTAAGGATCATAAGCGATTACTACAAACAACTGTACTCGAATAAATGGACAACGTGGAAGAAATGGAAAAATACTTAGAAAGGTACAACCTTCCAAGACTGAACTAGAAAGAAATAGAAAATACGAACAGACCAACCACAAGTACTGAAAGTGAAACTGTGATTTAAAATCTTCCAACAGACAAAAAGTCCAAGATCATATGTCTTCAGAGGTGAATTCTATGAAACATTTAGAGAAGAGCTAATACCTATCCTTCTCAAACTTTTCCAAAATATTGCAAAGGGAGGAGAAATCCAAAGCTCATTCTATAAGGTCACCATCACCCTGATACCAAAACCAGACAAAGACATCACAAGAAAAGAATATTAGAGGCCAATATCACTGATAAACATAGATGCAGAAATCCTCAACAAAATATTAACAAACTAAATCTAACAACACATTAAAAGGATCATACACTATGATCAAACAGGATTTACCCCAGGGATGCAAGGATTCTTCAATATATGCAAATCACTCAACATGGTATATCACATACACCAATTGAAGAATAAAAACAATATGATCATCTCAATAGGTGAAAAAAAATCCTTTGACAAAATTCAACACCTGTTTATGATAAAAACTGTCCAGAAATTTGGCATAGAGGGAACCTACCTCAACATAAAGCCATAACAAATATCATTCTCAATGGTGAAAACCTGAAAGCATTTCCTCGAAAAACAGGAATAAGACAAGGACGTCCACTCTAGCTGCTTTTATTCTAAATAATTTTGAAAGTCCTGGCCACGAAAATCAGAGAAGAAATAAAAAGGATCCAAATTGCAAAAGAAGTAGTAAAACTGTCACCTTTTGCAGGTGACATGACACTATACATAGAAAATGCTAAAGATACCACCAGAAAACACCTAGAGATGATCAGTGAATTTGGTAAAGTTGCAGATTACAAAATTAATGCACAGAAATCTCTTGCATTCTTATACACTAGCAACAAAATATCAGAAAGAGAGATTAATGCAATCCCTATCAAACTACCAATGATATTTTTCACAGAATTAGAACAAAAATTGTACACTTTGTATGGAAACACAAAGAAAGAGTCAAATGCAATCTTGAGAAAGAAAAACAGAGCTGGAGGAATCAGGGTCCCAGACTTCAGACTATATTACAAAACTACAGTCATCAAGACAGTATGGTAGTTATATTTTTAGTTTTTGAAGGAAGCTCAATACTGTTCTCCATAGTGGCTGTATCAATTTACATTCCCATCAACACTGCAAGAGTGTTCCCTTTTCTCCACACCCTCTCCAGCATTTATTATTTCTAGATTTTTTGATGATGGCCATTCTGACCTGTGTGAGATGATATCTTATTGTAGTTTCGATTTGCATTTCTCTAATGATTAATGATGTTGAGCATTCTTTAATGTGTTTGTTGGCAATCTGTATATCTTCTTTGGAGAAGAACTACCATACGACCCAGCAATCCCAGTACTGGGCATATACCCTGAGAAAAACATAATTCAAAAAGAGTCATGTACCAAAATGTTCATTGCATCTCTATTTACAATAGCCAGGACATGGAAACAACCTAAGTGTCCATCAACAGATGAATGGATAAAGAAGATGTGGCACATATATACAATGGAATATTACTCAGCCATAAAAAGAAACAAAATTGAGTTATTTGCAGTGAGGTGGATTGACCTAGAGTGTGTCATACAGAGTGAAGTAAGTCAGAAAGAGAAAATGAAATACTGTATGCTAACACATATATATGAAATCTAAGGAAAAGAAAAAAAGGCCATGAAGAACCTAGGGGCAAGATGGGAATAAAGACACAGACCTACTAGAGAATGGATATGGGGAGGGGGAAGGGTAAGCTGTGACAAACTAAGAGAGTGGCATGGACATAAATGTACTACCAAACGTAAAATAGATAGCTAGTGGGAAGCAGCCGTATAGCACAGGGAGATCAGCTCAGTGCTTTGTGACCACCTGGAGAGGTGGGATAGGGAGGGATGAGAGGGAGGGAGATGCAAGAGGGAAGAGATATGGGAACATATGTATATGTATAACTGATACACTTTGTTACAAAGCAGAAACTAACACACCACTGTAAAGCAATTATACTCCAATAAAGATGTTAAAATAAAAAAGACAGTATAGTACTGGCACAAAGACAGAAATATAGATCAATGGAACAGGATAGAAAACCCAGAGACAAACTCATACACCCATGATCCTCTAATCTTTGACAAATGAGGCAAGAATATACAATGGAGAAAAGACAGTCTCTTCAATAAGTGGTGCTGGGAAAATTGGACAGCTACATGTAAAAGAATGAAATTAGAATACTCCCTAACACCATACAAAAGAGTAAACTCAAAGTGGATTAAAGACCTAAATGTAAGATGGGACAGTGTAAAACTCTTAGAGGAAAACATAAGAAAAACAGACTCTGACATAAACCACAGCAAGATCTTTTTTGACCCACATCCTAGAGTAATGAAAATACAAACAAAAATAAACATATGGGACCTAATGAAACTTAAAAGCTTTTGGACAGCAAAAGAAACCATAAGCAAGATGAAAATACAACCCTTAGAATGGGAGGAAGTACTTGAAAATAAAGCAATGGACAAAGGATTAATCTCCAAAATATACAAACAGCTCATGCAGCTTGATATCAAAAAAATAAACAACCAAATCAAAAAATGGGCAGAAGACGTAAATAGACATTTCTCCAAAGAATAAATACAGATGACCAACAAACAAATGAAAAGATGCTCAACATCACTAATTATTAGAGAAACACAGTTCAAAACTGCAATGAGGTATCACCTCACACCAGTCAGAATGGCCATGATCAAAATATCTACAAACAATACATGCTGGAGAGGGTGTGGAGAAAAGAGAACCCTCTTACACTGTTGGTGGGAATGTATATTGACACAGTCACTATGGAAAACAGTAAGGAGGTCCCTTTCAAATCTAAAAATCAAACCACAATATGACCCAATAATACTACTCCTGGGCATATACCCAGAGAAAACCATAATTCAACAACATACATGAACCCCAATGTTCATTGCAGCACTATTTACAATAACCATGACATGGAAGCAACATAAATTTCCATCAACAGAGGAATGGATAAAGAAGATGTGCTACATATATACAATGGATTATTACTCAGTCTTAAAAAAGAATGAAATTGTGCCACTTGCAGAGGTGTGGATGAACCTACATACTGTCATACAGATTGAAGTTAGAAAGAGAAAAACAAATATCGTATGTTAACACATATATGTGGAATCTAGAAAAATGGTATAGATGAACTTATTTTCAAAGCAGAAATAGAGACAAAGACATAGAGAACAAACGTATGGATACCAAGGTGGAAAGGGTGGGGTGGGATGGGTTGGGGGACTGGGATTGACATATATACATTACTATGTATAAAATAGACAACTAATGAGAACAGACTGTATTTGACAGGGAACTCTACTCAATGCTGTGTGGTGACCTAAATGTGAAGTAAATCCAAGGAAGATGGGATATATGTATACTTGTGGCTGATTCACTTTGCTGTACAGCAGAAACTAACACAACATTGTAAAGCAACTATACTCCAATTTAAAAAAATAGTAATGAATCTGCACATAACACATTTGTTTTTCTTGTTTTGCTGCAAGAATATCAGGTAAGTATGTTGATACCAGAGATAAAGAGAAAAAGATACAGAAAGAGATATGAGAGATGTATAAAAAATTAATAATGTATTATTAAATATAGTAATAATAAATCAATTTTCAAGCAGCAGAAACAAAATCAATAAAATGATTGTTTGCTGGCAATTTTGAAATCACTACAAATTAAAAAATTTTTTTTCCAATAATTAGATTTCTGATAATTAGATTATAGACTCAGAAACTTTTTGGCTGGTCCACTTATTAAAATTCCAAAATAACTCTAAAATATTTTTTAAGTAAGTAATTAATCTGGCAACAGTGATAACACAAAGGTTGAAACCAGGCACAAAAAAAGTAACATTCTTAAGTTGTCAGACATCTTTTGGTGTTGAATATTTGTCATGTTCACTTCCCATTCTGAAGTAGTTATTTCTGGAGATTCTCCATGTTAGAAAAAAATAAATAAATAAATAAGGATCTATTTCCTATTTATCTTTGACTAGGTGATTGTGAACGGAACTCAGGTGACCTATTACAGTTCAAACAAAGCTTACTTTTGAAATAAAGAGAACATTTCAGAGAATCCTGGCTGGTCTCCCAGAGTACTGCATCACCTTGTTCAGTACAACACAGTCTAAAATCGGCCCTTAGTTTAAAGGCTAAGAAACCTGCTTTGACATCATTTGGCCCTGGATTGTGAATCTGTCTGTGAGGGATGGATTCATGTTAGCTAAACTTACATGAAGGGGAATATTTCCTCAAGGGTGAGAAATACAGCTGACATCAGGAGTAGAGGAATGTGCTGTGACTAAGCTCCTTTCCCTATCGCTTCTATGTGGAATCTAAAAAAAAAAAAAAAAATACAAATAAATAACTTATTTACATAACAGAGACAGACTCACAGACTTAGGAGACTAACTTACGGTTACCAAAGGGGAAAGGTGGGGGGAATGGATAAATTGGGAGTTGGGATTGACATATATTATATGCAGTACTATATTTAAAATGGATAATCAATAAGGACCTACTGTATAGCATAGGGAACTCTGCTCAGTAGTCAGCAATAACCTAAATGGGAAAATAATTTGAAAAAGAATAGACATATGTATAACTGAAGCAGTTTGCTGTACACCTGAAATTAACACAACACTGTAAATCGACTATAGTCCAATATAAAATAAAAATTAAAAAAAATTCTATAGAAAAGTCAAATTACACCTAATATGTAAGCACATTTACATGTAAAACACTATATTAAATGCTTTACATGAATTCCCTAATTTGACCTTCCCAGTGAGGAAGCTATTGCTGGTAACCTCATTTCCCAGGTGAGGAAGCTAAAAGTCAGAGAGATTAAGTGATTCTTAGAAAAATAGCTGGTAACTTGGAGGAGCCAGAGTTTGAATTCAAGTAATCAGGTTCAGGAATCAGTGCTTTTATACAACATACTATATTGATATTCTTGAAAGAAAGCATGATTTGACCATTTTATTTTCAACTGCCTAATCTAGCTTGATATTCATTTCTCTGTAAAAGAGATATATTTGGAATTAGCAGGATCCAAGCTTTGGATAAGAACCCTGTATCGTTAAACAATTGTTAGTAGACATTACAAAAATGTGTGACTGTGATTCTCCATTTTCTAAATATCCATCACAGGTATATTATTTTTAGATATTTAAATATAGATATATAAAATCAAGTTGTATTCCAATTTCAATTTTAAAGACTAAAGAGTCAATTTCTGGTGGTCTTGTGTATCTATTGTTTGATTCATTGGACACTGGTTTATATTTTAACTTAGTTGTAAATCATTAGGAGAAAAACCTTTGTGGAATTCTCCTGGTAACTGGTAAGTCAAGATGCCTTTAACAGTTTGTATTTGCAAGGAAAGATGGTTAAGTCATTCTTTACTCTTTATCTGCATTAGGGAGATAGGAAGTTGAATAGGAGGACATTTCTTTCTTGTTCGTTTTCCCATTTCCATATTCTATAGTGATAATGAAACCAAAATAAACATACAAAATTTCAGCCTTATTCATTATTATAAACTCTAAGGAATATTCTGCTTGAGGTATTTTAATTTTGCAACTAACAAAGAAAAATTCCACTTTGTCTGATATTGTACCTTGTTGCTGAAATTCTAATTTAAAACACAATCTCTAAGGATTTGTACACCAGGTCCCTCCCTTCTGCTCACACATGATCTCCTACTGCTACTGCAACCTCAAAGTATGCTGAGAGAGATTCAAGGATAAATTATGAATCTATATTGTTTCTCTCTTCACAGTATTATTTCACATCATTATTTCGCCTTTTTTCTATATCAGGAGGTGTTATTCTTAAATTCTTAAATTAAATGTGCAACAACTAAAGTATAGAGGAGTGAAAGGGTTTGGATAATAAATATACAGTTTCAGGCCTTAAAAATATTAAGTATATCTCATTTAATATTTAAATTGGCCTTCTAGTTTGACATTCGAAATTTAAATAAATGAGATGTTATATTCAAGGTATAAGTGCAAAAACTGAGATTCAGTTATATTGTGATTGACTTAAAACCATAAATTTCAAAAGTAAGAAATCAGGAGTTTAAAACAATGTCTTTCTGATTTCCTCACTTCTATTACCTCAACATCACATATCTATTCAATGGCATAGCCAGCAATAGACTTGTCAGAAAAAAAAAAAAATCCTGAAGTTTTCAACTCTGACACCTGATTAGCTCTTCATTCAATTTTTTCATGAGTCATTTATTTTGTGATTATGAAAAAGTTTTTTAAACTAATTTTATATATGATTCAGAAATTTCCTCCAAGGCTACAGAACACAAATCTATCATGATAAAATACAAAAATGTAAGAATAAAATTACACAGAAACCTTTTATTACTATTCATGTGATCTATATATTTAGGGAAACATCTACAAACCAAGAAGGCAATATCTACTTCTGGAAAGTGAAGATCCTCAGTCAGTTTTTATGTGAACTCTGGGCATTTAGTGACTGTGGAGGAAAGGCATAAAAGAGATTGTTTAAAATACTGGGTCAGATTTATTTATTTATTTTTAATTTAATTTTTTATTTAAATGTAACCGACTCCTAATAATATATTAGTTTTAAGTGTACAACACAGAGATTTCATAATTGTATACATTACATAATGATCACTGTGATAACATCTGCTACCATACAAAGTTGTTATAATATTATTGACTATATTCTCTGTGCTGTAAATTTTATTATCTTGACTCATAACTTTATTTTATAAGTGGTAGTTTTACCTCTTAATCCCCTTTACCTATTGTATTCATCCCCTCCTCCCAAGTCCCCTCCACTCTGGTAAAACCAACTTGTCTCTGTATCTGTGCATCTGTTTCTATTACATTATTTTTGTTCATTTTGTTTTGTTTTTTAGATTCTACATATAAGGGTAATCATATGGCATTTGTCTTTCTCTGTCTCAATTATTTCTCTTACCATAATAACCTCTAGGTCCACCCATGTTATCACAAATGGCAAAATTTCATTATTTATGGCTGAGTAATATTCCATTGTGTGTATATATATATATATATATATATATATATATATATATATATCACATCTTCTTTATCCATTCATCTATTAATGGACACTTTTGTTTCCATATCTTGGCTATTGTAAATAAAGCTGTAATGAACATAGGGTGCATATATCTTTTCAAATTAGAGTGTTGTTTTTTTCTGAAAAATACCCAGGAGTGGAATTGCTGAATCATAAGATAGTTCTAGTTTTAATCTTTTGAAGAAACTACAAACTGTTTTAGATAGTGGCTGCATCTTGGTGGGTGTACATCCCACCAAGAGTATACAAGTGTTCTCTTTTCTCCACTTCCTCACCAACACTTGTTATTCTTTGCATTTTTAATGATAGTCATTCTGAAACATGTTAGGTAATATCTCACTGTGTTTTTTTAATTGTAATAATGTATTTTATTTAATCCAGGATAAATGAACATGTAGTCAATATAGAAAATTATTAATAAGATATTTTACATTCTTGTTTTGTATTAAGCTTTTGAAATTTGGTCTGGATTTTATACTTATAGCACATCTCAATTTGGACTCGTCCCATACTAAGCACTCTATAGGCACATATGGCTAGCTCACTGTGGTTTTGATTTGCATTTCCCTGATGGTTAGTGATGTTGACAATTTTTCATGTGTATGTCAGCCAACTGCATGTCTTCTTGGGGAAAATTTCTATTCAGATCCTCTGAACACTTTTTAATCAGGGTGCTTGTGGATTTTTTGATGTTGAGTTATGAGTTCTTCATATATTTTGGATATTAACCCCTTATCATATATATTGTTTGCAAATATCTTCTCCCATTCAGCAGACAGTCTTTTAATTTTGTTGATAGTTTCCTTCACTGTGCAAAGCTTTTGATTTTGGTGTAATCCCATTTGTTTATTTTTGCTTTTTTAAATTTCCTTTCTGAAGAGACATTTTCCCTCCCCCTCCCCCAAAAATATGTATATTGCTAAGATCAATGTCAAAGAAATTACTGCCTAAGTTTTCTTCTGGAAGTTTTATGGTTTCAGGTCTTACATTTAAGTTTTCAGCCCATTTCAAGTTTATTTTTGTATATGATGTGAGAAAGTAGTCCAGGTTTATTCTTAGGTATGTAGCTGTCTGGTGTCCAGCACCATTTATTGAGGAGGCTGTCTTTCCCCCAGTGTATATTCTTGCATTTTGTGTCAGAAAGCAATTCACCATATAACTGTGGGTTTATTTCCAGGCTCTCTATTCTGTTCCTTTGATCTATGTGCCTGTTTTTTGTTACTAGTACCATACTGTTTTGATTACTGTAGTTTTGTAGTATACTTTAAATCAAGGAATGTGACAACTCCAGCTTTATTCTTCTTTCTCAAGCATGTTTTGATTACTCAAGTTCTTTGTGCTTCCATACAAATTTTAGAATTGTTTGTTTTAGCTCAGTGAAAAATGCCATGGACATTTTGATAGTGATTGCATGGAATCTGTAGATTACCTTGGGTAGTAAGGTCCTTTTAAAAATATCAACTCTTCCATTGAAGGAGCACTGGATATCTTTTCATTTGTTTTTTTTTCATCTTCACTTTCTTTCAACAATGTTACAGTTTTCACAGTACAGGCAGGTCTTTTACTTCCTGGTTAAATTTATTCCTAACTATTTTATTCTTTTAGATACAATTGTAAATTGGATTGTTTTCTTCATTTCTTTTTTTCTGTTAGTTTGTTTTTAGTGTATAGAATTGTAACAGATTTCTGTATATTAATTTTGTATCCTGTAATTTTACTGTTCACTTATTAGTTCTAATAGATTTTTGGTGGCATCTTTAGTATATTCTATGTATAATATCCTGTCATCTGCAAATAGTGACAGTTTTACTTCTTCCTTTCCTATTCGGATTCTTTTTTTTTTTTAGTTATTTATTTATTTATTTTTGCTGTGTTGGGTCTTCGTTTCTGTGTGAGAGCTTTCTCTAGTTGCGGAGAGCAGGGGTCACTCTTCATCGCAGTGCACAGGCCTCTCACTATCGCAGCCTCTCTTGTTGCAGAGCACAAGCTCCAGATGTGCAGGCTCAGTAGTTGTGGCTCATGGACCTAGTTGCTCCGCGGCATGTGGGATCCTCCCAGACCAGGGCTCAAACCTGTGTCCCCTGCATTAGTAGGCAGATTCTCAACCACTGCACCATGAGGGAAGCCCCCCAATTTGGATTCTTTATGAACGCTTTTGATCAATCCTACATTTTAACCCCCCCCACAAACACTTAATTTTTTTATATCATATTTTACATCTTTTTGTTTTGTGTATCATTTAACTATTTTTTTGTGCATATAAATGATTTTACTACTTTTCTTTTAGCATTTCTAATAGCTTTATAAGTGGTTGCTCTATTATCTTTACTGTTTGCCTTTACCAATGAGGCTTTTTTTTTCTTTTGTAATTCTTATATTTCTAGTTGTGGTCTTTTTTCTGTTTAAAGAAATCCCTTTAACATTTCTTGCAAAGTCATTTCAGTGGTGCTGAACTCTTTTACCTTTTGCTTGTCTGTTAACTTTTTGTCTCTCCTTCAAATCTGAATGGTAATCTTGTTGGGTAGATTATTCTCGATTGTAGGCTTTTTCCTTTCATCATTTTGAACATATTGTGCCACTCCCTCCAGATGGCAAATTTTCTGCTGAAAAGTCAGCTTAGAGTTATGGGAGTTCTTTATATGGTACTAATTGCATTTCCCTTGCTATTTTTAAGATTCTCTCTTTATCTTTTACCATTTTAATTATGATACATCTTAGTGTGAACCTCTTTGGGTTTATCTTGTTTGGGACTCTCTATGTTTCCTGGATGTGTCTGTTTTCCTTCCCAGGTTAAGGTAGTTTTCAGCCATTATTTCTTCAAATGGATTCTCTTCCCTTTTCTCTCTCTCTTCTTCTTTTGGGATTCCTATAATGTGAATGTTAGTACAATTGCTGTAGTCCCAGATTTCTCTTAATCTATCCTTACTTTCAAAAATTCTTTTTTTCTGTTCAGCTTGGGTGATTTTCACTACTTTTTGTTCCAATTTATTGGTCCATTTGTCTGTATCATCTAACCTATTGTTGATTTCTTATAATGTATTTTTTATTTCAATTATTATATTCTTCATTTCTGTTTGATTCTTCTTTATATTTTCTAACTCTTTGTTAAAATCTTCACTGTGTTCCTCCATTCTTCTCCTGAGTTCATTGAGCATCCTTATGATCATTATCTTGAACTCTTTATTCATTAGATTGCTTATCTCCATGACACATCTTCTGGGGTTTTATCTTATTCTTTATTTGGTACATATTCCTGCATCTCCTCATGTTACCTAATCCTCTGCTGTTTTTGTTATGTATTAGGTTTGTTGGTTATGTTTCCCAATCTTGGAGAAATGGCACTATGTAGGAAATGTCCTATAGGATGCAGAAGCTTACTCCCTCTGGTCACCTGAGCTATATACCCTCTTTGTGGTCTATGTGGGCCTTTATGTTATGGCAAAGCTGAGTACAGTGGGCATGCTGGCAGGCAGGGCTGGCTTCTGGCCCAGCTATCTGCTAGTCCCTGTCTTTTGCTGTGCCTGATGACTTGCTGGTATGTTGGGCCTTGTCCTAGCATGGCAGGCTCTGCAGCCTGGGGGACCTGGGCTGGTTCTTGTCCACTGGTGGTCCAGTAAGCTCTTGGAACTAATAGTCAAGAAGGAGGAATGCAAAATGGCTACCACTGGTGTTTAAGTACCTTTTGAATCCCAGTTGCCTCCTGCCTATCTAGGAGGCCCTCCTTGATCAGTAAGTGGATATGACTAAGCTTAATTCAAATTACTGCCTCTGTGCTAAGATCTTGTGAGATTTTGTCAGTGTCCTTTCATAGTGAAGTCTGTTTCCTAAAGCCTTGAACTTGCCTATCCACAAAGCTCTCTGTCCTTCAAAGCTGGATGTTCTGGGCTTATCATGCCAGTGCAGGACATCCAGGCTGGGAAGCCCAATGTTGGTTTGGACTCTGTGCTCCTTGGGGAGAACATTTGCAATTATAATTATCTTCTTATTTGTGGGTTTCCACCCTGGGGCGTTGGGTCTTGAATATACCTCATATTTGCCCTTCCTACCCATCTTGTAGTTCCTTCTTTATAGCTTTAATTTTGGAAAATATTTTCTGCCAGTCTCATCTTGTTTTCATACACAGTTGCTCTGTAAATAGTTGTAATTTTGGTGTGCCCATGAATAAGTTGATCACAGAGTCTTCCTACTCCACCATATTGGCCATATCTCACCCCTGGGTCAGATATTAAAAGTCTTCAAGGGATAACATACTTAGAGTACATTTTTGATATGAAAACAAGTGAAAAATTTATTCTGGACTTTAAAAAAGTATATATTTTTGTCTGTGTTTACACTAAAACTTTTAAGTTAAGAAGAAGAGCATGGTGAAGATGAAGAAAACTTGGTGGTTTTTCAAATTAGAAACATCCAGATAGTTGCAAAGATTTTTAGAAAGTTTCCTCTTCACTTTAGATGTCAGTTTATCTTTTCCAATGGCAGGAATAGGTAATCTCAACAGTCTCTTCCTTCTCTGAATTAATTATTTCCCTCTTTTTAAAATCAACTATCATGAAATCAAATAAATCATGTTCACCAATGCTAGTCCTGGATTACTGCAAGCAGATAATTAAGTCACCCATGCTCTACTTCATTTGCCACAGTAGTAGATAAAATTATTTTAATATTGTTCCAATACCAGACATTATACTAAATATTTTACATATTTTTTCCTACTATTATTAAAAAATACATGACTGATGTATAATTGCTAAACCCCAATTTATGGAAGAGTAATGTATGTTTTAGAAAATTTTAGCAACTAAACTTATTTTGCTGATGGTAAGAATCTCCTGGGCTTTCGTCCATAGAAATCTGACTCCCAATTTTTGTGGTGAATCTCCTAGAGTCAGCTTATTTTCTATGCATTCAATAGGGCTCTGATCTTACCCCACAGAGCCAGAAATGAAAATGGCAAGAGAACTTGCTTCAGGCTCACTTGGAAGATGGCGGAAGAGTAAGACACGGAGATCACCTTCCTCCCCACAGGTACTTCAGAAATACATCTACACGTGGAACAACTCCTACAGAACACCTACTGAACGCTGGCAGAAGATCTCAGACCACCCCAAAGGCAAGAAACTCCCCATGTATGTGGGTAGGGCAAAAGAAAAAACAGAGACAAAAGAATAAGGATGGGACCTGCACCAGTGGGAGGGAGCTGTGAAGAAGGAAAGGATTCCACACATTAGGAAGCCTTTTCCCAGGTGGAGACTGTGGGTGGTGGAGGGGAGAAGCTGTGGAGCCACAGAGGAGAGCACAGCAACAGGGGTGCAGAGGGAAAAGCGGAGAGATTCCCGCACAGAGGATCGGTGCCAACCAGCATTCACCAGCCGGAGAGGCTTGTCTGCTCACCCGACGGGGTGGGCGGGGCTGGGAGCTGAGGCTCTCAGGCTTTGCTTGGAGCACAGGGAGAGGACTGACGCTAGCAGTGTGAACACAGACTGCAGGGGGTTAATGTCTCATGGCTAGCCAGGAGGGAGTCCAGGGAAAAGACTGGACCTGCCAAAGAGGCAAAAGACTATTTCTTCCCTCTTTGTTCCTTGATGCACAAGGAGAGGGTAATAAAAGCGCTGCTTAAAGAGCTCCAGAGATGGGCGTGAGCCGAGACTAACAGCATTGTCCCCAGAGACGGGCATGAGACACTAAGGCTGCTGCTGCTGCCACCTAGAAACCTGTGTGCAAGCACAGGTCACTATCCACACCTCCCTCCCGAGGAGGCTGTGCAGCTCGCCACTGCCAGGGTCCCGAGATCCAGGGACAACTTCCCTGGGAGAATGCATGACACACCTCAGGTTGGTGCAGTGTTCTGCCAGCCTCTGCAGGCGCAGGCTCACTGCACATTGTGCCCCTCCCTCCCCCCAGCCTCAGTGAGCCAGAGCCACGAAATGAGCTGCTCCTTTAACACCATCTTGTCTGAGCGAAGAAAAGATGGTTTCTGGTGACCTACACACAGAGGCAGTGCCAAATCCAAAGCTGAGCCCCAGTAGCTGTGTGAACAAAGAAGAGAAAGAGAAATCTCTCCCAGCAGCCTCAAGAGCAGCGGATTAAATCTGCACAATCAACATGATGTACCCTGCGTCTGTGGAATACCTGAATAGACAACAAATCACCCCAAATTGAAGAGGTGGACTTTGAAGGCAAGATTTATTATTTTTCCCCTTTCCCTCTTTTTGTGAGTGTGTATGTGTATGCTTCTGTTTGAGATTTTGCCTGTATAGCTTTGCTTTCACCATTTGTCCAAAGGTTCTATCCATTTTTTTTTTACTTTTAAAACAAATTTTACTTCTTAATAATTATTTATTATTTAAATAACTTTATTTTATCTTACTTTATTTTATTTTCTTTTATCCTCTTTCTTTCTTTCTTTCTTTCTTTCTTTCTTTCTTTCTTTCTTTCTTTCTTTCTTTCTTTCTTTCTTTCTTTCTTTCTTTCTTTCTTCACTTTTTCTCCCTTTATTCAGAACCATGTGGATGAAAGGCTCTTGACGCTGCAGCCAGGAGTCAGTGCTGTGCCTCTGAGGTGGGAGAGACAACTTCAGGACACTGGTCCACAAGAGACTTCCCAGCTACACGTAATATCAAATGTAGAAAATCTCCCAGAGGTCTCCATCTCAACACCAACACCCAACTTCACTCAACGACCAGCAAGTTCCAGTGCTGGACGTACTATGACAAACAACTAGCAAAACAGGAACAAAACCCCACCCATTAGCAGAGAGGCTGCCTAAAATCATAATAAGTCCACAGACACCCCAAAACACACCACCAGACATGGACCTGCCCACCAGAAAGACAAGTCCAGCCTCATCCACCAGAACACAGGCAATAGTCCCCTCTACCAGGAATCCTACACAACACATTGAACCAATATTAGACACTGACGACAGACACCAAAAGCAACGGGAACCACGAACCTGCAGCCTGCAAAAAGGAGGCGCTAAACACAGAAAGATAAGCCAAATGAGAAGACAGAAAAACACACAGCAGATGAAGGAGCAAGATAAAAACCCACCAGACCTAACAAATGAAGAAGAAATAGGCAGTCTACCTGAAAAAGAATTCAGAATAATGATAGTAAAGATGATCCAAAATCTTGGAAATAGAATAGAGAAAATGCAAGAAACATTTAACAATGACATAGAAGATCTAAAGATGAAACAAGCAATGATGAACAACACAATAAATGAAATTAAAAATACTCTAGAAGGGATCAATAGCAGAATAACTGAGGCAGAAGAATGGATAAGTGACCTGGAAGGTAAAATAGTGAAAATAACTACTGCAGAGCAGAATAAAGAAAAAAGAATGAAAAGAACTGAGGACAGCCTCAAAGACCTCTGGGACAACATTAAACGCACCAACATTTGAATTATAGGGGTTCCAGAAGAAGAAGAGAAAAAGAAAGGGACTGAGAAAATATTTGAAGAGAGTATAGTTGAAAACTTCCCTAATATGGGAAAGGAAAGAGTTAATCAAGTCCAGGAAGCACAGAGAGTTCCATACAGGATAAATCCAAGGAGAAACACGCCAAGACACATATTAATTAAACTGTAAAAAATTAAACACAAAGAACACATATTAAAGCAGCAAGGGAAAAATAACAAATAACACACAAGGAAATCCCCATAAGGCTAATAGCTGAGCTTTCAACAGAGCTCTGAAAGCCAGAAGGGACAGGCAGGACATATTTAAAGTGATGAAGGCATAAAAACTACAAACAAGATTACTCTACCCAGGAAGTATCTCATTCAGATTTGATGGAGAAATTAAAACCTTTACAGAAAAGCAAAAGTTGAGAGAGTTCAGCACCACCAAAGAAGCTTTACAACAAATGCTAAAGGATCTTCTCTAGGCAAGAAACATAAGAGAAGGAAAAGACCTATAATAACAAACCAAAACAATTAAGAAAATGGGAATAGGAGCATACCTATCAAAAATCACCTTAAATGTAAATGGATTAAATACTCCCACCAGAAGACACAGACTGGCTGAATGGATACAAAAACAAGACCCATATATATGCTGTCTACAAGAGACCCACTTAAGACCTAGAGACACATACAGACTGAAAGTGAGGGGATGGAAAAAGATATTCTACGCAAATGGAAAATAAAATAAAGCTGGATTAGCAATTCTCACACCAGACAAAATAGACTTTAAAATAAAGAGTATTACAAGAGACAAAGAAGGACACTATATAATGATCAAGGGATCAATCCAAGAAGAAGATATAACAATTGTAAATATTTATGCACCCAACAAAGAAGCACCTCAATACATAAGGCAAATGCTAACAGCCATGAAAAGGGTAATCAACAGTAACACATTTACAGTAGGGGACTTTAACATCCCACTTTCACCCATGGACATATCAACCAAAATGAAAATAAATAAGGAAACACAAGCTTTAAATGATACATTAAACAAGATGGCCTTAATTGATATTTATAGGACATTCTATCCAGAAACAACAGATTACACATTTTTCTCAAGTGCTTATGGAACATTCTCCAGGATAGATCATATCTTGGGTCACAAATCAAGCCTTGGTAAATTTAAGAAAATTAAAATTCTATCAAGTATCTTTTCTGACCACAACACTATGAGACTAGATATCAATTACAGGAAAAGATCTGTAAAAACTACAAACACATGGATGCTAAACAATACATTACTTAATCATAAAGTGATCAATGAAGAAATCAAAGAGGAAATTTAAAAATACCTAGAAGCAAATACAATGGAGACACGATGACCCAAATCCTATCAGATGCAGCAAAAACTGTTCAAACAGGGAAGTTTATAGCAAGACAATCCTACTTCAAGAAGCAGGAAACATCTCAAATAAACAACCTAACCTTGCACCTAAAGAAGTTAGAGAAAGAAGAATTTTAAAAAAACCCAAAGTTAGCAGAAGGAAAGAAATCATTAAAATCAGATCAGAAATAAATGAAAAAGAAATGAAGGAAACAACAGCAAAGATCATTAAAACTAAAAGCTGGTTCTTTGAGAAGATAAACAAAATTGATAAACCATTAGCCAGACTCATCAAGAAAAAAAGGGAGAAGACTCAAATCAATAGAATTAGAAATGAAAAATGAGAAGTAACAACTGACACTGCAGTAACAAAAAAGATCATGAGAGATTACTACAAACAACTTTATGCCAATAAAATGGACAACCTGGAAGAAATGGGCAAATTCTTAGAAAAGCACAACTTACAGACTGAATCAGGAAGAAAAGGAAATATGAAGAGACTAATCACAAGCATTTAAATTGAAACTGTGATTAAACATCTTCCAACAAACAAAGGCCCAGGGCCAGATGGCTTCTCAGGAGAATTCTATCAAACATTTGGAGAAGAGCTAACACCTATCCTTCTTAAACTCTTCCAAAATATAGCAGAGGGAGGAACACTCCAAAACTCATTCTACGAGGCTACCATCATCCTGATACCAAAACCAGACAAGGATGTCACAAAGCATGAAAACTACAGGCCAATAACATTGATGAACATCGATGCAAAAATCCTCAACAAAATATGAGCAAACAGAATCCAACAGCACATTAAAAGGATCATACACCATGGTCAAATGGAGTTTATTGCAGGAATGCAAGTATTCTTCAAAGTATGTAAATCAATCAACGTGATACACCATATTAACAAATTGAAGGAGAAAACCCATATGATCATCTCAGTAGATGCAGAGAAAGCTTTCAAAAAAATTCAACACCAATTTATGATAAAAACCCTGCAGAAAGTAGGCATAGAGGGAACTTTCTTCAACATAATAAAGGCCATATATGACAAAACCACAGCCAACATCGTCCTCAATGGTGAAAAACTGAAAGCATTTCCACTAAGAACAAGACAAGGTTACCCACTCTCACCATTCTTATTCTACATAGTTTTGGAAGTTTTGGTCACAGCAATCACAGAAGAAAAGGAAATAAAAGGAATCCAAATCAGAAAAGAAGTAAAGCTGTTACTGTTTGCAGATGACATGATACTATACATAGAGAATCCTAAAGATGCTACCAGAAAACTACTAGAGCTAATCAATGAATTTGGTAAAGTAGCAGGATACAAAATTAATGCACAGAAATCATTGGCATTCCTATACACTAATGATGAAAAATCTGAAAGTGAAATCAAGGAAACACTCCCATTTACCACTGCAACAAAAAGAATAAAATATCTAGGGATAAACCCACCTAAGGGGAAAAAAGACCTGTATGCAGAAAATTATGAGACACTGATGAAAGAAATTAAAGATAATGCAAATAGATGGAGAGATATACCATGTTCTTGGATTGGAAGAATCAACATTGTGAAAATGACTCTACTACCCAAAACAATCTACAGATTCAATGCAATCCCTATCAAACTACCACTGGCATTTTTTGCAGAACTAGAACAAAAAATTTCACAATTTGTATAGAAACACAGAAGACCCCGAGTAGCCAAAGCAATCTTGAGAACAAAAAATGGAGCTGTAGGAATCAGGCTCCCTGACTTCAGACTATACTACAAAGCTACAGTAATCAAGACAGTATGGTACTGGCACAAAAACAGAAATATAGAACAATGGACAGGATAGAGAGACCAGAGATAAACCCATGCAAGTTTTGTCACCTAATCTTTGATAAAGGGGCAGGAATGTACAGTGGAGAAAGACAGCCTCCTCAATAAGTGGTGCTGGGTAAACTGGACAGGTACATGTAAAAGTATGAGATTAGATCTCTTGCTAACACCATACACAAAAATAAGCTCAAAATGTATTAAAGACCTAAATGTAAGGCCAGAAAGTATCAAACTCTCAGAGGAAAACATAGGCAGAACACTCTATGACATAAATCACAGCAAGATTGTGTTTGACCCACCTCCTAGAGAAATGTAAATAGAAACATAAATAAACAAATGGGACCTAATGAAAGTCAAAACTTTTGCACAGCAAAGGAAACCATAAACAAGACCAAAAGATAGCCCTGAGAATGGGAGAATATATTTGCAAATGAAGCAACTGACAAAGGATAAATCTCCAAAATTCACAAGCAGCTCATGCAGCTCAATAACAAAAAAACAAACAACCCAATCCAAAAATGGGCAGAAGACCTAAATAGACATTTCTCCAAAGAAGATATACAGATTGCCAACAAACACATGAAAGAATGCTCAACATCATTAATCATTAGAGAAATGCAAGTCAAAACTACAATGAGATATCATCTCACACTGGTCAGAATGGTCATCATCAAAAAATCTACAAACAATAAATGCTGGAGAGTGTGTGGAGAAAAGGGAACACTCTTGCACTGCTGGTGGGAATGTGAATTGGTACAGCCACTATGGAGAACAGTATGGAGGTCCCTTAAAAACTACAAATAGAACTACCATACGACCCATCAATCCCACTACTGGGCACATACCCTGAGAAAACCATAATTCAAAAAGAGTCATGTACCAAAATGTTCATTGCAGCTCTATTTACAAGAGCCAGGAGATGGAAACAACCTGTGTCCATCATCAGATGAATGGTTGAAGAAGATGTGGCACATATATACAGTGGAATATTACTCAGCCATATAAAGAAACGAAATTGAGTTATTTGTAGTGAGGTGCATGGATCTAGAGTCTGTCATACAGAATGAAGTAAGTCAGAAAGAGAAAGACAAATACTGTATGCTAACATGTATATATGGAATCTAAGAAAAAATAAATGTCATGAGGAACCTAGGGGTAAGACAGGAATAAAGACACAGACCTACTAGACAATGGACTTGAGTATTTGAGGAGGAGGAAGGGTAAGCTGTGGCAAAGTGAGAGAGTGTCATGGACATATATACACTACCAAACGTAAAATAGATAGCTAGTGGGAAGCAGTCGCATAGCACAGGGAGATCAGCTTGGTGCTTTGTGACCACCTAGAGGGGTGGTATAAGGAGGGTGGGTGGGAGGGAGATGCAAGAGGTAAGGGATATGGGAACATATGTATATGTATAACTGATTCACTTTGTTATAAAGCAATTATACTCCAATAAAGATGTAAAAGAAATAAAAAAAATTAAAAAAGAGAACTTTCTTCAAAGCTAGACACATCTGGGTTTCAATTACATGTCTGTTATTTAAATAACTTAAATAACATATTTTCACATGTATGAGATAGAAAATTACATTCTACTGTGTAAGGTTTCTTGGGGGCCAGTTGGGGAATTAATGACATAATATATAAAATATTAGTTACAGTAACTAAGGCAAAATAGATACACTGTATACTGGTAGCAAAAGGGAGTGAGTTCATGTTGTCACCTATGTTGCTTAAAATTACCTATTAGTACCTTAACAATTTTGTGGGACACAGATGCTTTTTCAAAGAAACATTGAATTTCAAATGTCAAAGTTAGAGAGGTATTATTTTGCCTGGCCCACCATAGTGTGATACAGTATAAATATTATTTTAAAATGATAATTTTCATTTTGTCTGTTAGCTGTTTAATTGAGAAAATATGCTCAGCTCCTTCATTCAATAGAATAATAGCTATATTACTGAATCATTATGGATCAAGATGTTTATATAATAAGAAAATTACACTAAACTCAAACTGATTGCAACCCTTTCATCATCTACCACAAACTGAGAGACAGAAGTGCTGTTTGAATTCATAAACCTAGAAAATCCTTCTAATTTTATGTAAAAAAAAAAAATATATATATATATATGGGGTTAGTGAATAAATATACACACTGAAGATAATGAATAAATTGGTTTGAGCTTTAAGGGAAGAGACTCTTCAGGCCAATTTTGATTACTCTGTATTTTTATGTTTATATGCATGGTATTTAGGAGACATTTTTAACGTTTCTACTCAACATAAGAAGTTTTTATGAATATAATTAAATACACAATAATCTTAATTATTTGCATGGAATGCAAATTATAGTCTGAAGCAGTTCAAATCAATGTACTTTTGGAAAAGTCATAAAGAGAATCAACATTAAACTATATTTGCTTTCAATTAAGAATGCGTATCTTTCTTAGAGCTGATCATTTGAAAATATAATTTGCAAACTAACTGTAAATTGCAAAGTCATCCTCCAATTACACTGATTCTTAGTCCTTATTTTTTTGCATTAATTTTAACGTTTCATCTCTAGATGGTGCTCTAGACCTGCATTGCAGCCAGGCATGTTACTGTCAGTATAAAAAACAAAAGCCAAAAAAAGTAAAAAGCAATCTTATAACCAAATCAATTAAGTTAGAAAAATTCTTGGAACTTTTGCTTTAGGCCAGAAAAGTATATGTTGCAAGGTGATTAAGTCCATGACAAAGATGTTGAGTGCTGTTCTTCTTAGGATTAGGAAAACAACATCTGTAGGGAAATACTTTAAATCTAGTTAGAAAATTTAAAATTGATATTTCTCCAACTAACTTATATTCCTTGTTTAACATCTATGTATTGTAGTTTTAAATCCTTGGTAGAAGAAGAAACAATTATACTCAAATAAATTATTTAACAAATTATTATTTAACGATTATTTAACAAATCAACTTATTCAAGTCTTTTACAGTATCTTGGGAATAAAGCCATATTCAAATGAATAGATAAAAGCATTTAATTGAGGTTTTATTTAACTATCAGTAACTGGCAAAATATGGCCTGAAAGACAAATCCAGCTTTCTGCCTTTTTTTGTGTGTTCCATGAGCTAAGAATAGTTCTGAAATGTTTAATTTTGATTTTAAATTTTTTTAAAAAAAGTATATTTTGAGACACATGGAAATTCACAAGAAATTTGAATTATAATATTTATAAATAAATTTTTATTGGAACATAGCAATGTTCACTTAAGCATTGTCTACAGCTGTTATTGTCAGAGTCTAATACTGTGACAGAGACCATATGGCCCTCAAAGCCTAAAATATTTACTATCTGGCCTTTTACAGAAAATGATTGGTCAATTCTGGACTAAATGAAAGTTGCAGACTGTGGCATGATCTAGTTATCTGGTAACATTGTTATCAGGAATACAGTCAAATAAACAGATAAACTGAGCTACAACCTCCTACCTTAG
Source organism: Lagenorhynchus albirostris (assembly GCF_949774975.1). Taxonomy (NCBI): domain Eukaryota; kingdom Metazoa; phylum Chordata; class Mammalia; order Artiodactyla; family Delphinidae; genus Lagenorhynchus; species Lagenorhynchus albirostris. The sequence continues at coordinate 41,123,701 of NC_083112.1, read as the reverse complement.
ATTAAAATAACACAGCCAAGTCAATAGAAAATATCTATAATTGTTAAATTTAGAGTTTAACAGAATCTCTCACTTAAGGAAATTCTGAATCTTATATCTACCCAGGAACAAAATACTATATTAAAAGATTAAAAATTCATCTAAAGTCATAATTTGGCATCATGTAGCCAAGACAACTCTAATGCAAACTTGATAGAATATTAATTAATTTAAATGAGTTATCAATCTGCTATCTGGACTATATTCTATAGGTTTCCCCAATGTGACATTTGCATATTAACGAGAATTGTGACTCTCTTAAGTATGTTAATTTCCATGAGTTGTTCCAACCAAGTATTTCTTTTGAAAGAATCATGGGAATATGGTTTATGCTGTTACAATTTAGTGCCTTACCATCCCCCTCTTTTAAAATCCCTGTAGCCTTTGTAAATAAAAAGAATTTGTTGGAAGGACACTTAGTCATTTCATGTAATAGAAATGGAAATGAATGGAAAGATCAACATTATTCTCCCAATGCCATTATCTCTACTTGTCAGGTATGTGCTCTCTTATAGTGTAAATAAACAAAATTTAGGAGTGGTTAAAACATTAGAAACACTGAGTAGAAAATGTAATATCAAAAGAAAACATACTCTATTCCCAGCATATCCTTTGTAAAATGAGGTCTGGGTAGTACAGTGAATGGTGAAGCAATTATAGGAATAACTAAGACATTCTAATTGTCATAGTCTCAATTCACCACTCCATTTTGTTAAAACAGGTCAGTATATTGGCATTTAAATTGTCTAAATTATAGAAGCACCAACTGGAAATTATGACAATAGACATTAAACTATTGAGACTCCTTTGATTTGTTCATCTCTTCAACATATAGTATTTTTTTTGAAACAGATTTTGGAAGCTACATCTAGTGCCATTTGGTTTGTGGTAGAATTCTACTAGAAGTAGAAATTCTATTCCTATTACTAATATGATTTATATTAGAGTAATATATAGAAATATTTGTAATAAATAAAAATTATTAACTCAGCTCATTTCTAGATTATGTAAATAATCAGAACACAAGACTTCTATTCAGGATATTTTCTCTGGCTAAATGGCCGATTCAGGTTGCCACACATTCAATGTGATTGACTAAGTAGTAATTAATTGGCAATTAACATAGACCATAACACAAACAACCATGAACTAATTTGATGAGTGAGTACAGAAATGACCACAAATCTGAACAACATGTTATCAAGTAGAAATGTATGACTATCCTATTGTAAGCATTCTATTAATCTATACTCATACAAAAATGTATCCTGTAATATTTTCATGAGTTTTTTTAATGCATTTTTTATTATGTAGTTCTGATTAAACTCCTTGACATTATGAAAAGGAAAGTCCAATTCCTTTTTCTTATAACAGCATTTCTAGTAGATGAACCTAAGGTAATACATTTTCCTGATTTTTCTCTTTCCTAGAGTAAAAACCTCAATTTCTAGGTCAATTTCTATCATATCATGATTTCTTTTACCATTCTCATTATCTACTGTACAAATTCTAGTTTGTCTATGTCTCTTTTAATATGTGGTGCCTAGGAATTAAAGTACAGAAGGGTTATCAACATCTCATTTTAGATACTATAATTCTATTAATACCATATCTTGGCAGCTACATTATACTTTGTCTTCCCTTTAGTGCCAACTAAATTCCCAAACTATGCTTCATGCTTGCTTCAACTAAATTCTTACTTTCATGTCCTCATTTCTGCATTATTTTCAGTATAAAAGCAAGTGATAAAAGTGATCTCTAATAAAATATGTTGCAGATATTTTATGTACTCTTTGAACATGTTTCTAAGTGACTTTATTTTGTAATGCACTGGGCAAAATCACTCCTGAAAGCATTCTGTATTTTACTTAACTATAATAACCTCAAACTATGTAGCAACTATTGTGTTCATTTCAAGTACAAAACACAATTAACAATCCACATGCAAAGAGTGAAATTGTACCCTTATCTACATCATACTAAAAATTAACTCAAATGGATTAAAGCCTTAAATATAACACCTGAAACTATAAAACACCTAGAAAAAATTAGGAAGAAAGTTTCACAACATTGGTTTTGTCAATAATTTCTTGAATATGACATCAAAAGCATGGGCCACAAAAGCAAAAATAGACAATTGGGACTCATGAAAGAGAAAGTCCTGTGCAACAAATGCAACACTCAACAGAGTGAAAAGGTAATCTACAGAATGAGAGAAAATATTTTCAAGCCATAAATCTGATAAGGGGATAATATCAATAGTTTGATAAAATTATTTTTATCAATGATTTGAAATCATTTGATTTTTATCAGTTGATTTTTATAAATTTTATTAAATATCAATATTATGATTTTAATACAATCAATAGTTTGATTTTCAAAAATGAAAAGAACTTAAAAAGACATTTCTCCAATGAAAGCAAACAAATGGCCAACAAGTATATAAAAAGATGCTCACCATCACTAATCATCACAGAAATGAGGTCAAAACCACAATGAGATATCACCTCACACCTTTTGGGATGGCCATGGTAAAACAAAAAATAATAAACAAACAAACAAAAAACAGAAAATAAGCATTGGTAAGGATGTGGAGAAATTGGAAATGTTGGTGAGAATGTAAAATGGTGCAGCTGCTACTAAAAACAGTGTAAGTTTCCTCAAATAATTAAAAATAGAGTTAACATATGGTACTGCAATCCCATTACTGGGTACTTATCCAGAAGAATTTAAAACAAGATCTCAAAAGATATTTGCACTTTCATGTTCATTCTGGCATTCTTCACATTAATCAAGAGGTTGAAACAACATAAATTGCCATGAACAGATGAATAAATAAAGGAGATGAGATATATACATACAATAGAATATGATCCAGCCTTTAATAAGAAGAAAATCTTGTCATATACTACAACATGGATGGAATTTGAGAACATGATAAAGAAATAATCCAGTCACAGAAGGACTAATACTGTATGATTCCATTTATGTTGAGATATCTAAATTAGGCAAACTCATAGAAAGAGTGGAAAGTAAAATGGCAGTTTCCAGGGGCTGGGGAGAAAGGGGAATAGGGAATAGTGAATGTTTAATGGGAATAAATTTGCAGTTATGAACATGAAATCTTTTTCGAGATCTGCTGTGCCATATGTGCATATAGTTTATAATACTGTACAGTACACATACAAAATTGTGTTAAGAGGATAGATTTCACATTATGTGTTTTTACATAAATAAATAAATAAATAAACAAATGAAACATTTGGAGAAACTAAGGGAAGTCGAGATTTTGCTTTACAAAATTTGACAAATAAGTCTTAATTTAAAAGGTAAATGAAATATGCCTAATTAGTCTCCCTAAAATTGTACTCAAATGATTTGATGCAACTTTCAATAGAGTAACTTAAAGTGTGAAATCTTTCAAATAGAATAGATAAGATATTAGGAAAACAAGCTTCAATCTTAACATGTCAAATTACTACCTGTGAAACAGTGTACAAATTATTTAACTTCTAGCTTTCTCCTGTCAAATGAGCCAGAAGGATACTGCCTTACTTGCCATTTCCCAGATAATCATGTCCTTCTCTAGTCCCTAAAATTTGTCACACTACCCTTTCTCCCTGAACTCTTATTCCCAACTCTCCTTAAAATATTTTATCTTATCCTTCAAGTCCTCCCATGATAATTTTCACATGTGCCCTCTGTAACATATACAAGCATAATGATTCTATGATTCCTATGATGTTAATTTCAAAGACAAGTGAACTCTGAGTAAAAGAAAAAAGAAAATATGATATACATCTTGGTTGACAGATATTTGTATAGTGATCTTCTGTAGTCTTTATAGTTCAGCTCTCCAAGACAAACTTTCACAAAATACTTTACTACTGCTCTGCACACAAAACTTTCCAAGTATTTATCATTTGCATAGTATTTATGCCTTGTTATACATCTTAAGAATTCTTAACCCCAAGTCAACTAGATATTAGATGTAGAATTATAAGATGAGTAACAAAATTCATTAGTCTTGCCTGGTTTTTAAATGTGCCTTTAATATCCCATTTTAGAGGTAATTTCACATACCCTAAGTGAATACATATAATATATGAATTGTAGGGTTACTAATTCAGGTTAATTAAATACATGGCAATTTTGTTCTGGTTTTATTTTATTTTATTTTGATATTCAAAGTATTTTATGACTTTAGGTGTGTCAGCTGTGAAGTATTGGCTAAGAGAAAAAGCACTGTACTCATTGCCAGCAGTCTGGGTTCTGGACCTAAATCAGCTGATCACTAGCTGAAAAATCTTAATAAAGATTCCCCTGATAGCTTTATTCTGAATCAAGAACCCCATTCCACTTTTTGATAATTCTATACTTTAGTTTCCTTGTGTGAAAAATGAGTTTATTGAATTAGACCATTCCTAAAGTATAGTGAGTTTACGTAAGAATGATTATGTACTTTATTCAGAATTCCCCATGGGCAATTTTTATTTGATCACTTAAGATTAAATAACAAAATGTAAACAGAATAACTATTAACTAAAATGAAATCATTGAAATGTGTAACAAATAATGAAGCCTAAAAGCAAAAGTATCTTCTGTAGTAGAAAAAAAGCTGTTTGTTTTCAATTTAATAAAAGTAATGGAATACTTTTTAATCCTATGCTAATAAATTGAAAATTAATTCTGTATATTTCATGGGTATAATAAGTTATTTAATGTACAAACTTGGTTTGAATGAAGTTTCCTCCATTTTTACAGCACCTGGTAGTATAAAGCACTCTTGCCTGGATGCAATTACATTAGTTCCCCGTGATTACACTGAGGGGTATGGAGGGAGATGGAAGGGAGTCAAGGAGCTGGTTTAGACTGAGTGAGAACTGGTTCAGTGCCTGACACTTTAGCAATAGGTGTGGTTTTAGCTCTCTCCACCCAAGAGAAAACCACAGCTGTGAGAGCCTAACACTTTCCCAAGAGTGCAAATTAAAAAACTGGAGGAGTTTGCTTTGTTTAAAATTAGGCATTCAGACCCCATGTTCTGTTTCTTCCTCTAAAAGATATTGGATCTCACATGCACATGTAATTCTAATTCCATTCCTGTAGCTCAAATAATTTGAAATTATTTTTGGAACAAGAGGAAAAAATACATTCCTCATCAATAACTAATGTTCCAAGGTCTTATTTTAAATAATTTACAATATAGGAACAAACAGCAAATGTCTGCTTCCATTTAAAACATTGTTTTAAATGAGGTGATGGGGACATATCACATGTAAAACAATTACTTAATATAGTTCTTAAAATGTAATTCCTGATGCATTTCAGAACAGAATATGATTTAATTTGCTGAAAACACTGGGTCTGGGCTTCCCTGGTGGTGCAGTGGTTGAGAATCTGCCTGTCAATGCAGGGGACACTGGTTCGAACCCTGGTCTGGGAAGATCCCACATGCCACGGAGCAACTGGGCCCGTGAGCCACAACTACTGAGCCTGCATGTCTGGAGCCTGTGCTCTGCAACAAGAGAGGTCACGATAGTGAGAGGCCCGTGCACCGCGATGAAGAGTGGCCCCCGCTTGCCGCAACTAGAGAGAGCCCTCGCAGAGAAACGAGGTCTCAACACAACCAAAAATAAATAAATTAATTAATTAAAAAAAACTATTAAATACACGTAGTTTATTGAGGACGTGTGTGAAAGTACTGAGAGGTATATCCTTAAAAACAAAACAAAAAAAACACTGGGTCTACCACTTGTTATTCTTACTAAAGAGAAATATAAATATATCTCTGAGGAGCATGACCAAAAATTTGACATACTGTCAGGGACTATCATTTTCACCCCAAATATGAGCAGTTTCTCCAGTGATTTTGATTGGCATTTTGAAATGTGCTTGTGAATAAAACAGAAAGAAAATGGCATTACTCACATTCAAATGCCCACACAAAGGTAATAATGGAAGCAATGTTTTATGGGTCATTGGGGAAGGCAATGCCATCTGAATGTTTGTTCCTGAGGATAAGAGTAGAGTTTTATTCTTCTGCATCATGCACCAGACTAGAGGAAGCTGATGGATAATGATTGATTTAATACAAAAAGGCTGAGCCACAGAGTGTGGAAGACATAGGAAAACAAACAAACAAACAAAAAAACAAAAACCCAACTGAACAGGAGTTAGTTATTCTAAATTCGTGGGTATTATAATAAATTCAAAGTCCCAGAATCCTGAACTCAGTCCTGAGACTACATCTATAACTTTATCCCCTCTCATGACTGTAGGTGTAAAAAGATAATGGAATTATAGAGTCAAAGCAGACAAAATTTTAAGAGAGACAAGGTGTATTTTTATACCCCATGAGTAGAATAAGTATTTTCCCCTAAACTTTCTAAAACCAATAGTTGTCCGTTTACTAGTGAAGGGAATTCCTCAACCTTGCTCAAAATCACACAGTCTGTGTTGGCAAGCAGTAATCAGAAACAAAGTGCCCCTTTGAAGCAATGTTTTCAAGAAGGCTTAAATTTGAGAGGTGGCGTGGTAGATAGGATCATTCTGTTTCTTACTGTTCTCCCAACCTCTGAAAACTGCCTCCGAGCCCCCTTCCTTATCAGTAGTAAACCAAATTTACTTATAAATCCTTCTGTATCTCAGAGGTCACTTGGAAAAATTATTTCTTTCAATTTTCATGTACAGAGTACAAAAACAAGATAAGCCAATATGTGTGCATAATATGTATGCATCACAGTTATTATATGATGGTCAACTATACATTTACTAAGAAATGGAGGAGGAATTATACATAATCTTATATAAGCATATAGTTAACAATAGTCTAAGTTTAGTAAATATTGTGTGTACATCACTGGGAGGAAAAGAGTATTTAGCACAATAATTATTTAGAGCATAAGAAGGAATTTGTTAGATGATACTTCCCCCATCAATAAACACGTGCACACACAAACATACAGAAATGATTTTATGAGATAAAATACTTTTATGGGATTTTAAAATTTGATGATGTGGTATGTTCATTCCACTTAAGAGTTAAGGCCCACAATTGCATAATACTCTTGCTCAACCTTTGTATGTGGGGCTTCCATTTGAACTATTAATGCATTAATTATCAGTCACTTTGAATTATACATTTCATGCTTTCAATAGACAAGTGTTTACAGTCCAATTTTTATGCCTTTGAGCAGAACTTCTGGAAACAGAGAAGATACCCAAATAAAACTATAAAACTAAGGAAGATGGACCAAGATATAAAAACTCAGTCAAATAAAAAAGCAGACAAAAATTATTTCTTGTACCAAGCTATAGTTAATTTTATATTCTCATATTTTTGTCTAATAAAGAAGTATCCACAATGGTAAGATGAATTTGGCTTAGCTTCATGCTGTATGGAAATTTAGAGTGGGCTGAATGGAACGCAGAAAAATAGGCTGTTTGAAAGGATAGCATAAAAGGCAGGATTGTATATTTCTTTGGCTGGAGAATATGTGGTTATCACTGTCACACCAGGGTGTACTTAAAATACCAATTTTTACAATATTGTGTAATCTGTGCCATTATGCTTATTTTATCTGTCTTGGTTTTTGTTTGTTTTGTTTTCAGAAAATTAGAATGATCATTCTAAGAGAATCAGCAGTATGACAATAAAAATGTGACCCATCTAAATGTGTCACTTTGTTTTTGAAATGACATATTTTACTTTTTTTCTCCTGAAGTAGTATTAACACTACATTCAGTTAAGTAAGTAAACTGGTAGTAACTTTACTAACATTTTTGAAATACTGAATGATATTTTTATTAACCCTCACCCTGATCTTCTCTACTCTAGATTAAACAATTGAAAGCTGTGCTAGTCTTTGACAGACATTACATTTCCTGTTTTAAAGTTTGTTTCCAGTACTTTTACAATTTCACTACAACCTCCTTAAAGAAGTAAAAAGATTTTGTTCAAAGATATACTGTGCATGATTCTAAACTCTTTGTTTTACTTTATTAAGACGTCAGAAATTTGAGAAAACTTTGACCAGACTAGGGAGTTTTGGGCATTTATTTAGAGTAACTGCTTCATTAAATATTTTTCAATTCAAGAACAAAATATTTTCTTTCTTTTATTTTTTTGGGTTGAGTTAATCAGAGACAAGTATAACATCTTGATTATACCTATCTACACACTACTCTTTAGCATAGCTATAAAGAAAAAGCAAGAAACAATTACATTGAGAGAGACAAAATGAAATAAAAGACAGAATTCCAGAGATATCAAAGTTGAGAGGTCATGAAGACAATAGCACTAAGTGTACAAAACATAGAGGATCGGCAAAAGCCCATGCTTTTTTTTTTTTAACTTGAAAACCCCCAAAACTGGAAAACTTGTTGGCTAGGCTTTTATTATTTTAATCTTCAATTTCTTCAGCTGTTCATTTATAGCTCTCATATGATACAAAAGGTGCAAATTTGTGCCAGGTTTACCTTGTACCTGTTCAAATGGAAATTACTGACCAAATGTAATTTCCTATTTTGCATGCTTAAGTGGCTTCCATTCTTCCTTAGCAAGACAGATGTAAACCATTTCACTTATTTTATATAATATTCAACCAAACACAATGAATACAAATAAAGAGTCCTTACACTTTAAAGGTTCACATCCCAGGGAGGCATATAGATAAAGTAATAATAAGAACAACAACAAAATAACAATAATAATACTGATACATAATGGGATAATAAAAAAAAGCTGTAGAGGCATTATTTCTCATTGAACCTAGACCAAGACCAAAGAGCTCACTAATTTTCCCTAAATTTTATCTATTTCTAAAAGCGCTGTCTCACTTTCATAAAGAATGCCCATTTGTTGGACACACTGTGAGTGTGTTTTATAGAAAGTACCTGTGAGAATAACAAGGTTCATTGGAAGAAAACTTTGGGGTAATTTAGAAAGGAGGACTTGTAGATGATTAAGGAGAAAAGTTTATAATACATAGCCAGATATCGGTAATTGACTCAAATTTGTTTGTTTGTTTGCCTGTTTAATTGTTACTGTTCCTGAGCAACAGAGAGTTAAACATTTCTGGATTCCTGATGCCAGCAGATATTTTTGAAGGTTAATATTTCATTTTGTTCCTTCTTCATTATATCTATTTCACTATTATTTGTGAACAACAAAACCTCCCATTCCACCAGCTCTTCTAAAACTTGGCCTTGACACTGTTCCCATTGAGCATGTGTATTTGCAGTGGGGAGGAGAATGTTATAGGTCCCTCTTCTTGAATCTAGATAAGTCTGTGATTCATTCACGTGTAATTGAATGCTGCAGAAGTGACGCTGCATGACTTCTGAGGTGAGGCCATTCCAGATGGTGCACATTCTCTCCAGTTAGTTGAACACCTATACTTGGAGCCTTGAGCAAAGGAGCTAGTGTCCTGAAGTGTCAATTCTCTAAGGAAGCTTCCACAAGCTCAAGCTGAGAGAACACATGTAGAGGCCTTGAAATTCCATAGAGAGATGTTTTAGCTACTCACGAGCTGCTCCAGCCCCCTTCTCTTTCAGTTCTGACCACAGCCTAACTGCAACAACCTGAGACATGTGGAAGTTATACCCGTGAGTTGAATCTTTCCGGAATTCCTGACCTACAAATGGTTGCTGTTTTAAGCCCCTATATTTGGGGATGATTTGCAACACAGAAATAGCCATCCATAACAGATTTAATATTTATAAATGGGACTTCAGCAGAATGGAGAGGTCTAATGCCAGGATAGTGATAAAGTGAGTTCGTATTTTTAACTTCTCACCATTTTAACATTTTTATTTTAATATGTTTATTTACTTTTGACCAATAGTTTTGTTTCTGTGATGAAATTTAAACTATTCAACTGTTAGATTTAATTTGATTTTAAAGAATGACAAAATATATCATGCATTGACTTTACATTTTTCTTTATTTTTGGATCATTATGGTGTCAGGGCTTAGGATGCATTAAGTGAGGTATGATACTCTTATAGTATACTGCCTAATATACTAAGATATTAATTTATCAAAAAGGAAAATAAACGTATTTACTGAAAGCCAAAATAACAGATTTTATACGAAGATATAAGATGAAAATGATACTATGGGTCTTCATAGACCTCATAGTCATTTCCAAGAAAAAACCTTTTTATATATATATAATTATATATTATAAATTAATGATATACTATATATAATATATTAATATATTACATATATTATATATCATATGTAATATGTTATGCATTGTAAACATATACTATGTTATTACATATTATTGTATACTATATATAATATATTGTATACATTAGTATTATATATAATACATATTTATATATATGTATATAAGATATATATGTATTATAAAAATTCAAGTAAGTTTTTTTTAACATCTTTATTGTAGTATAATTGCTTTACAATAGTGTGTTATTTTCTGCTTTATAACAAAGTGAATCAGCTATACATATACATATATCCCTATATCTCCTCTCTCTTGCGTCTCCCTCCCATCCTCCATATTCCACCCCTCTAGGTGGTCGCAAAGCACCGAGCTGATTTCCCTGTGCTATGCGGCTGCTTCCCACTAGCTATCTATTTTACATTTAGTAGTATATATACGTCCATGTCACTCTCTCACTTCGTCCTAGCTTACCCTTTCCCCTCCTCATGTCCTCAAGTCCATTCTCTATATCTGCATCTTTATTCCTGTCATTCTCCGAGGTTCCTCAGAACCATTTCTTTTTTTTTTTTTTAGATTCCATATATATGTGTTAGCATACGGTATTTGCTTTTCTCTTTCTGACTTACTTCACTCTGTATGACAGACTCTAAGTCCATCCACCTCACTACAAATAACTCAATTTCATTTCTTTTTATGACTGAGTAATATTCCATTGTATATATGTGTCACAACTTCTTTATCCATTCATCTGTTGATGGACAGTTAAGTTGCTTCCATGTCCTGGCTATTGTAAATAGAGCTTCAATGAACATTGTGGTACATGACTCTTTTTGAATTATGGTTTTCTCAGGGTATATACCCAGTCAAGTAAGTTTTAACATAGAAAATAAATGCAGAGGATTCACAGAGCAGAGGAGATTTGTGGGGAAGGTTGTTAGTGTGAGGAAACTTGTAGAGCCACAGGAGAGAAAGCATGACTCTTTTACAAATCAGTGTCAGAGTAGAACAAGATTAAAAGAGTTCAGAAAGAGTTGTCAAGAGTTTGAGGACAAACTTCATCTATTTTACAAATTTTTCTAGAGCTGGTTCCTCATTTCCTGATGGTCTTGATTTTAACTGTTATTGAAATTTATAGTAACACACAGTGTCCAATTTACATGAATTTTCATTAATTTATTTGCTTTAACTTTACCATTTGAAGTCATGCATATTTAGCTTGATATTTCATGTTCAGCCAAGCCCAAGTGAACTTCCAAGTTAAACGTAAAATTGGTGAGCTTCAGCCAACTCTTTTGGGTTCGCAGGTTTTGACAGGTTTTGTCATATTTTACAAAGAAACCTGGTGAGGAACTCAAAAGTAATCATAAAACCCTATGAATTCTCAAGAATTTGCTATAAAAACTGGATGGCTAAACTAAATTGAAATAGTGAACCTAGGTCTCATCTAATTCAGAAACAATGCAATATGTCATTTAGAAACCTAAGCAGGTTCTAGACAAATTTGACTTTTTTCTAGAATTGAACTCCCAAATAGCTGAGTTTGCATGCTATTGGATTTGAAATGAAATCTCCTTTTGACATTTGTTGAGACTAAAAGTATGAATTTTTCAAAGTTACGAGAAGAGAAAAAGAAGTATTTCTTAATTGCCTTATTAAATATGAAAGGAAACTTCAAGAACGTTTGAACAAGGGATTAAAACTTGTTATTATTGGAGTAAAGATAACCAAATATTCTTTGATACTCTTCTCTTCAAAAGCTGGTTTCTATTTCTCTACTAACAGAGTACCATGGAAGTAATGCTATACCAGTTCTCGTAGGTCTAGCCTTTACAACAACTGGCAGGTCCTGTGTCCTATATTTTGGAAGATTTATTTTTAGAGCCTTGGACTCTTATGAAAGTATTTCACTATTGAGGGACCACTAGTCCTAAAAGAAGGTTGTACTTAAGCTAGTCTTCCAGAGGCCCCTGCCAATGTAAGAATAAAGATGTTCTTATGTCTCTAGACCATCAAGAAACCAAATGAATAGCTTGAGTGATGATAGGCACAACCACATGAAGTACTGCCTTCTAAAATCCTGACTACATTCCTGACCCAAGGTTTTAGACCACAAAATTTGGGGGTGTTCTGTTATGTGGCATAGATAGAATAGGTTATACTTCTAAATTAGCCTCCTTATTTACTCCCTATAAGGTCAATGAAATATCCTGATTGCTAATAATAGGTGTTTCAACAACATGTCCCCACAGTAATTTGACCAGTTTTACAAAGTTTTCACTGCAAATGTGAATTTTTTTCAAGGAAGCAATGACACTGCTTAACCAAACAATTTTTTTCAAGCTAAATCATCTCTTAAGAGTAGTTCTGCCATATAACAACCAAAATGTAACATCAGAATTTAAAATCAGTTTACATAGAAATCAAACAAAAGTTGTATGAAACAATGATAAAAAATACAACAGTGTTAAGTGTGTAAATTATTGCTTAATGTTTCTTCTAGAGGTTATAACAAGCCAACTTAATCTGATATGTGTTCTCTCACAAAACTAACATTCACAGAGTTAACAGTTTTTCAATTGATTCTGATTTTTGCAATATAAATGACCAATTTCTGCACCATTGATTCAACTAGCCATGCAGTCAATAGCATAACTGAAGACGACATGAAGAACAGACTATTTTTGAATGTTTTATTGTAAAAGCTTGGCAATAATGTTTAAGAATATAAAGTATATTGATGTTTAGCCTTTGTAAAAACTCATCCAAAGCTTTGAGAACAACTAAGAACAACTTTAATATCCCAACAGAGAAATTACTTTAATTCTTTATACTTTTTACTTTTTTTTAAACTTATTTCTACAGTAAAGTTACTTGATAAACTGTAAAAAAGTGTTAATACAAAGCAATATATTATAAAGTCATAAGAACACAGAGGAAACAAACTTAACTGAAATATGAACAAACTGTTATCCCTATATGACATATATTTACAGAGTTGGAAGGATGATAGCAAAACATTTGAGTCATTCTGTTTAATATTATGTTGTAATTTATCTCAATAATAATAAGAAAGATAATAAATTTGTTGATATTCTGCAAGTTCCAATCACAAAACATAGAAATCAAACTTTTCTCTTGTCTCTAAGTCTAAAAATTTTTACCTTTGTAGATTTACACCTTCAATATATTAAAATTCATTTTCCATAGAATTTTCAGGGAATCCAGATTGAATGTTTTTGTGTCTTCCAGTTTAATCTCTAATTCATGTTAATCACTTTTATAACACCCCTGGGAAGAGGCGGTGCAGATGACACTTAAAAAAACAACTTCCTAAATCCTGGGACAGCTCTTTTTGTTTTTGGACAACTCTGAATGTTAAAACGTTCTTTATTATTTTGAGCAAAAGTGAAATTATTTATTTATTTATTTGTTCATATTTTCAACCCTTGGAAATATATAGAGTATTTTATCCATATCTTTATTTGACCAATTCTATCATATTCTTTGCATTAGATTATTTTTTGAATAAAGCTAATAATGTGCTTCAAACTTTCTTTACATGACATAAGACACTTCACCATGTTGATATGGCTATTCTGAATATGATTTTCTTGAAACATAGAGCTCAGAATTAAGAATAATATATGAATTCTGACCTAAATAGCATATGGTAGAACAGAACTATACCATCTTATTTTAGTACTCTACTTTAATTACCTAATTCATACAATAAACATTTTTTGAGCAGTGATTCTTACCTAATGGTATCTTGAGACTGGGAATGTAGCAGTTTAAATAAAAGAGAAGATATCAGAAGTTCTGCTTTGATGAAACATACATTTAGTATGCATCTGTGTATGTAAGGAAAGTATTGTGGAGAAAATACAATAACATTAAAACTGAATGAACCACGTACTGTGTTAGAGAATGAAAAGTGCTGCAGAAAAAGAAATGAGAAATGTGAGTAGAGAATGATAGAGGTGGTAAATGCAAAGCTATTATAAAACAGTCATCATAAAAGTCCTCTCATGATAAGAAGTTATTTAAGCAATGACCTCAAAAGAATGACAGAATCCTGTAGAAATTCAGAGTACAGTAGTCCAGGCAAGGAAACAAGTACAAAGACAGTGAAGAGGAATCAAGTGTGGTATGTGGGAAAAATAACAGGATGTCTGGTAAGTGCAATAAGGCTGGAGAGGGAGATTCTACTGTGTAGTTTTTCATACACTCTCTCCTTATTCTTCACTTTCTTTTACCTTACTAGATTTGGACTAGCACAGCAAATACTGTCCAATACATTTAATATTTCTCTCAGAATTTTATCATTTGTAAATATGCTTTCTATGATGTGATTCACATAATTGATTATATTATTAAACATAGCACAACCCAGGTCAGACTTCTGAATTATGGCACTAGAAAATCCTTTCCACTTATTAAAGAGTTATAATTATCACATGAAGATCATGGAAACAATTGTATTTCAAAAGCTTTAAAATTTTTTAATTAAATAGATTAGAAAAAAATATTTTATATTTATATATAATCAAACCTGTCTAAAATTGAATATTAAAGCAATCAGTAAAATCTTTGTATAAAATTATATATATAATATTCATACTATTTATAATTTCATATATGTAATAGATATATATTTCAGAGCTAGGTGAAATCACTTCTAGTTCAGATACTTAAGTAGAAACTTCATGAGGATTATGGACTCCATCGATTATGAACAATAACTGAAATATGAAGAGGATGACAATGACTATAAATGGAGTGCAGAACAAGGATCAAAGACTCAAAATGGGAAAAAAGAATGTATATTCAGTTGTTGGAAAGGAGAGACGTTTGAAGCAAAAATGTTACATAGGCAGCTCTGAGGCTGGATGGAAGATATTTCAAGGACACACTGTCCTTAAAAACAACTCTAAGGCATTACAACCTGAATAAGCAACTAGGAGGTTTTGAGTTGGATCCCGACACTAACCATCACTTAATTTTTCTAGAATTAAGAATATGCACTAACAAACGTAAGGTAGATAGCTAGTGGGAAGCTGCTGCATGGCACAGGGATATCAGCTCCGTGCTTTGTGACTGCCTGGAGGGGTGGGATAGGGAGGGTGGGAGGGAGGGAGACACAAGAGGGAAGAAATATGGGAACATATGTATATGTATAACTGATTCACTTTGTTATAAAGCAGAAACTAACACACCATTGTAAAGTAATTATACCCCAATAAAGATGTTAAAAAAAAAAGAATATGCAGAAGAGTTTAGAAAGTGTAGATTATAATGATAAGAAATGTCTACAGCCAATCTCAAAGGAAGAGACAAATGTCACAAATTGGTAGAGTGAAAAGTTATAATCTCAGAAGACCAGTGCCTATGACTGTCCCTCAGTGTTAGTAGATGTCTATGAAAAATATTGAATAAATTAATTAACCTGACTTAATTCATCTTGGTTAAAGTGAAAAGCAAAAGATGAAATATAATGAGGATAAATTAAATTTCTATGTAAATAAATCAAAACTATACAAGTACATAGTGATAAAAATGATAAGATTTTAAAATAAGAAAAACCCAGGAAACTTATTTCCCGTGTGTTCTGTGTCAGCCAAGTATAGGACATGCCAGCCTGGACAGCTAATACTATTTTAGACTTCATTATTATAAATATAGTACACAGATCAAGAAAGTTACAATCTCTCTGGTTATTGGTCAGAGAGCATCTGGCAAACCAGGTATAGTGTTTCCTCCCAAAAGACACACCTCTACTTCCTCTAAGATAAAGTTTAAAGGCATGCTTAAGGCTTTGTCCAATTTAACTCCAACAGTTATTTGGAGCCTTACCTTTAGCTGCCAATGTCTTCCACTTCGTCATCTGCAAACATCCTCAACACTTTCTTACTTAAGCCCACAGGGGTGGATAAGAAAGTGAAAAAAGGAGAGGGTTCTGAATGACAAAAGAATGAACACTCCATTTAAAGACAATTATGTTTACTGTATGAACCAGAGTCTGCCTGCCCATTTACTTTACCAAGTTCATACTTAGCAGCATTCAGGATTCCAAAAAATTTCCTCTCTTTCTCTGATTTTATTTATAGTTTTCTCTTATACAGATTTTAATTATCTTCTCAACATTCAAATTCTGGTGAAAAATGCAAGAGAAGATTTCCCCCAGTGTGGCATCCTTCCTGATATTATGTTACCACAGCAGTTCATAGATACATTTTCTTAAAGGATCACAATATTGTATTATAGTAGTTTTATTTTTTAAATCTGTTAATGTTTTCACACTACAGTTGCACAAACACACACACAAATACATGCATACAGACACACACATCCCAAATCAAATCTTAAATTCAATTTAAAAAATTAAGATTAAAACATCCAATTGTGAACAACCATTACAAAGGTTTATGTTCTTTATGATTTTTTGGTTAGGAATAAAGAAGAATAAAATAAGTTATTTCAATTTTGGAAATAAAATTTACTTTCTTTAATAACAAATCATCTAATATAGTCCAGGTTTTATATGAGTATTATAAATAACTCTGGGGCCTAACACTTTATTAGCACTTTTATAAAAATAACTCAGAAGAACACATGTAGAATTGGTTTCACAGGGAGGAGAACAGACCCACCACAAGATCCCTCCTGAGTTAAAAAAAAAAAGTTATATGGGGCTTATGGGCTTTGAATAAATGGAAGGACTTTAGTAACATGACTATCAGATGGATGTAGTGGAAGTGAGGTAAAGATCAGCTGAAAAAATAGGGTTTATAATTAGGAAGAGAAATGTTAGAGGTAAATCAAATTTTGATTAGCACAGAGTAGTTGCAGATAGTGACAAAATCTAAGATGGTGACTTGGTTATAGAAAGCTACCAATAAGTACAGAGAAAGACATATGAGGTTGAAGATAATTATAAATTCTGAGATTTTGGTGTTGTATGGTCAATCACATAACCAACGACATCAACAGAGAGAACGGCATAACTTTAAGCAAAACAGAAATAATGAGCTTATTTCAGTTAATTCTGGGGAGTGCTGATGAGAATCAGTAGATTTAGCAATGATAAAAGGCAGTGGGACTGGGACAAAGTGAGAGAGTGCTAGTGTATATATTGACATATATACACTACCAAAGGTAAAATAGATAGCTATTGGGAAGCAGTCTCATAGCACAGGGAGATCAGCTCCATGCTTTATGACCAGCTAGAAAGGTGGGATAGGGAGGGTGGGAAGGAGGAAGATGCAAGAGGGAAGAGATATGGGGATATATGTATATGAATAAATGATTCACTTCATTATAAAGCAGAAACTAACACACCATTGTAAAGCAATTATACTCCAATAAAAAGGTTATAAAAACAAACAAACAAACAAACAAAAATGTATTGAATGAAAAAAGAAAAAAGACAGTGGGTACTTGAGCCAGTTATCGTGAACCTCAAATGAGGGTGTTATTTACACAGGTGTGGAGGATAATGAGTTTAAACCTTTTAATCTTGAGTCAAGTAAATGCTGAACCACATATACATGAGACTTGGGAAAATAAGCAAACTTATTTGAGTGGAAGCAGAACTGAATAAGACTTGTTTCAGTGGAGGCAAGGATCAGAAGAGTCAGGATTTTAATATTTTTAAATTGTAAGTATAATCATTTAGTATAAAATGGATAGTCTACAATGTACCATGTTATCATTTAGCATAAAATGAAGAGGTACAATTATAATTTTGGTAATGAAAATCACAGAACATTTTACAGACAAAACTCATAAAATGAGACAGGACTAGGACCCTCCATTTTTAATAGCAGTACGAATGGAATGGATACTTGTATGTTGGCATTAAGCAGGCCTTAAATTCCA
Organism: Lagenorhynchus albirostris; assembly: GCF_949774975.1. Lineage (NCBI taxonomy): Eukaryota > Metazoa > Chordata > Mammalia > Artiodactyla > Delphinidae > Lagenorhynchus > Lagenorhynchus albirostris. The sequence continues at coordinate 41,105,588 of NC_083112.1, read as the reverse complement.
AATGAAGCATGGTCAAATTATGACGAAATTTGGAACAGATTTCCTTACATTTAGGTAGGAAGGTTAGAATGCTGTGATTTTTAACAGTCTCTTTATAGAAATAGTTTATTAAATATTCTTCACACTAGTTGAGTCAGTTTCAGTAAATGAGTTCACACTTGCAATATTCTAATACTTTTTCTTATGCATAGATATAGCAAAATATTTTCTTGAAACTTTTATCTTCTCTAAAAGTCCTTTTTGAGAAAATTTTCCTATTTATTGAGATATGTTTATGACCTTAATATAAAATAGGTTCCTTATAATAGGAATGGATAAAAAAAAGAAATAATGTTCAGCTTTGTACCTCCAAATTAGGCACTTGAAGTTCATGTCAAATCCAACAAAGATATCTCACAGCATCTTTAATTTGCCAGTATAAACACATGGAATGAAAGCAAAGATACACAAGCCATCTGTGGTCATACTTAACCTATGATGAGGACCCATATTAGCTGTTTCTCTGGATTCCCCTGTCCCCTTCTATTTCTATATAATTCACATGAAATATATAGTAACATTGAACCATGGTCCAAGATCACCTGAGCCCAAACTATACTGACTTATAGGGAAATCTTCCTTTTCAATGTTGTGGGATGCTCATAATTTGGATACTTATTCATTATACTCACAGTTTCTGCCTGTTTTTTTGGTTTTCTTGCATTCTCAAGTGGGACTCAATTTGAACAATAAATTATATATTCATCCTACTCATAAAAAACCCCACCCCAAATCCCTCTGCCTTCAAGTGAGAATCAAGTTCTTGGTGCCCAGAGGGGTAATGATGAGCAAAGAACTATACTTGGTGGGACTAGATGGTGATAAGGCTTACCTTACATCCAAGGGCATGGCCTAATAAAAAGTTTTTTTATTTGTTAGAAACCTAGGAGATTATATTTCTTCCTGGCTGTTCTTCTTATTTCTTCCTCCCCTCCTTTATCTTCTTCTTCTTCTCCTTCTTGTCATTCTCCTAAAAACTGATACATATTTTATTGTGCAGGAGTATTATAATTTATATAAGTAAACACATGCTGATGGACATTTTATTTAGTTATTGCAAACAATGCCACAATGAACTGTATCAACCATATGCTATTTCACAAAACTGAGTATATCTGTGATAAAATTACCAAAATTAAATTTTCAAAGGAAATATGCATTTATATTTGTATAGATATTTTCTATATAGAATGCAGTTTGTGCTAATTCACACTCCCACTAATTTCTCCAAGTCTTTGTCAATGTAATATTTAATGAAACATTTTGCTTTTCCAATTTGGTAGAGAAAAAACTGTTTTGATTTTTATTTTTCAGTTTAATTTACATTACCATGAATGAAATTGACTATATCTGAATACATTTAAGATTCATTCTTATTACTTTTCCTGGATATTCCTAGTCATGACTTCTGCCCAATTTTCTAATGGCTTTTAGAGTATTTCTTACTCATTTTTACAAACTCTTTATATAGTAAAGTCAGTTGGTAATTCTTTATTTTGTAAGCATTTTTAAACATTTTTGTTTATCAGTTTTATAAGGATTCAGAGTTTTCAGTCATCTAAGGAAGCCATTATTTGATAAATTATAAAGATTATTTTATAAATATATTGACATTTTTGTAATACTATTACTATGTCACATATTTTATTTTTAATTAGATTCTTGACCCATCTAGAATCTGTTTTCATGTAAAGTGTGAATTTGAAATTAAACTTTTTTTTCCCCTCCACAGGGTTACCCAGATGTCTGAAAAACATTTCTTCAGTGATCCATCTTTTCCTTAATGGCTCTTCTTAATTAAATGGTTCTTCCTAATCATCAGTGGCTTTTCAGTTATTTTTAGTGAAAAGTATAGAAAGTTGGGGAAAAAAAGGACAAACAAAACAAAAACAAGTATTCAAATAATCGCAGCCTCTTATAATCTGATTAGCCATGAGCAAATTAATTAAGCTCTTCCAACATCAGTTTTTCCTCCTAAAAATGTGCATAGTTACTTTTTAAAATTGTAAGGACTAAGTTAGATACCATTTTTATGAGCTTCTTTATACTTTGCATGTTATAAGCCTTTTATGAACACTAAACCCTCTTGTTTCACTAATTATATGCCAATATACTCACCAATGGGCTCCCAGACCAGCAGCCTCATCATCATCTGAGAATTTGTTAGCAATGTAAAAAAGACAGTGGTGAGACAGTGGTCTAGTTTCATATTTTTGCATGTGACTGTCAAGTTTTTCCAGCATCATTTGTCAAAGAGACAGCCTATCCTTTCTCCACTGTGTGCTCTTTTCTCTTTGTCATAAATTAATTGTCCATATTATGTGGGTTTATTTCTGGACTCTCAGTTCTGTTTCATGATCTATTTATCTGTTTTTCTACAAATACCATGATGTTTTGATTACTTTAGCTTTGCAATATAGTTTGAAATCAGGGAATGTGACACCTCCAGCTTTGCTCTTTTTTCTCAGGATTGTTTGCCTGTTCATGGTCTTTTGTGGTTCCATATAAATTTTAGGATTATTTTTTTCTACGAAAAATACCATTGGAATTTTAATAAGAATTGCATTGAATCTGTAGATTGCTTTAAGTAGTATGAACATTTTGACAATATTAATTCTTCCAATTCATAAGCATGAAATATCTTTCTATTATTTGTGTTTTCTTCAATTTCTTTCATTAATTTCTTATAGTTCTCAGAATACAGGTTTTTCCTTCCTTGATTAAATTTATTCCTACATATTTTATTTTTTGTTACAATTATCCCACATCATACACAAAAATCAACTCAAAATGGATTAAAGAATGTAAAACATGAAATCATGAAACTCCTAGAATTCCTAGAAGAAAATATAAGCAGTATTCTCTTTGACATTGGTGTTAGTAATATCTTTCTAGATATGTCTCCTTAGGCAAGGAAGAGAAATGCAAAAATAAACAGACTACATCAAACTAAATGCTGTACATCAAAGAAAACAATCAATAAAATGAAAAGACAACCTACTGAATGGGAGAATATATTTGCAAATCATATGTCCAAAAAGTAGTTAATATCTCAAATATGTAAAGAACTCATACAACTCAACAACAACAACAAAACAACCCAGTTACAAAGTGGGAAGAGAACTTGAATAGAACTTTTCTTTTTTCAAAGAAGACATAGAAATGGCCAACAGGCACATGAAAAGATGTTCAACATCACTAATTATTTATTAGGGAAATGCAAATCAAAACCACAATTAGATATCACCTCATTCCTGTTAAAGTGGCTATTATAAAAAAGCAAGAATAACAAGTGTTGGTGAAGTTGTGGAGAAAAGCGGAAACTCCATACATTGTTGGTGGGAATGTAAACATACCATACCATATGTTCCATATAGTATCCCATATGGTATGTTCCAAACATACCATATGTTCCAGGTATCCCACTTCTGGGTATTTATCCAAAGAATATGAAAACACTAATTTTAAAATTTATACACTCCCTATGTTCCTTTAAGCATTATTTAGATATGGAAACAATCTAGTACCCATCATTGGATAAATGGAGAAAAAAGATGTGATATATATATATATATATCACATTTTAGCCATTAAAAAAAAGATGAAATATTGCCAATTTTGCAACAACATGGAAGGACCTTGAGTGTCCCATACAGGAAGGGGTGAGGGGAAGTGTGAAATAGGTAAAGGAGATCAACTGTATGATGACAGATGGAAACTAAATTTTTGGTGATGAGCATGCTGTGGAGTATACAGAAATATAAATATAATGTTGTATACATGAAACATAATGTTATAAACAAATGTTACCTTAGTAAAAAGTAAAATAAGTAAATACAGTGGCCCTAATCCAAATTAATACAAGTAAAGTTTGAGAACTACTGTTCTATACCATTAAACTGAATTAATTGATAGCTACCTTAAGAAAGGAGCCTCTTTAGAGAAGAAAGATACAGGTGGTTCAAGGACAAAGACTATTCCATGTTGTAACTACGTACCTAAAACCTTCTACCTGCTTCATAAGTTTGCTTAGGGCTTACTGTGTTTATATCAATGTTTCAACAAGGAGGAATTTTTCAATATGATGGAAAATGATCACACAGATTGTATAGGAGTTCCAAAAGGTGAACTAGGTCTAACTATCTTCCTAGCAGTGTTGATAGCCAAACACAAATGAGCCTTTGCATTAGCTATTAATCTTAGCTAACTTAATGGGACTATGTATTATTAGTCTCTTAATTTACATGTCTAAATTTGTTCTTGGAGTATATCTCTCTCTCTTTGCTTAATTCCAACTGTCTTAACCTTTTAGGGTTTTATATTTTAATTGCTTAATCTCAAATATTTATGTAATTTAAAATACATTCATTGTAGAATGAATGTAAAAACTTATATTAAATAAATTGTAAAAATTATTTAATTGTAAAAACTTATATTAAATAAACAACAAAGCAATATTAAATAAACAACTTAATTTATATTAAATAAACAACAAAGCAATTTTCAAAAATATAAACTGATATCCTCTCCACTTGATTACTGTGATACAATGATTTTTAAATTGTAGATTTGGAGTTATGATAATGTAGATTGTAACGTCAGTGATATAATTCTTAAAATGTTTAATGTCAAGTTTCCCCCTCAATGAGTAAAGTCTGTATTGGGAAATGAGTATAAAGTTAGGGAGGTCAAAGCATAAGTACAGCAGCTCAGTCATACCTACTAACTTATACCCTCAGTTGGCTGATAGGTAATAGGTAGGAATATTTAAAACTGGGAAAACTTAGATCTTCAATTTTGAGGCTGAGGTACCCCCACAGATTCCTAGTCTGACTGCTTCTTAAAAATCTGCATTTGTACTGACTAAAAATAATATATATATTATATATATATAATATATATGGAAAAATACATTTAAAAATTCACATATTTAGATAATGCTGTATCTAGCACTTAGAATATTGTGTAGGATATAGAACACAAAATAAATAATATGTAATTCATCAATAATTTTTTGTGATTTTTATTTATCTATAAAATTTTAATTGATACTAGAAGTAAAAGATAGAAAGAGGATAATGGTTAAGGCTTGTATCCACCTGAATAAATAACCATGGCAGCAGTAGCAATAAGAAGTGATGGTACAGAAAAAGAAAGAGAAATAGAAAGAGAGGAAAGATTTATTTTTCTGAAAAGTTCCACAATATCCTGCAAATTAAAAACTGTTTGACTTGGAAATACTTATACTGAGGCAAAACTAACTTGAAATGGATACAGCAGACAACAACAAATTAAAGTGGAAATTGATCAAAGGAGCAGATATTATCAAGTTAAATGAGACAATCTGAACTAGGCCAACAAGTGTTGCATTTAATTTTGAGGATACAAGACTAGGAATTTTGAGTCCAAAATAAATGTAATGACTGCTTTTGAAACATAGAAGAAAAAGTCTGGAAAATCTCACTAGAAGATAGGTTTAGCTGCTAAAAGATAGAGAAAAAGAAAGTAGATTTTTTTTACAAAATGAAATTATAACATGAGAACACATTGATTAGTCAATTTCAAGTTAAAATTTTTTTCAAAAATATTGGATTTATCAATAATGCTTAGACTTTTCAGATGGGTAGAATACATTATCTGGAGCCTAGCTAAAAGTAATTGATATATCATGTTCTATTCATCAGAGGACTATAAAGTAGAAATGTCTTATGAAATCAAAGAAGACATTTCAATGATTTTTAACAACCTCTTGCATCAAGCTCAACATAAGATGTAGAAGGTTTTTATTCTTAAATAGCATATTGCCCCTCAAATAAGGAGTTTTATATAAATAATTTAATGTGTCTGAGTGCTAGACTCTTGGAAACATAGTGTCAATAAAATTCATTACTTAAATTTTCATTAGTCTTTGACCATAGAACTGAAATTAATTTGCTCCAACAGTACAAGATATCATCTTTACATATTACTCCATGTAATTTTGTCTTATTATTTAATTAATCTTTTCAAACACATAGCAGCAAGATGATAAAAATGTCTTGCTGATTCTCTTTAACTGTAAAATTCAAAGAAGTTTGTGCTTGATGTGTAATTGAATCATATTAAACTAAACATAGATAATAAGATTTTCATTTGATTTTAAAGTCAAGAAAATGCAGTTAAAAATACTCGAACAAAACAAAATGGAAAGATATCAGAGTCTTTTGGTTTTCTTTGGTTCTTTTCATCATATTTTGGTTTCATAAGAATATAAGTAGCTGACTTAGGGTCATCTCCTCTTGAGATAAACCTTTCCATATTGCAAAAAAATAAAACAAAACAAAACAACAACCAAAAAAACCCAAAATTCTGCAACATTTATGTGATTTAAAACTTTTAAATTCAGATTTTAGATCTTAAAAGAAAAAGAACATTAGTTTATGACATATGATGATGTATGATAACTTAATCACTAAACTTATTCCTGTGATATACTTTCTAATGGAAATTAGCAGAGTATTCCATTTCTGTAATGTTGTCATCCACTTGTTACTCATATATTTTACATAAAAACTACAAAACAACCTCCTGTAGGATACACAGTCCGGTTTCACATTGGTCATAGCATTTCTATTAAAGTTAAATAAATTAAGAAAAATAACAGTTTGATCTGATGGCACTTTATTACAGTAGACTTCCTAGCACCTCAATTAAAAATAGCATTTTTTACTCAAGATGTTTAAAACTGTCCCTTTTGTCTCAAATATTTTGCATAGAAAGATCTCCTAGTTTATGTCTGTCATAGAAATCAATTCTGTTTGTTGCAGTGAGGCATTGAAAATTTCCTTAGAAACAGTCTCAGCACCTGCAGTAGATACTATGTAATAGTAGTAAACTGTGAGCATGTTTATTCACTGTGAGATCTTTTATTTTATTTTTTGTTTGTTTGTTTAGTTTGGGTAGAGTTAGCCCAAACTAATACTTGACAGTGATATCAAAAAGCAGAAGCAAGGAAGCTCATCTGGACTGAAGACCAGGTGACACAGAAGTCATCTCCACTGACACTGGCTTGACCACATAGTAACATCACTGCAGTTTTTAAGACTACAGGGAATGTGTCTGCAGCAACAGATACTCTCTGCACACAGGGTTCAGACAACTTCCACTCTCCATAAAAACCCAGAGATATGCCAAAAGTACATTCATAATGTAATAATGAACTATCACACAGAGATTAGTGTGAAAAAGTCCAGAAAGACTTTTGAGGGAATATGATTTTTGAGTCATTAATGGAGAACAGGTGTTAGTCACATTAAGTTAGGAGGTATTGGGTGAGAAAATTACCTTAACAAAGACTCATAAATTAAAAAATAATAATATAAGGATTGTCATGAGAGTTGATGAGACTGACAATGTGCCTAGGTGTTGGAATGCAAAACTTGAAGGAAAGTATCAGTCTTAAGGAATTGAGATTTTACAGATAAGATAAGGAATAATATCAGAATTTTGTCTAGAATGTGAAAGAATCAGATTTTTTTAAGGTGGTTAACTCAGCAGTTATGAAGAAAATCTGTGTGATAAAACAATAATGCAGAAAATAAAGAAAATTGAGACCTTGTAGTCATCCAATTAAGATAAGTGAATATCCTGGTCTATGGCATTGACAGAGGTATAAAGTTGCTGTGAATTTGGAAGATTTTTCATATTGATTGAATGTTGTGAATATAAAAGTGGGAATAGTCTAAGATGAGTGTCAGTTTTCTCACTTGCATAACTAGATTGATGAAGATGTCTCCTATAAAGATGCAGAGTAAGAATAAATTAAGAAAAGAAGATGAAAATAAAGTTTATAAATGTTGATTGTAAGATATCCATGGAATATCCACACATAGGTATAGAAGCCAATCATATAAATGTGTCTCTGGTTCAAGAAATGATTATGAGTTGAAGTACTGAATTGAGATATTGGTAGCGTATACGTGGTGGTTGAAAGAAATGAGAATGCATGAAATCATCTCGTAAAAATATATGGCAAAGAAGAATAGGGGGTAAAATAAAATGTGGTGTGATAACATTATTGAATGGGTCAAGAAGGAAAACAATCTCATCAAGATAAAATGATGGATAAATCAAAGAAGTCCAAGGAGAGTGAGGATAATGTGGCAACATAATAGTTATGAGAGTAGAGATTTGAAGTAAGTATTCACTAAGGCAGAAGAAGGCAAGAAAAAAAACCTGACAAATCGCATATGATTTATAATTTTAGGGTGTTATTGGCAAAATTTAAATGGATAAAAACCCAGTTTAGGTGGTAGATGAGTAAAGCAGGGAGAGAGCAAGAACATACCACTCTTTTAAAAACTTTGGATATGCATTTCTCTAATAATTAGTGATGTTGAGCATCTATTAATGTGCCTCTTTTTCATCTGTATGTCTTCTTTGGTGAAATGTCTATTTATGTCTTCCACCCATTTTTTGATTGGGTTGTTTTTTTGATATTGAGTTACATGAGCTGTTTGTATAGTTTGGAGATTAATCCTTTGCCTGTTGTTTCATTTGCAAATATTTTCTCCCATTCTGAGGGCTGTCTTTTCTTCTTGTTTATGGTTTCATTTGCTGTGCAAAAGCTTTTAAGTTTAATTAGGTCCTATTTGTTTATTTTTATTTTCATTACTCTAGGAGGTGGGTCATAAAAGATCTTGCTGTGATTTATGTCAAAGAGTATTTTTTCTATGTTTTCCTCTAAGAGTTTTATAGTGTCTAGTCTTACATTTAGGTCTTTAATCCATTTTGAGTTTATATTTGTGTATGGTGTTAGGTAGTGTTCTAATTTCATTCTTTAACACATATCTGTCCAATTTTCCCAGCACCATTTATTGAAAAGGCTGTCTTTTCTCCATTGTATGTTCTTGCTTCCTTTGTCATAAATTAGGTGACCATATGTGCATGGGTTTATCTCTGGGCTTTCTATCTTGTATCTTGAATGGCCATCATCAAAAAATCTACTAACAATAAATGCTGGAGAGGGTGTGGAACCCTCTTGCACTGTTGGTGGGAATGTAAATTGATACAGAAACTGTGGAGAACAGTATAGAGGTTCCTTAAAAAACTAAAAACAGAACTACCATTTGACCCAGAAATCCCACTACTGGGCATACACCCTGAGAAAACCATAATTCAAAAGGACACATGTACCCCAATATTCGTTGCAACACTATTTACAATAGTCAGGACATGAAAACAACCTAAATGTCCAACAATAGATAAATGGATAAAGAAGATGTTGTGCATATATAAATGAAATATTTCTCAGCCATAAAAAGGAACAAAATTTGATCATTTGTAGAGATGTGGATGGACCTAGAATCTGTCATACAGAGTGAAGTAAGTCAGAAAGAGAAAAACAAATATCTTATATTAATGCATATATGTGGAATATAGAAAATCGGTACAGATGAACCTATTTGCTGGGCAGAAATAGAGACTTAGACATAGAGAATGGACATGTGGACGTGGGGGGGAAGGGGAGGGTGGGATGAATTGGGATATCAGGATTGACATATATACACTACCATGTATAAATAGATAACTAGTGGAAACATGGTATAAAGCACAGGAAACTCAGTTTGGTGCTCTGTGATGACCTAGATGGGTGGGATGGGGGCAGTGGGAGGGAGGTCCAAGAGGGAGGGGATATATGTATACATATAGCTGATTCAGTTCAATGTATAACAGGAACTAAAACAACATTGTAAAGCAATTATACTGTAATAAAAAAATAATAAAAAATAAAAACTTTGGATAAAAAAAGACAGAGGTAGATTGGACCTACAGATTAATACAAGGTCAAAGCAAAAACATGAATCAGTAATGGATGAGCCAAGGGTTGGTAAGCACAGAAGAGGAAAGAGAATGGGCATATCAGAAAGACCAACAGGGAGATACAATTATTGAATCACTTAATGGGATTTCTGAGAATAAAACCAAAGACATACACTCCATTTACATTTAAGCTTTTATATTTTATTTGTTTATGATGTCATATATCCATATATCAGTTTTTATAGTCAACCTCATCTATCATATTCATTCAAAGTTATAATTTTGGTCAATAATTCTAATCTTAGAAATATAATGAACAAAAATTATATTCTAATTATTTCTAAGCAGTTCTTTAAAATGTGGAAAGAAAAGAGAAGAGGCTTAAACCATGCTCAGAGAAAAACAAACTTTTTTTTTGTAATTCCAAAGTTGGTGAGATATTATGTTCAAAAAACTAGTAAAATATTACAAGTTCACATAAATATTTAACAAACCAGCTGATATATTCTGTTCAAGTTTAACCAGCAGCTTCACATCCCTCCAGTCTTTCTGCTCCTGACTGAACTAACACCTGGGCTAGTAAATTACGAAATTAAACGTGCATCAGATTTTCTTAGTGGATTACAAACATGCTTAAAGGCAGTCAGGGACGAGGATGTGTGCATGGTGAAAATTGTTTTTTAATATTTCTAGACATATAAACTGCCCCTTTAACCATACTTCTCACACAACTTCATATTAACCTAATGATCTGACTACAACAAATTTTAGAATGGCATTTTCCTGCCAAACTGTTTTACAGTTAAGCTGTTGCTTTGTACATGCCCCTTTTTGTTCAGCCAAATAATTTGCTACTCATTTTCATGACAAAGAGTGATGCACAGGGATTTGGAATAGATGTAATCATGTATGCAGCAAGATAAATACCATCAATTTGTTTCCAATGTATTGGAAATCTGAATATTTTGTATTAAGCAGTAGAATTGGAGCTTTATTGAGAAAACATAATATAATAAAGCATAATATAGGGAGATTTATTTTATTGTCACTTACCATTCAAAAATATTTGTAAGTATATCATTATAATTCATAATAATAAATATTGAATAGCATTTCCCTGTTCAAGAAATGTGTGAAAACTCTCAATTCCACTGTTAGATGAACAGCTTATAATTTTATAGTAATAAAGTTTGTCATCTATGTATCTCAGGCTTAACTTTTAACTTTGATTTAAGTGTCTTTTGATCACCAAAATAATTTAGTATTCCTCCTCTGAGAAGGAACTCTGTAAGCCACAGGTGCAATGTTACAGTTGCAGAATAAAACATAAGTAATGGCAATTAGTTGATTTTTTTCAGCATTTGTTTTATGAGTTTCTTATTCTTTTTGTTTGTTTGTTTGTTTTACGGTATGCGGGCCTCCCACCCCCGTGGTCTGTCCCGCTGCAGAGCACAGGCTCTGGATACACAGGCTCAGCGGCCATGGCTCAGGGGCCCAGCCACCCTGTGGCATGCAGGATCCTCCTGGATCGGGGCACGAACCCGCATTCCCCGCATTGGCAAGTGGACTCCCAACCACTGCGCCACCAGGGAAGCCCCATGAGTTTCTTATTCTTAAGATCACTATAGCCATTCAATTGTTTTGTATTTCATTCAATATTATGTAAACTTCCTCTACGTTTTAACCACTTAGGATATCACATTTGCTAAATTATGTTTAGGTTAACTTTTCTTACCCTTGTAATTCTTATAACTCAAATTTGAATGCAGAGACAGTTTTCAATTTATTGACTTTAAAAAATATATTGTCTGTGATTTTTCCCAATAATTTTGATATCGAATTGGATGGTTATAACTCTATGATTTGGGTGATTTCTGAAAAATGTGGTGCCTAAAAATACACTAGCAGTTTTCAGGAGGGTTTGTTTTATGTTGTGTATTCCTTTGGTCAGTAAGTGTTTACTGAAGTGTTAATTTGTTCTTGGCATTATTTTAGAACACATTCACTGTTCTCAAGGAGCTAATCCTTTAAAAGATTCTCACCAGGTGATGAAACTCAATACAATTGCTTTTAAATTAGACAGGCTGCCTTCAAAATACATATTATAATAATATAAATATAATACATGAATAAAAATATTTAATGAGAAATATGAAATAATCTTAATGAGAATAAAAATTTAGTCACGAGAGATTCCCCACTTCCTGATTAATTACCTTATCAGTTGAATTTTCTTAATCTGATAAGCTAAAATTCTGTCACTGTCTTCAGTCAAAAGGTATTTTTAAGAGTAATTTGTTTGACATGACCACACTAATATTGTAACTAGTTTTCTCTCTCATCAGTAGATTTTTTTCTGATTAGCAAGTTCATGATTAATTTGCTAATCAGAAATTCCCACAGCATTTCTTCATTTCTTTCCACTTCATTATTTGCAACACTGACACTTGACCAACCTCCACTCATTAAACTCTCTTCTCTTCACAGCTGTAGCCCTGAACTAGCTTTTATTTGATTTGTTCCCTTTGTTCTTATTCTCTCCCTCAGTCAGTTGGTCACTCAGTATGACCATAACAAGGTATAATCAGAAATAAACTTTGGCTTCAAGGAATTCAAAGAAACATAATGCAATTTTCCAAACCCTCTCTCTTTCTATTTATTTAAGGAGGACTCCCATCCATTTTCAAAACACCTCAAATTCTTAGAAGACTTGAAAATATTTCTTTGTAGTTTCAACCTCAACCTGAAATTCCTAAATGTCCCCAAGACTTGACTTTTACCAAAATCATTGAGAATTTAAGACATGAGTCAGATGTTAAGAACTTGTTGAAGCTTTAGTCAAATCCTGTAACACTTTAGTCCTGTTTTCTTCAGTCTTCTAAAAATGAAATTAGACTTAGATTACCATTGAGGTCTTTTATAATTCCAGTATTTTATAATGCTACAAATTACTTGTACTTGGATGTCCTAGATGTTCCATGTCCCTTTCACCATAAATCAGTTTCTCCGATTGTCTGCCAACTAAGTTTACCATGATTTCCATTATAAATATATATATGTATACACACACACACACACACACACACATATATATATAATCTCTTTCTTGTCCTTTCCTAATCTTGAAAATTAATTAGTTTTCTGAATAAAAGAATAAGGGGTTCTATTTCCTTTAGCATTTGGAGCATAATTCAAGATTTTATTCAAGATATAAAACAAAAATATATTTATGTGAGTCATATTTATGTGACATTTCAGATTAGAGTTGTATTTAATATATTATAGTATTCAAGAATGCAAGATTCAGTTATCTCTGAAAGAAAATGAGATTTTTGGTGTTTAAGTTTTCAAGAGTTTTTCAACCATATGATTCTATATAGAATGAGTCTAAGTCTGGAAAGAAAGGTGCAACAAGAAATGAGAATGGAGAACAACATAGAAGTAAGATACTGAAGGACTTTATGTATCAAACTAAGGGGGTTGAATTTTATTTCAATGGTAAGGGTAACTCACTGAACTAGTTTACATAGAATTGTGGTAGGATTATTTTTATTTTAAAAGATCAACTTTTACATCAGTTAAAAATTGAATTGAAGAAATGAAACTAGAAGCAGGAGGACCATTTATGAAGCTTTTGCTAAAACTCAGATATGAAATGACAAAGGCCTATCCAGGGCCATGTCAGGAGAAATAGACAAAATGACAATATTGGAGAAATTTTATGGATCTGAAATTGACAGGGCATTTTATATGAGTATAAAGGCAGACAGGAGTCACCGTTGACAGCCAATATTATGGCTTAAGCAGCATTATGATAGATAATGCTACTACTCACAGAACTAGGGTGTGGATGAAGAGGAGATGTCATTGGAGAAATAAGCAGCTTGTAGATTCTGAGATGACTATGGAACATGTAAATGGAGAACTAGAATAGGTAGTTAATGGCATGGTTGTTGAATTGAGACTCCCACCTCCACTTCAATAAGAACAGCTCCATTTTTATAGCTTATATTTCCATGTAGCATTTCATATGTACAGATGTTTGCAATGCTTTAATAAAAAACAATGAGATAAATTAACAAGTTTTGACTTTCCTCTGTAGACACATTTTTTTTATTAATAGAAGAAAGAATAAAAGCAAAGTAAGTTGTTCTGACTTCTGGTCAAATTATCTCAAATTTTTCTACATATATTTATATGTTTTAGAGAACTATACCTAACCACTATGATATGACTTTCAGAAATATGTCCCTGGAAGAAAATATTCTATGGCAGAGATTGAGAAACATTTTCTATAAAGAATCAGATAGTAGATATTTTAGATGTTTTTCAGGGCAGGTGATCTCTTCACAGCTACTCAAATCTGCTGATTTAGATAGTACACAAGTAAATGGTTGTTCCAATAAAACTTTATTTTGAATAAAAGGCACCATCAAGTTAAGGCCCATAGACTATAGTCTGCTGACCTCTGTACTATATGTTTCGTTCATGGACTCATAGAGACTGTCGGACTCACTTGAGAGTATTTGGGAGTGATAAGAAGTATTAGGAAGTAAAGTAATCTCTATTTTAATCTATAGATTACCAGAATGTAAAATCATTATAATAGCACAAAAAGAGATCTGCTTTTTCAAAGCAGAAAGCACAAGTGGTTATGGAAAAAATAGGATAATATTCTATTTGTCACCAAAACAATGTGACCATTACACTTCTTAATCCTAGAAAATACTCTAACAGATTCAATGAGAGGTATTAAAACCTTGGTTCACAACTTCTTGGAAGGGTAAAGAGAGAATAATTGTCTATAAGTGACTAGCATGGGGAAAAGAGCAGTGTACTCTTAATAGATAATTCAAAGTCATGTTTGATTCATACAAATGAGTTAGATGATGGAAATCATCTGTAATTGTACATTTCAGAAGAAATTTGTCTTGAATTCATGAAAATTAAAATTATTTTTTGACACTACAATGAGAGCACTTGGTGCTTTTTGTCATTGTGTTGAGAGATTTAAATATATTTGAACACATAATTCTTATTAAAATTCAGAACTAGGTACTTAGCATTCTCTTCTACTACAATGGATTCATTATACAATGAAAAGAAATATGAGGATGCTGAAGTATCTTTTCTATGCACTTTTAAGCCCTTTTTCATGTTTTTTCTAACCAGGGAAGTGATTCCTTGGCCCTCTCTCTTTGGTTTGTTGGCTCTTTTCTGATGCTTTTCAGGGCAATGAATAATGTGTCAAAATGTGAGGTGCATATGGATTGCACCCAAAAAAGGAGACTTATTATTAATATTCAATTGTTAAGTTTTGCATTGTATTTATTGGATTGGAAGGGGGAAGGAGATATTTAAAATTTGGCTCATACCCAAGTCATTGAATACGCTTTTCTTTTTACTTAATGCTCTAACATTTTACACACTGTCTCAAATATAAAAATGTGCATTTAAAAAAATAATAAAAAAATTCTTCTAAATTTCCCCATTAAATATAATTATGATGAGTTTCTTTTAGGCATTATATAAACTTAAAATGAAATTTGCATATATGTAATCTCTTATAGTGTTTTAATTTAAGGAAAGATATACCTTTGAAAAGATGGTAAAATTGTTTTCTAACTTCACTAATAATACTGTTTTGAAGATTTAAAAAGTAGAAACTTTAGATTTTTTCTTCATTTTTATGACATAGCAAGTAACACAAAATTCACCACAGAAAAGGTAAAATGCTAAAAAGTCCTAATGTATCACTTGTGAGGGTAAGGTGTATCCTATTGTTATTAAGTATTTAATATAGCCTTGGGCAGGTATATATAATGAGTTATATTTCAAGTGTGGGGTATTGCTAATATAACTATTTCTCATTCACCTGTTATAAAGTGTGGAAATCATTCTTACTGTTGAAAATCCATCACAACATCATTTTCTTATAGTTAAGATCATTTGTGTCATACAGTGGCTTCTTTAAGATTTTTTTCAATTTTATTTGCTTTGAATAAAATAATGGATATTTTCCTTTGTTAAGGAAAATAACACAGCCTCTAGGATATTTTACTGAATATAAGAGGAGTTTGGCTGTTAAAGTTCAAATGCATTAGAGGGTACTTCTTATTTCATCAAACTTTATAGGGCCTATTTATGTCTAAGAAGTCTCTCTAATGAAGTTATATGTTGAGTATACCTTATTAAATTGTTTCATTTTATTTTGACCATCTTTAGATCTACTTGATTTAATTCCCTCAAATAAATGATGTTTGACCAATTCAAATTATACTCAGATAAAATTAATAAAATAAATATTAGGAATTGAGTCTTTGTTGGGGCTAATGGCAGACTCTGGGTGGGCTCACTCCAAGGAGTAATTCCAGAACTTCTGCTGCCAGTGTTCTTGTCCCCATAGTGAGTTACAGCCACCCCCTGCCTCTACAGGAGACCCTCCAACACTAGCAGGAAATTCCAAGAGGCTGTGGAAACACCTCCTATTTAGCTACTGCTGATTGGAAATCTGGAACCCTCACAAAGTGCTCTGAGGTCCTTGGCAGGAAAAAAAAAACGTTTAAAATCAAGATACATCAGAAATACATCTACACGTGAAACAACTCCTACAGAACACCTACTGAACACTGGCAGAAGACCTCAGACCTCCCAAAAGGCAAGAAAGTCCCCATGTACCTGGGTAGGGAAAAAGAAAAAAGAATAAACAGAGACAAAAAATAGGGATGGGACCTGCACCAGTGGGAGGGAGCCATGAAGGAAGAAAGGTTTCCACACACTAGAAGACCCTTCATGGGCTGAGACTGCAGGTGGCGGAGGAGGGGAGCTTCAGAGCCGCAGAGGAGAGCACAGCAACAGGGCTGCAGAGGGCAAAGCGGAGAGATTTCCGCAGGGAGGATCAGTGCTGACCAGCACTCACCAGCCCGAGAGGCTTGTCTGCTCACCTGCTGGGGTGGGCGGGGCTGCGAGCTGAGGCTAGGGCTTCGGTTGGAGCACAGGGAGAGGACTGGCAGCGTGAACACAGCCTGAAGGGGTTAGTGCAACATGACTAGCCGGGAGAGAGTCCGGAAAAAAGTCTGGAGCTGCCAAAGAGACAAGAGACTTTTTCTTCCCTATTTGTTTCCTGGTGCACGAGGAGAGGGGATTAAGAGTGCTGCTTAAAGGAGCTCCAGAGATGGGCACGAGCCACGGCTAACAGCGTGGACCACAGAGACGGGCATGAGATCCTAAGCCTGCTGCTGCTGCCACCAAGAAGCCTGTGTGTGAGCACAGGTCACTCTCCACACATTCCTTCCGGGGAGGCTGTGCAGCCCGCCACTGCCAAGGTCCCTAGATCCAGGGACAACTTCCCCAGGAGAACGCACAACGTGCCTCAGGCTGGTACAACGTCAGGCTGGCCTCTGCCACCGCAGGCTCACCCTGCAAACCATAACCATACCTCCCCACGGCCTGAGTGAGCCAGAGCCTCCGAATCAGCTACTCCTTTAACCCTGCCCGTCTGAAAGAAGAGACACCCTCCAGCGAACTACACGCAGAGGCGGGGGCAAGTCCAAAGCTGAACACCAGGAGCTGTGCGAACAAAGAAGAGAAAGGGAAATCTCTCCCAGCAGCCTCAGGAGCAGTAGATTAAATCTCCACAATCAACTTGATGTACCCTGCATCTGTGGAATACCTGAATAGACAATGAATCATCCCAAATTGAGGAGGTGGACTTTGAGAGCAAGATTTATTATTTTTCCTGCTTTTCCTCTTTTTGTGAGTGTGTATGTGTATTTTTCTATGTGAGATTTTGTCTGTATAGCTTTGCTTTCACCATTTGTCCTAGGGTTCTATCTGTCTATATTTTTGATTTGTTTTTTAACTTTATAAAAATTATTTTTCTTAATGAATATTTTCTTGATTTTAATAACTTTATTTTCTTTTACCTTACTTAACTTTATTTGCTTTTATCCTCTTTCTTTATTTCTACTATTTCTTCCTTTTATTCTGAGCTGTGTGGATGAAAGGCTCTTCGTGCTGCAGCCAGGAGTCAGTGCTGTGCCTCTGAGGTGGGAGAGCCAACTTCAGGACACTGGTCCATAAGAGACCTCCCAGCGACACATAATATCAAATGACGAAAATCTCTCAGAGATCTCCATCTCAACACGAACACCCAGCTTCACTCAATGACCAGCAAGCTACAGTGCTGGACACGTTATGCCAAACAACTAGCAAGACAGGAACACATCACCACCCATTAGCAGAGAGGCTGCCTAAAATCATAAAAAGTCCACAGACACCCCAAAACACACCACCAGACATGGACCTGCCCACCAGAAAGACAAGATGCAGCCGCAACCACCAGAACACAGGCATTAGTCCCCTCCACCAGGAAGCCTACACAACCCACTGATCCAGCTTTACTCACTGGGGACAGACACCAAAAACAATGGGAACTACAAACATGCAACCTGCAAAAAGGAGACCCCAAACACAGTAAGATAAGCAAAATAAGAAGACAGAGAAACACACGGCAGATGAAGGAGCAAAATAAAAACCCACCAGACCTAATAAATGAAGAGGAAATAGGCAGTCTACCTGAAAAAGGATTCAGAATAATAAGAGTAAAGATGATCCAAAATCTTGGAAATAAAATAGAGAAAAAGCAAGAAACATTTAACAAGGACATAGAAGAACTAAAGAGGAAACAAGCAATGATGAACAACACAATACATGAAATTAAAAATACTCTACAAGGGATCAATGGCAGAATAACTGAGGCAGAGGAACCTGGAGGATAAAATAATGGAAATAACTACTGCAGAGCAGAATAAAGAAATAAGAATAAAAAGAAGTGACGACACTCTAAGAGACCTCTGGGACAACAATAAATGTACCAACATTCGAATTATAGGGGTTCCAGAAGAAGAAGAGAAAAAGAAAGGGACTGAGAAAATATTTGAAGAGATTATAGTTGAAAACTTCCCGAATATGGGAAAGGAAATAGTTAATCAAGTCCAGGAATCACAGAGAGTCCCAAACAAGATAAACCCAAGGAGAAACATGCCAAGACACATATTAATCAAACTGTCAAAAATTAAATACAAAGAAAGCATATTAAAAGCAGCAAGGGAAAAACAACAAATAACACACAAGGGAATCCACTTAAGGTTAAGAGCTGAGCTTTCAGCAGAAACTCTGAAAGCCAGAATGGACTGGCAGGACATATTTAAAGTGATGAAGGAGTAAATCCCAGAAACAAGATCACTCTACACAGAAAGGATCTCATTCAGATTTGCTGGAGAAATTAAAACCTTTACAGAAAAGCAAAAGTTGAGAGAGTTCAGCACCACCAAAGAAGCTTTACAACAAATGCTAAAGGATCTTCTCTAGGCAAGAAACACAAGAGAAGGAAAAGACCTATAATAATAATCTCAAAACAGTTAAGAAAATGAGAATAGGAACATACATATAAATAATTACCTTAAATATAAATAGATGAAATACTCCCACCAGAAGACACAGACTGGCTGAATGGATACAAAAACACGATCCATATATATGCTGTCAACAAGACACCCACTTCAGACCTAGAGACACATATAGACTGAAAGTGAGGGGTTGGAAAAACATATTCCATAAAAATGGAAACCAAAATAAAGCTGGATTAGCAATTCTCATATAAGACAAAAGAGACATTAAAATAAATACTATTAGAAGAGAAAAAGAAGGACACTACATAATGGTCAAGGGATCAATCCAAGAAGATATAACAATTGTAAATATTTATGCACCCAACAAAGGAGCACCTCAATACATAAAGCAAATACTAGCAGCCATAAAAGGGGAAATCGACAGTAACACATTCATAGTAGGGGACTTTAACACCCCATTTCCACCAATGGACAGATCATCCAAAATGAAAATAAATAAGGAAACACAAGCTTTAAATGATATATTAAACAAGATGGATTTAATTGATACTTACAGGACATTCCACCCAGAAACAACAGAATGCACATTTTTCTCAAGTGCTTGTAGAACATTCTCCAGGATAGATCATATCTTGGGTCACAAATCAAGTCTTGGTAAATTTAAGAAAATTGAAACTGTATCAAGTATCTTTTCCGACCACAATGCTATGAGACTAGATATCAATTACAGGAAAAGATCTGTAAAAACTACAAACACAGGGAGGCTAAACAGTATACTACTTAATAATGAAGTGATCACTGAAGAAATCAAAGAGGAATAAAAAAAATACCTGGAAACAAATGACAATGGAGATATGATGACACAAAACCGATGGGATGCAGCAAAAGCAGTTCTAAGAGCAAGACAATCCTACCTTAAGAAACAGTAAACATCTCGAATAAACAACCTAAACTTGCACCTAAAACAATCAGAGAAAGAAGAACAAAAAAACCCAAAGTTAGCAGAAGGAAAGAAATCATAAAGATCAAATCAGAAATAAAAGAAAAAGAAATGAGGGAAACGATAACAAAGGTCAATAAAACTAAAAGCTGGTTCTTTGCAAAGACAAACAAAATTGATAAAGCATTAGTCATACTCATCAAGAAAAAAAGGGAGAACACTCAAATCAATAGAATTAAGAAAGAAAAAGGAGAAGTAACAACTGACACTGCAGAAATACAAAAGATCATGAGAGATTACTGCAAGCAAATCTATGCCAAAAAAATGGACAACCTGGAAGAAATGGACAAATTCTTACTAATGCACAACCTTCAAAAACTGAATCAGGAAGAAATAGAAAATATGAACAGACCAATCACAAGCACTGAAATTGAAAATGTGATTAAAAATCTTCGAAAAAACAAAATCTCAGGATCTGATGTCTTCACAGGCGAATTCTATCAAACATTTAGAGAAGAGCTAACACCTATCCTTCTCACACTCTTCCAAAATATAGCAGAGGGAGGAACACTCCCAAACTCATTCTACCAGGCCACCATCACCCTGATACCAAAAGCAGACAAGGATGTCCAAAGAAAGAAAACTACAGGCCAATATCACTGATGAACATAGATGCAAAAATCCTCAACAAAATACTAGCAAACAGAATCCAACAGCACATTCACAGGATCATACTCCATGATCAAGTGGGGTTTATTCCAGGAATGCAAGGAATCTTCAATATATGCAAATTAGTCAATGTGAAACACCATATTAACAAATTGAAGGAGGAAAACCATATGGTCAACTCAATAGATGCAGAGAAGGCTTTCAACAAAATTCAACACCCATTTATGATAAAAACCCTGCAGAGAGTAGGCATAGATGGAACTTTCCTCAACATAATAAAGGCCATATATGACAAACCCACAGCCAATATCATCCTCAATGTGAAAAACTGAAAGCATTTCCACTAAGATCAGGAACAAGAGAAGGTTGGCCACTCTCACCACTCTTATTCAACATAGTTTTGGAAGTTTCAGCCAGAGCAATCACAGAAGAAAAGGAAATAAATGGAATCCAAATCAGAAAAGAAGAAGCAAAGCTGTCACTGTTTGCAGATGACATGATACTATACATAGAGAATCCTAAAGATGCTACCAGAAAACTCCTATAAGTAATCAATGAATTTGTTAAAGTAGCAGGATACAAAATTAATGCACAGAAATCATTGGCATTCCTATACACTAATGATAAAAAATCTGAAAGTGAAATCAAGAAAACTCTCCCATTTCCACTGCAACAAAAAGAATAAAATATCTAGGGATAAACCTACCTAAGGAGACAAAAGACCTGTATGCAGAAAATTATAAGACACTGATGAAAGAAATTAAAGATGATGCAAATAGATGGAGAGATATACCATGTTCTTGGATTGGAAGAATCAACATTGTGAAAATGACTCTACTACCCAAAGCAATCTATAGATTCAATGCAATCCCTATCAAACTACCACTGGCATTTTTTACAGAACTAGAACAAAAAATTTCACAATTTGTATAGAAACACAAAAGACCCTGAGTAGACAAAGTAATCTTGAGAACGAAAAATGGAGCTGTAGGAATCAGGCTCCCTGACTTCAGACTATACTACAAAGCTACAGTAATCAAGACAGTATGGTACTGTCACAAAAACAGAAATATAGATCAATGGACAGTATAGAGAGTCCAGAGATAAACTCATGCACATATTGTCACCTAATCTTTGATAAAGGGGGCAGGAATGTACAGTGGAGAAAGACAGCCTCCTCAATAAGTGGTGCTGGGCAAACTAGACAGGTACATGTAAAAGTATGAGATTAGATCACTCCCTAACACCATACACAAAAATAAGCTCAAAATGTATTAAAGATCTAAATGTAAGGCCAGAAACTATCAAACTCTTAGAGGAAAACATAGGCAGAAGACTCTATGACATAAATCACAGAAAGATCCTTTCTGACCCACCTCCTAGAGAAATGGAAATAAAAACAAAAATAAACAAATGGGACCTAATGAAACTTCAAATCTTTTGCAGAGCAAAGGAAACCATAAACAAGACCAAATGACATCCCTCAGAAGGGGAGAAAATATTTGCAAATGTACCAACTGACAAAGGATTAATCTCCAAAATTTATAAGCAGCTCATGTAGCTCAATAACAAAAAACAAACAACCCAATCCAAAAATGGGCAGAAGACCTAAGTAGACATTTCTCCAAAGAAGATATACAGACTGCCAACAAACACATGAAAGAATGCTCAACATCCATAATCATTAGAGAAATGCAAATCAAAACTACAATGAGATATCGTCTCACACCAGTCAGAATGGCCATTATCAAAAAATCTAGAAACAATAAATGCTGGAGAGTGTGTGGAGAAAAGGGAACACTCTTGCACTGCTGGTGGGAATGTGAATTGGTACAGCCACTATGGAGAACAGTATGGAGGTTCCTTAAAAAACTACAAATAGAACTACCATATGACTCAGTAATCCCACTACTGGGCATATACCCTGAGAAAACCAAAATTCAAAAAGAGACATGTACCAAAATGTTCATTGCAGCTCTATTTACAATAGCCCGGAGATGGAAACAACCTAAGTGTCCATCATCGGATGAATAGATAAAGAAGATATGGCACATATATACAATGGAATATTAGTCAGCCATAAAAATAAACGAAATTGAGCTATTTGCAATGAGGTGGATGGACCTAGGGTCTGTCATACAGAGTGAAGTAAGTCAGAAAGAGAAATACAAATACCGTATGCTAACACATATATATGCAATTTAAGAAAAAATATGTCATGAAGAACCTAGGGGTAAGACAGGAATAAAGACAGAGACCTACTAGAGAATGGGCTTAAGGATATGGGGAGGGGGAAAGGTAAGCTTTGATAAAGTTAGAGAGTGGCATGGACATATATACAGTACCAACATAAAATAGACAGCCATGGGAAGCAGCTGCATAGCACAGGGATATCAGCTCTGTGCTTTGTGACCACCTAGAGTGGTGGCATAGGTAGGGTGGGAGGGAGGGAGATGCAAGAGGGAAGAGATATGGAAACATATGTATATGTATAACTGATTCTCTTTGTTATAAAGCATAAACTAACACACTACTGTAAAGCAATTATACTCCATTAAAAATGTAAAAAAATATATGTATTAGGAATTTTAATTTGGAAATGTTAATATGTGAACTTTTAAAGTAGTAAAATATTTTGTAGTCGTATGCTTCAGATTAGAGATTCTCAAACTCTATTTTGTGTAAGTATAAACTATGTATGTTACTTTTTCAAAACTCCATGGAATCATCCCAAAAGGTTTTTATTCATGAGACTCAACAAGACATGCATTCTTATGAAGCACTCCATGTGATTCTGGTGCAAATGGTAAATCAGCTGAACAAAGAAGCACACCTAAATAAATAGTCCTAAGGAACTCGTTATGAATATTAATGACATAGGTATAAAAACTCTGCAGTAAAACAGAGAGTAGGGTATTTGCTTAAAATTTATACTAAATATAAGGGTAGTTTTGAGAAAGACATATATATTTCCTCTCTCAGAAATATATATCTATGTCAATGGTATTATAACAGTGGTGCTATTACTTTCTAAAGTGCGTGTTACTAGGAAAAAAATTTAAGAAGCATAGCCATTTGTCCTTGAAAGGAAATAAAAGAAAAGAATACATGCAGAGTTGAAGTGAACCTCCTAAATTAAGACTTATATAATGTCCATAGGCTTACTTATATGGAAAATGTACAGTAATTACCTGTGGCACTTGTTAGAAGCACAGTCTTTATCCCACCATCAATAGTTTTGATCTAGTAACTCTCTGGCCAGACAAAGGACTTGCATTTTGTAATTCCATCCTATAATGTGGTCCTCATTCAGTTGATTTTTGCAACGCACTCTGAGAACACTGTTCAGAGTAATAAGACTGCAAATGAGAAAATTATCCATAAAATACAGCTGGTTTGAATTTTACCAGAATAACATTAAGACTGCTTCCAAACCAAGATGTAATTCATTGTTTGAATGGAAAGGAGCACACCTTATACAGTCTAAGTTAACGTTCTTTTGGTTTCAAGTAATTCAAAGTCAATCAATATATTTGAACAAAAATAAGGTTTACTATAATTAAACAAGGTATCTTACAGTACCTAAGGGAGGAAAAACAGCCAGAACTTACTAGGAAATCAGGGGTTATGGTCTGAATTTCTCATTCTTTCCCTTTGGAGCTGCAAAATTTCACATCCTAATATCAGTTTCCATATTCACTTCTTATTTTTCTCTTCCTCAAAATAAGCTTTGCCTTGCTGTCTACATGAGTGAGTTGAAAAATATCCATTTGCACCTCCTGTGTTGTCAATTATTTTCTTTCTTCAAGTTTTATGCTTTTAACGATGATTTTTATTGCAGATATAATTTTAAAATATGTTTTAGCTTATATTTTGACACAATTTAAGTCAAGTGTTTCCACAATCCTTCAGCCAGGACAGTCACATTTGTTTATTAAAAAAAAATATTTATTTAGAAATAAAAATGTTCTTGACACTCCTAAATTTATGGAAAAATACAAGACAACATGGAGTCAAAGCAATAATATTGAGTAGGAATAGAGGCAAGCAACAAAATTAGAAACATGTTCTTGAGTCCTCTTATGAAGTGAAATGAGACACCACAAAGAAGGTCATATTTGAAAAGAGGTTTAAAAGGACAAGTATGGACCTTTCAAACAGAAAAAGCAGAAGAATATCTGAGGAAGAGGGGAGAAAAGATATACAGTCAAGTGGATATGAAATATAGTTTTTGAGGGGAAAGGTAAATTTAGCGTTATGGAAAAGGCATGAGGTGCAAATCAGAGAATGGCAAGAAAATTTGTTAGACAAGAAGCCAAAGAATTGATCATGAATCTATTAATACAGGGATCACAAGAATCATATATATTAGTCACCATCCTATGTTTTCACATATAGTTTCTATTTATACTTTCCTGATGTACTACAATCTTCCTCATGGTAACTCACTTCCTTATTCTTAGTCAAATATTGGATGAATGTTCTTTGAAACCAAGCTCAGGTATGTGATTCAATCTTGGTCAATTAGAGCAAAATATTTGCTAAATCACAGGGACTGGTTCAGAGATTGTACCATTACATACTTAAAGCAAATTACATTTTTTATCTGTCAATGTTTGGAAAGAGATTGGCAGCTCACTCAACTATCAGTATTCTGCCATATGTGGAAATGTCTCATTCCTAGAAAATGACAATGATTTTTGTAAAAGAAGATGTGTGCCAAAAGTAGTTATAATTTTTCTCTGCAGAAAGATAAAACGACCTTAGTCCCAAAAACTTTTTCTAAAAATTATTCCATAAATAAAATATCTTGCATACAATTATAAATAACCATGCATACAAGGAGACAACAAAATATGAGTCAAGAACAACAGGTAATAAAAAGAAAAAGCTATAAAAGGAGACCAACAAAGAATCAAAGTATCAAATTAAGTAACCAAAGACTTCAAATTATTCTGCCAATGATCAAACAGGTAAAAGAAAAATTGAGAATTTTGGCTGAGAACTGGAAATCATGGGAAAAAACACATTGAAATTATAGAACTCAAAAATAAAATAACCAGGAGATTTTTGCAAAGTGGTGTCAAAGAGTAGATTTATCCTCCTCCTGGAATGACCAAAGGAAAAAAAAAGAAAGAAGAAAAAAAAGAAAGAAAGAAAGAAGGAAAGAAATGAAGAAAGAAAGAAAGAAGGAAAGAGAGAAAAAGGGATATATTAAAATGATCTTCAAGATATGAGACAGACAATACAAAAGAGCAGTTCCTGAGAGACAGAAAACAAATGAGATGAACACAGTAATGACCTTAATTTACAGACTTAATAGATTTTCTAGGTGGATGGAAGAGAGAAGATAGTAACACCACAGTAGCTAGACTTTGCAGAGCAGGGTCAGAGAGAGAACTCTGGAGAGCTGCAGAAAATCTCCCATCTCTGAGCACTGATTAATCCCTGTATGTGAGGAAATTACACAAAGCCAAGGCAGATATTGCTTATATCACCTCTTTCTCTGTATGAATGCAATCTCAGCCAAAAAGGCACTCCTTCCACAGGCTCAAGGCACCAGCAAAAGCAGCCACTGCTACCATTGCCACATGTTCTGGGAGTGGGCACAAGCCACTGCATCTGCATACCTCGTATCAGGGGGATAACAACCAGCACATGCTGAGGAAGGAGGCACAGGTATCCATACTAAAAATGGCCCTTGCACCAAAATTATTAAACCCACATGAGCTACACAATGATGCTCACACATAAAAATAACCTTCCAAACCACAGTACTAATCATTTCTCCTAAACTTACAGAATAAGAGAATACAAGTAAAATGAAGAGCAGAGGAAACCTTACAGTTAAAAGACCAAGGAAATTCCCCTGAAAGAACAATGAAACAGACCTCTTCAGTCTAATAGATACCAAGTTCAAAAAGGAGATAATGAAAATACTGAAGGAATTTTGAAAGGCTATCAACAGAAATGCAGATTATTGTAAAAAATGAACTAGAAACTAGTAGGAGGAAGCAAGAAAAAATTGGAAAATTCATTTGCAAAGACAAAAGCTGAGCTAAAGGCAATGAAGAACAGAATGAATAATGCAGAGGAGCAAATAAGTGATCTGGAAGACAGAATAATAAAAATCACCCAATCAGAACAGCAGACAGAAATCCAAATGAAAAAACAAAAAGAAAGCTATGGGATAATATAAAATGTGCCAATATACACATAATAGGAACTCCAGAAGGAGAAGAAAGATGTGTCAAAAATGTATTTGAGAAATTATGGCTGAAAACTTCCCAAGCCTAAAGAAGGAAACAAATATCCAGGTACAGGAAACACAGAGGGTCCCAAACAATATGAACCTAAACAGACCTACATATTATAATTAAAATGGCAGGGTATATTATAATTAAACTGGCAAAACTTAAAGAGCAGATTCTACAGTCAGCAGAGAGATACAAAGAGTTAATTACAAGTGAGTCCTCCTCATAAGGCTATCAGCTGATTTCTCTACAGAAACATTGAAGGAGAGAAGAGAGTGGTGAAATATATTCAAAGTCCTGAAAGGAAAGAATCTGCAACCTAGAATACTTAGCAAGATTATCATTTGGAATAGAGAGTTAAAGAATTTCTCAGACAAGCAAAAACTAAAAGAATACAGCAATACTAAACCTATCCTAAAAGAAATATTGAAAATTCTTCTCCAAATAGGAAAGATGCAAGAAGCTATAGTAAAGAGAAAATCACAATTGGAAAGTAAATCCCTTAAGTAAGCCAGTATACAGATTAAAAAGAAAAAAATTCAGGGACTTCCCTGGTGGCGCAGTGGTTAAGAATCCCTGCCACTGCAGGGGACATGGGTTTGATCCCTTGTCTGAGAAGATCCCACATGCTGTGGAGCAACTAAGCCAGCACACCACAATTACTGAGCCCATGAGCCACAACTACTGAAGCCTGTGTGCCTATAGCCTGTGTTCCGCAACAAGAGAAGTCACCGCAATGAGAAGCCCGGGCACTGAAATGAAAAGTAACCCCCACTCGCTGCAACTAGGGAAAGCCAATGTGCAGCAACACAGACCCAATGCAGCCAAAAATTAATCAATAAATTTATTTTAAACAAGAAGAAAAAACAATATTTTTGTTAAAGCAATGCTAACTACAATGAACACCCCAAAAAGAAAATTTTGTGTGAAAGGGATGATAACTACAATGGACAGCAATAATAAATACATCTTTATGTTTATAACTTCATAAACAAAAAGATGTAAAAGAGAACATCAAAATCATAAAATGTGGGGGACGAGGGTAAGAAAATGTAGATTCCTTTTTTAGAATGTGCTTAAGCCCATATGACTATCAGTCTAAAGCAAGTAGGCATAGAAAGGGGATAACACACTTGAAAAACATGGTAACCACAAGTCAAAAAAATACAATAGATTCACAAAGACCAAAAAGAAGATTAACACAAGCATAACATAAAAGTAAATCATCAAACTACAAAAAATAAAAACAAAGAAACGAAGAAACAGAGAATCAACTAGTATGTAAGGTTTACATGGCAATAAATACTTATCAATAATTACCTTAAATGTCAATGGACTAAATGCTCCAAGCAAAAGACATGGAGAAGCAGAGTGGATTAAAAAAAACAAGAGTCTACATGCCTAAAGTTGGTGGCCTACAAGAGACCCACTTTAGGGCAAAGGACACACATAGAATTAAAATTGAGTGGATGGCAAAATATACTTAATGCAAATGAAAATGATGAGAAAGCAGGGATAGCAATACTCATATAAGACAAAGTAGACTTTAAAATAAAAGCCATAAAGAAAGATAAAGATGTAAGTAGGGTGTTAAACACCCCCACTATTATTGTGTTACTGTTGATTTCTCTTTTTATGGATGTTAGCACTTGCCTTATATATTGAGGTGCTTCTATGTTGGGTGTGTATATATTTACAGTTGTTATATCTTCTTGGATTGATCCCTTGGTCATTATGTACTGCCCTTCTTTGTCTCTTCTAACATTATTTTAAAGTCTATTTTGTCTGATATGAGTATTGCTAACCCCAGCTTTCTTTTGATTTCCATTCGCATTAAATACCTTTTCCCATCCCCTCATTTTCAATCTGTGTCCCTAGATCTGAAATGGGTCTCTTGTAGACAGCATATACACTACCTGTGATTTTGTATTTAGTCAGCCAGTCTATGTCTTTTAGGAGTATTTAATCCATTTACATTTAAGATAACTACCAGTCCGTATGTTCTTATTGCCATTTTGTTAATTGTTTTGGGGGCTTTTGTAGGTCTTTATTCTTCCTTTCCTCTTTTGTTCTGTTCTCTTGTGATTTAATAACAATCTTTTGTGTTATGTTTGGATTGCTTTTTCTTTTTTTTGTGTATATCTATTGTAGATTTTTGGTTTGCAGTTACCATGAGATTTTGATATAGTAGTCTGTATATATATATAATTTTTTAAGTTGCTGGTCTCTTAATTTCAAATGCATTTCCAATATCCTGCATTTGTACTTTCCTCTTCTCACAATTGCTTGTTTTGATATCATATGTGTGTGTGTATGGTTTCCTACATTTACCATATGTTTGCCTTTATGGATGAGCTTTCCCATTCATAATTTTCTTGCTTATATTTGTGACCTTTACTTTTCTGCTTAGAGAAGTTCCTTTAGCATTTTTTGTAAAGCTGGTTTTGTGGTGCTGAATTCTCTTAGGTTTTTCTTGTCTGTAAAATTTTTGACTTCTCCGTCAAATCTGAATGAGATTCTTGCTGGTTAGAATGTTCTTGGTTGTAGGTTTTTCCTTTTCATCACTTTAAATATATTGTGCTATTCCCTTCTGGCCTGCAGAGTTTCTGCTGAAAAATCAGCTGATAACCTTATGGGAATTCCCTTGTATGTTATTCATCGCTATTCCCTTGTTGCTTTTAATATTTTCTCTTTGTATTTAATTTTTGTCAATTTGATTCATGTGTATCTCAGAGTGTTACTCCTTGGGTTTATCCTTTATGGGACTCTGCACTTCCTAGACTTGGATGACTGTTTCCTTTGCCACATTAGGGAAGTTTTCAGCTATTACTTTCTCTGGTACTTTCAAATACTTTCTCTGGTCCTTTCTCTCTCTTCAAATACTTTCTCTGGTCCTTTCTCTCTCTTCTCATTCTGGGAACCCTATAATGAAAATATTGGTGCTTATAATGTTGTCCCAGGGGTCTCTTAAACTGTCCTAACTTCTTTTTATTATTTTTTTCTTTATTCTGTTCTGTGGCATTAATTTCCACCATTCTGTCTTCCAGCTCACTTATTCATTCTTCTGCCTCATTTATTCTGCTATTTATTCCTTCTAGTTTTTTGTTTTTTTTATTTCAGTTATTGTATGGTTCATCTCTGTGTGTTCATTCTTTATATCTTCTAGCTCTTTGTTAAATGTTGCTTGTATCTTCTTGGCCTGTGCCTCCATTCTTTTTCTGAGATCTTGGATCATCTTTACTATTATTACCCTGAACACTTCTTGGGTAGGTTGACTATCTCCACTTCACTTAGTTGTTCTTCTAGGGTTTTTCTTGTTCCACCATCTGGAACATATTCCTCTACTGTCTCATTTTGTCTAATGTTCTGTGTTTGTTGTCCCACAGGCTGCAGGATTGTAGTTCCTCTTGCTTCTGCTGTCTGCCTCCTAGTGTGTGAGGCTGGTCTAAGAGGCCTGTGCAGGCTTTCTGGTGGGAGGGACTGGTGGGTGGAGCTGGGTCTTGTCCCTCTGGTGGGCAGGGCCATGTCAAGGGGTGTGTTTAGTGGTGGCTGTGGGATCAGGAAGACTTTAAGTAGCCTCTCTGCTGATGGGTGGGATGGTGTTCCCAGCTCTGTTGGTTGTTTGGCCTGAGGCATCCCAGCAATTGACCCTACAGGCTGTTGGGTGGGGTCAGGTCTTGGTGTCAAAATGGCAGTCTCCAGGAGAGCTCACATCAATGAATATTCCCCAGTACCTATGCCACCAGTGTCCTTGTTCACACAGTGAGCCACAGCTGCCCCCAGCCTCCCCAGGAGACCCTCCAAGACCAGCAGGTATGTCTGGCCTAAGCTCCTATGAACTGCTCTTCCCCTGTGTCGTGGTGTGCATGAGATCTTCTGTGTGCCCTCCAATAGTGGAGTTTCTGTTTCCCCCAGTCCTGTGGAGTTCCTGTGATCAAGCTCCATGTCCTTCACTGCCAAATGCTATGGGGGCTCATCCTCCCAATGCCAAGCCCCCAGACTTTGGAGCCTGACATGGGGTGAAGGACTTTTACTCCAGTGGGAAGTATTATTTCCTGTGTGATATAATTATTTTCCTGTTTGTGAGTTGCCTACCTGGCAGGTAGGGGATTTAACTGTTTCACAAATGTGTCCATTCTACCATCTCATTGTGTTTTCTTCTTTGTCTTTGGATGTAGAACAACTTTTTTGGTAGGTTCCAGGTCTCTTTGTTGATGGTTGTTCAGCAGTTAGTTGTAATTTTGGTGTTTTCTTGAGAAGATTTGAACTCAAGTCCTTCTACTCTACCATCATGTCTCCCTCTCATTCCATGATTAACATTTAAATATGTGAACTTGGAGTAGGCAGATTGTTCTCCATAATGCATGTGGGCTTTGTCCAATCAGTCAAAGTTCTTAATAGAACAATAACAAAAAATAGCATCTTAAAGCAGGGAGGAATTCTCCAACAGACTCCTTTCAGACTTTATTTGGCCAGCTGAATTTAGGACAGAAACTGCACCATTGGCTCTTGTGAGTCTCAAGCCTCCTGCTTCACACTGAAGAATTTGGAGTGCTAACCTCCATAATCATGTGAGCTAATTATTTATGATAAATCTCTTTCCGTATATGTCCACATACTATTGGTTCTGTTTTGTTGTAAAACCCTGACTAATACAAATGTCTTTAAAATATACTGTGAGATAAATAAATAATTTGGAAAAATAGGTAGGATGATGACACTTCTGTTTGCTTTAGTTCTTTGGCAAAAGAACAATAAGACAATATATTGAAAGCCTAGACACTATGTAAGTGTGATTGACTTTCTTAGAATCCATGAACTGTACATTAAGAGGACCTCACTCCATTTGTAACCTAAAATAAAGCAGCTGACCTGTTTTTATAAGCCCATTGTTTTCAAGTAGCCACTGGAGTGATTAACGCATATTTACTTCTTCTCTAAGTGACTAAAGTACACTTAGAAAACCAAAAAGATTTTAAAAAATGAAATAAAAAGTTAGTAAAAAGTTAGGAAATTAGTGAGTTATTCATTATCTGACATTTTCTCCTTTGGATTTCAAAGAGCAAAGACCTGCATAATTTGCATTTTGAGTTGATAATTTGCTTATCTCAGCGATAGGCATGGAATAATGTATCATAATGAGACAGTGTTGAGTTACAGAGTATCAGACATGGTCAAGAGATCCAGCTGAAGGATTATGAAATTGTGAAGCAAAGTCAGTGTGTTCAGAAATTTTCAAATTAATGCCAAACAAAACTGACATTTTCTGGAGAAATAAGATGTTGTTTCTCAAAGGCCAATGTTCAACTTTGACTTGAGTAGATCCTTAACAGAATTATAGACTGATTATTTCCCCAGCAATCTTTAGGCATTGAGATTATTTACATTGTCACCCAGTTATTATGATCCCAGTGTAAGGCTTCATTGTCACTCATTATCAAAACATAAAGTATTACATTTTTATGTTAACAAAACCTTAATGTTTACTATCAGTAATCCAATCTTAAAATATGTCTTTTACATGCATAAGCATCTACAACTAATATAGAAAACTTACGTTTTTTATTTTTGAACAATCAGTGAAGTTTTCTGAACAATCAGTGCATTCAATTCCTTCCTCAGTATCTTCCAACTGTAATAATTTTGATAGCATAGAGTGGGCTGGTAATATGAAAATGTCTTTATAGAATTTTATTAATGACTTTGCTTAGTTACATGGAGTCGTATCATTGAATTTTATAGTCTTCACCAAAATTTAAATTTGTAATATCAGCATTGATAATATTTTTCTATAAGTCTTATTAGATTTGTCAATTTATCACTTTCTGGAAGACTCTTGTAGCTCATAAATTTAAGTAATTAGCCACATGGTTATTATTATTTTTAACAAAACAAAAGAGGTTTATTATGTATTCATGATTTGAAAATACTTCTTGACATTCTTTTTTTCTTAATTTAATTTATTTATTTTTAATCTATATATGGGTTACTGACTTTATTTGCAAAAAAGAGAGGAAGAACTATAAAAGAAAGGAGTTTGATGATATTGTTTGCAATCTCTTCTAACAAATGTTTTCTTTCCATTAAGGTTGTTACAAGGTAATATGACACACACTGAAGTCACATTTGAAAAAGGAAATAATGTAACAATGTATAATATCATCGACTTATAGTTTAAATATTAAGATGAGAATTTGGACTCAGGTTGGAAAGTTGATGTTGGAACAAGTTAAGAATTTGGGGGCTATATGGATGAAATGCATATATTTTGTATTCTGTAAGACACATGAATTTGAGAGAAGGCAGAGGTGGAAAGTTTTAGGTGAATGTGTCCCCCCAAATTTCATATTTTGAAACTTAATCCCCAATGTGATGGTATTTGGAGGTGGGGCCTTTGGGGTGATTAAGTCATGCAGGTCAAGTCTTCATGAATGAGACTACTGACCTTATAAGAAATATCCCAGACAGCTGTCTTGCACTTTCAGCCACATGAAGACACAGTGAGAAGATGAAAAGATGGCTGGTTATGAACTCACCAAACACTGAATCTGTTGGAGCCTTGATCTTGGACTTCCCAGCCTCCAGACTGTGAGAAATAAATATGTATTGTTCATAAGCCACCAAGGGTATGGTATTCTGTTATAGCAGTCTGAACTGACTAAGCATTTTTTAAAAAGCTATAACAAATTGCAATTCCCAAATAATTTGCTATCCATTGTATTGATAGTTCTTCATTGTCAAAGGCATACAAATGCTATATGACCTGCATACAAAGCAATTATTTAAGAATGACATTTATAGATAATCAGGAAATTATGTTTAAGTACTTACATTCTACAGTGAGAGCATGTTACTTATTCATAGATGATTTACTGCAATTTAATTTTATTAAAGGGAAGTTGATGGGATTTGCAGCTAAGGCATAAGACATTTTATTTTTTCCTATTTAAATTAGAAATAGCCTCCTATTACTGTGATGCTTGGAAGAAAATTCCTTTACCTTAAATATGTATTTTCCACTACTTGAATCTTTTAATTTTGCTATTTATCTAATTATTTGCATTGTACCAGTTTTTAAATGTCTATAGTATTTTCACAAAGTAAAGATTTCTATTTAAAAAGTTGTGAGATTTGCTCAACAAATAAGCAAGTATTGTTTCTTTCCATTTTGTTATTTCTTGCTAGTTAATTTCAACCAAGATATGTGATGATACTCAATAATGGATTGATACTGACCAAGACAGTTTTTTGTTTGTTTGTTTGTTCGTTTTTGCTGTACACGGGCCTCCCACTGTTGTAGCCTCTCCCTTTGTGGAGCACAGGCTCCAAACATGCAGGCTCAGCGGCCGTGGCTCACTGGCCCAGCCACTCCACTGAATGTGGGATCTTCCTGGACCGGGGCACGAACCCATGTCCCATGCATCGGCAGGCAGACTCTCAACCACTGTGCCAAGATCCCAAGACAGTTTTACTATCACTTAAGCTTTATTAAACCTTAGACAGGTTTCTTCCTGACTATAGGCCACTGATCTTCCTTTACTTAAAATCTTGTAACTGTGAATTCTTTCTTTTCTTCTTTGAGATGTAAATCTTGTACAAGCCAGACATGTTTTTCTCAAGGACCTGGGAGTCATCCTTTTGAAATTTTATCAAAGAAGATATCATCCCTATTTTCCAGCCTCTGTGGGAGCTTAGGAGTCGAACTTTAATAAGCACCAATTATCAAACTCTGATGGACTAATCACATTCACCAGCCATCTCTATAAAATCCTCCA
The DNA here is from genome assembly GCF_949774975.1 of Lagenorhynchus albirostris. NCBI lineage: Eukaryota > Metazoa > Chordata > Mammalia > Artiodactyla > Delphinidae > Lagenorhynchus > Lagenorhynchus albirostris. Next base: position 41,070,697 of record NC_083112.1, on the reverse strand, counting down.
GTACTTTTTCACTAGCTCACCCCAGCACTGAAAAACTCTGTTGCCTTTTGCTTCAAAGGAAATGAGTTCCATCTGTTACCTCTATTGTAGTAGTCTTAAACACAGTTTAATAAAATTCTTTGTTTCAACAAGTGTCCATAATAAATTTTTCTTTGGTAATTAATATGATGCAAGGCACATTTATTCACTCTTTAAAAAATTAATAATTTCAAAAATGAATAAAGTTATGCTTAACAAAAGCAAACACTGGACAAAAAATGCCCCCCCCCTTGTGTTTAGTCCCTGGGAAATATATTTTTATCTGTTTTCACTGCTCTTTCTAAACTCAACTATATTTCTTTACCAGTATGTAAATCTTGTCAATACAGTTATTAGTTTGTGGTCATTTAATTTGCAAAACCTGTGATTTAGATAAATGATAAACCATAATGTTTTTAAAAAGAAGCTCAAGAACAAATTTATTTCTGGAAAATCCAATGAGTTTTAAGTGAAGCTGAATACTTTTGGCAAAATATAAAACTATGCACATTGCATTACTAATTGATATCTTTTGACTCCTCTCTCAAAATGGTCAGTAGAATAGTCTCCCTATGTCGTAAGAGACACAGAAAATGGACTTTTCCTCTGTGGCCATGGCATGTCCTTGTCATTTCCACTTGTTCCTCTCTACTCCTCTTGATGAAATTCAAATTACCCAAACAATAGTTGATAATCAGCAAGAAGAGTTTATTCATCTCTGTGAAATTTACATGACCCCTCCTTCCAAATAACACCTTATAAATCATTTCCTTCCCCTTTACCAAGTTAGAGTGCTCTTTAAGAGCCTTCTCATGTGGGTTATTGTTGAATAAAGGCTTATGCTAATAACGCTTGACTTGATTTTAATCCACCAAAGGTATTATTGTGTCTTAAATCATTCTTGCACAATTTAATTTGTATATATTACTATATATGTATATATATATATAATGATATATATTTGTGCTATATAAATATTATAAATATTACACTATTCTGTTATGAAGATATGTATATATACATGTAACATTGAAGTGTAAAAACTTTTACCTTTGCACACATAAAGAAATGTTATAAAATAAATAATTCTCAACTATATTTCTAAGCTATTTTTTGACACACTAATCTCAAAAGGGATTCTGATCAGATAGGTTTGAAAAATGCTAAAGACTGAAGCCCAGGAACCACAGCATTGCCACATTACAGCATATGCTGAGTATGGCACGATTTGCACACCACAGGGACTTCAGCTGAAGAAAACATGTAGTCCTGACCATGAGCAGCTACATAGAACCATCCCAGGACTGAAAGGCTCCAGCACTCAACCCACCCTATCATCAGAGCAAAGCTCTGAACCAGACACTTCATAAGGATTCATCATTTATATTAGTCTATTAAAAGCTCTAATTCATTCCACTCTTATAGGAACTGTTTAATTCTTTTTGTTGTAGAATTGGCTAGCTGCTTTTATTTTTGTTTTTATTCTAGCTTAGGTTTAAAGTGTTTTGTTTCGTTTTAGCACTACATATTCTGTGAAAATATTTTGGAAAATTATATTCAAGCACTTTTGAGGGAAATGATCTTGTTATACAAGTTATAATCTTTGTTCATAAGAAATGGGAGAAAAAGAAGATATAAATAAGAATTCATAAAATGTCTTCAAATATAGGAAAATATTAAATCTGATAATTACTCAAACATACATGGGATTTGGGGTCAACTAGCAAATTTAATCACATTAAGGCAATAGCTGTAGAAAACAGCTGTTGTCTTTTCAATATTCCACTATTTTCTTCTATCTTTGAGTACTGTGTTTTCTTTTTCTTAATGCGGTCTTCTTATATCCCTTCACAGTTCTCCATGCATTCCAGATATTATACAGTTGATAATAATATATTTATGAGTTGATTAATCTTTTTCATTTTCTAAGGAAAAACCTTTATTGTTTATAGTTTTTGTCCTAAAATTTGTATATTTTAAAATAAGTAGATAATGTCTATGTGGAATTATTTAATCATTATTTAAATATATCAAATTTAATTATAAATGCTATTAGCACAATTATTCTTAACCTACTATTTTTGTTACTAAAAATAATAAGCAAAAATTCACAAATGTTATCTGTATTACAAGCTTTTCTAGAGTTCAGTCAAATAAACCTTTTTGATTTAGCTTAAATGGAGAATATTTTTCAGTGCCATAAATAATGCTTAAAATGTTCACAGTTCCACTAAGATTGCCATCGAAATAATACATAAAATAGAGTGACTTTCTTTAACAGAACACTTTCAAGTGAAAAATGATTTTAAAATGGAGTAGAGCTAGAGTAGTTATTAAAAGATCTTTAAGCAAAACCAAATAGGAAGAACTTATGCTCATGAGTGCTTTGCTGAAATCCTTTCAGTCGTATTGAAGCAAGATTGAATCTATGCTTTTCCAGTTTTGTGTGTCAGATATAACATAGCAGGAGGTGAAATGAATTCATCTTTCTGTCTTCAAGTAAACTAAAAGCAATTTTTGTCTTCCCATGTGGTCACTTGAGGTGCTTGTCATGTTCAAGCTAATGATATCAGACACCCTCAGGTTGTTTAAGTATTCATGAAGTAATTAAGTTCTCATTAACATATAAATAAAAGAAAACTGAAAACAAGTTTAGCAGGCACCTAACATCTGTTCTAATGTTTTTAAGTATTAAAATGTGACATACACAGAAGGAAAAGTGCATTCTGTTCTGGGAAGTATTTTGCATAGATTATTTATAGAAACTGTAATTAAACTGATTTGGCATATTAAAAAATGTTAACAGCAGAACATTATTTAGACAGTTTGTTGGTCTCTGTCAGTGGAATTAAAAATAGGTATGGGAAAAGTAAAATTAGGTTGTGTTTGTTTTACATTTCTGATAAAATAATACAAATAATTGAAATTTATTTCCATTCTGAAATAAGATGGTTAAAGTTCAGTCTATACAAGCATCCATCCAATTTTGCAGATGCAAGCAAAAGTCCCTTTCATTGTAAATTATAAAATGGTTTCAGTGCTTGTCCAGCACTGCCCCAGAATAATACCCCTGCTCTTCCCTCAAAAAGAAATGAATTACTCTTATCTAAGTTTCAGGAAGAAGCTGCTAACAGAAAAAACAAGAACTGCTTAGAACCAACTAGACCTAAGATGGTGGAAGATTTGACTTCCAGTAGACCTTGAGCCTCATTACGTGCTCATTGTAATGTATTAACATGCTAAGTGACACACCCAACAGCACCATGACAGTTGACAATTGCCATGATAACAACCAGAAAAGATCATACAAGTACTAAAAAGGAGAGTTTCATCAGTTCCAGGTCCAAACCACAGCCCTGTTCTCACATTGGTCATGAATATTCCTCCCATTCTTTCCAGTCCCCACCCTTTTACCTTAATGCTCCTATATATTTGGTGTCTCTGCCCAAATTGGATTGAAGAGTTGATTGGTGAAATATGTTCCCACTTCTCCATTCTTTGGTCATTGAATGAAGCTTGTGCTGTTCCAGTCTCAGCATTGGTTTTGTTATTGTCTGTGCAAATCAGATTGGAAAAGAATCTCCCTTGCCTACACAAGGAGTCTCAGCCTGGGCTAGGACCCTGTCACAAGTGCAGTTGTCCAACTTGGTAACACAAACATTTCACTTAAACCCATAAGTTTACCTTATTCATATGATTTCCTCGTTAGCGCTTTTTATATATGGATTTGTCAAATGGTATAATATAATGTATCAAAGAGCATCTTGTCTTTCATTATTAACCATTCCATTTCATGCTATTTTCCACTTATGCAAAATTCTTTCCTGCTATGTTTTATATTTTATAACTACAACTTTTGCAAACTTTTTGCTGTTTCCCAATGTTCCCAATCAAATTTGCCATTCAAATAAAATAAATTCACTTATCTTACCTGGAGTTGATAAATCTGTATGTTTAATTATAAGGACACCACAAAATAAAAATATTACACACAAAGTACAAGTGGAATTGTAAGGGTAGAAAAAGTAATTTACCTTCTACCCATATTAAATACAAATTAACAAGAGAAAAACAAACACAAGTTTATTAATATGTGTATCTCATGTATACATTGGAAAGATCCAGGTAAAAATGAGTATCTCTTAGAGGAGTTTGGGTCATGATGGTGGAATAGAAGGACCTGGGGTTCACCTCTCCCCATAAGTGCATCAAGAATACATCTACAAGTGGAACAATTTGCACAGAGCCCCTGCTGAACACTAGCAGAGGGCCTCAAACACATAAAAGGACAAGAAAATATCCCTGCATAACCAGGTAGGATGAAAGAGAGAAAAGGAAGAAAAAGAAAAGAGGAAATAGGGTGGGACCCACACCCCTGGGGGGAGCTGAAGGGGAGGAGTGGGTACCTCATCAGGGGAAACCCCCTCACTGGTGGGGAGATCAGCTGAAATAGAAGGGGAGCTTTGGGGGTTATTGGAGGAAAGTGCAGCAGCCAGTCTATGGCAGGCAGGACAGGGTGAGACTTACACTGATGGTCAGTGTCACATCCTTGCATGCCCCAGCCTGAGATGGGTGCCCACCAGTGCTGGCAGGGGCTGGGTGCTGAAACAAGGGGTATGAAGAGCCAACGCAGGCTTTACAACAACTGTTGGCTGCATGGAGACAGCCTGAAGGGACAGGGTGAGGAGCTCAGCAGGACAGAGACAGCCTGAAGAGATGGGAGTGAGGAGCTCTGCAGGTGGGAATGCTCCTGGAGGAAGTAAGGACTGCCATGGAAGTGAAGGATCATTGCTGAGTGGCATGGGAAGGGTGGGGCCACCATTGCAGCCTCTCTCCCTACATGCCAGCTTCTGCCTCCACAGGCACTGGTAGGGGTTCCTGCCAGAGCAAGTGAGAACACCCCAGTCATTGCTGCCTTATCCCACTCCCACTTGATTGAGCATTCCCTCCCCAGTTGGTTACCACCTCCTTCCAGCCCCTACCTCCATGGGCACTACAGGGGGCTCCTGCCACAGCAAGCTCACACACTCCAGTCTTTGCTGCCTTACCCCACTCTCACCTGAACAAGCCCAGATACCCCAGTCAGTCTCCGCCTCTTGCCTCTCCCACCTAAGCGAGGAAGCTTGCCCCAGTCAGTTGCTGCCCCACCCCTTACCATTGAAATGGGCCAATGCACTCCCAGTCACTGCCTTCACCCCACCTGGGCAGGCAGCAGATGACTAAGGTTGGCCCACACACAGAGATGGGACTGAAACCAAAGCTGAGACTGAAACACTGGGTGAATAAAGAAGAACAGAAATCTCTCCTTGCAGCTTAAAAAGCTGCAGACTAAGCCCACACAATTGGCTTGGTAAACCCAGCACCTGTATAACATTAGAATGGACTAGTGCTCCCACAACTGAGATAGGTCTAGATATAACAGATGTGGAATTTGTGGGCATGTACACACAGGAGTTGGGCCAAATCAGAGTCAGCTGCCCCCACAGTGCACCCGAGGGTACAGACACCTACCTAGAAATCTTGGAGGGCCTCCTGGGTAGACAGGTTTTGGCTGTGGGTCACCATTGGGGCAAGGACATGGATAGTGGAGACCACAAGGAATTTGTTGTTGTGGTGGTGGAGGTTGTTTTATTTTTTATTGTATTTTTGTAAACTTTTAATATATATTTTTCTATTTTTATTTTTTTGTTTTCTTAGTTTTTGTTTTTTTTTTGTCTTTTTCTTGTTTTTGTTTGTTTTCTTTTCTCTGCTGTTTTTTTTGATTTTGCTATTTGTTTTTGTTAGTTTTTTTCTTATTGTTTGTTTTGGTTTTTTGTTTGGTTTGTTGTTTTCTTGTTTTTCATTTGCTGTGTTGTTTTCCTTTGTTTGGTTTTGTTTTGTTTTTATTGTTTGTTTTGTTTGGCTTTATTATTATTATTTTTTTTTTTTTGGCTGAGCCATGCTGCATGTGGGGTCTTGGTTCCCCTGCTGGGGGTTGAGCCAAAGCCCCTGTGGTGGGAGCACTAAGTCCTAACCACTGGACCACCAGGAATTCCTGGCACAGGGAATACTAATCAGAGTGAGCTCTCTTGGAGGGCCCTATCTCAGCACCAAGATCCAGGTCTACCCAATGGCCTGCAAGCTTCAATGCAGGAAAGCCTCAGGTGAAACAACCATCAAGAGAGGAACACAGTCCCTCACATCAGCATACAGGCTGCCTAAAGTCATAATAAGCTCACAGATACCCCAAAATTCACCCCTTGACATAACCCTGCCAACCAGAGGGAAAAGACCCAGCTCCACCCACCAGAGAGCAGGGAGCAGTCCCTCCCACAAGGAAACCTACACAAGCCCCTGGACCAAACTCACCCACCAGGGGACAGACACCTGAAGCAAGAGGAACTAGGACCCTGCAGCCTGTGGAAAGGAGACCACAAACACAGAAAGATAGACAAAATGAGAAGACAAAGAAATAAGTTACAGACAAAGGAGCAAGATAAAAACTTACAAGACCAACTAAATGAAGAGGAGGTAGGCAATCTACCTGAAAAAGAATTCAGAGTAATGATAGTAAAGATGATCCAAGATTTTGGAAAAAGAATGGAGGCACAGATTGAGAAGATACAAGAAATGTTTAGTAAGGACTTAGAAGAATTAAGAACAAACAAACAGTAATGGATAATACAATAACTGAAATGAAAACTACACTAGAAAGAATTAATAGCAGAATAACTGAGGCAGAAGAATGGATAATTGAGCTGGGAGATAGAATGGTGGAAATCAGTGCCACAGAACAAAATAAATAAAAAAAGAATGAAAGATATGACGACAGTCTCAGAGACCTCTGAGATAACATTAAATGCACTAACATTCAAAATATAAGGGTTCCAGAAGAGAAAGAGAAAGGAATTGAGAAAATATTTGAATAGATTATAGTCAAAAAATTCCAAAACATGGGAAAGGATATAGTCACCCAAGTCCAGGAAGCACAAAGAGTCTCATACAAGATAAACCCAAGAAGAAACATGCCAAGACACATGTTAATCAAGCTAACAAAAATTAAATACAAAGAAAAAATATAATAAGCAGAAAGGTAAAAGCAAAAAATAACATACAAGGAATCCCCATAAGGTTACTAGCTGATTTTTCAGCAGAAACTCAAGTGACCAGAAAAGATTGGCATAATATATTTAAAGCAATGAAAGGGAAAAAAACCTACAACCAAGAATACTCTACCCAGCAAGGCCCTCATTCAGATTTGGTGGAGAAATTAAAAGCTTTACAGACAAGCAAAAGCTAAGATAATTAAGCACCAAAAAACCAGCTTTATAGCAAATGATAAAGGAACTTTTCTAGGTGGGAAACACAAAAGAAAAGAGCAAAAAAGTAAGGGAAGAAAAAAGACCTACAAAAATAAACCCCTAACAATTAAGAAAATAGCAATAAGACTATACCTATTGATAATTACCATAAACCTAAATGGATTAAATACACCAACCAAAAGACACAGGCTTGCTGAATGGATACAAAAACAAGACCCACAGATATGCAGTCTAAAAGAGACCCACTTCAGACCTAGGAAAACATACAGACCGAAAGTGAAGGGATGGAAAAAGATATTCCATGCAAATGGCAATCAAAAGAAGGAGTAGCAACACTCATATCAGACAACATAGACTTTAAAATAAAGAATGTTAAAAGCAAAAAGGAAGGACACAACATAATGATCAAGGGATCAATCCAAGAAGATATAACAATTGAAAATATATACATACCCAACATAGGAGAACCTCAATATAAAAGGCAAATTCTAAAAGTCATAAAAGGGGAGAGAACTTCTGCTGTCAGTGTCCTTGTCTGCACAGTGAGCCACAGGCACCCCCCCGCCTCTGCAGGAGACCCTCCAACACTAGCAGGGAGTTGAGGAAGATGGCGGAAGAGTAAGACACGGAGATCACCTTCCTCCCCACAGATACATCAGAAATACATCTACACATGGAACTGCTCCTATAGAACATCCACTGAACGCTGGCAGAAGATTTCAGACCTCCCCAAAGGCAAGAAACTCCCCATGTACCTGGGTGGGGAAAAAAGAAAAAACAGAGACGGGGGGGACCTTGAAGATAGCGGAAGAGTAAGACGCGGAGATCACCTTCCTCCCCACAGATACACCAGAAATACATCTACACGTGGAACAACTCCTACAGAACACCTACTGAAGGCTGGCAGAAGACCTCAGACCTCCCAAAAGGCAAGAAACTCCCCACGTACATGGGTAAGGCAAAAGAAAAACAAGAAAAACAGAGACAAAAGAATAAGGACGGCACCTGCACCAGTGAGAGGGAGCTGTGAAGGAGGAAAAGTTTCCACACACTAGGAAGCCCCTTCACGGGTGGGGACTTTGGGAGGCGCAGGGGGGAGCTTCGGAGCCACAAAGGAGTGCACAGCAACAAGGATGTGGGGGGCAAAGCAGGGAGATTCCAGCACAGAAGATCGGTGCTGACTGGCACTCACCAGCCCGAGAGGCTTGCCTGCTCACCCGCCGGGGTGGGCGGGGCTGCGAGCTGAGGCTCGGGTTTCAGTCGGAGCGCAGGGAGAGGACTGGGGTTGTCGGCTTGAACATAGCCTGAAGGGGTTAGTGCACCATGGCTAGCCGGGAGGGAGTCCGGGGAAAAGTCTGCACCTGCCGAAAAGGCAAGAGACTTTTTCTTCCCTCTTTGTTTCCTGGTGCGCGAGGAGAGGGGTTTAAAAGCACTTCTTAAAGGAACTCCAGAGACTAGGCGCGAGCCACGGCTAAAAGCTCAGACCCCAGAGACGGGCGTGAGCTGCGGCTAAAAGCACAGACCCCAGGGATGGGCAGGAGATGCTAAGGCTGCTGCTGCTGCCACCAAGGGGCCTGTGTGTGAGCACAGGTCACTATCCACACCACTCTTCCGCGGAGCCTATGCAGCCTGCCATTGCCAGGTTCCTGGGATCCAGGGACAACTTCCCCGGGAGAACGCATGGCAGGCCTCAGGCTGCTGCAACGCCACGCCGGCCTCTGCCACCGCAGACCCACCCCGCACGCAGTGCCCCTCCCTCCCCCCCGGCCTGAGGGCGCCAGAGACCCCGAATCAGCGGCTCCTTTAACCCCGTCCTTTCTGAGCAAAAACCAGATGCCCTCCAGCAACCTACACGCAGAGGCAGGGCCAAATCCAAAGCTGAGCCCCTGTGAGCTGTGAGAACAAAGAAGAGAAAGGGAAGTCTCTCCCAGCAGCCTCAGAAACAGTGGATTAAAGCTCCACAATCAACTTGATGCACCCTGCATCTGTGGAATACATGAATAGACAACGAGTCATCCCAAATTGAGGAGGTGGGCTTCGAGAGCAAGATCTATGATTCTTTCCCCTTTTCCTCTTTTTGTGAATGTGTATGTGTATGCTTCTGTGTGAGATCTTGTCTGTATAGTTTTGCTTCTACCATTTGTCCTAGGGTTCTCTCCATCCATTTTTTAAAAATTTTTTCTTAATAATTAATTTTAATAACTTTATTATACTTTACCTTCTTTCTTTCTTTCTTTCTTTCTTTCTTTCTTTCTTTCTTTCTTTCTTTCTTTCTTTCTTTCTTTCTTTCTTTCTTTTTTTCTTTCCTTCTTTCCTTCCTTCCTTCCCTCCTTTAGACAACGAATCATCCAAAATTGAGGAGGTGGTCTCTGAGAGCAAGATTTATGATTTTTTCCCCTTTACCTCTTTTTGTCAGGGTGTATGTGTATGCTTCTGTGTAAGATTTTGTCTGTATAGCTTTGCTTCCAACATTTGTCCTAAGGTTCTATCCATCCCTTTTTTTTTTCTAAATAATTATTTTTTAATTCAATAACTTTATTAAACTTTATTTTATTATACTGTATCTTCTTTCTTTCTGTCTTTTTTCCTTCCTTGCCTCCTTCCTTCCTTCCTCCCTCCCTCTCTCCCTCCTTTCTTTCCTTCTTTCTTTCTTTCTTTCCTTCTTTGCTTCTTTCTTTCTTCCTTCCTTCCTTCCTTCCTTTCTTTCTTTCTTTTTCTTTCTTTCTTTCTTTCTTTCTTTCTTTCTTTCTTTCTTTCTTTCTTCCTTCCTTCCTTCCTTCCTTCCTTTCTTTCTTTCTTTCTTTCTTTCTTTCTATCTTTCTTTCTTCATACTTCTACTAATTCTCTAAACTTTTTCTCCCTTTTATTCTGAGCCATGTGGATGAAAGGCTCTTGGTGCTGCAGCCAGGAGACAGGGCTCTGCCTCTGAGATGGGAGAGCCAACTTCAGGACACTGGTCAACAAGAGACCTCCCAGCTCCACGTAATATCAAATGGCAAAAGTCTCCCAGAGACCTCCATCTTAACACCAGCAACCAGCTTCACTCAATGACCAGAAAGCTACAGTGCTGGACAACCTATACCAAGCAACTAGCAAAACAGGAACACAACACCACCCATTAGCAGAGAATCTGCCTAAAACCATAAGTCCATAGACACCCCAAAACACACCACCAGACGTGAACCTGCCCACTAGAGAGACAAGATCCAGCCCCATCCACCACAACACAGGCACTAGTCCCCTCCACCAGGAAGCCTACACAACTCACTGAACCAACCTTAGCCACTGGAGACAGACATAAAAAACAGCAGGAACTATGAACCTGCAGCCTGCAAAAAGGAGACCCAAAACACAGTAAGATAAGCAAAATGAGAAGACAGAAAAACACACAGCAGATAAAAGAGCAAGATAAAAATGCACCAGACCTAACAAATGAAGAGGAAATAGGCAGTCTACCTGAAAAAGAATTCAGAAAAAATGATAGTAAGGATGATACAAAATCTTGGAAATAGAATGGAAAAAGTGCAAGAAACAGTTAACAAGGACCTAGAAGAAATAAAGATGAAACAAGCAATGATGAACAACACAATAAATGAAAGTAAAAGTACTCTAGATGGGATCAATAGCAGAATAAATGAGGCAGAAGAATGGATAAGTGACCTGGAAGATAAAATAGTGGAAATAACTACTTCAGAGCAGAATAAAGAAAAAAGAATGAAAAGAACTGAGGACAGTCTCAGAGACATCTGGGACAACATTAAACACACCAACATTCGAATTATAGGGGTTCCAGAAGAAGAAGAGAAAAAGAAAGGGACTGAGAAAATATTTGAAGAGATTATAGTTGAAAACTTCCCTAATATGGGAAAGGAAATAGTTAATCAAGTTCAGGAAGCACAGAGCGTCCCATACAGGATAAATCCAAGGAGAAATACGCCAAGACACATATTAATCAAACTGTCAAAAATTAAATACAAAGAAAGCATATTAAAAGCAGCAAGGGAAAACCAACAAATAACACATAAGGGAATCCCTATAAGGTTAACAGCTGATCTCTCAGCAGAAACCCTGCAAACCAGAAGGGAGTGGCAGGACATACTGAAAATGATGAAGGAGAAAAACCTGCAGCCAAGACTACTCTACCGAACAAGGATCTCACTCAGATTTGATGGAGAAATTAAAACATTTACAGACAAGGAAAAGCTGAGAGAGCTCAGCACCACCAAACCAGCTTTACAACAAATGCTAAAGGAATTTCTCTAGACAAGAAACACAAGAGAAGGGAAAGACCTACAATAACAAACCCAAAACAATTTAGAAAATGGGATAAGAACATACATATTGATAATTACCTTAAATGTAAATGGACTAAATGCTCCCACCAAAAGACACAGATTGGCTGAATGGATACAAAAACAAGACCTTTACATATACTGTCTACAAGAGACCCACTTCAGACTTAGAGACACATACAGACTGAAAGTAAGGGGATGGAAAAAGATATTCCATGCAAATGGAAACCAAAAGAAAGCTGGAATAGCAATACTCATATCAGACAAAATAGACTTTAAAATAAGGAATATTAGAAGACACAAAGAAGGACACTACATAATGATCAAGGGATCGATCCAAGAAGAAGATATAACAATTGTAAATATTTATGCACCCAACTTAGGAGCACCTCAATACATAAGTCAAATACTAAGAGCCATAAAAGGGGAAATCGACAGTAACACATTCAAGTAGGGGAGTTTAACACCCCACTTTCACCAATAGATAAATCATCCAAAATGAAAATAAATAAGGAAACTCAAGCTTTAAATTATACATTAAACAAGATGGACTTAATGATATTCATAGGACACTCCATCCAAAAACAACAGAATACACATTTTTCTCAAGTGCTCATGGAACATTCTCCAGGATAGATAATATCTTGGGTCACAAATTAAGCTTTGGTAAATTTAAGAAAATCAAAATTGTATCTAGTATATTTTCTGACCACAATGCCATGAGACTAGATATCAATTACAGGAAAAGATCTGTAAAAAATACAAACACATGGAGGCTAAACAATACACTACTTAATAATGAAGTTATCACTGAAGAAATCAAAGAAGAAATAAAAAAAATACCTAGAAAAAAATGACAATGGAGACACAGCGACCCAAAACTTATGGGATGCAGCAAAAGCTGTTCTAAGGGAGAAGTTTATAGCAATACATGTCCACCTTAAGAAGCAGGAAACATTGCGAATAAACAACCTAACCTTGCACCTCAAGCAATTAGAGAAAGAAGAACAAAAAAACCCCAAATCTAGCAGAAGGAAAGAAATCATAAAAATCAGATCAGAAATAAATGAAAAAGAAATGAAGGAAACAATAACAAAGATCAATAAAACTAAAAGCTGGTACTTTGAGAAGATAAACAAAACAGATAAACCACTAGCCAGACTTATCAAGAAAAAAAGGGAGAAGACTCAAATCAATAGAATTAGAAATGAAAAAGGAGAAGTAACAACTGACACTGCAGAAATAAAAAAGATCATGAGAGATTACTACAAGCAACTCTATGCCAATAAAATGGACAATCTGGAAGAAATGGACAAATTCTTAGAAATGCACAACCAGCCAAGTTTGAATCAGGAAGAAATAGAAAATATGAACAGACCAATCACAAGCACTGAAATTGAAACTGTGAGTAAAAATCTTCCAACAAACAAAAGCCCAGGACCAGATGGCTTCACAGGCGAATTCTATCAAACATTTAGAGAAGAGCTAACACCTATCCTTCTCAAACTCTTCCAAAATATAGCAGAGGGAGGAATACTCCCAAATTCCTTCTACGAGCCCACCATCACCTTGATACCAAAACCAGACAAGGATATCACAAAGAAAGAAAACTACAGGCCAATATCACTGATGAACATAAATGCAAAAATCCTCAACAAACTACTAGCAAACAGAATCCAACAGCACATTAAAAGGATCATACACCATGATCAAGTGGGGTTTATTCCAGGAATGCAAGGATTCTTCGATATACGCAAATCTATCAATGTGATAAACCATATTAACAAATTGAAGGAGAAAAACCATATGATCATCTCAATAGATGCAGAGAAAGCTTTCAACAAAATTCAACACCCATTTATGATAAAAACCCTGTACAAAGTAGGCAGAGGGAACTTTCCTCAACATAATAAAGGCCATATATGACAAGCTCACAGCCAACATCATCCTCAATGGTGAAAAACTGAAAGCATTTCCACTAAGATCAGGAACAAGACAAGGTTGCCCACTCTCACCACTCTTATTCAACATAGTTTTGGAAGTTTCAGCCACAGCAATCACAGAAGAAAAGGAATCCAAATCGGAAAAGAAGAATTAAAGCTGTCACTGTTTGCAGATGACATGATACTATACATAGAGAATCCTAAAGATGCTACCAGAAAACTACTAGAGCTAATCAATGAATTTGGTAAAGTAGCAGGATACAAAATTAATGCACAGAAATTTCTGGCATTCCTATATACTAATGATGAAAAATCTGAAAGTGAAATCAAGAAAACACTCCCATTTACCATTGCAAAAAAAAGAATAAAATATCTAGGAATAAACCTACATAAGGAGACAAAAGACCTGTATGCAGAAAACTATAAGACACTGATGAAAGAAATTAAAGATGATGCAAATAGATGGAGAGATATACCATGTTCTTGGATTGGAAGAATCAACATTGTGAAAATGACTCTACTACCCAAAGCAATCTATAGATTCAATGTAATCCCTATCAAACTACCACTGGCATTTTTCACAGAACTAGAACAAAAAATTTCGCAATATGTATGGAAACACAAAAGACCCCGAATAGCCAAATCAATCCTGAGAACGAAAATCAGAGCTGGAGGAATCAGGCTCCCTGTCTTCAGACTATACTACAAAGCTACAGTAATCAAGACAGTATGGTACTGGCACAAAAACAGAAAGATAGATCAATAAACAGGATAGAAAGCCCAGAGATAAACCCACGCACATATGGACACCTTATCTTTGATAAAGTTGGCAGGAATGTACAGTGGAGAAAGGACAGCCTCTTCCATAAGTGATGCTGGGAAAACTGGACAGATACATGTAAAAGTATGAGATTAGATCACTCCCTTACACCATACACAAAAATAAACTCAACATGGATTAAAGACCTAAATGTAAGGCCAGAAACTGTCAAACTCTTAGAGGAAAACATAGGCAGAACACTCTATGACATAAATCACAGCAAGATCATTTCTGACCCACCTCCTAGAGTAATGGAAATAAAAACAAAAATTAACAAATGGGACCTAATGAAACTTCAAAGCTTTTGCACAGCAAAGGAAACCATAAACAAGACCAAAAGACAACCTTCAGGTTGGGAGAAAATATTTGCAAATGAAGCCACTGACAAAGGATTAATCTCCACAATTTACAAGCAGCACATGCAGATCAATAACAAAAAAACAAACAACCCAATCCAAAAATTGGCAGAAGACCTAAATAGACATTTCTCCAAAGAAGATATACAGACTGCCAACAAACACGTGAAAGAATGCTCAACATCCATATCATTAGAGAAATGCAAATCAAAACTACAGTGAGATATCATCTCACACCAGTCAGAATGGCCATTATCAAAAAATCTAGAAACAATAAATGCTGAAGAGGGTGTGGAGAAAAGGGAACACTCTTGCACTGCTGGTGGGAATGTGAATTGGTTCAGCCACTATGGAGAACAGTATGGAGGTTCCTTAAAAAACTACAAATAGAACTACCAGATGACCCAGGAATCCCACTACTGGGCATACACCCTGAGAAAACAAAATTCATAAAGAGTCATGTACCAAAATATTCATTGCAGCTTTATTTACAATAGCCCGGAGATGGAAACAACCTAAGTGCCCATTATCGGATGAATGGATAAAGAAGATGTGGCACATATATACAATGGAATATTACTCAGCCATAAAAAGAAACGAAATTGAGCTATTTTTAATGAGGTGGATAGACCTATAGTCTGTCATACAGAGTGAAGTAAGTCAGAAAGAAAAAGACAAATACCGTATGCTAACACATATATATGGAATTTAAGAAAGAAAATAAAATGTCATGAAGAATCTAGGGGTAAAACAGGAATAAAGACACAGACCCACTGGAGAATGGACTTGAGGATATGGGGAGGGGGAAGGGTGAGCTGTGACAGGGCGAGAGAGAGTCAAGGACATATACACACTAACAAACGTAAGGTAGATAGTTAGTGGGAAACAGCCGCATGGCACAGGGATATCAGCTCAGTGCTTTGTGACCACCTGGAGGAGTGGGATAGGGAAGGTGGGAGGGAGGGAGATGCAAGAGGGAAGAGATATGGGAACATATGTATATGTATAACTGATTCACTTTGTTATAAAGCAGAAACTAACACATCATTGTAAAGCAATTATAACCCAATAAAGATGTTAACAACAACAAAAAAGACAAAGCAGACAAAATAAGAGGAATGCGACCTGCATAGTGAGAGGGAGCTGTGAAGGAGGAAAGGTTTCCATACACTAGGAAGCCCCTTCATGGGCAGAGACTGCGGGTGGTGGAGGGGGGAAGCTTCAGAGCTGTGGAAGAGAACGCAGCAACAGGGGTACAGAGGGCAAAGCAGAGAGATTCCCGCACAGAGGATCTGTGCTGACGAGAACTCACCAGCCCAAGAGGCTTGGCTGCTCACCCGCCAGAGTGGTCGGGGTTGGGAGCTGAGACTTGGGCTTCTGTCAGATCACAGGGAGGGGATAGGCAGCATGAACAGAGCCTGCCAGGGTTAGTGCACCATGGCTAGATGGGAGGGAGTCCAGAGAAAAGTCTGGACCTGCCTAAGAGGCAAGAGACTTTTCTTCCCTCTTTGTTTCCTGCTGAACGAGGAGAGGGGATAAAGAGCACTGCTTAAAGGCGCTCCAGAGACAGACGTGAGCCGCAGCTAACAGCGCAGACCACAGAGACGGGCATGAGATGCTAAGGCTGCTGCTTATGCCACCAAGAGGCCGGTGTGTGAGCACAGGTCACTCTGCACAGCTCCCATCCCGGAAGCCTGTGCAGCCTGCCACTGCCAGGGTCTCATGATCCAGGGACAACTTCCCTAGGAGAATGCACAGTGTGCCACAGGCTGGTGCAATATCACACAGGCCTCTGTCACTGCAGGTTCACCCCGTAGCCCTCCCTTCCCAGGGCCTGAGTGAGCCAGAGCCCCCAAATCATCTACTCCTTTAACCCTGTCCTGTCTGAGCGAAGAACAGACGCCCTCAGGCAACCTACAAACAGAGGCGGGGCCAAATCCAAAGCTGAAGCCCAGGAGCTGTGTGAACAAATAAGAGAAAGGGAAATCTCTCCCAGCAGCCTCAGGAGCAGTGGATTAAATGTCCACAAACAACACGATGTACCCTGCATCTGTGGAATACATGAATAGACAAGGAATCATCCCAAATTGAGGAGGTGGACTTTGAGAGCAAGATATATTATTTTTTCCTCTTTTTGTGAGTGTGTATGTGTATGCTTCTGTGTGAGACTTTCTCTGTATAGTTTTGCTTTCACCATTTGTCCTAGGGTTCTGTCCATCTGTTTATTGTTTTTTTTTACTTAAATTTTTTCTTAATAATTATTTTTTATTTTAATAACTTTATTTTATTTTATCTTTATTTTATTTTATTATATCCTCATTCTTTCTTTCTACTTTTTCTCCCTTTTATTCTGAGCTGTGCAGATGAAAGGCTCTTGGTGCTGCAGCCAGGAGTCAGTGCTGTGTCTCTGAGGTGGGAGAGCCAACTTCAGGACACTGGTCCACTAGAGACCTGCCAGCTCCACGTAATATCAAACTGTGAAAATTTCCCAGAGATCTCCATCTCAACACCAAGACCCAGTTTCATTCAACGACCAGCAAGCTACAGTCCTGGACACCCTATGCCAAACAACTACCAAAACAGGACCAAAACCCCACCCATTAGCAGAGAGGCTGCCTAAAATCATAAAAAGGACACAGACACCCCAAAACTCACCACAAGACGTGGAGCTGTCCACCAGAAAGACAAGGTCCAGCCACATCCACCAGAACACAGGCACTAGTCCCCTCCACCAGGAAGCATACACAACTCACTGAACCAAATTTAGCCACTGGGGACAGACACCAAAAACAATGGGAACTATGAACCTGCAGCCTGCAAAAAGGAGACCCAAAACACAGTAAGATAAGCAAAATGAGAAGACAGAAAAACACACAGCAGATAAAGGAGCAAGATAAAAATTCACCAGACCTAACAAATGAAGAGGAAATAGGCAGTCTACCTGAAACAGATTTCAGAATAATGATACTAAAGATGATACAAAATCTTGGAAATAGAATGGACAAAATGCAAGAAACATTTAACAAGGACATAGAAGAACTAAAGAGGAAACAAGCAACGATGAACAACACAATAAGTGAAATTAAAAATACTCTAGAGGTGTTCAATAGCAGAATAACTGAGGCAGAAGAATGGATAAGTGACCTGGAAGATAAAATAGTGGAAATAACTACTGCAGAGCAGAAATAAAGAAGAAAGAATGAAAAGAAATGAGGACAGTCTCAGAGACATCTGGGAAAACATTAAACACATCAACATTCGAATTATAGGGGTTCCAGAAGAAGAAGAGAAAGAGAAAGGGACTGAGAAAATATTTGAAGACATTATAGATGAAAATTTCCCTAACATGGGAAAGGAAATAGTTAATCAATTCCAGGAAGCACAGAGAGTCCTATACAGGATAAATCCAAGGAGAAAAATGGCAAGACACATATAAATCAAAATATCAAAAATTAAATACAAAGAATACATATTAAAAGCAGCAAGGGAGAACCAACAAATAACACACAAGGGAATCCCCATAAGGTTAACAGCTGATCATTCAGCAGAAACACTGTAACCCAGAGCGGACTGGCAGGACATATTTATAGTGATGAAGGAGAAAACCCTACAACCAACATTACTCTACCCAACAAGGATCTCATTTAGATTTGATGGAGAAATTAAAACGTTTACAGACAAGCAAAGGCTGAGAGAGTTCAGCACCACAAAATCAGCTTTAAAACAAATGCTAAAGGAACTTCTCTAGGCAGGAAACACAAGAGAAGGAAAAGACCTACAATAACAAACCCAAAAGATTTAAGAAAATGGGAATAGGATAATTCGATAATTATCCTATCCTATTAGGATAATTCGATAATATCGATAACATATTGATAATTACCTTAAACGTAAATGGATTAAATGCTCCCACCAAAAGACACAGACTGGCTGAATGCATACAAAAACAAGACCCATATATGTGCTATCTACAAGAAACCCACTTCAGACTTAGAGACACATTCAGACTGAAAGTGAGGGGATAGAAAAAGATATTACATGCAAATGGAAATCAGGAAAAAGCTGGAGTAGCAATTTTCATATCAGAAAAAATAGACTTTAAAATAGAGACTATTACAAGAGACAAAGAAGGACACTATATAATGGTCAAGGGATCAATCCAAGAAGAAGATATAACAATTGTAAATATTTATGCACCCAACCAAGAGAAACTCAATACATAAGGCAAATGCTAACAGCCATAAAAGGGGAAATTGAAAATAACACATTCATAGTAGGGGACTTTAACACCCCACTTTCACCAATGGACAGATCATCCAAAATGAAAATAAATAAGGAAACACAAGCTTAAAATGATATATTAAACAAGATGACTCCATTGATATTTATATGACATTCCATCCAGAAACAACAGAATACACATTTTCTCAAGTGCTCATGGAATATTCTCCAGGATAGGTCATATTTGGGTCACAAATCAAGCCTTGTTAAATTTAAGGAAATTGAAATTGTATCAAGTATCTTTTCTGACAACAATGCTATGAGACTAGATATTAATTACAGGAAAAGATCTGTAAAAAATACAAACATATAGAGGCTAAACAATACAGTACTTAATAACGAAATGATCGCTGAAGAAATCAAAGAGGAAAGCAAAAAATACCTAGACGATGGAGACGATCCAAAACCTATGTGATGCAGCAAAAGAAGTATTAAGACAGAAGTATATAGCAAGACAATCCTACCTTAAGAAACAGGAAACATCTCAAATAAACAACCTAACCTTGCACCTAAAGAAATTAGAGAAAGAAGAACAGCAACAACAACAAAATACCCAAAGTTAGCAGAAGGAAAGAAATCATAAAGATCAGATCAGAAATAAATGAAAAAGAAATGAAGGAAACGATAGCAAAGTCCAATAAAACTAAAAGTTGGTTCTTTGAGAAGATAAACAAAATTGATAAACCATTAGCCAGACTCATCAAGAAAGAAAGGGAGAAGACTCAAATCAATAGAATTAGAAATGGAAAAGGAGAAGTAACAGCTGACACTGCAGAAATACAAAGGATTATGAAAGATTACTACAAGAAACTCTATGCCAAAAAAATGGACAACCTGGAAGAAATGGACAAATTGTTAGAAATGCATAACCTGTCAGGACTGGACCAGGAAGAAATAGAAAATATGAACAGACCAATCACAAGCACTGAAATTAAAAATGTGATTAAATGTCTTCCAACAAACAAAAGCCCAGGACCAGATGGCTTCACAGGCGAATTCTATCAAACATTTAGAGAAGAGCTAACACCTATCCTGCGCAAACTCTTCCAAAATATAGCTGAGGTAGGAAGAGTCCAAAACTCATTCTACGAGGCCACCATCACCCTGATACCAAAACCAGACAAAGATGTCACAAGGAAAAAAAACTACAGGCCAAAATCACAGATGAACATAGATGCAGAAATCCTCAACAAAATACTAGCAAACAGAATCCAACAGCACATTAAAAGGATCATACACCATGTTCAAGTGGGGTTAATTCCAGGAATGCAAGGATTCTTCAATATATGCAAATCAATCAACGTGATACACCATATTAACAAACTGAAGTACAAAAACCATATGATCATCTCAATAGAAACAGAGAAAGCTTTTGACAAAATTCAGCACCCATTTATGATAAAAACCCTGCAGAAAGTAGGCATAGAGGGAAATTTCCTCAACATAAAGGCCATATATGACAAACCCACAGCCAACATCATTCTCAATGGTAAAAATATTTAACCATTTCCACTAAGATCAGGAACAATACAAGGTTGCCCACTCTCAACACTCTTATTCAACATAGTTTTGGAAGTTTTAGCCACAGGAATCAGAGAAGAAAAAGAAATAAAAGAAGTCAAATTGGAAAATAACAAGAAAAGCTGTCACTGTTTGCAGATGACATGATACTATACCTAGAGAATCCTAAAGATGCTACCAGAATACTACTAGAGCTAACCATTGAATTTGGTAAAATAGCAGGATACAAAATTAATGCCCAGAAATCTCTGGCATTCTTATACACTAATGGTTAAAAATCTGAATGTGAAATTAAGAAAACAGCCCCATATATCACTGCAACAAAAAGCATAAAATATCTAGGAAGAAACCTACCTAAGTACACAAAAGCCCTTTATGCAGAGAATTATAGGACACTGATGAAAGGAATTAAAGATGATACAAATAGGTGGAGAAATATACCATGTTCTTGGATTGGAAGAATCAACGCTGTGAAAATGACTATCCTACCCAAAACAATGTGCAGATTCAATTCAATCTCTTTCAAAGTACCACTGGCATTTTTCACAGAACTAGAACAAAAAATTTCACAATTTGTATGGAAACACAAAATACCCCGAATAGCCAAAGCAATCTTGAGAACGAAAAGTGGAGCTGAAGGAATCAGGCTCCCTGACTTCAGACTATACTACAAAGCTACAATAATCAAGACAGTATGGTACTGACACAAACACAGAATTATAGATCAATGGAACAGGATAGAAAGCCCAGAGATAAACCCACGCACATATTGTCACCTTATCTTTGATAAAGGAGGCAAGAACATACAGTGGAGAAAAGACAGACTCTTCAATAAGAGGTGTTAGGAAAACTGAACAGGTACATATAAAAGTATGAAATTAGAACACTCCCTAACACCATACACAAAAATAAACTCAAAATGGATTGAAGACCTAAATGTAGGGGCAGACACTATCAAACTCTTTGAGGAAAACACAGGCAGAACACTCTATGACATAAATTACAGCAAGATCCTTTTTGACCCACCTCCTAGAGAAATGGAAATAAAAACAAAAATAAACAAATGGGACCTAATGAAACTTCAAAGCTTTTGCACAGCAAAGGAAACCATAAACAAGACCAAAAGACAACCCTCAGAATGGGAGAAAGTATTTACATATGAAGCAATTGACAAAGGATTAATCTCCAAAATTTACAAGCAGCTCATGCAGCTCAATAACAAAAAAACAAACAACCCAATCCAAAAATGGGCAGGAGACCTAATAGACTTTCCTCCAAAGAAGATATACAGACTGCCAACAAACACATGAAAAAATGCTCAACATCATTAATCATTAGAGAAATGCAAATCAAAACTACAATGAGATATCATCTCATACCGGTCAGAATGGCCATTATCAAAAAATCTAGAAACAATAAATGCTGGAGAGGGTGTGGAGAAAAGAAAACACTCTTTCACTGTTGGTGGGAATATGAATTGGTACAGCCACTATGGAGAACAGTTTGGAGGTTCCTTAAAAACTACAAATAGAACTACCATATGACCCCGCAATCCCACTAATGGGCATATACCCTGAGAACACCATAATTCAAAAAGCGTCACATACCAAAATGTTCATTGCAGCTCTATTTACAATAGCCAGGAGATGGAAGCAACCTAAGTGTCCATCATTGGATGAATGGATAAACAAGATGTGGTACATATATACAATGGAATATTACTCAGCCATAAAAAGAATCTTAATTGAGTTATTTGTAGTGAGGTGGTTGGACCTAGAATCTGTCATACATAGTGAAGTGGGTCAGAAAGAGAAAAACGAATACCGTATGCTGACACATGTATATGGTATCTAAGAAAAAAAAAAGTCCTAAAT
This sequence comes from Lagenorhynchus albirostris, assembly GCF_949774975.1. Taxonomy (NCBI): domain Eukaryota; kingdom Metazoa; phylum Chordata; class Mammalia; order Artiodactyla; family Delphinidae; genus Lagenorhynchus; species Lagenorhynchus albirostris. The sequence continues at coordinate 41,048,291 of NC_083112.1, read as the reverse complement.
TGCCTGGGGGTGGGATGGGAATAAAGACACAGACCTACTAGAGCATGGACTTGAGGATGGGAAAGGGTAAGCTGTGACAATGTGAGAGAGTAGCATGGACATATATACACTACCAAACATAAAATGGATACCTGGTGGGAAGCAGCTGCATAGCACAGTGAGATCAGCTAGGTGGTTTGTGACTGCCTATAGGGGTGGGATTGGGAGGGTGGGATGGAGGGAAATGTAAGAGGGAAGAGATGACACTACTCGTTTGTTCTGTTGCTTCCTATTGGTTAGCTTCCTAAGTGGGGTGGGAGATGAGCTTATCCAGATGGGAAGATTTTTCTTTGCTCTATGTCTCTAGGGGTCAGGTGGGGTGGGGAGGGAGTCTGGGCATCAGGGATCATGGCACTCTTAACAGCTATTACTTAAACAACTATGTTTTGGTTTGGTTGTAATATATTGTACTTCATTAAGATTGCCAAAAACTGCTAAAATTAAAAAAAAAATTAAACCATGTGTATACAATTTTTTGCCAGATAAAAATGTAGTCATTGTTATTTGAAAATAAAAAAAGGAAGAGGACTCAAATTAATAAAATTAGAAATGAAAAGGGAGAGGTTCCAGCAAATGCAACAGAAGTACAAAGGATCAGAAGAGATTACTACAGATATACTACAATTTTATACACCAATAAAATGGACAACCTAGAAGTAATGAAAAAATGAAAGAAGAAATGAAAAGAAGAAATGAAAAAAATCTTAGAAAAATATAACTTTCTAAGACTGAACCAAGAAGAAATAGAAAATATGAACAGATCAATCAAAAATACTGAAATTGAAACTGTGATTAAAAATCTTCCAACCAACAAAAGTTCACGACCAGATGGCTTTATAAATTATATGAAATATTTAAAGAAGTGTTAGCAACTACACTGTTGAAACTCTTCTAAAATATTACAAAAAAAAGAATATTTCCAAGCTCATTCTACAGGACCACCATCACCCTGATACCAAAACCAGACAAAGATATCACACACACACACACTAATCACAGACCAATATCACTGATAAATATAGACTCAAAAATTCTCAGCAAAATACTAGCAAACTGCATCCAACAACATATTAAAAGGAGCACACGCTATGACCAAGTGGGATTTATCACAGGGAAACAAGGATTCTTCAATATATGCAAATGAATCAGTGTGATACACCATACTAACAAATTGAAGAATAAAACCATATGATCAACTTGATAGATGCAGGAAAAGGCGTTGACAAAATTCAACACTGATTTATGATAAAAACTCTCCACAAAATGGGTATAGAGGGAATCTACCTCAACATAATAAAGACCATATATAGCAAACCCACAGCTTACATCATTCTCAATGGTGAAAACCTGAAAGAAGTTCCTCTAAGTTCAGGAACAAGACAAGGATGTCCACTATTGTCACTATTATTCAACATAGTTTTGGAATTCCTAGCCACAGCAATCAGAGAAGAAAAAGAAATAAAAGGAATCCAAATTGGAAAAGAAGAAGTAAAACTGTCACTGTTTGCAGATGACATGATACTATACATAGAAAATCCTAAAGAAACTACCAGAAAACTCTAGAGCTCATCAATGAACTTGGTAAAGTTGCAGGTTACAAAATTAATACACAGAAATCTCTTGCATTTCTATACACTAACAACAAAAGATCAGAAAGAGAAGTTCAAGAAACAATTCTATTTACCATCACATCAAAAAGAATAAAATAACTAGGAATAAACTTACCTAAGGAGGCAAAAGACCTATACTCAGTAAACTATGAGATAATGATAAAAGAAATTAAAGCTGACACAAACAGGTGGAGACATATACCATGTTCTTGGGTTGGAAAAATCAATATTGTGAAAATTACAATATTACTCAAGGCAATCTACAGATTCAATGCAATTGCTATCAAATTACCAATGGTATTTTTCACAGAATCAGAACAAAAAAAGTTAGAGTTTGTATGGAAACACAAAAGACCCCATAAAACCAAAGCAATCTTGAGAAAGAAAAATGGAGCTGGAGGAATTAGTCTCCCTGACTTCTAACTATATCTCAAAGCTACAGTCATCCAAACAGTATAGTACTGGCACAAAAACAGAAATATAAATCAGTGGACCAGGATAGAAATTCCAGAGATAAACCCATGTACCTAGGGTCACCTAATCTATGACAAAGGAAACAAGAATATTCAAAGGGTAAAAGACAGTCTCTTCAATAAATGGTGCTATGGAAATTGGACTGCCACATGTAGAAGAATGAAATTAGAGCAATCCCTAACACCACACACAAAAATAAATCCAAAATGGATTAAATACATGAATGTAAGGCCAGCTACTGTAAAACTCTTAGGGGTAAACATAGGCAGAACACTCTTTGACATAAATTACAGCAAGATCTTTTTGATCCACCTCCTAGAGTAATGAACATAAAAACAAAAATAAACAATTGGGACCTAATTAAACTTAAAAGCTTTTGCACAGCAAAGGAAACCGTAAACAAAACAGAAAGACAACCCTCAGAACAGGAGAAAATATTTGCAAATGAAGCAACCAACCAAGGATTAATCTCCAAAATATACAAATAGCTCATGCTGCTCAATATAAAAAAAACAAACAACCCAATCAAGAAATAGGTGGAGGGCTTCCCTGGTGGCACAGTGGTTGGGAGTCCCCCTGCCGATGCAGGGGACACGGGTTCATGCCCTGATCTGGGAGGATCCCACATGCCGTGGAGCGGCTGGGCCTGTGAGCCATGGCCGCTGAGCCTGAGCATCCGGAGCCTGTGCTCTGCAGCAGGAGAGGCCACAGCAGTGAGAGGCCCGCATACTGCCAAAAAAAAAAAAAAAAAATAGGTGAACTATCTAAATAGACATTTCTCCAAAGAAGAGTACAGATGGTTAAAAAGTACATGAAAAGATGCTAAACATCACTATCATTAGAGAAATGCAAATAAAACCTCACACTGGTCAGAATGGCTGTCACCAAAATATCTACAAACAATAAATGTTGGAGAGGGTGTGGAGAAAATGGAACCCTCCTACACTGTTTATGGGACTGTAAACCTGTACAGCCACTGTGAAGAACAGTATGGGGTTCATTAATAAACTAAAAATAGAGCTACCACATGATCTAGCAATCCCACTTGTCAGCATATACCCAGAGAATTCCATGATTCAAAAAGATACTTGTACCCCAATTTCATTGCAGCACTATATACAATATCCAGGACATGGAAGCAACCTAAATGTCCATCAACAGAGGAGTGAATAAAGAAGATGTGATGCACATATACAATGGAATATTACTGATCCATAAAAAAGAACAAAATAATGCCAATTGCAGCAACATGGAATGATCTAGATTGACTTCTTATCATACTGATTGAAGTAAGTCAGAAAGAGAAAGACAAATACCATATGATATCATGTATATGTGGAATCTAAAAAAGGGGTACAAATGAACTCACTTACAAAACAGAAATAGAGTTACAGATGTAGAAAATAAACTTATGGTTACCAGGGGGTAAGGAGGAGGGGTAGTTATAAATAAGAAGTTTGGAAACTCCACTCAATACTCTATAATGGCCTCTATGGGGAAATAATATAGAAAAGAACAGATATATCCATGTGTATAACAGATTCACTTTGCGGTACACCTGAAACTGACACAACATTGGAAATTAGCTCTACTCTAATAAAATTTAAAAAAAAAATTAAAGGAGTACTTCTTCTCAATTGCCTTGAGCTCAAAAAAATCCTATGTAAGGGTGGTATATTTTGGGGTGGCATATTCTGCTACCCTTTAAAATACTGTTTGTATTTAGTACCTTTGACTCCAACCTAATATCAATTGTTACTCCCAAACATTTGTATTTAAACTGCATTTTGTGATCATTCTCTAGAATTTGGTGCATATTTAGAGGAATATAAACAAACTATTTTGATTGATAAATGAGTGTATGTCCAAGAAGAAAACAAAACAAAATAAACACATGGACCAAATTTTAAAGAATTTCAGACCATTCTTAAATTTCTCTTTTCCTCTTTTTTTGATAGAGGAAGCTTAATTTGAGAATAGGCTTTAAAATAGATTATACGTGTCTAAGTAAAAATTTAAGAGGTGAGGGAGGTTAATGCTCTTTCTGGCACATTTATGTGTATAAAAATATTTATAGTTAAATATTCCTATTGACCTTAAAAAGCCAGAATATTGTGTGGAATTTTGAAATCTCATTATGAACTGTTGCAAATATTCATTTTTCAATGAAACATTGTATTTCTTTAGAAAATTTAATTCTCTTCTTTCAAGTAATCATTATTCACTTCTAAAGTCCTTAGAAGCAAATACCTTGGAAGAATGTAAGATTAATCAACCTTTAAAAGTTGCCAATTTAGGGACTTCCCTGGTGGTGCAGTGGTTAAGAGTCCGCCTGCCAATGCAGGGGACATGGGTTCAATCCCTGGTCTGGGAAAAACCCACATGCTGCAGAGCAACTAAGCCAGTGCACCACAACTACTAAGCCTGTGCTCTAGAGCCCGTGAGCCACAACTACTGAGCCCACGTGCCACACTACTGAAGCCTGCATGCCTAGAGCCCAGGCTCTGCAACAAGATAAGTCACCACAATGAGAAGCCTGCACACCACAATGAAGAGTAGCGCCTGCTCTCTGCAGCTAGAGAAAGCCCTCACACAGTAACGAAGTAACAAAGAACCAACACAGCCAAAAATAAATAAATAAATAAAATGCAAATTTAAAAAGTAGCCAATTTAAACCACTTCATTTACCATAAAAACACCCTTTAAGTGGATTTACTATGCAGTCCCCTCTTTTATCTTATTTTTTATCAGCACTACTATTTTTGGCCCAGGAAAAATGTTGTCTTCCTTAAATACCTTTCCTTATTTATTCCAAGCAAGCATTGATCACAGTCTTCAAAAATACTTAGTTCAGGGGCTTCCCTGGTGGAGCAGTGGTTGAGAGTCTGCCTGCTGATGCAGGAGACATGGGTTCATGCCCCGGTCCGGGAAGATTCCACATGCCACGGAGCGACTGAGCCCGTGAGCCATGGCCGTTGAGCCTGCGCGTCCAGAGCCTGTGCTCCGCAACAAGAGAGGCCACAACAGTGAGAGGCCCGTGTACTGTGAAAAAAAAAAAAAAAACTTAGTTCATTCATTTAATAAGTATTTCATTAATTCTTCATACAACGTGAGTTTTCTAGGCACAAAAACAGACAAAGGGATCAATGGAACAGAACAGAAAGCCCAGAATTAAGCCCATGCTTATATAGTCAACTGAATTATGATAAAGAAACTAAAATTATACAGTGGGGAAAGGACAGTCTTTGTAATAAATGATGTTTGAAAAACTGGACTGCCTCATACAATGAATGAAACTTGACTAATAGCTTATAACATACACAAAAATTAACTCAAATGATTAAAGACTTGAAAGTAAGACCTGAAAACATAAAACTCCCAGCAGAAGACATAAGCTCCTTGATATATGTCTTGGTGATGATATTTTGACTCTGTTACCAAAATAAAAAGCAACAAAAGCCAAAATGAATAAGTACATCATACTAAAAATATTATACACAGCAAAACAGGTTAAAAAAGGTAAAAAATTGAATGGGAGAAAATATTTATAAATTATATATCTGATAAGGGGCTAATATCCAAAATACATAAAGAGTTCATACAGCTCAATAGCAAATAAACAATCTGCTTCAAAATAGGCAGATCTGAATAGACCTTTTTACAAAGAAGACATACAGATAGCCTACAGGTACATGAAATGATGCTTAACATCACTACATCACTAGGCATCAGGGAAATACAAATCAAATCCATAATGAGATATCACCTTATAACTGTTAGCATGTCTATTATCAAAAAGACAAGGTATAACAAATGTTGGCAAGGATGTGGAAAAAAGGAGCCTTGTGCACTGTTGTAGAGATGTAAATTGGTGTAGCCACTATGGAAAACAGTATGGAGTTTCCTCAGAAAATTAAAAATAGAATTACTATACCATCTAGTAATGCACTTTGGGTATTTATCCAAAGAAAACAAATACACTAATTCAAATACATATATGAACCCACATGTTGCAGGATTATTTACAATAGCTAAGTTATGGAAACAAGCCAAGTGTCCAATGATTGGTGACTGGATAAAGAATTGGGGAAGATGTAATTCAGTCATAAAAAGGAAGGAAATCCTGCCATTTGCAATAACATAGATGGGCCTTGTGGGCATTATTCTAAGAGAAATGAGTAAGATAGAGAAAGACAATTATTGTAGATCTCTCATATATGAAATCTAAAATACCCCAAGATAATAGATATAAAGAACAGATTATTGGTGACTGTCAGAGGCAAGGGATGTGGGTGGAGAAATGGGTGATGGGGAGTATAAATTTATTAAAAAATAAAAGATGATAATTTTAAACAATTTAAAAAGTATTATTTTAATTTCTGTCAGATATGTTTAATTAAAGTGATGTTACTTTTGTCAGGGAAATAATCATTGAACTTTCTGTCTTTGGATATCAAGTGTTCAAATACATAGTTACAAATACCAAAATAATTTTGAATGGTAACATTAATATAAAGTTTAAATGGCCACTAATTTAAAATTTTATAATTTTACAGACTTTCTGACCTTCCTCTCTATTTCCAATGGTTATAGACAAAAGTAATGTTTTTGAAGATCTTCATTTGGGGGCAGGGAGCTTAAAGTATAAAAACATACACACTACACAAACAATATCAGGTGGAACATAACATTACTACATGAAATATGTATTTGATCTCACTCCATTAAACCATTTTGTTTTTTGGTTGCACAACCCTGCATTTTCGGGAGTGATAGTGTGGAGTCCTAACCACTGGACTGTCAGGGAATTCCCCAATCCATTAAACAATTTTGAACACTGCCATGAAGAATTTGTATGTATAATTATAGAAAAGTAATAGAAATATGAAAGTCTTTGGTGGCAAGATATGATGCTTTCACAAGGCTGCTATATTACTCCATGAGAAAGTAAAGTATAATACAGTGAAAAAATTGTGAAACATTACATAACAATTTATAATAGATGTGTTCTGTTCCCTGATGTTCTGTGACCTAGTAGAATAAGACTAGTTGTACAACAGTCTAGATATAGTCTCTTTTATTTTAAAATTATGTAATGAAGGACTTAGATTAAACTATTTCCAGATCACGTTATGACTAAAAAATCCCCTTTTTAAAATTAAACTTCAGAACTTTCTGTGTAAAATAAAAGTTTTCAAATTTAATAGGTCAAGAAATGAGTTTTTCTTCTAAAAAAACTGAAGAAATGACAATGATTCTTTAATTAGATAAGAATTACCATTTATTTTATAATTAATTCTAGAAGTCTTTACTTTTATATTTTCTTAAAAAAATTAACTTACTTTACAAAAAAAATTCACTGATTCATTGTTTACTTATTCAACACATATTTACATATTAGTAACTAGAAATTATGTTTTGGATCTGGTGATGTGGCAATAAATACAGTGGTTAAAAAATATGTATGTGTAGAAATAGCTATATAGATTTGGATATAGGTACGATATATATAGTTATATGTAATTATATAGAAAATACAAAGGAAATCAAGATGGGAAAACAGATGAAGAGTCCTGCAGTGGTGGGCATTGCCAATTTTAAATAGAGTAGCTAAGGAACACCTCCCTGAGATTAAGATAATTGAGCAAACACCTGATATATGTCTTAGAATGAGGCTTGTACATATCTATGAGAAGAGATTTAAGCAGAGAACAGCAAATACAAAGGCCAAGGCTGAAGTGTTTTTGTCTTTGTCCAACAAGATGACTATTGTAGAGATTACAAAGGGGAGAACTGTAGCAGATAATGTCAGAGAGGGAGTGGAACTAGGCCATTTGACACTTTGTAGTCTGTGGTAAAAGCTCTATTTTTGCTATGAGAGAAATGGATTCCATTACAAATGACTTTGCAAAGGACTCATATGATATGGCATTATAAAAAGGATACTTCTGGCTCCTTTATTCCAAATAAACTCTAGAGAGGTAATAATGGATGTAAGAATATAACAGGGAAGAACAAGTCTGACTCCATACTGGATCTATTTCCTTTGTTGTAACCTTTCTGTTCTATTGTTAATTGCCTTTGCTTAGTCACACTAGCTCTGCACATAAGCACACTAATTACTGAAAGAATTTTGCCCATAGCTTGAGGTGTCCATAATAGCCCCTTCGCAGAAATTTTGCATCCTTATGGGAAATAAGGAAACATGAAAAAGAAAAGTAAGATTTGTCTTATCCAGTTCTGCAGGGACATCATGACCAGACCAGAGCGATGAGTATACTGATCATGAGCAAAGACCTTTGGTAACCTCCCTTGACCCTGACCAGCACTCAGATGCCTGCAGCTATTTCTTACCTCCAGACCTCACTCCCGCCCCTCCTGCTTTCACCTTTATTAGCATAAAAGAAGCCTGTATTATAACCCGAGCAAGATGTTTCTCTCGGACATTTTTCTACCATCTTCTCAGTTTACTTACTTTCTGAATAAGATTGCTATTCCTTGTCTCATCACCTTTTCTCTCTAATTAATTAACCTATTGTGAGTGAGCAGCACGAGATTGGACTTGGTAACAGGAGGAACAATAAAGGAACTGTGACAATAATCCACACTGAAATGATGGCTTATGATGATAGTGGGGAAGAAGAAAAGTTGTCAGATTTTGGATATGTTTGGAAAATGAAGCCAATGTTATTTGGGATACAAAAAAAGAGAGGAGTGGAAGGAAAGTCCAGGTTATTTTTCCTGAGAAACATGAAGAATGGAGTAATCATTTACTGAAATTAAGACCATGGGTGGGATAGCATTAGGGGTCAATTTTGAATGTCTTGAATTTGAAATGTTTCTTATCTAACCAAGCACACCAATCAAATAGGCAGTTGAATATATAGGACTGTTTCAGAGGCAAGTTTCATACCAGTAATATAAAATCTGGGAGGTAACAGAAAATTAACGGCATTTAAAGCCATTAGACTAAATGAAATCACAAAATGAGTGTAGACAGAGAGGTGGAGTAGCTCAAAGGCTGAGCTACTGAGCACACCAAAATTTGAAGGTCAAAGAGATGAAAAGGAATCATCCATGATGTCAGAGAAATTCCAGAAGAGTGGGGTTTCTTCTAAGCCACTCAAAAAAAATTTCAGGTAAAAGGAAATAACACAGTCAAAGGTCAAGTAAGGTGAGACTGAAAATTTAATATTGAATTTTGCAACATGGAGCTCACTGGTGATTTTGACTAGAAAAGCTTTGTTGAAGGGGTGTGGGTTAATGACTGACTGAGTGGGTTAACAGAAAATGTTAAGAGGAATTTGAAACAGGGAGTGAATATGATAACTGGGGATGAGGTTTTAAAATTAATACATTAACACATTTGTCTTGTGTTAATGTTAGTCATATAATCTGCTTAGATAAGTTCTTAGGTCACAGAAGACAGTAAATATTTGTTGGACATGTGGACAAATAAATAAATAAAGGTCAAAAGCTCAGTCTAGCAAAATAGATTCATGTTTAGCCTTTGCCTTAAGGCCTAAAGTACCAGGACAAAAATGATCACACGTTTCTTAGTTGGAAAGGTATTTGAAAAGAAAGAAATTATGAGAACTTTTAAAGCTTCAGAAGTTTATCTATTATTGACCTGGATATTTCTTTGTTATTTCTAAGGCCCTGAACCACCCTTGAAGAGCCCACAAGTTATATTTCTCAGACTCCCATGCAAATCGTCTTTTTATTAATTTCTGCCAGTGCAGTTACAGGCAGGACCTTAGAAAGTGAGGGTGTTGATGACAGTGACTGGAGGTTGCTGCAGGGCCATACTCTTTAACTAGTCCTAATTGAGGCAGATGAAATCCTTTTGGTAGTTCCAGTTTTGATGGTGATGACTAAATTGATTGACTCAGTGGTATCCCCTGGTGTCCTAGCACCACCAGCAGCAGCTGTGACTTCAGAGAATGGTAAAAATATTCAACCTATGGAATCAAGACCATGAGTGGAAGCAGTTTCTCTATTTTTGGCTGGTAACCTATTTCTCCCTTTTACATATATTCTCCATTTCTTTTCAATGAATCAGTAAGCAATTCCCTGTGTTAAATTCCTACAGATTAAATATCTAACATAACTTCTGTTTTCCTGACAAAACATGCATGTTAAAATTGCCAACTGCAAATTGAAAACATGCATTATAAAATTTTCATCTTTATACCTTGCTTATGTTTCTCTTGCTCTGGAGTACCCTTATGAACTTTTTTCCTCTCTGAATTTAAATCTTAGGTACACTTAAACCTCTATTACTCTATTTGTGTATGTGTGTATGTGTGTGTGTGTGACAATTTCCAGGTAGTTCACATGGACATTTCTCTCGTTAATTTTTCGTGGCAGTCATTTGTTGAAATATATAACATAGCAGTTATTAACCACAGGGTTCACACATTAAAATACACTGTACACAGAGAAGCAAAATCTTTACACCTTTTTTTTTTTTTTTTTTTTGCAGTACGCGGGCCTCCCACTGTTGTGGCCTCTCCCGTTGCGGAGCACAGGCTCCAGACGTGCAGGCTCAGTGGTCATGGCTCACGGGCCCAGCCACTCCACGGCATGTGGGATCTTCCCAGACTGGAGCATGAACCCGTGTCCCCTGCATCCCTGCATCGGCAGGCGTACTCTCAACCACTGCGCCACCAGGGAAGCCCTATATATCTTTTTGATTTTTAATGTTGATTGGATAAAGTATTTGTTAAGGTGAAAAATAATGTTCAATCCTATAAAATTTGTGTGATACAATAATTCAAAGAGTTCTTTCAGTAAAATTATTGGATTTCGATCTCTGGGTCCTCCCTCTCTTCACTCTCTCACTAAAAATGCTGTTTGCTCTTAAAAGATCTTATAGGGATTGAGAAGAGATAGATTCCCAGATCCACACTGTATATTCCTTGGTCTCCCCTTTAACATGATCTGAGTTGCTCCCTGAATGGGTGACTGCAGAGGTAAATATATTCCACACTCAGGCATTTTGTTGTCCACTGTAGCTAAAGTCTAAGGATGATTCACCTCAGGTCCTTTTCTCCCTTTTGCTGGGAATGTCTTAGTTTCTAATCTAATTTATTGAGTCCATCTTTGAAACTCACTGAAAAACCATATGCTTCCTTACTTGTTGACTTTTTGGCATGATAACTGAAACCAACATAAATTTTCTTGACCCTGTTTTAAACAATACTGAGAATAAGCATGAGGAACTTAGCTACTTTCTCCAAGAAATTATTGCTATTGAACAATATGACTGTGTATCACCTGAAGTATCAATAGTTATTTAAGAAGACTAACATTTTGTTCAACACAATTTGCTTTAAGACCCTCATCTCAGGGTGTTTACCAATTTAAAGGTACTATGTGATAATATCTTTCCTATTCCAAATAAAATAGTCTCTCTTAATTTCCCTCTTCTGAGATACAAATAAGATTCAGTCAAGGTGGTATTCTCCCTTCTTACAGTATGTCTAATAAACTTAGCTGTGCATGATCAAATGTTTCACTTTTTCCTAAGAGGTCTTATAGGGAATAAACAATTGATTGCTAGTTGGTCCCTTCATGGTCACTCTCTACATGTACTTTGCAGGGCAATATGGAAAATTCAGTGCCCCATATACAACACACAAGAATAGAAGGGGACTTGAGAATGCTAAATTCTGACCTTACTACATCCTATCCACTCTGCACCAACAAGCTTAGTTTTATGTGACCACTTACACATCACTACCAGCAGCTTTCAAGGCCGTTCCTTTCCAAAGTCCAACATTTAGGTTGACATAGTAATTCTTTTGTCCTTAAGTAATTCTCCCAACACAGCTAACAAATCTCTTTCCTTTGGACCAAAACTCAGAGAGAAGTCAGATTAGAATCAGATTGTATTTTATAGCTTTTATTTGTCCTCCCTGTAATCTCTATGGTCAGAAATAATGATATGTCTCTATTTTCTTTTTCTTTTTGACTTCCTTTAGACGAAACTCCATAGTTGACCGAGTCAGTCATCTGATGGGCTCAAGGGAGAGTTTTGTGGTTACAAATCTTGAGAGTGAGGATTTATCAATTTGCTCCTTTTCCTAGATCAGTGGTCTTCTAGTAGGAATAATTTTGCCCTTTGAAGATATTCTGCAATGTTTGGAGATAGATTGTCATGATTTGGGGGATATTATTGGTATCTGCTGGTAAACATCCTTTAATGCACAGGATAGCCCACAACAACAAAGAATTATCTAGCACAAAATGTCAATAGTGCTGAGGTTGAGAAACCCTTTTCTAGACAATATCACCCTCTCTTAAAATATTTCATTAGTAAATACATTTATATACAGTAATAATTTTTCTTTTACTTTAAAGGCAATGAGTAAGACACATTGCTTATTCATTCATATATATATATATATATGCATTTTTATCTAGTGTAACTGAAACATGGGTGTATTAAAATGATTATAATGTACTACTGTTTGCAAAAGTCTTTCCAGAGAAGCACTTCTTACTCTGCAATACAATTTAGTAAGTATTTATTACATATCTACTATGTATAAACATTACTGGATGAACCAAATATGTCTAAATAAAAGTTTCTTTGAATCCAGAGGCTTAAAACCAGTGAGACCTACTCTAATAAGAACTGTAATTAAGATTTTAAACATTATATGAAAGGAGAGGGGAGCAAAGGATTAATTCTTGCTGGGGAATTGTGGGAAGGCCTTATTCATAGCTGTAGGATTTAAGCATGCTGGGAAATAATGTAAAAGTATTCAAAAAAAAGAACTTGTTGACAAATGCAGCCATCTAAATTCCATGGTAAAGATGAGTTAATTCTAATCATCTTAACTCATTTAATATGCTCCATCTAAGAAGTGAGGATTAAGAAGAGATTTAAAGGATTTTTTTTTAAATGGTAAATTGTCATCTGGCTACTGGAGATTGTCTTCAAATATATGGTTGCACATGAAAATATGCATGGAAAATGGAAACAAACTTGGACATGCATAAACATGGAATATTTGAATTTCAGATTGGTTGTTTTTACATGTTGTATACTAATAAGTATTCATTTTGCATTTTCTTTGGCAGTGCAAATTGAAAACATTTGCTTAATCAGCAATATATGTACATCATCAGACTTATCTTCTTGGAAACCAAGATTTGATTTAATTACACATTAATTAGATCTGTTTGGTTCTATCCAGTTATAATGATGATTTATTTATAGGAGGTTTTCTTTGGAGGATTTTTGTTAAGATCTTCTTTTTACCTTATATAGCTAAAATTACAAAGATACTGCTAAATTAATTTATTTACACTATTTTTTTCCATGTTGCAAACTTTGACAAGAAGCAGTGTAAAAGGAAAATATTCTCTTTACGTACTATTAAAGGTCATCAGCAACTTTCTTAAAGGTCAACAGTTTGTCTCCATATGAGCAAATTTCCGTTATCTTAGACACACTCTGCAATTGGCATGCCATGTGACTTTCTGTATTATGCCTGACTATTCAGGCCAAAAAAAAGAAAAGATAAAACAAAGCTCACTTGCAAAGTCCATTAGATTGTTTCTAGTTGGGGGACCTATAAGTTAATTATAGCCTTCAGGAAAATTTTAAGGCATGTTTGTTTATTTTGTATTACATACTTTGAAAAATGAATTACTTATCAACCTCAATTTGTATTCTGAAAATTTAAACATTTATATTGAAACTATTGCATTTGTTCTTTTAAGTATTCTATTTTCAAAATTGTGACAACTTTTGAATCTAAGATTTGTAATATTAAAAGTGATATTAAATAAAAAAATAATCTTGTTTATAAGAGCATATGTTTTCGTAGTCAAATACTACATGAATAACAACCTGCATCTTTAAAACAACATCACTGAAGAAAGCATCATTTTTAACAACAACTAGTTTGTATTATCTAACATAAATTTCATATTGATTTTAAATTATTTTAACACAAAATATTTGGCAAGATTAGAAAACAGTCATTCCTGAATGTTTATATAATTTTTCTAAGTGCCATAGAAAGATATTTGTCATTCTGAAATGTCAGTTTCTTAACGAGTCAGGATGTTATTTTCTGAAATATGTGTGATTTTTGACACCCAAGACATTTCTCATATGACTAGCAGAGTGGACTCATTCCTAGTCCACTAGTCAAGAATATTCATTCTAGATATTCAGTGATAAATACTCAACAAAGTAACTGGATTACTCAAGGATAAATCTTCCTTATTCATGATAAAAATAACAGATGTGTCCACAATATAGACATTTGTTTTACACGTATGCTGTGACTGATGTTGACATTAATGACACATTGGCTTTTCAGGTCTCCAGGCGAACCACATCAAACAGACTCAGAGTTTCTGAAAAGATAAACTATATCATGAAAAAAAAAATCAACATTTTTGGAAGCAGACTAATTATTTTATGACTCTAGAATATTTTCAAGCAAAATTTTTGCAAATGCAAAGATGAGATAACACATAGTGTAATAAATAACCTTAATGATTCGAAATAATTAACTTAGAACCAAATGGTAACTTGAGTTATGTGAGTACCAGCCTCAGCTGAGTGGCTCAATTGTAATTATGAACCATTTTCAGACTATATTTAAGAAAGGTAATTTAAATGAAATTGATCATAATCACAAAGTTGTTAAATAGGAGAAAGTGGTTGAGCCTTAAAAAGCAGGTTGAGCCTGCTGTTAGAATCAGAAGAACTCTTATAACAAAGGCTTTCTTATTCACCATTAATAAAGTCAACTACCCCCTTCCTTTTCAGTGTTACCATCGGGCCTCGTTATTGAATAATGATTTTCATGAGAGTTCTGCATGGTCTCCATTATCACACATGTTTACTAGATACACCAATAAAACAACTTGAATTTTCAGCATTATACCTCATGAGGTCACTCAGTTTTAGGTGGAGGCTTCACTTCAGACTTGAGCCTCTCAGCTGACAAAATAACTGTATACTTATAGAATGGACAGCAGTGTAATATGAGGATATTATTTTCCTTTTTTTATTACACATGAATAGTCAAAACAGTAAAATACATTTCCCTTTCTTGCTAATTCTGTAGTTCCTATGACAAATAGCATTTTGCTTATTGTCATCTATAATGTATGTATGCATACACAAACATTCACAGATAAACATATACACAAATATATGGAAAATATTAGGGATAATCGTGGTATTAGATAGGCATTTCTGTTTTGTTCTCATTTGAATTTGTTTATTTGAGTAAGATAGAATAGATCTATTGAATTCCTACATGTTCTATTCTTACCGAAAAAGTTTTAAGAGAAACTATTTATATGGACAGTTACTGCTGTGTTTTGTTCAACACTCAAACATCATGAATAGTAGCAGGCAGGAAACAGATACTTTGACATAACTCCTACATGCTATCTTGGATCTTCTTGTTCTTCCAAATAAAATATTGTAATGTGGACTCACCTCTAAAAATAAATATAATTTAACATGAATAAAATGGTAAATACATAATATGATTTAAATAGACCAAGAAATATATATTAAAATCATTTTATTTATTA
The DNA here is from genome assembly GCF_949774975.1 of Lagenorhynchus albirostris. Classification (NCBI taxonomy): domain Eukaryota; kingdom Metazoa; phylum Chordata; class Mammalia; order Artiodactyla; family Delphinidae; genus Lagenorhynchus; species Lagenorhynchus albirostris. The sequence goes on along the minus strand of NC_083112.1, from coordinate 41,032,590 downwards.
TTATTTTGTTCATTAAACAGAGCAAGCAAGCACAATTTAAAATATCATTTCTATAAATGATGTTTCTTCAGAATATTTTTTCAGAGCTATATAGAAATAGTATCAAAGCACCATTGCCTCTGGCTTGTATTTACTTATGACAACTTCAGAGTACAATGAATTTAAATGAACACAAATAATAATACCCGTGCAATAAAATAAATTAAAAGATAGCAGGCCCAAAGCAATTATCTGAAATTTAAGTGCATTTTCTTAGAATACTAGAAAAACAAAACTTAGAACAGGCTGCACATAATTTAATTTGTAGTTCATGAAAGGCAAATTATTGGATTTTCTTTCATACTATTTTTACATTTCTTAAATGTTTACTTTTGCAATATAAGAATATATTTTAAATATATTAAAATACATTTTAAAAATGTGTGGCATATATTACTGCACTTTTAAAAGTAAGTCTTTCATAGTTGAAATAATCTGCATGTCTATTGGGCTTTCACTGACTGAAGCTTTACTGAAAACTAGAAGACTCATTGACTAAATTCATGAAATATAGGGTTGAATCTTACGGTTTTTCTCTGCCTCTTTAAGTAACATCTACTATACATAAATCCATGTTATACTATTAACTATATGTATAATTCAATGGTTATTTGCACAACTCTGGAGTAAGTTAACTGGGCATGAAAACTTGTTCCATCCCTCACTAGCAGTTTATGAACAGAATTTCCCTGAAAATGGTTCTTTGTCTATAAAATATAGATAACAATTGTACCTACTATTGTTATAAATATTACCTAAGGTAATAAATGTAAAGCATTTAGAATAGCATGTAGCATACTGCAAGTGCAAAATAAATATTAGCAGTATTTTATTTTAATTTTTAAATTTAAATTTTATTATTAAATATTGTTTGAGGTGATATGTCCAAATGAGGAGTCCTTGTAAGTAGAGCACATATCCATGGCTAGTTAGAATGTTGTTCTTTGTCTTTGACAGGTATAACTGTAGATTCCAAGAAGAACAAAACTAAGACGTATACTATGAGAAGTCATACTGTGTGAGTAGAATAGGGGGTCAAGACAAATCACATAGAAAAAGTAACATTTTAAAAGAAGAGTTACAGAGAATTAATTACACAGGAAAATTGGTATGGAGGGGGAAGGAAATAATGATATTGAATGAGGAACAAGCCGTAGAGGAGTCACAGAGGCAAGAGAAACCCAGAACCTGTGAAAAACTCAAAGTTCATTTTGGGATACAGAATATGAGAAAGAAAATGGAAACAGATGCTGCAATTTCAAATTATCTAAAATTTGCCATTCAGGAAATAGGATGTTTCTGAGTGAAATTACACACAGAGAGAAATTGTTAAATTGCAAGTATCTGTCACGGTAGTGTATGAAATATTTGTAAATCACTTGGACAAAGGATCAAGAGAAATGTATGTGTTCAAAAGATATTTAGAAAGTAGAGTAGAATCTACCAGAAAAGTGGATATTGGTATTGACAAAGAGAGAGAGAAAAAAAAAAGAAATATTACAAATATATTCTCTTGGACAAAGGTTGAAAGATATTCAGTGCTGGAAAAGAAGTATACCAGCATTGAGGAGATACATAAATTTCTGGTGGAGATTTCAGGGGTTCCTTGTTTGTACTGAGGTATTTTATATATATATATATATATATATATATATATATATATATATATATATACATATATATGTTTGGTGTAAACATCAAATAAGATCTAATTGAATCTATGGGAAGAATCAGCAAATCAAATTGAGAATCAACTCTCAAACATGCGTTGGTAAATCCATAGGATTGTAGTGTCAAAATCCAATGGAACAGAGTATCTAAAGAAGGAAAATATAAGAAGGTTAAATAATGCTCTGTTTCCTCTGATTTCTTTACCTGGATTAATTCAAGTTACTCTCACTATAATTCAGTAAGGCATGTGTCAATATAAGTAAACGATAGTTAACTTGCCCAAAGTCACAGATGCTTTGTGTCTGGTTTGGAATTTACCCAGAGCTCTTGGAACCAACCCCTATACTATACCGTGTACACAAAATTTCTCTCTCTCCTTCTCTCTCCCTCTCTCTCCCTCTCTCTCTCTCCCTCTCTTTCACAGACACACACACACACGTGCACGTGCATGTGTGCACACATACACACTCACACACAACTCTTGTAGGTGTTCAACCTGGGCTGTTAAGACAGATCTACTTGAAGCATATCTCAAAACCCAGGCTTCTCCTAATCCACCATATTTAGAATGTGACATTTATCCATGTGTCAAGATAGCAAATTTGCTCCACAGATGAGGGAGATGGAGAATAAACAGATAAGGTTATATTCTAAATGCTGCTAAACCAAAAGAAAACAAAATGCCATTCCTACCTACATCCATTACCACATTGAGAAAAAGGAAGCTAGAAAATTCAGTCTTAATGCTTAGTAGCTATATAAATAACTGAATATTATTATAGTACCTGAAGAGAGAAAATGAATATTGGTGGATACCAAGAAGTTTCAATATCCATATTTCCAAATAATATGCTTATGCTCTTAATTTTAATTTTAGGCTTTGCTTATTTATTTTTACTATGTAAAGTGAGCAATTAGCTTTCTGGCAAACTAACTTTTCATCCCATCCCTATCTTTCCAAAATGGTTAAACCATACATTTTGTTTTATCAATAATCAGTATGTACATCATTATGATAATGTAGACATTATCCATATCTGAGCCATATCAGAGATAAAAGACTTTCTTTTACAACATTCTATTTTCCTGGAGCTGGTAACATACTCTTTGTGTTCTTACTTAGTACCATTAATCCAGTCAGCCACCCTCAATTTCTCTGACCAAAATGTAAACAGCAGATATTCTGTCAATTTCCTCTACATGGGGACATGCTTCTAGAGCTTTTGGTCCTCTTGCTGTAATCAGGATTGATTGCTCCCTAGGTCTGCACCACAGAAATTTTGTTGTGATTTCCCATCATAATTACACTGGGAATCTCCTCAATTCTTTACTATTTGAATATCTTGCTTTTGAGATCTCAGAACTTTCCTGTTACTTTATTTCTTACTGTGGTGAAGTAGTTTCTCAAACCTCTGTCTGTGTCTAAATATCTGATAATTTGCTTATGTCTATTAATCCTTATAGTGATTCAGCATTTAACTAGGTATAGATGCATAGTACAAATAATTTGCCCTGAGTTAGAAACAGTATCAACATTTGGGAAGTGAAATGCCATTCTGATTATTAAGCCTTTGTCTAGACTATTGTTGATTTTTCTTTTTTTTTGTCTTCCCCTGGAAGATTTTATAATGTTACTTTTGAAACTTGCATTTTTAAATTTCAGTTATTAAGTTTTAATGTAGATCTTTTATCATCCATTTTACGGAGCATACACTGAGTCCTATCAATGTTGAAAAATATATTGTTTTAATTAGTTCAAAAAGAAAAAACACAAGCAATATATTTGGGAAGAAATTGGCAAGCAACTATCTACAAAATGTTTCTGGGCTCAGTCAAGATAAAAGTCAATATGTTTCAAGCCTTACATAACAAATTATTCTTCTGGGGTTTAAACTTCTCTAGTATACAGAACAAGATAGATGGTTTCCTGATTCTTTTTAAAAAGTTACCATCATATTGATGTCTAAAAGCCTGCCACAAAGATAAAAGGAACTCAAGCTTATATATAGAAGCAGAAGTACTAAAACACCAATTTGAATGAATCATCTCCAACATTTTATAAAAATGTTAAGACATTAAGTACAAGCAAGGTAATTGGAAGGGATGTAAATAAAGTAGTGTATTAATAAACATATCATATTTAATCATTAGTAGAGAAAAGGAGTGGAAGTAAAATGTGAACTTTTCAATAGATGCTAAATAGATAAGTTGATAAATTTCACCATTAAGATGAAAACCTATAATAAATTAACCACCTTGGCAACCACACCTTCCCTAGAAGTCAGCTGACATCTAATTTCACCTTGTTTGTTCTCTTTCTTTAATATAATAAAAATACATGTCCATTTGAAATCTACACATACCATTACATTTAGATTTGAGGGCTTGGAGAATTTTCCTTTAAAATCACAGGTGGTACGGGCTTTCTAAACGTTACCTCAAAGTTAGAAACTTTAATGAGTCGTAGTGCTGACTACTTTGGTAGACACTGTCAGTTGCTTACTCAAAGCTACTTCTCCCACCACTTCAAATCTCATTGTTACAGGATTCTCTGAATCCCAGTCTTTGCTACTGAGATCTGTGCTATTGCAGAAATATAAAGTTGTCTCTTAGTATCAGAGGTGATTTGTTCCAGGAACCCAGGCAGATACCAAAATCTGAGGATGCTCAAGTCTCTTATATAAAATGGGGTAGTATTTACATATAACTTACATACATCAACCCATCCATTTTAAATCATCCCTAGTTTGGTTATAATATAAATATAATATAAAAACAATATAAATGCTATGTAAATAGTTGTCAGCATAAGGCAAATTCAAGTTTTGCCTTTTAGAATTTTCTGGATTTTTTTTCTATTATTCTTGATCTGCAGTTGGTTGAATCTGGGAATGTGGAATGGAGGATCAACTGTAGTGTAACAAAGATGGAAAAATCTTGTCAGAATGCTGCTGCCACCACCACTAAACTCATTTACTTTGCTGTAAACTATCATGATCTTTCTGCCATCATCACTTTCTGCCATTACTTCTACTAGAAACATTGTTGCTGGAGAATGGGCTTATAAAATATTTTAAGCATTTTAATTGCTTTTTTCAGTCATATGCTTACAAATAGAAAGTCCAAATCCATTAGTAAAGTCAAGAAATTTATATAAATTAAATCATATAGTATATTTTATGTGATTTTGTGTATACGTTTTTGGAATCTGGCTCCTCGCACTCAGCACACTCTTTTAAGATGTAATCATGTTGTTGCATGTTTCAGGAGCTCATTAGTTTTTTTACACCTGAGTATTACTAATTATATGAATAAAGCACAATGCATCCAATTCCTACTGATTTATATTGTTACCAGTTTATTTATTTATTGATTGGCTATTATCAATAATGCTACTGGGTAGACACCAGTTCTCTGTGTTCTTGGATAAATACCTAGAAGTGAAATTTCTGAATTATAAGGTAGATATATGTTTAAATTTTTAAGAAACAACAAACAATTTTCCGAAGCAGTTTTATAATTTTATACTTCTGACAGCAATGTATGAGAATCGCAGTCCTTTCCAGTATTTGGACTTTTTCGTCGTTTTTTTTAAACAATTTTAGTGAGTGCATTTTTTTGCTCCATTATGATTTAAACATTTTTATTTCTCTGATAACTAATCCTGTTGAGAACTTTTTTTCACATTCTTCCTTACCACTTTCATATTCTCCCTTACCACATTGTTCAAGGGGTCGAAAATCTGTGATTCCCCAAAAACTTAGCTACTAATAGCATGCTGTTGACCAAAAACCTAAGCACTAACATAAATAGTTGATTAATATTTTTGTATGTTATCTGTATCACATACTGTATTCTTACAGTAAAATATGTTATAGACAAATGCTATTAAGAAAATCACAAAAAGAAATATATTAGTACAAACTTAAAATATTAAATTTATCATTTAGTGAGTATTAAAAGTCTAGAATATTATTATTAGAAATTTTTCTAGATAGAATAAATTTATTAAATCTAAAAAAATAATAAACTGCAAAAATTTATTTGTAAAAGGATGTTTATTGAAGCATTTTTCCCAATATGTATGACCTGGCACCAACTGAAATCAATTGTAGACTGCTTAACATTTTCAAGCATTAATATTATGGAATGTTGTCACATCACTAAAATGACGGTGTAGAAAAATTTTGAATGCAGAAATAAAGTTATGATATATTTGCATGGAAAATATGAAGAAAAACAATAATGCACTATGATCTAATTTTTCTAAATACATATATAACTGTTAGATTACCTACCAAAATATGACTCTTCTTGATGTTTACTTCTAGTTTTTTTCCACTACCTGTGTTTTTGAAATTTATAAATTTATAAATATTTTCAAATTAAAAGTATTTTTTACTATGTAAGAAGCTGTATTAATGTATACATAATCATTTTCAGTCCTCTGTTCACAATGCTTTTCCAATTGAATAAAACTATAAAGTCACTAGGATGTCTATAATACTTCTCACGCATATTCCAGTTGCATCTGCTGAATTAAACCCATACATTTCAGGTACCATAAGTGACATGCAGATTTCTAAACTAACTACATATTTATATATCTTCACAACTTTCTTTCCTTCCTACTTTTTATAATTATATTTTAAAAGCTATTATATTCACATATATGCAGATAAACATGCTTCCTTTAAGAGGTATTTCATTCAATCATCAGGCAGAATTAATTGTTTCTATTGCATTTCATGTTATGGAAGAGCCATGTGACATTAGTTATTCATAAGAATCACAGTTTTTCAGTCCTAATTGAGTTTTTTTCTTCTTTTTTTTTATTGCTTTACAATGGTGTGTTAGTTTCTGCTTTATAACAAAGTGAATCAGTTATACATATACATATGTTCCCATATCTCTTCCCTCTTGCGTCTCCCTCCCTCCCACCCTCCCTATCCCACACCTCAAGGCGGTCACAAAGCACCAAGCTGATCTCCCTGTGCTATGCGGCTGCTTCCCACTAGCTATCTACCTTACATTTGGTAGTGTATATATGTCCATGCCTCTCTCTTCCTTTGTCACAGCTTACCCTTCCACCTCTCCATATCCTCAAGTCCATTATCTAGTAGTCTGTGTCTCTATTCCTGTCTTACCCCTAGGCTCTTCATGATAATTTTTTTTCTTAAATTCCATATATATGTCTTAGCATACAATATTTCTCTTTCTCTTTCTGACTTACTTCACTCTGTATGACAGACTATAGGTCTATCCACCTCATTAAAAATAGCTCAATTTCGTTTCTTTTTATGGCTGTGTAATATTCCATTGTATATATGTGCCACATCTTCTTTATCCATTCATCCGATGATGGACACTTAGGTTGTTTCCATCTCTGGTCTATTGTAAATAGAACTGCAAAGAACATTTTGGTACATGACTCTTTTTGAATTTTGGTTTTCTCAGGGTATACGCCAGGTAGTGGGATTGCTGGGTCATATGGTAGTTCTATTTGTAGATTTTTAAGGAACCTCCATACTATTCTCCATAGTGGCTGAACCCATTCACATTCCCACCAGCAGTGCCAGAGTGTTCCCCTTTCTCCACACCCTCTCCAGCATTTATTGTTTCTAGATATTTTGATGATGGCCATTCTGACTGGTGTGAGATGATATCTCATTGTAGTTTTGATTTGCATTTCTCTAATGATTAATGATATTGAGCATCCATTCATGTGTTTGTTGGCAGTCTGTGTATCTTCTTTGGAGAAATGTCTATTTAGGTCTTCTGCCCATTTTTGGATTGGGTTGCTTGTTTTTTTTGTTATTGAGCTGCATGTGCTGCTTGTAAATTTTGGAGATTAATCCTTCGTCAGTTGCTTCATTTGCAAATATTTTCTCCCATTCTGAGGGTTGTCTTTTGGTCTTGTTTATGGTTTCCTTTGCTGTGCAAAAGCTTTGAAGTTTCATTATGTCCCATTTGTTTATTTTTGTTTTTATTTCCATTTCTCTAAGAGGTGGGTCGAAAAGGATCTTGCTGTGATTTATGTCACAGAGTGCTCTGCCTATGTTTTCCTCTAAGAGTTTGATAGTTTCTGGCCTTACATTTACATCTTTAATCCATTTTGAGCTTATTTTTGTGTACGGTGTAGGTGTAAGGGAGTCATCTAATCTCATACTTTTACATGTACCTGTCCAGTTTTCCCAGCACCACTTATGGAAGAGGCTGTCCTTTCTCCACTGTACATTCCTGTCTCCTTTATCAAAGATAAGGTGACCATATGTGCTTGGGTTTACCTCTGAGCTTTCTATCCTGTTCCATTGATCTTTCTGTTTTTGTGTCAGTGCCATACTGTCTTGATTATTGTAGCTTTGTAGTATAGTCTCAAGTCAGGGAACATGATTCCTCCAGCTCCGTTTGTCGTTCTCAAGATTGCTTTGCTATTCAGGGTCATTTGTGTTTCCATACAAATTGTGAAATTTTTTGTTCTAGTTCTGTGAAAAATGCCAGTGGTAGTTTGATAGGAATTGCATTGAATCTGTAGATTGCTTTGGGTAGTAGAGTCATTTTCACAATGTTGATTAATCTAATCCAAGAACATGGTATATCTCTGCATCTATTTGCATCACCTTTAATTTCTTTCATCAGTGTCTTATAATTTTCTTCATACAGGTCTTTTGTCTCCTTAGGTAGGTTTATTCCTAGATATTTTATTCTTTTTGCTGCAGTGGTAAACGGGAGGTTTTTTTCTTATTTCAGTTTCATATTTTTCATCATTAGTGTATAGGAATGTCAGAGATTTCTGTGCATTAATTTTGTATCCTGCTACTTTACCAGATTCATTGATTAGGTTTAGTAGTTTTCTGGTGACATCTTTACGATTCTCTATGTATAGTATCATGTCATCTGCAAACAGTGAGAGCTTTAATTCTTCTTTTCTGATTTGGATTCCTTATATTTCCTTTTCTTCTCTGATTGCTGTGGCTAAAAATTCCAAAACTATATTGAATAAGAGTGGTGGGAGTGGGCAACCTTGTCTTGTTCCTGATCTTTGTGGAAATGCTTTCAGTTTTTCACCATTGAGGATGATGTTGGCTGTGGGTTTGTAGTATATGGCCTTTATTATGTTGAGGAAAGTTCCCTCTATGCTTACTTACTGCAGGGTTTTTATCATGAATATGTGCTGAATTTGTTTGAAAGATTTCTCTGCATCTGTTGAGATGATAATATGGATTTTCTCCTTCAAATTTTTAATATGGTTTATCACGTTTATTGATTTGCGTATATTGAAGAATCCTTGCATTCCTGGAATAAACCTCACTTGATCATGTTGTATGATCCTTTTAATGTGCTTTTGGACTCTGCTCGTATTTTGTTGAGGATTTTTGCATCAATGTTCATCAGTGATATTGTTCTGTAGTTTTCTTTCTTAGTGACATCCTTTTCAGGTTTTGGTATCAAGCTGATGGTGGCCTCGTAGAATGAGTTTGGGAGTGTTCTTCCCTCTGCTATATTTTGGAAGAGTTTGAGAAGGATAGGCGTTAGCTATTCTCTAAATGTTTGACAGAATTTTCCTGTAAAGCTTTCTTGTCCTGGGATTTTGTTTGTTGCAAGATTTTAATCACAATTTCAATTTCAGTGCTTGTGATTGTTCATATTTTCTATTTCCTCCTGATTCAGTCTTGGCAGGTTTTGCATTTCTAAGAATTTGTCCATTTCTTACAGGTTGTCCATTTTATTGGCATAGAGTTGCTTGTAGTTATCTCTCATGATCTTTTATATTTCTGCAGTGTCAGTTGTTACATCTCCTCTTTCTTTCCTAATTCTACTGATTTGAGCCTTCTCCCTTTTTTTCTTGATAAGTCTGGCTAATGGTTATCAATTTTGTTTATCTTCTTAAAGAGCCAGCTTTTTGTTTTAGTGATCTTTGCTATTGTTTCCTTCATTTCCTTTTCATTTATTTCTGATCTGATTTTTATGATTTCTCTCCTTCTGCTAAATATGTTTTTTTTTGTTCTTCTTTCTCTAATTGCTTTAGGTACAAGGTTAGGTTGTTTATTTGAGATGTTTCCAGTTTCTTAAGGTAGGATTGTATTGCTATAAACTTCCCTCTTAGAACTGCTTTTGCTGCATCCCATAGGTTTTCGGTTGTCATGTCTCCATCGTCATTTGTTTCTAGGTATTTTTTAAATTTCCTCTTGGATTTCTTCAGTGATCACTTTGTTATTAAGTACTGTATTGTTTACCCTCCATGTGTTTGTATTTTTTACAGATCTTTTCCTGTAATTAATATCTAGTCATGGTGTTGTGGTCAGAAAAGATACTTGATACAATTTCAATTTTATTAAATTTACCAAGGCTTGATTTGTCACCCAAGATATAATCTATCCTGGAGAATGTTCCATGAGCACTTGAGAAAAATGTGTATTCTGTTGGTCTTGTATGCAATGTCCTATAAATATGAATTCAGCCAATTTTGTTTAATGTATCATTTAAAGCTTGTGTTTCCTTATTTATTTTCAATTTGGATGATCTGTCCATTGGTGAAAGTGGGGTGTTAAAATCCCCTACTATGAATGTGTTACTGTCAATTTCCCCTTTTATGGCTGTTAGTATTTGCCTTATGTATTGACGTGCTCCTATGTTGGGTGCGTAAATATTTACAATTGTTATATCTTCTTCTTGGATCAATCCATTGATCATTATGTAGTGTCCTTCTTTATCTCTTCTAATAGTCTTTATTTTAAAGTCTGTTTTGTCTGATATGAGAATTGCTACTCCAGCTTTCTTTTGGTTTCCATTTGCATGGAATATTTTTTTCCCACCCCTTACTTTCTGTCTGTATGTGTCTCTATGTCTGAAGTGGGTCTCTTGTAGACAATATATTTATGAGTCTTGTTTTGTATCCATTCAGCCAATCTGTGTCTTTTGGTGGGAGCATTTAGTCCATTTACATTTAAGGTAATTATCAATATGTATGTTCCTATTCCAATTTTCTTAATTGTTTTGGGTTCGTTATTGTAGTTCTTTTCCTTCTCTTCTGTTTCTTGCCTAAAGAAGTTCCTTTACCATTTGTTGTAAAGCTGGTTTGGTGGTGCTGAACTCTCTCAGCTTTTGCTTGTCTGTAAAGGTTTTAATTTCTCCATCAAATCTGAATGAGATCCTTGCTGGGTAGAGTAAATGTGGTGGCAGGTTTTTCTCCTTCATCACTTTAAATATGTCCTACCAGTCTCTTCTGGCTTGCAGAGTTTCTGCTGAGATCAGCTGTTAACCTTATGGGTATTCCCTTGTGTGTTATTTCTTGTTTTTCCCTTGCTGCTTTTAATATGTTTTCTTTGTATTTAATTTTTGACAGTTAGATTAATATGTGTCTTGGTGTATTTCTCCTTGGATTTATCCTGTATGGGACTCTCTGTGTTTCCTGGACTTGATTAACTATTTCCTTTCCCATATTAGGAAAATTTTCAACTATAATCTCTTTAAATATTTTCTCAGTCCCTTTCTTTTTCTCTTCTTCTTCTGGAACCCCTATAATTCGAATGTTGGTGCATTTAATGTTGTCCCAGAAGTCTCTGAAACTGTCCTCAGTTCTTTTCATTCTTCTTTCTTTATTCTACTCTTCAGTAGTTATTCCCACTATTTTATCTTCCAGGTCACTTATCCGTTCTTCTGCCTCAGTTATTCTGCTATTGATCCCATCTAAAGTATTTTTAATTTCATTTATTGTGTTGGTCATTGTTATTTGTTTCATCTTTAGTTCTTCTAGGTCCTTGTTAAATGTTTCTTGCATTTTCTCTATTCTATTTCCAAGATTTTGGATCATGTTTGCTATCATTATTCTGAATTCTTTTTCAGGTAGACTGCCTATTTCCTCTTCATTTTTGAGGTCTGGTGCGATTTTACGTTGTTCCTTAATCTGTGTGTTTTTCTGTCTTCTCATTTTGCTTATCTTGCTGTGTTTGGGGTCTTCTTTTTGCAAGCTGCACGTTCATAGTTCCTGTTGTTTTTGGTGTCTGTCCCCAGGGGCTAAGGTTGGTTCAGTGGGTTGTGTAGGCTTCCTGGTGGAGGGTACTAGTGCCTGTTTTGTCGTGGATGAGGCTGGATCTTATCTATCTAGTGGGCAGGTCTACATCTGGTAGTGTGTTTTGGGGTGTCTGTGGACTTATTATGATTTTAGGCAGCCTCTCTGCTAATGGATGGTGCTTTGTTCCTGTCTTGCTAGTTGTTTGGCATTGGGTGTCCAGCACTGTAGCTTGCTGGTCGTTGAATGAAGCTGGGTCTTGGTGTTGAGATGGAGATCTCTGGGAGATTTTCCCAGTTTGATATTATGTGGAGCTGGGAGGTCTCTTGTGGACCAGTGTCCTGAAGTTGGCTCTCCCACCTCAGAGGCACAGCACTGACTCCTGGCTGCAGCACCAAGAGTCTTTCATCACACATCTCAGAATAAAAGGGAGAAAAAGTAGAAAGAAAGTATTAATAGAAGTAGAAAGAAAGAAAGAAAGAATGAAAGAGAGAAAGAAAGAAAGAAGGAAACAAAGAAAGAAGGAGGGAGGGAGGAAAGGAGGGAGGAAGGAAAGAAGGAAGGACAGAAGGAAGAAATAAAAGAACTAAAGAAGGTAAAATAAAATAAATATATAATAAAGTTATTAAAATAAAAAATACTTATTGAGAAAAAAAAACGGACAGAACCCTAGGACAAATGGTGGAAGCAAAGCTATACAGACAAAATCTCACACAGAAGCATACACATACACACTCACAAAAAGAGAAAAAGGGGAAAAAATCATAAATCTTGCTCTCAAAGTCCACCTCCTCAATTTGAGATGATTTGTTGTCTAAAGGAGGGAAGGAAGGAAGGAAGGAAGGAAGGAAAGAAAGAAAGAAAGAAAGAAAGAAAGAAAGAAAGAAAGAAAGAAAGAAAGAAAAAGAAAGAAAGAAAGAAAGAAAGAAAGAAAGAAAGAAAAAAAGAAAGGAAGGAAGGAAGGAAGGAAGAAAGAAAGAAAGAAAGAAAGAAAGAAAGAAAAAAGAAAGAAGATAAAGTAAACTAAAATAAAGTTATTAATATAAAAATAATTATTAAGAAAATAATTTTTAAAAAAACAAAAGCAAAACTGGACAGATAGAACCCTAGGACAAATGGTGGAAGCAAAACTATACAGACAAAATCTCACACAAAAACATACACACTCACAAAAAGTGTAAAAGGGGAAAAAATCATACATCTTGCTCTCAAAGTCCATCTCCTCAATTTGGGATGATTCGTTGTCTAAAGGAGGGAAGGCAGGAAAGAAAGAAAGAAAGAAAGAAGATAAAGTAAACTAAAATAAAGTTATTCAAATAAAAAATTTTTAAGAAAAAAATTAAAAAGAAAAACGCACAGATAGAACCCTAGGACAAATGGTGGAAGCAAAGCTATACAGACTAATCTCACACAGAAGCATACACATACACACTCACAAAACGAGGAAAAGGGGAAAAAAATCATAAATCTTGCTCTCAAAGTCCACCTCCTCAATTTGGGATGATTCGTTATCTATTCATGTATTCCACAGATGCACGGTACATCAAGTTGATTGTGGAGCTTTAATCCACTGCTTCAGAGGCTGCTAGGAGAGATTTCCCTTTCTCTTATTTGTTCTCACAGCTCCCCAAGGTTCAGCTTTGGATTTGGCCCCGCCTCTGCGTGTAGGTCGCGGGAGGGCATCTGTTCTTCGCTCAGACAGGATGGGGTTAAAGGAGAAGTTGCTTCAGGGACTCTGGCTCACTCAGGCCAGGGGGTGGGGGGGAGGGAGGGGCATGGAGTGCGGGGCAGGCATGCAGCAGCTTTCTCCTAGGGAAGTTACCCCTGGATTCCGGGACCCTGGCAGTGGCGGGCTGCACAATCTCCCCGGAAATGGGGTGTGGATAGTGACCTGTGCTAGCACACAGGCTTCTTGGTGGTGGCAGCCGCAGCCTTAGCGTCTCGTGCACATCTCTGGGGTCCACGCTTTTAGGTGTGGCTTGCGCCTGCCTCTGGAACTCCTTTAAGCAGTGCTCTTAATCCCCTCTCCTCTCGCACCAGGAAACAAAGAGGGAAGAAAAAGTCTCTTGCTTCTTCGGCAGGTCCAGACTTTTCTCTGGACTCCCTCCCGGGCTAGCCGTGGTGCAGTAATCCCCTGCAGGCTGTGTTCATGCCGCCAACCCCAGTCCTCTCCCTGCATTCTGACCTAACCCCGAGCCTCAGCTCCCAGCCCCGTCCACCCTGGCTGGTGAGCAGACAAGCCTCTCAGGCTGGTGAGTGCCGGTCTGCACCAATCCTCTGTGCCAGAATTTCTCCACTTTGCCCTCCACACCCCTGTTGCTGTGCTCTCCTCCGCAGCTCCGAAGCTTTCCCCCTCCGCCACTCGCAGTCTCTGCCCACGAAGGGGCTTCCTAGTGCGTGGAAACCTTTCCTCCTTCACAGCTCCCTCCCACTGGTGCAGGTCCCGTCCCTATCCTTTTGTCTCTGTTTATTCTTTTTTCTTTTGCCCTACCCAGGTACGTGGGGAGTTTCTTTCCTTTTGGGAGGTCTGAGGTCTTCTGCCAGCATTCAGTAGGTGTTCTGTAGGAGTTGTTCCACGTGTAGATGTATTTCTGGTGTATCTGTGGGGAGGAATGTGATCTCCGCGTCTTACTCTTCCACCATCTTCCAGTCGTCCCTCCCTAATTGAGTTTTGAGGTTATGATTTAACAGTAGCAGCATAGCCAACATGTAGTTCTTATTGAACTACTAAATATCCTGGATATAGAAGGAAGCAAACAGATGTTGATCTAAGTTTGGGTATTGTTAGGAGATTCCACAAAAAGATAAAGAACAGAACAGAATTCATAATGTCAGCAAGAGAGTTGTTTTAATATTGGCTCATAGAGATGGGTACAGAGAAAGTGTAAAGAATAGAACGTTTAAATGGAGATGTTAAAAAGGTCAAAAATATGGAAGGTTCAGTGTGGTAAAAGTAGAGGGAGAGGAAAACCCTATGGAGTTACTGTCAGAGAAAGAGATTTTCAATTTAAAATTCTGGATATGAAGACTTATGGATGATCCTGAGAATCAGCTTATATATATATATATATATATATATATATATATATATGGGGAAGTAGTTGAAATATAGTGAGTGTGAACAAATGAAAGTGTTAAGACTTTAAAAATATGGATAATAGTCCTCTGCTTGAATATTTTAGTCATTCAGATTATTTCAGTACTGGAGGCCAAGCAGAGGTGGAAGAACATAATCATAAGGAAACAGAAACCAGAACAGATGTTGTGAGAATAGTCAAACTGCATGATCTTAAAGGACAGAAGACATTTTTATTTGTGGTTAGATAAATCATAATGTGGAAGGAGAAATGAGATGGGAGAAGAGTGCTTTTCCCATCTCAGATAATCTCAGATTCTTAAATATGAAAAAACAAGAGAAAATAAAATATAGTCCTTTAAGAAAGCTGCTGAAAAGATGATACTTGTGGTTTCAATCTGAATTTAAGCAAGACCAAGATATAAAAGTATTCAGAAAAAAATATGATAATGTATGGGAGCTTTCTTTGTTTTAATCTATGGAATCAAATTCTAAAAGAAAAATGAGTTTGGAAGAGAGGATATCACCAAAGGATTGCCTTAAGCTGTGTGAGGTAGATAACAGATGAAAGTGGCTTAAGGACATAACAGATTTTTTTTTTAATATAAAAAGAAGGTCAGAGCTAAGAAGTCCTGGGATAATTTATTGACTTTGTGAGATCACCATTTTTGCAGGCTTCTTCTATCTCCCTGCTCCATTATCCATAGTGAGTGCTGTAAATCTCTTGATCATGTTTCTCACGTTGACATTCAGCCTCATATTACAGGCTACTAATAGTAGACTAATAAGAAAACAACAAGAATAGGTTGGTGCCTATATCAGAATATAAAACATGACCAAATATTCCAGCATACTTCCACTGATACCTGAGAAAATTTAGCAGTGTCAAAGTAGGCTGGGAAATGTAGGTTTATTTTATTATTAAAAAAAAAATTCTAACAATGCCGATTTCCATCCTAATGAAATCAGGGATGCCTATGATAACTCCATTTTACTTGAATATCTATATTCCACTTTAGGATTTTTCCAATCAAATTTAAAAACTTTATTATTGAGACTGATAATACTTTGTCTCCCACCACCATTTTCAAGAACAGAAGAATAGAACAGCATTGTCATGAAAGTACAGAGAGGACAGAAGAGAGAGAGAGAAGGGAGAAGACATGACCTCTCATTTCAGCCATTGCCCCAGTATGTAAAATAATATAAAGTCTGGTAGTAAAAATTACAAGTGTTTTCTCAAAAATAGTCATGGTGTTCCTAGTTTGAATTGATCACAGTCCAGAGAGATTTAATGTATAAGAATGGATGCTGTTGAGGATGGGGATTGGAGACAGAGAATTATCAGCCTCAGTAATGGAATATTTAAATTTGATGGGAAAAACCTAAAATGAAAATGTAGATATCTAAGTAAGATGAAGTTAAGTGTAAGCATCTTATCTCCCCATTCCCACACCCCCATTACCTACTCAAAACCATGGCAAAATCATGACAAATTAGCAAAAGACTGTACTATGCTTAGATAAGATAAAAACATTTAATAATATGGGGAAAAGCTCATAATATATTGTTAAACAGTAGAAGACTATTATGTGTACATTATGATTATTATTCTTTCCTCTGTCCTTCATAATTAAAGAATAAATACCAAACTATTGAAAATATTTATACTTGGGTGGGGATAAATTTTATTTTCTTCATATCTTCTGTTCTTGTGATATTAACTAAGTGTATGAATGAAAAGAATCATACTTTTAAAAATGCAGCATATGTATTTTTAATCATAGTAAATACTTGAGTTTTGCTAATTGACACTTTCTGAAAGGAATTTTCCCCTTCAATGACCCGTGTCATACACATCCTTTCCTATATTTCTGAGAATATATCATATGACTGTTCCATATATTGCACTTTTTCAACCACGATCTAATGAGGCCCTTTATTTGGGGTCAAAGAATGGTAAGCTTTGAGACTGTCTCAGGAAAACTGATAGCTCCATTCTTGCTCATTAGGAACTTAGAGTGATTACTTGCATTTTAAAGAAACCAAATGTCTTTGAATATTTTGTAAGACAAGCCACATAATATTCTATTTTGAATGTTCTTTGGTTGTAGATACTGCATAATGTGATGCAGCCTGACATTACAGAGATCAGCTTCTTTTTTGTTTGATTCTGCTCTTAAAATGTTTTATAGCAAATCATTATGCAACATGAGCATTTATTTTCATGTTACAGTGACAATATATTTGTAAGTCACTGAAATAATGAATTATATTTGCATTTCTTTCCTTTGGTAAAACAATAGCTATATTTTTTTTATTTTTATAATGTATATACAGCTTTATTCAGCAAAAACAACTACAAAAAAAAAAAAGGAGCCTCAACTTTTTGTAATCACACAGCTACTGTAAACACCCTGAGGAAACAATGTGACAATTAAATGCTTTTGGGTATACAATGAAGATGCTACTGAGAGAGACTCAAGTGTTTGTTTTAGAATTTCCATTAATTTTTAGGCTGTACTGAAATCTAGGTGGCATCCAGAGGAAAAATATTTATTTAGTCCTTGAATGTATTCAATATCAAGCTATTGAGTGCCTACTATGTGTTATGCCCAGCTATAAGCTATGGGAATACAAAACTAAAGAGTAAATAATTATGTTCATGAAAATTTCATTTTTTTCCCTTTACCTTTATTTTTCTATTAACTAGAGTTTATATTTAGGTCAGATTTAGGTTACCAAGAGTGGAAGGTACAGAGATAGCACATATACTTGCTGCCCCCTACATATATAACTTCCCCCATTTGTTACAATTGATAAACCTACATTGACACATCATATCATCCAAAGTCTATGTTTACATTAAGGTTGACTCTTAGTGTTGTTGTTCTATTCATTCTATTGGTTTGAACAAATTCTATCAGTTTATAATGATATGTATCCACCATTATAAATCATAGAAAGTAGTTTCACTGCCCTAAAAGTCCTCTTTGCTCTGCCTATTTATTGTTCCCTCTCTCCAATCTCTGGCAGCTACTGATAATTTTTTGTTATTGTGTCCATAGTTCTGCCTTTTCCAGAATGTAATAGGGTTGAAATCATACAGTATATTAAGAATTTTTTGCACTTGGTAGTATGCATTTAAGTTTCCTTAATGTCTTTTGTCTTGATAGCTCACTTCTTTTAGTGTTGAGTAATACTCCATCATTTGGATGTACTACAGATTATTCATCCATTCACCTACTAAAGGACATTTTGGTTGCTCCCATGTTTGGGCAATTATGAATAAAGCTGCTATAAATATATGTGTGCATGTTTTTATGTGGACATAAATTTTCAAATCCTTTGGATAGATATCAAAGAACAAGATTGTTGGAGGTATGGTAAGACTATGTTTAGTTTTGTAAGAAACTGCCAAGCCATCTTTCAAAGTGTCTTGTACTGTTTGGTTTTGGTAGTAAGGTAATGATGGCTTCATAGAATGAATTAGCAAGTATTCCTTTTGCCTCTCTCTTATGAAAGAGATTGTAGGTAATTGATCTAATTTCTTGCTTGAAATATTTAGTAGAATTTACCAGTGAACCCTTCTTTATCCCTGATAACTTCCCTTGTATTGAAGTCTGCTCTGGCTGAAATTAATATAGCTACTACTGCTTTTTGATTAGTGTTAGCATGCTTTATATTTGACCATTTGTTTACTTTTTTTAAAAAACAATAGGGGTTTTATTTTAATCCTGTAAGTAGAAGCCTAGAGGGAGGTTACCCAGGGCTTGTATGGTAGCTTTAAGTGGTCGTTAGGGACCCAGGTTCCTTTTTATTAAAATTTTTATTGGAGTATAGTTGATGTACAGTGTCGTGTTAGTTTCAGGTATACAGCAAAGTGAAACTGTTATACATATAGATATGTCCACTCTTTTTAGATTATTGTCTCATATAAGCTATTACAGAGTATTGAGTTATCTGTGCTATACAGTTATCTGTGCTTACTAATTATCTATTTTATGTATAGTAGTATGTCTATCTCCCAATGTAAGCAGGTACCCCGTGTAAGCAAAAGTTTTATTTCTACATCTGTGACTCTACTTCTGTTTTGTTAATAAGCTCATTTGTGCCCTTTTTAAAGATCCCACATATTAGCAATATCATATGATATTGGTCTTTCTCTGTCTGACTTACTTCACTCAGTATGACAATCTCTAGGTCCATCCATGTTTCTGCAAATGGCATTATTTTCTTATTTTTAATGTCTAACTAATATTCCACTGTATATATGTACAACATCTTCTTTATCCTTTCCTCTATTGGTGGACATTTAGGTTCCTTCCGTGTCTTGGCTATTGTAAATAGTGCTGCAATGATCATTGGGGTGCATGTATCTTTTTGAATTACGGTTTCCTCTGGATAACCCAGGAGTGGATTGCAGAATCATATGGTAGCTCTATTTTCAGTTATTTTAAGGAACCTCCATACTGTTCTCCATATTGGCTGTACAAGTTTTTATTCCCATCAGAAGTACAGGAGGGGGCTTCCCTGGTGGTGCAGTGGTTGAGAGTCTGCCTGCCGATGCAGGGGACACGGGTTTGTGCCCCAGTCTGGGAAGATCCCACATGCCGTGTAGTGGCTGGGCCCGTGAACCATGGCCGCTGAGCCTGTGCATCTGGAGCCTGTGCTCTGCAACAGGAGAGGCCACAACAATGAGAGGCCCTTGTACCACCAAAAAAAAAAAAAAGTACAGGCGGGTTCCCTTTTCTCCACATCCTCTCCAGCATTTATTGTTTGTAGATTTTTTGATGATGACCATTCTGACCAGTGTGAGGTAATACATCATTGTAGTTGTGATTTGCATTTATCTAATAATTAGTTATGTTGAGCTTCTTTTCATGTGTTTTAGCCATCTTTATGTCTTCTTTGGAAAAACGTCTATTTAGATTTTCTGCCCATTTTTTTTTTGGTACACGGGCCTCTCACTGTTGTGGCCTCTCCCATTGTGGAGTACAGGCTCCGGATGCGCAGGCTCAGTGGCCATGGCTCACGGGCCCAGCTGCTCCATGGCATGTGGGATCCTGCCGGACCAGGGCACGAATCCGTGTCCCCTGCATTGGCAGGTGGACTCTAAACCACTGCGCCACCAGGGAAGCCCTTCTGCCCATTTTTTGATAGTTTTTTTGTTTTTTGGGGGTTTTTTTTTTTTTTTTTTCATATTGAGCTGCATGAGCTCTTTGTATATTTTGGAGATTAATCCTTTGTTGATTGCTTCATTTGCAAATATATTCTTCCATTCTGAGAATTGTAATTATGTTCTGATTATCATTTCCTTTGCTGTGCAAAAGATTTTAAGTTTATTTAGGTGCCATTTGTTTATTTTTGTTTTTATTTTCATTACTCTAGGAGGTAGATCAAAAAAGATCTTACTGCAATATATGTCAAAGAGTGTTCTGCCTATGATTTCCTCTAAGAATTTTATAGTATCTTGTCTTAAATTTAGGTCTTTAATCCATTTTGTGTTTATTTTTGTATATGGTGTTGTTAAGGAGTGTCCTAATTTCATTCTTTTACATGTAGCTGTCCAGTTTTCCCAGCACCACTTATTGAAGAGACCTTTATCCATTTTATATTCTTTTTTCCTCTGTCATAGATTAGGTGATCATAGGTGTGTGGGTTTATCTCTGGACTTTCTATCCTGTTCCATTGATCTATATTTCTGGTTTTGTGCCAGTACCATACTGTTTTGATGACTGCAGCTTTGTAGTATAGTCTGAAGTCAGGGAGCTTGATTCCTCCAGCTCCATTTCTCTTTCTCAAGATTGTTTTGGCTATTCAGGGTCTTTTGTGTTTCCATACAAATTGTAACTTTTTTTGTTCTCATTCTGTGAAAAGTACCAGTGGTAATTTGATAGGAATTTCATTGAATCTGTAGATTGCTTTAGGTAATATAGTCATTTTCACAATACTGATTCTTCCAATCCAAGTACATGGTATATGTCTCTATCTGTTTGTGTCATCTTTGATTTCTTTTATAAGTATCTTAAATTTTCTGAGTACAGGTCTTTTTCCTCCCTAGGTAGGTTTATTCCTAGGTATTTTATTCTTTTTAATTGGATAGTAAATGGGGTTGTTTCCTTGATTTCTCTTTCTGATTTTCTGTTGTTAGTGTATAGGAATGCAAGAGGTTTCTGTGTGTTAATTTTGTACTCTGCAACTTTACCAAATTCATTGATGAGCTCTAGTAGTCAAGGATGTCCACTCTCACCACTACTATTCTATGTAGTTTTGGAAGTCCTAGCCATGGCAATCAGAGAAGAAAAAGAAATAAAAAGAATCCAAATTGGAAAAGTAGTAAAGCTGCCACTGTTTCTAAATGACATGATACTATACATGGAGAGTCCTAAAGATGCTACAAGAAAACCATTCATTTACTGTTAATCTAGATATTTCTTTATATTTAAAATGGATTTCTTATACAGTTGGGTCCCTTTTTATTTTTAGTAACTCTGACACTCTTTGTTTTTTTATTTATTTTTTTAAAAATTTTATTTATTTATTTTTGTCTGCATTGGGTCTTCATTGCTGTGTGCGGGCAAGTGGGGGCTACTCTTCATTTCGGTGCATGGGCTTCTCATTTCAGTGGCTTCTCTTGTTGCAGAACATGGGCTCTAGGTGTTTGGGCTTCAGTAGTTGTGGCACATGGGCTCAGTAGTTGTGGCTCACAGGCTCTATAGTGAAGGCTCAGCAATTGTGGCACATGGGCTTAGTTGCTCTGCGTCATGTGAGATCTTTCAGAACAGTGCTCAAACCTGTGTCCCCTGCATTGGCAGGCTGATTCTTAACCACTGCACCACCAGAGAAGTCCCACTCTTTTCTTTTTAATTTAATACTTAGATCATTGACATTCAGTTATTACTGATATAATTGGATTAGTATCTACCATATTATATGTGTTCTATTAGTTGTTCTTACTGTTTGCTCCTATTTTTAGTTTTATTTTATTGTTTGCTCTACTTTGTTCTACCTTTATTTGTTTTAATTGAGCATTCCATATGATTCAATTTTCTCTCCTCTTTTTGCACATCAATTGTAATTTCTTTTAAACTTGTTTTGTGGTTTTCATGTACATTTACAGAGTATGCGTTATACTACTGAAATACACATTAGCCACTAATGCAAGCTGTGATGGTTAACTGTATGCATTAACTTGATAAGCTAAGGGATGCTCAGATAGCTGGTAAAACATCATTTCTGGATGTGTCAGTGAGATTGCTTCTGGAGATTAGCATTTGAATGAGTAGACTAAGTAGAGAAGATCCACTCTCACCAATGTGGATGGGTATTGTCTAAATGGTTGAGGACCTGAATAGAAGAAAAATATTGAAGGAAGGGCAAATATGTGCTGTCTCTTCTTGAAGTTGGATGTTCATCTTCTCTCTGCCTTGACTTGAGAGCTCCTGGTTCTTGGGCCCTCAGACTTGGAACTTACATCTGCAACCCTCCTTTCTGAGGCCCTCAACCTTGGACTAGGAGTTACACCAGTTTGACTCCCCTGGATCTCAGGCTTTCAAACTTGGACAAAATTATAAATCTGGCTTTCCTGGTTATCTAGATTGCAGACAAAAAATCATGGAACTTCTCACCCTCCATAATATATGAACCAATTCCTTTAATAAATCTCCACTTATATCTATCTATCATCTATCTATCTATCATCTATCTATCTATCATCTATCTATCTATCTATCTATCATCTATCTATCTATCTATCTATCATCTATCTATCTATCATCTATCAATCTATCATCTCTATATCCATCCATCTATCTATCATATCCATTTGGTTCTTGTTCCTTAATACAGAAATCTACCTTCAAATATCACTATACCGCTGAACAGGTGGTGCAAGTACCTTATAATGATAAAATGATTCTAATTCCTCCCTCCTACCTCTTGTATCATGGCTGTCATTCATTTTATTTATATGTAACTTTATATACATTATATTATATAAGAATACATAATCATGTACATTGTTGTCATTATTTTGAACAAAATATTATCAGTTTGCTCAGTTAAGAATAAAAAATAAAGTTTTTATTTTATCTTTATGTATTTTTCTCCAATGCTCTTTCTTCCTTTAAGGAGATCTGCATTTCTGACTTGTATCATGTTCCTTCTCTCTAAAGAACTTCCTTTAACTTTTTTTTTTATAAGGCAGGTATACAGGCAACAAACCCCATTAATTTTTGTTAGTTGAGAAAGTATTTTCCCTTCACTTTTTTTTTTTTTTTGCGGTATGCGGGCCTCTCACTGTTGTGGTCTCTCCCGTTGTGGAGCACAAGCTCCAGACGTGCAGGCTCAGCGACCATGGCTCACGGGTCCAGCCGCTCCATGGCATGTGGGATCTTCCCAGACCGGGGCACGAACCCATGTCCCCTACATTGGCAGGCGGACTCTCAACCACTGCGCCACAAGGGAAGCCCCTCCCTTCACTTTTGATAGATAATTTTTCAAAATACAGAATTTACTCCCTTCTTGGGGCTTCCCTGGTGGCACAGTGGTTAAGAATCTGCCTGCCAATGCAAGGGACACGGGTTCAAGCCCTGGTCTGGGAAGATCCCACATGCCATGGAGCAACTAAGCCCGTGTGCCACAACTGCTGAGCCTGTGCTCTAGAGCCCATGAGCCACAATTTCTGAGCCCACACCCCACGACTACTGAAGCCCGTGTGTCTAGAGCCCATGCTCCACAACAAGAGAAGCCAGCACAGTGAGAAGCCCACACACCACAATGAAGAGTAGCCCCCGCTCTCTGCAACTAGAGAAGAAGTCCACACACAGCAACACAGATGCAATGCAGTCAAACATAAAAACATTAAATAAAATAAAAAAATAATAAAAAGAATTTACTTTCTTCTTGTTTGCATAATTTCTGCCGAAAAGTCAAACATAATTCTTACCTTTTCTCTTCTGTAAGTAAGGTGTTTTTCTTCCACTGACTTCTTTAAATATTTTTCTTTATCTTTGATTTTTCCTTTTTTTGAAAACAGTATGCCTAGGTGTAGTTTTTGACAACTTTTCCTGCTTGACATTTTCTGAGGTTCCTAGATCTGTCAGCTGTCTGATAAATTTGGAGAAATTCTCAGTCTTTATATTTCAAATATTTGTTCTGCTCCTTTATTTTTTCATCCCCTTCTGGTGTTCCCATTATGTGTATGTTACACGTTATTTAGTTGTCCCATATTTCTTGGTCATTCTATTTTTAAGTCTCTTTTTCTTTGCCTTTTAGTTTTGGAAGTTTCTATTGTGATATCCTCAAGTTCAGTAATTCTTTCCTCAGCCATGTCTACTGTACAAATAAGTCCATTGAAGTCATTCTTTATTTTGTTTTTATCTTTAGCATTTCTTTTTGGTTCTTTCTTGGGGTTCCTTCTCTCTGCTCACAATGACTATCTGTTCTTGCACACTCTCTGATTTATGCTTTAGGGCTTTTAGTGTACTTATGTAGTCATGGTGGTCTTAAATTTCTTGTTTGAAAATTCCAACATCCCTGATATATTGGAATTTGGTTTTGATGTTTGCTTTGTCTCTTTAAACAATGTTTTGTTTGTTTTCAATATGTCTTGTATTTTTTTTTTTGTAACCAGACAAGTTATATTGGGTAAAAGGAGTATTATCCCCACATACTTGAAGCCACACAGTGCATCACTGTGACTCCAAATCTGCTACTGCCTTCCTGGAAAACCCATCTGTTTTAGTCTGTGTGAGATGGGAAGGTAACAGAAAGTTTTGCATTAAAGGCTGAGGTGATTTGATTTAAGTTTTTAAAGTAAATATTATTCTAGCAATTTTGCTGAACATAGACTTTAAAGGGACAGATGGGAAAATAGAAAAAAATAGATTTGGGAGCTAATCCAACAATTCATGCTTCTCTGTGTTGTTATCAGGGTGTTGGTAGTTAGGTGGTGATTCTAGGTTTTAGAATTTGGATATATTTTTATGATATGGGTTAACAGTGTTTGCTTATGTTTTGGATTTACAGTATGAGAGAAATCAATCATAACACCAAGTTCTTGACCAAGATGAAACAGACATTCATTGTAATTATGAAAGCAAGTGTCTGAACTGGACAGAATCAAAAGTATGGACTAATGATGGGTTAAACTTCAATAGTGAACAGATCACACATAATCCATGTGGTGTTTACAAAAATAAAGTAGTAAAACAATTGCATCAAAAGTAGCACTCAGAGGAAGGAACTGGCTAAATAATAATCCAAATGTTTTTTTTTCAGCATTTTTGATAGAGAATGATTTCTTGGAATTTCAATATTGTCCTGCAATGAAATTTCTTTTTCTATATGTATCCTCAAGGAGACAAAGATAAAACAGCTATTAGGGAATTTTAGGCAGCAAATAAAATGAAAAAAAAAAAAGCTCAAAGTAGATTTAGCCAGAAAAAAAAATAAAGTTATAGTAATACACAACAAAAATAGCAAAAACCAAAGACTTAGTTGACCCACAAAATGGCCATGATCATCAGGCACATGTTTGAATGATTTTCTATGGAAGAAGTTACATCTGGAAGAAGCAGAAGGAACCATATGACCACTAAATATTTGTCACTTCAAATTTTTCTTTGCTCTGAGGTCAGAAATGTATCTTAGTTGTGGTTTTAATAAAGTTGATGAGAGAAGATTGGAACAGAAGTCATTATTCTGAGAACAAGCCTTAGTCAATTAATCCGTAACATTTTACACATTTAAATATGTATTTGTAAAGTGTTTAATATTGTTTATGCATAAGCATCTATAATTTAATTTATTAGAGAATAATTATGTAAGTTGATTTAAATAGTGCCTAACTTAGAGATTTTGTATTTGTTTGTATTGTCAAAGAATACTCTCTGCATTCTTACATAATTTCCTTATGTATTATCATATTTATTTATTTTATTCTCTTTCTTTTAGCACATTAGGTCTCTGTCTGTTTTGTTTGATTAAAAGGGAGCTGAGTAACAAGTCATTCTTTACTTCTTTGGTCATATAGCCAACCTGTCTGCCCTTTTAAAAATGGAATATTGTTAACTTTAATAAAGTTTTACAAATTAAAACTTAATCAATACATTGAGAATGTATTTTAGGGCAAATGCCCCTCCCACCAGCAGGCTGGCACCATACCCAGAACAGCCCAGGGAGCACAGATAGCCAAGCCAGGACCCAGGCTCACCTTCCAGTGGGCTGGCAGCCACCACACAAGGCAGGATGAGACAGCCAACCAGGCCAGGGGCCAGCCCCACCTACCAGCCTGCACATAGTAGTTGGTCCTGCCAAAACTGAAGGGTTCACATAGGTGGCATCCCTAGTATATATAGCTCTGGTGACTAGAGGGGAATGTATTTTTGGGGCCCTTAGGCCACCTGCTATATAGGACCACATCTCTAAGATTAGGAAACATGAATGACCTACCTAATACATAAAAATAAGCACAGAGAGTTAGGCAAGACAAGGTGACAGAGGAGTATGCTCCAAATGAAGGAAATAGATAAAACCCCAGAAGAAGAAATAAGCCAAATGAAGATATGCAATCTACCCAATAAATAGCTCAAGGTAATGTTCATAAAGATGCTCAATGAACTTAGGAGAAGAATGGATGAACACAGTGACAAGATTAAGAAAGAATTAGAAAATATAAGGAAAACAAAGCTGAACTGAAGAATACAACAACTGAGATAAAAAATACACTAGAAAGAATCAGTGGTAGAGTAGATGACACAAGGGAACAGATTAGTGAACTGGAAATCAGGGTAGTGAAAGTGACCCAAACTCAACAAACAAAAAACAACAATAAAACTTAAAGATAGTTTAAGAGCTCTCTGGAACAAAATCAAGTGTACTAACATTCATATCTTAAGGGTCCCAGAAGAAGAAGAATCAGAGAATTTATTTGAATAAATAATAACTGAAAATTTCCATAACCTAGGAAGAAAAGGAGATATTCAGGTCCAGGAAGCAGAAAAAGTTCCCAAAATATGAATGCAAAGAGGCTTACACCAAATCAAAAATTAAAGGTAAGAAAATCTTAAAAGCAGCAAGGGAAAAGCAGTTAGTTACGTACAATGGAAGTTAAATAAGGATATATGCTGACTTTTCAGCAGAAACTTTCCAAGCCAGAAGGCAGTGACATAATATATTCAAAATAACAAAAGAGAAGAAACCTACAACCAAGAATATTCTACTCAGTAAGTCTATAATTCAGATTTCAAGGAGAGATAAAAAAATTTACAGATAAAAGTTAAAAGATTTATGCACAAATAAACCAATTTAAAAAGAAACATTAACAGATTTCTCTAAGCAGAAAAAAAGAACTACAGCTAAAATTATAAACATTATGAAAGGAAACATTTCATTTGTAAAGGAAAACATATAGTAAAGGTAGTAGAAAAACCCAGTATGGAGGTTAAAACACAAAAGTAGAAAATTATTTTTATCCACAAGCAGTCGCTAAGGGATAGACAACAGATGTAAAATATGACATTGAAAACATTTAACGATTTGGGGGAGTAAAAGGTAGGTTTGTTAGAATGCGTTCAACTTAAGAGATCATCAGCTTAAAATAATCACATATATGTAAATATAGGTTGTTATATATAAACCGCATGGTAACCACAAATGAAAAATCTATAAGAGATAGGAGTGAAAAAAGAAAAAGTTTTCCAAAACAAAAGATATGAAAATCAAATCACAAGGGAAGAGAGCAGTATAGGAAGAAAGGAATTAAAAAGAAATACAAAAACAACTAGGAGGGCTTCCCTGGTGGCACAGTGGTTGGGGGTTCACCTGCTGATGTGGGGGACACAGGTTTGTGTCCCGGTCTGGGAGGATCCCACGTGCCATGGAGCGGCTGGGACCGTGAGCCATGGCCGTTGAGCCTGTGCATCCGGGACCTGTGCTCCACAGCAGGAGGGGCAGAAGTGGTGAGAGGCCCGCGTACCTAAAAAAAAAAAAAAAAACTAGGAAACCATTAACCAGATTTTAATAAGTATATACCTATCAACAATTATTTTAAAAGTAAGTGGATTAAATGATCCAATCAAAACACACAGAGGGGCTGAATAGAGCAATAACAAGACCCATCTATATGCTGCCTACAGGATGCTCAGTTCATATCTAAGACACACAGAGGCAGAAATTGAGGGAATACAAAAAGGTATTACATGAAAATGGACAGGAAAAAACTGGGGTAATAATGATTATATCAGAAAAAAAAGACTTTAAAACAAAGACTGTATTATGAGACAAAAAGGACATTCGATAATGACTAAGGGATCAATCCAACAAGAAGATATAACAATTGTAAAAATATATGCTCCCAACATAAGAATACTTAAATACATAAAGTGAAAATTAACATATATAAAGGGAGAAATTGACAGTAATACAGTAATAGGAGACTTTAAAATCCCACTTACATAAATGGAAAGATCATCGAGACAGAAAATCAGTAAAGAATTGCTGGCCTTAAATAAAACATTAGATCAGATAGACATAATATATATATAATATATATGGAATATAAATGGAATTATATAATGTAAAATACATATATATGCGTATAAATATATTATATGTATATTAGATATATATAGTACATATACATATATACATGTAAGTATATAAAATAGATATTATAATATTAAAATATTTTACTATAATATAAAACAATCTATTATATAATAGATAATATATAAGTATATTATTATATATTAATATGATCATTATAATAATAGTAATTATAATTATGGAATTATAATTATAAAATTATACATTATCTATATATAATATATTATGATAATGTATATAAAATATATTATATATTTTACATACATATATATATTATACATAGATTATATATAAGTGTAAATATAAAATATACAACATTTTAAGGTTAAAATTAATATTTTAATATAAAAATATTAAATTTTGATATTAAAATATTATATTTAACATTGTAAAATATATTAAATATGTGTAATATATTTTATATGTTAAAAATATGTAGTAGAATATATTATAAGAATATATATTTTTAAAATATATAACCTATATAACATATATTATATACATTATAATATATATTATAATTTATATATTTTATATTATAATTTATATAGTATTTTTTAAAATATATTATATATAATACATAGATATATACATATAATCTATGTATATTATACATATATATACAATATAAATATAAAATGTATATTTTAATATTAAATATATAATTTAAAATATTTACATATAAAATATTTAATATACATATATAATATTATATATTTTATAATATACAAAATATATTATAAAATATTAAATATTTTATAACATTATGATGATTGTAATATTGTATATGATATATAAAATATAATATTCTATAAATATATTAATCAAATATGACATACATAGAATAATATACATAATATATTATAACATATATGGAATATTCCATCTTAAAACAGCAAAATCCACATTCTTATTAAGTGCACATGAAAGTCTCCAGAATCGATCTCATGCTAGGTCACAAAACAAGTCTCAATAAATTTAAGGTGATTGAAAAATTTCAAACATCTTTTCCAACCAAAACAGTATGACACTAGAAATCAACTACTAAAACTAAACTGCAAAAAACAGAAAGAGATGATTTTGGACAATATGTTATTAAACAACCAAGAATCAGTGATGAAATCAAAGAGTAAATTTAATAATATCTTAAAACAAAAGAAAATGGAAAGACCATGATCCAATATTGATGGGTCACAGCAAAAGCACTAAATGAGGGAAGTTTATAGCAATACTATACTATCAAGAAATAAACATACCTGAAATGAACAATCTAAACTTACCCTAAAGCAATGAGAGAAAGAAGAACAAACAAAACCCAAAGTTGATAGAAGTAAAGAAATAATAAAGATCAGAGCATAAATAGAGGCTAAAATTATATATACTATCAATGAAAATAATAGCTTGTTCTTTGAAAAAATAACCATAATTGATAAACTTTTAGCCAGTTTCAGAAAAAAAAAAAGACATCCCACATAAATAAAATCAGAAATGAAAGAGAAATTACAACCAACACCATGGAAATATAAAGATCATAAGAGATTACTATGAAAAATTTTATGCCAATCAAATAGACAATCTAAAAGAATCTGTGAAGACTTAGGAAGAAGCAGAAAATATGGAGGAGAAATTACCAGTAATGAGATTTAATTGGTGAAATTAAAAAATAAATAAATTTTAAAAACTGTCAAAAAGCAAAAATCCAGGACCAGAGAGCTTTTACAGGAGAATTCCATCAAACATTTGAAGAAAAGTTAGCACCTATCCTTCTATAACTACTCCAAAAATAATTGAAGGGAAAGAAAAACTTCCAAACTCATCCTGATATCAAAATCAGACAAAGACACTGAAGAATCAACATTATATGACCATCTCAATAGATGCAGAAAAAGCATTCAAGAAAATTCAACATTTATTCATGATTAAAAACTCTCAACCTGAGTACTGAGGGAAAATACTTCAACATAATAAAGGCCATATATGACATACCTACAACAAACATCATAATCAAGGGGAAAAGCTAGAAGCATTTCCTCTAAGAACAGGAATAAGACAAGGATGCTCACTCTTGCCACTTTAATTTAATATAGTTTTGGAAGTCCTACCCACAGCAATCTGATCAGAAAAATAAATAATGGAAATCCTAATTTGAAAGGAAGAAGTAAAACTGTCACTATTTGCAGATAACATAATACTATATGTAGAAAACCCTAAGGACTCCACTAAAAAAACTATTAGAACTAATAAATGAATTCAGTAAAATTGCAGGATACAAAATTAATATACAGAAATCTGTTGTTTTTCTATATACTAACAATGCACTCTCAGAAAGAGAAAGGAAGAAAACAATCCTGTTTACAATTGTATCAAAAAGAATAAGAATAAATCTAACCAAGGAAGGAAGAGGGCTGTACTTAGAAAACTATAAGACATTGATCAAAGAAATTGAAGACTACATTAACAAATGGAAAGATACACTATGCTCATGGATTGGCAGAATTAATATTGTTAAAAATGACCATACTACACAGGCAATCTGCAGATTCTGTGCAATCCCTATCAAAATATCACTGACATTTATCAGAACTAGAACAAGTAATTCTAAAATTGTGTGAAAACACATAAGGCCTTGAATAGCCAAAATAATCCTGAAAAAAAAGAACAAAGCTGGAGGTATGATCCTTGATTTCAAATTAAACTACAAACCTAAAGTAATTAAAATCCTATTGTATTGCCACAGAAACATATCTGTAGATCAGTGGAACAAAATAAACCCATAGTTATGTGGTCAATTAATCTATGACAAAGGAAACAGGAATATACAATGAAGAAAAACAGTATCTTCAGTAAGTAGTATTCTTAAAACCAACCTGAAGCCTATCTGCTCAACCTTTTTTTCACTGTAAGGTGGGAGGAAATAGAGCCGTTCATCCCTTGCATAATTCTATAGAACAGACTTCAACAGCAGCATAATATTCTTCTTGGAAGGAGTCAGTTTTGCTCAGAGAAAACAATTTTAGACATTAATATGTAGAGCAATTTAATATAGTTTCAAAACTTTATCTTCATTAAAATAATCTTATTTCACATTTATATCACCAAAGGCCCATTTAGGTGATTTCCCTACTCTCACTTCTACCAAAAGATGAACTTCTCCCCAGTGAATTTTTCCTCTAATGAATAAAACTTTGAATTACATCTCCCCTAATTCTATCCATCTATTATCAGGTATTGGGGTCAAGTCTCAAAAGACTCTCTATAAAATGCCTCTAGAGTTAGTTTTTTCAACAGAATACAGTATATATTTAGCATAAGTTTAGCCTGATAGCTAAACATAAGAAGGCTTTAAGTGACATTAATGGTTGAATATATAACCAATTTTGCTTACCCTACATGCCAGAAAATGACCTACAATGGATAGAAATAACTTCCTATTTCCAATATCTTTTGAAAAGCATACTGGAAGTGCTTTCCCCCACCCGTTCCTGACACACACACACTTAGAACTAAATGAAAACAACAAGGGAACTTGTTGAGAATGACTTTATAAATTTAAATGTGTGTTTCATAATTTTGAAATATTAATGAAACTGTTTTCTGATGTCTTCTGATTCTCTTGCCCCCTCACCCATTTCAGCAGAACTTACAGTTCTATGCTTACTGCTCCATGGAAGGAAATGTTAGATAAAGCAGTTTCTTCTAACTTTTGAATTTCAGATGACTAGTCCTTGAGGAGAGTAGAAAGAACACACACCATAAACAATACACTTTTGAAAGGATAATAGAGACACTGCTTTGTTTTTCTGGTAGAACTAGGGGAAGAAATAGGACTAGAGAACCCCAGAAAAAAACAGATCTGTGTGAAGAACCTAAGCAGATGATCTTAAACAGCCTCATAGAGTTTCCTCGGTAGAGGCATAAAAATGATTTCCTCCAGTAGACCTTTGAAGATTGAATTGAGGAAAGATTCAGTGACAGCCCATATGCATGGACAACTAAGGACCCAGCAGGGTGATGGATGAATCATTAAATACCATAATGGACAGTTGATGATGAGAACTGTTGATGATGGTGCTCTTTCAGCAGCAAGTAACAAACAACCCAACTGCCAAGGACTTACGAAATAAGGACAATTTTTTTTAACTAAAGCCCATACTTTATTTAGATTTCTTTCATTTTTTATTGAAGTATAGTTAAGTTACAATGTTGTATTAGTTTCAAGTGTACAGCAAAGTGATTTGTATATATATATATTCAGATATATATATATATTCAGATTCTTTTCCATTATAATAAATAAGGACATAAAGCAAGAACTCAGGAGGTCTGATTAATTTAGCACACAATTATGTCATCAAGACCCTGGGGATTTTCATATTTTTCTCAGTCAACTCAGCTGTTCACTTTAGTTCTGTCTTTTCTTCCAGGATCACTGGACAGTTACCATAGATCTTGGCATCATATTTATTACGCTGCCTCCAAAGAAAACAAGAGTATTTTCTCCTTGAAATTTTCTTCATTAGAAAGAAAAAATATTGCTTAGGATACGTAATACAATCTATTTGTATTTTACACTTAGCTGAATGCAGGCAAAAATTTGTGAATTCTGTTGGCAGGAAGATGAGGTAAAGGGGATTTAGGGTAAGGGGTGTGAATATATATCTGATAAAAATGTGTCACCTATTTCTTCCAGTCTATATCTTTTACCACTTGACCATAGAGTACACACACCCATGACCCTGAGAAAGGGGAGAGATTTCTTCATTGACATGTGTTCTTCAGTGTTCGTAGAAATATTTAAATAAAAACAAAACCAAGCCCCCACAAAAAAACACCCCTTACAGTGAGTTATATGAAATATGATTATATTTCTTACAAAATTAAGTCTACAAAAAGAGACTCAGTAGATATAGCCATTAAGATAGAAACATATGAAACCACATGTACCATATGTATTTTTGAGAGGGACAAATGTGCAAAGATTTTAGGTTTAATATTAATTCTTTATGGTATAATAAGAAAAACTGTCCATAAGTGACCCAAGATGCTCTTTCTGCTTTGCCTGAACAATAGTATAACAGGGATTGAGACATCCCTTTCCCTCAGCAGGAGTAGGGCCACACTACACTAGTGTCTTTCTCATCCTTACAGTATGGTTGCTAGATAAACTACAGGATCCTCAGTTAAATCTAAATTAAAGAAAGACAACAAATAATACTTTAATGGGACTTCCTTGGTGCTGCAGTGGTTAAGAATCCACCTGCCACTGCAGGGGACATGAGTCGATCCCTGGTCTGGGAAGATCCCACATGCCATGGAGCAAATAAGCCCATGCTCCACAACTACTGAGCCTGTGTGCTGCAACTACTGAAGCTCACATGTTTAGAGCCTGTGCTCTGCAACAAGAGAAGCCGCCACAATGAGAAGCCCGTACATTGCAATGAAGAGTAGCCCCCACTTGCCACAACTAGAGAAAGCCTGCTCTCAACAGTGAAGACCCAATGCAGCCAAAAAAGAAAATAATAATTTAGCATAAGTAGGCCCTAAATATTGAACAATGCATATTTACATAAAATATTTTTTGTTAACCTGAAATTCAAATTTGACTGGCTTCTTGTATATTAATTTGCTAAATCTGGCAACCTACCTTAACCAGAGGAGTTGGAATATCCCAGGGCCATTCAAGTCCCCAAGTGCTTCTGGGTACCCAGATTTCCAAGGATTATTTTTCAACAGCAGGCACCATAAATTTAAATAATCTGGCCCAGAGGTAGCTGCAATACAAGTTGTGACTGTAACACTCTTCACAATTTCCCTATAAAAAAGGGAAAACTGTGGGGGTGAAGTCTTCTTCCGATGGACCATGTTCAGTAGAACACCCCAGTGCCTACATTCTCCTCTTTAAGATAATGGAAGAAGCAAGCATTCATGCCTTCTCTTGTCTTGTTGACCAAGTCATATGTGTTTCTTGCATCCCTGATTCTCATGCCACCAAGAAATTGAGAGTTACTTCTTACTTTTGTGAAACTCTTCCACTCTTGAGACAAGGGCCAAGTGAGATGTACGTCTGTTCTTCCCATAGGGACACAGTCATATCCCTTATTTCTTCATAATACATACAAAAAGACTCTAGTTCCTAGGATAGTGCTTGACATATAGTAAAACCTTAATATTTTTTTTACTGAGTAAATGAGTCAATTAATTTTACTTCATGATTGGACATAACTCAAAGGAAATACATTTTAGAAAAAATAAGGATTGATATTCCCTGACCACTTTCAGAAGTCACAGACTGAGAATACACATAGGTAAATCCTGCTAGGCATTGGTTTACTGATTAAGCATAAATTTATAGAGCTGGAATCTGGCTGAGTACACTTTATTCAATTAACGCCATCAATGATGGAAAAACTGTGTGGAACTTACTATGTTGAAATAAGGACTCCGCATCACTTCTGTGATAGTCCTGCCAAAGATGCATAAAATAAATCTAAAGTGTAATTATGAGGAAATATTAGACACACTCAAGTTGAGGGACATTCTGAGAAATAATTGTCCTGTAATATTCAAAATTCTGAGGAACTGTTCAAACTGAATGACACTGAAGAAAATAATAACCAAAAGTAATGCATGATCTTGAAATGGCCCATTTCATTATTGAAACTTTTGTTGGAACTTGAATAGAATCTAGGGATTAGATGGTAGTACTGTCTTAGTACTAAATTCCTGATCATGATTGTTGTGCAATGGATATAGAGGAGAATATCCTGGTATGTTGAAATAATGCTCTAATTATTCATTGATAACTAACATATCTGAAAGATCCTACAACAATCATCATGAAAATATCATATCCTCAATCTACTCTCAAATCATTCAGATAAAGCAGTTTTTGTACAATTTTTGTAACTTTTCAATTGAAATTGTTAATAAATATAAAGAAAACAACAACAGCAACAATAATAACTGGGATGATAGCGCTCAGCAATCCAGGCCAGAAACCTCTTCTTTGGAAGGCCTTTCTGTTCCTGACATTGTTTTCTAGTGAGAAGTGAACAGAGGTAGAAAAAAACTATCTAGACTAGATGTGCCATCTAGATGCAGGATGATGCCATCTAGATGGAGAAGATGAGAAAGTAGAGCACTTTCTCAAGGGCCTAGTGCCATAGACTTTGTGAATCCCATACAGAAAGTGCTTTTTTTTGCACAGTAACCGAGGGTAACTGAGCTTCCCTTAGCCAGAGTGTGAAGGTCTCCTGAAAAACATTGGACTCACTGTGAGTAAGAAAGATACCTAGGGGCTTTCCTGGTGGCGCAGTGGTTGAGAGTCCGCCTGGCAATGCACGGGACATGGTTTTGTGCCCCGGTCTGGGAGGATCCCACATGTCACAGAACGACTGGGCCTGTAAGCCATGGCCACTGAGCCTGTGCGTCCGGAGCCTGTGCTCGGCAACAGGAGAGGCCACAACAGTGAGAGGCCCGCGTACCGCAAAAAAAAAAAAAAAAAGAAAGAAAGATACCTAAAAATTACTAAAACCTACTGATTATTCCTTTTAAAACATAAAATTTATGTGGTTTGTTATGCATAGATATTCTTTGTAATTTAGTTGCTTCTGAGGAGCGGAATTGACTGGCTAAGGACTGGGAAAGAGGGAGATTTTAACAGTGTACCCTTGAATTTTGCACTATGTACATGCATTTCCTGTTCACAAAAATAAACAAAAGCTACATAAAAATAGTCATTATTATTTTTTTTTGTCCTCACCACGTGGCTTGCAGGATCTTAGCTCCCTGACTAGGAATTGAACCCAGGCCACGACAGTGAAAGTGCCAAGTCTTAACCGCAGGACCAGCAGGGGATTCCCAAACTAGTCATTATTTTTAATGTACCTATGTTGAGATAGGGGATCACTGTCCCTTTTACTGGTTGGTAGAGAAAATGGATTCTAAGTATGAGAATGTATGATGAGAAAAGAAATGTTCACATTTCTTCTCTCAGACAAGTTCAGCTTATTGAGGTCAGATTCTTGATATGCTTTCTTCAATCCATTTGTGTGAGCCTTAAGGCTATTGTATACTATGCCCAAATTCTGATACTATGCTGCCTGCCAGTTTTAGCTTTGTGTGTTGTTGATTGTTTGCTGTTTTAGGGAGTAGCTGTGAGCATTTTAGAGAAATTCTGGGTAACTATGCATGAGAGGCTTTTAGCCAAATCCTATTTTACAACAAAATTCATAGACAAACAAATATTTGAATCACAGACTGAATGGAATTAACCTTAAATTTTAGGGTTGAAGTGATACCCATCTTCAATAATTTTGTAAACAAGAACTCCAAATATGTAGAATATAATTATAGACAGTAAACATAAATAGATTGAACAGTATAGATAAAACCATTTCCAATTAAATAAATAGCTGTATTGTTTTAAAATTATGTTCCAAATGTATTATTCTTAAATTCTTAACTTCAAATAACAGAAAACTACTCTAAAATATGAGTAGTGAATATTCTACATATTGATTCAGTTATATAAAAAAATAGTTGACAGTCCATTGGTCTTTTTAGGCACACTCAGATTCTCTTACATATGAGAAATATAGCAATATGATTCTTGTTATTCTAGGAATCAAGATTCATAGAATGTACTCCCAGCACTTAATATCCATGTTAAGAAGAGGATATTAATAACAGGGCAGCCTAACTTACAGAGTGTAATCAGCATAAAAATGCATTCCACATATAATTTTGCAACTGTGTTTTGAAAATCATATCATTCTATGAATATATATGATGATATAAGAAATATATGTCAGTTTTATAAAACTGTGTGGAGGAGTTTGTAGAAATTACAAATTGAAAAATTTTATCTGAAAAAATATATTTTTAGTTCTCAGTAAGAATATTTTCTCATTGTTATTATCATGTACACATGCACACAACAAGAATGTCTTATTTGTTTTCATGTTTTTATTTATTTGGTCACTCTGCACAGCATGTGGGATCTTAGTTCCCTGACCAGGGATCAAACCCGTACCCCCTGCAGTGGAACCATGGATTCTTAACCACTGGACTGCCAGGGAAGTTCCATGTTTTTATTTAAATTCCCCTTCTCAATTCTGATAAATCATATGTTAAAAATCTTAATAAGTATGACCATTTTTAATATGAAAGTTGATCAATTTGTAAATTACTAAAATTTTAATTTTCACTGTTTTGTGTTGTGGTCAAAAACACATAACACAAAATGAACAATATTTTGTTAAGTGTACATTGTTAAGTATACAATTTAGTAGTGCTATGCACACTCATATTGTTGTGAAATGTATTTCCAGAAACTTTTATCTTGAAAAACTGAAACTCTCTGCACTATAAGCAATAAGTACCATTTCCCCCTTCATCCAGTCCTTGGTAACCACTATTCTACTTTTCATTTCTATGAATTTTGAATATATTAGATACCTCATATAAATAGAATCATGCTGTATTTGTTTCTTATGACTGGTTTATTTCACTTAGTATAATGTCCTGAAGACTCAGCCATGTTGTATCATGTGACAGGATTTCCTTTTTTATAAGACAGAATAATATTCCATTGTATGTCTATATCACATTTTGTTTACTTATCTATTCATTAATAGATATTTGGGTTGCTTGGCTTTTGTGGATAATGCTGCTATGAACATGAGTGTGAAAATTCAGCTTTGAGACCATGCTTTCAATATATACCAAGAACTGGGATTGCTGCATCATATGATCATTTTATTTTTAGTTTTTGGAATAAATGATACTATTTTCATAGTCGTTGCTCCATTTCAGAATCCCACCATAAGGATTGCAATTTCTCTGCATCCTCACAAACACTCGTTATTTTCTGTTTTTTTGTTTGTTTTTGTTGTTGTTTTTGATAGTGGCCACCCTAATGGTATAAGGTGATATCTCATTGTAATTTTTATTTGCGTTTCTTTCATGATTATTGATGATGAACATCTTTTAATATGTTGTTGGTCATTTGTATATCTTCTTGGAGAAATGTCTATTCAAGTCTTTTGCCCATTTGTAATGCATTGTTTTCTTGTTGTTGTTGCTTAGGGTTAGGGTTAGTGTTAGTTTTAGGAGTTTTTACTCTAGATATTAACCCTTTTTGCAGGTATCTTATTTGAAAATATTTTCTCCCATTCCATAGATTGTGTTTTCACTCTATTCATTGTTTTCTTTGCTACATAGAGGTTTTAAAATTTTATATAGTCTCAATTGTCTGTTTTTTGTTTCTGTTGCTTGTGCTTTTGGTATCATATCCAAGAAATCATTGCTAAATCCAATATTATGAAGATTTCTCTTTTTATTTCTTCTAGGAATTTTATAGCTTTAGGTAATACATTTAGGTCTTTAATGCATTTTGAGTTAATGTTTGTATGTGGTGTAAGGTAATGGTCAAAAATAATTCATTTACATGTGGATATTTAGTTGTCTTAGGTAAATTTTTTGACGACATTTTCTTTCCCCATTGAGTGGTTTTGGCATCCTTGTTGAAGATCATATGATCATATATTGGAGTGTTTATTTCTGTGTTCTCTATTCTACTCCATTTGTCTATATGTCTGCATTTATGTCAGTGCCACATTATTTTGATTACTGTATTTTTGTAATATGTTTTGAAGCCAGAAAGTATGAAGTCTCCAGATTTGTTTTTCTTTCTCAAAATTGTTTTGGCTGTTTGCAGATCCCAAGGAAAATATAAATTTTAGGATTTTTTTCCCTATTTACAAAAAAATGCTTCTAGGATTTTAACAGATATAGCACTGAATTTTTAGATGGCTTTAGGTAGTATTAGAAACTTAATATAAGGTTTTCCAATCCATGAACATGGGTTACATTTTCATTTATTTTTCTCTTTGATTTTTTTCTATCAATGTTTTGATGTTTTCAGTGTACAAGTATTCCACTTCTTTGGTTAGGTTTATTATTAAGTATTTTATTTTATGCTATCATAAATTAAGTTTTCTTAATTCTTTTTTGAATGTTTATTTTTAGTATATAGAAATGCAACTGATTTTTGTGTGTTCATTTTTTTGTTCTGCAACTTTGCTGAATTTGTTAGTTCTGATATTTTCTGGTAGAGTCTTTAGAGTGTTCTACATATAAGATAATGTTATCTTCAAACAGAGATAATATTATTTCCTCCTTTCTATTTGGAAAGTCATTTGGATGCCTTTCATTTCTGTTTCTTGCCTAATTGTTCTGGCTAGTGCTAACAATACCATATTGAATAGGAGTTATGAAAGTCAGCCACTTGTCTTATTGCAGATATTGGAGGAAAATCTTTCAGTCTTTCACCATTGAGTACAATGTTAGTTGTTGGCTTTTCATATATGACCTCTATTATGTTGAGGTAGTTTTCTTCTGGTCACTTTTTGCTGAGAATTTTTTATCATGAAAGGGTATTGAATGTTGTCAAATGCTTTTTCTGCATCAATTGAGATGATCATGTGGTTTTCATCCTTTATTCTGTTAATGTGATGTATTACATTGATTGATTTCTTTGTATTAAAACATCCTTCCATTCCAGGTATAAATCCCACTAGGTCAAGGTGTACTATTCTTTCTTTCTTTATTTTTTATTTTTTATTTATTTTTTTTTGCGGTATGCGGGCCTCTCACTGTTGTGGCCTTTCCTGTTGTGGAGCACAGGCTCTGGATGCACAGGCCCAGCAGCCATGGCTCACGGGCCCAGCCACTCCATGGCATCCTCCTGGACCGGGGCACAAACCCATGTTCCCTGCATCAGCGGGCAGACTCTCAACCACTGCACCACCAGGGAAGCCCCAGGGTGTACTATTCTTTTAATATGCTGCTGAATTCAATTTCCTGATATTTTGTTTAGAGTATTTGTATCAATATTTATCAGGGATATTTTTCCTTAATTTTCTTTTCTTGTAGTATCTTTGGCTTCAGTGTCAGGGTAATGCTGGCCTCATAGAATAAGATTGGAAGTGTGCCTTTCTCTTCAATATTTGGGAAGAGGTTGAGAATAGTTGGTGTTAATTTGTCTTTAAATATTTGGTAGAATTCTCCAATGAAGTAATCTCTAGTTTTGATGTTTTCTTTTTTGGGAGGTTTTTGATTACTGATTCATTTTCCTTGCTAATTATTGTTTTTTTAAGATTTTATTTCTCCATGAGTCAGTTTCTGTTGGTCATGTGTTTCTAAGAAAGTATCCATTTCTTATATGTTATCCAATGTGTTTGCATGTAATTGTTCATAGTATTCTATTTTAACCCTTTTTATTTCTGTTCAGTTGTTTACTGACCCCTTTTATACTTCTGAATTTAGTTATTTGAGTGTTTTCTCTTTTTTACATTACTTAATATAGTATTTGTCAATTTTGTTGATTTTTTTAAAATCCAACTTTTAGTTTTATTATTTTCTGTTGTTTCTCTATTCTCTGTTTTACTTATCTCTGCTCTAATATTTAATATTTTCTTCCTGCTGATAGAATTAGGTTTATTTTTTTTTCTTTTCTAATTCCTTACAGTGTAAAATTAGTTGTTGATTTGAGACTTTTTTCTTTATTAATGTATGTGCTTACAGCTCTAAGTTTTCCTCTTAGCAGTGCTTATGCTGCCATCCATATTTTGGTTTTGTTTTCATTTTTCACAAAGTATTTTTAAATTTCTCTTGTGACTTCTTTAACTCATTTAAGTATGTGCTGTTTAAGAATGTATTGTTTGCTTTTCATGAATTTATGGCTTTTCATTTTTTTCTTTTACTATTGATTTCTAGTTTCATCTCATGGACCAGAAATGATAATTTGCCTTACTTCAATCTTTTAAAATTGTTAAGATTTGTTTTGTGGCCTAATATGAAGTCTATTGTGGAAAATATTTTATGTAGCCTTGAGAAGAATGTATATTCTGTTATTCTCTAGTGGCATGTTTTATATATATTGTTGTCTATATTGTTGTTAAGTCCTCTGTTTCTTTATCTCTGTCTGGTTGTTCTATCCACTGTTGAAAGTGAGATATTTAAGTCTCCTGCTATTATTTGGCTTCTTTTATTTCTCCCTTAAGTCTGTCAAACTTTGTTTCATATATTAAGGGTCCAGATATTGGGTATACAAATATGTACAGCTGTTATACCTTCTTGGTGAATTGGCACTTTAATCATTATATAATGTCCTTCTGTTTCTCATAACGGTTTTCAACTTAAAATTGAGTTTGCCGGATATTGGTATGACCACTCCTGATATTCTTGGTTTATCATTTTTATGGAATATGTTTTTTCTTCATTTCATTTTCAGTTTCCATGTGTCCTTAGAACTAATATGAGTCTCTTGTAAATAGCATATTTTTCATCCATTTAGGTAATTTATGTGTTTTGATTGTTGAGTTTAATCAACTTACATTTAAATTAATTATTGATACAAGACTATTACCAGTTTATTAATTGTTTGCT
The DNA here is from genome assembly GCF_949774975.1 of Lagenorhynchus albirostris. Taxonomy (NCBI): domain Eukaryota; kingdom Metazoa; phylum Chordata; class Mammalia; order Artiodactyla; family Delphinidae; genus Lagenorhynchus; species Lagenorhynchus albirostris. The sequence continues at coordinate 40,990,729 of NC_083112.1, read as the reverse complement.
CTATGTTTTAGAGATTCTTTGCTCTCAATTTCCTCTCTTACTGCTTTCATTTTGGTTTTATTGATTTTTGTGGTGATGTGCTTTGAATCCCTTCCCATTTCCTTTGGTGTACATTTTATAGATATTTTCTTTGTGGTTACAATTGAATTTACAGTAAAAAACAAAGTTTTAAGCATTTTATTTTAAACTGTTCAGTGTAATAACTTAATTTCAATCACCTACAAAACTCTACTACTTTACAGCTTCACCTCCCACTTTTTGTTATTGATTCACAAATTTCATCTTTACATATTGTAAATTCATTAACACAGATTTATAGTTATTTATTAAGTTTTTGTAGTTTAAATTTTATACAAGAATTAAAAGGGACCCAAATTACAATAATACCTGTTATTACTATTTGTTTATGTATTAACCTTTACTAGAGAACTTTATATTTTTGTATGACTTTATTTTCCTATCTAGTGTCATTTCATTTCAACCTGAAGGACTACCTTTAACATTTCTTGCAGAACAGGTCTAATGGTAATGAACTCCCTTGATTTTTGTTTATCTGTGAGAGTCTTAATTTCTCCTTCATGTTTGAAGGATAGATTTTTCCAATATAGAATTTTTTGTTGACAGTATTATTTTTAGAATTTTGAATACGTTATCCCTCTCCCTTTTGGCCTGCAATTTTCTACTGAGAAATCCACTGATAATTTCATGGAGGCTCCCCTATATGCAAAAAGTTGCCTTTCTCTTGCTACCTTCAAGATTCTTTTCAATTTGATTTTTGGCAGATTGTTTGTAATGTGTCTTTATATGGATCCCTTTGGGTTTATCATACTTGAATTACATTCAGTTTCTTGAATTTCTATATCTATTTATTTCCACAGATTTGAAAATTTGGGGGGCACTATCACTTCAATTAAATTTTCTGCCTCTTTCTTTTTTCTTCTTCTGGGACTCCCATCATATATATTATAATGATTAATATAATAATGTAATTATGAATAAACCACTATAAACATTCAAGAGAAGGTGTTTGTGTGTAAGTTTTTAATTTCTTTGGGTAAATACCAAGGTGCATAATTGATGCATCATATGATAAGAACATGTTTATTTTTGTAAGAAGCTTTCAAACTGTCTTCCAAAATGGCTGTACCAACACCAATTATGTGAGTGTCTATTGCCCCACATCCTCAGCAATATTTGCTGTTGCCAGTGTTCTGGATTTGGGCCATTCAGATAAGCGTATATAGTAGTATCTCCTTATTTTGACTTGCATTTCTTTGATGACATATGTGGAGCATCTTTTCATATGCTTATTTGCCATCTGTATTTCTTATGTTCTTTTTAATATCTTAACTGTGTCTTTTGGCAGAGACAACATTTTTCATCTTAATTTTAATGAGGTCCAGTTTGTAATTATTTTCTATCATGGGTTGTTCCTTTGGAACAATCTAAAACAGTCATCACAAAACCCATGGTCATCTTCATTTTCTTCTAAGTGTTTTACAGTTTTGCATTTTTCTGCATATGGATATCCAATTTTTTAAAAGACTACCATTTTTTGGAAAGACTGTCATTTCTCCATTGTAATACTTTTGCCCCTTTATTGAAATTCAGTTGAAGGGACTTCCCTGATGGTCCAGTGGTTAAGACTTCGCCTTCCAATGCAGGGGTTGTGGATTTGATCCCTGGTCAGGGAGTTAAGATCCCACATACCTCACAGCCAAAAAACCAAAACATAAGACAGAAATAATATTGTAACAAATTCAGTAAAGATGTAAAAAAAAACACAGATAATTTTAAAAAAAGAAATTCAGTTGACTATATTAATGGGAGTCTAACTCTGGGCTCTCTATTTTGTTCCATTGATCTAGTAGTCCATTTTTTCTAATTCCATACTATCTTAATTGCTGTACATTAATAGTAAATCTTGACGTTGGGTAGTGTTAGTCTTCTGACATTTTTCTTCTTTAATACAGGCATACCTCATTTTATAAAATTTTTCTTTATTTTACTTTGCAAATATTATTTGTTTTACAAGTTGAAGGTTTGTAGCAATCCTACATGGAGCAAGTCTGTCAGTGTCTGTTTCTAACAGGATTTGTTCACTTTGTGTCCCTGTGTCACATTTTGGTAATTCTTGATATATTTTAAACATTTTTATTATTATTATATTTGTTATGGTGATAAGTGATTTTTGATGTTAATACCATGACTCACTGAAGGTTCAGATGATGGTTAGCAGTAAGGTATTTTTTTAACTAGGGTATGTACATTGCCTTTGTAGACATACTGCTATTGCACACTTATTAGACTACAATACAGTGTAAACATAACTTTTATAGGCACTGGAAAATAAAAAACATTGTGTGACTCACTTTAGTGTGATATTTGCTTCATTGTGGTGGTCTGGAACTGAACCAAAAGTATCTCAAAAATATGCCTGTATTGTGTTGACTATTCTGGATCTTATTCCTCTCCATAGAGAATTTAAACTTCGTTTGTTGATATCAAAAATATAATTTCCTGGTATTTTGATTGGAATTGCATTTAGATCTATAGAGCAAGTTGGAAGGACTGATATCTTGGTAATATTGAGTCTTTCTATCCATAAACATGGAATATTTCTCTAATTATTTAGTTCTCCTTTGATTTCATTCAATGGAGTCATGTAGCTTTCCTCATATAAATCATGCACATGTTTTGTTAGATTTAAACATAAATGTTTCATTTGGGGTAAACATAAATGGTATTGTGTTCTTAACTTCAAATTCCACTAGTTTATTTTTGGTATGTAGAAAAATGATTGACTTTTCATATTAACCTTATTACCTTAGCCATATTAACCTCATATCCTGCTAATTTGCTGTAAACACTTGTTAGTTCAGGACTATTTTTGTTCACTCTCTCAAATTCTCTACATAGATGGTCATGTCATCTGTGAAAAGAGAGTTTTATTTCTTCCTTCCCAAAATGTATACCTATTTTTTTTTCTTTTAGTGTGTCATTGTTTTAATTAGAAATTTCAGTACAGTGTGGAAAAGCAGTGCATGAGAGAAAACATCTTTGTTTTGTTCCTAATCTTGGTGGTAAAACTTTGTGTTTCTCCCCATTAAGTATAATGCAAACTGTAGGGTTTTTGTATATGTTTATTATTAAGTTGAAGAAGATCTCTACTCCTAGTTTGCTGTAGTTTTTATCATAAACAGGTGTTATGTTTTGGAAAATTCCTTTTTCTCCTTCTATTGATATGATCATGTGATTCTTTTCTTGTTTAGCCTTTTGATTTGATGGATTACATTAATTGATTTTAGAATGTTGAACCAGTCTTGCAAACCTTGGATAAATTCCACTTGGTTCTACTGTGTAATCATTTTATGCATGGCTAGATTTGATTTGCTAATATCTTGTTGAGTGTTTTCACATCTGTGCTCATGAGAGATATTGATCTGTAGTTTTCATGTAGTGTCTGTCTAATTTTAGTAATAGGGTACTGCTGGCCTCATAGAGTGAGTTAGGAACTATTACCTCTGCTTCTATCTTCTGACACACATTAGAAAGAATTGGTATAACTCCTGTCTTAAATGTTTGGTACATTTCACCAGTAAAACCATCTGTGCATGATGTTTTCAGTTTTGGAAGGCTATTAATTATTGATTTGATTTCTTTTGTAGATATAGACCTATTCTGATGATGTATTTCTTCCTGTGTGAGAAAAAAATTAGTTGAGGGATTTTGGCCATTCTTATAGTTGTATAGTAGTATCTCCTTGTTTTAGGAGATCACATCTTTCAAAAAAAATCATTCTATTTTTATGTAGGTTGTCAAATTTGTGAGCATATAATTATTCATGGTACTCTTCATAATCCTTTTAATTTCCCTGAGATCTGAAAGAATTTTCTACCATTTCTGATAATACTAATTTTTGTCCTCTCACTTTTTTCTTAGTTATCCTGGCTAGAGGCTTATACATTTTATTGACCTTTTCAAATAACTAGCTTTTGGTTTCAGTGATTTTTCTTCATTGATTTTTATTTTCAAATCTATTGACATTTGTTTTACTCCTTAATATTTCTTTTTTTCTACTTACATTGGATTTAATTTTCTCTTCTTTTCTAGTATTCTATGGTGCAAGCTTAAGTGACTAATTTTAGAAGTTTCTTATTTTCTAATATATGCATTCAATGATAAAAATTTCTCTTTAAGCACTGTTTTTGCTGCCTCCCACAAATTTTGATAATTTGTATTTTCATTTTTTTTTAACATCTTTATTGGGGTATAATTGCTTTACAATGGTGTGTTAGTTTCTGCTTTATAACAAAGTGAATCAGTCATACATAAACATATGTTCCCATATGTCTTCCCTGTTGCGTCTCCCTCCCTCCCACCCTCCCCATCCCACCCCTCCAGGCTGTCACAAAGCACCGAGCCAATATCCCTGTGCCATGCGGCTGCTTCCCACTAGCTATCTACCTTACTATGTTTGTTAGTGTGTATATGCCCATGACTCTCTCTCACCCTGTCACAGCTCACCCTTCCCCCTCCCCATAACCTCAAGTCCATTCTCTAAGAGGTCTGCGTCTTTATTCCTGCTTTACCCCTAGGCTCTTCATGACATTTTTTTCTTAAATTCCATATATATGTGTTAGCATACGGTATTTGTCTTTTTCTTTCTGACTTACTTCACTCTGTATGACAGACTCTAGGTCTATCCACCTCATTACAAATAGCTCAATTTCGTTTCTTTTTATGGCTGTGTAATATTCCATTGTATATATGTGCCACATCTTCTTTATCCATTCATCCGATGACGGGCACTTAGGTTGTTTCCATCTCCGGGCTATTGTAAATAGAGCTGCAATGAACATTTTGGTACATGACTCTTTTTGAATTTTGGTTTTCTCAGGGTATATGCCCAGTAGTGGGATTGCTGGGTCATATGGTAGTTCTATTTGTAGTTTTTGAAGGAAACTCCATACTGTTCTCCATAGTGGCTGAACCAATTCACATTCCCACCAGCAGTGCAAGAGTGTTCCCTTTTCTCCACACCCTCTCCAGCATTTATTGTTTCTAGATTTTTTGATGATGGCCATTCTGACTGGTGTGAGATGATATCTCATTGTAGTTTTGATTTGCATTTCTCTAATGATTAATGATGTTGAGCATTCTTTCATGTGTTTGTTGGCAGTCTGTATATCTTCTTTGGAGAAATGTCTATTTAGGTCTTCTGCCCATTTTTGGATTGGGTTGTTTGTTTTCTTGTTATTGAGCTGCATGAGCTGCTTGTAAATTTTGGAGATTAATCCTTTGTCGGTTGCTTCATTTGCAAATATTTTCTCCCATTCTGAGGGTTGTCTTTTGGTCTTGTTTATGGTTTCCTTTGCTGTGCAAAAGCTTTGAAGTTTCATTAGGTCCCATTTATTTATTTTTGTTTTTATTTCCATTACTCTAGGAGGTGGGTCAGAAAGGATCTTGCTGTGATTTATGTCATAGAGTCTTCTGCCTATGTTTTCCTCTAAGAGTTTGATAGTTTCTGGCCTTACATTTAGGTCTTTAATCCATTTTGAGCTTATTTTTGTGTATGGTGTTAGGGAGTGATCTAATCTCATACTTTTACATGTACCTGTCCAGTTTTCCCAGCACCACTTATTGAAGAGGCTGTCCTTTCTCCATTGTACATTACTGCCACCTTTATCAAAGATAAGGTGTCCATATGTGCATGGGTTTATCTCTGGGCTTTCTATCCTGTTCCATTGATCTATCTTTCTGTTTTTGTGCCAGTACCATACCGTCTTGATGACTGTAGCTTTGTAGTATAGTCTGAAGTCAGGGAGCCTGATTCCTCCAGTTCCTTCTTTCGTTCTCAAGATTGCTTTGGCTATTCGGGGTCTTTTGTGTTTCCATACAAATTGTGAAATTTTTTGTTCTAGTTCTGTGAAAAATGCCAGTGGTAGTTTGATAGGGATTGCATTGAATCTATAGATTGCTTTGGGTAGTAGAGTCATTTTCACAATGTTGATTCTTCCAATCCAAGAACATGGTATATCTCTCCATCTATTTATATCATCTTTAATTTCTTTCATCAGTGTCTTATAATTTTCTGCATACAGGTCTTTTGTCTCCTTAGGTAGGTTTATTCCTAGATATTTTATTCTTTTTTGTTGCAATGGTAAATGGGAGTGTTTTCTTGATTTCACTTTCAGATTTTTCATCATTAGTATATAAGAATGCCAGAGATTTCTGTGCATTAATTTTGTATCCTGCCACTTTACCAAATTCATTGATTAGCTCTAGTAGTTTTCTGGTAGCATCTTTAGGGTTCTCTATGTATAGGATCATGTCATCTGCAAACAGTGACAGCTTTACTTCTTCTTTTCCAATTTGGATTCCTTTTATTTCCTTTTCTTCTCTGATTGCTGTGGCTAAAACTTCCAACACAATGTTGAATAATAGTGGTGAGAGTGGACAACCTTGTCTTGTTCCTGATCTTAGTGGAAATGCTTTCAGTTTTTCACCATTGAGGATGATGTTTGCTGTGGGCTTGTCATATATGGCCTTTATTATGTTGAGGAAAGTTCCCTCTATGCCTACTTTCTGGAGGGTTTTTATCATAAATGGGTGTTGAATTTTGTCAAAAGCTTTCTCTGCATCTATTGAGATGATCATATGGTTTTTCTCCTTCAATTTGTTAATATGGTTTATCACATTGATAGATTTGCGTATATTGAAGAATCCTTGCATTCCTGGAATAAACCCCACTTGATCATGGTGTATGATCCTTTTAATGTGCTGTTGGATTCTGTTTGCTAGTATTTTGTTGAGGATTTTTGCATCTATGTTCATCAGTGATATTGGCCTGTAGTTTTCTTTCTTTGTGACATCCTTGTCTGGTTTTGTTATCAAGGTGATGGTGGCCTCGTAGAAGGAGTTAGGGAGTGGTCCTCCCTCTGCTATATTTTGGAAGAGTTTGAGAAGGATAGGTGTTAGCTCTTCTCTAAATGTTTGATAGAATTCGCCTGTGAAGCCATCTGGTCCTGGGCTTTTCTTTGTTGGAAGATTTTTAATCACAGTTTCAATTTCAGTGCTTGTGATTGGTCTGTTCATATTTTCTATTTCTTCCTGATTCAGTCTTGGCAGCTTGTGCATTTCTAAGAATTTGTCCATTTCTTCCAGATTGTCCATTTTATTGGCATAGAGTTGCTTGTAGTAATCTCTCATGATCTCTTTTATCTCTGCAGTGTCAGTTGTTACCTCTCCTTTTTCATTTCTAATTCTATTGATTTGAGTCTTCTCCCTTTTTTTCTTGATGAGTCTGGCTAGTGGTTTATCTATTTTGTTTATCTTCTCAAAGCACCAGCTTTTAGTTTTATTGATCTTTGTTATTGTTTCCTTCATTTCTTTTTCATTTATTTCTGCTCTGATTTTTATGATTTCTTTCCTTCTGCTAGCTTTGGGGTTTTTTTGTTCTTCTTTCTCAAATTGCTTGAGGTGCAAGGTTAGGTTGTTTATTCGAGATGTTTCCTGCTTCTTAAGGTGGGCTTGTATTGCTATAAACTTCCCCCTTAGAACTGCTTTTGCTGCATCCCACAGGTTTTGGGTCGTTGTGTCTCCATTGTCATTTGTTTCTAGGTATTTTTTGATTTCCTCTTTGATTTCTTCAGTGATCTCTTCATTATTAAGTAGTGTATTGTTTAACCTCCATGTGTTTGTATTTTTTACAGATCTTTTCCTGTAATTGATATCTAGTCTCATGGCGTTGTGGTCAGAAAAGATACTTGATACAATTTCAATTTTCTTAAATTTACCAAGGCTTGATTTGTGACCTAAGATATGATCTATCCTGGAGAATGTTCCATGAGCACTTGAGAAAAATGTGTATTCTGTTGTTTTTGGATGGAGTGTCCTATAAATATCAATTAAGTCCATCTTGTTTAAGGTATCATTTAAAGCTTGTGTTTCCTTATTTATTTTCATTTTGGATGATCTGTCCATGGGTGAAAGTGGGGTGTTTAAGTCCCCTACTATGAATGTGTTACTGTCGATTTCCCCTTTTATGGCTGTTAGTATTTGCCTTATGTATTGAGGTGCTCCTATGTTGGGTGCATAAATATTTACAATTGTTATATCTTCTTCTTAGATCGATCCCTTGATCATTATGTAGTGTCCTTCTTTGTCTCTTCTAATAGTCTTTGTTTTAAAGTCTATTTTGTCTGATATGAGAATTGCTACTCCAGCTTTCTTTTGGCTTCCATTTGCATGGAATATCTTTTTCCATCCTCTTACTTTCAGTCTGTATGTGTCTCTAGGTCTGAAGTGGGTCTCTTGTAGACAGCATATATAAGGGTCTTGTTTTTGTATCCATTCAGCTAATCTGTGTCTTTTGGTGGGAGCATTTAGTCCATTTACATTTAAGGTAATTATTGATATGTATGTTCCTATTCCCATTTTCTAAATTGTTTTGGGTTCGTTATTATAGGTCTTTTCCTTCTCTTGTGTTTCTTGCCTAGAGAAGATCCTTTAGCATTTGTTGTAAAGCTGGTTTGGTGGTGCTGAACTCTCTCAGCTTTTGCTTGTCTGTAAAGGTTTTAATTTCTCCATCAAATCTGAATGAGATCCTTGCTGGGTAGAGTAATCTTGGCTGCATGTTTTTCTCCTTCATCACTTTCAGTATGTCCTGCCACTCCCTTCTGGCTTGTAGGGTTTCTGCTGAGAGATCAGCTGTTAACCTTATGGGGATTCCCTTGTGTGTTATTTGTTGTTTTTCCCTTGCTGCTTTTAATATGCTTTCTTTGTATTTAATTTTTGACAGTTTGATTAATATGTGTCTTGGCGTATTTCTCCTTGTATTTATCTTGTATGGGACTCTCTGTGCTTCCTGGACTTGATTAACTATTTCCTTTCCCATATTAGGGAAGTTTTCAACTATAATCTCTTCAAATATTTTCTCAGTCCCTTTCTTTTTCTCTTCTTCTTCTGGAACCCCTATAATTCGAATGTTGGTGCGTTTAATGTTGTCCCAGAGGTCTCTGAGACTGTCCTCAGTTCTTTTCATTCTTTTTTCTTTATTCTGCTCTGCAGTAGTTATTTCCACTATTTTATCTTCCAGGTCACTTATCCGTTCTTCTGCCTCAGTTATTCTGCTATTGATCCCATCTAGAGTACTTTTAATTTCATTTATTGTGTTGTTCATCGTTGCTTGTTTCATCTTTAGTTCTTCTAGGTCCTTGTTAACTGATTCTTGCATTTTGTCCAATCTATTGTCCATTCTATCTCCAAGATTTCGGATCAACCTTACTATCATTATTCTGAATTCTCTTTCAGGTAGACTGCCTATTTCCTCTTCATTTGTTAGGTCTGGTGCATTTTTATCTTGCTCCTTTATCTGCTGTGTGTTTTTCTGTCTTCTCATTTTGCTTATCTTACTGTGTTTGGGGTCTCCTTTTTGCAGGCTGCAGGTTTGTAGTTCCTCCTGTTTTTGATGTCTGTCTCCAGTGGCTAAGGTTGGTTCAGTGGGTTGTGTAGGCTTCCTGGTGGAGGTGGCTAGTGCCTGTGTTGTGGTGGATGAGGCTGGATCTTGTCTCTCTAGTGGGCAGGTTCACGTCTGGTGGTGTGTTTGGGGGTGTCTGTGGCCTTATTATGATTTTAGGCAGCCTCTCTGCTAATGGGTGGGGTTGTGTTCCTGTTTTGCTAGTTGTTTGGCATAGGTTTTCCAGCACTGTGGCTTGCTGGTCGTTGAGTGAAGCTGGGTGCTGGTGTTAAGATGGAGGTCTCTGGGAGATTTTCGCCATTTGATATTATGTGGAGCTGGGAGGTCTCTTGTTGATCAGTGTCCTGAAGTTGGCTGTCCTACCTCAGAAGCAGAGCCCTGCTTCCTGGCTGGAGCACCAAAAGCTTTTCATCCACAGGCTCAGGATAAAAGGGAGAAAAAGTAGAGGGAATTAGTAGAAGTATGAGGAAAGAAAGAAGGAAAGGAGGGTAGGAAGGAAGGAAGAAAGAAAGAAAGAAGCAAAGAAGGAAAGAAGGCAAGAAGGAAAGAAAGGAGGGAGGGAGGTGGGAGGAAGGAAGGAAGGAGGGAAAGAAGGAAAAAAGACAGAAAGAAAGAAGATACAGTAAAAATAAAATAAAGTATAATAAAGTTATTGAATTAAAAACTTCTTATTTAGAAAAAAGAAAAAAAAAAGGGACGGAAAGAACCTTAGGACAAATGTTGGAAGCAAAGCTATACAGACAAAATCTTACACAGAAGCATACACATACACCCTCAATAAAAGAGGTAAATGGGGAAAAATCCTAAATCTTGCTGTCAGAGACCACCTCCTCAATTTGGGATGATTCGTTGTCTAAAGGAGGGAAGGAAGGACGGAAAGAAAGAACGAAGGTAAAGTATAATGTTATTAAAATTAATTATTAAGAAAAAAAATTAAAAAAAAAAAACATTGACGGATAGAACCCTAGGACAAATGGTGGAAGCAAGACTATACAGACAAGATCTCACACAGAAGCATACACATACACATTCACAAAAAGAGGAAAGGGGAAAAAATCATAGATCTTGCTCCTAAAGTCCACTTCCTTAATTTGGGATGATTGGTTGTCTATTCAGGTATTCCACAGATGCAGGGTACATCAAGTTGATTGTGGAGCTTTAATCCTCTGCTTCTGAGGCTGCTGGGAGAGATTTCCCTTTCTCTTCTTTGTTCTCACAGCTCCCAGGGCTAAGCTTTGGATTTGGCCCTGCCACTGCGTGTAGATCGCTGGAGGGCGTCTGTTTTTTGCTCAGACAGGATGGGGTTAAAAGAGCCGCTGATTGGGGGCTCTGGCGCACTCAGGCCGGCGGGGACGGAGGGGCACAGAGTGCGGGGCGGGCCTGCGGTGGCAAAGGCCGGCGTGACTTTGCACCAGCCTGAGGCGCGCTGTGCGCTCTCCCGGGGAAGTTATCCCTGGATCCCGGGAACCTGGCAGTGGCGGGCTGCACAGGCTCCGCGGAAGAGGGGTGTTGAGAGTGACCTGTGCTCGCACACAGGCCCCTCGGTGGCGGCAGCAGCAGCCTTAACGTCTCCCGCCCGCCTCTGGGGTCCGCGCTTTTAGCCGCGGCTTGCGCCCGTCTCTGGATTCCGCGCTTTCAGCCGCGGCTCGCGCCCGCCTCTGGATTCCGCGCTTTCAGCCGCGGCTCGCTCACGTCTCTGGATTCCGCGCTTTCAGCCGCGGCTCGCTCCCGTCTCTGGATTCCGCGCTTTCAGCCGCGGCTCGCGCCCGTCTCTGGGGTTCGCGCTTTTAGCCGCGGCTCACGCCCGTCTCTGGAGTTCCTTTAAGCAGCGTTCTTAAACCCCTCTCCTCACGCCCCAGGAAACAAAGAGGGAAGGAAAAGTCTCCTGCCTCTTCTGCAGGTGCAGGCTTTTCCCCGGACTCCCTCCCGGCTAGCTTTGGTGCACTAACCCCTTCAGGCTATGTTCAAGCCGCCAACCCCAGTCCTCTCCCTGCGCTCCGGCCTCAGCTCGCAGCCCCGCCCGCCCCGGCGGGTGAGCAGACAAGCCTCTCGGGCTGGTGAGTGCTGGTCGGCACCGATCCTCTGTGCGGGAATCTCCCCACTTTGCCCTCCGCACCCGTTGCTGTGCACGCCTCCACGGCTCCGAAGCTCCCCCCTCTGCCCCCTGCAGTCTCCGCCCGCGAAGGGGCTTCTTAGTGTGTGGAAACTTTTCCTCCTTCACAGCTCCCTCCCACTGGTGCAGGTGCCGTCCCTATTCTTTTGTCTCTGTTTTTTCTTTTGCCCTACCCAGGTACGTGGGGAGTTTCTTGCCTTTTGGGAGGTCTGAGGTCTTCTGCCAGCCTTCAGTAGGTGTTCTGTAGGAGTTGTTCCACGTGTAGATGTATTTCTGGTGTATCTGTGTGGAGGAAGGTGATCTCCGCGTCTTACTCTTCCGCCATCTTCCGCCTTCCTGTATTTTCATTTTTATTCAGTTCAAACTATTTTTAAATTTCTCTTGAGATTTCTTCTTTGACATCTGTGTTTGTGTGTTGTTTAAATTCTGAATATTGGAGGTTTTCCATCTACCTTTCTCTTACTGATTTCTAGTTTAATTCCACTGTGGTCTGAGAACAGACATTGCATGATTTCTATACTTTTAAATTTGTTAAGATGCATTTTAAATACGATGTGTGATTGGTGAACGTTCCATGTGAATTTGAGAAGAATGTGTGTTATGCTTTTGTTGGATGAAGTAATCAATTGATGTCAATTATATGCAGTTGATTAATGGTGCCGTTCAGTTCAGTTGTGTTCTTTCAGTTTTTCTGCCTGTTGCATTTGTCCATTTCTGACAGTGGAATGTTGTAATCCCCAACTATGATAGGTCAGTCATTTATTTCTCCTTGCAGTTCTATCAGTTTTTGGCTTACTCAATTTTAAAGATTATTGTTAGGTTCATACATATTAAGGATTGATCTGTCTTCTTGAAGAATACACATTCATCTTAATCTAAAGTTATTCTCTATACGTGATGAGTTTCCTTGCTTTTAAGTTGACTCTGTATGAAATTAATATAGATATTCTTGTTTTCTTTTGATTAGTATTAGTATGGTATATCTTTTTCCATCCATTTACTTTCAATTCATATGTCTTTATATATAAAGTATATTTCTTTTAGACAACAAATAGTTGGGTCTTGTTTTTTTGATTCACTCTGTCAATCTCTGTCTTTTAATTTGTGTATAGATCAATGTGGTTTAAATTACTGATATAGTTGAATTAGTATCTACCCTATTTGTTACCCTTTTCTATCTGTTGACTTGTTCTTTGTTTTGATTTTTATCTTCTACTCTTTTTCTGCCTTTTTTGTTTTAACTGAGAATTTTATGTTGTTCTATTTTGTTTCCTTTTTTAGCATATCAGTTGTGATCATTGACTTTGTTTCAATGAATGGGTTAAATGATACCCAGATAGCAAGTAAAACATTTTTTTCTGGGTGTGTTTGTGTTTCCAGAAGAGATTAGCATTTGGATCAGTAGAGTGAGTAAAAAACATCTTCCCTCATCAATGTGGGTGGGCATTATTCAATCCTCTGAGCATCAGAGTAGAACAAAAAAATGTGGAGGAAAAGTAAATTTCTCTCTTTGAGCTGGAACATTCATCTTCTCCTGCCTCCAGACATTGGAGCTCTTGGTTATTGGGCCTTCAGGTTCTAAGACTTAGAGCAATGGCCCATTCTGGCTTTTGTTCTCAGACTGAGAATTATGCTATCAACTCCCCTTAGTTCCTAGTCTGAAGGCTAGGACTGTATTGTACCATCAGCCCTCCTTATTCTCAAGCTTGCGGATGAAAAATCATGGAATTTAATCAGCTTCAATAACTGTACGAGTCAGTTCTTACAAGAAATATATATATATATATATATTCTATTAGTGTTGTTTCTCTGGATGTCTCTAACTAGCACATCAGTTATACTTTTTTTCATATATAAATTTATTTATTTATATATTTATTTTTGGCTGTGTTGGGTCTTTGTTGCTGTGCATGGGCTTTCTTTAGTTGCGGTGAGTGGAGGCTACTCATGGTTGCAATGCATGGACTTCTCATTGCGGTGGTTTCTCTTGTTGTGGAGCACAGGCTCTAGGCACATGGGCTTCAGTAGTTGTGGTACATGGGCTCAGTAGTTGTGGCTTGCAGGCTCTAGAGCACAGGCTCAGTAACTGTGGCACATGGGCTTAGTTGTTCCGTGGCATGTGGGATCCTCCTGAACCAGGGCTTGAACCCATGTCCCCTGCATTGACAGGCAGATTCTTAACCACTGCACCAACAGGAAAGTCCCTATACTTTTATATTTACAATTTCAGCAGCTGACCTAATTTACAATATGCATTTACAACTGATTAAAGTCCACTTACAAATAACTCTACACCACTTTGTTACAATAAAATAATTCTAATTCATCCCCCATCCCTTATATCATTGTTGCTATTCTTCTTACTTGTATATAAACATACATAAGGATTCATAATCTAATCTATTTTTGGTCTTATTTCAAACAAAATGTTATCTGTTAGATCAATTAAGAATAAATGTTTTCATTTTGCTTTTACTTATTCCTTTCTGATACTCTCCCTTTCTTTATATAGATCCAAATTTCTAACCTATATTATTTTCATTCTTTCTAGGGAATATATTTACATTTCTTGCAAGTCAGGACTACTGGCAACAAATCCCATCATTTTTTTATTAAGTCTTTATTTCTCTTACACTTTTGAAAGATAATTTTTCAGGATACAGAATTCTAGGTTGTTGGGTTTTTTCTCTGGACACATTAAATTTTCACTTCACTCGTTTTCTATTTATGTATTTTCTGAGGAGAAGTTAGATGAATTTCTTATATTTGCTCCTCTAGGTAAAATTTCCTGCCCCCTGTCCCAGCTTTCAAGTTTTTTTTCTTTATCTTTGATTTTCTGTCATTTGAAAATGATATAACTATGTATACTTTTTGGCATTTTCCTACTTGGTGTTCTCTGAGATTCCCAAATCTGTGGTTTGGTGTATAACAGAAATTTGGGAAAATTCTCATTAATTATTGTTTCAAATATTTCATCTGTTTTATTCTCTCTTTCTTCTCCTTTTGTTATTCCCATATGTATGATGTACTTTTGTATATTTCCCCCAGTTCTTGAATATTCTACTTTTGTCTGTTTTTTTTTTCTTTCCATATTGGAAGTTTCTATTGAGATATCCTCAAGCTTGGCAATTATTTCCTCAACTACATCCAGTCTACTAGTGAGCCCATCAAAGGTATTCTTCATTTCTGTTATACAGTTTTTGATGTCTAGCATTTCTTTTTGATTCTTTCTTAAAATGTCCATCTCTTTACTTACATTGCCTTCTGTTCTTACATGCTGTGTAACTTATCCATTAGGTCTCAGCATATAAGTCATAGTTGTAATAAATTTTTGGTCTAATAATTCCAACACCACTGCCATATCTGATCCTGGTTTTGATGTCTGTTCTGTCTCTTCAACACTTTTTGTTTTTGTCCTTTAGTAGCCTTGTAATTTTTCTTGATATATGGACATGAGGTGTTGTGTAAAATAAACTGCTGAGAAATGGCTTAAATAATGTGGTGGTTTTGAGCGGGGATAAAATGTCTATAGTCCTATGATTAGGTCTTAGTCTTCTAGTAAGATTGTTGTTCTGGACTATAAATATTATAGTCTCTCAGTAACCATCATCCTCCTTTAGTACAGGCAGAATGGCTAGATGGGGCTGAAGTTGGGTATTTCCTTTCCCACAGGTCAGTTAGGCTCTGAAGAAAATCTCTCAAATTTTAGGCTCTGGTAAAATAGTTTCTCTTGAGAGCAGATCTTTAAGAACATAATGCTCTAGGTTTTTCAGAATGGCTATTTTCCCTCCCACTGCTGGAAGCACAAGTGGATTTTTCCCTAATATTCACTGTGAAGACCTGTTCAAACCTTTAGATATAAAACTCACAAAAGTGTGGGGACTCCCCTATGCTTGAGTCTTCCTGAAATTTTTAACTCTCAGACTTGTCCACGCTGAGCCTCCAGTAATTTATCAATTGTAATTTAGAATTTCCTTCCCACCACTGATTCCAGTAGAGATTTCTGCTCCTGGATACCTGCTGCTAAGCTGTGATTCTTTGTATTCATCTCTCTGTCTCTGTCATTTGGGGGCAGCAATTTGCCCTGTGTCCTCACTTCTGTGATATATATATATAAGGAGTGTTGTAGATTATTTTAGTTTGCCCTGTTTTTTACTTCTTAGAATGGAGTGCCAACTTCCAAACTCCTTACATGCTGACTGGAAACCAGAATTCCTCCAGCATTTAATCTTTTCCTGACAATATTCTCCAATTTTTAATTTGTATTTTACTATATACAATTTTTATATGATTCCTCTAAATTCTAACTATTTTTTTCCAGTTAAGATTATCATTTTTTTGCCATGTTTAAATCAACTCTTAGCTCAAGTTGTTGAATAATTAATGAACATTTTATCCTAATTGTGTTTTAGAATTTTACATTTTAATTTACTGTCTAAAAATTATTTTGGTGAAAACAAGATTATCCACTTTTCTCAGTACCAACATTTGGCATATCTTTTTTCTCCTCATTTAAGTTGCAATCTTTCCTTTATTATCAAATCACCATATATACTGATTCTATTTCCAGACTTTGTGCTCAGATCTGATGATATCTATATCTGTTAAAAATCTGCTAATTACCATAATTTCATAATATATTTAAACATCTCATCATATTTCTAACTTCATTACTCTTTATATACAGCTAAAATTTGTTTGCTATATAATTTTCCAGAAATTAACTGTCTTTTTGACAAAATTTAAAGTGTCACTAATCTTGTTTTTAGAGTATTTTGCTAAATATAGATTTTTTTCAATAAAATTTTATAATTTATTTCTATATATCCTGTGCATTTAATTTGATTTCACATCTATTCTTGTGTTCTGGCGAAGTGAAAGGGATTATGTTGCTGTTACTGTTGTGTTTACATTTTGAAATTAGTTACTATTGCAATGTAAGAGAATTTTTGAGATTTGTTGATCTATTTCCTACTCTTTATTGATGGTCTTTCATTTTTCTTATATGAAATCATTTATTCTGAAATAGCTATTTTCTAATACTTATTTAACTTTTACATGTAACTACTAGTTGCTCATGAAAATAAAGTAAAATTATTGTGAAAAAAGATCATGCTGTGTTTTCAATTTACATTTTGAACTGTAGTACTGGCTGATAATTGTTAAAGAAGAGTCATTAGTTTTGCACAACCACCTGAAATAATTTTTTTAATTAATTTTAATTTGTTTATAACTTTGTATAAGTTTTATGTGTACAATATTATATTTCAACTCTGTATATACAACGGAATGCTCACCACCAAAAGTTGTTTCCATTTGTCATCATACTGTTGACGCCCTTTACCCATTTCACTCTCACCCCACTCCTCTTCTCCTCTGGTGATCACTACTCTATTCTCTGTATCTATGTGTTTGTTTTTGTTTGGCTTGTTCATTTATTTTATGTTTTTTAAATGTTTCACATGTGAGTGAAATCATACAATATTTGTCTTTCTCCTCCTTACTTATTTCACCTAGCATAATACCCTCAAGTTTCATCCACACTGTCACAAATGGCAAGTTTATATATATATATATATTTTTTAATGGCTGAGTAGTATACAATCTTCTCTGTACATTTATCTGTTGATTGGAAGTTAGGTTGTTTTCATATCTTGGTGATTATAAATGCTGAAATGAATATAATGATGTGGTATATCTTTTCAAACTAGTGTTTTCATATTCTATGGATACATATGCAGAAGTGGAATAGCTAGATAATATATTAGTTCTATTTTTAATTTTTTATTGTTTTTAAAATAATTTATTTATTTATTTTTATTGAAATATAATTGATTTGTAAGTTGTGTTAGTTTCAGGTGTACAGCAAAGTGATTCAGTTATATATACATATATATTTTTTTCTGGTTTCTTTTCTCTTATAGATTACTATAAAATATTGTTTATAGTTCCCTGTGCTATACAGTAGGTCTTTGTTTATTTTCTATTTTATATACAGCAGTGTGTATATGGTAATCCCAAGCTCTCATTTATCCTTACCCCCTTTCCATTTTGGTATTGACAAGTTGTTTTCTATGTCTGTGGGTCTGTTTTTATTTTGTATATAGGTTCATTTATATATTTTTTATATTCCACATATAAGAAATATCATATGATATTTGTCTTTCTCTGTCTTTCTCACTTCACTTAGCATGATAGTCTCTAGGTCCATCCATGTTGCCACAAATGGCATTATCTCATTATTTTTTATGGCTGAATAATATTCCATTGTATAAATATACCACAACTTTTTTATCCATAAATCTGTCAGTGGACATTTAGGTTGCTTCCATATCTTGGCTAATGTAAATAGAGCTTCTATGAATATTAGAGTGCATGTTTATTTCTGAATTATAGTTTTCTCTGCATATATGCACAGGATCATATGGTAGCTCTACTTTTAGTCCTTTAAGAACCTCCACACCATTCTCCATAGTGGCTGTATCAATTTACATTCCCACCAATGGTGTAGTAGGGTTCCTATTTCTCCACACCCTCTCCAGCATTTATTACTTGTAGACTTTTTGATGATGGCCATTCTGAAAGGTGTGAGGTGAGACCTCATTGTAGTGTTGATTTGCATTGCTCTAATAATCAGTGATGTTGATCATCTTTTCTTGTGCCTTTTGGCCATCTGTATGTCTTCTTTGAAGAAATGTCTATTTAGATATTCTGTCCATTTTTTGATTAGATCATTTATTTAATTTTTTGATTCAGCTGAATGTGCTGTCTGTATAACTTATAGATTCATTCCTGGTCAGCCACTTCATTTGCAAGTATTTTCTCCCATTCTGTGGGTTGTCTTTTGGTTTTGTTTATAGTTTCCTTTGCTGTGAAAAAGCTTTTAAGTTTTATTAGGTCACGTTTGCTTATTTTTGCTTTTATTTCCATTACTCTAGAAGAAGGATCCAAAAAGATATTGCTGCAATTAATGTCAAAGTGTCTTCTATCTATGTTTTCTTCTAGGAGTTTTATAGTATACAGTCTTACATTTAGGTCTTTAGTCGATTTTGAGTTTATTTTTGTGTATGGTGCTAGAGAATATTCTAATTTCATTCTTTTACATGTGGCTGTCCAGTTTTCCCAGCATCACTTATTGAAGAGACTGTCTTTTCTCCATTGTATATTCTTGCTTCCTTTGTTATAGACTAATTGAGCATAGGTGCCTAGGTTTATTTCTGGGTTTTTTATCCTGTTCCATTCATCTATATTTTTGTTTTTGTGCCAGTACAATACTGCTTTGATTAATGTAGCTTCATAGTATAGTCTGAAGTCTGGCAGCCTGATTCCTACAGCTCTGTTTTAGTCCTCAAGATTGCTTTGGCTATTTGGGGCCTTTTGTGTTTCCATACAAATTGTAAAATTTTTTGTCCTAATTTCGTGGAAAATGCCATTGGTCATTTGATAGGGATTGCATTGAATCAGTAGATTGCCTTGGTTAGTATAGTCATTTTGACAGTATTTATTCTTCCAGTCCAAGAACATGGTATATCTTTCCATCTGTTTGTGTTATCTTTGATTTCTTTCATCAGTGACTTATAGTTTTCAGAGTACATGTCTTTGCCTCCTAAAGTAGGTTTATTCCTAGGTATTTTATTCTTTTTGATGCACTGTTAAATGGGATTGTTTCCTTAATTTCTCTGACCTTTTGTTTTTAGCATATAAGAATGCAACCGATTTCTGTGTATTAATTTTGTATTATGGGACTTTACCAAATTCATTGATGAACTCTAGTAGTTTGCTGTAACATCTTTAGGATTTTCTATGTAGAGTGCCATGTCATTTGCATACAGTGACAGTTTTATTTATTTTCCAATTTGGATTCCTTTTATTTCTTTTCATTCTCTGATTACCATGGCTATAACTTCCAAAACTATGTTGAATAAAAGTGGTGGGATTGGACATCCTTGTTCCTGATCTTAGAGGAAAGGCTTTAAGCTTTTCATCCTTGAGTATGATGTTAGCTATGTATTTGTCACCTATGGCCTTTATTATGTTGAGATATGTTCCTACTATGCCCACTTTCTGGAGAGCTTTTTGTCATAAATTGAATTTGAATGTTGCATTTAATCAAAAGCTTTTTCTGCATCTACTGAGATGTTTCTATGTTTTTTATTCTACAATTTGTTAATGTGGTGTATCACACTGATTTATTTGCAGATATTGAAAAATCCGTTCACCCCTGGGATAAATCACACTTGATCATGGTGTATGATCCTTTTAATGTATTGCAAGATTTGGTTTGCTATTGCTTGCTGAGAACTTTTGTGTGTATGTTCACCAGTGATATTGGCCTGAATTTTTATTTTTCTGTGGTAACATTGTCTGATTTTGATATGAGTGTGATGGTGGCCTCATAGAATTCGTTTGGAAAATTTCCTTTCTCTGAAAATTTTTGGAATAGTTTCAGAGGTATAGGTGTTACCTATCCTCTAAATCTGTGATCGAATTCAACTGTGAAGCCCTCCTGGATTTTGTTTGTTGGAAGTTTTTCAATTACAGATTCAATTTCAGTACTTATAATTGGTCTGTTCATATTTTCTATTTCTTCCTCGTTCAGTCTTGGGAGATTGAACTTTTCTAAGAATTTGTCCATTTCTTCTAGTTTGTCCAATTTGTTGGTATATAACTGCTTTTAGTAGTCTCTTATGGTCCTTTGTATTTCTATGGTGTCCGTTGTAACTTCTTTTTTCATTTTTAATTTTACTGATTTGATTCCTCTCCCTTTTTTTCTTGATGAATCTGGTTAAAGTTTTATCTCTTTTCAAAGAACCAGCTTTTAGTTTTATTGATCTTTTCTCTTGTTTTTTTTTAACCTCTATTTCTTTTATTTCTGCTCTGATATTTATGATTTCTTTCCTTCTACAAACTTTGGGTTGTGTTTGTTCTTCTTTCTCTGTTGTTTAATGTGTACAGTTAGGTTATTTGAGATTCCTTTTGTTTCCTAAGGTAACATTGTATTTTTAAAAACTTCCATCTTAGCACTGTTTTTTGTGTGTTCCTAGGGTTTGAATTATTGCATTTTCATTTTCATGTGTCTCTAGGTATTTTTTTGATTTCCTCTTTGATTTCTTCAGTGATCCATTGGCTGTTTAGTAGTGTATTGTTTAGCCTCCATGTATTTCTGTTTGTGGCAGTTTTTTTCTGGTAGTTGATTTCTAATCTCATATAATTGTGGTTTGAAAAGATGCTTGATATCATTTCAATTTTCTTAAATTTACTAAGACTCGCTTTATGGCCCAACATGTGATCTATCCTCATGAATGTTTCATGTTCACTTGAAAAGAATGTGTATTTTTCTGCTTTCAGATGGAATGCTCTATAAATACAAAGTCTATCTGATCTTGTTTGTCATTTAAGGCCAGAGTTTCCTTACTGATTTTCTGTTTGGATGATCTGTGCAATGATGTAAGTGGGGTGTTAAAGTCCCCCACTATTATTGTGTTACTATCAATTTCTCCCTTTATGTATGTTAATATTCACTTTATGTATTTAGGTGTTTGTATGTTGGGTTAATATATATTTACAATTGTTGTATCTTCTTCTTGGATTGATTCCTTGATCATTATGTCATTTCCTTCTTTGTCTCTTGTAACAATCTTTATTTTAAAGTATATTTTGTCTGTTATGAGTATTGCTACTTTGGCTTTCTTTTGTTTTCCTTTTTCATGGAATACATATTTCTGTCACCTCACTTTGCCTGTATGTGTCTCTAGTTCTGAACTGGGTCTCTTGTAGACAGCATATGTATTGGTGATGTTTTTCTATCTATTCAGCCAGTGTATGTCTGTTGGTTGGAGAATTTAATCCACTTACATTTAACATAATTATTGATATATATTTTTTATTGTCATTTTGTTAGTTGTATGTCTTTTTTCTTCCTTTCCTCTTTCATTCTCTTTTCTTGTGACTTGTTGTATCTCTTTAGTGTTGTGTTTGGATTGTGTTTTCTTTTGTGTGTGTATATGTGTTATAGATTTTTGTTTGCAGTTACCATGAAGTTTTGATATAGCACTCTATATATACATATATATATACACACACACACATATGATTGTTTTAAGTTACTAATCTCTTAATTTCAAATACATTTCAAATATTCTGCACTTGTATTCTCTTCTCCCCACAATTACTGGTTTAGATAACATATTGGTGTGTGGATGATTTCCTACCTTTATTGTAGGCTTTTCTTTATGGGTGAGCTTTCCCATTCATGATACATTTGTTTCTAGTTGTGCCCTTTATTTTTCTGCCTAGAGAATATCCTATAGCATTTGTTGTAAAACTGGTTTGGTGGTGCTGAATTCTCTTAACTATTGCTTGTCTGTAAATCTCTGTCAGATCTGAATGACAGCCTTGTTGGGTCAAGCAACATTGGCTGTAGGTTCTTCACTTTCATCACTTTAAATATATCATGTCACTCTCCTCTAGCCTGCAGAGTTTCAGCTGAAAAATCAGCTAATAACCTTATAGGGATTCCTATGTATGTTAGTTGTTGCTTTTTCCTTGTTGCTTTTAATATTTTCTCTGTCTTTAAATTTGTCAATTTAATTAATAAGTGTCTTGGCATGTTCTCCCTTGGCATATTCTCCCTTGGGTCACCTTGGGTTTATTCTCCCATACAGGGCTAAAAGAAGTCTTCCCATTGCCTTGTTTAATTTTAGCTGATCTCATAAACCATTTCAAAAATTACTAGTTTACAGTAGTGCATTGATAAAATCTAGAAAACTAGCTAGAAGACAGAATACTTGGACACTTATGTGGAAAACGGAAATGGCAAAATATTTAAACAAATTGCACTGAAAGGCTTTTTTTTTTTAATTCACATTACTATACCATCTCAGGTTTAAGCTTAGGTATTTGTTAAATCACTATTTTTAATCCTATCAATACTGCTAAGGATAATAAAGATGATGGTAACATAAAATCTTATTAGACAGTTAGCTTTTAGTATCTACTTTCCTTTTATCAATCATATCAAAGCAAAAATGACTCAGTTTCTTTATTTATATGAAAAATATTAAAAGTAATACCATGAATAATTATACATATGTAACATGTTATATGTATATAATGTTATATATGTAATTTTATATATATATATATATATATATATAAAATTATGGGACTCTGCTTCCTGGACTTGGGTAACTCTTTCCTTTCCCTTGTTAGGGAAGTTTTCAGCTATTATCTCCTCAAATATTTTCACTGGCTCTTTCTCTCTTTCTTCTCTTTCTGAGACCCATATAATGTGAATGTTGGTGTGTTTAATGTTGCCCCAGAGGTCTCTGAGACTTTCCTCATTTAGTTTCATTCTTTTTTCTTTACTCGGCTTGGTAGCAGTGATTTCCACCATTCTGTCTTCCAGCTCACGTATTCATTCTTTTGCTTCATTTATTCTCCTGTTGATTCCTTCTAGTGTGCTTTTCATTTCAATTATTGTGTTCTTCAACTCTGTGTGGTTGTTCTTTATATTTTCTAACTCTCTGTTAACAATTTCTTGTAACTTCTCACTCTGTGCCACTATTTTTTCCTGACCTCTTGGATCATCTTTACAATCATTAATCTAAACTCTTTCTTGTGTACATGGCCTATCTTCTCATCACCTAGTTGTTCTTCTGGGGTTTTATCCTGCTCCTTCATCTGGAACATATTCCTCTGCCATCTCATTTTGTCTAAATTTCTAGTTGTATTTTTATGTATGTGGAAGGTTAGTTATGCTCTTCGCCCTCTGAGAAGTGGCCCTCTATAGAGGATGCTTTATGTGTCCCAGTAGTACTTTCCCATCTCATCATCCAAGGGCAAAGGAACAGCTGGTCCTAAGGTAAGTCCTGATCTTTGTTTGTGAACTGAGTTCTGCAGGCTGCTGGATCATAGCATTCTTGCTTCTAGTGTCTGCCCCCTGGTGGATGAGCCTGGTCTAAGAGGCTTGTGCAGGTTTCTTGGTGGGATGGACTACTGCCTGCTCACTGGTGGTTGGACTTGGGTCTTGGTCCTCTTGTGGGTAGGGCCTTTCAGTGGGTGTGTCTAGAGTGGCTGTGAGCTCAGGAAGTCTCTAGGCAGCCTTTCTGCTGCTGGGTGGGTCTGTATTCCTACCCTTCTCATTGTTTGGCCTGAGACATCCCGGCACTGGAGCCTACAGGATGTTGGGTGGGACCAGGTCTTAGTGCCAACATGGTGACCTCCAGGAGAGTTAATGCTGATGAATATTATCTAGGACCTTTGCCACCAGTGTCCTTGTCCCCATGGTGAGTCACAGCCAACCTCCACCTCTGCAGAGTTCCTCCAAGACCTGCAGGTAGGTCTGGCCCAGGCTCCTATGAAATCAGTGCTTTTCCCCAGGGTCTTTGTTCACATAAGACCTGTGTGTACCCTCCAAGAGTGGAATCTCTCTTTCCTTCAGTCCTATGGATCTTCTGAAATCAAGTGCCTCTGGTCTTCAAAGCCAAATGCTGTGTTGGCCCCTCCTCTTGATTCCAGACTCCCAGGCTGGGGAGCCTGATGTGGAACTCAGAAATCTCACTCCTGTGGGAGAACTTCTGTGATATAATTGTTCTCCAGTTTGTGGGTCACCCACTACGGGGTATGGGATTTTATTCTATTGTGAGAATGCCCCTCCTACTGTCTCATTGGATTTCTTTTTTATGTCTTTGTATGTAGAATATCTTTTTTGCTAGGTTCAGTTCTCTTTTTTATTTTTTATTTTTTTAATGGCTGTTCAGGAGTTCTTTGTGATTTTGATATGCTCATGAGAGGAGGTGAACTTAGGGTCTTTCTACTCTGCCATCATGTCTCCCTTTTCCAATGTTCACCTCATCCCTACCTCAACCTTCCTCCCTGTGGCTTCAGACCTAGAATCAGTGGATCCCAACCACTGGAAGGAGGAAAGCAGGAAAAAAAGTTAGAGTCAGAGGCCTATTCTTAACTTTTAGAGAAATCTTCATACTGTTTTCCATAGTTGTTGCATCAAATTCCATTCCCACGAACAGTGCATGAACCTTCTTTTTTCTCCATATCCTCTCTGACAGTTGTTATTTCTTTTCTTTTTGATAATAGGCATTCTAACAGGTGTGAAATTATATCGCATTGTCATTTTAATTTACACTTCCCTACTAATTATTGACATTGAACACCTTTTCAAGTGCCTGTTGGCCTACTTAAAAAAAAAAGTCTATTCAGTTCCTCTGCCCTTTTTTTTTTGCAGTACGCAGGCCTCTCACTGTTGTGACCTCTCCCATTGCAGAGCACAGGCTCTGGATGTGCAGGCTCAGCGGCCATGGGTCAAGGGCCTAGCCGCTCCACAGCATGTGGGACCTTCTTAGACCGGGGCACGAACCTGTGTCCCATGCATTGGCAGGTGGACTCTCAAACACTGCACCACCAAGGAAGCCCTGTCCATTTTTTTAATTGGGCTTTTTTGTTTGTTTGATATTGAGTTTTATTAGCTCTTTATATACTTTGAGTATTAACCCCTTATCATCACATAATTTGCAAATATCTTTTCCCATTAGGTAAGTTGTCCTTTTATTTTGTTGATGTCTTCCTTTGCTATGCAGAAGTTTTTAGTTTGATGTAACCCCATTTGTTCATATTTTCCTTTGCTTCTTTTGTCTGAAGAGATATATCCAGAAAGATATTACTAAGACCAATGTCAAAGAGCACACCACCTATGTTTTCTTCTAGGAGTTGTATGGTTTCTGACCTCATTCAAGTCTTTAATCCACTTTGTGTTGATTTTTGTTATGGTGTGAAATACTGGTTTAGTTTGATTCCTTTGCATGTAGCTGTCCAGTTTTCCCACTATTTATTGAAGAGACTATCTGTTTCCCATGGTATGGTCTTTGCTACTTGTCATAAATTACTTAATCATATAGGTGTGCAGTTTTTTGGGGGGTTCTCAACTCTGTTCCTTTGATCTATGTGTCTGTTTTTCTGCCAATACAGTGCTGCTTTGATTACTAGAGCTTTGTAACATAATTTGAAATCATGAAGTGTGAAACATCCAGCTTTGTTCTTTCCTCTCAGGATTTCTTTGGATATTTGGGGTCTTTTTTGGTTTTATACAAATTTTAGTGTTTTTTGTTCCATTTCTGTGAAAAAATGTCATCAGGATTTTGTTAGGACTTGCACTGAATATGTAGATTGTTTTGGGTAATATGGACATTGTAACTATGTTAATTCTTCTAATCCATGAACTCAAAATATTTTTCCATTTTTTGTGTGTCTTCTTTAATTGACTTCAACAATGTCTTATAGTTTACTGTGTATGGGACTTTCATCTCATTGTTTAAATTTATTCCTAGGAATTTTATTCTTTGAGATGCAATTGTAAATGTGATTGTTTTCTTAATTTCTTTCTGCTAGTTCATTGTTAGTGTATAGAAATGCAACAGATTTTTGTATATTAATTTTTACCATGCAAATTTACTGTATTCATTTATTATTTCTAATGCTTTTTTGTGGTTCCTTTAGGGTTTTCTATTCTTAAAATTATGTCATCCACAAATATGAGTTTTACTTCTTTCTTTTCAGTTTAGATGTCTTTTATTTCTGTTTCTTGCTAGGACTTCCAATACTATGTGGAATAAGAGTGGTGAGAGTGAGCACCCTTGTTTGTTCCTGATCTTAAAAGGATAGCTTTTAGTTTTTCACCATTGAGTATAATGTTAGCTGTGTGCTAGTCATATATGAACTTTTTGTTGTTGTCTTTGAGGTATGTTCCTTCTATACCCATTTTATTGAGGGTTTTGATTGTAAATGAGTGTCTAATTTGTCAAATCCTTTTTCTACATCTATTGAAATAATCATATGTTTTTTATATTTCATTTCTTAATGTGGTATATTACATTTATTGATTTCTGGATTTTGAACAGTTCTTGCATCCCTGGAATAAATCCTACTTGATCGTGGTGTATGTTTCTTTGAATGTATTGTTCAATTCAGGTTGCTAATATTTTGTTGAGGATTTTTTCATGTATCTTCATCAGAGATATGAGCCTATAGTTTTCTTTTTTGTGGCATCCTTGCCTGGTTTTGTTATCAAGGTAATGTTGGCCATGTAAAATGAGCACAGAAACATTCACTTCTTTTTAATATTTTTGAAGAGCTTGAAAATGATAGGTATTAAAACTTTGAATGTATGGTAGAATTCACCTGTGAAGCTATCTGGTCCTGATTTTTCAAAGAGGTGTTTGGTTGATGTTTCAGTCTCATTACAAATGATTTGTCTATTGAGATTATCTATTAATTAATGATTCAGTATTAGAAGGTTGTATGATTCTCAGAACTTATACATTTCTTCTAAGTTGTCCAATTTGTTGGCATATAACTGTTCATAATATTCTCTTATAATTCTTTGTATTCTGCAGTAGTCATTGTTATGTCTCCTCTTTAATTTCTGATTTTATTTGTCAGAGCCTTCTGTCTTTTTTTCTTGGTGAGTCTAGCTAAATGTTGTTACTGTAAAATCTTTTCAAAGAAACAGCTCTTAGCTTTATTTATCTTTTCTGTTTTCTTTTCATTTCTATTTTATTTATTTCCATTTTCATATTTATTATTTTCTTTCTTCTACTGATTTGGGGCTTTGTTCATTTCTAGTTCCTTTAGGTGTAAGTTTATATTGTTTATTTGAGATTTTTTGTTTCTTGAGGTAGGCCTGTACTGCTTTAAACTTCCCTCTTAGTGCAGCTTTGATGCATCCTATAGATTTTTGTGTGTTGTATTCTCTTTTCCATTTGTCTCTGGGTTTTTTTTCCTTTAATTTCTCCTTTGATTTCTTTCTCAACCCAACAGTTGTTCAGTAGCATGTTGTTTAGTCTCCATACATGTGTGATGTTTCCACATTTCTTTTTGTAATTGATCTCTAATTTTATACCATTGTATTTGGAAAAGATGCTTATATAATTTCAGTCTTCTTAAATTTATTGAGACGTCTTTTGTGTCTCAACATATGGTCTACCCTTGAGATATTTCTTGTGCATGTGAGAGTGTATATTTTACTGCAGCTGGATGGAATGCTCTGTATAACTCTATTAAGTCTGCCTGGTCTAATGTTTAATTTAAGGCCACTATTTTTTGTTGTTATTGTTGACTTCTATCTGGATGATATATCCAGAGATGTAAGTGTGGTGTTAAAGTTCCCTACTATTATTGTGTTGTTGTCAATTTCTCCTTTTATGTTTGTTAATATTTGCTTCATGTATTTAAGTGCTCCTATGTTGGGTGCATATATATATTAACCTTATGGGAATTTCCTTGTGTGTTTGTTGTTTTTCCCTTGCTGCTTTTAATATGTTTTCTTTGTATTTAATTTTTGACTGTTTGATTAATATGTGTCTTGGCATATTTCTCCTTGGATTTATCCTGTATGGGACTCTCTATGCTTCCTGGACTTGATTAACTATTTCCTTTCCCATATTAGGGAAGTTTTCAACTATAATCTCTTCAAATATTTTCTCAGTCCCTTTCTTTTTCTCTTCTTCTTCTGGAACCCCAATAATTTGAATGTTGGTGTGTTTAATGTTGTCCCAGAGGTCTCTGAGACTGTCCTAAGTTCTTTTCATTCTTTTTTCTTTATTCTGTTCGGCAGTATTTATTTCCACTATTTTATCTTCCAGGTCACTTAATCCGTTCTTCTGCCTCAGTTATTCTGCTATTGATCCCATCTAGAGTACTTTTACTTGCATTTATTGTGTTGTTCATCATTGTTTGTTTCATCTTTATTTCTTCAAGGTCCTTGTTAAATGTTTCTTGCATTTTGTCTATTCTATTTCCAAGATTTTGGACCATCTTTACTATCATTATTCTGAATTCTTTTTCAGGTAGACTGCCTATTTCCTCTTCATTTGTTAGCTCTGGTGAGCTTTTATCTTGCTCTTTCATCTGCTGTGTGTTTTTCTGTCTTCTCATTTTGCTTATCTTACTGTGTTTGGGGTCTCCTTTTTGCAGGTTGCAGGTTCGTAGTTCCCATTGTTTTTGGTGTCTGTCCCCAGTGGCTAAGGTTGGTTTAGTGAGTTGTGTAGGCTTCCTGGTGGAGGGGACTAGTGCTTGTGTTCTGGTGGATGTGGCTGGATCTTTTCTTTCTGGTGGGCAGGTCCACGTCTGGTGGTGTGTTTTGGGGTGTCTGTGGACTTATTATGACTTTAGGCAGCCTCTTTGCTAATGGGTGCAGTTGTGTCCCTGTCTTGCTAGTTGTTTGGCATAGGATTTCCAGCACTGTAGCTTGCTGGTCGATGTGTGAAGCTGGGTGCTGGTGTTGAGATGGAGATCTCTGGGAGATTTTCGCCATTTGATATTATGTGGAGCTGGGAAGCCTCTTGTGGATCAGTGTCCTGAGGTTGGCTCTCCCACCTCAGAGACACAGCACTGACTCCTGGCTGCAGCACCAAGAGCCTTTCATCCACACGGCTCCTCAATTTGGGATGATTTATTGTCTATTCATGTATTCCACAGATGAACGGTACATCAAGTTGATTGTGGAGCTTTAATCCACTGCTTCTGAGGCCGCTGGGAGAGATTTCCCTTTCTCTTCTTTGTTCTCACAGCTCCTGGGTTTCAGCTTTGGATTTTGCCCTGCCTCTGCATGTAGGTAGCCAGAGGGTGTCTGTTCTTCACTCAGAAAGGGTTGGGTTAAAGGAGCTGCTGCTTCGGGGGCTCTGGCTCACTCAGGCCGGGGGCAGGGAGGGGCACGGAGTGCAGGGTGGGCCCGTGGCAGCAGAGGCCAGTGTGACATTGCACCAGCCTGAGGCGCACCATGTGTTCTCCCAGGGAAGTTGTTCCTGGATCCCGGGACCCTGCTAGTGGCGGGCTGCACAGGCTCTCCGGAAGTGGGGTGTGGATAGTGACCTGTGCTCACACACAGGGTTCTTGGTGGTGGCAGCAGCAGCCTTAGCATTTAATGCATGTCTCTGTGTTCCACACTTTTAGCTGTGCCTCGCACCCATCTCTGGAGCTCCTTTTAACAGTGCTTTTAATCCCCTCTCCTTGTGCACCAGGAAACAAAGAAGGAAGAAAAAGTCTCTTACTTCTTCGACAGGTCCAGACTTTTCCCTGGACTCCCTCCCGGCTAGCCGTGGTGCACTAACCCCCTGCAGGCTGTGTTCATGCCACCAACACCAGTCCTCTCCCTGCACTCTGACTGAAGCCCGAGTCTCATCTCCCAGCCCCCACCCACCCCGGCGGGTGAGCAGACAAGCCTCTCAGGCTGGTGAGTGCTGGTCGGCACCAATCTTCTGTGTGTGAATCTCTCTACTTTGCCCTCCACACCCCTGTTGCTGTGCTCTCCTCCACAGCTCCGAAGCTTTCCCCCTCTGCCACCCACAGTCTTTGCCCACAAAGGGGCTTCCTAGTGTGTGGAAACCTTTCCTCCTTCACAGCTCTCTCCCACTGGTGCTGGTCCCATCCCTATTCTTTTGTCTCTGTTTATTCTTTTTTTCTTTTGCCCTATCCAGTTATGTGGGGAGTTTCTTGCCTTTTGGGATGTCTGAGTTCTTCTGCCAGAGTTCAGTAGGTGTTCTGTAGGAGTTTTTCCACGTGTGGATGTATTTCTGGTGTATCTGTGGGGAGGAAGGTGATCTCCTCATCTTACTCTTCCACCATCTTCCCCTCGTCTCCAAGAATAAGTTTTAAAAGGCAGGCTGGTTTACCAAGTTCTCTCTTCCCCTGTCTAGTGATGTCCAGCCAAAGGGTGCTCTGTCAACATGGGTTCTTTGGTGAAGAGTACCAGCCAGGATTCCTGAGAGGCCACATGACTGTGCATAAACCAAGATGCGCTCTACTTAGAAGGTACAAAACGCCCCAGCATGTCACTCGCATATATATTAATAACAGTTTTTTATTCATGATGATTGTTCCCTTTATTATTCTATAATGTCTATCTTTGTCCCTCATTAACATTTTTGGCTTGAAGTCTCTTTTGTCTAGTATAAGTATGGTTACACGCAATTTCTTTTGGCTGCCATTTGCTTGGAGTATCATCTTCCATCCTCTCACTATAAGCCTATGTTTTTCTTTAGAGCTGAAATGAGTCTTCCGGAGCCAGTGTATAGTTGGGTCTTGTTTTTTAATCCATTCAGACACTCTGTGTATTTTGATTGGTGAGTTCAATCCATTGACAATTAGGGTAATTACTGATTAATGAGAACTTGGTATTGCCATTTTCTCTTTTGTTTTCTGGTAGCTTTATATCTCCATTATTTCTTTTTTTCTTGTGTTTCTGTCTGTCATTTTATTTTGGTGGCTTTCTATGATTTTTTCTGTTTCCTCCCTTTTTATATGTTGTGACTCTGCTCTGGATTTATGCCTTGTGATTACCATGATGTTTGTATAAAACATCTCATAGATAAAATAGTTTTTTTTTTCTGCTGATAGCATCTTATCTTTATTCGCATATATGAGTTTCATCCATTTTTCCTCCCTTTTATGGTATTGTTGTCACAAATATTTTCACTTTTTTTATTGAGAATTTCTTACTAAATTGAAATAGCTATGGTTATTTTTACCACTTTTTTTTTTTTTTTTTTTTTTTTGCGGCATGCGGGCCTCTCACTGCTGCAGCCTCTCCTGTCGTGGAGCACAGGCTCCGGACGCGCAGGCTCCGGACGCGCAGGCTCAGCGGCTCTGCGGCACGTGGGATCCTCCCAGACCGGGGCACGAACCCATGTCCCCTGCATCAGCAGGCGGACTCCCAACCACTGCGCCACCAGGGAAGCTTTTACCACTTTTTTTTAAACCTCAATGTCGTAATTGTGTTTAAGAACTTACCTGAGTTTTAATTTATTGATGCTATTTATCACATTACTCAAAGTTTTGTGTAATTTTGCCTTAAGAGCTCATTTCAATATTTCTTGTAAAGCAGGTCTAGTATTGATGAACTTCCTCAGCTTTTGTTTGTCTGGGAAACTCTTTATTTCTCCTTTGTATCTGAATGATAACTTTGTGGGGTAGAGTATTCTTGGCTGACAGGTTTTATCTTTCAATATTTTGAGTATGTCATTCCACTCCCTCCTGGCCTTTAGAGTTTCTCCTGAAAAGTCTGCTGATACTCTAATGGGGGTTCTTTGGTATATTACCATCTAGTTTTCCCTGACTGCCTTTAAATTATTTCTTTGTCATCAATTTTTGATAGTTTTAATATAATGTGTCTTGGAGAAGGTCTTTTTATATTGAGGTAATCAGGTGTTCTTTTATCTTCATAGACTTATATATCCAGTTCCTTCCCCACATTTGGGAAGTTCTCAGGTATTATTTCTTTAAATAAAATCTCTTCTCCTTCTGGGATATCCATTGCCCTAACGTGGTTCTTCCTAAAATAATTAAATTTAAATCTAATTAAAATTTCATAGAATTTAAATTTTAAGAGATCTTAATTCTCTCTCCTCTTATATTTGTATTATTTCTCATAGAATTTAAATTCTCATAGAATTTAAATTAAAAATGTCTTAATTCTCTCCCCTCTTATACCAGTAAGACTCCACCTTCAAGCTTGCTAATTCTCTCTTCCTTGCAGTCTGCTCTATTTCCAATGCTTTTTAATTCATCATTTATTGAGTTCTTCAGTCTCAGAATTTTTGTTTGGTTCTTTTTTAGAGTTTAGATCTTTTTGGTAAATATTCCTTTTATTCATGAATTTTATTCCTGACCGTATTAAACTGCCTTTCTGTGTTTTCTTGTAGTTCATTGATTTTCTTCATGAAAGCTATTTTGAATTCTCTATCAGAAAACAATATTTCATGGCTTAAAATTTGGATTCTGGAGAAGTTTCATTTTATTTTTCTGATATTGTGTTTCTGGGTTCTTTGTGGTGTCTAATGAATTGTTCATCTGCTGACAGATTTAAAGCAGCAAACACCTTTCCTCTTTCGGTAAAGTTTAGTTTTTTGGGGTTTTTTTCCCCTCACATCTAAGGATTGAACAGGTTAGAAATCTTTTTTTTTTCCAGTAGGTAGTGTTATAGTATGCGTTTATCTGAGCTCCCTCTTGCTATATTTGAGAATCAGCATTTTTCACTTTCTTCTGACTCTGTTAGAGACGTCACCAGTGTCTTTGCTATCACTGCTTTTGCCTCCATGGTCATTGGGGCCTTGCTGTTACCAGTGTCGCTGGTGTTGTGGCCTGGAACACCAGGGTAGCAGCCCTCTTCACCACATCTATGGTCTCCTGGATTATAGTCTCTGCCAACTTGGGGAGTTTGAGGGGAAAGCCAGGGTCACAGGTGTCTCTACCATGACAGTAATTGTCAAGTTTGTGGGTTCCATTGTTATGGGTAGGAGTGTGGCTGGAGTTATGGGCACCTTAATGGTGCAGCCTCACAGCTGCTACTATCTTGTTCCCTGTGGCTTGGGTGCTACAGCTGGAGGCCAGTGTTGCATGCCTACCTTCCCTGATACTACCTAGTTCTCTGGGGGTTATAGGTTCAGCTGCCATGCCCAGGGTAAAGTATTGCATACACTGACTCAGCTCTTTCCCAGGTTCTGCATCCTCTGTGTGTTCCAGTCCACCCACCTTTAGATGTACAGAATGTGGAATTCTCCAGCATGCTGGAATGTTGGGCAGGGGCACTCTTGTTGAGTTATAGATGTTTTACTGGTTATAGATTGAAGGAGAGAGACAAAGTAGCAACTTATACTGCCATGATGGTGACATCACAACCTGAAATCAATTTTTTTTTTCTGCAGTATGTGGGCTTCTCACTGTTGTGGCCTCTCCTGTTATGGAGCATAGGCTCTGGACACGCAGGCTCAGCGGCCATGGTTCACAGGCCCAGCCACTCTGTGGCATGTGGGATCTTCCTGGACTGGGGCACAAACCCATGTCCCTTGCATCAGCAGGTGGACTCTCAACCACTGCTCCACCTGGGAAGCCCCTGAAATCAATTTTTAGTGTGATCTTTTGATGAAACCACTTTCCAAAATTTATCAAAACTATAGCTTCCATTTGGCATGTTAATATAATACGTTTTAAATATATTTTCCAGTATTAAACCTTCTTATCGTTCTAGAATTTTAAGTCATGCTTAGTATTTTAATGACTGTTATTTTCCCTTTAGATGCTTATATCTGTAATCATAATGGAGATTGGTTTTCACTTTTATATGCCCAAATCTTTGCTAGGTTCTGGTATTCTGTGTATTGGTAAAATTTCTAGAGACAAACAAACAAACAAACAAGCAAACAAAGAAAACCCTCACTGTATCATGTTTAAGCACAAAATGTTTTATTGAAGCACATTAGACAAGAAACTTCATTATAGAGAATCACCATAAAGTTTGCTTGGACATAGTTGGAACATTAGATAGTTCAGTAAGATTCATGTTTGTCAGAGAGCATGAGATTAATCACAAAAATTCAGTGTGAGGAGTACCAGTTCAGTGGTGTTTCTAGAGATCCTGCAACCTGTAGCAAGTAGAAGAAGGAAGGAAATCAATTGCAAGATTGAT
Source organism: Lagenorhynchus albirostris (assembly GCF_949774975.1). NCBI lineage: Eukaryota > Metazoa > Chordata > Mammalia > Artiodactyla > Delphinidae > Lagenorhynchus > Lagenorhynchus albirostris. Next base: position 40,956,661 of record NC_083112.1, on the reverse strand, counting down.
AGAGGAGAGACATGTTGGGTCCCTGATGAATATGAAGCAGTCAAACACTCCATGGACTGTGTACTTTCTGAATTTACAAAATAAGGAAAACATAAAATATTTTTTGTCATGTTTAAACAGTTAAGTGTTTTTGTTTTGTTTGTTTTTACTGTTGTTAGTATATGCACTTGAGCTTAATCATAATCGCTACAGGCTTCATATCAAATTTCTGGTTATTTTATCTTTGTCTGATTGCAAATTTTAAAGTGATAAGCTTAGAATCTGACAGAATCCCCACATTTTTCAGGAAGAGCCAAGTGGAAACAATTATAGATCTTCCTATTTACAATCAAAATGGAATAATGCATCTATTTGGGAATCATAGAGATTAATGCCTCAATCAAAGTTTTGAATCATGCAGCTATAGAGATGCTTATCATCTATCCATTAATTTCCCTGGCTTGAACTACACAACAGTCTGACACATATTGGAAAATGACAATAGATTATAAGAGAATTAATCAGGCAATGATTGCAATTATAGCTGCTATTCCAGATGAAGTCTCTTTTCTTGGGCAATGTAATACATCTCGGGCATTGGAGAGTGCTTGTGTGTCTACAAACTTCTTTCCTTTTACTTTCTTTTTAAAAAGTAGAATACACTTTAAAAAACTTTTTATTTTATATCGGATCACATTTGATTAACAATATTGTGTTAGTTTCAGGTGTACAGCAAAGTGATTCAGTTATACATATACATGTATCTATTCTTTTTCAAATTATTTTCCCATTTAGGTTATTACAGAATTGTGAAGAGTTTCCTGTGCTATACAGTAGGTCTTTGTTTGTTATGTAAAAAAAAATAGTATATTCTGACAAGTACAGGTCACCAGGAATTAAGTCTTTGCATGCTTTAGGGATATATCATGCTCCATATCTGTACAATAAAATAGTTTTGAAGAACATTGACAGCCTCATTATTTCCATAGGTCATGATCCTGGGACACCTCTCTAATATTTTGATTCTTAGTGAACTAAGAAAACTAAACTATCAGGGAGCAACAAGTTCCCCAGTTATAAAGGTAAGACATATGTGTGTCAGAGTGGAGAATAAATTCAGAAAATGTTAAATTTCAATGTACCTCATTGAAAGTCCTGGGAATTTAAGTATCTAAGCAATTGAAGTTACTATCTTAAAGTGAAGAATATGCCTGATTTTCCTCTCTGTTTCAATCAGGCTTCTGACTGACCCACAACTGGGGTAAAATATTAAGTGGTTAATAAGGGAATTTACATATCTCTGGGAGGCATGGAAAAGGAGAGTCAATAAAGTATATGGAGGCATGCCAAGGTAGCATAGAGAGGAAACAATTATCAGCCACATCAGAAGAAGTAAAAGGAAAAATTTGTTGTACAAATTTTTGTACAACAAAAAGTTGTACAAATCCAGAGATAGTATCTATACTTATGGAAGATGTCAGTTTGACAGAAACTATGTAGTCTTTGTTATATGGATATACCCTTCCTGGAGCAGCCAACATGAAGCATGCAGTGAAAGAGATACGTTAAATTAAACCTCCTCCTGCACTTCATCTCCTGAACCACTCATTAATTCAACTGAGAGTAGTTCTTCTGCCTTTCCATTTTGCTTAACTTTCTCTGCCTCTATGAAATTAAGTCAAAGAGTTACCTATTGTGTTCAGATGTGGGAGCATCCCTAAAGAGATTGCGTGTTCTCAAAGCCTTTGGTGGGATAGCTGGACTTGATGTAGATGCAATTCATGTCTTTCCTCAGGGTGTACTGGAAGATATCACCTTGGTTGGGAGTGGGGGTGGAAATGGAGGGCTAGTGCTAGATCCAGGTATGAGGCAGGACTTTCCCTGTGCTTAGTGGCTGTCATAGTCCTATCAGGACCAGTGCTTATCCCAAGTGGCTGGAGCAGAATCCTTGAGGGTCAGGTCCAAGGTGGTTCTGTTTCCTTTAATTGTATGTTTTTCCTCTCTCCCTCCACTGAGGACCCTGCCTGAGATTGGAGTATTACTAAAGCAAAAGCAGCACGTGCAGGCTTTCAGCTGATATTGGATACAGAGGTCTGAGCTGTCTCCATTGTCCTGCCTGTGCAAGTGCTCACACTGTTTCCCTGTTGTGCTCAGAAACAGCCTCCAGTGCAAGTGCCTTTTGGCCCTCAAAGCCAACCACTTCCCCTAGCCTCCTACCACCTCTGCCCTTTTGTTGAAACAGTCCTCAGGGCAGGCAGGGCTTATATGAACTCTCAGCATGTATTGGGGGTGAGCCAACAATGTCCACCGTCACTCCACCCAGACACCACTTGAAACCAGGCAGCCTCTGCATCCCATGGTCAAGTCTTCTCCCTGTCCCAGATCCAATGCTGTGTTGTGACATGGAGAGAGTATGGCCAGAGCATTCACGTGGCTGGGGAGCTCAGCGATGTGGTCATGGGAAACCTGGCAGCTGCCAGAGCAGACCTCTCTCCACCCTGCCACGGAGGGAAGCCAGTAAGTGCTTGCATCTCATGACCAGAGTCCAAGCTTCCCACTGCCCTTCTGTTAGTCCCAACCGTCGTTCAACCAACCAAAGGGGGTTTGTCTCCCCTCCATAGAACCCCAGGACTGGGTTGTTCAAATTATGGCTTTAACCACTCACTCTCCAGGGCAGGTGTCCACCCATGTAATCTTTTTTATCCTTTGAGTTCCCTCCCAGGGGCAGAGCTCCTGACTTGATCACTTTCTTCCCTTCCTGTCTCTTTGGTTACATGTGTAGCATTCTTACAGCCTTCGTTGTATAGTGATTCTTTTTCCAGTTTCCAATTAGTTTTCAGTGATAATTCTTCCACATGTAGATGTATTTTTGATGTGTTCACAGGGGGGAGGTGAGCAACATGGCCTTTTCCTCCACCACCTTGATCAATTCCCTTTCTCAAAGCAGAGCTAAAATATAGTAATTTTTTCTCTATGAATTTGTATAAAATGTACTACCTTCTGTAGAATATGCTTAATAGCACTGAGAGTTTGTATTTTCCATGGGGTGATTGAATATTTTTTCTTTTTTCCTTTTTGCAACTTTAAAATAAAATGAAGAAGAAAAGTACTTCAAGAGTCTTTCTAGATTTTTATATTGGCATTTTTCCTCATGATTGAGCCTTCATACTGATAATCAAGGTATGGAATTAATATTAATTAAAATAGACTATATCTGAATGTTAAAATCTAAAATAAAATATTTATTTTATTTGTTCAAAATATGACTCTGTTTCTATGGGAATTTCAAAGATTCAATTAGATTAACTGAGACTTTGTAGGAAAAGAATTTGTTTCCCAGGTTCAATAAAGGTTATCTAAGACTGTGAATTTACTTTGAAAATCATGCAGCAAAGAGTTAGCAAGAAAACATCACTCAGCTTAGTCTTGAGCCTTAAGAATGATAAAGACATCTCATGTTGACATCTCAAATTTATTCACATATATGAGTGATTAACTTTAACTTCAAGATTACTTTCTAAAATATATTATACTTTTGTAAAAAATGTAATTATTTTTTCATATGATCATTCAAAGTGACCCAAATAATTTCATTTCTATAAAATGTGTGATTTTTCATATATAAATTTGAGAAATGTATTTATAAGCTCTTAATCAGAGCTCTTTAATTTCAGATGAGGTAACATGGTGAATAACAAAAGGGTGTGCATAATCCAAGCCAGCTTCAAAAATTTTATGATAACTTCTTTTTATTTTAATTCTAATTTTGACACATTTACTGAGTTTTAAAATTCCCCAGCTTCTTTTGGTTTTGAACCAATCTAATATTAATCAGAGATATTTTACTGAGAAATATGGTCATGGCATTTTTGTGTAAGCACATTAGTTTCCATGGAAACATATAGCAGATATTCTTTATGCTATTTCTTTTTAACAGAATGTGTTATGAATTGTTTTTAAAGTTACTTTGTGTGAGTTAGATATTATGTCACTGATAGAAACATACTATTGGACTTCATAATACACAAGTATGGCCTGAAAATGCAGGAAATAATGTAATCCTTTCTTATAAACAATCTCTCAAACTTACAAACATGGCTTTAGTTTTAGGTTTTTCTTTTCTTCTTGAACTTCAATTGGAAAAATAATTTTTAACAAGGAAACTACTCTGTTTTGGGGCTAACTGTTTAAGGCTCACTAAGAACAGATTCAGTTGAGTGAGAAATCAACTCATGACTCTTGAACTTTCATAAGTTAAATAAAATTGTTTGTGGTGATCCCTTGAAAAAATTATCTGAGATTCAATATTAGTTGAAGTGGAAAAATCATGGCTCAAAATTCTATAATGCTGTAAAAAAGAAATTGGGTCATATTGATCAGGGTTCATGAGGGCATGATTGAAAAGCTGAACAGGAGAGTGATTTGACTCTGGTAAGATCTTGCTAAGCTGTTAGGTCAAAGTTGTGCTGACAGGGAGCTGTACTTGAGACTCAGATAGAACTTGAGTATTATACTGTGGATTTGCCCATGGAAATTTTCTTAGATCAACCAGCTGAAAAGATTACATTTAGGTGAATGTAAATATTTCACAAATATTTGATATACGATATTTATTTTTTATTTTCCTCCTATTATATTTATTTTTTATTTAAAATTTTTATTTTTATTTTTATTATGTATAAATAATATACAGTATTTATGTTATATATATTTATAGTGTATATATATAACAAATTTTACTATTTTAACCATTTTTAAATGTACAGTTTTGTGGCATTAGGTACATTCACAATGTTGTACAATCATTACCTCTATCTATTTTCCAGAACATTTTCATCATCCAAACAGAAGCTCTATATACATTAAACAATAAGTCCTCATTCCTCTCTCTGTTCAGCCCCTGGAAACTTCTATTCTACTTTCTGTCTCTATGAATTTGCGTGTTCTAGATATCTCATATAAATGAAATTATACATATTTATCCCTTTTATGTCTGGATTATCTCAGCAAAATGTTTTCAAGATTCAACTATGTTGCAACACATATCAGAATTTCATTTTCTTTTAATAGAAAAGTAAACAGAAATATAAAAATGAGATAAACCAAAGATTTTCTTCCCCATAAAACAAGAAAACTTCCTCTTTTTCAATGACACTGGAGAAAAATGAGGAAATAAAATCTTACAAACTTAAGGAATGGAGACAAAACCATGGGAAACTTTAGGATAACAGGATAATGGGAACCTTGCAGTCATCTTCCTGTGATATCCTTCCCTCTTGATATATGATATTTAATAGTAATGTGTAGGTTTTACAAATTCTATGCCTCTCTAAATTTCTTATTATGTGGTATGTTACAGAGATATTGATAAAAGAAACTATGTACATATAAACTTAGATTTTGAAATGTCATATATATTTATGAAATGTCATATGTATATATGTGAGTTGGAATGTGGGAAAACTATGTAGAAGAAGATATTAGAAAGTACACTTCACAAGATATGAAAATGTATAATTTGAATGCTTAGGTGTACAACCTTATTTTGGGATAAAAATACCATTGTTTTTTGTTTTATGTCTATTTTGCTAAGTTTTTTTTTCACCAGACGCTAGTAAATATTAGATGAAAGAAGAGTGTTTACAAATAAATACAATTTTATTTCTTTTTAAATAGACTTTATTGACTAGGTACACAGATATACACACATATATGTTTAGTTTACTAAATCTTAATATTTTCTTCTTTAATGAAACTTTCACCACCACAATCAACGGAGTCACATTTCTCTCCATTTAGAAAGTTTCTTTGTGACTATTTGGAATCAGTCCCTCTACCTTTAGTCCCAAACAAAGAACCAAAGAACCAAATTCTTTCTGTTATTTTTAGCTTTTATTGTTCTATTTTTGATCCATTGCAAGTAAATTTTTGTGTACAGAGTGAGGTAAGTGTTGAGGATCATTTTTAAATTCCACACAGCATTATTTTTTTAAAGACTATGTTTTCTCCACTAACTTATCTTGACATCTTTGTAAAAAACTTAGTTGTTATAGATGTGTATCTATTTCTGGAATCTATTTCTTTTCATTGATCAATATGACTATCTTCACACTAATTCTATACTGTTTTGATTACTGTTTTAATAACTTGATTTCAAACTTGAAATCAAGTTGTTTGCATTTGCCAGCCTTACTCTATCTTTTCAAAAGTCAAATAAGTTTTGAAGTTTTGTATAGTGGACTATACAAAATCATATCTCTTTCTTAATGGAGGACTCCATAGAACTTTGAGTATGCTAATACGATTTGAAAATATTGGGCTGGCCAAAAAGTTCGTTTGAGTTTCAAACTTTTCTAGTTTCAACTTAAGAGTAACTTAAGAGTAAATATGCAATAAAACATTTCCTAAAATTATTCCACAAAACTCATATTTCCCCCCCCTCCACACACACACAGAACATGTTGCAAGTTTATTTTCTACAAATACACTTGGAATGTCTGCATTTGACGGGTAAAAGGGCATATATAATGATAAGATATACAATACGTTTGAATCTAGTAGTTGGTGTGAAGTCTCTATAAGATTAAGAACACATTGACTCAAAGTAAGTGGAATGCAATACAAACTGGTGGGGTAACATCTGTATATTTAAGATATGCAAATTCAATTACTACTGTCTAGCAAAAAGCAAGAAATGTATTACATTTGAAGGAACAAAATAAAAATTTAAATACTGCAGTAGATTTCCTTTCATGGTGAGCCTCAAAAGTAAACATGAACTGAGAAGCATCTGTTCCTACAGAAACTTACTGTGATACAATATGTTTGACAGTTTATTTTATGTGGATGTCTGAAGGGATTATTTATAGATAATTTAAAGTAAATATATGTTAATGTGCTTCCATATACTAACTTTAATATCTACTATTATATAAAATGCAACTCACCTGTAATGCTTGGCTAAACTCTTTATTAAGTTGAAGCTAGGTGCTCTGAAGACTTGGTCACAAAGTCAAGGTGGTCAGGACAAAAATTCTTTCCCAGTAATAGGAAAGAAGCAAGTGTCACTGAAGGTTTTGTCTTTCTTTAAAATAATGTCAGGAATTAAGAGGCAATCCAACACAAAGTCACTAAGATATCCTTTTATGTTTTCTCCATTTTTAGATCTATGATTAATTGTAGGTAACTTTTTAAATACTGTAAGATTTAGGTTACATTTATTTCCTCACATATGAATGTCCAATTTTTGAAACAAGTGTCCTTTCTCCATCAAATTACCTTTGCACCTTTGTCCAAAATCAATTTACCATGTAAACGTCCGTTTATTTTTAGGTTCTCTTTTCTGTTTACTTGTCCTATGAGACTATTCTTTTATAATTACCATACTATCTTAATTATTGCAGTTTTAAAATACATCTTGATATCAGATAGTATGAGAAATCCAACTTTGTTTTCCTTTTGATAATTGTTTTGGCTATTCTAAGTCCTTTACATTTTCCCTTATGTTCTAGATTAACTTGTAAACTTCTACATACATTTCTTCTGATAGTTCTTTTGAGATGATTTGGGGGAAAATTTAAATCTTCTCACTACTGTATTTTCCAACGCATGAATACAGTATACGCCTCAATTTTGTAGGTCTTGTTTGACACAACACATTAGTGTTTCATAGTTTTCAGCATACAAAACTTGCACATCTTTTGTTAGAATTATACATATATATTCATTTTTTGATGCCGTTAGAAATAGAACTCTTTAAAAATATATAAATTTCTATTTTATGTTGTAGTCTGTAAAAAGTCAATTGGTGTATTTATATTAACCTTGTACCCTACAATTTTGCAAAACTAACTTCTTAGAAACAACAAGTCTTTTTAAAAGACTTGTTGAAATTTTTCAGGTAGACATTTATGTTGCCTTCACACAAAGATAATTGTATTCCTTCCTTTCCAATCTGTATTTTATTTCTTTTACTTAGAATATTGCACTGGCTAGGACATCTTAAGTAATATTGAGTGGGAAAGGTGAGTATGAATGCCATCATTTTGTTTCCAATTTTAGGAAAAGGATATTCATTTTTCACCATAAAATATGATACTCTGTGCTAATTTTATTGTTATTCTTTCTCAAATTGAGGATAATTTATTTGATTGGTTACAAAAATGTAAAGAAAAATAAATTAATTGATAAATTGGACATCATCCAAATTTAAAATTTCTTCTTTCTGAAAGAAAATAAAGTATCACAAATAGATAAAGTATTTTGCAAATTATGTATCTGCTAAAGGATAACTACCCAGCATGTGTAAAGAAAACTTAGAACTCAGTAATAAGGAAACAAACATTCTAATAAAATTTAGATAAAACTGTAAACAAATGAAGATATATTGAGGACAAACAAATACATAATTAAATGCTCAATGATATTAGTCATTAGAGAAATGCAAATAAAACCACATTGATATACCACTGAACAACAACTGGGATGAAAAAAAGATGGTACCAAATGAGGGTGAAATTGTGCAGTGACTACAACTCTCATGTATTGCCGATGAGAGTTTAAAATGGTGCAACCACTTTGTAAAGCCGAAATTACCTCTAAAATTACCTTTTGATATTCTGTGTCTCAGATGACACAGCATCAGTGAAATTTTTTAGTGGCTACATAATATTCCATGGTACAAAAGAACACAATTTATCCAATAAGTACTCTGTATTCCTCTGTAGGTATGTATTCCAGCGTGTGTTTGTGTGTGTGTGTGTGTGTGTGTTTGTGTGTGTGTGTGTGTGTGTGTGTGCCTCTACTAACAGACATGCAAGAATATTTTTGGCCTTAATTTTTCATGGAATTGTATTTCTAAAGTAGATTTCAGAAGGAACTATGTAGCATTGCAAATGTATCCCAAATTTCAATAGACATCCTTACTGGGTAATATAAATTTCTATGCATTACATAACAACAGCTTTCAAATCAAATTAATGTACTAGAGCTCATTTTGACAATTGCCAGTCTAATGTGTATAAAGCAATATTTTATTGATACTTTAGATGTCTCTGACTACTATTATTTTTAGGAATCTTTGCAATTATTTGGACTTTCTCTTGTCAGAATTATCATACACAGTTTTAATTTTTCTCTAAATATATTGCACCCTCCCTGTCAATGCTTTTTAACTTTTTATTTTCTATTGGAGTATAGTTGATTAACAATGTTGTGATAGTTTCAGGTGTACAGCAAAGTGACTCAGCCATACATATACATGTATCCACTCCTTTTCTTTTTTTTTCCTATCTAGATTGTCACATAATACTGAGCAGAGCTCCCAGTGCTACAGGACAGATTCCTGTTGGCTATCCGTTTTAAACATGGCAGTGAATACTTGTCAATCCCCAAACTCCTAACCATCCCTTCCCCTCTGGTAACCATAAATTTGTTCTCTGAGTTCATGAATCTGTTGCTTTTTTGTAAATAATTTCACTTGTATCATTTCATTTTACATTCTGCATATAAGGAATATCATATGATATTTCTCTTTCTCTGCCTAACTTAGTTCACTAAATATGACAATCTCTAGGTCCATCCATCCACGTTGCTGCAAATGGCATTATTTTATTGTTTTTAATGGCTGAGTAATATTCCATTGTATATGTGTACCACATCTTCTTTTGTGTGTGTGTGGTACGTGGACCTCTCACTGCTGTGGCCTCTCCCGTTGTGGAGCACAGCCTCCGGACATGCAGGCTCAGCGGCCATGGCTCACAGGCCCAGCCACTCTGCAGCATGTGAGATCTTCCCAGACCGGGGCATGAACCCACGTCCCCTGCATCGGCAGTCAGACTCTCAACCACTGCACCACAAGGGAAGCCCCCTGGATTTTTATTATAGTAAAGCTATTGTTTTTATTTTGTTTGTTTGTTTTACTCTCTACATTATGTTATCTTCCTCATTTCCAGAACTTCAATTCAACCACTCATCCAATGCTTGAACTGACTCCACAAGAACCCTTCCAAGTGTTCATTCATCCTAATACATCAGTAAAGCACAAGGGGTTAAGACCATGAGCTTGGATTGAAACCTGGTTCTATCTCTCATTAGCTTTGTGCTAGCTTTTACTCACCAGTCTCAGATTCTCTATAAAATGGGTAAAATTGAAGCACCTAACTGATTTAATTGTTCTGATGGTAAAATTATACAAAGTGCTTCTCATTATTACTAGCTCATAGAAAGCACTCAATGATTTTGTTATGCAGATGGCACTATCCTTTGAGGAAGCTTATTTTTGTTAGAGCATCTGCTGTTAAAAGGAAGTACATCATTTTGTTTATTTATTTATTTAATTTTTTGGTAAGCAGGCCTCTCACTGTTGTGACCTCTCCCATTGTGGAGCACAAGCTCCAGACACACAGGTTCAGCGGCCATGGCTCACAGGCCCAGCTACTCCATGGCATGTGGGATCCTCCTGTACCAAGGCACAAACCCATGTCCCCTGCATCAGCAGGCGGACTATCAACCACTGCACCACCAGGGAAGCCTGGAAGTACATTATTTTGAAACAAGATCCATTCCATGTTTTTCCTTTTGACTTTAGAAGTAACTCTAATGTCTCTTCTATGCATCTGTTCTCTAGAAGTGTGATGAAATTAATTTCTTCTTAAATCATATACCTCTCAAATTACATATTTTCTTATGTGATCATTATTCTAGAGTTAAAAAAAGACTCTAGGGGAACACAAAATATCTCAACTTTCAAACTTCAAATCCTTATAATTAACTTGATACCAGAATTTCTCCCAGTCCAATAAATATAGTTCATTCTTAAAATTTCCATTCATATAAAAAATTCTGTTCTTTATGTATTCTCTGACTCCACTATCTAACCACCTCATGTAATTTCTGAATATTTTGCTATTCTGTGTTCTTCAAAACACCTATCACTATTTCAGTTCAACTGAATCATTGTTTGCCTGCTTCATTTTAATTATTCCACACTAAAATTTAAACTTTATCAAATAGGCAGTTTGCCTTCTATGCCACTGTATCATATGTGTCTAGACTTGTGCCTGACAATATTTCCCATTTTGATTAAATGTAACTTAATTTAAACATATTTAACAGCATTTTTTTCTTCAGCTTCCAATCTTATCTATGTCTGTATCTCTCTTAAAATAGTGTTTTCATAATTGAATTCAATTCTATAACTAAAAGGAAAAAATGATTGCCCTATTCCTTTTCCTAAATATTATATAACTATAATTGCATCCAAAGTTCACATTTGCATTTTTGATGGACATCACATATGGGCAAGAGATGGAGAGGGAGGAATTAAAGGTTCAACAGAGAATTGAGAACATTAATAGAATATAATCCAAAAAAGCTAGCATGCTAGAATTGTAAGCATAGGTGATGAGATTAGCCTTAAAAAAATTGAGTCACTTCTTTTCCAGAGACATATATAAGAAGTTAAGATTAGGTTAGTGATGGCAGTGATTTGAAAGGAGGAGGAAAGGAGTTTGCATCTTACCCTTTTTTTTATTGAAGTTAAAATCAATGAATATGTGTACTTTTTACAGTTTTCATTGTTAACATTTTGGGGCAATAGGTTTAAGTGATAACAACAACAAAACCACAACAGAAACTGCAGTAATAATAATATTGATAATAGCTGATATTTGTTAGTATTTGTTATGTGTGAGACATTCTTCTATGGACATTAAATGAGTTATAATATAATTATTATATTTCTGTTTTACTTGTATATATTTAACAATAGAACAGAAAGGGATTTCAGTCTTTAATGTTGTTAATTTATATTTACATAAATAATGATTGGTAGTGATATCAACAATTTTACAACAAGATGGACTTGGAATTATTCTTTCTACACTAGTTAATTATCTCACAGATTCTGATTTTGCATGTTTTCCATGACTAACTGTCCCACATTTTACTGAATACACTTTAAGGTAAATGATTTAATAAAAATGGGAAAGTAGTTTCTCCAGTTCTTATTTCACTGTTCTGAGCATATCAATATGGTGTTTTCTACTGTAATTATTATCATCATATTTTCTGCCTCTCTATGTAATTAGATATTATTAGAATAGAACTTTCAGTAACTGGTGCTAATAACACACAACCTCTGCTAATTTTATTTTATTTTTTCTTATTGAAACTTTTAGTTGCTTCTGGACTGATTTGAATTTGAAATAATGCCAGGGAAAACTAGAATGCTCTATTTCTGTTCTTCTATTCAGTTTATTGCCTTTAAATTCTTTTGAAAAAAATCAATACAATTTCTGTGAGGATTCAAAGATAATTTACAGAAAATACAATGATACATTTTAGATTTAAAAAATATATTAAAGAACCATTACTCCTACTAAGTATGCTGCAATGGTAGTTTCTGAAAGACAGCAGTATTCCTATTCACAGGGTGTACTTCTTCATTTTAATCATCAATTTTAAACTTCCATCATATTCAAGCTGTCACCTCCATTTCTAATGGTGCATTGATTTTGGAAGTCATAGTCATGTTTTCTTACACATTTCTGTCAAGATAGATGTGTAGGATAATAAAAATTAGTTTGCCTTAAAAGGAAAATCTGAATTTGCATATATGACTCACTATCTCAGAATATTGATATTGAACTGTGGGTAAGAGGATTAGGAATGTAAATCCACATGACATTATTGGTTCATATTTTAAGAAACAGGAATCTTTTATTTATTATATTTCTGAATTACAAAGTAAATAATTATCATTCTATGTCTTTATTTGAGAATCCGCTTGTTTTTATACTGCAGATTGTTACAGTCTTTTTATTCTACTACACTTAATATCAGTAGTTGAATTTCTATTCAAACTGTAGATTTAGAACTAGGATATTTTTATTATTTAACATTATTTATTATGTGTATTTTTATTATATGTTTTATTATTTTCTCATTTGACTTCAAATCATAGACTGTTATGTTTAGAGATCTGCAAGGAGAATTTGATATTCCTCAGACCTAAATGTCACTTTTAATACCTGTGCCATGAGAAACTACTAAAAATATCTGGGCCATGATGGTCACACATCTGGAAAATAGTGTATATTCACCTACATCTCCCAGCATTACCACATACAAGCTTTCATAATTTTTTACCTTGTTATGAAATAACATTTGTTATTATGCAGGTATGTGGTTTTAAAACAGAATTGAATCATAGGAAGAAGAGTTTGAAACTGCAATCCTCCCATATCCTGTGTTGAATCTCCTCAAAGTATTTTAGCAGTACCTAGCCATATATTTGCGTAATAGCTTTTCATTACTCCAATTGATTGTCTGAAATCTCTACCTCTAGTCCATTATTTCCATGACAAAAAACAGATTCTTGTTATGTAAAATTCACTTAATTTATTGTTTTAAAGAACATTATCCAAATCATTAATTTTGGTTTTCATCCTGAAATATTAAAAGAGACAAAGTCCTTGGCAAGATTCTATCAAAGATTTCTTATTTGTCTTTAGTATTGGTGTTTGAAGGAGAAAATATAAATAGGAGAAATCCTTACAATCTTTTTTTATTTATAAAATCTGATAATTTATATCCATAAATCATTGTTTGACTCTCCTGGTGTTAGGGTCAGTACAGGCCAATGACATCTCCTAAAATTCAGCTGCTCAAAAATTTGTTTTCTTAACATTATTTCATAATCCTCCTAAGGCCATATCTTAAATATGGTTTAGTGGGGAAAATAAGGAAATTTTGCATCACCCCTGAGATACAATTAATGCACCTCAACATTTTTTCAATATTTTGACAGACATTGTAAGTATCAAACAATTAATTCAACATGTGTTGGGTGACTGTCTATAGAAGACTACTCTAGATTATCTGAGAGAAACAAAAAAGGATAAATTCTGGTAACTTTTTCAAAGAATTTAGTTTAAAAAATGAGAAAAGTAGCACATAAAGATCAAACATACTTTGGCTGATGGTGCTTAGGTAACAAAAGATAAGGATATGGATAAAGAGGAATAGCAGAAGAGGTTATTTACAGTTCAGCAAATGTGTGAAGACTTTATAAAAGTGATATCTAAATTATGTACCAAAGTCCATAGGATTTCAGGTAGAGTTGGATGCAACAAAATAAGGAGAAAGTTTGCATACAAATAACAGTATGGAAATGTTAGAGGTGTATTTGAATATCAATTTTACTCGTTTGTTTGAAATATGGAAAATATTAGAAGGAAAGGGTGAGGTTAGAGCCAAAGATGCTTGGACTGCTAAGCGAAGGGTTTTTTATATTTTTGAGGGAGACAAGATGGTGGAGTAGAAGGACTTGAGCTTCCCTCCTCTCATGAAAACACCAAAATCACATAACTTCTGAATAACCATAGATGAAAAAGACAGGAACCTACCAAAAAAGATATTCTACATCCAAAGGCAAAGAAGAAGTTACAATGAGATGCTAAGAGAGGCACATTCATGACACAATAAAATCTCATACATGTCAGAGGATGACCCAAAAACTGGAAAATAATTATACCTTAGAGGTCCTCCCACAGGAGTGAAAGTTTTGAGCTGCTTGTCAGGTTCCCAAGTCTGGGAATCTGGCATCAGGAGCAGGAGCTTCCTGAGCATTTGGCTTTGAAGGTCAGTGAGACTTGATTGCAGGAACTCCACAGGACTGGGGGAAACAGAAAATATACTCTTGGAGGGCACACAAGGTGTTGTTTGCACAGGGACCCAGGAGAAAAGCAGTGAGTTCACAGGAGCCTAGGTCAGGCCTACCTTCTGGTCTTGAGAGTCTCCTGGGGAGGCGGGGAGTGGTGGTGCTGACTGTGTGAACAAGGACACTGGTGGCAGAGGTAATGGGAAATATTCATTGGTGTAATCTCTCTTTGAGGCCACCATTTTGACACCAAGACCTGACCCCACTCAACAGGCTGTAGGCTCCAGTGCTGGGACACCTAAGGCCAAACAACAAACAGGGCAGGGACACAGCACCACTCATCAGCATACAGGCTGTCTAAAGTCTTCCTGAGCCTATAGATGTCTCTAAACCCATCTCTTGTCATGACCCTGCCCACCAGACGGCCAAGACCCAGCTCCACCCATCAGTGGGCAGGCACTAGGAACAAAAGGAATTACAGTCCTGCAGCCTTGAAATGAAGACCAAAAGTTAGACAAAATGAGATAGCAGAGGAATATGTTCCAGATGAAGGAACAAGATAAATTCCCAGAAGAACAACTAAGTGAAGTGGAGATAGGTAATCTACCTGAAGAAGAATTGAGAGTAATTATAGTAAAGATGATCCAAGATCTCATAAAAAGAATGGAGGCACAGATCGAGAAGATACAAGTAATGCTTAACAAAGAGCTAGAAGTTATAAAGAACAAACAAACTGTGTGGAACAATAAAATAACTGAAATGAAATCCACACTAGAAAGAATCAATAGCAGAATAAATGAGGCAGAAGAACAGATAAGTGAGCTGGAAGACAGAATGGTAGATATTACTGCAGTGGAACAGGATAAAGAAAAAAATGAAAAGAAATGAGGACAGTCTAAGAAACCTCTGGAGCAACACTAAATGCACCAACATTCACATTGTAGGGGTCCCAGAAGAAGAAAAGAAGAGAGAGAAAGAACCAGAGAAAATATTTGAAGAGATAATAGCTGAACTATTCCCTAACACTAGAAAGGAAATAGTCACCTAAATCCAGGAAGTGCAAGGAATCCCATACAGAATAAGCCCAAGGAGGAACACACAGATACACATATGAATCAAATTGATAAAAAATAAAGAAAAAGAGAAAATATTAAAAGCAACAAATAACATACAAGGGAATCCCCATAAGGTTATTAGCTGATTTTTCAGCCAAAACTCTGCAGGCCAAAAGGAAGTGGCATGATATATTTAAAGTGATGAAAGTAAAAAGCTACTACCAAGAATATTCTACCCAGCAAGGCTTTTGTCAGATTCAAGAGAGAAATCAAAAGTTTTATAGACAAGCAAAAGGTAATATAATTCAGCACCACCAAACTGGATTTACAACAAATGCTAAAAGTACTTCTCTAGGCAGAAAAGAAAAGGACACAACTAGAAACAAGAAAATTGTGAATGGGAAAGCTCACCCATAAAGGCAGATATGCAGTAAAAGTAGGAAATCTTCCACACACAAATATATCAAAAAAACAGCAATCATAAATGAGAGTACAAATGCAGGATATTTGAAATGCATTTGAAATTAAGAGACCAGCAACTTAAAACAATCAAAAATATATTAAAACCTGATGGTAACCTCAGACAAAAATCTAAAATAGATATACATACAAAAAAAGAAAAAGCAATCCAAACACAGAACTAAAGATATTCATCAAATCACAAGAGAAGAGAACAAAAGAGGAAGGGAAGAAAAAAATAACCTTCAAAAACTAATCCAAAACAATTAACAAAAAGGCAATAAAAATATACATATCAATAATTATCTTAAATGTAAATGGATTAAAATGCTTGAACCAAAATAAATAAACTGGCTGAATGGATACAAAAACAAGATCTCTCTCTATATATATGTTCTCTATAAGAGACCCACTTGAGATCTAGAAACACATACAGACAAAGTGAGGGGATGGGAAATGGTATTCCATGCAAAATGAAACCAAAAGAAAGCTAGAGTAGCAATACTCATACAAAGTAGAATTTAAAATAAAGACTGTTATGAGATAAAGAAGAATGCTACATAATTATCAAGGGATCAATCCAAGAAAAAGATATAACAATTGTAAATATATGTGCCAAACATAGGAGCACATCAATATATAAGCCATGAAAGGAGAAATCAACAATAATGCAATAATAATAGGAGACTCTAATATCCTGCTTACATCAATGGACAGACCATCATGACAGAAAATCAACAAAAATACACGGGCCTTAAATGACACAGTAGACAAGATTGACTTAATTAATATTTATAGAGAATTCCATCCAGAAGCATCAGAATACACATTCTTTTCAAGTGCACATGGAATATTCTACAAGATAGATCACATGTTGGGCCATAAAGCAAGCCTTGTTAAATTTAAGAAAATTGAAATCATATCAAGCTTCTTTTCTGACCACAACATTATGAGATTAGAAATCAACTACAAGGAAAAAACTGTAAAAAACACAAACACGTGGAAGCTAAACAATATGTTACTAAGTAACCAATGAATCATTGAAGAAATCAAAAGGGAAATAAAAAAAATAATAATTAGATACAAATGAAAATGAAAACACAATGATCCAAAACCTATCGGATGCAGCAAAAGTAGTTCTAAGAGGGAAGTTTATAAGAATACAATCTTACCTCAGGAAACAAGAAAAATCTCAAATAGACAACTAAACCTTACACCTAAAACAACAACAAAGAGAAGAATAAACAAAACCCTAAGTTAGTAGAAGGAAAGAAATCATAAAAATCAGAGCAGAAATAAATGAAATACAGTGGAAGAAAACAATAGAAAAGATAAATGAAGCTAAAAGCTGGTTATTTGAAAAGATAAACAAAATTGATAAACCTTTAGACAGACTCATCAAGAAAAAAAGGGAAAGGACTCAAATCAATAAAATTAGAAATGAAAAAAGAGAAGTTATAATTGGCACCACAGATATACAAAGGACCATAAGAGACTACTATAAGCAACCATGGTCCAATAAAATGGATAAACTAGAAAATCATGGACAAATTCTTAGAAAGGTACAATCTCGCAAGACTGAACCAGGAAGAAATAGAAAATATGAACAGACCAATCACAAATACTGAAATTGAAACTGTGATTTAAAAACTCCCAACAAACAAAAACCCTGGACTAGATGGTTTCACAAGTGAATTCTATCAAACATTTAGAGAAAAGTTAACACCTATACTTCTGAAACTATTACAAAAAACTTCAGAGGAAGAAACACTCCCAAACTCATTCTATGAGGCCACCATCATCCTGATACCAAATCAGACAAAGGTCACACAAAAAAGGAAAGTTACAGGCCAATATACCTGAGGAACATAGATGCAAAATTACTCAACAAAATACTAGCAAGCCAAATACAACATTACATTAAAAGGATCATACATCAGGATCAGGTGGGATTTATCTCAGAGATGCAAGTATTTTTTAATGTCCATAAATCTCTCAATGTGATACACCACTTTAACAAATTGAAGAATAAAACCTTTTGATCATCTCAATAGACACAGAAAAAGTTTTTGACAAAATTCAACACCGATTTATGATAAAACTTCTCCAGAAAGTGAGCATACAGGGAATCTACCTCAGCATAATAAAATCCATATAGGACAAAACCACAGCTAACATCATACTCAATGGTGAAAAGCTGAAAGCATTCCCTCTAAGATCAGGAACAAGACAAAGAAGTCCACTCTTGCCACTTTTATTCAGCATAGTTTTGGAAGTCATAGACATGACAATTAGAGAAGAAAAAGACATAAAAACAATCCAAATAGGAAAAGGTGAAGTAAAACTGTCACTGCTTGCAGATGACATGATACTATACATAGAAAATCCTAAAGATGCTATAAGAAAACTATTACAGCTCATCAATAAATTTGGTAAATTTGAAGAATACAAAATTAGGGCTTCCCTGGTGGCGCAGTGGTTGAGAGTCCACCTGCCGATGCAGGGGACACGGGTTCGTGTCCCGGTCAGGGAAGATCCCACATGCTGCGGAGCGGCTGGGCCCGTGAGCCATGGCCGCTGAGCCTGCGCGTCCGGAGCCTGTGCTCCGCAACAGGAGAGGCCACAACAGTGAGAGGCCTGCGTACCACCAAAAAAAAAAAAAAAAAAAAAAAAAGAATACAAAATTAATACACAGAAATCTCTTGCATTCCTATACACTTACAACAAAAGTACAGAAAGATAAATTAAGGAAACAATCCATTTTAACATTTCATAAAAAAGAATAAAATACTTAGGAATAAATTTACCTAAGAAGGCAAAAGACCTGTACTACAATAACTATAAGACACTGATGAAGGAAATTGAAGCGGACACAAACAGATGGAAAGATATACCATGTTCTTAGATTGGAAGAATCAATATTGTCAAAATGACTATACTCCTCAAGACAATCTACAGATCCAATGCAATCCCTATCAAACTACCAATGGCATTTTTTTTTTTTTTTTTTTTGCGGTACGCGGGCCTCTCACTGTTGTGGCCTCTCCCGTTGCGGAGCACAGGCTCCGGACGCGCAGGCTCAGCGGCCATGGCTCACGGGCCCAGCCACTCCGCGGCATGTGGGATCTTCCCGGACCGGGGCACGAACCCGTGTCCCCTGCATCGGCAGGCGGACTCTCAACCACAGCGCCACGAGGGAAGCCCCCAATGGCATTTTTTATAGATTTAGGAAAAAAATCTTAAGATTTGTATGGAAACACTAAAGACTCCAAATAACTAAAGCGATCTTGAGAAAAAAATACAGCGCTGGAGGATTCAGGCTCCCTGACTTCAGACTATACTACAAAGCTACAGTCATCAAGACAGTATGGTACTGGCACAAAAACAGAAATGTAGA
Source organism: Lagenorhynchus albirostris (assembly GCF_949774975.1). NCBI lineage: Eukaryota > Metazoa > Chordata > Mammalia > Artiodactyla > Delphinidae > Lagenorhynchus > Lagenorhynchus albirostris. Next base: position 40,937,109 of record NC_083112.1, on the reverse strand, counting down.
TCAATGGAACAGGATAGAAATCCCAGAAATATACACTCTCACCTATGGTCAATTAATCTATGACAAAGGAGGCAAGACTATACAATGGAGAAAAGACAGTCTCTTCAATAAGTGTTGCTGGAAAACTGACAGCTACATGTAAAAGAATGAATTTAGAACATTCTCTAACACTATAAACAAAAATAAACTCAAAATAGATTGAAGCCCTAAATATATGATTGGATAGTATAAAACTCTTACAGTAAAACATAGGCAGAACACTCTTTGACATAAATTGCATCAAGATCTTTTTCAATCCGTCTCCCAGAGTAATGAAAATAGAAACAAAAATAAACAAATGTGACCTTATTAAACTTAAACGGTTTTGCCCAGCAAAGGAAACCATAAACAAAACAAAAAGACAATCCACAGAATGGGAGAAAATATTTGCAAATGATGCAACCAACAAGGGGTTAATCTCCAAAATATACAAACAGCTCATGCAGCTCAACATTAAAAAAAAAAAAATTAAAAAATTGGCAGAAGATCTAAATAGAGGTTTCTCCAAGGAAGACATACAAATGGCCGAAAAGCATATGAAAATATACTCAACATCGTTAATTATCAGAGAAATGCAAACCAGAACTACAACGGGCTCTCATCTCACACACATCAGCATGGCCATCATCAAATAGCCTACAAACAATAAATACTGGAGAGGATGTGGAGAAAGGGAACCCTACCACACTGTTGGTGGGAATGTAAATTGGTACAGCCACTATGCAGAACAGTATGGCGGTTCCTTAAGAAACTAAATATAGAGCTACCGTATGATTCATCAATCCCACTCCTGGGCATGTATCTGCAGAAAACCATACTTTGAAAGGATATAAGCACCCCAGTTTTCATTGCAGCACACTTTCCAATAGCCAAGACATGGAAGCAACCTAAATGTCCCTCACAGATGAATGGATAAAGAAGACGTGGGGGCTTCACTGGTGGCACAGTGGTTGAGAGTCCACCTACTGATACCGCAGACACGTGTTCATGCCCAGGTCCAGGAGGATCCCACATGCCATGGAGTGGCTGGGGCTGTGGGCTGTGGCCGCTGAGTCTGTGTGTCCAGAGCCTGTGGTCTGTGGTGGAGAGACCACGGCAGTGAGAGGTCCGCATACCACAAAAGAAAAGAAAAAAAAAAGAAGACGTGGTATATACACAATGGAATATTATTCAGCCATTGAAAATAATGAAATAATGCCATTTGCAGCAACATGGATGGACCTAGACATTATCATACTAAGTGAAGTAAGTCAGAGAGAGAATGACAAACATCATATGATATCACTTATATGTGGCCTAAAAAATGATACAAATGAACTTATTTACAAAACAGAAACAGACTCACAGACTTAGAAAAAGAACTTATGGTTACCAAAGTTGAAAGGTGTGAGGGGAGGGATAAATTAGGTGGCTGGGATTAATATATATGCACTATTATATTTAAAATAGATAATCAACAAGAACCAACTGTATAGCACAGTGAACTCTACTTAGTACTCTGTAATAACCTATATGGGAAAAGACTGAAAAACAATAGTTATATGTATATGTATAAAAAATGAAAATCATATTTGTAATCCAGTAAACTATTCGGGGCATGATAAGTGTTTTGAGAACTGAACAAGGGGTTAGGATTAGGAAATAGAGGACAGGTCCATAAATTAACAAACGACTAAAGAGTAGACAGAAGTCTTGACATAAGTTTATATATAACTGAAAAGAAGTTGTGTTTTTAAAAATTAGGTATGATTGTGTGACCAATTCTAAAAAAACTTAAAGCAATGTTTAAAAATTACAACAATTATGCATTTATTTCTTTCAAGATACCTTTTGACTAAGAATTAATACAATAATTTTATCATTTTATTCATTATTTATTCATTATACTGTGTACATAAAGACAAGTGGAATGGATTATGGATATAATGGATATAATGATGGTTGATCAACCAGTCACATGTATTCTTGACTAAAATGTCCAATACTATTGTCCCTTCTGTGGGTTCAATTGCTAAGGATCTGCCTTTATTGCCACATGGTCAAAGCAACACTTTTGTTTAAACAGAACTCTCTCATCTCCTTTGATCTCATGTAAATATAATGAGAATTGATTATATATGGTTCCCAATTATGCTGCAATATCTGTTTTAATATGTGTAATAATGCCATGTGATTTATTTTATCTGTTAATATGTACATATGTTTGTGTTTGCTCCAGAAATGTTGTAAAATGGTTTATACCTAAATAATACATAACTAACATATTGCAAAAGAAAGAAAACCCTAGGAAAACCAAGACTATAAATATAAAAAAAATTAAAAAGAATTAGACTAATGCAAAATATGCATTATGAAAACCTATATACTTATTTAACTTAATTAATGATTTGTTCATACACTTTCCAGTAGCCAACACAAAGAAAAATACTGACATTTAACAGCATTCACAGAAAATAACTGATCAATGCCATAGAAGTAAAATTATTCCTGATCTTATATACAGACAGAGCTGTCGCCTAAGAAGTCTAGTAAAGACACAGCTTTTATGTATCATTTTCAAATTTACTTGACAGTACATTGAATTTTGTTATCATGTCCTGTACTTTCAAAGGTGAAATGATTGTTGAATTATAATTAATGGAAGGCACTAGCTACTAAGTGGGGAAAATAATTAAGAAAATTTGAGGGTTTTGTTACTTACTTAAAATTTTTTACTCTTACCAGGGTTCAAATTATAACTAGAGTTAATATTTTATATACTTCAAAATAGTGTCTAGATAATTAATTCATCTTTTCAAAGTGCTTTAATTTTATAAAATGTTATTTCCTTGGGACTTATTTTTATATTCAAAGCAGCTGTGTTACTCTTGGTTTCTCTTAAAGCATATTCTAACATTAATTCAGCAACCTCATGGACCTAGTACTCTGCTCAGTACAGGTGGTACACTGATAAGCAAAAAACATATTAGTCCTTGTCCTTGGGAGATTATAGTGTAAGAGGAACATATATTTATTCATTAGAGGGAATATATATCATACAATTAATGTGCTTTGAAGGAAATAACTGTATTTTCATGATTCTATAAGTGCTTATAAAAAGAGTGATTTTGACTTATAATTCTGGAAAAAACTTCCCTAAAAACGACTACTTGTGATGTTGCCTGAAAGATTTTAAGAAAGCAACAACTTAAGTTACAGTAAAAAAAAAAAAAATTCCAGATGGAATAGCTTTATTATGAACCTCAAATAGAAGTAAGCATGAACATTTGAAGACCATTAAAATGGTTGGTATGACTGCAGCACCAAGAACAAAGGGAAGCATGGTATGAGATAAAATTAGAAAATGAAAGAGTGGCCAGAGCATACAAAACCCTGGCAGAGATTTTGGTCTTTATCCTATAACCATTGACAAGTTTTTTAAATTTTTTAAAGTAGACCCACTGAAACTTTGTTTTATATTTTGAAGAGAAAGCTAGTTCCAGAAGAGAAAATTTACTGAGAGGAAGTTATAAACTTGCTCTCTGATTTGTTGAGTTTGGTGTTTCTTGGAGATATATAGGTGGGAATACAAAGGGATAGCTGGATTGACAACAGTGGGGCTCATTGTAGATAATTTAACTGATGATAATGATTTGACGGGCATTGAAATATAAATTTTGTTAAAGCCATGACTGGGAATCAAGTCCTTACAGATGGCACTATTTCTAATGGGTGTTTCACATAATATGTCCATATTTCTCTCACCTGTTTTACAACCATTACTTCTGTAGACAAGGCTTAATGATAAAGTTGAACTTTGAATTGTATCTGGAAAGGAGAAATAGAATTAATAGTGCAAACTGGATGAGCTAACTAAGCAAACTCTGTGCAATAACATATCTATATGAATGAGCTTTCAGAAAACAGTGAATGGTTTAAAATCTTCCATGTTCATGATATATGTAGAAAAGCTCTCAAAAGTGAACTAAACTTGATTATAGTAGTTTATTTCATTCTTGAACAGGATACTTAAACTCTTGGCCAAAAATTATTCCTTCTCTGGCCTACACTATTTTATATATCATATATTCAAAATTTATCTGACATTTATATTTGCAAAGTCATAACTTGTGTTCTACTTTCATAGACTTTAACCCAACTTGTATTCATTTTGGCAACTCTATTAGTCTGTTCCCTTCCCAATCCAATCAATTTGGCTTCAATTTACTGGTGGCAAAATAATATTCTGAGGGCAGAAGTGGACTGCAAGATTGAGGAGTTGGTAAAGATTTGAAGAGAGTAAAATTTTTGAAAATGCCTTTAAAAAGAAGGCAGAGAAAGTAATGTGCAGGTAAATAGGTAAATTTTAGTTAAGACAATGAGGACCCGCATAGGGTGGTGACTCCTTTCTATATAGTTTTATGATTTTATATTCCTTTCTACTCCATAATCTAAGAACAACTACAGAGAAAGCTGCCTGTCTACTGAGTTTTTAATTTTCATGTCCACATCAAAGTTTGGAAGAATAGAATGACATAGGGGAAAGAGAATTGATAACACCAGAAACTTTCTGGTTGATGTGACAGACCCTTGGCTTAGAGTTGGAAATAGAAAGAAAAGTTGTTGATAATTAATGAATATATAACTAGAGATATAGGTATAAAATTAAGAAGTATAGCCTGACAGGTCCAGGTGTGGTTAAAGAATAATTTGGTAATTGTTGAAATAGGAGCTGCGGTAAGCGTGTTTACTTTAAAAGTGTGTCTGTAGGCTTATTTCACACGTTGATCTCCTTCCATTTCTACTTTTTTCCTTGACCTCTCAGTTTTTTCTACCTCACTCACTCCCTGCTATATCTTGATTTCTTTGTTCCAAGAGGAAGATTTCAGATACATGAAGTATGTATGTTATTGGAGGTTATTTTTCATCATTCATAGTCTTAGAAAGAATGAAATAAAAACAAGATAATCTCTTACTTTTTGACATTGACCAGCATCACTTCATTTATCTTAAATCATAAGACATGTTCTACAGTACTCAGTGGAAGTCTGGGGGAAAAAAGGAAAAAAAGAAAATAATGAGTCAGACTGATAGAAAAAAATACATGTAGAAATAAATTCTTACACTTTGGATGGCAGGCAATATGGTAGATTGGAAATATTAACCAATAATTATATTTCAGTATGTCAAGGACTAAAAGAGTAATGTGATATAAAAGGATAATGAAGAATTTTAAAGGCCATTCCTGGAAAACAAATTCAAGATTACACTGAAGAGTAAAATTTCAGGTTATTATTTTAAAATATTGACAAGAATTCAATAGGGAGAGAAAGAGATGTAAAGCCATTCTATACTAAAGGAAAAGTTGTAAATTCAAATACATATGAAAGATTGTCACTAATATTGAAATAATGACATTGTAACTGAGGTATGTTATGTTTCAAGGATTGGTAGATGATGAATCCAGAGGTAGACTAAATAATAATTATGAACTTAGTCTTGCAACTAATCCCAAGATATTTAAATTTCAGTTAGAAATGTGAGATCCCACTTAATATTATTATATATTATCTATCAATACTATGTCTTCTTGTAAATAAATGCCATGATATTTAGCATAATGAGCTTTTTTGAACTCTCCAGATTTGTGATACAACTTTAAAAATAAAGGAGCCTATATGTCTTGTGTGGCTGAATTATCATAAGTAACATTTGGCCATATACATTGATTTCTTGAAATGTTTTGCCTCTGTTGGCAGAGGTATGCTTCTTTTGTGAAGGTCAGTTTTCCTAGATGGCAATGGCTAATTGTACATTAAGCAAATATATTCAGAGGTGAGCCTGATGCCATCTTATATGCATTACATGCTGTAGACAGAAACTTCACTTTGGTAAAAATGTTGGGAGAAGGCCTTTGGAAAATGTGAACTTTAATTTGATTTGGCACCTAGCAGTGTTCTAATCTTTTGTAGACTTGCAAAAATTAATTTAATATGTACATTTAAAATAAAAATTCTAGAAAACTACTAGGGCTAATCAATGAATTTGGTAAAGTAGCAGGATACAAAATTAATGCACAGAAATTTCTTGCATCCTTATACATTAATGATGAAATATCTGAAAGAGCAATTAAGGAAGCACTCCCATTTATCACTGAAAAAAAAAGAATAGAATACCTAGGAATAAGCCTACCTAAGGAGACAAAAGACCTGTATGCAGAAAATTGTAAGACACAGATGAAAGAAATTAAAGATGATACAGAAGATGGAAAGATATACCATGTTCTTGGATTGGAAGAATCAACATTGTGAAAATGACTATACTACCCAAAGCAATCTACAGATTCAATAGAATCCCTATCAAAATACCAAAAGCATTTTTCACAGAATTAGAACAAAAATTTCACAATTTGTATGGAAACACAAAAGACCCTGAATAACAAAAGCAATCATGAGAAAGAAAAACAGAGCTGGAGAAATCAGGCTCCCTGACTTCAGACTATACTACAAAGTTACAATCATCAAGACAGTATGGTACTGGCACAGAAACAGAAATATAGATCAATGGAACAGGATAGAAAGCCCAGAGATGAACCCACATGCATATAGTCACCTAATCTATGACAAAGGAGGCAATATTATACAATGGAGAAAAGACAGCCTCTTCAATAAGTAGTGCTGGGAAAACTGGATAACTACATGTAAAAGAATGAAATCAGAACACTTCCTAACACCATATACAAAAATAAACTCAAAATGGATTAAAGACCTAAATGTAAGGCTAGACACTATAAAACTCTTAGAGGAAAACATAGGCAGAACAGTCTATGACATAAATCACAGCAAGATCATTTTGGATCACCTCCTAGAGAAATAGAAATGAAACAAAAATAAACAAATGGGACTTAATGAAACTTAAAAGCTTTTGCACAGCAAAGGAAACCATCAACATGATGAAAAGAGAACCCTCAGAATGGGAGAAAATATTCACAAATGAAGCAACTGACAAGGATTAATTTCAAAAGTATCCAAGCAGCCCATGCAGCTCAATATCAAAAAACAAACAACCCAATCCAAAAATGAGATAGACTTCAATAGACATTTCTAAGACCTAAATAGACATTTCTCTGAAGAAGATATACAGATTGCCAATAAACACATGAAAGGATGCTCAACATCACTAATCATTAGAGAAATGTAAATCAAAACTACAATGAGATATCACCTCACCACAGGTCAGAAGGGCCATTGTCAAAAAATCTACAAACAATAAATATTGGAGAGGGTGTGGAGAAAAGGGAACCCTCCTACACTGTCGGTGGGAATGTAAATTGATGCAGCCACTATGGAGAACAGTATAGAGGTTACTTAAACACTAAAAATAGAACTACCATATGAGCCAGCAATCCCACTACTGGGCATATACTCTGAGAAAGCCATCATTCAAAAAGAAACATGTACCACAATGTTCATTGCAGTACTATTTACAATAGCCAGGACATGGAAGCAACCTAAATGTCCATCAACAGATGAATGGATAAAGAAGATGTGGTGCATAAATACAATGGAATATTACTCAGTTGTTAAAAGAAATGAAATTGTGCTATTTGCTGTGAGGTGGATGGACCTAGAGTCTGTCATACAGAGTGAAGTAAGTCAGCAAGAGAAAAACAAATATCATATGCTAACACATATATAGGGAATGAAAAAAAAATGGTTCTGAAAAACCTTGGGGCAGGACAGGAATAAATAAGCTGATGTAGGGAATTGACTTGAGGACATGGGAAGGTGGAAGTGTAAGGTGGGACGAAGTGAGAGAGTAGCATTGACATGTACACACTACCAAATGTAAAATAGACAGCTAGTGGGAAGCAACAGCATCACATAGGGAGATCAGCTCAGTGCTTTGTGACCACCTAGAGGTGTGGGATAGGGATGGTGGGAGGGAGACACAAGAGGGAAGTGTATATGAGGATATATGTATGCATATAGCTGATTCACTTTGTTCTACAGCAGAAAGTAACAAAACATTGTAAAGAAATTATACTGTAAGAAAAAATGTTAAAATAATAATAAACTAAAATAAAAAAGAGTGCTTGTGGATAAAATCTCAGAATAGGAGTCAGAGGGAGGCAGTTCATACACTTCCTCATGTGCTCACACACATAAAAAACACACACACATTCAGAGATTGAATATTGAGTTTCAGCATTTAAAATCCAAATACTCCAACTGGGCCACCTCTTACTTCTATTGCACAGATTCACTGTAGTTTGTCAGTTCAACCTAACTTAAGTTCTTATCTTGTTGAGAATATCATTGTCTGGTGATTTTCTTCTTTATCTCAGAAAAGCTTAAAGATTTTATTTAGTTTTATGAAAACAGAAACCATAGAAAAGGATGTGTAAGTAATTATGATGTACACTATATGGTTCACAAAATAAGAAATATATAAGAAGAATATTTATTTTACAACAACAAAACTATTAAGGACATTTTTAATCTCAAGTCCTTTCTCTTAGTAAGATGTTCATTTTATTTTTGTCTTTTCAAAATAATCTCATACATAGTAAAATATATTTTAAATTTGTATATTACATCAGAGGACAAAGGCTTAGTTTTATGATGTTTTATCAAAATGAAAACCTACAAAGTTTCAAAATAGTTTGAAAAGTGAAGACTATCCATGTAAATAAATGTCCATATGTATTTGACATGTGGATGTAAGCAGATTATCTATACTTATCATCCAAACCAAATCATGACATATGTATTTTGTTCAAAATCTATTTTGAATTAAGTCTGTTGAGGCAAAAATGTGTGGTCCTGTTTTAATTTAAGGTGGGCTTAATAATTATCAAACTGAGCTTCTTTTTAAAGATTAAATTCATCTACTTGATGGAAGTTCTGCTTCTTATAGTCATCACAGTATGATTCAATTTACTAGTGAAAGCAGGATACAATTATAAAGAATTTCTCAGTGGGTTTAAAGACTTATTCCCAAACAGTTAATGTCTATTTTTATACTTGATCAGGAACAGAGAAAAGAATTCCATGCTTAAAAGAACAAAAAGTTGGAAAAGTGAAAACGATAATATTATACGTATTATCTTTAGTTTTGAATGCAATGATTTTTTTCAATGTTCTCTTTTACTTTTATATTCTTTAATTTTTATTTTATATTGGGGTTTAGTTAATTTAAAATGTGTTAGTTTCAGAGGTACAGCATAAGGACTCAGTTATACATATACATATATCCATTATTTTTCAGATTATTTCCCCTTATTGCAGAATACTAAGTTCCCTGTGCTATACAGTAGGTCCTTGTTGTTCATCTATTTTATATATAGTAGCATGTATACATTAATCTCAAACTCCTAATTTATTGACTTCTGGAAAATATTAACTGGGTAAAGATTTGTAGGAAAGAAGATCAAGATGGCAGAGTAGAAGGATGTGTACCTCAACTTCTCCCATGTGCACACCAAAAACACATCTACATGTGGAGCAATTTTTAATGAAACAAACCAGAAACTGGCAGAAATATTCTTATACTATCAAGGCTGTAAGAAAGATCCACACAGAGGAGGGTAGGAAGGGAAGAGAAGTGATCAGGTCAGGACCTGTTCCTCTAGGAAGAGACACAGAAGAGGAGAGGGGAATTTCACTGGCTCAGAGATCCTCCTTGGGGAGTGAATAGTTCAGACACATACTAGGCACCCCAGGCCTAAGGTCCAAAACCTGGAAAATTAGTGCCTTTAGCTGGTTTAAAAAATTGTGGGACTGACAGTGGGGCTGTAAGAAACCTAGACTTTTCTCATGAAGTGTTCCCAATCTTGCTTAATCCCACAACAAGGCAGAAGAAGTAAATTGAAACTGCCCAGGATTCTGGCTGGTTTCCCACGACCACCCCAGTACACACCCCAGCCAAAACCAAGCACCCAATACAGCCCTCTTGATCCACAGTACAGCTCTGTACTAGGGCAAAGGCTGCTATGGCCAACTAGAGTGTGCAGTTGTGAGGGAAGAAGCTGACACAGAACCAGCACAGCATCTGAACAGGATAAAAGCAGCAATTACTCTATTTAATTGATGTAGAAGATGGGGAGTGGGATGGAGCTCTTACTGGTGCCAGGACTTCTGTAGAGTGTGCTCTGGTACCTCTTGCTCTGTGGCACAGCTCCCCACTAGGGCAACGGCTGAGGCTGCTGCTGCCAAGGAGAGTTCACAAAGGACCCTGACCCACTCCATGTGCTTACTACAGCCCCTATTGCCCTGGCAGTGCTTCCTTTTAGATGCCAATACTGGTGGGGAGGAAGAGAACACACACCTGGAGGAAACAGAAGCAGCTTAGGCCAGAATCTAGGGCTTATGCTCCACCAACTTGGGATCAGGTGGTGTTGGCCACTGAGAAGAGGAGAAGCCTTGGATCACATTTGATTCTGGTTCCAGCCGCTTTATTTCTAGTCCCACTTCTTAACAAGGTGATAGGTTCCAGCACAACCTGGGGGAAGATGTGAATCATGTTCACTTCCAATCCAGCTCTCCAACCAAAGACAGATGGCACACACAGACTGTATAGGGATACTCCCACACAAGAACACACTTTCAAGACTAGGATAGGTAACTGTTTTACCTAATAAATAGAGACAGGGAAAGTTAAGCAAAATGAGGAAAAAGAGAAATTTCCTTCAAATGAAAGAACAAGAAAAAACCCCTGAAAATCAACTAATGAAAGAGAGATAAATAATTTACCAGATAAAGAGTTGAAAGCATTATTAATAAGAATGTTAACTGAACTAAGGGAAAGAATAGATGAACACAGTGAGAATTTTGACAAGGACTAGGAAATATTTTTTTAAAAAGTCAGAACTGAAAAATACAATAAATAAAATTAAAGCCCTGCTAGAAGGAATAAAAAGCACACTAAGTGATACCGAAGAACACGTAAGTGATCTGGAAGATGGAATAATCAAAATTACTCAATCAGAAGAGCAAAAAGAAAAAACAAATTAAAAAGTGAGAACAGTTTAAGGGCTCTCTGGGACAAGCATACCTATATTTGTATTATAAAGATCCAAGAAGGAGAAGAGAGAGAGAAAGGGGTCAAATATGTATTTGATAAAATTATTCTTGAAAACTTCCCAATCCTGAAGAAGAAACACATATCCAGATAAAGGAAGCACAGAGAGTCCCAAACAAGATACAACAAAAGAGACCCACATTAATTTGTATCATAATGTAAATGACAAAAATAAGATAAAGAGAAAATTCTAAAGGCAAAAGAGAAAACAAAAGTTCACATACAATGAAATCCCCATAAGGATATCAGCTGATCTGTCTGCAGAAACTTTGCAGGCCAGAAGGGAGTGGCATGATATATTTAAAGTGCCAAAAGGGAAAACCTACAACCTAGAATACTCTACCAAGCAAGATTTTCATTCAGAATTAAAGGAGAGATAAATAACTTTTCAGACAAGCAAAAACTAAAACATATCATCAATATGAAACCAACACTAACAGAAATGTTAAAGGGTATTCTCTAAGGGGAAAGAATAAGCACAGTAAAAAGTAAGAGTCTACAGGAAAGGAAAAATCCCACTAGTCAGGATATATATATATATATATATATATATATATATATATATATATATATATATATATATATATATATAGTAAAGGCTGTGGATCAACTACTTAATTAAACTAGTCCAAAGATTAAAACATAAAAAAAATATATAAAATCAATTGTAACTACAATAAACAGTTAAGGGATAATCATGAAAATGTAAAATATGATATCAAAAACACAAAATGTGGAGGAGGGGAATAAAAAATGTACATATTTCAGAAGGTGTGTGAACTTAAATGCCTACCAGTTTAAATCAAGTATATATAGTCACAGGTCAACGTAAATGAACCCCCTTCTAACCACAAATCATAGCCTAAAATATATACACAAAAACTGGAAAGAAAGGAACACAAGTATACCAGTAAAGAAAATCATCAACCCAGAAGGGAAGAAACTAAAAGAAGGAAGAACAGAGAAGAACTACAAAAGCAATGAGAAAATAAGTAACAAAATGGCCATTCTTACAAACCTATCAATAATCACTTTAAAAGTCAATAGACTAAATTCTCCAATCAAAAGACATATGGTTAGGCTTCCCTGGTGGTGCAGTGGTTGAGAGTTCGCGTGCCAATGAGGGGGACACGGGTTTGTTCCCTAGTCTGGGAGGATCCCACATGTCGTGGAGTGGATGTGTCCATGAGCCATGGCCACTGAGCCTGTGTGTCTGGAGACTGTGCTCTGCAATGGGAGAGGCCACAACAGTGAGAGGCCTGCGTACCGCAAAAAAAAAAAAAAAAAGACATAGGGTGACTACTTGGATTAAAAAAAAAAAAAAGACCTATCTCTATGCTGCTTAAAAGAGGCTCACTTCAGAGTTAAAGACACACACAGTCTGAAAGTGAGGGGATAGAGAAAGATATTTCATGCAAATGGAAACAATAAGGAAGTTGGAGTAGCAATACTTATATCAAACAAAATAGTCTTTAAAACACAGCTGTAACACAAGGCAAAGAATGACATTATATAATGATAAAGATACAAAATGAGGATATAACTTTTGTTAACATATATGCACCTCACATCAGAGCACCTAAATCAAATATTAAGAGACATAAAGTTAGAAATTGACAATAATTCAATATAAATGAATAAATATAAATAAAATAGTGTTAATTCCACATGTGATACAGCAATTCCATTCCTGGGTATATATCTGAAGTAAAAATGAAAACACTTTTGAAAAGTTACACACACTCCCAACATTCACAGCAGTATTGTTTAGAATACCCAAGATATGGAAGCAACCAAAGAGTCCATCAATTGATGAATGGATAAAGAAGATGTGGTATATTTATACAATGGAATATTAGCCACAAAAAAAGAATGAAATTTTGTCATTTGAAACAACAAGGAAGACCTGGAGATTATTATGCTTAGTGACATAAGTAAGAAAAAGACAAATAGCTGTTATTACTTATATGTGAAATCTAAAAAATAAAACAAATAAATGAATATAACAAATAGAAATAGATTCAAAGATACAGAGAACAAATCAGTAGTTACCAGTGGGGAAAGGGAAGGGGTTAGGGCAAAATAGGGGTAGGGCTATTAAAAGGTACAAACCACTATATAAAATAAATAAGCTGTAAGAATATATTTTACAAAACAGGGAATATAGCAATATTTTACAAAATCTTCAAATGGAATATAATTTATAAAAATATTGAATCACTATTTTGTACACCTGAATCTAGTATAATATTGTAAATCAACTATACTTCAATTTAAGAAAAAATGATGGGATTAAACTAGACCTTTTATGAAAATAAAAACAATTGAGTGCATTTGAAAAAAAACATTTCTTTTCTGCTTTAAGTTGGAAAATTTGATTTAAAATATCCATTTCATTAAAATAAAATGTAAAATAGAAATAAATACAATATTCATTATACTTATTAATAAAAGTATATATTTTTTCATAAAACTAAAATAAAATATATTTAATCATTATTAATGTTTAGTAATGTTTTATTTGTCCTACAAAATCAAATTGAGAAAGCTATCACTAATGTAAAGATTGTCACCTAGTCAATTCAAAGTCAATTCAAAGTTTAAAAACAATTGTTTACTTTTGAAGCAAGAATACCTTAAAAATACTTAACAATAAAAAATAGAGAATGTGTCATCATCAGATCTCAAGATACTTTGATACAGGGCTGGTATACACTCCGGTGAAAGGGCTACATGAACTGAAAGGAAAATAATAAGAAAAATATAAACAGATATTTTATGTGTAAAATTGAAACATTACATTATCATTTGTGATAATATAATATTTCAATTTTCCACATCAAATTTATAATTTAGTATAATGAAAAGTGAGATACTCTTATCACCAAAGTTTATGGTTTATTCTAAAACAATGCTATTCTTCTTGGTTTACTAGCTCAGAAAGTATGAATAGTAATTTTGGTCTAAAAAAGGAATACCTTGTATGAAGCAAGCTAAAACAGTGATTTTCCTTCCCTTTAGTTCTCAATATTTTTCCTTTTAATTACTTCCCAGTTTATTATAAATGTATTTTATTTTTCTTAGATTTCTAATTAGTCAAGTAGTATATGAATATATTTCCCTTTAAAAAATGTTTTAGATAAGGCTAGATTCCCCACAGATCTCCTCAGTTCATCTTATCTTAGGTAACTTCTGTTTTCTTTTGTACTTTTTCATCTATCTATCTATCTATCTATCTATCTATCTATCTATCTATCTATCTATCAAACTATATCTATCTCTGTTTAGATATAGATGTAAACACAAAATTTATAGAAATTTTATGTAATAGTATATTTGGTATCATGCTTTACTCATCATTCTGCAGCTTGCTTTCTTTGACCAGCAGTTTCCTAAAAGTCTGACCATGTTGTTACATTCAGGTTTTGCTTGACCCATTTATGTATTATTTTGTATTCCATACCGCACATATACCTTTGATTATTTAGCCATTCCCCTACTGAAAGACATATGAATTTTTGGAGATTTTTTCTGCTGTAAACCTTACTTTAATGAAGTTTTTATTTTGACATGTATGCATGTGCACAAGTGGAAGAATTTGTTTAGGGTTCACACTAAGAAATGGAATTGCAGGACCATTGAATATTCGCATTTTAAATTTTCATTGGTATCTTCTATGTCTGGTTGCTGGTCATTTTAAACTATCTGTCTATAAATAGATGATTTTTTTTAATGAATAGAGTGAACCAAGTGATTTTCTTATATGGAATAGAAAGAAAAGTTATTTCATTATTCTCTTCTTTGTTTTTTTCTTTTCATTTATTTATTTCCTTATTTATTACATTTTGACCCCTTTCATCATTTCTCTCATCCCCCAACCCTTGCCTCCTATAACCACAAATCTGTTCTCTTTATCTATGAGCTTAAGATGAGGGTTTTTTGGTTTGTTTGTTCATTTTATTCCACATATAAGTGAGATCATATGGTATTTGTCAGTCTCTGTCTGACTTACGTTGCTTAGCAGAATGCCCTTAAGTCCCATACATATGGTTGCAAATGGCAAGATTTATTTATTTTTGTGTTGCTGAATAGTATCCTACAATTTATTTATCCATTAATGGACACTTAGGTTGTTTCCATATCTTGGATATTGTAAATAGTGCTGCAATGAACATGGGGGTTCAAACAACTTTTCAAGTGAGTGTTTTTATTTTCTTTACATATACATCCCAAAATGGAATAACTGGATCATATTGTAGTTCTATTTTTAATTTTTGAGGAGGAAAACTCCATATTTTCCATAGTGGCTGCATCAATTTACATTTCCACAACAATGAACAAGGGTTTTCTTTTCCCCACATCCTTGCCAATACATTTTATCTCATCTTTTTGATAATAGCCATCTAATAGGTATGAGGTTATATTTCTTTGTGGTTTTGACTTACAGTTCCCTGATGGTTAATGATGTTGAGCACATTTTCATGTATCTATTAACTATCCATATGTCTTCTTTAAAAAAAAAATCTATTCAGATCTTCTCGTTTTTAATCATATTTTGTGATTGAGTTTATGAGTTTTTTACATATTGTGAATATTAACTCTTTATCACATATATGATTTGCAAATATAATCTCCCATTCAGTAGGTTGTCCTTTCATTTTGTTGATGTTTCCCATTGCCATGCAGAAAGTTTTTAGTTTGATGTAGTCCCACTTTTATTTATTTATTTTTTCTTTTTTTGCTTTTACTTTTGGTGTCAGACTCAAAAAATTATCACCAAGACCAACTTAAGGAGCTTACCACCTATGTTTCCTTATAGGAGTTTTATGGTTTCAAGTCTTACATTCAAGCATTTAATCCATTTTAAGTCATTTTCGTGTGTGGTGTAAGATAGTGGTCCAGTTTCATTCTTTTGCATGGGTCTGTCTAGTTCCCCCAACACAAGTTATTGAAAAGACTGTCTTTTTCACATTGGATATTTTGGGCTTTTTTGTGCTAGATTAATTGAACATATATGTGTGAATTTACTCCTGGGTTATCTATTCTGTTACATTGATCTATCTGTTTTTATGCCAGTAACATACCGTTTTAATTACTATAGCTTTGTAACAAAGTTTGAAATCAGTGAGTGTGATGCCTCCAGGTTGGTCTTCATGCTCAACTTTGTTTTGGCTATTTGAGGTATTTTGTGGTTCTAAACAAATGTTAGGATTATTTGTTCTAATGTTGTGAAAAATACCATTGGACAGTTGAAAGGAATTTCGTTGAATCTGTAGTTGTGTAAGGTAATGTAAATATTTTGACAGTATTTATTCTTCCAATCCATGACCATGGTATATCTTTCCATTTATTTTTGTATTTTTCAATTTCTTATTTTAATATCTTGTAGTTTTCAGTATACAGGTCTTTCATCTCCTTGGTTAAATGTATTCCTAGACTTTTCATTCCTCTTGTTGTAGCTGTAAATGGTATTTTTATTTTATTTTTTTATTTCTCTTTTTTTACAGTTTGTTATTAGTTTGGAGGAACACAACATATTTTTGTGCATTGATTTTTTATCCTGAAATATCACTGAATTTGTTTATTGAGTTCAAAAATTTTTTGATGGAGTCTTTAGGGTTTTCTATATATAATATCCTGTCATCTTCAAATAGTGTCAGTTTTACTTTTTCCTTTCCAGTTTGATTGTCTTTTATTTTTTTCTTTTTCTTGCCTCATTGCTCTGTCTAGGACTTCCAATACTATGTTAAATAGAAGTGGTTAAAGTGTGTATCCTTGTCTTGTTTCTAATTTTTCTGATCTTAGAGGAAAAGCTTTTGGCTTTCCACCATTGACTATGATGTAACCTATGGGCTCGTCATATATGGCCCTTTTATGTTGAGGTACATTCCCTCTATACTGACTTTGTGTAAAGTTTTTTAACATAAATGTCGATGTTGATTTTGTCAAAAGCTTTTTCTGCATCTATTGAGATGATCATAAAATTTTATTCTTTATTTTGTTAGTGTAGTGTATTACATTGACTGATTTGCAGATGTCTAGCCATCCTTGCATCACTGGGATCAATCCTACTTGATCATAATATATGATCCTTTTAATGTATCATTGAATTTGGTTTGGAATAGTTCACTGAGGATTTTTGCTTCTATGTTCATCAGGGATATTGTAATTTTCTTGCAGCATCCTTGTTTGGTTTTTGTATCAGGGTAATGCTGGCCTTGTAAACTGAGTTTGGAAGGGTTCCCTTTCACCTATTTTTTGTAAGTGTTTGAGAAAAAAATGGTGTTCTTTGAATATGTGAAATAATTCACCAGTGAGGCTGCCCAGTTCTGGACTTTTGTTTGTTGGGTGGTTTTTGATTACTGATTAATTATCCTTACTAATAACCTGTGTGGTTAGATTTTCTATTTCTTCATGAGTTAATCTTGGTAGGTTGTATGTTTTTTGAAATTTATCCATTTCTTCTAGATTGTTCAGTTTTTTGGCATATAATTGATCATAGTCAAGTCTTATGATCCTTTGTATTTCTGTGTCATGACTTGTAATATCTCCCCTTTAATTTATGATTTTATTTATTTGAATTCTCTCTCTTTTTTCTTGGTGAGTCTAGCTCAAAGTTTATTAATTCATTTATCTTTTCAAAGAGCCAACTTTTACATTCATTGATTTTTGCTTTTGTCATTGTATTCTCTATTTCATTTATTTCTGCTCTAAGCCTTGTTATTTCCTTTCTTCTACTATTTTTGGGGCTTGTTCTTTTTCTAGTTCCTTGAGGTATAATGTTAAATTGTTTGTATGAGACATTTTTTGATTCTTGAGGTAAGTGTTTAGTGTTTTAAACTTCCCTCTTAAACTGCTTTTGCTGCCTTTCATCAATTTTGGTATATTTTCAGTTTTGTTTGCCTCAAGGTATTTTTTGGCTTATCTTTTGATTTCATCATTGACATGTGCATTGTTCAGTAACATATTTTTAATCTCCACGTTTGTGCATTTTCAGGGTTTTTTTCATGTAATTGATTTCTAGTTTTATACCATTGTTGTTGGAAACAATGTTTGATATGACTTAAATTCTCTTAAATTTATTAAAGCTTGTTTTGTGGCCTAAGATATGAACTATCCTGGAAAATGTTCCATGTATACTTGAGAAAGTATTCTGCTGCTCTTGGATAGAATGTTCTATATATGTTAAGTTCATCTGATCTAATATGTCATTTAAGGACAATGTTTTCTTTTTGCTTTAGTCTGGATGATATATCCATTGGTGTAAATGGAGTATTAAAGACCCCTACTATTATTATATTATATTTTATTGTTGTCTAGTTCTCCTTTTAGGTCTGTTAATATTTGGTTTACATACTTAGGTACTCCTATTTTGGGTTCAAAAATATTTACACATGTTATATCCTCTTACCTGACTGACCCCTTTATCATTGTGTAACACCCTTCTTTGTCTTTTTTTTTTTCTTTGTCTTTTATGAAAGACTTTCTTTTAAAGTCAATTTTGTCTAATATAATTATGGCTACACCAGCTTTTTTTTTTGGTTTTCATTTGCATGAAATATCTTTTTCCATCAGTTCACTGTCAATCTGTGTGTGTCTTTACATCTAAAGTGAGTCTCATGTAGGTAGCATGTAGATACATAATTATATATTATCCTCTCAGCTACTCAATCTCTTTTGATTGGAGAATTTAGTTCATTTACATTTAAAGTAATTATTTAGAAGTATATGTTTATTGTCATTTTGTTAACTGTTGCCTGAAGTTTTTGTCGTACTCTGTTGATTTTTTTTCTTTTGCTCTCTTTCTCAGTGATTTGAAGATTGTCTTTAGAGGCATGCTAATATTTTTTCTCTTTATCTTTTGTGAATTTATTATAGGTTTCTTCTGTGTGGTTACATGAAGCTTACATATAACAAATTATATCTACAACAGTCTATTTTAAGTTGATAACAAGTTAATTTTGGTCACATTCTAAAGCTCAACATTTTATTCTCCCTTACCTCATTTGTTTGTGATGTCACATTTTACACTTTTTATACTGTATAACTAACCAGTGGAATCATAACAATTTTTACCACTTTTGTCTTTTAAATTTTATACTAGTTTTATGGTTGATTCATCCACTTAACTTTATCATATATTTACCTTTCCAGTGAGATTTATTCTTCTTATGTTTTCTTGTTACTAACTAGTGCCTTTCTTTTCAGCTTAAAGCAGTTCCTTTAACATTTATTGTGATCACGCAAACAGTATGATTTAAAGCAAATTTTAAAACATTATTTCTGCTGTTATTTCAAATGGATATGTAGATTTTCACTAAGAATGGATGCTACTTAATAAAAAATACTATTAATAATGACTTTTAAATGTGTAGTTTGGTGTTCTGTGTCCTAACTTAGATCAGTCAAATAAAAGAGCAATATAGGGCTTCCCTGGTGGTGTAGTGGTTGAGAGTCTGCCTGCCAATGCAGGGGACACAGGTTCATGCCCTGGCCTGGGAAGATCCCACATGCCATTGGAGTGGCTGGGCCTGTGAGCCATGGCCGCTGAGCCTGTGCATCCAGAGCCTATGCTCTGCAATTGGAGAGGCCCATGTTATAAAAAGAAAAAAAAAAAAAGAGCAATATAGAATATTTGTTGCAAAAACAAATTACACTTTATTTTTGGAAATAAGCCTTTTTAAACATCTTTTTGGTTGTAATTAACATTTAATATCCATGGCTCTACCATGGAGAATATATTTGAAACTTCTTTTTAAAAAGACTTTGATTTGAAAGGAATATACAATAGAAGATTTGATAAAGTAAGATTCGACAAGAAAATGCATGTTGAAATAATTCCATGCTTTCCTTGATGCCTGTAACAGATACATCTAAATGATAGGAGAGAACACCTCTGAACACTTATTTGACATTAAAGAGCAACAGATTCTGCTACAATGAGTTAATTTGTTTCCACAGTTGCTTCTTTGTTGTTTGTCTCAGATTAAAAAGACTGAATGTTCTTAAACTAGTGAAATTACTGAATATGCTTTCTTTTATATTTGTAAAGAAAGAGTCTTTTCAAAATGAATGCACATTATCACTGACTGATATTGTGTCCACTTTTAAATTTGTATGCAGTAGCCTTTACATAAACAATTAAGCTTCAGTTAAAACTGTCATGTTATTGTCTTTAGATGCTTCCATATTAAAGAAAATATTGATGATATGCTACCAAATATTTCACCTATACTGAACTGTACAACAGCAGTTGTTTCTTGTCAATTTAACAGTTCACACACATGCAAAACTCTCCTTTAACTGACATATGTATATAGTTAATTGCTGTCTTTTAGAACTTTCATGACTGACTAAGGAAATGGGATTGTATGTGAGTCACACCAAAAAGAAAAATTTAATTTTGTATTTAAGTATCATTAGAGAATAGGAAATGTGTTTATTCTCTACTGGGGAAGCTGCAAATTATTTGCTTTTCTGTGTGCAGAACTAGGTCACACTAATAAGCAATACTCATGTATTTGCCTTTGTTAATTTATATATGTGAGTTTCCATTTCCAGAAATAATGTGTTAGGTTATTTGGGAAAACATTCCTGCTGAAATTAACTAGGAAATTGGGTTAACATATATTTTAAAAATCTTATTAAAGATATCTACAGATCACAAGATAATTAAAAAATTAGCCAATTTTAAAGAAACATTAGTTTCCAAAGAATAAAATACCTTGAGAGTGACTTTGGTCTTATGTGCATATTTTTACTTATGCTTTGCTGGGAAAAAGAAAGGGCAAAAAAAAAAAAAAAGAACAAAATCAAAGTCACAGAAAATGGTACTCTGACAGAAGACCCACTACACAGAGTATCTCTCTGAGTTAAAGGAACAATATACGTGGACAAATTTTAGTGACAAATGAAAGACTAGGTTTTAAAAGCTTTTGTAATCTAGGAACAGTCAAGCCTTCACTTGACTTGAGTAAATTCCAAGTCAGTTGTGGCTCCAGGTCATTGTTGGATGAAAATTTTAAATCTCTCAGAGATAAATAATCTCATTCAACGCTGCACATTTAAAAAATTATATGATAAGCACACAGGTAGTGTTTGTTTCACACAAGCAAAATTGACCCAAAGAGGGAGACCACTTATTAATAAAAGGAGACAACTAATGAAAGAAACGAAGTCAAATAAAACCCCATACATCCCTGTAAAGATACTATAAAGAAAGGGGGAGATTTTAATGAACTTCTGCCAAGTTCACCTAAATATTTAAAACTTACACAAAATATTCCATAATAGAAAAAGAAGAAACACTACTTAACTGATTTTCTGTGGTTAAAAACAGAATTAAACTAGAAATAAGTAAGAGAAAGAAAATCCACAAGTTTATAAAAATTAAATAGCACACTCTTAAATTACTCATGCATCAGAGGCAAGAAAATCATTAATATTAAAAATAAGATAACAATTACCTCAGTGAGGTCAGGAGTGTGTATGTATGTATGTGATGAAGAAGATGCACTTTTTTTTAAACATCTTTATTAGAGTATAATTGTTTTAAAATAGTGTGTTAATTTCTGCTTTATAACAAAGTGAATCAGCTATATGTATACATATGTTCCCATATCTCTTCCCTCTTGTGTCTCCCTCCCTCCCAACCTCCCTATCCCACCCCTCTAGGTGGTCACAAACCACCTAGCTGATCTCCCTGTGCTCTGCGGCTGCTTCCCACTAGCTATCTATTTTATGTTTGGTAGTGTATATATGTCCATTCCACTCTCTCACTTTGTCACAGCTTACCCTTCCCCCTCCCCATATCCTCAAGTCCATGCTCTAGTAGGTCTGTGTCTTTATTCCTGTCTTACCCCTAGGTACTTCATGACCTTTTTTTTTTTCTCCTTAGATTCCATATATATATATGTTAGCATATGGTATTTGTTTTTCTCTTTCTGACTTACTTCACTCTGTATGACAGACTCTAGGTCCATCCACCTCACAACAAATAACTCAATTTGGTTTCTTTTTATGGCTGAGTAATATTCCATTATATTTATGTACCACATCTTCTTTATCCATTCATCTGTTGATGGACACTTAGGTTGCTTCCATGTCCTGGCTATTGTAAATAGAGCTGCAATGAACATTGTGGTACATGAATCTTTTTGAATAATGGTTTTCTCAGGGTATGCGCCCAGTAGTGGGATTGATGGGTCATATGGTAGTTCTATTTGTAGTTTTTTAAGGACCCTCTATACTGTATCAATTTACATTCCCACCAACAGTGCAAGAGTGTTCCCTTTTCTCCACACCCTTGCCAGCATTTATTGTTTCTAGATTTTTTGATGATGGCCATTCTGACTGGTGTGAGATGATATCTCATTGTAGTTTTGATTTGTATTTCTCTAATGATTAATGATGTTGAGCATTCTTTCATGTGTTTGTTGGCCATCTGTATATCTTCTTTGGAGAAATGTCTATGTAGGTCTTCTGCCCATTTTTGGATTGGGTTATTTGGTTTTTTGTTATTGAGCTGCATGAGCTGCTTGTAAATTTTGGAGACTAATCCTTTGTCAGTTGCTTCATTTGCAAATATATTCTCCCATTCTGAGGGTTGTCTTTTGGTCTTATTTATGGTTTCCTTTGCTGTGCAAAAGATTTTAAGTTTCATTAGGTCACATCTGTTTATTTTTGTTTTTATTTCCATTTCTCTAGGAGGTGGGTCAAAAAGGATACTGCTGTGATTTATGTCATAGAGTGTTCTGCCTATGTTTTTCTCTCAGAGTTTGATAGTGTCTGGCCTTACATTTAGGTCTTTAATCCATGTTGAGTTTATTTTTGTGTATGGTGTTAGGGAGTATTCTAATTTCATACTTTTACATGTACCTGTCCAGTTTTCCCAGCACTACTTACTGAAGAGGCTGTCTTTTCTCCACTGCATATTCTTGCCTCCTTTATCAAAGATAAGGTGACCATATGTGTGTGGGTTTATCTCTGGGCTTTCTATCCTTTTCCATTGATCTATATTTCTGTTTTTGTGCCAGTACCATACAAAACAATAAGCTGTACCTCTCTCTCCTAATTAAAAATAATCTTAAGTGTAAAACATTTTCTTTAATTAAAAATTATTTTGAGGTCTGTCTGTTAAAATATTTAAATTTATTCTTCTGTTTACATAGCTTTATTATTTTCATTGTTAAATGTTAGACTGAGCAAGTATTAAATGACAAAATCAACTTCACCTTAAAATTTCTAACAGTGTCTTGAGAATTATAGGTTTCCATATTTTCTCCTATACTTGATTATGTTATCAACTTTGGAGAGCTTTTTTCTTAAGTTTGATATTCACAGCAATATATTTGTGAATTTTAATAAGATTTTCAGGATATATAATTTATGAGATAGTTGCTTATCTTCCACTAACAAAATGTTCTTAGAGAAATACACAGTAAACAGTTAAAATTGAGAAAGTTAAGTGCTACTGTTTGCCCTGTGGGTGAATTTAGCAGTAAGTTAAATCCTCAGACAACTAGAAAAAGAAGTAATGTAGCTAGTCACTTGTTTGTCTGCAGGAGAGTGTAGGCTATCATTATTATCTCATGTTAAAGGAATGATAAACAAAAGGGCTGGAAGAAACCAATATTTTTGAGAGATTTTGACAGACAACCCATGGAGGAGCACATGTACATTACTTATTATCTGTCAGATGTCAGGCAGGTCAGCTTCTTTATCATAAAAAAATGTATGTTGATAAACTGAGAATAGTTTTCTGAAACATGATGATAGACACTCTTTTTGTGGATGGGTTCTCAGTAGTGAACACACTGCTGTAGATTCTTTACTGGCAGTATAATAACAGATTAGAATAAAGGCTTCAATCAGAAGAAATTCTTGTGCATTCTCTGGAATATAATTTCATTGTTTTAGTTTGTCTACAGTAGAGGGAGGCTCTAGAACATGTAAAGTGATAAAACACATATATAAGTGGTTTACTTAGACATAATATTGCTTAAAAAGGAGACTGGTAAGTGATGTTATAGATTATTTATATATAAAGTCTCCATGGAGCAAACTATATATTCTACAAATGTAAAGAAATCTAAACATATGAAAAGTGTTCTCTCTCCTGTTAGTACTTTTAAGGAAAAAACACACCTGCTATTATCTAGGGTTCCTTTGCATCTCATAACAAGCACTTATCTCATTCATTGTAAAATAAAATTAAACAGTTGATATAGGCATTCAAAAACCTTGTGATTTATAGTGATAAGGCATAAGAAAACAAGTGATTTATAGTCAATCTATGAGACTAAAATGCTGATCATGTAAATTTTTTTTTTTTGAGGTACACGGGCCTCTCACTGTTGTGGCCTCTCCCGTTGCAGAGCACAGGCTCTGGAACACAGGCTCAGTGGCCATGGCTCACGGGCTCAGCCACTCCATGGCATATGGGGTTTTCCCAGACCGGGGCATGAACCCATGTCCCCTGCATCGGCAGGCGGACTCTCAACCACTGCGCCACCAGGGAAACTCTGATCATGTAAATTTTACTTATGGCTTCATAAAAGTTAAATAATGGAGCAAGAGGGATGATTGGATAAATTATTTTTAAGTAGCCAGCAAATGGTACCCTGAGTATACTACTGTAATGGAAGTGAGACAGACACTGAAAAACGAGATTTTGGAATTATTCTTACCTTTGGTGCGTTTTTAAAAGTCTCATTTTATCATTTTTGAGGGGGGAAATGGAAGATTGAAACTCATTTGACAGCTTACTCTTCATCCTCACAGGAGAGCTGTTTGATGTCAAGTGTGCAATTGAAGAAAGATATTGGATTATTTTATAGCTTGCTTCATAGACTAAATCCCAGCAGCTGTAGTTCACAATTACAATTAAATTTTCTTAATCTCTGTCAATGACAAAGCAAATCTATTTTTATGTCCTGCCTTAAGGATAGATTTTGTAAGGTGCAGTAGCAAGTATACAACATGAAATGGCAGTATATATATTTAATTAAATATTCATAACCTCTAATCACTCCATTTCACATTATGCTTGGAGATTTTCTCTGATAAGTTTTGGTTAAGAAAATTGTGCCATGGACATTGGTGTTTCTGATGCTATAGCCTAAGTGATTTGCCTCATTCTCAGAGTTTCAAAAATATTTAGCCAAGACTTGCATTGTGATGTAGAAAAAGCAGCAGCTTAACTAAAATGAAATTATTTGTCACTTAAACATCATCCAAAGAATATTTGTTTGAAGCTTTGTATGTCAGAAATTAAAATGGACACTCATATATTGATCAAACCATTGGCTCATTATGCTTTCACTACCAATGTGATTTTTTTGGTAGATTTTAGAGCAATACATATTATTACTTCTCAGTACTTGGGAACTCAGTAGAACCGCTTTATGTATGAATGAACTAAGCAAATGTTATTCATTATGTGAATACTGGGTAGATCATCTTGTCTTCATAATATGCTTTGGGAATGGTTGTGTAATAAACAAAAAAAATGTCATTTAAAAAATTGTTTTAAAAGGGAACCCTCTTGAACTGTTGGTGGGAATGTAAATTGATACCACCACTATGGAGAACAGTATGGAGGTTCCTTAAAAAACTAAAAATAGAACTACTGTATGACCCAGCAATCCCTCTACTGAGCATATACCCTGAGAAAACTGTAATTCCAAAAGAGTGGTGTACCACAATGTTCATTGCAGCTCTATTTACAATAGCCAGGACATAGAAGCAACCTAAGTGTCCATTGACAGATGAATGGATAAAGAAGATGTGGCACATATATACAATGGAATATTACTCAGCCATAAAAAGAAACGAAATTGAGTTAATTGTAGTGAGGTGGGTGGACCTAGGGTCTGTCATACAGAGTGAAGTAACTCAGAAAAAGAAAAACAAATAGCGTATGCTAACATATATATGGAACATAAAAAAAAATGGTTCTGAAGAACCTAGGGGCAGGACAGGAATAAAGGTGCAGACGTAGGGGATGGACTTGAGGACATGGGGAGGAGGAAGGGTAAGCTGGGACGAAGTGAGGGAGTGGCATGGACATATATACACTACCAAATATAAAATAGATAGCTAGTGGGAAGCAGCCATATAACATAGGGAGATCAGCTCAGTGCTTTGTGACCACCTAGAGGTGTGGTATAGGAAGGGTGGGAGGGAGATGCAAGAGGAAGGAGATATGGTGATATATGTATACATATAGCTGATTCACTTTGTTATAAAGCAGAAACTAACACACCATTGCAAAGCAATTATACTCCATAAAGATGTTAAAAATTAATACTTTAAGAATCATTACTACAAATGCATTTTTGTGTGATAAAAATGTAACTTTTTGAGTAAAGAATTAGCAGGATATTTCCCTAAAAGGAAATGAGTTTTCCTGCTTATTTGTGTCCTTGTTTCTGGCTGATTACAAGAAATTGGAAAAAGAGAATAACCAGAAAATGTAGACATGCTTGTGGGAAAGATAGTAAAGTATAAGTTCAAGAAAAGTTGGTATTGGTGAGCTCATTGAAACCTGGAATTGGCCTGAGGACAACCAGATAATTGAGGGTAGACAGACAAAACTAAATATAGAGAATAAGAGAAATGCTTTAAAGAAAATCTGGCTTATTTTATAATTTTGCATTACTATAGAAAAGTAGTTCAGTAGCTCAAAGATAATTAGCAATTGAAACATAAATATTCTGTATTTACAAACTTTCATTTTCAGAAATCATCAAATAAAATGCAAAATAAGTCTATTTTATGGTATGATTTTTTACCCTTGAAATTGGCAATTATTAAAAAGTATAATATGGGCTTCCCTGGTGGTGCAGTTGTTGAGAGTCTGCCTGCCGATGCAGGGGACACGGGTTTGTGCCCTGGTCCGGGAAGATCCCACATGCCGCGGAGTGGCTGGGCCCGTGAGCCATGGCCGCCGAGCCTGCGCATTCGGAGCCTGTGCTCTGCAACGGGAGAGGCCACAGCAGTGAGAGTCCCATGTACCACACAAAAAAAAACAACAAAAAAACACAAAAAACCCAAACAAAAATGTATAACAACCATGTGAAGGATGCCTGGGAAAATTGGTCACTAGGACTTTGCTGATAAGGAAAAATTAAGTACGTATACAACCTGACATCATGTACACAGTTAATAAAGTGATTAAAATCCCACACTTTAGAAATAGGTGGTTTTGGTTCAAAAAAAAATCCAACCCTGTCACATACCTGTTGTATGATCTTGGACAAATTATTGAATTTCTGTTTTCCTTAGCTTCCCGCCCATACAAGTAATGGAAATAGTATTAATACTGCACTAAATGGACATTGTGAAGTTAAACATGTTAGTTTGAATAAAATCCTTAGAACAATACCTGTCCCATATTATATACTCAATAAATGTGATATAATATTGATACTTTTTACAATGTCTATATCCATCAATTTCATTCTGTGGACCTGTTTTTCTAAGAAAATTATCAGAGATACTTACAGAAGTATACAAAGGCATCAGTTTTGATAGTATTTATAGAATCTAAACTGAAACAGCAGAAACATTCAGCAATAGGTAATTGGCTAAGCAGATGTGTCTATGGAGGCATTAAGGATTCTTCATAGATCAATTTTTAAAATGCCACAATACTGCATTTAAAAAAGACAAAGAATATGTGCAAAAAATATTTTTGTTTAATATAATTATATATCATATCACAACAAATATGTAAAGAATGCATCAAAATGTGAATCATGGTTACCTTTGGTTGGTAGACTATTGATGAGTTTTCACTATATGCATGTCTATATGTGGTAGCACTCTTCTATGTTTCTATTAGTTATAGGTTGAATCATGTCCCCCAACATTTATACATTGAAGTCCTAACCCCCAGTACCTCAGAATGTGACCTTATTTGGATATAGGGTCATTGCAGATCTAATTAGTTAAGAAAAGTTTACACTGTAGTAGTCGGGCCCCTAATCCAATATGACTGGTTTCCTTATAAAAAGGGAAAGCAGAGATCAGGGTGCCATGGACCACCAAAGATTGCCAGCAATTTAAAAGAAGTTTATGAAGGAGACATGGAACAGATTCTTCCTTACAGCCCTTAGAAGGAGCCAACTACACCAAGACCTTATCACAGACTAGTCTCCAGAACTATGAGATAATATCTGTTGTTTAAGTCATCACATAAGTGGGACTTTTTTACCTTGACTGTAGGAAACTATCAAACTATGTTTTGAAACTTACTGTATTAGTTATGCTCCTTTGTAATAGAAAATAAAACATACCTGCTATATTTATGAATATTGGCAATCATAACAGAAAATATTCAACACTCCAAAAAAGTCTGTCTTTCCTTTGGTTGTATTGACCCTGAAGCTGAAAATGATATTCACTCTATAAGAGCATTAAGAGAATGTCTTGTTCCAATCATCATTATATGGCCTCATTATCATCTTGGGTTGAAAAGTAGTTTATTTTCTTAGGGTAGTTCAGAAATGATACAATCTGTGTTCTGTAATTTTCCCAAGTAAATTCTAATTCCATTTATAAATTCTTAAAATATTTTTAAAGACAAAACTGTGACTTACAATAATATATAATGACTTACTGTCAAAGAGCTTATTCACCTCATTAATTAATGAAGTGACAAGTGAGATATTACAACTGGCTCAAAGAAGAATCCAAAGAACCACATATATAGACAAAAAGTAGTCTGAAATAAATTTACAAATAGAAAAATTCCGTTAAAATTGCATTCTACTAAACACAGTTTATTTCTATTTGAATTGTTTGTGTTATTTTCAATTTTAGAGAACTTATAGAGTAGTAAATGAACTCAGAAAATGAAAGGCATAGATAACGTTGCCATAGATAATAACTACTTTTCCATTAGTTTTCAGTAATCCTTTTGGTCCAATTCAAACTCTTTTACAACTTTTCCCTATAATATTCTACTTTGTTGGCTAATTCTATTTCCATGAACCATGCGTAACTATTGAGCACTTGATAATGTGTACAGTATTACTGAAATAAAAGATTATTTTTAAGCAATATAAATTTAAATTTAAAAAATAATTATTATAAAATAATTATATCCGTTAAATGCATTTTTATTGTTTTGATAGGAATATACTTGACTTTAACCATTGCAGTGTGTAATACGTTATTGTTTATTTTATTATGCATGTCAAACACATGCATTATTTTTACTATGGTATTAAACACAAATACATCGCTGATCTAGTTGCTGTCAAAAAATTGATTAATATAGAATAAATTTTCTACATATTAATGTAAGATTTTAATTCATGTATTAGACAATTATATGTAGGCTGCATGACTTACAATGATACCTATATAAATAATAACTTTAAATAAATAAAATATTTTTTACTTTATTTATAGTATATATTGGTTTCATATTGCTACTGCTACAAATTATCACAAACTTTGTGGCTTAGAACAACACAAATATCTTATCACTCTGGAGGCCAGAAGTCCAAAATGGTTCTCACTAGCTACAGTCAAGGCTGTGCTACATTCCTTTTAGAGTCTCTAGGGGCCAATTAATTTTCTTATTAATTTCAGCTTTTAGAGGGTAAAAACATTCCTTGGCTAATGGTTCTATTTCTCCATTGTCAAAGCCACCAACAGCAGGTTTAGTCCATCTCCTGCTACTATTTCTCTTGTTCTCTCTATTCTGCCTCCCTCTGCCATTTGTATGGAAATCTGTGATTACTTTTGTCCTACCCAGATAATACAGAATAATCTTCCCACCTCAAGCTTGATTCTATGTGCAACTTTAATTCTCTATTATCATGTGTGCAAGCAAAGTTTAACTCATCTTGGGTTGTGCAAACCCTGCACATTAGCAAGAAAATCCCATTTTCAGGACCTCCCCTTGGCCAGCTCCTGGGAACTGATCTCTGATTCGAAGGAGGATTCAACCTGGTATGAATGTGTTGGTGTGCCTAAGACCTTGGATCACACATACCAGTTTGGTTAGTTTGTGCTGCCAGTGTGGTCTATGGTGACCAGCTGATTTTAATCTGGGCATCTGGAGTCTGAGTTGATGGAGCCATTCATGCCAGTACTACCTGCCTATGTGAGTGACTCCCAAATAAAAACTTTGGAAACTAAGATTCAGTTGAACTTTTCTTATGGGTAACACTTAAAATATGTTTCACTCAGCATTGCTGAGACAATAAAATGTGTCTTGTGTAACTCCCCTGTGAGAAGACAACTGAAGTGTTGTGCTTTCTTTCTCCTGACTTTTGTTCCATGTACCTTTCCCTTTGCTTATTTTAATCTATATCCTTTCAATGTAATAAACTGTGACCAGGAGTATAACAGTATCTGAGTCCTGTGAATTCTACAAGCAAATCACTGAGACTAAGGTTGGTCTTTTGGACCTCAAGTACAGCATGTAACCTTATGTTATCACAGGTTCTGGAGGTTAGGACACAGGCATATTTAGAGTAATGTTTTTCTGCCTACAACATAATAGAGCTGATTTTTTTTAGTTTATGAATTAAATATGAACTTTTTTACATTAAAACAAAGACACAATTCTGATGTAGAACAAAATGAAGATGAGGACTCTATTATTAAAGCCATTACAATAAAAATGAAGGGAACGATTGGAAGGGATGGTGGGTGGAAGAGGGAGAGAAGGGAATGTGCAATTTACTCCTTCAAATCATAATGTAAAATCTGTATTTTTGTATAAAAATTTTAAGGTAATTAAGCAGACAATATTAAACGTCATTACTAACAGACATAATACATTTGATAAGGAGTGAAAAAAGACAATGACTCACAAAGGCAAACAGTAGCTTTCATGGCCCTTTAATATCCCTTACAAGCAGAATGTGAGACTAGAAATATCGATCATTTGGAGTTTGTTCTAAATGTTTTGGCACCTACTATGGGAAATAGGAAATTTAGTATGAATGCCTAGCCATGAGAAGAGATATTTGTGTCTCCTTTTTAATGTAATATTTCCTTTTATCATCTCAAAAAGAATAGTTCTCTTTTGAAATTGAAGATGATTCAAAGAAATAGAAAGATACACCATGCTCTTGGATTGGAATAATTAATATTGTTAAAACAGCTAAAAGCAATCTAAACATTTAATGCAATCCCTATCAAATTACTCATGACATTTTTCACAGAATTAGAACAAATAATCCTAAAATTTATATGGAAACATACAAGGCCCAGAATTTCCAAAGTGATCCTGAGGAAAAAGAACAAAACAGGAGAGATAACCCTCCCAGACATCAGACAATACTACAAACTAGTGTAATCAAGACATCAAGGTATTGGCACCAAAAAAAAGACATATAGATCAGTGCAACAGAATAGGGAGCCCAGAAATAAACCCACACACCTATGGACAATTAATCTGAGACATAGGAGGTGAGAATACACAATGGAGACAAGAAAGTCTCTTCAGCAAGTGATGTTGGAAAAGTTGGACAGCTGCATGTAAATCAGTGAAGTTAGAACACACGCTCACACCATACACAAGAAGAAAGTCAAAATGGCTTAAAGGTTTAAATATGACATGACACCATAAAACTCCTAGAAGAAAACATAGGCAAAAAACATTCTCTGACATAAATTATACCAACGTTTTCTTAGGGTCAGTCCCCCAAGGCAATAGAAATAAAAGCAAAAATATAAAAATGGGACCTAATTAAACTTAAAAGCTTTTGCACAGCAAAGGAGACCATCAACAAAATGAAAAGACAGCCTACAGACTTGGAGAAAATATTTGCAAATGATGCAACAAACAAGGGCTTAATTTCCAAAATATACAAACAGCTCATACAACTCAATAACAAAAATAATACAACCCAGTCAAAAAGTGGGCAGAAGACCTAAATGACATTTCTCCAAAAACTATATACAGTTGGACAGTAGGCACATGAAAAGTTGCTCGTCATTAATTACTAGAGAAATGCAAATCAAAACTACAATGAGGTATCACCTCACACTGGTCAGAATGGCCATCATTAAAAAGTCTACAAATAATAAATGTTGGAGAGGGTGTGGAGAAAAGAGAACCCTCTTACATTATTGGTGAGAGTGTAAATTGATGCAGCTACTGGGGTTCCTCAAAAAACTAAAAATAGAGTTACCATATGATCCAGCAATCCCACTCTGGGACATATACCCAGACAGAACTAAAATTTGAAGAGATACATGCACTCCTATATTCAAAGCATTCACTATTTACAATAACCAGGACATGGAAGAAACCTAAATATTCATCAGTAGAAGAATGGATAAAGAAGATGTGAGATATATATATATGATATATATGTATCTCCAGTGGAATACTACTCAGCCATAAAAAAGAATGAAATAATGCCATTTGCAGCAACATGGATGGACCTAGAGATTATTATACTAAGTGAAGTAAGTCAGAAAGAGAAAGACAAATACCATTTAATATCACATATATGTGTAATCTAAAATATGACACAAATGATCATGTCTATGAAAGAGAAACATGCTCACAGACATAGAGAACAGAGTTGTGGTTGTCAAGGGGGAGGGTTTTGGGGTGGGAAGGATTGGGATTTTGGAATTAACAGATGGAAACTATTATATATAGAATGGATAAACAACAAGGTCTTACTAAATAGCACAGTATCCTGTGATAAATGATAATGAAAAAGAATATATATATTTATAACTGAATCACCTTGCTGTACTGCAGAAATTAACACAACATTGTAAATCAACTATACATCAATAAATTTTTAAAAAAAGAAACAATAATCTTCTTTTAAACTTTTAAGTAAATACTCCTAATGATTAATCTCCTCCTTCTTTGAGGGACTAAACATTATTTAACTTTTTAAATTTCTTAAGTCAAGTGTTAGGAAAGTAATATGAAAAAAAGATTTTTTTCATGCTCTATAAACATCAACTTGATTCCTTGAATCTATCCTTAAAGAAAAAGTCATTTTGGGGACTTCCTTGGTGGTCCAGTGGTAAAAAAAAAAATCTGCCTTACAATGCAGGAAGCATTGGTTCAATCCCTGGTCAGGCAATTAAGTTCCCACATGCCACGGGGCAACTAGGCCCACACACCACAACTACTGAGCTTGCATGCCTCAACTAGAGAGCCTGTGTGCTGCAAACTACAGAGCCCACATATTCTGG
Organism: Lagenorhynchus albirostris; assembly: GCF_949774975.1. Lineage (NCBI taxonomy): Eukaryota > Metazoa > Chordata > Mammalia > Artiodactyla > Delphinidae > Lagenorhynchus > Lagenorhynchus albirostris. Next base: position 40,903,815 of record NC_083112.1, on the reverse strand, counting down.
AACCCACGTGCCACAACTACTGAGCCCACACACCCTGGAGATTGTGCACCACAACTAGAGAAGAGAAAACCTGCATGCCACAACTAGAGAGAAGCCCACTCACCACAACAAAAGATCCCGCATACCTCAGTGAAGATCGTGTGTGCCACAACTAAGACCCAATGCAGCCAAAAATAAATTTTAAAAAAATAATAATAAATAAATCTTTTTTTTTTTTTTTTGCGGTATGCGGGCATCTCACTGTTGTGGCCTCTCCTGTTGTGGAGTACAGGCTCCGGATGCACAGGCTCAGTGGCCATGGCTCACGGGCCCAGCCGCTCCATGGCATGTGGGATCTTCCCGGACCGGGGCACAAACCTGTGTCCCCTGCATCGGCAGGTGGACTCTCAACCACTGCACCACCAGGGAAGCCCCCATAAATAAATATTTTTTAAAAAAAGAAAAAGTCATTTTTTTCTACTAAGAATTTTTGTTTGCAGTAAATTTTAAAAATATTAATTAGTAAGGAGAGATATGAACAATCTGTACTCAGTCAAATCTAATTCTGAGCAAGAGATGGGATTACCAAGTAGCATCTTAGGCACAAAACATGTTAATGTGAACTATCAAAGTTCTGCAGAGGATCTCCTTAATAGTCCTAATATATATGTTTTCCTTTCCATTTCTTTGCCTCTGTCTTATTTTATTTTCTACCTATTTTTGTTTGTTGGTTTCCTAATAGATTTTAGGTTTTAGTCTGTCCATTTTTTATACCCACTCACACTGGTCTTCCTCCAATCACACATGCATTTCTGCAGATGGGTTCATCTGGCATTCCTGCATATAACACTTTAATGATTCCCTTTAACTTTCACAGTGAAGTCTGCATATGGTACAGGTGATATAATTTAGATGCCACTCATCATCAGTTTCTCAGTGTCTTCACACATTTTATTTCCTCTTGGATGGTCATTACTCCTCTGCTTCTTCATCTAGCCATCCAATTTTTCTAAGTGATTTTCAAAACTAAACTTAAACATCATTTCTTTCAGAAGGTTTTCTTATAAATCACATAACTTGTATTCTCTCAGTGCTTTACCATTCCAAATTATCATGTGATTCTTAATATAGTATTAGCCAATCTTTCACACTACTAAGTAAGTCTTTCAGGGCATGTTATGTCTTGTCAGAATTTCTTGTTCCTAGAGATTGTTTTAGTGTCTGACAAATATTAGCTGTTTAATATATATTTGATAAATGCTTAATAAATGCCAATGAAGTGCTAGAAAGCAAATGTTCAGGTTGAAAATGGAGTTATCAACTTACATTAACTCCCTAGCCTATTTCCCCCTCTATGGTTCACTGGTATTTTGTGCATACCCCCAATGTCTCTAGCATTATTTCTCAGTTGTATAGTTTACCTACTTTAATTAATTTCAACAGTGCTTATTACTTTAAAAAGTAGCTATTATTTCAAAAAGGAATTACTTTTAAAATATGTAATTTTATTTATTATTATTTTTAATGGAAATATAGTTGATTTACAATATTATATTATTTTCAGGTGCACAAAATAATGATTTAATATTTTTATAGATTACACTCCATTAAAAATTATCATATTGTCCATATTTTCTGTGCTGCACAAAACATCCCTGTAGCTTATTTATTTGGTACATCTTAATCCCGTAGCCCTATATTGACCATCCCTCTTCCCACTGGTAACCACTAGTTCATTCTCTATATCTGTGAGTCTGTTTCTGTTCTGTTATATTCAATTGTTTGTTTTATTTTTCATATTCCAAATATAAGTGATAATATAAAGTATTGGTCTTTTTCTGTCTGACTTATTTCACTGAACATAATATCCTCCAGGTTATTCATATTTTTGCAAATGACACAATTTCATTCTTTTCATGGCTGAGTAATATTCCATTGCTTATATATCACATCTTCTTTTTTATATATATAAATTTATTTATTTATTTATTTATTTATTTATAGCTGTGTTCGGTTTTCGTTTCTGTGTGAGGGCTTTCTCTAATTGCGGCGAGCAGGGGCCACTCTTCATTGCGGTGCATGGGTCTCTCACTATTGCATCCTCTCTTGTTGCAGAGCACAGGCTCCAGATGTGCAGGCTCAGAAGTTGTGGTTCACAGACCCAGTTGCTCCGCGGCATGTGGGATCTTCCCAGACCAGGGCTGGACCCGTGTCCCCTGTATTGGCAGGCTGATACTCAACCACTGGGTCACCAGTGAAGCCCCTATAGCATCTTCTTTATCCATTCATCCATCAATGGATACTAAGGTTGCTTCCACATCTTGACTATTGCAATAATGTTGTTGTGAAAATTGAGGTGCAGGTATCATTTTGAATTAGTGTCTTCATTTTCTTCAGATATATACCCAGGAGTGGAATTGATGGATCATTTAATAGGTATATTTTTAGTTTTCTTGAGGAAACTCCATACTATTTTCTGTAGTGGCAGCACCGATTTACATTCCCACCAACAGTGTACTAAGGTTTCCCTTTCTCCACATTCTTGCCAACATTTTTTATTTGTAGACTTTTTTATAATAGCCATTCTGACTGGTGTGAGGTGATATCTCATTGTGGTTTTGATTTGTGTTTCATTGATGATTAAGGATGATGAGCATTTTTTCATGTGCCTGTAGGCCATCTATGTATCCTCTATGGAAAAATGTCTATTCAGGTCTTCTGTCTATTTTTTAATTGGGTTGTTTGGATTTTTGTGGGTTTTATTGGATATTGTGTTGTATGAGCTGTTTAACACTTTATCAATCATATCATTTGCAAATATTTTCTCCCAATTGTAGGTTGTCTTTTTATTTTCTGAATGATAAACTTGCTGAGTAGAGTATCCTAAGTTGTAGGTTTTTCCCTTTCAGTACTTTAAATATATAATGCCTCTCTCTCTGGCTTGAAAATATCTGCAGAAAAATCAGCTGGTAGCCTATGAGGTTTCCTTTATATATGACTTTTTGTTTCTATCTTACTGCCTTTAGAATTCTCTTCATCTTTAATACTTGCCATTTTAATTATAATATGTCTTGGAGTCTCTTTGGTAATCATCTTGTGTTGGACTCTGATTACTGTACCTAGATATGTTTCCTTTTTCAGGTTTGGAAAGAGAGCCACCACAGGCTCTAAATTTAAAGAATCACATTTCTCTGAACATGGATATATCCATGTTCTCTATAGTTAGACTCCAAACATGTTAAGATTCCAACATAATGTAAATTAATTTATATGTATTTGGAGTCTCACTTGTCTTAATGAATTTGCTGTTTCCATTTGACCTGAATACTGAATCAGAGTGGGGAAAACTTTCTTCAGGTTTCCCCATATCCACATTCAAGGAGGTCTTGGCAGAGGCCATGGAAGAGAACCTTGGACAAAGGCATTATATAAAGAGAAAGATAAAGGCACCGAGGAGAAGAAGGCAGGTATGTGTAAGAGCAGGATAAGCTAGAGGAGCCTTCATCCTTCACTGCAACTCCCTTTAAAGAGGGAAATGCATTTTACCCAGTGTAATCTGATGAGAGCCAGAGGCTCTACACCCACCTGTGTTCGTATGGTAAGTGAGAACCCCAGAAATATGAATCTAGGAGTTTATGTAGAAGAGGGGAGTTGTCTTGAAGGAGGAAGAGAAACAATTTTTCGATACTGTAAATAAATTTTCCTCCAGAAGAAAGAGGAAAGGATTCTGGATTATTATTATTTGGAATGTAAACAATTATTTACAAGGCGGGGGAAGATAAGACAAGGATTTTTTAATTTAAAATGAGATTTATCCCTTTTGGAGTATAAACACAGAGGAAAAAACTCTAAATCCCTCAGGAAGATTCTTGGCTATTCAGCAGACTTTTCCATCAATTCAGGACCCTCTGCTGACCTTAAGCATCAAAAGGGGATAAGAGAAGGTTTATATCTTTTAAATCAGAGGCAAATGGTTTGTCATTAAGGAAACAGTTGGCTGCAAGTCTAACACCCATGGCATATGAGAAGCAAATGTTTCTGGTAGAAATAAAAGCAAACATTCTCCCTCTCATAACACATCAATTTCTATAGCTCTGGAGACCAGACTTTGAAAGAACACTGAGAAATCTCAGGTAAATTTGTCTTCTCACAGTGATAACTGAATTCAATAGAAAGTTTTATGAATGGTAAAAAAATAAAAAAAATACCAGTTACTCTAAAAGAAAGTATACTTAGGGTAAAGGTCTTGCAATGCCCTTCAATTAGAATAAGGGACATCAGTCTAGTTTGCTTAGTTCTTGTGTAAACCATGACCACAGGAAGTAAGAGAAACTGGTTTTGTTTTGTTTTGGAAGTTGAGAACTAAACTGTTGCCTGCCATATCAGTACACAAAGAATATTGCATCACATTATAGCCACCACAACGATGAGCCCTGAGGGAACTCAGGATGCAGACTAACAGGCTGCCCACTGCCAAGCCCATCTAGCAGTCAGCAGCTGCAGCCACCCCCCAAGCGTGCACCATGAGGAAACTCAGGATGAGAAAAAACAGGATACTGGCCCCAGATAGCTGAGGTGCATATCAAAGAAATAATTTCATTGAGCCCAGATTCTTGCATCTCCCCATACATAGGAAAGTGCTAAATTCCTTAACGTGAGATATCTGGTTTTCTTTTATTAACAGTAATTCTTTGATATTTTGACTACCTGGTCTTTTGTTGCAAAAACTTCTATATAATCCTGGCTTACCCCCTTGCCTCTTTGGAACAGTCTCTCAGAGGTATTTGAAATTCTGTCTTCCAGGCTTGAAGTCCTAACTAAGAATGTCCACTGAATAAAATATAACTATCAACTTTTAGGTTGTGCATTATTTTCAGTCAACAAAGTGAATATTAAAAGGTACAGTTTTTCTTTGAAAAAATTTTTTTACTATATTACTTTGGATTAGTTACAAAGAATTAGAAATAAACGGACATTTTGATATATTTTCTTTTAGTGTAACTATACTAACATATGAACACATATTTTAAGAAGAATGTTAAGTATCAAAATTCATGTAGATAAAATATGAACTTACAAAAGTTAAAAAAACTCAAGTGTGCTTCTCTAACCCATAAACAGTTATGCTGCTTAACTCTACACCAATAGCCAGGGCCAGAAAATTTTTGTGAAAAATAATTTTTTGAAAATATATAATTCTGTGTCTTATGATCACAAGGGCATGTATTGTTATTGTGAGCCTGTCACATATTAAATGAGGATATAGCTGCCAGAAATTAATTAGCCAAATAGAATTCTCCACCTATTTCAGTAACTTTCCATGGAAAGTGTGTATTCAATTTTATGCCGAAAATCATCTCTTTTATAGTAATTAGCTAGTATTCTTTTTTAGAATCCTAAATCTGATAATGAATATGTTAAGCCAGTTAAAAAATGTAATTGATATTGTTTAGGTAAAAATATCATTATGAGGGCTTCCCTGGTGGTGCAGTAGTTGAGAGTCTGCCTGATGATGCAGGGGACGTGGGTCCGTGCCCCGGTCCAGGAGGACCCCGCATGTCACGGAGCGGCTGGGCCCATGGGCGTGGCCACTGGGCCTGCACGTCCAGAGCCTGTGCTCCGCAACGGGAGAGGCCAAAACTGTGAGAGGCCCGCGTAACGCAAAAAAAAAAAAAAAAAAAAAAAAAAAATCATTATGAGAGTATAATTTTAAGGTAATAAAAATTGATTATTTTTGTCTTCTAAGTATCTTCCATTTGAAGGTTAATATGGAATTAAAACATTTTATTTCTTCTCTCTTCCTAAATGTCACTAATAATCTACTTGCAGTGTTTGTTTAAAAACGCATAAAATTTCTATAATCCTAAATTACTATGTCTTTCTTGCTATCTATCATAATCATTAGTCTAAATAGCTGACTATCTTGACATATTCTTATATACATTTTCGTTATTCTAAATTTGTGGACAATAAACTACATATATGTTATTTAATATAACTATTCACTTAAAAATGGGCCTACCCCAAAATGAATATAACCAATTAAAAAAAAAATACCAGACTCACAAAATCTACAAAAAATAAATGCTTGAGTGGCTGTGGAGAAAAGGGAACCCTCCTACACTGTTGGTGGGAATGAACGTTGGTACAGCCACTATGGAGAACAGTATGGAGGTTCCTTATAAAACTAAAAATAGAGCTACCAAATAATCTGGCAATCTCATTCCTGAGCATATGTCTAGAGAAAAAAATGGTTTGAAAGGATACATGCACCTCAATGTTCATTGCAGCACTGTTTACAATAGCCAAGACATGGAAGCCACCTAAATGTCCATCAACAGATGAATGGATAAAGAAGATGTGGTACATATATACAATGGGATATTACTCAGCCATTAAAAATAATGAAATAATGCCATTTGCAGCAAGATGGATGGACCTAGAGGTTATCATACTAAGTGACGTAAGTCAGAGAAAGACAAATATCATATACCATTGCTTATATGCAGAATCTAAAATGAAATGATACAAATGAACTTATTTACAAAATAGAAACAGACTCACAGACTTAGAGAAGGAATTAATGGATATTGGAGGGAAGGGCTCGGGGAGGGATAGATTGGGAGTTTGGGATTGACATGTACACACAGCTATATTTAAAATAAATAACCAAGAAGGACCTACTGTATAGCACAGGGAACAGCTGAATATTCTGTAATAACCTAAATGGGAAAATAATTTGAAAAAAATAGATACATGTATATGTATAACTAAATCACTTTGCTATACACCTGAAACCAGCACAACATCGTTAATCAACTATGCTCCAATAAAAAACAAAAATTGAAAAAAAAATACCAGATTTGATTGTTCTAGTACTTGCTTGGTCACATCAACTTCATCTGTTTTGTTAGTTCTTTCATTATTCTTTTATAAAAGTTTTATATAATGGAATTGGGCACAAGTCTAACTCTATCATTATTGTTTGCATATGGCAACCTAGATGACAATTGTATGATTTTTATTAGTTTAGTTTTTAAAAGTAGAAAATAAAAATACCAATAGTACTACTAATAATAAAACTAAAAATACAACTTCAAGTGAATATAGACACAGAACTTAAGTCTTTCACAAAAATTAACTCAAAATGTGTCATAGATCTAAATGTGAATATAAAACAATGAAAATCTTAGATGATAACGTAGGATTAAAAGCTAGAAGATATATGATAGAATCGTGATTTGGTGATCACTTTTTAGATCAAATAGCAAAGGCTCAAATCATGAAAGCAAAACAAAGCATAAATTAAGCTTCATTAATATTAAAAACTTCTGCTATAAAAATGATAATATAAGAATGCTGCTTAAAGGAGCTCCAGAGATGGGCGCGAGCTGCGGCTAATAGCGTGGACCCCAGAGACAGGCTTGAGACGCTAAGGCTGTGACTGCTGCCACCAAGAAGCCTGTGTGCGAGCACAAGACACTATCCACACCTCCCTTCCGGGGAGCCTGTGCAGCCCGCCACTGCCAGGGTCCCGGGATCCAGGGACAACTTCCCCAGGAGAAAGCACGGCACACCTCAGGCTGGTGCAATGTCACGCTGGCGTCTGCCACCACAGGCTCGCCCCACACCATGCCCCTCCCTCTCCCTGGCCCGAGTGAGCAAGAGCCCCCAAAACAGTGGCTACTTTAACCCCGTCCTGTCTAAGCGAAGAACAGATGCCCTCCGGTGACCTACACACAGAGGCAGGGCCAAATCCAAAGCTGAACCCCGGGAACTGTGCAAAAAAAGAAGAGAGGGAAATCTCTCCCAGCACCCTCAGGAGCAGTGGATTAAATCTTCACAATCAACCTGATGTACCCTGCATCTGTGGAATACCTGAATAGACAATGAATCATCCCAAATTGAGGAGGTGGACATTGAGAGCAAGATTTATTATTTTTTCCCCTTTTCCTCTTTTTGTGAGTGTGTATGAGTATGCGTCTGTGTGACATTTTGTCTGTATAGCTTTGCTTTCACCATTTGTGCTAGGGTTCTATCAGCCTGTTTTTTTTTTTATTATTACTTAAAAAATATTTTCTTAATAATTATTTTTTATTTTAATAACTATTTTATTTTATCTTATTTTATTTTATTTTATCCTCTTTCTTTCTTTCTTTCTACTTTTTCTCCCTTTTATTCTGAGCCGTGTGGATAAAAGACTCTTGGTGCTGCAGCCAGGAGTCAGTGCTGTGCCTCTGAGGTGGGAGAGCCAACTTCAGGACACTGGTCCACAAGCAACCTCCCAGCTCCATGTAATATTAAATGACGAAAATCACCCAGAGAACTCCATCTCAACACCAGCACCCAGCTTCACTCAACGACCAGTAAGCTACAGTGCTGGACACCCTATGCTTAACAACTAGCAAGACAGGAACACAACCCCACCCATTAGCAGAGAGACTGCCTAAAATCATAATAAGACCGCAGACACCCTAAATCACACCACCAGACGTGGACCTGCTCACCAGAAAGAAAAGATCCAGCGTCATCAACCAGAACACAGGCACTAGTCCCCTCCAACAGGAAGCCTACACAACACAATGAACCAACTTTCACCATTAGGGAGAGACACTAAAAATAATGGGAACTACAAAACTGCAGCCTGCAAAAAGGAGACCCCAAACACAGTAAGATAAGCAAAACGAGAAGACAGAAAAACACACAGCAGATGAAGGAGCAAGGTGAAAACCCACCAGACTAACAAATGAAGAGGAAATAGGCAGTCTACCTGAAAAAGAATTCAGAATAATGATAGTAAACATGATCAAAATCTTGGAAATAGAATAGAGAAAATGCAAGAAACATTTAACAAGGACGTAGAACTAAAGATGAAACAAGCAATGATGAACAACACAATAATTGAAATTAAAAATACTCTAGAAGGGATCAATAGCAGTATAACTTAGGCAAAAGAATGGATAATTGACCTGGAAGATAAAATAGTGGAAATAACTATTGCACAGCAGAATAAAGAAAAAAGAATGGGAAGAACTGAAGACAGTCTCAGAGACCTCTGGGACAACATTAAACACACTAACATTCGAATTATAGGGGTTTGAGAAGAAGAAGAGAAAAAGAAAGGGACTGAGAAAATATTTGAAGAGATTATGGTTGAAAACTTCCCTAATATGGGAAAGGAAATAGTTATTCAAGTCCAGGAAACACAGAGAGTCCCATACAGGATAAATCCAAGGAGAAATATGCAAAGACACATATTAATCAAACTGTCAAAAATTAAATATAAAGAAAACATATTAAAAGCAGTGAGGGAAAAACAACAAATAACACACAAGGGAATCCCCTTAAGGTTAACAGCTGATCCTTAAGCAGAAACTCTGCAAGACAGAAGGGACTTGCAGGACACATTTAAAGTGATGAAGGAGAAAAACCTACAACCAAGATTACTCTACCCAGCAAGGATCTGATTCAGATATGATGGAGAAATTAAAACCTTTACAGACAAGCAAAAGCTGAGAGAGTTCAGCACCACCAAACCAGCATTAAAACAAATGCCAAAGGGTCTTCTTTAGATAAGAAACACAAGAGAGGGAAAAGACCTATAATAACAAACCCAAAACAATTAAGAAAATGGGAATAGGAACATACATATCGATAATTACCTTAAATGTAAATGGATTAAATACTCCCACCAAAAGAGACAGACTGGCTGAATGGATACAAAAACAAGACCCATATATATGCTGTCTACAAGAGACCCACTTCAGACCTAGAGACACATACAGAGTGAAAGTGAGGGGATGGAAAATTATATCCCATGCAAATGGAAATTAAAAGAAAGCTGGAGTAGCAATTCTCATATCAGGCAAAATAGACTTTAAAATAAAGGCTATTAGAAAAGGCAAGAAAAAGATATAACAATTGTAAATATTTACACATCCAACATAGGAGCACCTTAATACATAAGGCAAATACTAACATCCATAAAAGGGGAAATCGACAGTAATACATTCATATTTGGGGACTTTAGCACCCCACTTTCACCAATGGACAGATCATCCCAAATGAAAATAAATAAGGAAGCACAAGCTTTAATTGATACATTAAACAAGATTGGCTTAATTCATATTTATAGGACATTCCATCCAAAACCAACAGAATACACATTTTTCTCAAGTGCTCATGGAACATTCTCCAAGAAAGATCATATCTTAGGTGACAAATCAAGCCTTGGTAAATTTAAGAAAACTAAAATTGTATCAAGTATCTTTTCTGACCACAATGCTATGAGACAAGATATTAAATACAAACACATGGGGGCTAAATAATACACTACTTAATAATGAAGTGATCACCGAAGAAATCAAAGAGGAAATCAAAAAATACCTAGAAACAAATAACAATGGAGACATGATGACCCAAAACCTATGGGATGCACCAAAAGCAATTCTAAGAGGGAAGTTTATAGCAAGAAAATCCTACCTTAAGAAACAGGAAACATCTCGAATAAACAACTTAAACTTGCACCTAAAGCAATTAGATAATGAAGAACAAATAATCCCCAAAGTTAGCAAAGGAGTGAAATAATAAAGATCAGATCAGAAATAAATGAAAAAGAAATGAAGGAAACGATAGCAAAAAACAATAAAACTAAAAGCTGGTCCTTTGAGAAGATAAACAAAATTGATAAACCATTAGCCAGAATCATCAAGTAAAAAAGGGAGAAGACAAATCAATAGAATTAGAAATGAAAAAGGAGAAGTAACAACTGACACTGCAGAAATACAAAAGATCATGAGAGATACTACAAGCCACCCTAAGCCTATAAAATGGACAACATAGAAGAAATGGACAAATTCTTAGAAATGCACAACCTGCCAAGACTGAATCAGGAAGAAATAGAAACTATGAACAAACCAATCACAAGCACTGAAGTTGAAATTATGATTAAAAATCTTCCAACAAAAAAAGCGCAGGGCCAGATGGCTTCACAGGCGAATTCTATCAAACATTTAGAGAAGAGCTGACACCTATCCTTCTCAAATTCTTCCAAAATATAGCAGAGGGAAGAACACTCCTAAACTCATTCTATGAGACCACCATCACCCTGACAGCAAAACCAGACAAGGATGTTCCAAAGAAAGAAAACTACAAGCCAATATCACTGATAAACATAGATGCAAAAATCCTCAACAAAATACTAGCAAACAGAATCCAACAGCACATTAAAAGGATCATACACCATGATCAAGTAGGGTTTATTTCAGGAATGCAAGGATTCTTCAATATACGCAAATCAATCAACGTGATACACCATATTATCAAATTGAAGGAGAAAAACCATATGATCATCGCAATAGATGAAGAGATAGCTTTTGACAAAATTCAACACCTATTTATGATAAAAACCCTTCAGAAAGTAGACATAGCGGGAAGTTTTCTCAACATAATAAAGGTCATATATGACAAACTGACAGCCAACATCATCCTCAATGGTGAAAAACTGAAACCATTTCCACTAAGGTCAGGAACAAGACAAGGTTGCCCACTCTCACCAATCTAATTCAACATAGTTTTGGAAGTTTTAGCCACAGCAATCAGAGAAGAAAAGGAAATAAAAGGAATACAAATTGGAAAAGAAGCAAAGCTCTCACTTTTTGCAGATGACATGATACTATATATAGAGAATCCTAAAGATGCTACCAGAAAACTACTAGAGCTAATCAATGAATTTGGTAAAGTAGCAGGACACAAAATTAATGCACAGAAATCTCTGGCATTCCTATATACTAATGATGAAAATTCTGAAAGTGAAATCAAGAAAACACTCCCATTTACCATTGCAACAAAAAGAATAAAATATCTACGGATGAACCTACCTAAGGAGAAAAAAGACCTGTATGCAAAAAATTATAAGACACTGATGAAAGAAATTAAAGATGATACAAATAGTTGGAGAGATATACCATGTTTTTGGATTGCAAGAATCAACAATGTGAAAATGACTCTACTACCCAAAGCAATCTACAATACTACAGGCTACAGTAATCAAGACAGTATAGTACTGGCACAAAAACAGAAATATAGATCAATGGAACAGGATTTAAATCCCAGTGATAAACCCACACACATATGGTCACCTTATCTTTGATAAAGGAGTCAGGAATGTACAGTGGAGAAAGGACAGCCTCTTTAATAAATGGTGCTGGGAAAACTGGACAGGTACATGTAAAAGTATGAGATTAGAACACTCCCTTACACCATACACAAAAATAAGCTGAAAATGGATTAAAGATCTAAAGATAAGGACAAAAACTATCAAACTCTTAGAGGAAAACATAGGCAGGACACTCTGTGACATAAATCACAGTAAGATCCTTTTTGACCCACCTCCTAGAGAAATGGAAATAAAAACAAAAATAAACAAATGTGACCTAATGAAACTTCAAAGCTTTTGCACAGCAAAGAAAACCATAATCAAGACCAAAAGACAACCCTCAGAATGGGAGAAAATATTTGCAAATGAAGCAACTGACAAAAGATTAATCTCCACAATTTACAAGCATCCCATGCAGCTCAATAACAAAAAAACAAAGAACCCAAACCAAAAATGGACAGAAGACCTAAATAGACATTTCTCCAAAGAAGATATACAGACTGCCAACAAACACATGAAAGAATGCTCAACATCATTAATCATTAGAGAAATGCAAATCAAAACTACAATGCGATATCATCTCACACCAGTCAGAATGGCCATCATCAAAAAATCTAGAAGCAATAAATGCTGGAGAGGGTGTGGAGAAAAGGGAACACTCTTGCACTGTTTGTGGAATGTGAATTGGTACAGCCACTATGGAGGTTTTTTAAAAAACTACAAATATAACTACCATATGACCCAGTAATCCCACTACTGGGCATATACCCTTAGAAAACCATAATTCGGAAAGAGTCATGTAACAAAATGTTCATTGCATCTCTATTTACAATAGCCAGGAGATGGAAACAACCTAAGTGTCCATCATCGGATGAATGGATGAAGAAGATGTGGCACATATATACAATGGAATATTACTCAGCCATAAAAAGAAATGAAATTGAGTTATTTATAGTGAGGTGGATGGACCTAGAGTCTGTCATACAGAGTGAAGTATGTCAGAAAGAGAAAGACAAATACCATATGCTAACACATATATATGGAATCTAAGAAAAAAACTAATGTCATGAAGAACCTAGGGGGAAGACACGAATAAAGACACAGACCTACTAGAGAATGCACTTGAGGATATGGGGTGGGGGAAGGGTAAACTGTGACAAAGTGAGAGAGTGGCATGGACATATATACACTACCAAACGTAAAATAGATAGCTAGTGTGAAGCAGCCGCATAGCACAGGGAGATCAACTCAGTACTTTGTGACCACCTAGAGAGGTGGGATAGGGAGGGTGGGAGTGAGGGAAACACAAGATGGAAGAGATATGGGAACATATGTATATGTATAACTGATTCACTTTGTTATAAAGCAGAAAGTAACACACCATTATAAAGCAATTATACTCCAATAAAGATGTTAAAAATAAATTATACCTCAATAAAGCCATTGAACCTAAAAAAAAAGTTCCAATGGCCAGAGTTGAAACAATATGAGCAATGTAGTAAATAATGATAATATTACATTGTAATTCAAGGAATAAAACAAATCACACTGCTACAAATATATGATTGAATAAAAAAAATAATAACAATATTAAGAGCATGAAGAGACAATGGGAGACACATATGAAAAGGGACTGGTTTTCAAGGTATACAAGGAACTCTTAAACCTCAACAATAAGGAAACAAATAATACAGTTAAAATATGGGCATATGATCAGAACCGACCCTTCACCAAAGAAGATTTACAGCTGGCAAATAAGCATAAGAACAAATGCTCAATATCATATATTTTTAAGGAATTGCAAATTAAATGAGATACAACCACACAACTGCTAGAATGTCTAAAATTCAGAATAAACCCAACTCTGATGAGGGTGTGGAGCAACAGAAAATCTCCTTCATTGATGCTAGAAATAGAAAATGGTGCAGCCACTGTGTAAGACAATTTATCAGTTTCTCATAAAACTAAACATACTCTTAGCATATGGTTCAATAATCACAATCTTTGGTATTTATCCAAATGAATTGAAAGCTTATGTCTACACACAGTCTTGCACACAATTGTTTATAGCACGTTTTTTCATCATTTCCAAAACTTAGAAGCAGCCAAGATGTTCTTCAAGAGAGGAATGGATGAATAAACAGTGGCACATCCATGTAATGGAATATTATTTAGTGATAAAAAAGAAATGAGCTATCAAGTCATGAGAAGATATTGAGTGAAAGAAACCAGTATGAAAAGTCTACACCCTGAATGGTTTGTATTACATAACATTCTGGAAAAGATAAAACTATGGAAGTAGTTAAAAGATCAGTGTTGGCAGGGACTTGGGGGAAGAGATGGAGAAATGAAAAGGCTCAGAGCAGGAGATCTGTAGAGCAGTGAAACTATTCTGTATGATACATATATGATGGACACATGTCATTAAGTTGTCAAAACTCGTAAAATGTACAACACAAAAAGTAAACCCTAACATAAACTATGGACTTTATTTAATAATAATGTGTCAATATGAGTTCAACAATTGTACCACATGTACCAAAAAAATACAAGTTGTAAATAATAGGACAAATTGTGTGTGGAATAGAGGGAGTACATACTGACTCTTTGTATTTTTCAATTAATTTTTCTGTAATCCTAAAACTGCCCTAAAAATAGTTGAATAATTAAAAAAAATTAAAAAGTGAGGAGAAGATTCAGAGGAAAGTGAAAAAACACACAGTTTTATGTGAGGATTAAGTGAGAGTTTTGCTCTTAGCTCAGTGCATGGCACTCAAATATGTCAGGATTGGATCTGTGTTGTGGGAGTTGTGATGATGCATATGATAATGATGATAAGGAGAAAACGACATCCCTAGATCAGTGTGATATGCCAGTTTACAAAGAACTCCTCAAACTCAGAAGAATAAATAAATACTTCTAACAGGGTTGGGGACTGATATATGACTGTGTAAAACGTTGCTATAGCAAGATGTCATTTGAGCTGAGATTTGAAGGATAAGTAAATCTGACCAAGTAGAGCAGAAGCTTTCCAGAGAACAAATGGCATTTGTAAAGCAATGGATATATCATATAAACTGACAAATTTGGGAAACTAATAAAGTTGCCTAAAGCACTGAATTTATGGCAAAAAATAGGGATGAATTTACAAGCCAATAGTCGTTTAAAGATCATCTACAAATTATTACTTGATTTAGGTACTAAAAACTTAAGGAACAAGTATTCCTTTTATGATAGTTAGCTACTTGCTTTACGTATTAGATTAATGAGTTATTGGAGAAGATTTATAGACTATTTAGTATTTTGTGAGTTCATGAAAGTGCATTATTTTGCATGCAGTTTTGGATTAAAAAATTTAGTATTAATAGTGGGTAGATAAAATTACTCTAGACATATTAAGCTATTTAAGTATTTCAGGAAATTTTTATTGATTATTTGAACATAGAAAAAATAATAAAATATTATATTTTGCCCACATTCTCCCTCAAAAACTTTACTCAGTGAGAATAAATGAGCTAAACTTTAATAAGACTCTAATAACAGTGACACATGATTCAAAGATCACAAAGTGATTGATGGCTGCCTATAGGTCTGATAATGACACAACCTGAAATGAAAATACAACTTTTCTGGTATGAAAAATATGGTTGTCCCTAAAAGTCTCTAAAGTATCAATGTGTGTTCATAGGAAGTAGTAGTAGTGATTATGCTTCACATTTACCACAGTTAAATTTAGTCTTTGAGGCAGTACTTATTAACAATCTCAAGTACTTTTTTATAGTATCCATAAGCATAATTCATGGTCATCCAAGGGAGACCAAACTTATAAGTTACTATATCAACTTCTAAAAGTTAACAAGTAGCCTGGGGAGTTATGATTTACAGTCAGTCCACCAAGAAATGTCAGTGCCCTAGAATATAAGAAGGCAAGTGTCATCTAGCTAGATTTGTGAACTTTTCACTTTGCCATTCAGTAGACAGCAAACAGAAAATTAGTCTATAAATAATTGAACTTGAATTTAAAAAAAAATCTATCACAGAATGTTAAAAGCAATTTTATTCTTGAATTAG
Source organism: Lagenorhynchus albirostris (assembly GCF_949774975.1). Lineage (NCBI taxonomy): Eukaryota > Metazoa > Chordata > Mammalia > Artiodactyla > Delphinidae > Lagenorhynchus > Lagenorhynchus albirostris. The sequence goes on along the minus strand of NC_083112.1, from coordinate 40,887,608 downwards.
CTCTCCACAAGTAGTAAATATGCCAAATTGGTTTTAAATAATGCAACATATAGGGCAACAGATGAGAAGCTTTAATAAGAATAAGAAAAGACATTAGAAAATATACAGGATGTATGATTTTGTTGGTTGTATTTTCTTCTGACAAAATTGGAATAGAAATCTGATTTTAGAATGCCAATTAAAAGTAGACTATTTGCATAAAGATGTTTTAATATTCTAGGAAAATATTACAAATTTGTAAGTAAACATTTTAATGACTTTATTCTGTTTAACAGAAGCATATATGTTACATCTTCCTTAAGAATAAAAATAGGGTTGCAAGTAATTCAATGGTTCATAAAGACAAGAAAAGATGAAGGGTGAAATGATGTTTCAATAACAGCTCTACTTGGTGATTTTTTTTATGTGTCTGATCAGATATCCAAATTAAAAAACACCAAGTTTTTAGGTAGTTTTAAAGAACAATATTCATAACATTAAACTTTTTTATACTGTTTATATTGTGATATCTATAATATAGAAGAAAATATATAACAACTCTGATATTTTTAAAAGTACATTTGGTTTGGGTATTTAGTATAAAATCAAAATTTATTGGCATCAATAATTATAAATATTTTATGAAACTAAAAGTTATATGAAATGAAGTGTTTCATGGCAATAAATATATACCAATGGAACATTAGTTTGTGTATTTAGATTTATTATTAATTTTTAAATATTAAGTAATTTCAAACTTATAAAAAGTTGTAAGAATACTACAAAAATAACTTTCTTATTCCTGAACTAGTTAAAGTACTGACATGATGACACATTACCCAAGTATACTTGAGTGTATATTTCTTACAAAGAAGGACATCCTTATATAACCCTGTAAAGCCATCATAATCAGGAAATTAACATTGGAAAAGTGCTTTAGGAATCTGAAATTGTCTTACTCCTAATCAAACTTTTAATTTCTTTACTCATTTGTATCAATCTTGTACATAAAGATTGCCTACTTTAATTCTTGGCCATATTCCCATAGCATTATTTATTTTGATAATTGAACTACCCCAGATTTGTACCACAAAAACACCTTCAAGGTAACTTTTTGTGACTGACATGTTTCCATCATTTTTTGATCACACTCCTACTTTGTTGTGTGTGTGCATGCACAAACAGGTACAAACAAAATATTTCAGATCATTTTCTAATTTTTTGACCCAGCCCTAGAAACAGTCATTTCTCCAGGGAACCTTGGTTCCTTTTAGGGGAGAATGGTATTTACAAACAATTATCAGGACACAAATTGTGCTCTTTGTTAATTGGATTGTCACTGCTCCTCTCTCTTCTCAGTGGACAGAGCCAGGGAATATATCAATGTATGAATGTACACACACGTACACACAGATCTTCCTTTACTTACTATGGGTTTGTGTTCTGATAAACCCATCATAAATTAAAAATATTGTAGTTCAAAAATGCATTTAATACACCTGACTTACCAAAATCATAACTTAGCTTAGCCTACCTTAAACATGTCCAAAACATTTACATTACCCTACAGTCAGGCAAAATCACCTAACACAAAGCCTATTTTGTAGTAAAGTTGTTGAATATTTCACGTAATTTATTGAATACTGTAATGAAAGTCAGAAACAGAATGGCTGTATGGGTCCAGAATGGTTGTGTTTCTGTTGTTTATCCTTGTGGTTGCATGGTTGACTGAGAGCTGTGGCTTGCTGGTGATGTCCACTTATAAGAAGGTTTTTTTCAATAGTAAACACTACACTACTACACTATCCATTGTTGGTTGAATCTGCAGATGTGAAACCGTGGATAAGAAGGTCTGGCTATAAGTTATACTTAGATTTTCGACTGCATGGAGATTCAGTGTTGCTAACCCCCAAGTTAGAGGGTCAACTGTGTGCTAGTATGTGTTTATATATATATATACATACACACACACATATACAACTATTTACGAATATATATGTGCTGTATGTAATTTATGCATATAAACTTTTACATCCATTTATGTATTTATGTGTATACATATGCACATGTATATGTATGTGGGTATATCAATATACATATAGATTGATATAGATATATCAATATACTACTACAAATTCACACCATCTCCAGTTCCTATCCAGTACCACAATATTTGCTTTCATTTTGTCCCTTAACATATTTATGTTTTTCTTCTCTGTCAGTGGAGAAACTAGCTATACTTATCTTCAATCAATTTTCTTTTTGACAAATCTCATTGTATACACTCGATCTCCCATTGCTGCTGCTGCCCAAGTTCCTCGTGGAAATATCCACTTCAAACCTACTCAGGGTCTATCCTCCTGCACCCTGAATGATAATTGATACATAGCTGCATGATACCTAGTAAATGTGGGGATAATTGAGAAGATAAATTGTAGTGGATAATATGGCTTTGTGGTCACCATCCATCTCAATATTCTTCTAATGTGCCTTCCTCAATGGCAAAGTTGAAAACTGCTTTTCTAAGGCTTATTTGCAGTTATTGTTCTTTTGTCATTTAACTTCCACTAAATAGATGTACTCATGCAAATTTTGCAAATGGAAGTTAGAGAGATTTTATACATCACTCCTTCTGCTATTATTTCCACAGGCACATGTCATATTTGAATTATCTATTTTGTGTTTTTCTCTCTTAGCTTCCTGGTATTCATAGTTTCTCATGATGGTACTTCCACTGCTAACCATGACTGGCTTACATAGATAGTGCCTATTTAGTCATAGTATTGTAGTCAGAGGTTGTAATCGTAGCTTCCAGAGTGAAGAACAGGCTCTAGATAACTTGGCTACTTGGTTCTTTACAATAATCTCAAAGTTGCATCTGAAATTCAAACCAGAATGTGTTTCTTTGCTCTACTGTTCCTAAAGGAACAACCAATGATTACTTGGAAGTTGTCTATGTAAAGTCAGGTTCTAGCAAATTCTGAATGTGGTAATAATTTACATGAGTATGTGACTTATGTTTCCAGTGCACCTAGTCATGCGACAGTGACACTGTTTCTTCACACACATTGAGGATCCCAAGAGAAATTTGTTATGATTTGTTGCCTAAAGAAGAACCAATTGGCTTTGATTGTTTGTGTTCTGGAAATATGCTGGTTCAAGCTGAGATGAGACTACTGGAGCAATAAAACCCCACTTAAGGATGTTCTTGAAAGATGATAAAGAATAGAACTTTTTTTTAGTAGGCTAAACTTCAAGTTTTAAATCTTTGTTATCCACTTTGGAAGCGGAATTTTTCAGTAGTACCAATCTACAATGATTCATGGACCTTTAATTACTCTTTTGAAAACAATCTGGAATTTTCCATAATCAAGAAGGAAGAGGTGGTTACACGGAGGTTTAGGTGATGAGAGTGAAACACTGAGATTAGTTTTAGAATAGAACTGTTTCTTTCAAATCCGAATGTTTACCAGTTCTTGTAATAACCATAGGGACAAAAAAGATTTATTCTGTGGACTGTTTTAGCAATTTTATTGAGTATTTGCTATACACTAGGCATTATTCTACATCCAGGAATACAAATATCACATAAAACAGACAAAAATGCCTATCTTCATATAACCTTCATATAGTTGTGGAGAGAGATAAGTAGGGGACACCATCAACATTAGAATGCATAATACATTAGATAATATTTAGTATTAAGGAGATAAGCAGTTGTTGGAAGTGGCTATAATGTTATGCAGGGTGATTAATTTAGCAAAGACTAGAATGTGGTGAGAGAGTAAATAATACTCTTGTATGAGGAAAAATCATTCCAGCAAAAGGAAGCATGAGTACAAAGTCTCCGAGGAAGAGTAATTTCTGATGTATTTCAGAAACATTGAGAAAGACAGTGTGACTTAAGCAGAATGTAAGGCAAGGGGAATTAAGTAGGACATAAAATGAAAGAACAAAATGTTAGCCAAATCACTTTTATTTTGAAGGTCTCTGAAAGATATTTGGTATTTTTCTCTGAGTCATGTGGGAAACTCAATAGAGATTTTTGTTGTTGTTTTTGTTGTTGTTATTTAGCGGAGGAGCAACCTGATACAAATTAATTTTAACAGACTCACACTGGCTACTATATAGAGAGAAGGGTGGAATGAGAGGTATAAATTGGCAGTAATCCAGGTAAAGAATGGTGACATCATGGATCTTGTTGTGAAGGGCGTGAGAAGAAGTGGCCTGTTTTGAGATACAATTTGAAGGTAGAACCAAGAGATCACACTGAGAAATCTCTCACCCTCTCTACCTGTCCTCAACGCAGTGGTTCCTTAATGGGATTACAGATATTGTTGCCACATGATTCAGACAGTGTTTATCTATGAATCAACAACATGGACTTACTTTCAAGTAAGTTAAATTAGCCACATTTACTGTCAGATATACAATCTGCTAACAGCTAGGACAATGTTATGATATAGCACTACTCTGCAGATGGATCAGTTTGTTACTTAGTTCTATCAAGAAAGGTATAATGTTATATCCATACTATGTCAGATATTTAATCTGGTTATGTATTTGCTTTTCTTGCTCACTATACTTCTCTACCACTTTCATCTGGGTACTTACTGAATGCCTCATTGATGGTTACAATATACCAAACAAAATTGCTTTTGAGCATAAAAGATTAATTTACATCAAACTGTGAAAGAGTGGCAGATGACCATGGGTCTCATCAACCAAAAGAAGTTGCTCTTAAAATAATTTGTTTTGGTCTCTTATTGAAGAATTTGTTTTCATGTTTGTATCCTTTTGTATTTGGTATGCTTCTTGACATCAAGTTTATTTCTTCTTGAATGTTATACCTCTAGAACTTGATTCTTGATAGACAGATGACATAGTTCTGGGGAATGTCTACATTCCCAGATTAATCATTAATCCCAATAATTAATATTTAATAAATGGATTACATTCAATGACTTGTAAATCTTACACTGACCTAATTTTCCTTTGAAAAATAGTGCTTATCAAAATATATATGCATTCTCCATATGCCTATTATTTTAAAATTTGATTTGTAGTAATAAGGACTTTCTAGAGCTCTATGCAGCAAGAGTAACTTATCTTCCTTTCTATAGATAATGATTCTTGTCTACTTACTAAATCTGAGATTTGTTAAAGAAATAACACCATTAAACAAAAATAACTTCTGGAATATAAAAAATATTTCAAAACAAAATAACAAAAATAATAGATTAAAATTGAAAATACATAAAATAGTCACAAAGTATGATAATTGTAAAATATTTTACTTATTTAAATATTTTTATAAATATTTTAAATACTTTAGTCCAGAGATGATGTTGTGCCCACATTTTGAAAAGAGAAAATATGTAGCCCTTGAAATTACTGATCCCTTAATTTAAGTGTTTTCTTCAAAAGATAATAAAATATATTTTATAAAATCAATTTATAAGCACCTGGAAGAAAAAAGGTTACTCTGAAAGATAGGATTACAACTGAGTGATTATTAATTTGCTTAGTGACCTAGACAATAACAGGCAAGTTTTGCAATTTTCATTGTTGGAGGGAGTATTACTTGTCTGCCAGCAAGTTTGTCTTCTAGCCAGCCAACAGGGGAAATATTCTGGTCTATTTTATGGAGGTAATTTACCCCTGGAAATAGTTAATAACAACAATGACTTTGCAAAGTACAAGTCCTATCAAACTAATCTAAACTTGATCAATCAAGGGGAAGAATAGATGCAATCTTTCTTGACAGGAGCAATGATTTTGGTGCTACTGCATGTGAAATATTTCTCAGTAAAACATGTACTCTAACAGAGCCTGACTTTCAGTTGAGCACACAAATTTTTGCTTGAACCTGTCTTAAAAAATATTCACTACCTTTTTGGCAATAAGTGGATAATAATAAGAACAATAAATAAGTGTAGAGAGGGAGAAGAAGGATAATTCTTTATATGTAAACTGAATCCAATTTTAATGACTAACAATAATGTTATTATCAATTATATTTGGGGCACTGTTGGTTAATTTTTGTGAATAATATACACTGGTATACACTGACCCACACATGTGTGTTAATGATTTTTATAAGGAGGCTAAATTCATTCCTGTCTGGGAGCCAAAATTTGTAAACCAAAGTTTACCTAGCTCCTAAAATAATTTTAATTATTACATTCTATTCTATCACATCCCAGTGTATCATTTTTTTGTTTCCCTCTGCTAAAACAAAATAATGCTGTACTTTCTCAATATATTTATTGGTAGGGGTAGAAAAGTCCCATTCCAGCCCACTCTATTTACCTGTTGGCTAACTGAAATGTATACATGATTATAGATGGCTTTGAGTTGCATGAAATAAATATATATATTGGCTATATAAGCTTTCACTTTTATTTTAAATTTCTTTCTTTTTATTTTTTTTATTTTTGGCTGCATGGGGTCTTTGTTGCTGCATGCAGGCTTTCTCTAGTTGCAGTGAGTGAGGGCTACTCTGCAGTGCATGGGCTTCTAATTGTGGTGGCTTCTCTTGTTATGGAGCACAAGCTCTAGGTGCATGGGCTGCAGTAGTTGTGGTGCACCTGCTCAGTAGTTGTGGCTCGTGAGCTCTAGAGTGCAGGCTTAGTAGTTGTGGCACACAGGCTTAGTTGTTCCACAGCATGTGGAATCGTCCTGGACAAGGGCTCGAACCCATGTCCCTTCCATTTATAGGCAGATTCTTAACCACTGCTCCACCAGGGAAGCCCAATCTTGCACTTCTTAAGCCTCTCTTCCTAAGCACATGGCTTGCTGCCCACTTCTATAGCAGAAATAAAATGTCAGTAGAAATGAGTCCACATCTGCAATTCTGATATCAAATAATTATATAGTCCATTTCAGAGCTGGAAGGGATAGTTAAGGTTATTTAATTTAATTATCCTTTCTATGCTTGAATTTCCTCTATAGTATTGAATTAAACTTCTTCAATTCAATTCAATTAGAATTTTATTTACTGAGTACTTCCTCTTTACCTGACACTATGCTAGATTCTAAATATACAAAGATATATTGTGAGCCTTCAGTGATCTCACAAGGTAATGAAAAGATAAGGAAATATATAAATGTGAATATAAAATTATATAAGCCAAATAAAATTATTGGAAGTTTCCACAAGGTGTAATATGAGCATGGGGAAACAGCCTCCCTGAGGCTGAAGAATTCAAGGAAGACTTTCAAATAGGCAGTTAATCTTGTATTGGAAATAATAGAGAAGCAGGAGTCAGAGAAGAAAGAACAGAGGTGGAGAAATAATTGGTTTGATAGAGTGTATTATATATATGTAATGACAAGTAGCTCAATATACCTGGGCATAGCATTTGTCATAGCAAATCAAAATTATTTTTGCCCTGCCATCTCCCCCAATACACTGTAAGTTTTTGTAAAAGAAAATACAGATCTATCTTTCTAGTTTTATTTCCCAGCAAAATGTCTGCCAAATTGAGGAATTTTTACAGAAATTTTGCCTAACATATTAATTGAGAACCATAATATTAACTATTATTAATTCATAATATAATATATAATTATATAATATATATAATAATTATATAATATATAAATATATAAAATAAGTATATAAATATAATGTAAATACATATATATTCTATATATAATATATAAGTATAAAATAATTAATTATAATTAAAATTAATTATTATTAAGAATTATAAATAACCAAAAGTATTCCAGCTAGTTATTTGTAGAGTTGAGATATAAATCTAAGTGACTGACTCACAGTGATGTGTTGGACCTGGCCCAACCTCACCAGAGCCATTTATTAAATGTTTCAAAAATTTGAGAGCCTATTGTCAAATCATTGGTAATTGAAATAAGCCATGATGAGAATATTTATACAACAAAAATTGGTAAACACTATGTCAATGATTTTTTTTAAGGTGGAGAGCTGATTTACTGGCAAATCACTGTATCTAGATTAACTATATATATATATATATATATATATATCTTTATAACTAACTATCTACTGTACTTGCCCACTCACTACTCTCACACATGCTCCTAAACAATTGTTGGAAACTCCCTTTAATCATTGATCTAGCTAGTTTTGGATCTTCACGTATTTATTTTTAGGTAGACCTAAGCACTTCTTCCCTTATCAGATAAACTTGCTCACAGTACCACATTTGATCCCACTGATAATACCCAAAATTTGCTACACGTAAGTCTTGTATATCCTTTTCACAAAAGTAAATGTTTCCACCTTTTTCTTTTCAATTCGCATTGCTGCGGTATTAGGTGATGTTCTTAGCAATGAGGATATGACTATTTCCTCTTTCCTCACTTTGTATCATCCTACCCTAAACTATTTTTAAGCTGTGTTGCTAGATTTATTTTCCTGAATCACTAATTTGTTCATGTTCCTCAATTAATTAAAATGTTCAATCAATAGCTTTCTACTCTACAAAATAAAGGACACATACTTCAATTTCCTAGTCAATCCCTTCACATTGTAGTTCCATTCTGGTTTCTTTTTAGGAATTAATATGATCAGATGTTCAAAATAGGATCAGGTACATGAAAAAGAATCAGTCAGAATCACTTTATGAAAATACACTTAATGAGAATCAATCTGAAGACATAGTAAAAGTAGGGTAACATATAAGAGCAAGGATTGTGATAAAAGGAAAAAAATTACCATAAAATATATCCAACAGATCAGATTGATTCTAAAAACCTGGCAAATTATATCCTTTTTTTTTTAATAGGAAGAGTAACATCTTTATGTCTATAAGGTTACCCAACATAAAGACACAACAATTGGTTGGCAAAGAGAATATTGGTATTGATATACTGAAGGGTGTTCTAGTAGAACGTTAAATGTTCCTTGTAAAAGCCATTATAATCTGTGGAACTGTATATGTTACTAAGCCTGCAGTAGTTTTGGAATTGACATTGGTGAGTATTATGTACCACAAATACAAAGGTCTACATATACGTAAGTAAGTTAAAGTGTGCATCACCCTTAAATTCTAAATTTAGTGGTCTCTATTTATTTGATATTTCATGGCAGTAGAAGCCAGGTTCCTGGAAAATCATGTTCCAAATGCCCTTATTCTTCTCTGCTTTAATCTCTTATCTTTTATCCTCTGATATAACTGATACTCAGACTTAGTCTATAGAACTTATATATTTATACATTTCATATATATTAGTGTTGTAAATAACACTGTAAATAATGTGATTGCTTTTTTATTAATTATAATTAATTATAAATAAGTTAATTAATAATGCTGTGATCCTTTTTATTGTCTATGTGACTAGTAACACAGACTGCTCACTATCAGGAGTGGGATAAGCTTTGCAATCTGGACACTTGGAATCCATGACAGATTCTCTCCCAACAAACTCCTTCACATAAATATTTTCTTTTTACCATCTACTCTCTTCTTTCATAATCTTTCTCACTTCTTTTCTTCTTACTCATTCCACTTCATCCACCTTGCTGTTTCTCCAAATCGCAAGTATAAATTCCCAACAGAAAGCCAACATAAGCCTAGTTCTTCCCAGTAGAATTTTCTGCAAGGATGGAACTAGTATATAATCTGCACTCTGTACATGTGGTTACTAAACATTGACACTCAATGAAATAATAAAATTTTAAAATTTAATTAAATCTAATCAGTTTAAATTTAAATAGCCACTTGTGGCTAGTGGACTGTGCAGCTCTAAAAGTTTCACCTACTTGCAATAACCACAATAACCTTCCATGAATATTTGTCTGTCATCTTCTAAAAGTCTTTGTCTATATTTTATCTTCTCAGCGAGACTTTTCTGACTCCCTTACATAATGCTGCAGCTATTTCCCACCTCACAACCTACACTCTCCATCTGCTCTCATTTTTTGTTGTTGTTGGTGGTGGTGTTACTTTATAGCACCTATCACTTTGTGATATAGTATTTGAGTATACATTTATTACATTAATGTCTATTTAAGCCTTTGGGGAAAAACTTCACTGATATCATTTTGTTGTCTTTCCCCATTGATATTTTTTCCTGTTTTCTAAAATCAAATGTATTACTTTTAATTTTTCCATATTAAACATTCATTCTAAAATTCTCAGGTTTATTAACTTATTATTACATCTAATATTCTCTTTAAAAATAAGCAACTGAACTGTTATGGGGCATTAGATATATGACCTTATGCATTTAAAACCTATAAATAATGACATTTACCATATGCAAATTAAAAATAAATAAACAGATTTCAAGAGTCCCAGCACAGAATGTTGAATGTGACAAATGAATCCATTTGTATTACATAATTACATTGAATAGGGTGAGGGGAAGTATAACTTTGGAAAATTGTTTGAATGGTAACTGTAAGACTAAGGGGAAAAGAAAACCATTCTCCTTGAAAAATTTGTTTCTTACAGTGATACATCAGTATAGGTTAAAAATTCTGAAATTATTTTGCATGTATACAGGGGTTGAACAGATATGTAAATAACAGCAGTAAATGGGAGTCAGATTTCTCACTATCAGAGTAGAAATGTACATCTAAGCAAACACAGAAGGCCATAATAAACTCCATGTGGCTAGATTAAAGTCAAAGATATATATATATATTTATTTATTTATTTATTTATTTATTTATTTATATATATTCATAATAACCCTGCCTGAATATTTACATGATTTACTCTGTCATTTGACATCAGATAGATATCTGTTATCAGATATATATAGAAATACTAACAGATATGCCTTATACCTGTGTTAGGTAAATACATATATTTACTAGCTCTGTCATCTGAAATAGGGCCTAGGGTCATTGACAACACAGTAGCAATATATTTTTAGTTATTATTTTTAATTTATGTAACATTATATAATTACACTTAAGTTTTTCAAAATCCATGTGTAGTTTTTATTTCAAATTATGACTTTGGAAATTATCATTAAATTTCTATTTGTACATGTTTAAAGCAACTTAATCACATTTCTGTTATTCTGATTAATAACACAGTCATTAAATTGATTCATTTTGTCTCTAGTGTAAACTATATTTAGAATTTAAATGAACTTCAGCAGAGAGTTAGGTATATGGACATGATTCCAGATTATCAGGCACAAATTTTGGAGAGATTTCTCTCAGTATATTCATAATAAAAGTTATTCTATAGAATTGAGTCTTGTTAAAGACTCTCATCATTCTATCTGTAGTGGAAGAAAAATCTAAATTGATAAGAATTTGTCTTCTACAATTAAACTTTGTAATTAATTTTAAACAAACAAGATACCATTTTACTCCGTATATATATGTGCTTAAACTAAACATAATAACTAAGGATAACATAATAAAGAATGCTATATAGAACTATCCCTATTATATTGCATTGAATACTCCACAAGATGTGTCTGTGTGGAACCTGTGAGTATGACTTTATTTGGAAAAAGTGTCATTACAGATATAGTTTAGTTAAGATTTTGAGATGTGATTATCCTAGATAAGGTGGACCTGAACCTAATAACAAATGTCCTTAAGAGAAGGGGAGAATACATAGATGACAAAGCTATGTGAAAATGGAAGAAGATTAGAAGTATGTTGTCACCAAGCAAGGTACAGCTGGAGTTACCGGAAGCTGAAAGAGGCAAGGAAGTATCCTTCTCCAAAGCCTTCAGAGGGAGTTCAACCTTATCAACCCTTTGATTTGAAACCACTAGCTTCCAGAACTGTGAGAGAGCACATTACTATGTTTTAAACCACCAAGTTTGTGACAGTTTGTTATGGTAGCCATAGGAAACTAATACATTCACATTCACCTTAAATAGAAAGTTACTGAAAACTTTAAGAGGTATAGGTTGAGAATTGCCTTTGATTTTTACCATGGCTTCTTTTACTTTCCCTTGATCTGCCCTTTTCCCTTGATCTGCCCATTGAACTGTGTTTGTGGGCTGAACAAATCAGTACTGAACTGGTCACTGACTTTTATTAAAGATATTTCTTTAAAAAAAAAAAAAGAAAGAAAATTTCGCCTTTTGTCTACTGTGAAGTACACATTTCAGACTTTATTAATTAAATATGCAGGTAATTTACTTTCTTCCAATGAAATCAGCACTATATATATTTCCAGTTCTTTTTTACATGAGATGTTAATTTTCCTCTGTAAGACCTTGTGGCTTTCTCCTCTTGTGTAATCTCAGGTTTCTCCACATTCTGTTTCACATTGAAGATGCAGAAGTTCACTTTTCTTGGTACTAATTCTATCCAAAGAAAATCATTTTCAAACTCTAATCCACTATAAAAATAGAATATTTATCATTGTGCTCAATATGGACTCTAAGACAATTCTTACATAGTTTAATTAATCATGGTTCTTGGCTCACTGCCCTTTACTATATGATTTAGTCTATATCATTATAATAAAAGGATTGAACTAAATTATTGCTTGTAAACATTTAGTACTATTTAATGTTCAATAAAATTGAGGAAAATATGTCTAAAAGGAAGTCAAACTGTGTGAAGAAAAATTAAGATCTGATCTGAGATATTATCATTAGTTGGATCATTATGATAAACATGATGAGCATGATGAATATGGTAAAATAAATGATAGTGCAAACTGATCAGCTAAGGACTAGATAGAGAAGGAAGTTTTGAGTGAGGAGAAAAGAAAGTTTTAAAATAATACCCTAGGAAATGGGCAGAGATTGGACTCTGCAGACATATTTTTATTTTATTTATCAAGATTAAATGTGTGCTGAGGTTCATGGTCATCAAGTTGAATTTTTTATGTATTATTCTTCAGTCAAATTCTACTGTAAAGAACTAAAGGAGAGTTATGTTTAAACAATGTAATGGTTTTGCCAAGCAAAGAAAATGGAGAGTAAATCAAGAGTTTGGTAGGGAAGAAGGAGGAGAGGGAGTGGATATGAATCCATGAGGGAAAGTGGAAACTATTGAGGTAGAGGGATTGACCATACTGGTATGGTATGGTCAATGGTTGAATCTAAGTATTTTAGGAATCAACTGGAAAGACATAACATGGTGGCCAGAGTTAGGGATAAGTCTAGCATATATTTCAATTCATTTATGTAAAATTCATGAAAGTTTAAAAGTTGTTTACTTATATATTTGCTAGTCTTGTAGTCTATATACTATGTAATTTCCTAATAAAACTAAACATTATCTTTTCAAATATTTTATCAATAGTAGCCTCAGTCAATACAGTTACTGAGGCATAATACTTAAATCAATTTTGGTATATATATATATATATATATATACACACACACATATATAAATTATTTATATATAAATACACATTTACCTAAAAAAGTTCTAGTTTTGACATTTTTCAGCACAAGTAAATTATATGTATGTTTATGAAAAATTGTACAAAAACAGTCATATAAATTTTACTCGAGCCATAAAAGGAAACGAAATTGAGTTATTTGTAGTGAGGTGGATGGACCTAGAATCTGTCATACAGAGTGAAGTAAGTCAGAAAGAGAAAAACAAATACCGTATGCTAACACATATATATGGAATCTAAATAAAAAAAGAAATGGTCATGAAGAACCTAGGGGCAAGACGGCAATAAAGACACAGACCTACTAGAGAATGAACTTGTGGATATGGGGAGAGGAAAGGTAAGCTGGGACAAAGTGAGAGAGTGGTATGGACATATATACACTTCCAAACGTAAAATAGATAGCTAGTGGGAAGCAGCAGCACAGCACAGATAGATCAGCTCGGTGCTTTGTGTCCACCTAGATGGGTGGGATAAGGAGGTTGGGAGGGAGGAAGACTCAAGAGGAAAGAGATATGGGGACATATGTATATGTATATCTGATTCACTTTGTTATAAAGCAGAAACTAACACACCATTGTAAAACAATTATATTCCAATAAAGATGTTTTTTTAAAAAAAATTAATAACATTAATTTTAAGTTTGATGTGGTATATATTTATTCTCAATTGAACAGCATGATACCTAGCTGAGAAGTTTGGTAAATACTGAGTTTTATCTATTCAAAATTTACTTTTAAATCTCATTTTATTTAAAAGTAATTTGGAGAGGACTTAATTTCATATATATAAGTTGTAGTTAAAGCATTTGCTAATGAACAGATCTATAATAAGATAGTGATGAGGAAGCAGGGAAGAGAAATGGGGACAAGAAAAGGAAAAATGATAAGTGGCAAATTGTGAACATAGATCATATTGAGAAGCTTCTAGAGTTAGAGAACAGACACTCTTAATCAATAACTATAAGCTAATAATTAAATCTAATATTCTTTTAAAATCTTTCCTAGTATGTATGCATTTCTATGGTATTATTTTGTTCTTGTAATATATTACTTTGCTGTTACTTTTAGATAGGTTCTTCTTTCCTGATTTTCCTTCAATAAATTTTGTAAACTCTTCATGAGCAGAGACTTTTCCTTTCACTTTACTTTATGAATTCTATAAGTACTTCTATTTTGTTATGCTAATGAAACTGTCACTCAATAAAGATGTGAACTGAAAATCATTATATATTTTTCCTAATCTTAATTTTCCAATTTTTTTTAAAATTTCCCATTTCCATAATTTATAAACACATCATCTATACTTTGGTATAATTTGAAATAGGGTTATTTTGAGATATGAAGTTTTAGACATGTATTTGATCCTTTCTAGATTCAATGAATTAATGACATTGATTCATCTAAATAGAACTTTTAATGTCACTGTACTTTTCCTGCTAAATAGAATACATACATTTTTCATATATTAACTTATTGGCATAGATTTAACTGTTTTTTTTCTATTCTCTATTTATATGAATATATATGTGTGTGTGAGTATATAATTTTTCTTGTTTGATTTTCCATATTTCAATGTAAATGGGAAATATGTGGAAAAAATTCACAACAGCCGAATTAGAGGAAAACCCAAGTACTTGTTCACTAATGTGGCACAAAGGGTGCCATACTCTTTGTGCCATTTTAGTAGATGGCATTAACCTAGTCTATCACAACCTCACATTTAACCTCATTTTTCCTCAGTTTCTCATTTAAAAAAATGGACTTTTACTGAATAATCTCTAAATTTGTATTACTTATGATTTAACCATATGGATTTTTAAAGCGATGTTGTTGAAAAGAAAGTTCAAGAAACAGAAAAGATATTAATAGTTTCAATGACAACAAAATTCTTCCATATATAGTATTTTTTATATCATAAGTATTTGCCTATTGTGTTGATAATATGGACATTTTATTGAACTATAAATACTAAAATGAAATAGTTCCTCTTTTGAAGTCCTTTCATAGAATTTAAGGTGAATATACAATAGTAATGTGAAAAGATGTATATTTCCTGTCAGTTTTCCAAATTACATACTATTTTTCCAAAATACAATTTGAGTTTATAGCGATATGTTAAATAACTAAACACAAAATGCATGAATATGTATGTGGATTGTTAGAAAATGATGTCTTATATTCCTGCACATCTGGAGAGTGAGGCAGTATTGCCCATTGTACTGGACTATCTTTTTTAAGTTGCCTATATGGTAAAAAGGCCTGGAATGGGTATGCATATATTTATATAATGGGTATATATATATTTATATAATGGGTATATATATATTTATATAATGGGTATATATATATATATATTTTTGCCTTGAGGCTAAAGGAAGGATTACTATAGCCTTGGAATATAGAGATAATATCTCCCTGTGAAGAAATGACAGACATGTTTACTGTCCAGTATAATAAATGTAATTTTTGCATCCAAAAGCAAAGAACAAGCATGCTAAATGATAGGTGCTCCCTAAGTTCAGAGTTCTCCTTTAATGCAACCCTCCACAGGTATAGGCATCTATCTGGGCCTATATTTCATTGCACTCATGGGATTTGTTTGGAAATCACATGTTGATTCTCATGTTCTTTACTGTGTTCTACTATAGTCCTTTGTCTTTGACCCAGAAGCTGTTGGGCCTTTACAAGCATCTATGAAATTGTGGCAGTCTCATTTGTTAACTGACAAGTAGAGTAAAGTCTCAGACCCTTGACATTTCTTGACAGTTTTGATGTGAAGTATAGGATATTCTCAGAGACATGACTCTTTTGAAGAAGAATAATGAAGATCTGTTGGGTAATTTGTAAGACTTGGGGTCCCTGGAAATCAGTAGTGAGCGTGTAGAACAATTTTACGGACAATTAGCAATAAGTGGTCCAGCATTTTGCTGACTTTTATTGAGGTAATGACTATTAATTGAGTGCTGGGAAATGGGTCAAAAGTCAATCTTCTGAATGGTGTACTTGTTCTGAATGTTGTACTTGCTGCTAACTCTCCTCTCAGTAGGGGCACTTCCTTTCCATCTGGCTTTCAGCTTAGGTGAATAACTAGTACTAAGATTGTAATAACTAGTACTAAGATTCATCCTGGATGGACACAATTTTCTGGTTTACTCTCCTCCCTCCATCAGCTGACAAAACTTACAGAGATGCGCTACCTACACAAAGAAATGAAAAGAGTAAAATCATGACCACTATGGGTTGAAAATCAGAATACTTTTAAAATTTAGAGTCATTGAGAGATGAAGAAATGGGATACATAATACTTGCAAAGGAAGGACAGTAATAACTGGGATGTTGCACAGCTCAGACCCTTCTATAATCTATCTTAACAGTTTTGGATTTATTTGGATAAAACAGCAAAATGCCTTAGAGTTATTTGCATTGAGTACAGGCTACTATAAGGCATATTTGGCACTCCTGAGGCAATTTCTCTGAGACAGGCAAACCCCCATGTGAAACCACAGATAAGGTATTAAATAGTATTTTGGATTTTATTGCCCCCGATTGGGTTGAAAATACCAAGGAATTGAACTTTCTGAGGAATAAAAAACAGACCCCCTAACTCTTATGTTAAAAATGGCCAGAAATGTGAGAGACACTATTATGACAATGGGACAGAAAACAATCTGGATAAAGATAAAACTATTTTTTAAAGACACTACTGGGTGAGTCAAGACCTAGTAAACCAAAATGCAAACTGTGTAGTTACAACAGAAAAGCAAAGCGATGTGTCTATGATTAATCAGTCAAGGGATCCTCAAAGATGAAATTAATGGTTTTGTTAATATTGATCTTACAGTCAATAAAGAACTTTGCATGGAACAAAAATATTGAAAGTTTGGTTGAACATCAAGCAACCATGTGTTGCTTGAAACTAAAAATTCATCTTCCTTGCTCACTGCCTTGGAGTCATCCTTTCCCTTCATGTATCCTTATTCTTCCCTCCCTTTTTATTTTGTCTTTAGCTGCTTTAAACTGAGAGATGATTATAGGTGAGGTTGAGTGATTGATAGCCATACACAAAAGGGGAAATTTGAGGACAGGAGAGAATCTAACTTTTATGGTTTTCTCAGATATAGGGATAAAAGTTACATCCTACCTTGTCCTATGAAGAGAAGAGTTGTGTGAATTCAATAATGAGGTTTGAGGAACTTTTACAGCAGGGAAAGGAAGATGAGTTGTGTGTGTGTGCATGTGTATATGGTGGACTCTTTGAAGCAACACAATGTATGTTGTTGTTGCTTCTATCTCTGAATACATAGTAAGAATTGATGTGTCATATGCTTATCTTGTGTTATAGGCTCCTTCTTCTCCATCCCATAAGTGTCAGAGGAAATTCTGATTGAGAAAGTTTGCATATACAGAAATGCTTCTACATTTGGCACTCCACTATGCTAATGATATTTTTTGAGTTTCTGTTATTGATATTTTGATAGTAACTGGAGACAACATCAAACAGCAATCATTCTTTGGGGTTTTGGATGTGTTGCCTACCTGACAGGTTCAGTTATGGATGGCTACCAGGTATGCAATTTTTAAAAAAACATCTCTTGTCTTGCTACTGGAATCTTGTTGAAATTAAATATCTGATCCAAGGAATGCATTTGACTTTCTGGTCTAAAATACCCATTTTTTGGTGTCACCTTGGACTCGAGGACTAACATGATGAATAGTATTCAACAAAGTTCTCACTAGTGTAAAAGATATAGTAAAGAATGCAACCAGACAGGCCACAGTAGAAAAGTGGTTACACATAAAACAGTAGTAACTATCTCTTTCATGAAAATTTTATCTGCCACTCCACCATGTGAAGCAGAACTGCTGGCTCACTGCGGATCTCCATTTACAGAGTTTCACCTAAGTTCCTAGGAGGGGTTCACTGATAGTTAGGCAAATCTAAATTCAGTGGGGTTCACTTGCTACTACAGTTGTTCAACTTGGGTAGTTTTGCTTTTTGTCTATTATAAATAATGCTTCTATGAACATTCAGTATGAATTTTTGTGTGAGCATATGTTTTCTTTTCTCTTTAGTACATACCTAGGATTAGGATATGGCAACTATGTTTAAACTTTTTGAGAAACACTCAAACTGTTTTAAAAGTAGCCATGCAATTTTACATTACTAACAGCAGGGTATATGAGGGTTCCAATTTTTCTACTTTCTCTTTAATATTTATCTTTCTTTTCGTTCATTTAAATTAAAAATGTATAGTCATTCCAGTGTGTGTAATGACATAGCTCACTATGGTTTTGATTTTCATTTCCCTGAAGACTAATCATGTTGAGAATGTTTTCATGGGCTTATGGGCCATTTGTATGTCTTTGGAGAATTGTCATTGCCCATTTAAATTTATTTTCTTTTTATTATTGATAGCAAGGGTTATTTATGTATAAGAAATACAAGTCTATTATCAAATATCTGATTTGCAAATATCTGGGTTGTCTTTTCACTTTCCTGATGGTATCTTTTTGAAGCACAAAACTTTTAAATTTTTATAAGGTTTATCTTATTTTTTGTTGCTGGTACTTTTGACTTATACTTACAAAGACTCTGTCTAAACCAAAGTCATATATGTTTACTTCCAAATTTTTGTTTAAGAGCTTTATAATTCTACCTCTAACATTCACACCTTTGATCATTTTGAGGTAATTTTCTGTGTATGGTTTGAGGAAGGGCAACAATTTCATTATTTTGCATATGGATAGCCAATTGTCCTAGCACTATCCTTTCCCCATTAAACCTTTTTGGTATACTTTAAAAAATATATATATATATATTTATTTATTTTTATTTTATTTATTTTTGGCTGTGTTTGGTCTTTGTTGCTGCCCATGGGGGGCTACTCATCATTGTGGTGCACAGGCTTCTCGTTGCAGTGGCTTCTCTTGTTGCGGAGCATGGGCTCTAGGTGCGTGGGCTTCAGTAGTTGCAGCATGGGAGCTCAGTAGTTGTGGTACATGGACTTAGTTGCTCTGTGGCATGTGGGATCTTCCTGGAATAGGGCTGAAACCCGTGTCCCCTGCATTGGCAGGAGGATTCTTAACCACTGCAACACCAGGGAATCCCTGGTATACTTTTCAAAGCTGCCAGCATCTTGATTATTGTAGCTTTGTAACAAATTTTGAATAGAAAAGGTAAGCTCTCCAATATTTTTCTTTTTCAAAATTATTTTGAAAAAGTTTTCTATATTAATTTTAGGATAGCTTTCTATATTCATATTCATTTCAGGATAACTTTGTCAATTACTGCAAAAAAATGCTGCATTTTGATAGGGAGTATGTAGATCAATTTGGAGGGTATTTCCATCTCAGTAACATTTATTTCTAAGAACTTTATAATTCTACTTTTAACATTTACATCTGATCATTTTGAGTTAATTTTTGTGTATGGTTTGAAAAAGGGGAACAGTTTCATTCTATATTAATTATTTTCAGGGTTAACTAATGGACTTATTAACATCAAATTAGGTATTGTATAATTTCTTTCAATAATGTTTTGTAGTCTTAAGTGTACATATCTTACCCTTTTTGGTTAAATTTGTTCCTAAACATTTTATATTTTTTGATGGTTTTATAAATGGAATTATTTCCTTAATTTAGTTTTCAGTTTGTTTATTGCTAGTGTATACAAATAAAATTTATTTTTGTAGTTAGATAGTGTATCCTGTAACCTTGCTGAGGTTATTTATTAGATCTAAATATTTTTTAGTGGATTCCTTAGGATTTTCCATATATAAGATTATGTCATGTACAAATAGAGATTGTTTTACTTCTTCATTTCCATTTGGGTGCTGTTTATTTATACTTGTTGATTAATTTCCCCTAGCTAGAACATGTATTATAATGTTAAATAGTAATGGTGAGAGAGGCATCCTTGTCTTGTTCCTAATGATAGGGGGAAACATTCTTTCTTTCATCATTAAGTATGATGTTAGCTGTGGGTTTTTAACAGACACCCTTTATCAGGATGAAGAAGTTTTCTTTTACTCCTAGTTTGATGAGTGTTTATCATGAAGGGTGTCAGACTATGCCAAAGTTGTTTGCTTTGACTATTGAGATCATGTGGTGTTTGTCCTTTACTCTGATATTGATACAGTATATTAAATTAAGTTATTTTTGGAGAGTTGAACGTGTCTTATTTTATTGGGATAATTCTCATTTGGTTATGTTGTATAATTATTTTCATTGCAGACACTGCAGATTCAGTCTGCTAGGTTTTTTTGTTTTAAAGGATTTTACATCTATATTTATAACATATTGGTTTGTAGTTTTCTTTTGATGCCTTTGTCTGGTGTTGGTATCAGGATCATACTGGTCTCATAAACTAAGTTTGGAAATGTTTCTTCCTATTATATTTTATGGAAGAGTCTGAAGAATTGGTGTTCATTCTTCTTTAAAAGTTTGGTAGAATTATCCAGTGAAGTCTTATGAGCCTAGAGTTTTCTTTATGGGAAGGTTTAAAATAACTAGTTCAATTTATTTACTTGTTATATGTCTATTCGAATTTTACATTTCTTCTTGAGTCAGTTTCAAGGTTTTATCTCTCTAGAACTGTGTATACATTTCATTTATATTATCTCATTTGTTGACATATACTTATTGATAACATTCATTTATAATTTTTTTAAAATTTCTATAAGGTCAGTAATGATGCTCTCTCTTTCATTTCTGATTTTAATAATTTAGTCTCTTCTCTTTCCATCTTGTTCAATTTAGTTTAAAAGTTCATAGATTTGCAGATCTTTTTCAAACCCAAAATTTTTATTGATTTTTTTTCTATGGTTTATATTCTCTATTTCATTAATTCTCACTCTAATTTTTATTTTTTCTCTTTATGTAAGATTTAGTTTGTTCTTCTTTTTACTGTGTTAAATTGAAAAGTCAGGTTATTGATTTTTCTTTCTTTTAAATATAAGCCTTACAGGTATACATTTTCATTCAACCCTGGCTCTGTTGCATTCCCTAAGTTTGGGTGTGTTTTGTCTTCAATTTTGTTAATCTCATAGTGTTTTCAAATTTTCTTTGATTTATACTTTTGCCTATTGATTAGTTAGGTCTGTGTTAATTTCCTAGAATTTGTGAATTTCCTCAATTTTTTGTTATTAATTTCTAATTTCATTATATTTTGGTTTGAAAATATAATTTGCATGTGGTATTATTTCAATCCTCTTAAATTTATTCAGGGTCATTGTATGACCTAGCATATTGTTTCTTCTGCAGAATGATCTATGTGCTCTTGAGAAGAAAAATGTACAGTTTAGGGAGTCTTTCAGAGATGACCATTAGGTCTAAATATTTTAAAATATTGTTCTAATCTTCCATTTCCTTGTTGATATTCTTCTAGTTATTACATACATATTATTAGTTATTAGTTATTAGTTATTACATATTGAAAGCGAAATATTGTAGTTTCTAAATAATTATTATTGAATTGTCTATTTCTCTCTTTAATTCTGTCAGTTTTGGGTTCATGCATTTAGGTCCCCAGTTATTTGCATATGTGTTTAAATTGTTATATATTTCTGATGAATTAACTTATGTATTACTGTAAGATGATCTTTGTAATCTTCTGTACATTTTTTCATTTGTCTTTAAACTTATTTTTCTGATAATAATCCAATCAGCTTTCTTATGCTTGTTGTTTGCATGCAGAACATTTTACCCACTTTTACTTTGCATCTATTTGTATCTTTAAAACAAAGGTATTACTCTTTTAGACAGAATATATTTGGGTCTTTTTTCCCCTAATGTGACAATCTCTGGCTTTTGATTAGATTGTTTAATCCATTCACATTTAATTTTATTTTTGATGTACTTGAATTTATGTAAGCCATTTTACATTTTTTGTCTAAGCATCTCATATCTTTTTTGTTGCTCTTTGCTCATTCTTTTGCATCAAATTAGTACTACTTAGTGTAACACCTCAATTTTTCACTGCGTATATGAATTGATTTTCTTACCAGTTGCTCTACAGCTTCCCATATTCATCTTAAATTATAATCTACTTTAGAGTAAGACAATGTTAACTCTAGTGAATATAAAAATGTTATTTTATAGCTTTATTCCAATTCCTATATCTGCACATTGCCATCTGTAAATGTTAAAAAAACACTATATTATTATAATAATTATTTTATATAATTTTTTGTCATGAAAATATTGGAGAAGGAAGCAGAGAAGGCATATTCTTATATCATTTGTTAAATTAATCTTCTTATGTATCATTTCTTGTCCTCTTCATTTGTCCCTCTGGATTGGAGTTAGCATCTGTTACTTCCTTTATCCAACACAGCTTTGCTTCCACTGTTTCCTTGGTCTCTTATTGTTAAATGTACTCTACAATTCTATATAATATAGGCCCAACAGTGAAATTATATATCTATTGTTTTATACAATTACCATTTAAATCAGTCAACATAAAAACAATAATAAATATAAATTTTCAGTCTTTTGTAATTACATAATTATTTCTACCTGTGTTCTTTGTTTTTAATGTGCATTTTAATTACTGTTTGGGGACACTTGCTTTCAACCTAAAGAAGAACTTCTTTTATTATTTCTTATAAAATGTCTACTTGCAACATATTCTCTAACATTTGTTTATTTGGGAATATTCTTTTTCACCTTCACATTTGAAAGTATTTGTGGTCAAAGAAAGATTCCTGGTTTACAATTTTTTTTTTTTCTTTCAGGACTTTGAAAATGTCTTCCCACTTCCTCTGGTCTCTATTGTTCTGATGAGAAATTAGTTGTTAATCTTATTGGGGTTCCCTTGTACATTATGAGATATTTTTCTCTTGCCATTTTCAAGGCTTTCTCTTTGTCTCTGGCTTCCAGTATTTTTACTATGATGTGCCTAGTTGTGGTTCTATTTGCCCTTTTCCTCTTTGGAGTCTGTGTAGCTTCTTGACGTATAGATAAATGCTTTTGATAAAATGTGGTAACTTTATGGCTAGTGATTCTTCAACTATCTGTTTTTTTTCTGGACTTTCTCTCTCCTCTGTTGTTATCCTCTTTACACATGAATTGGTGTGCTTAACAGCATACTCTATGTTTCTGAGGTCCTATTCATGTTTCTTTATTCTTTTCTTTCTCTTCTTCAGAGCACATAATTTCTACAGATTAATTTTCAAGTTTTCTGATAACATTTTCTGCAAATTAAAATTATTTTTGAATGTCTCTGGTATAATTTTGATTTCAAGTATTGAACTGTTGTACTCCAGAATTTTATTTTGATTTCTTTTATATTTTCTATCTGTTTATTGATATTATACACTTGATAAACAATAATATTATATCTTTACTTATTTAGGCATGATTTCCTTTAGTTCTTTGAACATAATTATAACAGCTTTTTTAAAGACTTTATCTGCTAATTCTGACATCTGGTCTCTCCCACATCTAGTTTTTGGTTACTGTTTCTGCTGTCTCATATATGGGTCACATTTTTTCTGTTTTTTGTTTGTTTGTATTTGTTTGTTTATCTCATAAATTTTTGTTGAAAGCTACACATTTTGGATTATTTATTGTAGAAAGTTTGGATATTGATTTTCCCTTCTCCCCCTTTATAGGGTTTGTATTAGTTTTTATCTTCTTGCATGTTTGTAAGCAGACTTTATCTCTTGGATAAACTTACCTGGAATTTAGCTTTTTCCATATTCTGCTGGGATGAATGGGAAATACTGGTGGTTTGACCCTCCTGGAGTGAAATTGAAGTCCTTGGATGGCAACTGGGAAAAGGTGTTCCTTGTCTTCTTGGCCTATACATTCAGAATGGTGTTTTCATCATGCTAAGCTGGAGTGGATAGGGATTGGTTTATTCCTCAAATAACATATATAATAAATAATCAAGATTTAGTAAATTTTCTTGAATGAGTCATTTTTCATATGTTCCATGCACTTAGGACAATTTCCAGCTACTCAAAAAAAAATGTAAATGATTTTTCACTTGTTTTCATTGTTCACTGGGGAGAGGATCCATGGAGAAACTCACACTATTCTTGAATTAGTCTCCCTCCCTGGTTATTCTTTATTGGACTATTCAAAATCACTTGGCTATTCAGTCTGCAATTTAGAAAACAACCACACTGTAAGACTGAAGATTACCCTTTTAATGGCTGTGTACTCTGGAAATAAACTTCTGCTATTGACCAAAGAATAGGGAACATTCATGAAGATTCTCACAGTAAGGTTCTGATGATACCACCTATAATGAAACTACTAATCTACTCATATTACCATCACTGATGACTGATTCTATCATCCTGCAAGATATTGCAACACATCCACCATCAAAAACTGGACACAAATAAAGGATTACATGTTTATAATATAAAAGTTACTGCTGCAAGTCAGACTGCCTCCTGCCAAAAACTGACTGGTTTCCTCATGGTGAGGGAAGCCACATTGTACAGGACTTTGCCTCCATCTTGCTCCTGGCAAATTGACATTTTTACACCCTTATGAGGCAATTGGTGGTGTCTCAACACTGTTGATACATGTTTTATATTTTGCTTGTTTGATTAATCATTTATTAAGCACCTCTATCCTACTGTTTAATCCTAGTAATAACTCCATGAGGTAGATATTATTATGTCACCATTTTACAAGTAAAAAAAAAAATACTGTGAAAATGTCCTTCAAAAGGTGAATGGATCAATAAACTGTGGTACATCCAGACAATGGAATATTATTCAGCACTAAATAGAAATGAGCTATCAAGCTACAAAAAGACATGGAGGAATCTTAAATGCATATTTATAAGTGAAAGAAGCCAATCTGTAAAGGCTTTGTATTGTATGATTTCAACTACATGACATTCTGGAAAAGGCAAAACTCTGGAGACAGTAACAAGTCAGGGCTTATGGAGAAGGGAAGGATGAACAGGCAAATCATAGAGGATTTTTTGGACAATGAAAATACTCTGTATGATATTATAATGGTGAATACATGTCATTATGCATTTGTCAAAACCCATAGAATGTACACCACAAAGAATAAACTCCAACATGAACTATGGATTATGGTTGATTAAAAAAAACAAAACAAGGAGTGAGGGGGAGGGATAGATAAATTGGGAATTTGAGGTGAACAGATATGTACCACTATATATAAAGCAAACATAAGGACTCACTGTATACCACAGGGAACTATATATTTTTTTAATTGTTTTTTTATTTTATTTTATATTGGGGTATAGTTGATTTACAATGTTGTGTTATTTTCAGGTGTACAGCAAAGTGATTCAGTTACACATATACATATATCCATCGTTTTTCAGACTCTTTTCCCATGTAAGTTATTACAGAATATTGAGTAGAGTTCCCTGTGCTATACAGTAGGTCCCTGCTGACTACACAGTATATATAATAGTACATATATGTCGATCCCAAACTCACAATTCATTCCTCCCCCCCACCATCTTTCCCTTCGGTAACCATAAGTTCATTCTCTGAGTCTGTTTCTGGTTTGTAAATAAGGTCATTTGTATCATTTTTTTAAAGATTCCACATATAAGAGATATTATATGATATTTGATTTTCTGTGTCTTACTTCGGTTAGTAGGATAATCTCCAGGTCCATCCATATTGCTACAAATGGCAGTATTTCTTTCTTTTTTACAGCTGGGTGATATTCCATTGTATATATGTACCATATCATTTATCCATTAATTTATTGATAGATATTTATGTTGCTTCCATGTCTTGGCTATTGTAAATAGTACTGCAATGAACGTTGGGGTGAAAGAGTCTTTTTGAATTATGGTTATCTCTAGGTATATGCCCAGGAGTGGGATTGCTGAATCATATGGTAGCTCTATTTTTAGCTTTTTAAGGAATATCCATACTGTACTACATAGTGGATGTACCAATTTACTTTCCCACCAAGAGTATAGGAGGCTTGTCTTTTCTCCACACCCTCTCCAGAATTAATTGTTTGTAGACTTTTGGATGATGACCATTCTGACCAGTGTGAGATGATTCCTCATTATAATTTTGATTTGCTTTTCTCTAATAAATAGTGATATTGAGCATCTTTTCATGTGCTTTTTGGCCATCTGTGTGTCTTCTTTGAAGAAATGCCTATTTAGATCTTCTACCCATTAAAAAACTATATTTTATATTGGTCTATAGTTGATTTACAATGTTGCATTATTCTGCCTATTTTTAAACTGGGTTGTTTGTTTTTTTGATATCGAGCTGCATAGCCATTTGTATATTTTAGAAAGTAACCCCTTTTGTTTTTGGTTTACTTTGCTGTGCAATAGATTTTAAGTTTAATTAGGTCTCATCTGTTTATTTTTGTTTTTATTTTCATTACTCTAGGAGATGGATCCAAGAAGATATTACTTGTTGCAATTTATGTCAAAGTGTGTTCTGCCTATATTTTCCTCTAAGAGTTTTATAGTACCCAGTGTTAAATTTAGGTTTTTAATCCATTTTGAGTTTATTTCTGTGTATGGTGTTAGAGAATATTCTAATTTTATTCTTTTATATTTTGCTGTCCAGTTTTCCCAGCATCATTTATTGAAGAGACTCTCTTTTCTCTATTGTATATTCTTGCCTCCTTTGTTATAACTTAGGTGACTCTAAGTGCATGTGTCTATCTATGGACTTTCTATCCTGTTTCATTGATCTATATTTCTGTTTTTGTGCTAGTACCATACTGTTTTGATGACTGTTGCTTTGTAGTATAGTCTGAAGTCAGGGGACCCTGATTCCTTCAGCTCCATTTTTCTTTCTTAAGATTGCTTTGTGTTTCCATACAAATTTAAAATTTTTTTGTTCTAGTTCTATGAAAAATACCATTGGTAATTTGATAGGGATTAAAATGAATCTGTAATATAGTCTTGTGTAGTATAGTCATTTTGACAATATTGATTCTTCCAATCCAAGAACATGGCATATCTTTCCAACTTTTTGTGTCATCTTTGTTTTTTTTCATCCGTGTCTTATAGTTTTCAGAGTACAGGTCTTTTGTCTCTTTAAGTAGGTTTATTCCTAGTTATTTTATTCTTTTTGATGTGATGATAAATGGGATTATTTTATTAATTAATCTTTCTGAACTTTTGTTGTTAGTGTCTAGAAATGCAAGAGATAATTTTGTATCCTGCAACTTTACTGAATTCATTGATGAGATCTAGTAGTTTTCTGGAAACATCTTTAGGATTGTCTATGTATAATATCATGTCATCTGCAAACAGTGACAGTTTTACTTCTTCTTCAATTTGGATTCCTTTTATTTCTTTTTCTTCTGTGATTTCCATGGCTAAGAATTCCAAAACTATGTTGAATAAAAGTGGTGAGAGTGTACATCCTTATATTGTTCCTGATCTTAGAGGGAATTTTTTCAGCTTTTCTCCATTGAGTATGATGTTAGCTGTGGGCTTGTCCTATACAACTGTTATTATGTTGAAGTAAGTTCCCTCTATGCCCACTTTCTGGAGGTTTTTTTTTTTTATCATAAATTGATGTTGAATTTTGTCAAATGATTTTTCTGCATCTATTGAGATGATCGTATGGTTTTTATTCTTCAATTTGTTCATGTGGTGTATCACAATGATTCATTTGCAGATATTGAAATGTCCTCACATCCCTGGGATAAATCCCACTTGATCATGGTGTTTGATCATTTTAATGTATTCTTGGTTTCAGTTTGCTAGTATTTTGTTAAGGGAAACCTGTTTTAGGTGTAAAGTTTTACTGCTCCAGTCCTGTCAAATGACTGCAGTTACATAATTGTGTTTCTTGAAAGTAATATATTATATTTTCTAATTTCCAGAACAATTTCATTCTGATAATGGTGTATCTTTATCAAAACAGTCACTGAAAAATAAACTGGTAGTCTAGGTATTTGATGGACCTCCACATTCCTTACCACTATTCAACCTCTGGTCTTATGACCATTAAGACTGTCTTCTCAAATGTCAAATCTAAAAGATTTCTTACCCTACCTTTCTTGTTTCCCATTGGCTTAAAAGCTTATTGAGCTTGTTTGCTAGTTGACCCAAACAAGTGACCGTTCATCTCTTTGCCCATTCCTGGAGGGTGGAGGCATGGAGGAAAATGATTCTATATAACTATTTTCTAAGATTGGATTCAACCTTTACCATTTCTAGACATAATGCTGTTTTCTCTTCTTAAAAGAACACCCAGATCATTTATAATCTTTGTCTTTAAGATGTGTTCCTTAAGCTTTTCTCTCAAAGAGAAAGGCCCTGATGTAGCTCTCCAAAATTTATAAACATCTTAGTTTTATTTGACTTTTGGGTCTAACATCTCTCTGCCAGATGGCTCTCATCATGATTTGATGAGCATATCTCTGAATATTACCAGGAAGACAATATATCAAGGGAAAATATCAAGCGAAAGCCCCAGATACTGCCCCTCCCACACAAAACACCTGTCAACACTTGTGGATGATTTTGTACACAATTTCCATAGCTATTTTTCCATTATTCTATTCAACAGTTGAATGTATGGGTGGACAAAGAGTACAATTTTGGGTGGCTGTTTTCAAGGTAGTCTTTTCAAATTATGACTAGACTCAATTATTCAAATTGAGCTAGGTATTGAAAGACCTACTAGCTGGCTGATAAAGCACATTGGAATAACTGATTGATGTAGGTCCCAATTAAGGGGCCTCAACAGTTATCATCAACACATACTTTCTAGGGTCTTTATATGTGCCCTAGGGGTGCACTATTTATGTGGAAACAAGGTTTGTGCTTGACTCTTTCCTGAAAACACTTGTTTCACCAAAGAGAACTTCATTTTTTATATTTCTAAAATTTTTATTAGTTTTTTTTTTTAAAATTTTTTGGCTGTGTTGTGCAGCATGCAGAATCTTAGTTCCTTGACCAGGGGTTGAACCTGTGCCCCCTGCAGTGGAAGTTGAGAGTCTCAACCACTGGACTGCCAGGGAAGTCCCAAGAACTTCAACTGTTTAAGGTAGTAGCAGACCATTTAGCCCTAAGATAACTTCAGATTCTTTTACAAAATGAGCTTCCATTGGTGTATTTTTGGGACCCTTCTAGAGGGATAAGTCATTGATAGGTATGATTTAGGATGCTATTTCTAAGATGAGAGTCATCCAGTTAGAAAAGGTATTAGAAAATTTATTCCTGATTTTAGCTGAAGTGATAACACCTTAGCTCCCAAAGTGGTTCTGGATAGCCTTAACCCTCTGGCCAGGGTAATGATAGAATTCATGATAGAATTTCCCTAGTTTTTCTTCTCAAATGCTAAGGTGAAGTCTGTGCAATAGTTAGTGTATACTACTATACCTCAATTCAGGAACCGGACCAAATGGAAGTGCTAATAAAAATGTAAGAAGAAAGCCACTGGGATTCTGGGATCTCTAAGGTAGATCTTGTTGTTTATGGGATTTTTTTTTTTAATGATCTGGAACTCAGGGGCTGGGGAAAGCTTTGCTGAAATCAATATTGCAAGCTGGTCTCATTTCCCTGCATGGAATCCTATTGAAAGTCAACTTAGTTGAATGCTATATGAAACAAATTAAGTGAATATGGTCCTAGCATTTTTCAGTCATGTTAATCAGAGTATATGCTGGAGTGGCATATTCATAGAAAATTTTCCATAAGCCAAGAAGTTATAGAAATCAAGGTGTGAATCTCTGGATCTCTCATTGTTCTGCATATCCTGCAAGTGACTGGATATCTTTTGCATGGTACAATCCTTTCCTGAATATATTTATAGCTCACAGTTTTAGAAGATGAATAGCATGAGAGTCAAGTCTAAGCATGCTGAATATCCAGTATTATAAAGATAATATCTTCCTGCAAGATATATCCAAATTTTATATATTTTGAATATCCTTACATTTTACTTTAAATTTATTAGATAATCATTATTGGTAAAGCACAAATTATATAAACATTATCACTGTAATGACATAATGATTTTCCTGAAATGTAGGCAAGAAAATTTTATAAAATAAATACATAGTAATTTATAAACCAAATAAAAAAATCTTCCTGCAGAAGAAAAGAGCAGTTATGTTTATTGCTCAACATAGGAGATTCAGAGTTCCCCTCCTGTAAGTTAACCTACTGTGTATGCAGTTCATCTGGGCTCATATTATGTTGCCTCCATGGCACTGGGGCCAAGAGGAACTAATGCTAATGCTCAGTGGCCTGTGAGCAATAAAATGTTTTCTCTGGTCCTGAGTGTCTTGTCTTATATACAGCACCTGAGAAATTGTGGTAGGCAAAATTTTTAGAATACAAGTAGTATGTAATCTCAGACCTCACACAATTTTTGGCATAGATGTAAAATATTTTAGTAAAATCATGGAAATTATATTAAAAGTAGGTGCAGACATCATTTAGAAGATTTCATTAAAAGGAAACATTTTAATGAAAATTATGATATAAATTTCATATTTTTTCTTATTTTAAGCCAATTTTATTTATATTAAAAACAGAAAACAATGCATTTTCTTTTCTGAAAGACATTGAACTCTTTTCCATTATTCACAGAATATAAAAAAAAGTTTGCTTCACGATTTAAAAATGATATATAGGGAGACTTCCCTGGTGGTCCAGTGGGTAAGATTCCATGCTCCCAGTGCAGAGAGCCTGGGTTCAATCCCTGGTCAGGGAACTAGATCCCACTTGCATGCTGCAAATAAGAGACTTTGCGTGCCGCAACTAAAGAGACTGCATGCCACAGAGAAGATCCTGTGTGCCACAACTAAGACCAAATGGAGCCTAAATAAATATTTTTAAAAAATGATATATAGGACATTATAATTGCTCAAAATAAAAAGAAGAAATAAAGACTTCAGAATGATTAGGTTGCCCATTCTTGAATGCTTTAGTCAGAATATAACTACATATTCATTTGAACTATTTCTATATTTTATGAAATATAATCTTTCCAAGTATATGAGTCTTGTAACACATTTTGCATTACTTTATTTAATATGATTTCACATAACACAACTTTGACATCTAGATATAAAATTAATAACAGTCTAAGTTACACATATTGTGACATTAAATCCTTTTTTATTTACAAAATAAATGCTAAAATTAGATTTTTATGGTTAAAAAATACACATTTTTTCCAATGTTGTATTCTTAGAGGTATTTCACTGAAAGCCACCAAAGCAATTGTCTCATAAAGCATGAAAGGAGGTACCTGCAAAGACTTAAAACATTCTTTTCAATTCCCAAAGGCAATATTTTAAGCAAGTAGTCAATAATGTTATAATGTTATAAAGCTGATGCAAATATATCTCCAAATAAATTATTTAGTCTGTACAAGCTCAAGAGCTGAGCAAACAATTTTTTTTCCCAAATACTTGCATATTGGAGTAAAATAGCTAATATACTCTTTGCTAAATCTACTTTGTCTTTTTTTTTTTTTTTTTTTGTGGTATGAGAGCCTCTCACTGTTGTGGCCTCTCCCGTTGCAGAGCACAGGCTCCGGACGCGCAGGCTTAGTGGCCATGGCTCATGGGCCCAGCCGCTCCGCTGCATGTGGGATCATCCCAGACCGGAGCACGAACCCATGTCCCCTGCATCGGCAGGCGGACTCTCAACCACTGCGCCACCAGGGAAGCCCTCTACTTTGTCTTTAATCGTTAGTCAAAATTCATTTTTTTTATTGAATTAACAACACTTAATTGGAGTTCACAACTGATTACTGCCTGACAAATCGTAATAAATCACACCAAAATATCAGTTTGAGAATTTTATCAGAAATTACTAGTCAGGTTATCTGTGACTCATTAACAGGTGTGGACACAGAAAGCAACCTTATTTTGTAAGATTCTAATACACATATTTGATTATGTACAGTGTTTTTACAATATAGACAAGGCAATAGTACTGATATTTTAATGTCAAAATGAGCATTGGAAAACATTTTGATTAAATTTTTATTAGAGATTGCTGAAGAATAAAATAGCTATGTAAATAATTAGTAATAGTTTTCTGTAATATTTTTAAACATATTTTGCTATTAATTCTTTTAATATTTTATTCACTGGTTATTTTATTCAATATGAGTATATTTTATGGAGATCAAATTAATCAAGGGAAGATTAAATATCTTAAACAAGTCCATGTTCTAATAACTGTTGAGGTGGTAGACCTAGGATTTCAGGCTAATTAATGATACTTAAGAAAAGTATGTTACATGCCTTTCACAGACTGAGATACAAAGGGAAAAGTCACTACACTAAAAATGCAGAAATCAAATCATCATAACTCCAGTAGAAAGCTATGTTTAGTAGTGATATAGTTTTTCTTATTACATTGAAGAAGTATTTGGATTTCTTTCAAAAGATTTCTTTTTAAAGTTAAAATCAAATGTTTTAGAGGACAAAAGAAAGAAGTCACATATTTTAGAGTCACAAAAGAAAGGAGTATATAATTTATGGAATTTTTCACTAAGTTGCCAATGGATTTTATTTTATTTATTTAATTTATTTATTATTATTATTATTTTTTGCGATATGCGGGGCTCTCACTGTTGTAGCCTCTCCCGTTGAGGAGCACAGGCTCTGGACGCGCAGGCTTAGCGGCCATGGCTCACAGGTCCAGCCGCTCTGCAGCATGTGGGATCTTCCTGGACCGGGGCACGAACCCGTGTCCCCTGCATCAGCAGGCGGACTCTCAACCACTGCGCCACCAGGGAAGCCCATCAATGGATTTTAAATTGTTTCTTTACACAAACTCAAGTTTAGCATCTCATAATCTTTAGATGGAAAAGAATAATTTTAAATGTAAAGTATTGCAGGCATGAACAGCCTACGTGTAAAGACTGACATCACACATACACCAGGGACATTCACTTTGTCACTTAAGATCACTTTAAGTGAGAATTAAAAATAATTTATTTTCAACTATAATTGGCATTTTGAATCCAGAGTAACTGCATTCAAGAATACAGTTTCCAGGGCTTCCCTGGAATAGAAGAGTTGAAATAACAAGTAAATATCAGACATTTCTTCAGAAATCACAAAAGAAGTGTGTACACCTATGTGTGCAAATAAAGATATCATTGTTTTATATTCTAAGAATTTAATTTATCAATCAAAAATAGTACTTGCATTATTCTATATATTAACATAGTCTTCTAAAAATTGGCTTTGAAAGGACTGATGTTTATAAAAAAAAACTAGACATTCTGCACTTAAAAATATATAAAATTTTTGAAGGGTATTTTATTTTATGTATCATATCATTCATCCATTTAATTCAACATCCCATAGCCTGAATAATCATGCCCATTATCTGTTCCTCTCCCTTGCTCTCAATCCAGGCAACAATTAGTTACACTTCTTTGTCTGACTTTTTATTTTGAGATAATTTTCAATTTACAAAGTGGTTTTCAAATTAATCTTTGTTTGGATTTCACCAATAATGTTCAGTTTATGGTCCAGTATTCAATCCAGAATTTGTGTATTTCTCGTGTTTCTATAATACACACACTAATGCTCACTTTAATCCTCGCCCTACCTGTCCCTGGAATGTTCATGTCCTAATCCCTAGTACCTGTGAATATGTTACTTTACAAGGCTAAAGGAATGATTGAATGTAGGGTACTTGGGATGGAGAAATTATATTGATTTTCCAAGTGGGCACATTCTTATCACATAAAACCCTTAAAAGCAGAGAACCATTCATGGCTGTGGTCAGAAAGATGTGTGAAGATAGAAAGAAGGTTAGAGAGATGTGTTGTTCCCTTTGATGATGGAGAAAATGGGCCAAAGCTAGAAGCTAGAAAGGTCAAGGACCTCCAGAAATGAACTCAGTCCTACCAATATCTTATTTTAGCCCAGTGAGAACCATGTTGAAATTTTGATCTGTGGAACTGTACGATAATTAATGTGTACTGTTTTAAGTTACTAAATTTGTGGTAATTTGTTACAGCAGCGATAGAAATCTAATTACGGTTTTTGCTAATGTTACAGCCCTTCTGTGTTTTGTTATATTTTATGACCTTGATATTTTTTAAAGGGGGAAGGTCAGTTATTTATAGAATGTTTCTCAATTTTGATTTGTCTAATATTTTTTTTCTGATGATGGGGTTGGGAAGGTTACAACAAAAGTAATATGCTACTCTCTGTTAATAAATCAGGGATTACAAGGTGTCCACAGGTATTATTTGTGATATTAACCTTAAGCACTTGGTTAAGATGGTGTATGGTGTATGCTAGGATTCGACACTGTAAATTTACTTGTTTTCCCTTTATTATATAGTTTATAATTCTCTCTTTGAAACTAGACATATATCATATATTCCATTTTAGCTTGGTAATTTCTGCATTCATTGGTAGAGCTAGCCTGTGGTAATTATTCTGTGGTGTTCTACTGGTGATTTTCTAGCCATTATTCCTTCAACATTTTTAATGGGAACTGTTCTCTAAGGAAGTTATCCTTTTCCTTATTTTCTTTCTCCCTCCCTCTCTTTGTTTGTTTTTCTTTTTCCTTCTTCCTTCCTCCCTTCCTTGCTTCCTTCTTTCTCTTTTTTCTCTCAGTATGGACTTGTGGATGGTTATTTTATACTTTGAGTTATAATCCAATGCTATCATAATTTATTTTCTTCCTCAGGGTGTTATTTCAATGTTGGCTGTGGGTAGTTCTTTCAGGTGAGCTCCCTATGTCCTTTTGACATTCCTCTTTCTTTTTATCCTCTTGTTCTAGCACTGGAATCAGTAAATTCACAAAGAACTCTGATTCCTTCTCCTGATGAATAATAAAGATCTAGGCAGTAGATTTGCTAGTTACTACTAGAGTTTACATGCTGGATTTTGAACTCGGAAGGGGAAAATATTCTTCAGTGATTTTTGCTGTTATTGATCCCAGAATGAGTTTTGGGTTAAATGAGAAATTTACGTAGTAGTTTATTAATAGAATCAAGTTGAATTTTGTTCAGTCTTTAGTTATTTATTTGTATATTTCCATCAGTCTGAAATTTAAATCAGAAATCACAATGTTTATTGTGCTTATTACTATTATTGTATAAAATGAGGACAAAGTCCTAAATGGATATGCAAGAAAATAATCATTATTGTAGATCATTATTAATGGTTATATTTTGAAGCAAGATCAAATTAAGCACAAAAAATCCTAATGTAAAGGAAGGGTCAGATAAAATTAAATTAAACACAGAAAATTATATCAAATAAATGTGATATATTGGTTTTCTTGAGGAACTTAAACTTTGAGCAATCTACTTTCACTGTCAGTCTTAGGGATTTAAATTACCCCAAAAGCACACGACTTTCCCTGATCCTGCCCAGTATTCATACGTACTTTTTTCCTCCTAATAAACACTTTACTAACTTCACTACTTTCCATCTCTTTGTCGAAAATTCCTTTCTCCAAAGCAGATGAGCTAAGGCCTCATCACTAGCCACTGGCCCTTGTGGTCTAGTGACTAGGATTTGGGGCTCTCAATGCCGTGGTCTGGCTTCAATCTCTGGTTGGGGAACTGAGATCCTGATTCAGGCTGCCGCAGGCTGAGGCAACCTGAAGTCAAACTATAGTTCTTTCTGTCTTAATCTATGTTATTCTATCAATTGCCAGGACCTATGCTCTGCACAAGGCACCTATATATTTCTCATTTAACTGTAACGCATGAATGATGTTCAAATTACATATTTTTTCAGCTGAGGAATCTGAGCCTCTTAAAAATTAAATCTAATTTCCAAAACTTTGGATAGAGCAGAATTTCAGATTTGCAATCAAGCCCCATATAACTTTAAATATTTCATTAAAAGTCCCATAGAAAAGTTAGTATTATTATGTTTATATTTTAGGTTTTCTCTAAATACATTTGTTTCCCCCATTTGAAGCTCATCAAACACTTTGTTAATAACATACAAAACTTTATTGAATATTAATTTTGCAAAGAAAACGTATGTAGTAGATATGAGTTAGTTCCTTAAAGTCTGGTTCCCAGGATCTGCTATCTAAAAGGTATGTGACCTTGGGAAAGTCACAGTCTCTCTGCCCTAAGCTTCCTCATTCTGTGAGTCCATTAAATAGAATCTATAGTTTTTTGAAGAATGAATTAGTTAATGTCAGTAAAGTGTTAATATAGGTTATAATAAATTAGTTAATATGGGTAAAGAATTATTACTGTATTTGAATTATTTTGATATTTATAAGAAAATATAAATATATGTATATATATATATAACATATACAGTTTATGAGTATTTTATATATGCTCATAAATATGTACTTATAATGTTTATATATTTTTCTAAGTATATAAGTAACTATATTTATAAATAAATATAAAGATAAATATAAAGCACCTTTATATATACATTTATAATTCTATAATATTTATGTTTTTCATATTTATAAAATGAAGTATAATACTTTATAATAAATTAGGTAATATATGTAAAGTACTAATCATTATTACATTTTAGCTATTTTCCTACTTCGTTACTAGGAAAAATTCTGTGTGATCCACAAACTTAGAAGTTTCACTGTAGTATAATT
This sequence comes from Lagenorhynchus albirostris, assembly GCF_949774975.1. Lineage (NCBI taxonomy): Eukaryota > Metazoa > Chordata > Mammalia > Artiodactyla > Delphinidae > Lagenorhynchus > Lagenorhynchus albirostris. The sequence goes on along the minus strand of NC_083112.1, from coordinate 40,850,766 downwards.
TCTACACTACTGAAAAAGTGTTAATAATAGAACTTTCAGAAAATGGGATAAAGAAAAAATAATGCTGTGTACTGGATTTAGATGTTATTACAATTTATAAGTTTCCTTTTTCCATCTTTATACCCTAAATCACTTTCATTGGACTATAGTTTTATTAATTTCAGTGACTGTACTTTTGCTTTGTAGAACATTTTGCTTGCAGAATATTGCTTTTCAGAAAATTTGAATAAACTAAAACATCCATTGATTATACTTTTTTGACATGCTTTGTATCACCTCAAAACACAACTGAATTATCAGATGTCAGGACACTATCTCAATCTTGGAGAAGTACTGGTGGTAAAGCTGTGGTATAAACCCATAACTGCTGGCTCTCAAACCACCATCTTTCCTCTGTGCTGGTTCTCTTCACAAAGTAAAATTTTACTTCAATAGATGAATAGAATCTCATCTGATGAAACTATAAATGGCATAGGAAAAGAGAACTGCATAATATAAGAAGTTGCTTATTTGGCCACAAAGTATATAAACTGTCATATTTTCATGAAAGAATGTAATTGAGTCAGATTTGTTTCTCTAACAGATTTGTTTCTTTGTTTCACAGAGTCATAAAGTGTGCATGTGTATGAGACAATGAAAAGTCAGATGAAAAAATTACCTAGAATGTACTAAAACATTTTAAAATTATATATGTTTTGATCTGTGAAATTAATCTTGATTATAATTTAGGTCAAACATTTTATTTCACAGATAAAGTAAATAAAACTGTAACATGTAATAAGTTGTCCAAGTTCACATGACTAATTTTGTCAAAGTCTGGGTGAGAACTCACTTCCCCTGACTTTAAAGAGTAGTTCTTTTTATGTATTCCTAGTATATGTCCTATAAATTCTTACAATAACTTAGAGATACATGTTACATAAATAAATATATATGCAAAAAATCCAAAAACTTATAAAACATGTTATTGATTTGACCTAAAAAATTATTGTGCCAGTTCTAATAACTGATAATCAATTAGTACATAACAACTTCTCTCATCTTCCCAAGAAATGCTTTTATTGAATAAGTGATAATTATTTAATAAGCAGAAGTTCATGGAAGAGTAAGATAATATTTTTCTTAGCTGTAAGGTAAAACTCCTGTAATAACTGCATGAATATTCTTGATAAATTCTATTAACTCTAACTTGATCTTAGTCATGAGGATTTAATGAGCTATAATCTCTGGAGTTTCATTAAATGCAGAAACTGAATTAAGAAATATTTTCTACAATTTGCTAGCTGTGTGACCTTAGGAAATTTACTTAAATTCTTTGTGCCCAGCCATTCATCTATAACATGGGAATGATAATAGTACTAGAGAGGCCTATTTTAAGGATTAAAAAGTTAGTTCATGTAAGGCACTCACAAAACACTGCCTATTTTTGTCCTTTTTCTCCTTTGAGATTTGATGTAGCATTTGCCTTTGTAAGACATTTTCTAGAACTTCATTAAATGCACTTTAATGCAGTTAAAATGCATAAAAACTGTTGGAATTTTGAATTTTGCTCTAATACTTCCTCTTCTTGCTGAAATGCTGCCGTTTCCTAGAATTGTGACTGGCAAGGAGAAAAAAACAGTGTGTTCTCCAGTGTATTCTGACACTCATGCAATCAGTTGTTGAAGGAAGCGGTCTACGAGTCACGGTGAGGTGCTTAAGTCAGCTCTGCCTCCAGCAATATCTATCCCACAGTATTTCTGCAGGTGATGCAGGCTTCTTTACGGGAAAGCAGTTTTGTGATGCTGGATAGTGATGTTAAACTTTTCATAATGTTAATTCACTATGTGTCCTGGGAAGGTGATATGTTTTCATAAGCAATTAACACACATGTCTTATTATAGTAGAAAAAACTATACAATTTAAATATGTTTTACAATTATATTTCTCTACTTTTCCTTCTTGTCAAATGTCATTTTGTTTACCAGTCAACCTGGATTTTATGGCTCAACTAGAAAGCAATAAATGGCAGTATGCTTTGATGTCACTAGAAATATTTTCTCCTAAAGTTACTCCAAGTTACTCTTAAAATGACTTCCCAAAAAATAGTTGCTTATATTTCCAAGGCCCTAATCACTCATAAGTTTGGTCTAAGCTACCAAATTTCTCTGTAAGTAACTGAATTCAATTCAATTCTTATAAGATCTATTCATTGCTCAGGTGAGATAAATTCAAAACCTGGAAGAATTTATGCCAGAGGTAAGCAGTGAAGAATTTTGTGTGCCCTCTGTGCAAGAAGGTTAAAATATAGAAAAACAGCATATTTTCAAAATACATATGGAACTTATTATTAAAAATAAATGCCATATTAATTAAGCAGAATAAGTGAAAAAATAAATAATATGCTCATTTTTAAAGAAGAGTAGAAAAATTTCCTTAAAGAGATAGAAATTGAAATAGGGTGGGTAAGCATATATCAAGAAACTTTCAAATATATGTCAGTTTAGCTTTGTTTTTAATATATTTCATGTGATAATCTTGATTTATTCTCACTGCCAAGGTATATCAACATTGCAAAAAATAATCAATTATTTCTACTGGACTTAGGCCCAATTGTGTTTTTTCTTTTAAATCTAATATTGAATAAAAAATAGAGAAACTCAGAGGAGAACTAATGTGAATGTTCTTCAGGGGAATTATTAATGATAACCTTAATCCATAAATACAAACACTACTCAGCTTACAAATTTCATTTTTTAAAAATTTACTGCTATTGTGTGAGTTTTTAAACAACATTGTACTTTAATTGAATGGATATACCCTAGTTTTGTCGTGTTACCAAACAAAGACTTCTAGGATGTGTTTTATGTTATAAACATGATAATGTTTTTTTCATGTTGAAAATACCAAGATATTTCCTGATTAGAACAATAATTTATACAATACAACCTAAAACCCAAAATTAAGTTATTACCAAAATCTGTGTATTCCATAGGTATTGTTTAATCAATGAATGCTTTTACTATAGTTAGAAAAAATATTAATAAATAGATAGAAAGGTAGATATTTGAGATACAGTGGAATTTCTCCTAAATCTTCTAGGTTAAGAACACTGTGAAAATTAAACCTCTATTATATTTACAAGTTAACTTTCCAAACTTTCTTAGCAGTCTCCCTTTGCTATTATCCTTCCCCTGAGTGTGTTAATTCATCATTCTTTTTCTGTCAGTTGTCTGAACATTTAGTTGAATGTTTCCAAAATGCCTGAAGGGTGCAGTGTCAGCTGCAGATACCTGAGTCAATGTGGTAATATCAGTTGATTTCATTCTGGGCAATATACATACACACACACTTGCACACAGTACACCTTGTAGAGGCACTTGGCACATTTCAAAATATAATCTTTGTTATTGTGTTAAGTGCCTTGAAGTAACACAGAGATTTTATAATAATTTTTTGCTCCTCAATTAATTTTTTTTTATTCTAAAAGTTTTGGGAAAAGATATTCTCTAAGAGTTGCACTTAAAAAAAGCTTAATTCTCATAGTACTTGAATAAATCACTAAGCAATCTAGCCTCTGCATTGTTCCGCTTTTAAATGCACTTCAGCCTATGAAGAAGCTGAACGTACTTATTTGGAAAACATACTTATTGGATTGGTAGGGTTATACATACTATATATACACAATATTAATTTAAAGTTTATGTTAAAAAGCTAACTCCAATTTCTTTATGGTATAGAAAGAAAGAAAGATGGTAGTTAGAACCAGGCACAGATATTGAACCTAAAGTAATTCAAGGTCCTCAGGCAAGTTTAATTCTGTTAGTATCTCTACCCTGTCAGATTAACTATTTCCTTTGGTAATTCCATAATCTATTAAATAAACAGTCAGTAAAATTGGATAAATTGCCATGACATTCTACATATTGCCATGACAAGTGAGGCTTCCTCTAGGACCCAAGAATCAAAGGTCCTTTTTGTTCTATTTGATGTCAATTTTCATGGCAAGAAGTATTAGAAACTACATTAGCATTTCTTATAGTTCAGTCATCCAGCTATATAAGTAATTCTTTTTTGAAACTATTATTTGGACAAATATTTGAGTAACATTTGGGCAAATATTTGGATAGTAAGTTTCATAGTTGTGTCTACTACTGAGTGAAGTATTACTTCTTTTTATAGATTCAGGATCATATACTCACTAACTGAAGTATACAAAGCTTGGGAATCAAACCCATGTTTATCTTGATTAAATATGACATATAATACATTTAGTTATAAATTTGGAGACCTGAATTTCCTATCTCATATATTTCAAAGCATATTCATGTCATTATCTCAGACAATATGTAGAATGTACCTCTCTGGTAGATCCATTATTAGCAGAATTTATTGGATCAGAGTAGATTGAAGGATGAAGAGGTCACCTTTAAACTACCAGTGAAAGGAATGCTCAGAAAGTGGGTTTAGGTTTCCATATCTAGCAAGCATCTAGGTAGCAAACACACACAGCAGGATCTGAAGCAGAATGTACCATGGAACACAGAGCAAAGTAGACTGGAAACATTCTGAACACAGGAAACAAAAACCAAAAAAGAAAATCAAGAGTAAGAATACAGAAAAGTAGATCCAGTGCTTATATAGAACTCGAGGTCAGGGGAAATAGCTAAAAGGCCATGATTCAGGCTTTCATTCCAGCACATGTGAGACTGGAGAAGAAAATATATAGAAGAGTATACTTGAGTATCTTACTTTTTTTTTTTTTTCCCATTCTTACTGGCTAGTATTTTCTCCTTTACTAATTCTGGCTTACATGTTTATTCTTACAAGTTATGTCTGTCTTTTCCTTTGAAAAGTTTTGATCTACAATGTCATAGTAAAGAATACCTTTTCTGTAATCCCCAATGCAAAATTGTTTACCGGAAGAATCTAACTTGTTTAAAAATTATTCCCATGAACAATATTTTATCAGCCATTAGTTGTAATGTGCTTGTATATATGTATATACATTTTATATGAACCTGTATTCATATAAATTCATAGATGTATAGCTTCACAAACATGTTTTACAATTGTGAGCCATTATATATATTCAGATATTATTGCATTTTTCTTTGATAATAAAATTTTTTTCATAAAGCTGAGACAATAGCCTTTAATGTCATAAAAACAGTATTTTAATTCATTCTTAAATTATATTCAATATTATATTTGAGAATTCTTTTATAAAATTATTTTAATTTAAGCAAGGTTTATAACTCACTTTTTTTTAAGTATATTGCTATTTTTTCTTCTTTGCATATATACTTGTACTTTTTTTTCTCAAGGTCATAAAGCCCTGTATCAGATAGCAACAGAACTTCAGCAATAACAGCAGAAGACATCTTAGATTAATGTAAGTGAATAGTTTTTGCAATTTTTATAGTTTCTCTCTTTCGCACACATTTTGACAGGGAACAATGTTGGGTTCAATGTGGGGTTCCCTAGAGGTGCCCTAGAGTTATTTTAACAAATTCAGTTTGCTTTGCTTTTCATGTAAAAACAGCTTTTCCTCTTAGTTTTTGAGGTAGAAAGTATTTCTTACATAAAATATTTTTAAAAGTTTACTCTTTATATAATTTTTCATTATAGAATCACAGAATTTTAAATCTAGAGACCACAGAGATAATCTATTCCAATGTTTCTCTTGGCTTATAAAGTAAAAAATTCTACCACTCATTTCTACTCTTGTTTTACTTCATGAATATAGTGATTCTTGCCTGCTTTCCCCACTCCTTCTTTAGGTCAACAGTGGAGGATTTAACTGGTTTACTTGTTTGTAGTACATTCTGAATTACAAAACATTGCAGTGGTTCAATTCCTTATTTTACAGATAAAGAAACAAAAGTACACAGCAGTTTATCTAATTGCCCAAGAGCATACAAAACTTGTAGTAGCAGAGATAGACCTAGAATGCCCTAAGGGCTCATTAGTGCAGGAGAGTTTCCTCCATTGACCTCTATTTTTTTTCTCCTATTATATTTTCCCCATTACCTTCATAATTTCTTGATTGAAATTATGAAGGTAATGGGGAAAATATAATAGGGGAAAAATATAATGGCTCATCTCTGTCCATTTTTCCTCAGTGCTTGCTATATGATTTTTATTTTATCTTCATTTGCTTTCATTAACTTTTTACAGTAACTTTTCTATATTTATGTACCCGATGCCAGAGTCCATATAAAAGCTAAATCAGTTATGTTATGCTCTGGCTTGAAATGATCCAATAATGTCCCAATTCCAGTTGTAATCCCCAATATCCTGGGAGATTTGGACACTATGTACCAAGCAGTTGTGTGCAATGGGAAAGAGTCAAAACTCGAGTTTCTTACGGACTCCCTGGGTCAAAATCTTGTGTCTTTATTTACCATATAACATTGTGTGTTATTATACTGCTTTGTTGCACAATCACCTCTGCTGTAAAATGTGCATAATAATTGTACCTGCCTCTTAGTCCAAAGGATTAAATGAGTTAATATGCACTAAGAGGTTAGAACAGTGCCTGGTACATAATAAATACTCAGTAAGTGTAAGCTGTTTTTATAATACCCTCTTGCCTATAACTAACCAGCCATACTGACTTTCTTTCTGTTTGAACATTCCTTGTTAGGCTTTTAATTAACTCTTTAAAATCTCACTCTTCATGCAACTTTCCTACTTCCTATGCTTCTCATCTTCTTGACATGATTTTCAGTTTATATGTTAAATATTAATAGAGGTCTTACCTGACTCCAAGTATCACATCCTTTTATTTTCTGTTACAGCAACTGCTTCACTTTTGTCATGTAAAATTTTGGACCTGATGTTTCTTATTTATTTTTGAGCTCCTTTATATTGTGCATTCTTAAGAATGATGAAACTGTCTATAATAATTCCTACTCATCAGAGTAGCTTAAGTGTAGCTACTCAACAGAGTTTGAAAGGCATATAGTAATAGACCCTCAAAACTACTGTGAAATTAGTTTATTATTAGTATTTTTAAAAATACTTTTTTTCTTTTCTTCTAAATAATTTGCCTTAACAGTCCTCAATTTATTAGATATTACTGTGTATCTCTGAAAAATATAAGTAGAAAGTTGAGGAATTTTTAGACAGCTTAAGAATCAAGGAGACCAATAACATAATTCTATTCCAGAAAAATAAATTTTTCCTCTTGTTATTTAGTCTAACTCCATCAACAGTTCTTTCTTTATATCAGTGTCGGGTGCCTAATTAAGTTTGGCTTGCATAGAAATAAAGTAAAATGAAATTAAACTTCCTTTGAACCCAGTTGTATGTGTCTTTCACAGTATATGTACAGAGACACAAATAATATTTGTTTCTGGATCATGGGACCCTGTTAGTGGTGAGCTGCATAGGCTCCTGGGAGGGGAGGTGTGGATAGTGACCTGTGCTTGCACACAGGCTTCTCGGTATCTGCAGCAGCAGCCTTAGCATTTCATTCCCATCTCTGTTGTCTGCACTGATAACCACAGCTCACACCCATCTCTGAAGCTCATTCAGGCAGTGCTGTGAATCCCCTCTCTTCTCACACCCTAAACAATTGGTTTGGTTGTTCTCTTCTTTCTTTTTCTTAATTTTTATACTTTTTAAAATATTTATGTTTTATTTTAATAACTTTATTTTTTTCTTTTTTTCTTTTTTTTTCTCTCTTTTATTCTGAGCCACATGGTTGATAGGGCCTTGGTACTCTGGCAGATTTCAGGCTTGAGCCTCTTAGGTGGGAGAGCAGAGTTCAGGATTTTTGACAACCAAAGAGCTCCTGGCCCAAGTAATATCAGATGGGAAAATCTCTCTCAGAGATATCCATCTCAACATTAAGACACAGCTCCACTCAATGACCAGCAAGCTAAAGTGCTGTTCACCCCATAGCAAACAACTAGCAAGACAGGAACACAACCCACCCAGCAACAGAGAGGCTTCCTAAAATCATAATAAGTTCACAGATGTCCCAAAACACACCACAGGATGCAGTCCTGCCCACCAGAAAGACAAGAGCCATCCTCATCCAGCAGAACACAAGCACCAGTCCCCTCCACCAGGAAGCATATACAACCCACTGAACCAACTTTACCCACCAGGGGGCAGACACAAAAAACAATGGGAAATAGGAACCTGCAGCCTGAGAAAAGGAGACCCCAAACACAGTAAGATAAGAAAAATGAGAAACAGAGAAATACACAGCAGATGAAGGAGCAAGGTAAAAACCAACCAGACCAAAAATATGAAGAGGAAATAGGCAGTCTACCTGAGAAAGAATTCAGAGTAATTAAAGTAAAGATGATCTAAAATCTTGGAAATAGAATGGAGAAAATACAAGAAACATTTAACAAGGAATTAGAAGAACTAAAGAGCAAACAAACAATGATGAACAGCACAATAAATGAAACTAAAAATTCTCTAGAAGGAAACAATAGCAGAATAACTGAGGCAGAAGAATGGATAAGTGACCTGAAAGATAAAATAGTGGAAATAACTACTGCAGAGCAGAATAAAGAAAAAAGAATGAAAAGAATTGAGGACAGTATCAGAGACATCTGGGGCTACTTTAAATGCACCAACACTTGAATTATGAGGATCCAAGAAGAAGACAAAAAGAATGGGACTGAGAAAGTATTTGAAAAGATTATAGTAGAAAACTTCACAAATATGGGAAAGGAAATACTTAATCAAGTCCAGGAAGTGCAGAGAATCCATACAAGATAAATCCAAGGAGAAAAACGCCAAGACACATATTAATCAAACTATCAAAAATTAAATACAAAGAAAACATATTAAAAGCAGGAAGGGAAAAGCAAAAAACAACATACAAGGGAATCCCCATAAGGTTAAGAGCTGTTTACTCAGCAGAAAATCTGGAAGCCAAAAGGGACTGGAAGGACATATTTAAAGTGATGAAAGGGAAAAACCGAAGACCAACATTACACTACCCAGCAAGGATCTCATTCAGATTCAATGGAGAAATTAAAACCTTTACAGACAAGCAAAAGCTAAGAGAACTCAGCACCACCAAACCAGCTTTACAACAAAGGCTAAAGGAAATTCTCTAGGCAGGAAACACAAGAGAAGGAAAAGACCTAAAATAACAAACCCAAAACAATTAAGATGATGGGAATAGGAACATACATATCAATAATTATCTTAAATGTAAGTGGATTAAATGCTCCAACCAAAAGACACAAACTGGATGAATGGATACTAAAACAAGACTGGTATATATGCTGTCTACAAGAGACCCACTTCAGATCTAGGGACACATACAGGCTGAAAGTGAAGGGATGGAAAAAGATATTCCATGAAAATGGAAATCAAAAGAAAGCTGGAGTACCAATTCTCATATCAGACAAAATAGACATTAAAGTAAAGACTATTACAAGAGACAAAAAAGGACACTACATAATGATCAAGGGATCAATCCAAGAAGAAGATATAACAATTGTAAATACTTATGCACCAAATATAGGGGTGCCTCAATACATAAAGCAAATGCTAATAGCCATAAAAGGGAAAATCAACAGTACACAATAATAGTAGGGGACTTTAACACCTCACTTTCACCAATGGACAGATCATCCAAAATGAAAATAAATAAGGAAACACAAGCTTTAAATGACACATTAAACAAGACGGATTTAATTGATATGTATTGAACATTCCAACCAAAAAGGACAGAATACACTTCTCAAGTGCTCATGGAACATTATCCAGGATAGATCATATCTTGGGTCACAAATCCAGCCTTGGTAAATTTAAGAAAATTGAAATTGTATCAGGTATCTTTTCTGACAAAAATACTATGAGACTAGATATCAATTACAGGGAAAAAAAAACCTAAAAAATACAAACACATGGTGGGTAAACAATATGCTATGAAATAACCAAGAGATCACTGAAGAAATCAAAGAGGAAATCAAAAACTACCTAGAAACAAATAACAATGAAAACAGGATGACCCCACACCTATGAGATGCAGCAAAAGCAGTTCAAAGAGGGAGGTTATAGCAATAAAATCCGACCTCAAGAAACAAGAAATATCTGAAATAAACAACCTAACCTTAGGCTTAAAGCAATTAGAGAAAGAAGAACAAGAAAACCCCAAAGTTAGCAGAAGGAAATAAATCATACAAATTAGATCAGAAATAAATGAAAAAGCAATGAAGGAAATGATAACAAATATCAAGAAAACTAAAAGCTGGTTCTCTGAGAAGATAAACAAAATTGATAAACTATTAGCCAGGCTCATGGAGAAAAAAAGGGATAAAACTCAAATCAATAAAATTAGAAAGGAAAAAGAAGTAACAACTTACACTGCAGAAATACAAAGGGTAATGAGAGGTTACTACAAGCAACAATACGCCAAGAAAATGGACAAACTGAAATAAATGGAAGTGCAGAGAATCCATACAAGATAAATCCAAGGAGAAAAACGCCAAGACACATATTAATCAAACTATCAAAAATTAAATACAAAGAAAACATATTAAAAGCAGGAAGGGAAAAGCAAAAAACAACATACAAGGGAATCCCCATAAGGTTAAGAGCTGTTTACTCAGCAGAAAATCTGGAAGCCAAAAGGGACTGGAAGGACATATTTAAAGTGATGAAAGGGAAAAACCGAAGACCAACAGTAATTACTACAGTAATCAAGACAGTGTGGTACTGCTCAAAAACAGAAATATAGATCAGTGGAACAGGATAGAAAGATCAGAGATTAGCCCATGCACATATTGTCACTTTACCTTTGATAAATGAGGCAAGAATATACCATGGAAAAAAACAGTCTCTTCAAGAAGTGTTGCTGTGAAAACTGGACAGCTACATGTTAAATAATGAAATTAGAACACTCCCTAACACCATACACCAAAATAAACTCAAAATGGAGTAAAGACCTAAATGTAAGCCCAGACACTATAAAACTCTTAGAGGAAAACATAGCCAGAAAACTCTATGATATAAATCACAGCAAGATTGTTTTTGACCCACCTCCTAGAGAAATGGAAATAAAAACAAAAATAAATAAGGGGACCTAATGAAACTTAAAAGCCTTTGCACAGCAAAGGAAACAATAAACTAGGTGAAAAGACAACCCTCAGAATGGGAGAAAATATTTGCAAACTAAGCAACTGACAAAGAATTAATGTTCAAAATATACAAGCAGCTCATGTCACTCAATATCAAAAAACAAACAACCCAATTCAAAAATGGGCAGAAAACCGAAATAGACATTTCTCCAAAGGAGATATATAGATTGCCAATTAACACATGAAATGATGCTCAATGTCACTAGCCATTAGAGGAATGCAAATCAAACCTACAATGAGGTATCACCTCACACTGGTCAGAATGGCCATCATCAAAAAATCTAGAAACAATAAATGCTGGAGAGGGTGTGGAGAAAAGGGAACCCTCTTGCAGTGTTGGTGGGAATGTAAATTGATAGAGCCACTATGGAGAACAGTATGGAGGTTCCTTAAAAAACTAAAAATAGAACTACCATATGACCCAGCAATCCCACTACTGGACATATACCCTGAGAAAACCATAATTCCAAAAGGGTCATGTACCACAATGTTCATTGAGGCTCTATTTACAATAGCCAGTACATGGAAGCAACCTAAGTGTCCATTGACAGATGAATGGATAAAGAAGATGTAGCAGATATATACAATGGAATATTACTTAACCATAAAAAGAAACGAAATTGAGTTATTTGTAGTGAGGTAGATGGACCTAGAGACTGTCATACAGAGTGAAGTAAGTCAGAAAGGGAAAAACAAATACCGTATGCTAACACATATATACGGAATGTAAAAAAAATAAGGGGTCTGAAGAACCTAGTGGCAGGATATCAATAAAGACCCAGATGTAGAGAATACACTTGAGGACATGGGGAGGGGGAAGGGTAAGCTGGGACTAAGTGAGAAAATGGCATGGACGTATATAAACTACCAAATGTAAAATAGATAGCTAGTGGGAAGCAGCCACAAAGCACAGGGAGATCAGCTCAATGCTTTGTGTCCACCTAGAGGTGTGGAATAGGGAGTGTGGAAGGGAGACACAAGAGGGAGGGGATATGGTAATATATGTATATGTATAGGTGATTTGCTTTGTTATGAAGCAGAGACTAACACACCATTGTAAAGCAATTATACTCCATAAAGATAGTAAAAAAAGAAAAAAAAAAGACAGTCCTGAGGAAATAATGGTGATCATAATTTTATTGATAATTTCTATATTCATATTTTTTTATTGCATGCTTATATGTTTGGTAGCTTTGCATGTGTCTGTGTGTAGTTTTCCCAAATATCTTGTAAGTTCTCAGAGAGGAGTCATTATGTCCTTATTTGTATCTTCCTTTAAGCATGTAAAAATAAATTGAGGAAGCAATTGCCAAAATGTTATTTTAAGGGAGACCTAAAGGGCAGAGCAAAACACTCAAATTTATTTTCTTTATCTCTTGAGGAAAATGTTATTGAGTTATATTTCAATGCCATTTCTCACTTGAATGAAATACTTTAAAGCACACTAAAGCCCTGAATGCTTTTCTCTGCCTGTATAAATAAAGATGCAATCATGTTTATTTATATGAATATTGATATTTGAAGGTTTTAAGCTGCCTTTATCAAAACTATAATATATCTGAGATTTCTTAGTCTTCTTAAAACTAACAAGTTAGCCTGACACAGTTACATGGGTGCTGGCAGAGGACACAACACTCCTGGGCCAGATGCAAAATAACAACAGCCAAGCTCCCTTAGCCACACCCAATTTCCACAGACTGACAATAAGAGGGCCAGGTGACATCTGCATATGCAGTGGGTTGTATGACAAGAGAGCAACCCTGTGATCTTAAGGAAACCAAATCTTCTATAATAGACAGTAAACATGCCAGGGTTTTTGCTAATGAGGGAGACACTAATCTTACATTTCAAGCCTCAAAAAGTCTTTGCTTTTCTGTATATTCCAAGGTAGTTTGCTATACAAACATTCTTGAACGGATAGTCCTAAAAAAAAAAAGGCAATCAGTGCCTCTGCTCTCAGGATATACAGAAACACAAGAAACCTGTGCATATTTGTCTCCCAACAACCCCTATCTAGGATGACAATGTCTTTTGACTATAAGATCAAAGGACAGCATGACATTTGCTTTACGTTTTTTGGGTTATTTTTAATTTTTAAAGGTTTTTTTGATGTGGACCATTTTTTTTAAGTCTTTATTGAATTTCTTACAGTATTGCTCCAGTTTTATGTTTTGGTTTTTTGGCTGCAAGACATGTGGGATCTTAGCTCCCCAATCAGGGATCAAACCCACATCCCCTGCATTGGAAGGTGAAGTTTTAACCATTGGGCCACCAGGGAAGTTCCCACAACATTTGGTTTAAATTGAAGCTTCGAATATCAAAATGTTTTTTGTTAGCTATGACTGTCTTCTATCTTTACTTCTGAGGAATCAACCTATATTTTTATTGCTTCAAGAGATAAGGATCCACTTAACACTTATTTCCTACCGTCTTACTTTAGTTTAGTTTTATTTTGTTTTCTCTTACCCCCAGTTCAGAATATGTTTTTGATATATATTTTTTACTTCCTCATAGAACTAAGAAAAAGATTCTGATTTTCACTTAGAGCAACCTTGAACCATTACTTAGCTATCACACAGACTAGACAGGAAGATGTGGCAATTGTACAGGGTATTATCTCTAGAAGGAGACAAAATGAGAAGCAAACTGTCAACCAAACCAGAAAAAAAACTGCTAAAAGTGAAATATTGTTGCAAAGTGTGCATTTTTTGTAATTCTTTGATTACCATTATTTAAAACAAAGCCTAATGTATTGCATTTTTAACTGTATGCTTTCATAAACATACCACTTAGACTGAGAATAACCTGATACAATTCACTCCATACCTTATTTAGATATTAACTTGTTTACATTTAATTTTTGTCACCTCTTGATAGGTGTATATTTTATGAGAGTACGGAATGTGCTTCTTCTGTACACTACTCTTATTCCTGCACCTAGAAGTGTGCCTGGAAAAACAGGCAATCGTGGACATTAGTTAAATAAACAAATAAATTTGTATCATTATGACTTGCCGTTTAACTATCATGATTTATTTAACTCTTTGTAGCATGATAAGTAAACACACAAAATACATGTTTCAAGATTACCATGGTTTAAAGATATAAAAGAAATCCAAATGTTATGTCTTTAATAAAATGACCAAAATTTATACTATTAGAAATGAGTTTTATTGATTCAGAAATGAGAACAGGTATTTGATTTAATATTCTTTTAAGTGCATACTTGTAAAATTAAGCTAAATGTGTTAATCTAGCAATATTATTAAAGCAAAGCTTCAAAATACTTTGTAATACCCTCATTTTAAAATCATTATGTGTTGCACAGGAGTTGGTGCACTATGGTGCTGCTTAATGGCATGAACTTTGGATCATTATAGACTTGGGTTCAAATCCAAGTTCTGCCAATGTTTATGTGACTTTGACAAAATTTAAATATTTAAAAGTTTTGGTTCCTTTCTCTATAAAATAAGGATAATAGTAATGTATAATTTCTGAGTATGACATACAAATATATAGTGGTACATTATTATTACTATTGTTAGCAAATTTTGATATGAATTTCTTAAAATTTCTATTTCATGAGAAGAATGAAAAAATCCTTCTTGCTATGTAGTCTGCCATATCTTGAAAATGATACCCCCAATCTGAGGCTTTGGCTATATGAAGATCTGCCTTGTTTACCTTGTTTCACCAGAGATTAAGTTATTCATTAATTGAACAAATAGCTTGTACAATATCAGTGTGTGAAAAGCTAGGCGTTACCAAAAAATGTAATATATTGAGGAAATGGTATATAGTAGTACACTATATGCTATATACTTACTACTATAAGTTTGTGAGTGACTATAGTAATTAAGATTTCAATTACTCTTTAGAGCTGTCAGATATAGAAAAATCTTGAATGCCTATAAAGCAATACACATGTAGACTGATGAGAACACTTTGAGTGAAATCATATTAAATTCAAAGACTCACAGCAGAGTAAATATACAGGAAAAGTTGTGGAGACTTGTGAAATTAAAGTAAGGATACCAAGCTAAGGAAATCATATCCTTTACTTCTTATGGAAATTCCCAGTAGTAGCTGATAAATTTTTCAGAGGATAGAGAACACTTACTTAAAGTTTTAATGAATCTGGATCCCATCATTACTTAAGTAACATAAAAGTAAATTATCACTCTAAATAGATATTCAGATACATAGGTGTACTTCAGGAAAACATTTTTAGAGAAATCTGATACACACACATAATTTTTGAAATGTTTAAAAGGCAACTCCATTCACTCTATATTTTAGTATTCAAATTATTCCTAGCACTTGCTGCACATCATAGTTTCAAAATAGAAAACAAAAATAACCAGTAATTTCTTCTTCAGCATGTTAAAAGGTCTGTTAATTATTGACTCTCCCCACCAGTCACCAGAATAACCTATCAGTCAAGGAACATAGGACATCTCTTGGACAGTCTTAGTAATAACTCAGAAGGGGAAGTTCATCAGAAGATATTTGCAGAGATTTTGTTTCTGAGCTTATGTAGTTTAAAGTGGGTCATTTAAAGCCCCAAATTGATTAAGATCAGGCAAAGTTTATAACAATAGTTTAGGAGTAGTGTACACGATGAGGTAAGAATCTTAAAGTGAGTTGCCGTAAGTAAACTGTGGTTTGATAAACAACATTTTTACTTTTGTGAACAGTTTGATCTGTAATTAATAGAGTTTGGAGGAACCCTCTCTCAAAAAAACAGTAAAGTTATTTTTCACATTATCTTTCTGGGCAATAATTTCACAGAAGACCTATTTGTTCTTGTGGACCAAATTTCCTTTTTTGTCAGGCCTGGTAGTTAAAATATGTTGATACAGGTGCTTTCAGTTCTCTGTGCCCATTCTTTTCAGTCTCATAAATCTGTTTCAGGGTTTTTTGAAATTTGAGGGTTCTAACAGAAAAGAAAACTTTAAATATTCAAATATGAAAAGCATAGAATAGAAAGGTACACCTGCAGTTAATATTAATTAAAGAGACCATTAATTCATAATTAATAATCAGGTAAATTCAGGACTTTTAAGGGACTAATTAAAGAATACTTCTTTCACAAATACACACACACACACACACACACACACACACACAGAGTAGTACCTCTTGTTAAATATCCCTGTTAAATAACAGTTAAATATTTTTTGTGACAAAAACAAGTAGGACTTTTGAATAAATTATAAAATAATTACATCTTAACCAACTATGATTTGGTAATAATCCTAATGTTGTTAAAATATAAACAACTGCCAATCTGGAAACAGATCCAGAAATTCAATTAGGAATTGGAAGTCTTTGGGGAATAGAGAAGATTTGCTACTGCTAGACATTTTGAACTTTAAAGCAGGAAAATATAATATTATAATTATAATATTATAATATAATTCTATTTCAAAGTTAGGTTTATAATAGAAATAGTTGGACTCCAAGCTGATTTTATTTTTTACCTTATTTTCTCTTCCTACTATTGCTACTATTTGGTCACAATGGTACATGCAAACCATCATATAATCAAAAAGGATTACAAGTTGGCCCATCCATGTACTTCAAGTTGTAGACAGCTGAGTACACAGGACCATTGGCTACCATTGGCATAATTTAAGGGCCATAAGCTATCTCCACATTTGCATTCTGCATCTGTAGACCCTGTGGTCTACAGGATTTTCAGAGAAATCACATGTCAAAAGTACCAGTATACCAATACAATGAAAGGTTTATGATCTGAATGTATTCTGATTACCACATTTTATTCAATAAGAAGAAAAATTGTCTGTGTAAAGCTTTCTAAAAATCTACTGGCATAAGTTTACTGCTTCTCTCGACATTTCAGACTTAAAAATACCTTGTTTTAGTTATACATATGAAATTATTTCCACATATGTAAATAGTTAATGTGTTCATGAGGCTATGTATACTACCAATGAGGTCTGAGTTGTTAAATCTTGTTTCTTTAGTCCCCACCCATTTTCTTTCTTCTTGCTACCCCTGGTGTGACACAGCCCTCACTATGCTTTGAGCAAATGTTATTCGAAATATGTTGAAATCTAAAGGACTACATTTTAAATATAATTTGGAAACCGTATTCCTATATACAGACTTGCACCACAGAAAAAAATAAAAACTGTGACTTGAAGCATCTCTGGCTGGGCATAAGTAGTAGTCAGCATCAGATGACTTAGACACAGCTGCTTCTACAGACATGTGAGGGATTCTTCTGAGTTTAAATGTATCTTTTTTTTAAATCTCTAACATATAGCAGTCTGGAAATTCAATAACATTTTAATTATAATTATTAATAAATAAAAGTAGGATTAAAGAAAAATTGTGTGTTTGCTTAGGAAGCGGGAATATAGAAGTGGACTTTTGATCAATTTTGGCTGCTTGCTCAAAGTAATTTTTATTTATTTTTCATAGTTTTCTTGACTTTTGTTGGATGAGGTTTAAAGTATATGGATCTCTGAAAATGTACTGATTTTCCCAAATGACTGAAACAAATTGGGGAAAGAAAACCTGCTGGGGCAGCGTCCGGGAAGATGGTGGAAGACTAAGATGTGGAGATCACCTTCCTCCCTACAGATACAACAGAAATACATCTACATGTGGAACAACTCCTACAGAACACCTAATGAACGCTGGCAGAAGACCTCAGACCTCCAAAAGGCAAGAAAGCCCCCACGTACCTGGGTAGAGCAAAAGTAAAAAGAATAAACAGAAACAAAATGAGAGGGACAGGACCTGCACCAGTGGGAGGGAGCCGTGAAGGAGGAAAGGTTTCCACATAATAGGAAGCTCCTTCGCGGGCAGAGCCTGCGGGTGGCAGAGGGGGAAAGCATCGGAGCAGCAGGGGAGAGCACAGCAACAGGGGTGCGGAGGACAAAGCGGAGGGATTCCTGCACAGACTGTCAGTGCCGACCGGCACTCACCAGCCCGAGAGGCTTCTCTGCTCATCTGCTGCGGGGGGGGGGGGAGGGGGGGGCTGGGAGCTGAGGCTCGGGCTTCAGTCAGAGCCCAGGGAGAGGACAGCTGTTGGCGGCGTGAACACAGCCTGCAGGGGATTAGTGCACCACGGCTGGCCAGGAGGGAGTCCGGGGAAAAGTCTGGACCTGCCAAAGAGGCAAAAGACTTTTTTTTCCCTCTTTGTTTCCTGGTGCGCGAGGAGAGGGGATTAAGAACACCGCTTAAAGGAGATGCAGAGACATGCACGAGCCTCGGCTAAAAGCGCAGACCCCAGAGACGGGCATGAGACGCTAAGGTTGCTGCTGCCACCACCAAGAAGCCTGCGTGTGAGCACAGGTCACTATCCACAACCCCCTTCCTGGGATCCTGTGCAGCCCGCCACTGCCAGGGTCCTGGGATCCAGGGACAATTCCCCAGGGAGAATGCACGGTGCGCATCAGGCTGGTGCAACGTCACACCAGACTCTGCCGCCTCAGGCTCGCCCCGTACTCTGTGCCCCTCCCTCACCCCGGCCTGAGTGAGCCAGAGCCCCCAAATCAACGTCTCCTTTAACCCCGACCTGTCTGAGTAAAGAGCAGATGCCCTCCGGCAACCTACATGCAGAGGCGAGGCCAAATCCAAAACAGCCCCTGGGAGCTGTGAGAACAAAGAATAGAATGGGAAATCTCTCCCAGCAGCCCCACAAGCAGTGGATTAAAGCTCCACAATCAACTTGATGTACCCTGAATCTGTGGAATACATGAATAGACAACGAATCATCCCAAATTAAGGAGATGGACTTTGAGAGCAAGATTTATGATTTTTTCCCCTTTAATTCTTTTTGTGAGTGTGTATCTGTATGCTTCTGTGTGAGATTTTGTCTATATAGCTTTGCTTCCACCATTTGTCCTAGAGTTCTATCAGTCTGTTTTTGTCTTTTTTTCCTCTTAATAATTATTATTTTTATGTTAATAACTTTATTATATTTTAACTTACTTTATTTTATTTTACTTTATCTTCTTTTCTTCTTTTTTCCCTCCTTCCCTCCTCCCTTCTCCCTCCCTCCCTCTCTCCCTCCCTCCCTCCTTTCTTTCATTCTTTCTTTCTATTTCTACTAATTCTTTCTTCCTACATTTTCTCCATTTTATTCTGAGCCGTGTGGATGAAAGGCTCTTGGTGCTGCAGCCAGGAGTCAGGGCTCTGACTCTGAGGTGGGAGAGCCAACTTCAGGACACTGGTCCACAAGAGACCTCCCAGCTCCACGTAATATCAAACGGTGAAAATCTCCCAGAAATCTCCATCTCAACACCAACACCCAGCTCCACTCAACGACCAGCAAGCTACAGTGCTGGACATCCTATGCCAAATAACTAGCAAGACAGGAACACAACCTCACCCTTTAGCAGAGAGGCTGCCTAATATCATAATAAGTCCACAGACACCACCAAACACACCACCAGACGTGGACCTGCCCACCAGAAAGAAAAGATCCAGCCTCATCCACCAGAACACAGGCACTAGTCTCCTCCAACAGGAAGCCTACACAACCCACTGAACCAACCTTAGCCCCTGGGGACAGCCACCAACAACAACGGGAACTACGAACCTGCAGCCTGCAAAAAGGAGACCCTAAATACAGTAAGATAAGCAAAATGAGAAGTCAGAAAAACACACAGCAGATGAAGGAGCAAGAAAAAAACCCACCAGACCTAACAAATAAAGAGGAAATAGGCAGTCTACCTGAAAAAGAATTCAGAATAATGATAGAAAAGATGATCCATAGCTTGGAAATAGAATAGACAAAATGCAAGGAACATTTAACAAGGACCT
Organism: Lagenorhynchus albirostris; assembly: GCF_949774975.1. Classification (NCBI taxonomy): domain Eukaryota; kingdom Metazoa; phylum Chordata; class Mammalia; order Artiodactyla; family Delphinidae; genus Lagenorhynchus; species Lagenorhynchus albirostris. The sequence continues at coordinate 40,830,865 of NC_083112.1, read as the reverse complement.
AGAAGAACTAAAGATGAAACAAGCAATGATGAACACCACAATAAATGAAATTAAAAATACACTAGATGGGATCAATTGCAGAATAACTGAGGCAGAAGAACGGATAAGTGACCTGGAAGATAAAATAGTGGAAATAACTGCTGCAGAGCAGAATAAAGAAAAAAGAATGAAAAGAGCTGAGGACAGTCCCAGAGAACTCTGGGACAACATTAAATGCACCAACATTCGAATTATAGGGGTTTGAGAAGAAGAAGAGAAAAAGAAAGGGACTGAGAAAATATTGAAGAGATTATGGTTGAAAACTTCCCTAATATAGGAAAGGAAATAGTTAATCAACTCCAGGAATCACAGAGCGTCCCAGGCAGGATAAATCCAAGGAGAAATACACCAAGACATATTAATCAAACTGTCAAAAAATTAAATACAAAGAAAACGTATTAAAAGCAGCAAGGGAAAAACAGCAAATAACACACAGGAAAATCCCCATAAGGTTAACAGCTGATCTTTCAGCAGAAACTCTGCAAGCAAGAAGGGACTGGCAGGACATATTTAAAGTGATGAAGGAGAAAAACCTGCAACCACATTTAATCTACCCAGCAAGGATCTCATTCAGATTTCATGGACAAATTAAAAACTTTACAGACAAGCAAAATCTGAGAGAGTTCAGCACCACAAAACCAGCTTTACAACAAATGCTAAAGGAACTTATCTAGGCAAGAAACACGAGAGAAGGAAAAGACCTACAGTAACGAACCCCAAACAATTAAGAAAATGGGAATCAGAACATACATATCGATAATTACCTTAAATGTAAATGGACTAAATGCTCCCACCAAAAGACACAGATTGGCTGAATGGATACAGAAACAAGTTCCATATATTATCTGTCTGCAAGAGACCCACTTTGTACCTAGAGAGACATCCACACTGAAAGTAAGGGGCTGGAAAAAGATATTCCATGCAAATGGAAACCAAAAGAAAGCTGGAGTAGCAATACTCATATCAGACAAAATAGACTTTAAAATAAAGACTATTAGAAGAGACAAAGAAGGAAATACATAATGATCAAGGTATTGATCCAAGAAGAAGATATAACAATTGTAAATATTTATGCACCTAACACAGGAGCACCTCCATACATAAGGCAAATACTAACAGCCATAAAATGGGAAATTGTCAGTAACACATTCATAATAGGGGACTTTAACACCCCACTTTCACCCATGGACAGATCATCCAAAAGGAAAATAAATAAGGAAACACAAGCTTTAAATTATACATTAAACAAGATGGACTGAATTGATATTTATAGGACATTCCATCCAAAAACAACAGAATACACAATTTTCTCAAGTGCTCATGGAACATTCTCCAGGATAGATCATATCTTGGGTCACAAATCAAGCCTTGGTAAATTTAAGAAAATTAAAATTGTATCAAGTATCTTTTCTGACCACAACGCTACGAGACTAGATATCAATTACAGGAAAAGACCTGTAAAAATGCAAACACATGGAGGCTAAACAATACACTACTTAATAATGAAGTGATCACTGAAGAAATCAAAGAAGAAATTAAAAAATACCTAGAAACAAATGACAATGGAGACATGACAACCCAAAATCTATGGAATGCAACAAAAGCAGTTCTAAGAGGGATGTTTATAGCAATTCAATCCTACCTTAAGAAACAGGAAACATCTCGAATAAACAACCTAACCTTGCACCTAAAGCAATTAGAGAAAGAAGAACAAAAATGCCCCAAAGTTAGCAGAAGGAAAGAAATCATAAAAATAGGATCAGAAATTAATGAAAAAGAAATGAAGGAAACGATAACAAAGAACAATAAAACTAAAAGCTGGTTCTTTGAGAAGATAAACAAAATTGATAAACCATTAGCCAGACTCATCAAAAAAAAAAAGGGAGAAGACTCAAATCAATAGAATTAGAAATGAAAAAGGAGAAGTAACAACTGACACTGCAAAAATACAAAAGGTCATGAGAGATTACTACAAGCAACTCTATGCCAATAAAATGGACAACCTGTAAGAAGTGGACAAATTCTTAGAAATGCACAACCAGCCAAGTTTGAATCAGGAAGAAATAGAAAATATGAACAGACCAATCACAAGAACTGAAATAGAAACTGTGATTAAAAATCTCCCAACAAAGAAAAGCCCAGGACCAGATGGCTTCACAGGCGAATTCTATCAAACATTTAGAGAAGAGCTAACACCTATCCTTCTCAAACTCTTCCAAAATATAGCAGAGGGAGGAACACTCCCAAACTCTTTTTGCAAGGCCACCAACACCCTGATACCAAAACCAGACAAGGATGTCACAAAGAAAGAAAACTACAGGCCAATATCACTGATGAACATAGATGCAAAAATCCTCAACAAAATACTAGCAAACAGAATCCAACAGCACATTAAACGGATCTTCCACCATGGTCAAGTGGGGTTTATTCCAGGAATGCAAGGATTCTTCAATATACGCAAATCTATCAATGTGATAAGCCATATTAACAAATTGAAGGAGAAAAACCATATGATCATCTCAATAGATGAGGATATGGAGAGGGGGAAGTGTAAGCTGTGACAAAGCGAGAGAGAGGCATGGATATATATACACTACCAAACGTAAGGTAGATAGCTAGTGGGAAGCAGCCTCATAGCAGAGGGAGATCAGCTTGGTGCTTTGTGACCGCCTGGAGGGGTGGGATAGGGAGGGTGGGAGGGAGCGAGATGCAAGAGGGAAGAGATATGGGAACATATTTATATATATATATATAACTTATTCACTTTGTTATAAAGCAGAAACTAACAAAAAAAACCCTTTACGTCCTCAAGATCAACCCATTTGTAAATAAAACTAATCTTTGTCTGACAAAAAAAGAAAAAAAAGAAAACCTGCTGGGAAAGTAGAGAAGCTAATCCAGTTTTTCCTGTTCCTTTTGAACTTCGAACAGAATTAGAGGACCAAGTCTAGCTTTTCTCTACTTGTCTGGAGTTAATAATGTAAGGACAAATTTGAATTACTCTTTGAAATTAACTCATATGATTACTACCAACAGAAGAGATACTAGGCAAGATGAGATCATAGTCAGTGAATGATGTCTAATCTCAACTACTTTTTAAGATCATTGAGTCAAGCATGACTCTTGGGAGACTACAGTGAAAAATGAAAATGAGAGTGAAAGAGAAGGAGGTCACTGCCCTCAATTTCTTTCATTAATTTGTTTACTGTACAAAGAAATAATTGGAAATGACTGAAATATTTCATCTGTGAATGTCTTAGATTTTGTTCTTGATGTTTTGTTTCCATTTGCCCCTTAATGTCATGGTTTTATTTGACTGTTAGTTGAATATATGCATTAAAAGCCTCAAGTCATAGAATATTAATTAAGATTAACAGGACACTACTGTTACTTGCTATCTTATATTCATTGTGGATTAAAACTAAATAAACACATTGGTCTGTTAATACCTGCTAAAAGTTAGACTAAAAATACTTCTTTTGGTTTAATAGAAGGATATGAAATTTCTTCCTCTTGTATAAAAACCCAAGCCTATGGGGAACATTCACTTGGGAGATGGATTATAGAACATTATGTTACAAACTGGATATCATGAGAGAAATCAACACATAGTGTTCAAATTTATTTGATAGGCCTGGTATCTTAAAATATTTGGAGTAGCTATGATTATAGTAATGTATCTAAATGCTTATAAAGGAAAATATGTTATGTTAGCAGATACTTTAATAGCACTGGCAATTATTTAAACCTACTAAAATATTAAACTTTGGTAAACATTCAAAATAAGCTGAATGACCTGTTGAATCACATAAAAGCCCAAAATTCTAAGAAAGATAGACAGAGTTAAGTTTTAAAAAACATCATTCATTTAAACCTCTACATGTTTTTCTCTCTTATTACTAACTGCGGAGAAGAATATTACTCTCCTGCCATGTTCAGTTATTGCCATCAGACATCCATTTGAAATTGTTAGAGAAGCCAGCATAATTGAAAGTGAATTTTAATTTATTTTTTCTCATGATTTAAAGAGTCTAAAACTCTGTTCCATCATTGGTTGTTCATATCCCAAACGTCAGAACCTGTTTTTCAAAAGATGATTCAAGTGTTTCTGAGATAATTTATTTTCTCAATTTTAGCCCTTGGATCACTTACAAAATTATATACTCCTCATCCAAAAGGGCTTTAATGGCATATTAACATGTTGTTCCTTATTTGAAGCATAACAATAATTAAGTAGAGAAGAATGACAATGACAATCATGGCAATATGAATTTCACCTTGAGTCAGGGGAGAAAGAGTCTGTGCTAGAAGTCTATATTTCTCAGATCCTTATATCCTTAACTTAACATCATACATTTTTACATAACTGTTTTAGGAAGATGGAAAATGATGCTCAAACAGTCAAATAAATCACATGTACAATTTAAAGTTACAGACTCAGGGTTCAGAATTCAAACATAAGTCCTTAGGGCTCCAAAGATTATGTTATTTCTGCTAATCTGACACTGAGATAACCTAGATTTAAATTTCCAGTTGCTACTGAATAGCATGATAAGCAAGATAGCATGAATAGCATGAATAGCAAGATAAGACTTGTGTTATCCTTTGGTTTCAGGTTCCCCATTATAGATTCTTTAGTATGCTGATTTTTAGCTTTGCACAATGCACATTTATGAGATAAGTTCTATTCCTTCATGTATCCATCATTAGAAAAATGTCAAGATAGATGGGAGACCAATGTTAAATAAACTCACTAAATTTTTGTTAAACTCCTCTAGGTCATCAGTGGAGTAGGCAAAGAGAATGCAATTTGAAACATTCACTCTGGTCAGCATTCTTTTCTGACTTGCCTTCCTATTAATTTGTTTTTCCAGACAACTGAAATATTACCATTTTGGTGGGAGAGGGGCATTCTTTACCTTTTGTTTGCTATCATCTTTTAAGTTTTTTTCATTTTCTTAGCTTTATTCTTTTCACAAACATATATGTATGTAGTAGGGCAAGTCCTTTATTCTGGAAAAAAAAGAAATGCTTTAAAAATATATTGTCCTCCTAATTAGAGGTGATTTTGCTGTTGTAATTATGGGTTGGAAAATAATTATAGTTTGTCTGTGACCTTTTCCTGCTGTGAAGTATTTTTCATTTTCTGGCCAATACTTATAAAGTCACCATATCTCACACAAATGGATTAAAACTGAAAATTGGATAAGATAAAATATCATGTCATGAAATGTTTATATACAATACTCCCCCAAAACATGCTCACAGATACACATACACATGCATGTACAGATACACACACACTCTTACAGATAGACATACAAACTGCCACTTTGCATATGAATTTGTTCTAGTAATAGCCCTGGGACTTAGAGATTTTGAGACCATGATATCATAGTTCCTAAGTAAATTTGACTTCAATTATCTGTGAATTTTCATAATTTTATAAGCATTTTGAAATTTTCTAAATTATTTAAAGTATTTAAATATTTTAGACTGTCACAACATAAGACACTTCTATGTTTTCTTTAAAAGTACTAATTTCACAATTGATATTTGAAATAGCAAGACATTGAAAACAATTGCTAGGGCATAATGCAAAAGAGAAATATCCTCATCTTAGGGGCTCAGAAGTCTGGACAGGACCAGGGATAGGGTCTCTGTATAGCATACACTTGCAAAATATTTCTTTGTGTTTTGTACCTCCCAAATATTTTTAAACATTTTATGATGTGTAACAGGGACTTTATGGAAGTATATTACTTCTCCTTTCCCATTTTCTACTTATATCTCTTCAAGGACATTCATAAACTTTAGATTAGTACAATGGGAATTTCTAACTTTTCATATTCAGGTTCCCTTTTCAGTGAATTCTGTTGTAAGAGGGACTACTCAGTTTTTCTTTACATTCTAACTAATTCGTTATGCTCCTGTGATTTATTTATAACACTTTTCCTTGATCTGCAGGAAACTCTTCAAAAGCTGGCCATCAATCACTGAACGTCCACATGAAGAAATGACCTTCATGTCTATTTCTTGTTCTAAATAATTTATCTCTCCTTGTACAAATTCTTCAAGGTAGTATAATTGTTTTTCTTCTTGTTGTTCCAAGTTTTTGCTATGAAATTAGATTCAAGATAGAAGGATATATATGTGTGTATACATATATATGTATATGTGTATATATATATATAATATACTTGTATTAATACTTATGTTATATAGGTATGAATATTTATAAAAGCCAAATCTATTAACTCATTATTTAGCTTCTTGTTGTTTTCTTATTTTATGTGAGCAGACATAATGAGGAACACATCATGTAATAATTAAAAAATATTTTTGTGTGTACATTTCTCTTCTGAATGTTTTAGCTATTTGGAATACCTAATTATATGATTCAGTTTGAATCCTTAATTATTTTAAATACTAATGTTGCACAATACTGTTACACAAGGTTAAAAGTGCAATATCAAATAGCGCTAGACTCTTTTCATTATTATTTTTTAAATTGTTTAATATGTGAGGAATAAATGTCTGAGTATAGGCTTTCCCTGAAGGTGGACTAGAAAGATCCATCAGAGTTACACAATAACTATGGATTAGTCAGGTTAGGCTATATTATCCTGTGGTAACCAACAACCCCAGATCTTAGTGGTTAAATACAACAAACTGTTAGTACTCACTCACACTGTGAATCTAGCATGTTTTGGTAGATAGTTCTACTCCACACAGTCAATTCAGATACAGTCTGATGGAAACCTACCATCATATAGCTGAAGCATCTGGAAGACCTGACTTTTTAATTACCACAGATGGTGAGAAAAGTACTTAAGAGTGTTAAACTTCTTTGGCACAGAAGGTGCTATCTATAATCCCTCTACCATAACTATAAATCTTGTAGTCTATTGACCAGAACTATTCACATGGCCCATCCTAGTTGCAAGGAAGAAGAAAACTGCAGTTCACCTATATGTTTAGAAGAACAGGAGACCAAGATAAGGGGGAGCATCAGAGGAGTCTTGATTGAATGTAAATGTATTCTGCTACATATATTCATGTATTACTTCTCAAAAAGTTTAAGTAAAATTCCACGTGTTTAACAATAAAATAATAATATTGTAATGTAAATATTATGTTCACCAGTTTATTAATATTTAAATTATTTGATTAAGGCATCTTCTCCTTGTCTTTTGTTTAACTATTTGTATTATTTTATTGATATTTGTAATTTTTATATTTTAATAATTCATTGACTTTAACCCTTGTTTTTGACATTTGCCCTGCTAAATTATATATCTCAGAATTATATAGTTTATCTTTTTTCTAGTTATTTTAACATAAGGAAATTAGTAATTTAAATCTCTTTTTTGTTGTTATTGAGAAAAACTAATGCTAGTAAATTGCCACAAAATTAAAAAAAACATCCATATCCTTTCTTATTATAAAGCGTGTTTATAGACTTTGTCTTTTTTTTTTCTTTTTTTTTTTTTTTGCGGTACACGGGCCTCCCACTGTTGTGGCCTCTCCCATTGCAGAGCACAGGCTCCGGACGTGCAGGCTCAGTGGCCATGGCTCACGGGCGCAGCCGCTCCACGGCATGTGGGATCTTCCCGGACCGGGGCGCGAACCCATGTCGCCTGCATCGGCAGGCTGACTCTCAACCACTGCGCCACCAGGGAAGCCCTAGACTTTGTTTTTTTAAAAAAGAAACCACATGTTCTGTTTTATTTTCTTCAGTTGGTATAAAGGAATCTGTAAAGAATCCTTTAGTATTTCAACAGCTTGGTCTTATGATCATCTGCTGTATCTACACTTCTCTTGTTTCTATAGAACACAGCACAGCCACATCACGTTATGTTCATTCATATCAACTATCAACCATTTTCTCAATTTTATCTAAAGCATTTCTGTGTGGTTAACATGAATAATTCAGCCAGCTTTTTGAGTACCTATTAGGCTCAAAGCACTATGATACCTGCTGCAAATTGACATGTATAATATAGTTGAAGAGATAAAGCACTTACACATGCATTTGTTTTATTGTTTTATAGCTCAAGAGTGTTCATTTTCAGAATTGCATGGGAAAAGAGAATTATGTACACAGATATGAGTAAATCTCTCTTAACTGTGCATGACTTTGGGGGATTATATAATTCTAAAAACAAATTATTTAAAACCATTTGCATTTCACTTATGGAATATTTAATAAGATTTGAAGCAGTAGAATAAATAATCATCTGATATATATTTTGTTTGAATTAAAGCTGTAATTGTCTGCCTTCTCTTGGAAAACTTGTATCATGGGCTAGGGCAAGGATAGTCTTTGTGTACTAGAAGATGAGGTAAGTAAGCCTAGGATTAAAAATTCAACATAAAATATCCTTCAAATGAATAACCATATGTGAATAAGTAGGAATTTCAATGCATTTATAGTTTAATTGAAGAAAATACAAATTCTTAATTGTCTGACTTGGATGAACTTATACTAATAAATGCTGAAAGTATATACTGGCTAAATGCTGATCCATAGATTATATCTTCTGATGTGCCATTTGCCATTATGTGTGTGCTATTTATCTCAAAATTCTTGTTTTCAGTCACAAAGCTCTTATATATAAGATAGCTATAGCCTGCCCCATTTCTATATCTAATCCTTCAAAATAATATACTTTCCAAAAACTTAACTGTTTTACATATTTATGAATTTTTCCATAGTTTGCCTAAGGGATTTATTTCTCAATTGTGTCATAAAACACCACAGTAAAATGCTTTGCTTATTTTCTCATAAAGTATTGTCCTACAGCTACATGGTGCTTTCTATCTGTGTCTAGAGCAAACTGAGGGGTGTAGCATTGACCCAGCCTGCTTGATGTGCAGGACTCATGCCTGCAAGCACTGGAACTCTATGAGACTCATCACTGTGCATTTCTGTGTCATATCAGCAAGCTCATCTGCAGAAATACATTCTGACTGAGTAACCCTGAGGTAGAAAATGCTTAATTCTCCATTTCAAAAATTCACAGGAATGGAAAAATGATTCAGTTGGAAGGCATCTGCCCTGTCAGCACCCTATTATCTTAATATAGTGTTTACTCTGTTATTGGTTTCAGTTATCCTTACACAGTTTGATAATCGGTTTTGAAGCTGACCTGGTGTATAACTTAACTCTGGTTCACAATATGTTTATGACTGGTTTTAACATGATACCTAGGGATTTGCATCTTTCTTTCTGCCTAGTTTCTCTAGTCCCTTTTTCTGAGAAATATATTTAGAAAAGATGTAATAGGAGGATAAATTATTAAAAATTGTAAAGCCATTTGTTAAAAATAATCTAAAGCTATTATAGTAGTTACCAATCACCAATATATTGAAATAAATGTATCCACTGACAAAAGAACATTTAAATAGACATTACACACACAAACACACATAATGAAAATGATGCTATCTACATCTAATCATATATATGTACTTATTATATACACATATATAGTTGTACATGTGTACAAGTTATATTTAATTTCGGGTCTACACAAATCTGGTATGACCTCATCTTAACTAATGGCCCAATGCTTCTAAAGAAGGTCATATTTGCAGATATCAGGGTCAGGACTTCAACATACCTTTTTGGAAGACTCAATTCAAGATACAGTCAGTGTTCTGTATCCGTGGTTTCTACATCTGCATATTCTACATCTGCATATTCAAATCAGTTGAGAATTAAAAATATTTTTCAAAATTCCAGAAAACTCCCTGAAGCAAAACTTGTATTTTCAATACAGATCTTCATATACTTCCACCTAAATGCTTATTTATTATACCAAGGGCCAATATTTATTACACCTAAATTCTTATCAAAAATAAAGAAGAGATATCCTGTGCCATCTTTGTTTAAATATCATTTGGCTATTTTTGTTTAATTTTTATATCTTTATTCAATTACAATTCACATTCCATAAAATTCACCCATTTCTAATGTATTATTCAAGGTTTTAGTATATCCAAAGAGTTGTGAGACCATCACCACAGTCTAAGGTTAGTACATTTTTATCACTCAAGAAAAAACAAATGCCCATGAGAATCATTCCCCTTTTCCCACCTGCTCATGCTCTAGTCCTAACGTATTACTCATCTTCTTTTTGCCTGTGTATATTTGCCTGTTTTTGACATTTCATGTAAATGGATATTTTTATAAAATGGAGCTGGAGACTGCCTTATTTTACTTACCATGTTTTTTAGATTCATCCATGTTGTAACATGTATCAGTAAATAATTATTTTTTTACTTCCAAATGATATGTTATTGTATGGATACACCACATTGTGTTTATACATCCATCCAACTTTCAGCTATTTTTTTAAAGTCTTTATTGAATTTGTTACACTAATGCTTGCTTTTTTTTTTAATGTTTTGGTGGTTGGGCTGTGAGGCATGTGAGAACTTAGCTCCCCAACCAGGGATCAAACCCATACCCCCTGCATTGGAAAGTGAAATCTTAAACACTGGACCACCAGGGAAGTTCCTTGGCTATTCTGAATAACGTTTCCTTGGACACACAAGTAAAAGTATATTGGTGGGCATATATTTTCATTTTTCATGGGTATGTAAAAGGGACTGGAGCTCATCCACCAGAAGGCAGACAGCAGAAGCAAGAAGAACTACAATCCTGTGCCTGTGGAAAAAAACCCACAGTAACAGAAAGATAGACAACATGAAAAGGCAGAGGGCTATGTACCAGATGAAGGAACAAGATAAAACCCCAGAAAAACAACTAAATGAAGTGGAGATAGGCAATCTTCCAGAAAAGGAATTCAGAATAATGATAATGAAGATGATCCAGGACCTAGGAAAATGAATGCAGGCAAAGATCGAGAAGATGCAAGAAATGTTTAACAAAGACCTAGAAGAATTAAAGAACAAACAAACAGAGATGAACAATACAATAACTGAAATGAAAACTACACTAGAAGTAATCAAGAGCAGAATAACTGAAGCAGAAGAATGGATAAGTGACCTGGAAGACAGAATGGTTGAATAAAAAAAAAAAAAAGAAAAGAAAAGAAATGAAGACAGCCTAAGAGATCTCTGGGACAACATTAAATGCAATAACATATGCATTATAGGGGTCCCAGAAGGAGAAGAGAGAGACAAAGGACCAAAGAAAATATTTGAAGAGATTATATTCAAAAAATTTCCTAACATGGGAAAGGAAATAGTCACCCAAGTCCAAGAAGTGCAGAGAGTGCCATACAGGATAAACCCAAGGAGAAAAATGCTGAGACACATAGTAATCAAACTGGCAAAAATTAAAGGCAAAGAAAAATTATTGAAAGCAGGAAGGGAAAAATGACAAATAACATACAAGGGAACTTCCATAAGGTTAACAGCTGATTTCTCAGCAGAAACTATACAAGCCAGAGGGGGTGACATGATATACATAAAGTGATGATAGAGACAAAGCTACAGCCAAGATTACTCTACCCAGCAAAGATCTCATTCAGATTCAATGGAGAAATCAAAAGCTTTACAGACAAGCAAAAACTAAGAGAATTCAGCACTCTCAGCTCTACAACAAATGCTAAAGGAACTTCTCTAAGTGGGAAACACTAGAGAAGGAAAGGACCTACAAAAACAAACCCAAAACAATTAAGAAAATGATAATAGGAAGATACATATTGATAATTACCCTAAACATGAATGGATTAAATGCTCCAAATAAAAGACCCAGGCTTGCTGAATGGATACAAAAACAAGACCCATATATATGCTGTCTACAAGACACCCACTTCAGACCTAGGACACATACAGACTGAAAGCGAGGGAATGCAAAAAGATATTCCATGCAAATGGAAATCAAAAGAAAGCTGGAGTAACTATACTCATATATAATAGACTTTAAACTAAAGAACGTTACAGGAGACAAGGAAGGACACTACATAATGATCAAAGGAAAAATCCAAGAAGAAGATATAACAATTATAAATATATATGCACCCAACATAGGGGCACCTGAATACATAAGGCAACTGCTAACAGCTATAAAAGAAGAAATTGACAGTAACACAACAGTGGGGGATTTAACACCTCACTTACACTAATGGACAGATGATCCAAACAGAAAATTAATAAGGAAACACAAGTTTTAAATGACACAATAGACCAGATAGATTTAATTGATATTTATAGGACATTCCATCCAAAAACAGGAGATTACACTTTCTTCTCAAGTGCACACAGAACATTCTCCAGGATAGTTCACATCTTGGGTACAAATCAAACCTCAGTAAATTTAAGAAAATTGAAATCATATCAACCATCTTTTCTGAACACAACATTATGAGATTAGAAGTCAATTACAATGAAACAAACGTAAGAAACACAAACACATGGAGGCTAAACAATACATTACAAAATAACCTAGTGATCACTGAAGAAATCAAAGAGAAAATCACAAAATATCTACAGACAAATGACAATGAAAACACGACAATCCAAAACCTGTGGGATGCAGCAAAAACAGTTCTAAGAGGGAAGTTTATTGTAATATAATCCTACATTAAGAAACAAGAAAAGGGCTTCCCTGGTGGCACAGTGGTTGAGGGTCCACCTGCCGATGTAGGGGACACGGGTTCACGCCCTGGTGTGGGAAGATTCCACATGCTGCAGAGCAGCTAGGCCCGTTAGCCATGGCCGCTGAGCCTGCATGTCTGAAGCCTGTGCTCTGCAACAGGAGAGGCCGCAACAGTGAGAGGCCCACGTACCACAACAAAAAAAAAAAAAAAAAGAAAAGAAAAGAAACAAGAAAACTATCAAATAAATAATCTAACCTTGCACCTAAAGGAGCTAGAGAAAGAAGAACAAACAAAACCCAAAGTTAGTAGAAGGAAAGAAATCATAAAGATCAGAGCAGAAATAAATGAAATACAAACTAAGAAAACAATAGTGAAGATCAATAAAAGTAGAAGCTGGTTCTTTAAGAAGATAAATAATATTGATAAACCATTAGCCAGACTCATCAAGAAAAAGAGGGAAAGGACTCAAATCAGTAAAATTAGAAATGAAAAAGGAGAAGTTACAACAGACACTGCAGAAATACAAAGCATCCTAAGAGACTACTACAAGCAACTCTATGCCAATATAATGGACAACCTGGAAGAAATGGAAAAATTCTTAGAAAGGTATAACTTTCGAAGACTGAACCAGGAAGAAACAGAAAATATGATCAGACCAATCAGAAGTAATGAAATTGAAACTGTGAATAAAAATCTTCCAAGAAACAAAAGTCCAGGACCAGGTGGCTTCACAGGTGAATTCTATCAAACATTTAGAGAAGAGCTAACACCCATCCTTCTCAAACTCTTCCAAAAAATTGCAGAGGAAGGAAAACTCCCAAGCTCATTCTATGAGGCCAACATCACCCTGATACCAAAAGCAGGTAAAGTTACTAACAACCAAAAAAAAATTACAGACCAATATCACAGATGCAAAATTCCTCAAAAAAATACTAAGAAACAGAATCCAACAACACATTAAAAGGATCATACACAATGTTCAAGTGGGATTTATCCCAGAGATGCAAGAATTTTTCAATATATGCAAATCAATCAATGTGATACACCATATTAACAAATTGAAGAATAAAAACCATATGATTATCTCAATAGATGCAGAAAAATCTTTTGACAAAATTCAACACCCATTTATGATAAAAACTCTCCAGAAAGTGGGCATAGAGGGAACCTACTTCAACATAATAAGGCCATATATGACAAACGCACAACAAACATCATTCTCAATGGTGAAAAACTGAAAGCATTTCCTCTAAGATCAGGAACAAGACAAGGATGTCTACTCTCACTGCTATTATTCAACATGGTACTGGCAGTCCTAGCCACTGCAATCAGAGAAGAAAAATAAATAAAAAGAATACAAATTGGAAAAGAAGAAGTAAACCTGTCACTGTTTGCAGATGACATGGTAGTATATATAGAGAACTCTAAAGACGTCACCAGAAAACTACTAGAGCTCAAAAATGAATTTGGTAAAGTTGCAGGATACAAAATTAATGCACAGAAATCTCTTTCATTCCTATATACTAATGATGAAAAATCTGAAAGAGAAATTAAGGAAACACTCACATTTACCATTGCAACAAAAAGAATAAAATATCTAGGAATAAACCTACCTAAGGAGACAAAATACCTGTATGCAGAAACCTATAAGACACTGATGAAAGAAATTAAAATAATACCAACAGATGGAGAGATTTACCATGTTCTTGGACTGGAAGAATCAATATTGTGAAAATGACTATATTATCCAGAGCAATCTACAGATTCAATGCAATCCCTATCAAATTACCAATGGCATTTTTTATGGAACTAGAACAAAAAATCTTAAAATTTTTACGGAGACACAAATGACCCTGTATAGCCAAAGCAGTCTTGAGGGAAAAAAGCGGAGCTGGAGGAATCAGACTCCCTGACTTCAGTCTATACTACAAAGCTACAGTAATCTAGACAATATGGGACTGGCACAAAAACAGAAATTTGGATCAATGGAACAGGAGAGAAAGCCCAGAGATAAACCCACACACCTATGGTCAACTAATCTATGACCAAGGCGGCAAGGATATAAATTGGAGAAAAGACAGTCTCTTCAATAAGTGGTGCTGGGAAAACTGTACAGCTACATGTAAAAAATGAAATTAGAACACTCCCTAACACCATGCACAAAAATAAACTCAAAATGGATTAGAGACCTAAATGTTAGACTGGGCACTATAAATCTCTTAGAGGAAAACATAGGAAGAACACTTTTTGACATAAATCACAGCAAGATATTTTTGATCCACCTCCTGGAGTAATGGTAATAAAAACAAAAATAAACAAATGGGACCTAATGAAACTTCAAAGCTTTTGCACAACATGGAAACCATAAACAAGACCAAAGGACAACCCTCAGAATGGGAGAAAATATTTGCAAATGAATCATCAGACAAAGGATTAATCTCCAAAATATATAAACAGCTCATGCAGCTCAATATTACAAAAACAAAAAAAAACAATCCAAAAATGGGCAGAAGGCCTAAATAGACATTTCTCCAAAGAAGACATACAGATGGCCAATAAGCACATGAAAAGCTGCTCAAAATCACTAATTATTAGAGAAATGCAAATCAAAACTACAGTGAGGTATCACCTCTCACCAGTTAATGGGCATCATCAGAAAATCTACAAACAACAAATGCTGGAGAGGGTCTGGAGAAAAGGGAACCTTCTTGCACTGTTGGTGGGAATGTAAATTGATACATCCACTATGAAGAACAGTATGGAGGTTCCTTAAAAAACTAAAAATAGAATTACCATATGGTCCAGCAATCCCACTACTGGGCCTATACCCAGAGAAAATCATAATTCAAAAATATACATGCACCCCATTGTTCATTGCAGCACTATTTACAATAGCCATGTCATGGAAGCAGCCTAAATGCCCTTCGACAGATGAATGGAGAAAGAAGTTGTGGTACATATATACAATGGAATATTACTCAGCCATAAAAAAGAATGAAATTGGGTAATTTGTAGACTCATGGATGGACCTAGAGACTGTCATACAAAGTGAAGTAAGTCAGACAGAGAAAACCAAATATCATATATTAACACATATATGTGGAACCTAGAAAATGGTACAGATGAACAAGTTTGCAGAGCAGAAATTGAGACACAGAAGTAGAGAAAAAACGTATGGACACCAAGAGGGGAAAGCGGTGGTGGGTGGTGCTGGTGGTGTGATGAATTGGGAGATTGGTATTAACATGTATACACTGATGTGTATAAAATGGATGACTAATAAGAATCTGCTGAATAAAAAAATAAATAAAATTAAGTTTTAAAAATAGAAAAAAAGAAAAGGGACTGGAATTTATGGGTCATATGATACCTCTATTGTTAACATTTGAGGAACTGTCAAGCCATTTAAAAAGTGCTGTACCATCTTAAAATCCAACCAGCAATGAGTGTTTTAACTTCTGCAAACCTTCCCATCACTTGTTATTGTCTGCTTTTTAAAATTATAGCTATCGTTGTAGGTGTGAAGTGGTATTCCATGGATCTTTATATTGTAATTACCTTAATGACTAATGATTTGAACATCTTTTTACTTATCACATTTTGATTCTAGTTACAAATAGTATTTCCATGATAAAATATAGGAATTTTAAACAACAAATATATTTTATGTATAAGTATGTTCCAGATATTGCATAGCATACAGTTTCATACTAAATAAATATTATTTGAAATTTTATTTTATTTTTAATTTTAAATTGGACTTCCTTATCCTGTGTCTTTATTTGAAAGGTATAGCAACCTATTAGCAGGAACCTTGGAATAGGGTGAATAATTCTTTACAAAAGTAAAAATACTGAAAGTCAGTAGGCCTAGATTTTAACTTCAGTTTTGTAAATAACCCTGTAAGTTATTTAACTTCACTTGGCTGCCTTAACATGTACAACAAGGGAGGGAGATAATGCCTGACCTCACTTTCTTCACAGGAACATTGTTAGAATGAATAAGGTAATGTACGCATAAACACAGAGCATCTTGGAAGAAAAATACTCTATAAAACTATAATATCATCTTTACTATTATTGTTATAGAGGGAATTTCTGAAAAGTCAGCTGGCTAAATATATTATAGTAATCTTCTACAAAAGAGAAAATAAAACCATCATTACAATATAGATTTAATGGCTCTGTTTTCCATTTTATTCAGCACAGCATAAGAATATAGCTGTACCCACTTTGGATTATTACAAAAGTACATTGTCTTCTGTTTCATGTTACCTTTATGGCTTCTTAATCGGGATCTAACAATATGTGTGCTATTGAATTTATTCCTTTCCTTATATTTCCTTATATTCAGTAAAAATTACTGAAGCATAAAGAGTCAGAGGTGCCAGATTATTTATTTAGATTACATCTTGACTCTTATATGTGTGTGTATGTATATGTGTATACATAAAATTATCATTATCAAAGCTACTTTTATTGAGTGTCTGCTATATACACCTCAGAAAACCTTTCAAAGTTGGCATACTTAGTATTATTACATATGTGTACATAGTGAAAATATAATCTTTGTGCATTAATAATACAGAATTACACTGTGTATAATCCTCTGAAGGCTATGTGATGGCCCACATATTTAACAAAAATATCAGTATGTTAGTTTATATAACTTAGATCCTGTGTGTTAGTTTATACATCTTAAATCCTGATTACTTCATCTTATAATGGAAGGATCATATATAACTATGAGTTTACATTTTAAACAATAGATGTTGGAATGAACAATTGTTTTGACTAGCTCTATAAACATGGGCAGATCAACTTCTCAGGGATTCTTTGTGTGAAATGTTATAGGATTGTTCAAATTAACTACATTTTTAAGCTCTGCTCACATTCTAATGTTTTTGGAATATGCAGTTTTTAAAGCAGAGGGGGGTGAAGAAAAAGAGACTAAATTCTTGGATGATGTTATAGAATATATATGGAAAATATACATATATATATATATATCTCAAAACAAAATCTAACAATTAGAACCCTTTCAAAACTTTAGTTTTCTAAAGTAATTAAAACTTTATGATGTCAATATTTTCCTTCCATTTTTTGTGTAATTCTTACAAAGTATTAACTTTAGCATGCAATTCATAAAGCACATATCAAAATAAGGTTAGAAATAGGTGATGTTCAGTAAAACAAGTCAGGTGTATGAGTAGTTTTATCCCAGCATATTTAAAATATTCTGTTTCTGATTGTTAATTTGTTTTATATTTAGTTATTTTCTTCAAATATTCTTCTAATATTTTACCTAAAAATGGAACTTAGATTAAATGTATTTTAATGAGGACCACTTTTTATTTTTTATGTTTTATATATTTGAGAGAAATTATACAATTATTTACTTACAAATGTTATAATTACTTAATAAAATCTAACGGAATTCTTGGTTTTGATTGTGGAGAAGTTTTAAATTTATTTTCTCCAAGGCCTTGAAAACAGATATTTTATTTTTGTCTTCATCCACAAAGGCATTTAATATTTTCAAACTAATGTGTCATATTTGGCTGCCCCTGTCATGTTATATCAATCATGTTCCTTTCAGTGAGGCATAATCTCATTTTAGTTGATGAACATAACTTGATTTGAGATACTAGGGCTCCATTTTATATAAAAGGTCAAAGAAAACAAAAGTAAAGGTGAAATTTTTAAGATTAAAACAAACTGAAGTCCTTTGTCATGGAAAAATTGGAATACACACTAGAAAATATACGTTTTTATTCTTCTTGTATTCTTACTTCTCAGTTATATTTAAATACATAAATTTAAAAGAGGCAAATATGCAATAAAATGACTGACTGTTAGATGCAATTATGGCTGTAGTAATATAGATAAAAGTTTTGACAAATATATATATATTTTTAGTAAAGCCACTTTGTTTTATTGTTGACAAATTTGTTATATACATTTTTTTTTTTTTTTTGCAGTATGCGGGCCTCTCACTGTTGTGGCCTCTCCCATTGCAGAGCACAGGCTCCAGACATGGCTCACGGGCCTAGCCACTCCGCAGCATGTGGGATCTTCCCAGACTGGGGCACGAACTGGTGTCCCCTGCATCGGCAGGCAGACTCTCAACCACTGCGCCACCAGGGAAGCCCCTATATACTTTTAAATAGTGTTTGTTTCTGCCAGTGTATGTTTCAATAAGTTATGCCTCATTTTTTTATCCCTTTGTTTTTTCTGCTAATTCTAAATTCTCTTGAATCATATGGTCTCAGATAGATTCTTCAAGAATTTTTGCTCTCTACCATTAGACCCTACTATGTTTGCCATTGCAACTACCTCTTCTGCCCCTCACTTTTTGACATTTAAATTTTATAGTTATTCAATAAAATATTCCTCCAACAAACACAAAATAGAGTTATAATACTCCTTAATTATTTACTAGGGAAGTTGATATTATTACTGAATTCAGAATAAGGAAAAAGAAAATAAAACTATGAAATATCATGGGCTTGAATTATTCTATAAATATTTTACTTTTCAATTAGCCTGCATGGAAATTCAACATCACTATTTTTTATGGTATATTCTCTTATAAATTTTGAATATTTTTATTTTTTAACCTTTAAGTTTGAAATAAAGTAAAGATAACTGTACCTCATTCTCTCCCTCATTGCAACCAATTAAAGCTAATTTAGTAAAATGCCTGGAAATTGAGAAATAAATAAAAATCGCAGTAAATTAGTTTAGTATTTTAAGAACAGTGATAGTTGAGTTACAAGTTATAGGGTTTTTTTGCAACAACTTAATATTTAATGAATGACAGTGATAGCAAACACCATGTTCACAAGTCACATTTTACTATTTCTATTTTTATGTTACAATTATAGACATCAGTATAGTAAAACAATTTTTTTAAATTAATAAACTTCTTAGAGCAGTTTTATGTATACCAAAGTATTGAACAGAGAGTAAAGAGTTTTCATATATTTCCTTGTCCCTATCCAAGATTTCCTCTATTATTGACATATTTCTTTGATGTGGTACATTTACTACAATTGCTACTAGTACCACGTCTCTAGTTGTGGCCTGTAAGTTTTCTTTCTCTAGTTGTGGCTCACAGGCTCCAGAGTGCATGGCCTCTGTAGTTTTTGTGGCATGCAGGCTCTCTAGTTGAGGCACGAGCCTTCAGTAGTTGTGGCACGCAGGCTTAGTTACCCTGGGGCATGTGGGATCTTAGTTTCTCGATCAGGGATCAAACACACATCCCTTGCATTGGAAGGCGGATTCTTTACCACTGGGCCACCAGGGAAGTCCCTGATAATGCATCTTTTACAAATTGAAAATTTGTGGCAACCCTGTGACAAACAATTCTATCAGCGCCATTTTTCCAACAGCACTTGCTCACTTTGTGTTGTATTTTGATAATTTTTGTAGTATTTCAAACATTATTATTTTTATTATATTTGTTATAGTGATCTGTGAACAGTTATCTTTGATGTTACTACTACTCCACGAAGCCTCAGATGATAGCATATTTTAGCAATAAAGTAACTTTTAACTAAAAGTTTTTTTTAGGCATAATGCTATTTCATGCTTAATAGACTATAGTGTAAATATAACTTATATATTCACTGGAAAACCAAAAAATATATGTGACTTACTTTATTGTGGTCTGGAACTGAACCTGCAATATCTCCGAGGTATGCCAATATTAGGTAAAGTCTTTAATTTACATTATGGTTCATTCTTTGTGTTATACATTTATATGTTTTTGTCAAATGTTTAAGGCCATATGTGCACCATTGCAGTATTGTGCACCATTACAGTATCATACAGAATAGTTTCACTGTCCGAAAAATCACATGTTCCACTATCCTTTCCTTTTGCCATTCAACCCATGGAAATCACTGATATTTTTACTTTCTCAGTAGTTTTGCCTTTCTCATAATGCCACATATTTGGAATTTTATAATATACTGACTTTTTAGACTGATATTTTTCACTTAGCAATATGTATTTTAAGGTTCCTCTGTGTATTTTGTGACTTGATAGCTTATTTATTTTTATTTCCATTGTATGGATGTACTACACTTTGTTTATCCATTCATCTATTAAAGAAAACCTTGATTATTTCCAATGGTTGGTAATTATAAATATAGTTGCTATAAATATTTGCAGGATTTTGTGTTGATATGTCTTCAATTCATTTGAGTAAATACCTAGGAGACTGATTTCCAGCTTGTATGGTAAAATTATGTTTCATTCTATAAGAAACTGTCAAATAGTCTTCCTAAGGTTGTACATTTTTTGCATTCCCACCAGCAATGAACACAAGTTCCTGTTGCTTCACATTCTCACAAGCAATAGGTCCTGCAGTGTTCTGGGGTTTAGCTATTCTAATAGGTTCCTAGTGGCATCTCACTGTTGTTTTATTTTACAATTCATTAACGACATATGATGGTGACATATTTACTATCTGTACATTTTCTTTAGTGAAGTGTCTGTTCAGATTTCTGCCTGCTTTTTAACGGGTTCTTTGTTTTATTATTGTGGAGTTTTAACAATTATTCATATATTTTGGATAAAAGCACTTCATCAAATATGTATATTGTAGATATTTTCTCCCAGTTGTGGTTTATCTTTTAAACCTCTTAACAGTGTCTTTCACAGAGCAGAAGTTTTTCTTTTTAATGAAGTCCAACTTAGCAATGTTTTCTTTCATGGATTGCACTTCTTAGTTGTTTTTAAAAACTCATTGCCAGAACAAGGTTGAATAGATTTTTTTCCATTATGATCTTCATATGTTATCTTTTAAAGTTTTACACTTAAATTTAAGTATAGTATCTATTTTGGGTTAATTTTCATGAAAAGTGTACAATTTATGTCTGCATTCAATTTTGAATATGAATATGTGGATATTCAGTTGTTTTGGCACAATTTATGAAAAAGACTATCCTTTCTCCATTGGGTTTCCTTTAGTCATGTCATAGAACAGTTGACTATATTTGTGTGGGTCTATTTATGGGCTCAGTCTTCCATTACACTAATCTTTTTGTCTATTCTTTCACTAATACACACTACCTTGATCACAGAAGCTATACAGTAAATCTAGATGTTGAGTAATGTCAGTCTTCTGACTTTGTTCTTCTTCAATAATGTCTTGACTATTCTGGATATTTTTTTTATCTATATAAACTTTAGAATGAGTTTTTCAAAATCCACAAAATAACTTGCAAGGAAATTTATTAGAATTACATTAAATCAGTAAATGAATTTGATGGTAACTGACAACATAAAAAATATTGTCTTCAAATCCATGAATATGGAATAACTCTATTTAATTTTTTCAACAAAATTTGTAGTTTCTCTCATATTCATCTTGTATATATTTTCCTGGATTTTATCCTAAGTATTTCTTTGGCAGGGGAAGGGAATTATGTAAATACTGTTGTGTTTTTAATTTGAAATACCATTGCTGGAATATAGGAAGGCAATTGACATATATTAAATATATTAACCTTATATCCTGCATCCTTGCTTTAAGCACCTATTATAATGTTCCAGAAATATTTTTGCCAATTCTTTTGGATTTTCTGCATATATATTCATGTCATCTGTGTATATATATATTCATGTCATCTGTGTACCTATATGTTCATGTCATCAGTGTATTTTTAGTACACTGTTGAAAAGGAGAGGTGAGAAGGGACATTCTGGTTTGATCTTAGTGGGAAAATTTCTAGTTTCTCACCATTAAGTATAATGTAGCTGTAGGGTTTTGGAGATGTCCAAGTTAATGAAGTTCCCTTCTATTCTTAGTTTTCTGAGAGTTTTTATCATGAAAAGATGTTGGACTTTGTCAAGGGCTTTCTCTGCATCTATATGAACAATGATCCTTTTTTAGCCAATTGAAGTGATGGATTATATAAACTTATTTTTGAATATAAACTTGCATTGCATACCTGGAATAAATCCCATTTGATTGTAGTGTATAATTTTTTCATACATTGTTGGATTTGATTTGTTAATATTTTATAGATTATTTTCACATCTATGCTTATGAGGGATCTTGCACATTTTCTTTTTTATAATTTATTTGTCTGACTATGTATTAGGGGAATGCTGGCCTCATATAATGTATTAGAAAATTTTCCTCCTGCTTCTGTTTCTCAAATCAGATTGTAGAAAATTGGTATCACTTTTTCCTTAACATTTTGGTATAATTCACCAGTAAAAGCTTTTGGGCCCAAAATTTTCTTATTTTGAAAAGTTATTAATTGATTCAATTTTGATAGATATCAGTCTATTTGTATTATCCATTTATTGTTATGAATTTTGGTCAGTTGTTTCAAAGACTGCATTTCATCTAAGTTATCAAATTGGTGTGCATACAGTTGTTCATGACTTTTTTTGTTATCTTTTAATGTCCGTGCTATCACTAGTTATGGTCCCTCTTTTATTGCTGATATCATTACTTTGTATCTTATCGCCTTTTTCTTGGTTAGACTAGCTATGGGGTTATCAATTTTATTGATCTTTCAAAGACCAAGCCTTTTGTCTTATTGATTTTCTCTATTGTGTACCTGTTTTCAATTTTATTGATTTCTGCTCTTGGATTTTGTTTCTTTTCTTATCCATACTTTGTATTTATTTTGCTCTTCATTTTTTCTGGTTCCCAAAGTAGAAGCTTAGCTCATTAACATTTGATTTTTCTTCTAGTATATGCATCAGTGTGATAGGTTTACCTCTAAGCATTGCTTTTCCTGCATCCTGCAAATTTTGATAGGTTGTATTTTCATTTTCATCTTGTTCAAAATATTTAAAAATGATTTTTGATACTTCTTATTAACCTGTGCAATTTAGAATGCATAATTTCATAGTCAAGTATTTGGAGATATTTTTTAATCTATTTTCCTGTTATTTTCTAATTTCTGAGAGTATACATTGTATAATGTCTATTCTTCTAAATTTGATCAGATGTATTTTATGGCCAAGAATGTGGTCTATATTGATGAAATGTTTTACATGAGCTTGAGGATAATGTGTATTCTGGCTTTGTTTGAATAAGTATTTTATAAATGTCAATTACATCCAGTTGATTTAGGGTGCGTTTCAGTTCAACTTTATATCCTTTATGATTTTCTGCCTGCTGGATCTGTCAATTACTAAAAGAGGGGTGCTGAAGTCTCCAAGTATAAAAAGGATTTATCTCCTTGTAGTTCCTCATGTATTTTGCCATTCTATCATTAGGACATAAGAGTTGAGGATTGGTACATCTTCTTGGAGAGTTGACTCCTTTATTATTATGTAATGTTCTTCTTTAGGCTATTAATTTTTCTTTCCTTGAAGTCTTCTGTTTCTGAAATTAGGTACTATAGCTCTCTTTTAACACTGTAGCATACATCTTTCTCCATCCCTTTACTTTTAATTTATATGAGTCTTTATATGTAAAGTGGATTTATTTTAGATAACATAGAGGTTTGTTTTTTTAACAATTCTCATTCTCTTTCATTTGATGTATTTAGACCATTTGCATTTTAAATGATTATAACATACTTGGATTAATATCTACATTTGTAATTATTCTCTATTTACTGCTCTTCTTTGTTTCTTTCTCTTTTTCTTCCTTTTCTGGTTCTAGTTTTAATTGAGAATTTCATATGATTCTGTTTTCTTTCCTATCTTAACATATCAGTTATATTTCCTTTATTTTTAAATCTTCAGTGAGTATCCTAGAAATTGCAATGTACATTTAAAATTAACTCAGATTCTGTTTCAAATAGCTTTACACCACTTTATAGGTCGTGCAAGTACAGGCACACCTTGGAGATATTGTGAGTTCAGTTCCAGACCACTGCAATAGGCAAATATTGCAATAATATGGGTCACATGAATTATTTGCTTTCTCAGTGCATGTAAAAGTTATGTTTACACTGCATTATAGTCTGTCAAGTGTGCAATAGCATCATGTCTAAAAAACAATGTACATACCTTAATTAAAAATACTTTATTGCTAAAAAATGCTAACCATTATCTTGGCCTTTTATGAGTCACAATTTTTTGTTGGTGGAGGGTCTTGTGTTGATGTTGATGGCTACTGACTCTCAGGGTGGTAGTTACTGAGGGCTGGGGTGATTGTGGTAATTTCTTAAAATAAGACAACAATGAAGTTTGCTGAACAGATTGACTCTTCCTTTTACAGACAATTTCTCTATAGCGTACAATATTGTTTGATAGCATTTTACCCTCAGTAAAATTATTTTTTTTCAAGATTGAAATCAATCCTCTATAACCCTGCTACTGCTTTATCAACTAAGTTTATGTAATATTCTAAATCCCTTGTTGAAACTCAACAATTTCCCAGCATCTTCACCAAGAATAGATTCCACTTAAGAAACATTCTGGGCTTCCCTGGTGGCGCAGTGGTTGAGAGTCCGCCTGCCGATGCAGGGGACACGGGTTCGTGTCCTGGTCCGGGAAGATCCCACATGCTGCGGATTGGCTGTGCCCGTGAGCCATGACCACTGAGCCTGCACGTCCGGAGCCTGTGCTCCTCAATGGGAGAGGCCACAACAGTGAAAGGCCCGCGTACTCCAAAAAAAAAAAAATTCTTTGCTCATTTATAAGACACAACTCCTTATCTGTGAACATTTTATCATGAGATTGCAGCAATTCAGTTACATTTTCAGACTCCACTTCTAATTCTAGTTCTCTTGCTATTTCCAGCACATTTGTGGTTACATTATGCACTGAAGTCTTTAACCCCTCAAACTCATCCATGAGGATTGGAATCAACTTATTTCCAACTCCTGTTATTTTGACCTTTTCCAATGAATCACAAATGTTCTTAATAGCTCTAGAGTGGTGAATCCTTTCCAGAAGGTTTTCAATTGCCTTTGCCCAGATTCATCAGAGGAATTACTATCTATGGCAGCTATAGCCTTACAGAATGTATTTTTTAACAATAAGACTTGAAAGTTAAATTTACTCATTGATCCATAGGCTGCAGAATGGATGTTGTATTAGCAGGCATGAAAAAAACACTAATCTTGTACATCTATATCAGAGCTCTTGGGTGACCAGGGGCATTGTCAATAAGCAGTAATATTTTAAAAGGATCTTTTTATCTGAGCTATAGGTGTTAAGAGTTGGCTTAAGATATTCAGTAAACCAAGTGTTGTAATCCGAGCTTTGTTGTTCCATTTATACAACACAGGCCTAGTAGATTTAGCATAATCCTTAAGGACCCTAGAATTTTCAAAATGGTAAATGAGCCTTGGTTTCAACTTCAAGTCACCAGCTACATTAGCCCCTAGAAAGAGAATCAGTCTCTCCTTTGAATCTTTGACTCCAGCCTTGACTCCTCTCTAGCTATGAAATTTCTTGATAGCACCTTCTTTCAGTATAAGACTGTTTCATCTGCATTGAAAATCTGTTGTTCAGTGCAGCCACCTTTATTAGTTACCTTAGCTAGATCTTCTGGATATCTTGCTGCAGTTTCTACATCAATGCTTGCTGCTTCACCTTGCACTTTCATATTATGGAGATGGCTTCTTTCCTTAAACCTCAGGAACCAATGTGTGCTAGCTCCAACTTTTCTTCTGCAGCTTCTTCACATCTCTCAGCCTTCATAGAATTGAAGAGAGATAGAGACTTACTCTGGATTAGGGTTTGGCTTAAGGGAATGTGGTGGCTGATTTGATCTTCTATCCAGACCACTAAAACTTTCTCCATGTCAGCAGTAAGGCTATTTTTTTCTTTTTTTTTTAAATTAATTAATCAATTAATTATTTTTAATAGATCTTTACTGGAGTATAATTGCTTCACAATACTGTGTTAGTTTCTGTTGCACAACAAAGAGAATCAGCCACATGCATACTCATGTCCCCAGATCCCCTCCCTCTTAAGCCTCCCTCCCATTCTCCCTATCCCACCACTCTAGGTCATTGCAAAGCACCGAGCCAATCTCCCTGTGCTATGCTGCTGCTTCCCACCAGCCAACTATTTTACATTCAGTAGTGTATATATGTTGATGCTACTCTCATTTCTCCACAGCTTTGCCTTCCCACCCCATGTCCTCAAGTCCATTTTTTATGTCTACATCTTTATTCCTGCCCTGCAACTAAGTTCATCAGTATTTTTTTTTTTTTAGTTTCCATATATATGCATTAGCATATAGTATTTACTTTTCTCTCTCTGACTTACTTCACTCTGTATGACAGACTCCAGGTCCATCCACCTCACTACAAATAACTCAGTTTAGTTACTTTTCATGGCTGAGTAATATTCCATTGTATATATCTGCTACATCTTCTTTATCCATTCATCTGTCAATGGACACTTAGGTTGCTTCCATGTCCTGGCGCTGTAAGTAGAGCTACAGTGAACATTGTGATACATGTCTCTTTTTGAATTATAGTTTTCTCAGGGTATATGTCCAGTAGTGGGATTGCTGGGTCATATGGCAGTTCTATTGTTAGGTTTTAAGGGACTTCCATACTGTTTTCCATAGTGGTTGTATCAATTTACATGCCCACAAGCAGTGCAGGGTGGTTCCCTTTTCACCACACCCTTTCCAGAAATTATTGTTTCTAGATTTTTTGAAAATGACCATTCTGACGGGCATGAGGTGATGCTTCATTGTAATTTTGATTTCATTTCTCTAATAATTAGTGATGTTCAGCATCTTTTCATGTGCCTCTTGACAATCTGTATGGCTTCCGTGGTGAAATGTCTATTTAGGTCTTGCACCCATTTTTTAACTGGATTGTTTGTTTTTTTGATATTGAGCTCCATGTGCTCTTTGTATTATTTGGAGATTAATCTTTTTTCTGTTGTTTCATGTGAAAATATTTTCTGCCATTCTGAGGGTTGTCTTTCTGTCTTGTTTATGGTTTCCTTTGCTGTGAAAAAGCTTTTAAGTTTATTTAAGTCCCATTTGTTTATTTTTTTAAATTTCCATTTCTTTAGGAGGGGGGTCAAAAAAGATCTTGCTGTGGTTTATGTCAAAAAGTGTTTATCTTATGTTTTCATCTAAGAATTTTATATTGTCTGGTCTTATATTTAAGTCTTTAATCCATTTGGAGTTTATTTTTGTGTATGATGTTAGGTAACATTCTAATTTCATTCTTTTACATGTAGCTGTCCACAACTTACTGAACAGGTCCTCTTTTCTCCATTGTATGTTCTTGCCTACTTTGTCATAAATTAGGTGCCCATATATGCATGGGTTTATCTCTGGGCATTGTATCTTGTACCATTGATCTATGTTTCTGTTTTTGTGCCAGTACCATACTGCCTTGATTACTGTAGCTTTGTGGTATAGTTTGAAGTCAGGGAGTCTGATTCCCCCAACTCTGTTTTTCTTTCTCAAGATTGCTTTGGCTATTTGGGTTTTTGTGTTTCCATATGAATTGTAAAATATTTGTTCTAATTCTGTGAAGAATGCCATTGGTAGTTTGAGAGGGATTGCATTGAATCTGTAGATTGCTTTGGGTAGTATATTCATTTTCACGATATTGATTCTTCCAATCTAACAACATGGTATATTTCTCCATTGTTTATGTCATCTGTGATTTCTTTCAGCAGTGTTTTATAGTTTTCTGAGTACAAGTCTTTTGCCTCCTTAGGCAGGTTTATTCCTAGGCATTTTATTCTTTTTGTTGCAATGGTAAATGGGAGTGTTTCCTTATTTTCTCTTTCTGATTTTTCATTGTTGGTGTATAGGAATGCCAAAGATTTCTGTGCATTAATTTTCTATCCTGCAACCTTACCAAATTCATTGATTAGTTCTAGTAGTTTTCTGGTGGCATCTTTAGGATTTTCTCTGCATAATATCATGTTGTTGGCAAACAGTGACACTTTTACTTCTTCTTTTCCAATTTAATTCCTTTTATTTCTTTTTCTTCTGTGACTGCTGTGGCTAGGACTTCCAAAACTATGTTGAATAAGAGTGGTGAGAGTGGACATCTTTGTCTTGTTCCTGACTTTAGTGGAAATGCTTTCAGTTTTTCACCATTGAGTATGATGCTTGCTGTAGGTTTGTCATATATGTCCTTCATTATGTTGAGGTAGGTTCACTCTATGCCCATTTTTTGGAGAGTTTTTATTGTAAATCTGTGTTGAAATTTGTCAAAAGCTTTTTCTGCAACTATTGAGATGATCATATGGTTTTTATTCCTTAATTTGTTAAAGTGGTGTGTCACGTTGTTTGATTAGTGTATATTGAAGAAAACTTGCATCCTTGGGATAAACCCCACTTAATCACGGTGTATGATCTTTTTAATGTGCTGTTGATTTCAGTTTGCTAGTATTTTGTTCAGGATTTTTACCTATGTTCATCAGAGATATTGGTCTATAATTTTCTTTTTTAGTGATATCTTTTTCTGCTTTTGGTATCAGGGTGATGGTGGCTTTGTAGAATGAAGTTGGGAGTGTTTCTCTCTCTGCAATTATTTGGAAGAGTTTGGGAAGGATGGATGTAGGTCTTCTGTAAATGTTTGATAGAATTCACCTGTGAAGCCATATGGTCCTGGACTTCTGTTTGTTGGAAAATTTTTAATTATGGTTTCAATTTCATTACTTGTGATACATCTGTTTATATTTTCTAATTCTCCTCAGTACAGTCTTGGAAAATTGTACCTTTCCAAGAATTTTTCCAGTTCTTCATGGTTGTCCATTTTATTGGCATATATTGTTTGTAGTAGTCTCTTATAATCCTTTGTATTTCTGCAGTGTCAGTTGTGATTTCTCCTTTTTCATTTCTAATTTTATTGATTTGCATCCTCTCCCTTTTTTTTTTTTTGATGAGTCTGGCTAATGGTTTATTGATTTTGTTTTTCTTCTCAAAGAACCACCTTTTAGTTTTATTGATCTTTGCTATTGTTTTCTTTATTTCTATTTCATTTATTTCTGCTCTGATCTTTATGATTTCATTCCTTCTACTGACTTTGTGTTTTCTTTGTTCTTCTTTCTCTAGTTGTTTTAAGTGTAGGGTTAGATTGTTTATTTGAGATTTTTCTTGTTTCTTGAAGTGAGATTGTATTGCTCTAAACTTCCCTCTTAGAACTGTTTTTGCTGCATCCCACAGGTTTTGGGTCATCATGTTTTCATAGTCATTTGTTTCTATGTATTTTTTTTTTAATTTCTTCTTTGAGTTCATGAGTGATCTCTTGGTTATTTAGTAGCACACTCTTTAGCCTCCATGTATTTGTGTTTTTTACAGGTTTTTTTTCCTGTAATTGATTTCTAATCTCATAGTGTTGTAGTCAGAAAATACGCTTGATATGATTTCAATTTTCTTAAATTTTCCAAGACTTGATTTGTGAACCAAGATGTGATCTATCCTGGAGAATGTTCCATGCACACTTGAGAAGAAAATGTATTCTGCCATTTTGGGTGGAATATTCTATAATTATCAATTAGATCTATCTGGTCTCTTGTGTCATTTAAAGCTTGTTTCCTTATTTATTTTCTGTTTGGATGATCTGCCAATTGGTGTGAGTTTGGTGTTAAAGTCCCCTACTATTGTTGTATTATTGTTGATTTCCCCTTTTATGGTTGTTATCATTTTCCTTCTGTATTGAGGTGTTCTTATGTCAAGTGCATAAACATTTATAATTGTTATATCTTCTTGTTGGATTGATCCTTTGATCATTATGTGGTGTCCCTCCTTATCTCTTGTAACAGTCTTTATTAAAGTCTATTTTATCTGATATGAGTACTGCTACTCCAGCTTTCTTTTAATTTCCATTTGGATGGAATAACTTTTTCCATCCCCTCACTTTCAGTCTCTAT
Source organism: Lagenorhynchus albirostris (assembly GCF_949774975.1). Classification (NCBI taxonomy): domain Eukaryota; kingdom Metazoa; phylum Chordata; class Mammalia; order Artiodactyla; family Delphinidae; genus Lagenorhynchus; species Lagenorhynchus albirostris. Next base: position 40,800,456 of record NC_083112.1, on the reverse strand, counting down.
GTGTCCCTAGGTCTGAAGTGGGTCTCTTGTAGACAGCATATATATAGGTCTTGTTTTTGTATCCATTCAGCCAGTCTGTGTCTTTTGGTTGGGACATTTAATCCATTTACATTCAAGGTTATTATTGATATGTATGTTTCTATTACTATTTTCTTAATTGTTTTGGGTTTGTTTTTGTGGGTCTTTTTCTTCTCTTGTGTTTCCCACTTAGAGAAGTTTCTTTAGCATTTGTTGTAAAGCTCATTTGGTGTTGCTGAATTCTCTTAGCTTTTGGTTGTCTGAAAAGCTTTTGATTTCTCCATCGAATCTGAATGAGATCCTTTCTGTGTAGAGTAATCTTGGTTGTAGGTTTGTCTCTTTCATCACTTTAAGTGTATCATGCCACTCCCTTCTGGCCTGCAATTTGTGCTGAAAAATCAGCTGATAACCTTATGGGGATTCCTATGCATGTTATTTTTTGTTTTTCCCATGTTGCTTTTAATATTTTTTCTTTGAATTTAATTTTTGTTAGTTTGTTTAATATGTTTCTTGGTGTGTTTTTCCCAGGTTTTATCTTGTAAGGGAGTCTCTGTGCTTCCTGGACTTAGGTGACTATTTCCTATGTTAAGGAAGTTTTCAACTATCATCTTTTCAAATATTTTCTCAGACCACTTTTTTTCTCTTCTTCTGGGACTACACAGAATATTGCTGCATTTAGTGTTGTCCCATAGGTCTCTGAGATTGTATTCAATACTTTCATTCTTGTTTTCTTTATTCTGCTCCTTGGCAGTTATTCCACCATTTACCCTTCCCACTCACTTATTCGTTCTTCTGCCTTAGTTATTCTGTTATTGATTCCTTCTAGTGTATTTTTCATTTCAGTTATTGTGTTGTTCATCTCTGTTTGTTCTTTAGTTCTTCTAGATCTTTGTTAAACATTTCTTGTATTTTCTCATTCCATGCTTCCATTCTACTTCTGAGATTCTGGATCATCTTTACTATCATTACTCTGAATTATTTTTCAGGTTGATTGCTTATTTCCTCTTTATTTATTTTGTCTTGTAGTTTTTACCTTGCTCCTTCAACTGTGGCATACATTTTTGCTGTCTCATTTTTTTTTTTTTTATGAGCAGGATTGTGTTCCTCTCTTACTGGTTGTTTAGCCTGAGGCTCCCAACACAGGGGTTTGTAGGCTATTTGGTACAGCTATGTCTTAGTGCTGAGATGAGGAACTCCATGATAACTCACTCCAATGAATATTCCCTGGGGTCTGAGGTTCTCTGTTAGTTCAGTGGTTTGGACTCAGAGCTCTGACCACAGGAGTTTGGCCCCACCCCAAGCTCATGAACCAGGATTCCATAAGTTGCCTGGGGCAGGAAAAAAAAACAAAAAACAAAAAAGAAATGAATAAGAATGAACCATAACAAAGTAAAAAATAAAATTAGACTAAGGAACTCACAGATATATTAGGAAGAATATAAAAATAAAAATATAGATGAATCAACAACCAGAAGGTACATCAGTACCACAATAGTAAAAAAGAACAGGAAGTTAAAGAAAAAAGAAAAAGAGGGGGAAATGTCTTGGCTGTGGAGAGCAGGGCCTAAGCAAGTGTGACTTTTGGGTGGTGGGCATGGCCAATGCTCAGTACACACAGGGCTGGAAAAGGCCCTGGGGGCTGTGAGGAGTGACGCTTAAGCTCAAGGAACAGAAGGGGTCCAGCGTTCCCCTCACCCCTGGCCTCAGAGGCAGGGGACTTCACTTGGGAGGACAGCAGGCTTCCTCGGCTCAAGTGGGCTGGGCAAATGTCCTCCTCTCCTCTCCTCCTCCTCTGGTCTGGGAGGGTCCCTCCCACTTACCTCTCCTGATCTCCCCAGCCTACCTCCTATAACCACAAGGACCCACGTAGCCCAGAGGGGATTTTAGGGGGCAGGGGATCGGTCTGGGAGCTCAGCAGTCTCCCTGTGCCGGAGTGGGCAGGGCAATCACCTTCCACTCCTCTCCCACCCCTCCTGGATGACTCCTCCCACCTGACTCTCCTGATCTCTCCAGCCTCCCTCTTTTGTCCCCAGGACCCACACTGCCTGGATGGGGTTTTGAAAAGGAGTGACCAGCCTGGGAGCTCAGCAGGTTCCCCAGCCTGAGTGGGCTAGATAATCACCCTCCATTCCTCTCTCGCTCTTCCTGGAGAGTTCCTCCCACCTGCCTCTCCTGATCTCCCTGGCCTCATGGACGCTGATCCTTTCTGTCCTCCACTTCTCTCCCCTCAGTCCCCCTACATCCTACCGGTTCCCTTTGGGGTTCTTCCCATCTCCTTGGGCATCAGATTCCCCCACCAGTGTCCTGCAGGAGCCCTAGTTGTGGGGAGATGCTAACTCCATGTCTTCCCACACCACCATCTTGACTCCACCTCCTATTTTGCTTTCTTATCATGTGTGTATTCACTGGAGTAGCACTTTTAATTTCCTTCAAAAACTTCTTTGCATTCACAACTTGGCTAGCAACTTGGTGCAAAAGGCATAGCTTTTTGTCTATCTAGGTTTTAGACATGCTTTACTCATTAAACTTAATCATTTCTAGCTTTTGATGTATAGTGAGAGAGGTGAGACTCTCCTTTTCACTTGAACATTTAGAAGCCATTGTAGGGTTATTAATTGGCATAATTTCAATATTGTTTTGTCTGAGGAATAGGGAAGCCCAAGGAGAGGAAGAGAGAAAGGGAACTAGCTAGTCAGTAGAGGAGTCAGTACACACAATATTTATCAGATAAGTTCACCATCTTATATGGGATTGGTTTCTGACACCCCAAAACAATTACAGATCACCATAAAAATATAATAACAATAAAAAGTTTGAAATTTCATGAGAATTATCAGAATGTGAAACAGAAACATGAAGTAAGCAAATCCTGTTGGAAAAATGATCTGATAGATTTGCTCAAGGTGGGGCTGCCACAAACCTACAATTTGTAAAAAATGCAATATCTGTGAAGCACAATAAAGTGAAGCACAATGAAATGAGGCATGCTTGTAACTCATAACAGGGTATTGTTTTATTCCTGCCTTCCATACGTTATAACATTGCTGTCACTCATTTTACATATTCATAAGCCATACTTCCTAAATATATCACTGCTATAAGTATTTTGAAGTAATTCATATATTATGAATTAAAAATATTAAATATAAAATATTTTATTTTACCTTCATTCATTTCTTCTCTAACTCTTCTTTACTTTATGTAGATCTAAGTTTCTAATCTATATCATTTTCCTTCTCATTGAATAACTTTTTACATTTATTGCAGGTAGGTCTTATGGTAACAAATTACCTCAACTTTTGTTTGAGAAAGTTTAATTCTCTTTCACTTTTGAAATATAATTTATCCTGGATAGAGTATTCCAAGTTGGTGTCTTAACTTTTCTCTTTCAACGCTTTAAATAATTCACCCCATTCTCTTCTTGTTTGCATGGTTTCTGAAGAGAATTCTGATATAATTTTAATCTTTGTTTCTTTGTAGGTAAGGTTTTGGATTTTTTGTTTTTGTTTTCCTCATGGCTGCTGTTTTTTGTTTTTGTTTTGCTGCACATGGGCCTCTCACTGTTGTGGCCTCTTCTGTTGCGGAGCACAGGCTCTGGACACGCAGGCTCAGTGGCCATGGCTTATGGGTCCAGCTGCTCCACAGCATGAGGGATCTTCCTGGACTGGGACAAAAACCCACGTCCCCTGCATTGACAGGCAGACTCTCAACCACTGTGCCACCAGGGAAGCCCTCCTCATGGCTACTTTTAAGACTTTCCTTTATCTTTGATTTTTTTTTCAATTTTTTTCTTATTTATTTTTTAACATCTTTATTGGGGTATAATTGCTTTACAATGGTGTGTTAGTTTCTGCTTTATAACAAAGTGAATCAGTCATACATAAACATATGTTCCCATATGTCTTCCCTCTTGCATCTCTCTCCCTCCCACCCTCCCCATCCCACCCCTCCAGGCTGTCACAAAGCACCAAGCCAATATCCCTGTGCCATGCGGCTGCTTCCCACTAGCTATGTACCTTACTACGTTTGTTAGTGTGTATATGCCCATGACTCTCTCTCGCCCCGTCACAGCTCACCATTCCCCCTCCCCATATCCTCAAGTCTGTCCTCTAGGAGGTCTGCATCTTTATTCCTCCCTTACCCCTAGGTTCTTCATGACATTTTTTTTTCTTAAATTCCATCTATATGTGTTAGCATATGGTATTTGTCTTTTTCTTTCTGACTTACTTCACTCTGTATGACAGACTCTAGGTCTATCCACCTCATTACAAATAGCTCAATTTCGTTTCTTTTTATGGCTGAGTAATATTCCATTGTATATATGTGCCACATCTTCTTTATCCATTCATCCGATGATGGGCACTTAGGTTGTTTCCATCGCCAGGCTATTGTAAATAGAGCTGCAATGAACATTTTGGTACATGACTCTTTTTGAATTTTGGTTTTCTCAGGGTATATGCCCAGTAGTGGGATTGCTGGGTCATATGGTAGTTCTATTTGTAGTTTTTTAAGGAACCCCCATACTGTTCTCCATAGTGGCTGAACCAATTCACATTCCCACCAGCAGTGCAAGAGTGTTCCCTTTTCTCCACAACCTCTCCAGCATTTATTGTTTCTAGATTTTTTGATGATGGCCATTCTGACTGGTGTGAGATGATATCTCATTGTAGTTTTGATTTGCATTTCTCTAATGATTAATGATGTTGAGCATTCTTTCATGTGTTTGTTGGCAGTCTGTATATCTTCTTTGGAGAAATGTCTATTTAGATCTTCTGCCCATTTTTGGATTGGGTTGTTTGTTTTCTTGTTATTGAGCTGCATGAGCTGCTTGTAAATTTTGGAGATTAATCCTTTGTCGGTTGCTTCATTTGCAAATATTTTCTCCCATTCTGAGGGTTGTCTTTTGGTCTTGTTTATGGTTTCCTTTGCTGTGCAAAAGCTTTGAAGTTTCATTAGGTCTCATTTGTTTAATTTTGTTTTTATTTCCATTACTCTAGAAGGTGGGTCAGAAAGGATCTTGCTGTGATTTATGTCATAGAGTGTTCTGCCTATGTTTTCCTCTAAGAGTTTGATAGTTTCTGTCCTTACATTTAGGTCTTTAATCCATTTTGAGCTTATTTTTGTGTATGGTGTTAGGGAGTGATCTAATCTCATACTTTTACATGTACCTGTCCAGTTTTCCCAGCACCACTTATTGAAGAGGCTGTTCTTTCTCCACTGTACATTACTGCCACCTTTATTAAAGATGAGGTGTCCATATGTGCATGGGTTTATCTCTGGGCTTTCTATCCTGTTCCATTGATCTATCTTTCTGTTTTTGTACCAATACCATACCGTCTTGATAACTGTAGCTTTGTAGTATAGTCTGAAGTCTGGGAGCCTGATTCCTCCAGTTCCTTCTTTCGTTCTCAAGATTGCTTTGGCTATTTGGGGTCTTTTCTGTTTCCATACAAATTGCAAAATTTTTTGTTCTAGTTCTGTGAAAAATGCCAGTGGTAGTTTGACAGGGATTGCATTGAATCTATAGATTGCTTTGGGTAGTAGAGTCATTTTCACAATGTTGATTCTTCCAATCCAAGAACATGGTATCTCTCTCCATCTATTTGTATCACCTTTAATTTCTTTCATCAGTGTCTTATAATTTTCTGCATACAGGTCTTTTTTCTTCTTAGGTAGGTTTATTCCTAGATGTTTATTCTTTTTGTTGCCATGGTAAATGGGAGTGTTTTCTTGATTTCACTTTCAAATTTTTCATCATTAGTATATAGGAATGCCAGAGATTTCTGTGCATTAATTTTGTATCCTGCCACTTTACCAAATTCATTGATTAGCTCTACTAGTTTTCTGGTAGCATCTTTAGGATACTCTATGTGTAGGATCATGTCATCTGCAAACAGTGACAGATTTACTTCCTCTTTTCCGATTTGGATTCCTTTTATTTCCTTTTCTTCCCTGATTGCTGTGGCTAAAACTTCCAAAACTATGTTGAATAAGAGTGGTGAGAGTGGGCAACCTTGTCTTGTTCCTGATCTTAGTGGAAATGCTTTCAGTTTTTCACCATTGAGGATGATGTTTGCTGTGGGCTTGTCATATATGGCCTTTATTATGTTGAGGAAAGTTCCCTCTATGCCTACTTTCTGGAGGGTTTTTATCATAAATGGGTGTTGAATTTTGTCAAAAGCTTTCTCTGCATCTATTGAGATGATCATATGGTTTTTCTCCTTCAATTTGTTAATATGGTTTATCACATTGATAGATTTGCGTATATTGAAGAATCCTTGCATTCCTGGAATAAACCCCACTTGATCATGGTGTATGATCCTTTTAATGTGCTGTTGGATTCTGTTTGCTAGTATTTTGTTGAGGATTTTTGCATCTATGTTCGTCAGTGATATTGGCCTGTAGTTTTCTTTCTTTGTGACATCCTTGTCTGGTTTTGGTATCAAGGTGATGGTGGCCTCATAGAAGGAGTTTGGGAGTGTTCCTCCCTCTGCTATATTTTGGAAGAGTTTGAGAAGGATAGGTGTTAGCTCTTCTCTAAATGTTTGATAGAATTCGCCTGTGAAGCCATCTGGTCCTGGGCTTTTCTTTGTTGGGAGATTTTTAATCACAGTTTCAATTTCAGTGCTTGTGATTGGTCTGTTCATATTTTCTATTTCTTCCTGATTCAGTTCTGGCAGGTTGTGCGTTTCTAAGAATCTGTCCATTTCTTCCAGATTGTCCATTTTATTGGCATAGAGTTGCTTGTAGTAATCTCTCATGATCTCTTTTATCTCTGCAGTGTCAGTTGTTACCTCTCCTTTTTCATTTCTAATTCTATTGATTTGAGTCTTCTCCCTTTTTTTCTTAATGAGCCTGGCTAGTGGTTTATCTATTTTGTTTATCTTCTCAAAGAACCAGCTTTTAGTTTTATTGATCTTTGCTATTGTTTCCTTCATTTCTTTTTCATTTATTTCTGATCTGATTTTTATGATTTCTTTCCTTCTGCTAGCTTTGGGGTTTTTTTGTTCTTCTTTCTCTAATTGCTTGAGGTGCAAGGTTAGGTTGTTTATTCGAGATGTTTCCTGCTTCTCAAGGTGGGCTTGTATTGCTATAACCTTCCCCCTTAGACTGCTTTTGCTGCATCCCACAGGTTTTGGGTCGTTGTGTCTCCACTGTCATTTGTTTCTAGGTATTTTTTGATTTCCTCTTTGATTTCTTCAGTGATCACTTCATTATTAAGTAGTGTATTGTTTAGCCTCCATGTGTTTGTATTTTTTACAGATCTTTTCCTGTAATTGATATCTAGTCTCATGGCGTTGTGGTCAGAAAAGATACTTGATACAATTTTAATTTTCTTAAATTTACCAAGGCTTGATTTGTGACCTAAGATATGATCTATCCTGGAGAATGTTCCATGAGCACTTGAGAAAAATGTGTATTCTGTTGTTTTTGGATGGAGTGTCCTATAAATATCAATTAAGTCCATCTTGTTTAATGTATCATTTAAAGCTTGTGTTTCCTTATTTATTTTCATTTTGGATGATCTGTCCATTGGTGAAAGTGGGGTGTTAAAGTCCCCTACTATGAATGTGTTACTGTTGATTTCCCCTTTTATGGCTGTTAATATTTGCCTTATGTATTGAGGTGCTCCTATGTTGGGTGCATAAATATTTACAATTGTTATATCTTCTTCTTGGATTGATCCCTTGATCATTATGTAGTGTCCTTCTTTGTCTCTTTTAATAGTCCTTATTTTAAAGTCTATTTTGTCTGATATGAGAATTGCTACTCCAGCTTTCTTTTGGTTTCCATTTGCATGGAATATCTTTTTCCATCCTCTTACTTTCAGTCTGTATGTGTCTCTAGGTCTGAAGTGGGTCTCTTGTAGACAGCATATATAAGGGTCTTGTTTTTGTATCCATTCAGCCAATCTGTGTGTTTTGGTGGGAGCATTTAGTCCATTTACATTTAAGGTAATTATCGATATGTATGTTCCTATTCCCATTTTTTAAATTGTTTTGGGTTCATTATTATAGGTCTTTTCCTTCTCTTGTGTTTCTTGCCTAGAGAAGATCCTTTAGCATTTGTTGTAAAGCTGGTTTGGTGGTGCTGAACTCTCTCAGCTTTTGCTTGTCTGTAAAGGTTTTAATTTCTCCATCAAATCTGAATGAGATCCTTGCTGGGTAGAGTAGTCTTGGCTGCAGGTTTTTCTCCTTCATCACTTTCAGTATGTCCTGCCACTCCCTTCTGGCTTGTAGGGTTTCTGCTGAGAGATCAGCTGTTAACCTTATGGGGATTCCCTTATGTGTTATTTGTTGTTTTTCCCTTGCTGCTTTTAATATGCTTTCTTTGTATTTAATTTTTGACAGTTTGAGTAATATGTGTCTTGGTGTATTTCTCCTTGTATTTATCCTGTATGAGACTCTCTGTGCTTCCTGGACTTGATTAACTATTTCCTATCCCATGTTAGGGAAGTTTTCAACTATAATCTCTTCAAATATTTTCTCAGTCCCTTTCTTTTTCTCTTCTTCTTCTGGAACCCCTATAATTCGAATGTTGGCGCGTTTAATGTTACCCAGAGGTCTCTGAGACTGTCCTCAGTTCTTTTCATTCTTTTTTTTTTTATTCTGCTCTGCAGTAGTTATTTCCACTATTTTATCTTCCAGGTCACTTATCCGTTCTTCTGCCTCAGTTATTCTGCTATTGATCCCATCTAGAGTACTTTTAATTTCATTTATTGTGTTGTTCATCATTGCTTGTTTCATCTTTATTTCTTCTAGGTCCTTGTTAACTGTTTCTTGCATTTTGTCCATTCTATTTCCAAGATTTTGGATCATCCTTACTATCATTATTCTGAATTATTTTTCAGGTAGGCTGCCTATTTTTCTTCATTTGTTAGGTCTGGTGCATTTGTATCTTGCTCCTTTATCTGCTGTGTGTTTTTCTGTCTTCTCATTTTCCTTATCTTACTGTGTTTGGGGTCTCCTTTTTGCAGACTGCAGGTTCGTAGTTCCCGCTGTTTTTGATGTCTGTCTCCAGAGGCTAAGGTTGGTTCAGTGGGTTGTGTAGGCTTCCTGGTGGAGGGGACTAGTGCCTGTGTTGTGGTGGATGAGGCTGGATCTTGTCTCTCTAGTGGGCAGGTTCACGCCTGGTGGTGTGTTTTGGGGTGTCTGTGGCCTTATTATGATATTAGGCAGCCTCTCTGCTAATGGGGTTGTGTTCCTGTTTTGCTAGTTGTTTGGCATAGGTTGTCCAGCACTGTGGCTTGCTGGTCGTTGAGTGAAGCTGGGTGCTGGTGTTAAGATGGAGGTCTCTGGGAGATTTTCGCCGTTTGATATTATGTGGAGCTGGGAGGTCTCTTGTGGACCAGTGTCCTGAAGTTGGTTCTCCTACCTCAGAGGCAGAGCCCTGACTTCTGGCTGGAGCACCAAGAGCCTTTCTTCCACATGGCTCAGAATAAAAGGGAGAAAAAGTAGAGGGAATTAGTAGAAGTATGAGGAAAGAAAGAAGGAAAGGAGGGAAGGAAGGAAGGAAGGAAGGAAGAAAGAAAGAAAGAAAGAAAGAAGCAAAGAAGGCAAGAAGGAAAGAAAGGAGGGAGGGAGGGAGGGAGGAAGGAAGGAAGGAGGGAAAGAAGGAAAAAGACAAAGAAAGAAGATACAGTAAAAATAAAATAAAGTATAATAAAGTTATTGAATTAAAAAATTGTTATTTAGAAAAAAAAAAGGGACGGATAGAACCTTAGGACAAATGTTGGAAGCAAAGCTATACAGACAAAATCTTACACAGAAGCATACACATACACCCTCAGTAAGAGGTAGAGGGGGAAAGATCATAAATCTTGCTGTCAGAGACCACCTCCTCAATTTGGGATGATTCATTGTCTAAAGGAGGGAAGGAAGGAAGGAAAGAAAGAAAGAACGAAGGTAAAGTATAATAACGTTATTAAAATTAAAATTGATTATTAAGAAAAAATTTTAAGAAAAAACCATGGACGGATAGAACCCTAGGACAAATGGTGGAAGCAAGACTATACAGACAAGATCTCACACAGAAGCATACACATACACATTCACAAAAAGAGGAATAGGGAAAAAAATCATAGATCTTGCTCCTAAAGTCCACTTCCTTAATTTGGGATGATTGGTTGTCTATTCATGTATTCCACAGATGCAGGGTATATCAAGTTGATTGTGGAGCTTTAATCCGCTGCTTCTGAGGCTGCTGGGAGAGATTTCCCTTTCTCTTCTTTGTTCTCACAGCTCCCAGGGGCTCAGCTTTGGATTTGGCCCTGCCTCTGCGTGTAGGTCGCTGGAGGGCGTCTGTTTTTTGCTCAGACAGGACGGGGTTAAAAGAGCCGCTGATTCGGGGCCTCTGGCGCACTCAGGCCGGCGGGGAGGGAGGGGCCCGGAGTGCGGGGCGGGCCTGCGGCGGCAAAGGCCGGCGTGACTTTGCACCAGCCTGAGGCCCGCCGTGCGTTCTCCGGGGGAAGTTGTCCCTGGATCCCGGGAACCTGGCAGTGGCGGGCTGCACAGGCTCCGCGGAAGAGGGGTGTGGAGAGTGACCTGTGCTCGCACACAGGCCCCTCGGTGGTGGCAGCAGCAGCCTTAGCGTCTCCCGCCCGTCTCTGGGGTTCACGCTTTTAGCCGCGGCTCGCGCCCGTCTCTGGAGTTCCTTTAAGCAGCGTTCTTAAACCCCTCTCCTCACGCACCAGGAAACAAAGAGGGAAGAAAAAGTCTCTTGCCTCTTCGGCAGGTGCAGACTTTTCCCGGGACTCCCTCCCGGCTAGCTGTGGTGCACTAACCCCTTCAGGCTATGTTCAAGCCGCCAACCCCAGTCCTCTCCCTGCGCTCCGAAACCGAAACCTGAGCCTCAGAGCCTCAGCTCGCAGCCCTGCCCGCCCTGGCGGGTGAGCAGACAAGCCTCTCGGGCTGGTGAGTGCCGGTTGGCACCGATCGTCTGTGCGGGAATCTCCCCGCTTTGCCCTCCGCACCCGTTGCTGTGCACTCCTCCGCTGCTTCGAAGCTCTCCCCTCCGCCTCCCGCAGTCTCCGCCCGCGAAGGGGCTTCCTAGTGTGTGGAACTTTTCCTCCTTCACAGCTCCCTCCCACTGGTGCAGGTGCCGTCCCTATTCGTTTGTCTCTGTTTTTTCTTTTTATCTTTTACCCTACCCAGGTACCTGGGGAGTTTCTTGCCTTTTGGGAGATCTGAGGTCTTCTGCCAGCCTTCAGTAGGTGTTCTGTAGGAGTTGTTCCACGTGTAGATGTATTTCTGGTGTATCTGTGGGGAGGAAGGTGATCTCCGTGTCTTACTCTTCCGCCATCTTCAAGGTCCCCCCTTTTTTTTCAATTTAAATATGATATGTATATGTCTAGATTTTTAAATATTTATCCTGTTTGGATTTCTCTGAGCTTCCTGGATCTCTGTTTTATTGTCTGTCATTAATTTTAGAATATTATCAGTCATTATTGCTGCACATATTTCTTCTGTTCCTTTCTTTCTCTCTTTTTGGTATTCCAATTATGTGTATGTTACACCATTTGTAATTGTCTCACGTTTCTTGGATATTCCTTTCCTCTTTTCTATTTTTTTATTTTTCTGTATTTCAGTTTTATATTTCTATTGACATATATTAAACTTCACTCATTCTTTCCTCAGCCATGTATAAGGTGACAAACCCATTAAAGGCATTCCTCATTCTTGTTACAATTTTTTGCTAGCATTTCCTTTTGATTTTTTCAAAGAGTTTTTAACTCCGCTTGCATTACCCATCTGTTTCTGTGTGTTGTCCACCATTTCCTTTATAGCCTTAGCCTTTTTAACATCATTGTTTTAAATTTCTAGCCTGATAATTCTAAAATATTTGCCATATCTGAGTCTTGTTTTGATGCTTGCTTTGTATCTTCAGACTATGCTTTTTGCCTTTTTGTATATCCTTTAAATTTTTTGTTGAAAGCCAGACATGATGTATTGGGTAAGTGGAACTAAGGTACCCATTTACACAAATTGATGTGTCTTCTTATTGCTTATGCCTACCTGTGACTTGTAGAACTAAAACTGGGAAAATCCTGGAGAAATCCTCAAACTGGGTTGTTTGTTCACCTTTCTCAGAGCATCCAAATTAATAAAGGGAGAAAAATATTAAATGATGAACACTGAATCTGTATGCCCCTGGTTATATTTTATATTTTTTTGCTATAGAAACTGTATTGAATTCTCAATGTCTAGAAGCCTTAGATAAATAAAATTTTAATGTCCACTAAAAATTGGGGCAAGATTGTCACATTGGTTCAGAACAATAGATTTGTGTCAGGGGGAAGTCATCACCCATCACTGTGCGTGATGAAGCTTTCAGTTCAGTTAATTTTTGGTAAAAATGAACAATGCACCACAAATTCAGCAAATTTAGCAAGGGGTTCTGGATGATCTCTATAACTTCAAAGTTCCATTTTACTTGACATAATCTCTTGAAAAGAAAACAAACTTTATTTTCTCACATAAATTTCAAATTTAAAACAGAGAAATGATAAAAACAACTTTAATATTTATGGAGAGTTTGTCTCTCTCTTTAAAATGGGAACATTTTAACTACTCTGAAAGACAAAAGTTGGTTACTTTACCCTCCTTATTTTCATAGTAATTCACTCATTTAGCAAGTATTTATTGAATACCTATTATGTACCAGGGACTGTTTAGGTGTTAGAGGTATGAAAGTCTGTCTGTGATATCCCTGCTGTCAATGAGTTTATATTCTAATAATGTGTGTGGCAGAAAGTAAATACACAAAAAAATAAATACATGGTAAAATAGCAGCTACACATAACTAATAAGAAGACACACTGATTTGTGTTATTGGGTGAAAAAGGGATGAGGATTACTATTTTAGATCAGGTGGTCAGAGTATTTCTCTCTGGAGAGGTGACATTGAACAGAGATCTGAATAAAGGTGCATTGTAGTCAGAATAAACAGGTCATGAAAAAGTGTTCAAATTATTGTTTGACATAATGGAGGAATATAAAAAAGGCCCATTTAGGTGGACACTATTCAGAAGTTGCCAAATGACCTGAAATTGATGTCTATATGGCTTTAGCCAGTGATTCCCAAATGTGGATGCAAATTAGAATGACCTGGGATCTTTAAAAACCACTAATGTCTGAATTCTACCGGTAAACATTTCGACTTAATTAGTATTGTGTGCAACCTAGGCAGCTGAATTTTTAAAAATTTACCCAGTGATTTTAATAGGCAGCAAAGTTTGGCAACTTAGCTACGCTCTAAGCTGTCTTTCAATCTTTGGACAGCATAAATATTAAATTACATAACATAACACAAAATCAACTTCACAATCTTGCCTCAGTTTCTCCTAAATCATATCTGCCAATATATCTTTTGCTGCATTCATCAGATTTTCCAGGTCCTTTTCCTTCTCAGTGCTTCTGCTTATGCTGGGTATTATATGACTGAATTTTTATTTTTGTCCACTCTCTCTCTTTGAGTAACTCCCAATTTAAATTTAATTTCAGATGTCCCTTGTGTAGTATTCTACCTTTGCCAGACTAGTGTACCCATTACCCCAGTTTCCATGCACAATTTGTTGACCCTTGTTGTTCCAGCATAATTATCAATAATGACTCCCATTTTACTCACAAAAAAGCTCCAGTTTTTTCCATGGTTTTTATGGCCATGTTTTAATTTGTGTTCCCACAGTTCATATAATGTTTATAATTTGTCAGAACATACCAAAATTTTTAATTAACTTTGGTACATCCTTTACTATTTTGTGAACTCTGTAAGGGTAAGACCACACTATATTTTGTTTTGTAACCCCCATAACAAGCACATGACACAATAGATATTCACATAAATTGTTGAATTGATTTAATGGATGTATAGAAGTTAATGTATATAGGAATAGTGTAGTATTTTAATAAAATCGTCTCAAATATTTATATATTTAATTTTTAAACTATTTTAATTCTTACACTTCTGGCCAATATTCAATCAGTTGTCCAGAATATTATGGATTGAATTTACACAAATCCAATTAAAGTCACATCTGCAACACAGTGACAATGATTTTACCAATATAGTCTGAAGCAAATTGAGGTCAGTGTACATTTTCTCATAACCTTGCTCTTAGCTTTTCTTCCATGAACTGCAGAAGGTTTCAATTTACTGAAGCACTGAGGTAGGTAAGATCCAATCAAAGTAAAAGCAAAATCAATAAATGTTAACCTCGAAGGGCTAAATAGTAGTGACATCAGTCATGAAGAAAAGTTGATTGTAGGTTTGAAACACTATTGTTCTGTAATGGTAGGAGAATAAAACTGAAACTATGACCCTGATATATTTAAGTTTTATTTAGCTTAATGTATTTAACATGCAGACAAAGAGATTCAAACTTAACTTCATTATATTGATAGACTAGTGCTTAACAAGGAAAGAAAAATTTGATCTTTTCGTTATAATATGAAAATATTTTGTTATTGTAATGTTTTTTGATAATATATTCTAAAATATGATCACTTAGAAAATGCTTTTACTGTTTGTGATAATATTTATGTAAATGGTTATTTCTTTTAAAATTAATACTTTTAAGGTATATGTGCAAAGGTATACATGGATTTTATACCTAGCGCAAAATGTATTAAATATAAAGGAAAAGCAGAACTATATATCAAAAAATATATAGAAAAGTGGTTAAAAGCACATGCATTTCAGTCCCACCTTTACCAACTTATTAATCTTATTTTTGTATTTGTAACACAATACTACTTATCTAATATGGTATTTTGAGGATTTTTGTAGTACAAGAACATATCAGACACCTCTTAAATATTTATCAAATAACTGGATAAATGACAACATACAATAGTAAAGAATCAAAAAATTGGTGGCATACAAGGGGAGGACACTGATTTTTTCCATCAATCATTTTGTGAAGATTAAATGAGTAAAATTATTTGAGTACCAAATATAACTTGTGACACAGTTTTTTTTTCAGTTCATTTTTATCAATTTTAATATTGCCATCAATTTCCTTTCATTGATTCATAAATCAACCATGGGTAATTGCTCTATTTGACCACTTTTGACTCACCATTGGTTTTATATTCAATCTAATAGTTTCATTCCTCATACACTTCAAATTCCTGCAGAGATTATCATCTTGCATGTATGTTTTAAATCTGTGGAAATAAAATTAAGGTAAGAATTATACACATCTTGTGTTCAATATGGTCACATAGAAAGCTATAATCCTGAACTCATGACAATATTGTAAAATGGTTTTTACACTACTCTATCACACAGTTCATTGTACAATATCCAGTACAGGGATCATCATACTCTCATTTATATTTAGGTTATTTTTTCAATACTTCTACACCATTGTGAAATACCTGATCTTTAAACTAAACCTCTAGTATAGCATAGATATTTCTATAGATTGAATGTTGATTCATAATATTATACTTAAGCACACTTGTTTTTGAGCAGTGTGTGCTTTTCCCAGAAAAGTTTATAATTCATCCAGGAAAGAGGTTTGTTTTAAGACAGTGTCCTGAAACTAGGAAGATGAGGCTTACATATCTTTGCTTAGGGGCAGACATGTTTAAGAACATCACATTCATATGCCACATGAATTGGGTTGGGACCAATAAGGATAATATCCTCTCTCATTTTTACCCTTTTGTTATCACTTAAGACCTAATATGATTTTGATATATCTAGTCTGATCTCATCTCTTACAAGTGGAGGATGACAGTGTCAAGCAGATAAGTGCATTAAAGAGGAAGCAGGGATCCTTTAGAACCCCATATTAACTGGTTGAAGATCCCAAAGTTAAGATAAACAGTAGGGACACCAGAAGGTGGCCTAATGCAATCTAGCTGCACTTTTCATCACATATTGTCCCTTCTTTGACAAGTTAAATAATTTGTATTATTCAGCCTTAAATGAAGGAAATCCTGCCATTTGTGTCAACATGGATGAATTTGGAGGACATTATGCTAAGTGAAATAAGCCAGGCACAGACCGATAAATACTGCATAACCTCACTTATATGTGGAATTTTAAAAAGTGAAACTCATACTAACAGAGAGTGGAGTGGTACTTGCTGGGCATTGCGGGTGGGGGGAATGGAGGATGATGGTCAAATGGTACAAACTTTCAGTTATAAGATGAATAAGTTCTGGATACCTAATGTACAATATGGTAACTATAATTAATAATAGTGTACTATATATTTGAAATTTGGTAAGAGAATAGATCTAAAGTGTTCTCATCACACACACAAAGGTAGCTATGAGAGGTGATGGATATGTTAATTAGCTTGTTTCTGGTAATCATTTCACAATGTACATGCATATCAAAACAGTATGTTGTATACTTAAATGTATACAATTTTTATTTGTCAGTTATTTCTCAATAAACCTGGGGACAAAAAATAAATTTTTCTTTCAAAGCCTGAAGAAATAATTTTAGAGAAACATATTTTTTTCTACAAATTGAAAAGAAAAATAGTTATTTTTATTATTCCCTTGACCATGAGATTTCATTAAAGCAATCAGGTTTTCACTCTAAAAAATAACATAATGGTATGATCAATAAATTTTGGTTTCTGAAATTGGCTTATAAGTAGAATGAATATGACTCTATTGTATGTTTTATAGTCAGTGTTCAATATTTGATGCCAGAAAGCCCCCTTGTTGGGAGAGGGCAACACATGGCAGTCAAATCTCTGCAGCTGCATCTAGCATCACGGTGATGAGAAGTTGTTTCATGTTTGTTGTTTTGTTTTGGTTTTTGCTCAACTGAAATCAAAGAAGCTAACAAAACTAGAAGGGCAAACTGTGTCAGGAAGAGAAGTGTAAATAAAAATCCAATACGTCAACTGGGAAATCTAGATATTACTGATAAGATAGGGCTAGAAGCAAATATCACAGCAGCCGTAATCCAAGAAAAAGATAATAGCATGAGAAAGCTTTAAGAGGGCATAAGTCTTGTCTGTCTTAAATCAGACCTATCCGCTTTTTCAAATGAAAGAACAAACACATTAATGATTCTTTTTTTTAAGTGACTGACTGACTGAAGGAAAAGACATAAGTTAAAAGTAAATGAGAGGGACTTTCCTGGTGGTGCAGTGGTTAAGAATACACCTGAAAGTGGAGGGGACACAGGTTTGAGCCCTGGCCCAGGAAGATCCCACATTCTGTGGAGCAATTAAACCCGTGCACCATAACTACTGAGCCTGTGCTTTGGAGACCATGAGCCACTCAGTAGTTGTTACTGAGTATGAGTGTCACAACTACTGAAGCCTGAGTGCCTAGAGCCTATGCTCTGCAGCAAGAGAAGCCACTGAAATGAGAAGCTCACACACTGCAACAAAAAGTAGCCCCTGCTCGCTGCAACTAGTGAAAGCCCGTGTGCAGCAAAGAAGAGCCAATGTAGCCAAAAAATAAATAAATGAGTGAATAAATTTTTTTTAAAAAAGTAAATGAGAGAGAGATCAAGATGGCAGAGGAGTAGGAAGCAGAGTTCATCTCCTACCACAGAAACATTGAAAATACATCTACAAGTGGAACGATTAAGGTAGATTAGCTACTGAGCACCAACAGGAGACCTCAGACATCCAAAAAGACAAGAAAACCTACACATAAACAGGTAGGACAAAGGGAAAAAGAAAAAGAAGGAAACAGAACTGGGCCTGTGTCCTGGGGAGGGAGCTGTAAAGGAGGAAAATTTCCTGTACCTTGGGGAGATCAGTGGGGAGATCAGCCTGGACAGAGGAGGAGCTTCAGGGCCTAAGAGAGAGGAGAAACTGGTTTGTGGAAGGCAAAATGGGGAGTAACCTTCATAGGGGGTCACCACCACCACCACCCTGCACTCCTCAAACTAAGATACTCCTCTTTTGGTGAGTGTGGGGTTTGGGTGCTTGAAGCTCAGACTCCAGAGCTCAGTTCTAGGGAGAGACCCAGGGTTAGGTGTGGAAACAGCCTTAAGAGGTTGGGCCATGGCAGTGGAGGGTGTACTAGGCAAAAGCTTGGTCCCACCAGAGAGGCAAGGCACCATTATTGGGAGTTGTATGAGGAGAGGGGCAGGGCCACCAGAAGAGCTTATTTCTCTGTGAATGCACCCAGGCAACAAGACACTGCCTATGGGAGCTCCAGGGGATGGCATGAATTGCCACCACCATCTTGGGCTCCAGAGGCAGACACTGGTTGCCTCTTCTAGACACACAGGCAGACATCAGACCCTACCCTTGCTGATCCAGAAGGGCATAGACAGCTCCTGCCACTAGGAATTCCACCAGAGGGCCCAAGGACCTGCCATGCTGACCTGGAAGGGTGCAGAAACTTCTGCCAATAGGAATTCTGCCAGTGGGCCCCCAGACCTGCCCACCCTGTCCCGAGGGGTCAGATAGATTCCGCATCTAGGAAATCTGTCAGTCAGTGCCAAAACATGCCCTGCAGCCCTGGGAGTGTGCAGATAGCTCCCCCAGTAGATCTGTCAGTGGGTGCCAGGACATTCCCCACCGTCCCTGGAGCATGGATAGCTTTCGCTACTAGAAAATCTGCCAGTGGGTGCCAGGACCTGTCATACTGTCCTGGGAGGGCATGGATAGCTGCCCCTACTAGGATATCTGTCAGTGGATGCCAGGACCTGCCCCACTGTCTTGGGAGCATGCAGATAGCTCTTGCTACTAGGAAATACATCAGCTGGTACCAGGACCTGCCTGCTCTATCCCAGGAGGACACGGATAGCTCCCCAACTAGGAAACCACCCAGAGTTTTCACCCAGGTTGAAAACACAGCTGAGCCCCAGGGGTCATGTAATAAGGAAAGAAAAGATGAAATCTCTCCTCACGGCTGCACAGTGTGGAGTTATGGCTGCACACGAGTTACATCTCCACTGATGGTTTCCTAAATTTAGCACCTGTGAAACATCTCAAAGGGCAACAAGTGCTCCTACAGCTGGGATGGGTCTGGTGTTAGCAGCTCTGGGGTTTGTGGGCATGTACATGTGGGGCTTGATCCAGGCCAGAGTCTGAGCTGCCTCTATATCTCCCACAGTGGGTCTAGGTGCACAACTACTGCAGTCCTGGGACCTGACCTCAATGATCTGTGCCAGTGGCCTGGTGAAAACAATGCCTGAGAGTCACCTGGGCCAATTGCAAACTTACCTATAGCTAAGACAGTACTGAGAGCAGTGCCAACAAAAGTGTGCTTTGTGAGCCCACACAATGGACAAAAGTGGACACAACAGAACACATTCACAGGTGAACAACTCCAGAGGAAGAATACTCAGTGGCTTCTCTCCTAGTGGGAGTACTCCAGTTCCACCTACCTTGTGCTGCAGATCAGAATTACAGCTAAGAAACAGATCTGGTGGCCTCTACTACAACAACTAGGGAGCAGACCTGACCCCTGATAAGGCAGCGACAACCACAGAGCAAAGGGGAGGCTCCTCTCAATATCCTGGGCAGGATCTAGTCACCACAACACCTATTAAATCCCCTATCACGGGGATAATGGCATAAGCCTCTAGACCAACCTCACCCAACTGGGGGCAGATACCAGAAGCAAGGGGAACTATGATGTGGCAGCCTGTGGAAAGGAGACCACAAACACAGTAACTCTGACAAAATGAGATGGCAAAGAAATTTGTTGCAGATGAAGGAGCAAGAAAAAACAAAACCTACAAGAACAACAAAAAGAAGAGGAGATAGGCAGTCTGCCTGAGAAAGAAATCATAGTAATGATAGTAGATTGTATCCAAGACCTCAGAGAATGGAGGCATGGATATAGAAGACACAAGAAAAGTTTAACAAAGACCTAGAAGGACTAAAGAACCAACAAACAGAGATGAACAATGCAATAACTGAAATGAAAATACACTAGAAGGAATCAATAGCAGAATAATTGAGGCAGAAGAACAGATAAGTGACCTGGAGACAGAATGGTGGAAATCTCTGCTTTTGAACAGAAAAATGAAAGAAGAAAATGAAGACAGTCTCAAAGACTTTGGAGACAACATTAAACACACAAACATTTGAATTATAGGGGTCCCAGAAGAAGAAAAAAAAGAGAAAGGCCTGAGAAAATATTTGAAGAGATTATAGTCAAAAACTTACCTATAATGAGAAAGGAAATTTTGAACAAAATCCAGGAAATGCAGAGAGTTCCATAAAGGATAAACCCAGGACAAAAAACATGCCAAGACAAATATTAATTAAACTAACAAAAATTAAATACAAAGAAAAAATATTAAAAGCAGCAAGGAAGAAGCAACAAATAATATACAAGGGAATCCCCATAAGTTTATCAGTTGATTTTTCTGCAGAAACCCTGCAGGTCAGAATGGAGTGATATGATATACTTAAAGTGATGAAAGGGAAAAACCTACACCCAAGCATACCCTAACCAGCAAGGTTCTCAATCAGATTTGATGGAGAAATCTAAAGCTTTACAGACAAGCAAAAGCTAAGAGAATTCAGCACCACCAAACCAGCTTTACAACAAATGCTTAAGGACTTTCTCTAGGCAGGAAACACAAGAGAAGAAAAAAAAAAAAAAAAGAGAAAGGGAGAAAATAGAACTGCAAAAAACCACATAAAACAATTAAGAAAATGGCAATAGGAACATACCTATCAATAATTACCTTAAACGTGAATGGATTAAATGCTCCAACCAAAAGACATGGACTGAATGAGTGGATACAGAAACAAGACCTGTATATATACTGTCTACAAGAGACCCACTTCAGACCTAGGGATACATACAGAGTGAAAGTGAGGGGATAGAAAAAGATATTCCATGCACATGGAAATCAAAAGAAAGCTGGAGTAGCAATAGTCATATAAAACAAAATAGACTTTAAGATAAAGACTGTTACAAGAGACAAGAAAGGACACTACATAATGATCAAGGGATCAATCCAAGAAGATATAACAATTGTAAGTATATATGCACCCAACATAGAAGCACTTAAATATATAAGGCAAATTCTAACAGCCATAAAAGGGAAAATTAACAGTAACACAATAATAGTGGAGGCTTTTAAAACCCCACTTACACCAATGGACAGCTCATCCAGACAGATAATTAATAGGGAAACACAGTCCTTAAATGACACATTAGACCAGGTATACTTAATTGATATTTATAGGACATTCTATCTGAAAGCAGCAGAATACACTTTCTTTTCAAGTGCACACAGAACATTCTCCAACATAGATCACACCTTGGGTCACAAATCAAACTGGAGTAAATTTAAGAAAATTAAAATGATAACAAGAATCTTTTCCAACCACAACACTATGAGATTAGAAATCAATTATGGAAAAAATGTAAAAAACAAAAACACATGGAGGCTAAACAGTATGTAATTGAATAACCAATGGATCATTGAAGAAATCAAAGAGGAAATTAAAAAATACCTAGAGACAAATGACAATGAAAACACGATGACCCAAAACTTATGGGATGCAGCAAAAGCATTTCTAGAAGGAAGTATATAGCAAAACAACCTTACCTCAAGCAACAAGAAAAATCTCAAATAAACAAGCTAAACTCACACATAAAGCAAATAGAGAAAGAAGAACTAGCAAAACCCAAAGAAATCATAAAGATCTGAGCAGAAATAAATGAAATAGAAAGAAGAAAACAATAGCAAATGTCAATGAAACTAAAAGCTGGTTCTTTGAGAAGGTAAACAAAATTGATAAATCTTTAGCCAGACTCATCAAGAAAAAAAGGGAGAGGACTCAAATCAAAAAAGTTAGAAATGATAAATGAGAAGTTATAAATGACACTGCAGAAATACAAAATGCCAAAAGAGACTACTACAAGCAACTATATGTCAATAAAATGGACAACTTGGAAGAAATGGACAAAATCTTAGAAAGGTACAACCTTCCAAGACTGAACCAGGAAGAAATAGAAAATATAAACAGACCAATCACAAGCAATGAAATTGAAACTGTGATTAAAAATCCTCCAACAGAGAGCCTGAGCGCTGTGGCGAGAGGTGCTGCTCCGCTCACAGCCTGGCAGGGGTCCTCGCAGCAGAGAGTGTGGTAAGAGGTGGCTCGGCTGTCTCGGAGCCCTCTAGGCTCTCGGGCCTTGGGCCGGTGGGCAAGCTGAGGGGCCTCGGGACAGGCTGAGGACTGTGTCCCGCAGAGCTCCAGAGCCCTCGCCACGGCTGCGCACTGGCCGGGCCCTGGCCTGGAAGCAGTCGCGAACCTCTCCACATACCCACCTCCACAACGTAATGGCGTCCGTCTCCATGGGTCGCCGACTATAGAGGCCTCAGCAACTGCAGTGTACGGGACCCTGCCATTAAGTACGCGGGCCTCTCACTGTTGTGGGCCTCTCCCGTTGCGGAGCACAGGCTCCGGACACGCAGGCTCAGCGGCCATGGCTTACGGGCCCAGCCGCTCCACAGCACGTGGGATCTTCCCGGACCAGGGCACGAACCCGTGTCCCCTGCATCGGCAGGCGGACTCTCAACCACTGCACCACCAGGGAAGCCCACGTTGAGCTTTTTCAGGGGACTTCCGGGAAGATGGCAGAAGAGTAAGATGCGGAGATCACCTTCCTCTCCACAGATACACCAGAAGTACATCTACGCGTGGAACAACTCCTACGGAGCACCTACTGAACGCTGGCAGAAGACCTCAGACCTCCCAAAAGGCAAGGAACCCCCCACGTACCTGGTTAGGGCAAAAGAAAAAACTAAACAGAGACAAAAGGATAGGGACGGGTCCTGCACCAGCGGGAGAGAGCTGTGAAGGAGGAAAAGTGTCCACACACTAGGAAGCCCCTTCGCGGGTGGAGACTTCGGGAGGCGGAGTGGGGGAGCTTGGGAGCCGCGGAGGAGAGCACAGCAACAGGGGTGCGGAGGGCAAAGCGGACAGATTCCAGCGCAGAGGATCGGGCCGACCGGCACTCACCAGCCGAGAGGCTTGTCTACTCGCCCGCCGGGGCGGGCGGGACTGGGAGCTGAGGCTCCGGCTTTTGTCGGAGCGCCGGGAGAGGACTGAGGTTGGCGGCGTGAACACAGCCTGCAGGGCGTTGGTGCGCCGCGGCTGGCCGGGAGAGAGTCCGGGGAGGGGTCTGGACCTGCCGAAGAGGCAAGAGACTTTTACGTCCCTCTTTGTTTCCTGGTGCACGAGGAGAGGGGATTAAGAGCGCTGCTTGAGAGGGCTCCAGGGATGGGCGCGAGCCGCGGCTAAGATTGCAGAGCCCAGAGACGGACATGGGACGCTGAGGCCGCTGCTGCTGCTGCCAGGAGGCCTGTGTGCGAGCACAGGTCACTAGCCACACGCCCTTCCGGGGAGCCTGTGCAGCCCGCCACTGCCAGGGTCCCGGGATCCAGGGACGGCTCCCCCGGGAGAGCGCACGGCGCCCTTAGGCTGCAGCCTCACGCCGGCCTCTGCCGCTGCAGGCCCGCCCCGCACTCCGTGACCCTCCCTACCCCCCGGCCTGGGTGAGCCAGAGCCTCCGAATCAGCGGCTCCTTTAACCCCGTCCTGTCTGAGCAAAGAGCAGACGCCCTCCGGCGACCTACACGCACAGGCGGGGCCAAATCCAAGCTGAGCCCCTGGGAACTGTCAGAACAAAGAAGAGAAAGGGAAATCTCTCCCAGCAGCCTCAGAAGCAGCGGATTAAAGCTCCACAATCAACTTGATATACCCTGCATCTGTGGAATACCTGAATAGACAACGAATCATACCACATTAAGGAGCCCTGTGGATGAAAGGCTCTTGGTGCTGCAGCCAGGAGTCAGTGCTGTGCCTCTGAGGTGGGAGAGCCAACTTCAGGACACTGGTCCACAAGAGGCCTCCCAGCTGCACATAATATCAAACAGCAAAAATCTCCGAGAGATCTCCATCTCAACACCAGCACCCAGCTTCACTGAACCACCAGCAAGCTACAGTGCTGGACATCCTATGCCAAACAACTAGCAAGACAGGAACACAACCCCACCCATTAGCAGAGAGGCTGCCCAAAATCATAGTAAGTCTACAGACACCCCAAAACACACCACCAGACGTGGACCTGCCCACCAGAAAGACAAGATCCAGCCTCATCCACCAGAACACAGGCACTAGTACCCTCCACCAGGAAGCCTACACAACCCACTGAACCAACCTTAGCCACTGGGGACAGACACAAAAAACAACAGGAACTACGAACCTTCAGCCTGCAAAAAAGGAGACCCCAAACACAGTAAGATAAGCAAAATGAAAAGACAGAAAAACACACAGCAGATGAAGGAGCAAGATAAAAACCCACCAGACCTAACAAATGAAGAGGAAATAGGCAGTCTACCTGAAAAAGAATTCAGAATAATGATAGTAAGGTTGATCCGAAATCTTGGATATAGAATGGACAATAGAATGGACAAATTACAAGAATCAGTTAACAAGGACCTAGAAGAACTAAAGATGAAACAAGCAACGATGAACAACACAATAAATGAAATTAAAAGTACTCTAGATGGGATCAATAGCAGAATAACTGAGGCAGAAGAACGGATAAGTGACCTGGAAGATAAAATAGTGGAAATAACTACTGCAGAGCAGAAAAAAGAAAAAAGAATGAAAAGAACTGAGGACAGTCTCAGAGACCTCTGGGACAACATTAAACGCACCAACATTCGAATTATAGGGGTTCCAGAAGAAGAAGAGAAAAAGAAAGGGACTGAGAAAATATTTGAAGAGATTATAGTTGAAAACTTCCCTAATATGGGAAAAGAAATAGTTAATCAAGTCCAGGAAGCACAGAGAGTCCCATACAGGATAAATCCAAGGAGAAATACGCCAAGACACATATTAATCAAACTGTCAAAAATTAAATACAAAGAAAACATATTAAAAGCAGCAAGGGAAAAACAACAAATAACACACAAGGGAATCCCCATAAGGTTAACAGCTGATCTTTCAGCAGAAACTCTGCAAGCCAGAAGGGAGTGGCAGGACATATTGAAAGTGTTGAAGGAGAAAAACCTGCAACCAAGATTACTTTACCCAGCAAGGATCTCATTCAGATTTGATGGAGAAATTAAAACCTTTACAGACAAGCAAAAGCTGAGAGAGTTCAGCACCACCAAACCAGCTCTACAACAACTGCTAAAGGAACTTCTCTAGGCAAGAAACACAAAAGAAGGAAAGGACCTACAATAATGAACCCAAAACAATTAAGAAAATGGGAATAGGAACACACATATCGATAATTACCTTAAATGTAAATGGACTAAATGCTCCCACCAAAAGACACAGATTGGCTGAATGGATACAAAAACAAGACCCATATATTTGCTGTCTACAAGAGACCCACTTCAGACCTAGAGACACATACAGACCGAAAGTAAGGGGATGGAAAAAGGTATTTCATGCAAATGGAAACCAAAAGAAAGCTGGAGTAGCAATTCTCATATCAGACAAAATAGACTTTAAAACAAAGACTATTAGAAGAGACAAAGAAGGACACTACATAATGATCAAGGGATCGATCCAAGAGGAAGATATAACAATTGTAAATATTTATGCACCCAACTTAGGTGCACCTCAATACATAAGGCAAATACTGACAACCATAAAAGGGGAAATCGACAGTAACACATTCATAGTAGGGAACTTTAACACCCCACTTTCACCAATGGACAGATCATCCAAAATGAAAATAAATAAGGAAACACAAGCTTTAAATAATACATTAAACAAGAAGGACTTAATTGATATTTATAGGACATTCCATCCAAAAACAACAGAATACACATTTTTCTCAAGTGCTCATGGAACATTCTCCAGGATAGATCATATCTTGGGTCACAAATCAAGCCTTGGTAAATTTAAGAAAATTGAAATTGTATCAAGTATCTTTTCTGACCACAACGCCATGAGACTAGATATCAATTACAGGAAAAGATCTGTAAAAAATACAAACACATGGAGGCTAAACAATACACTACTTAATAATGAAGTGACCACTGAAGAAATCAAAGAGGAAATCAAAAAATACCTAGAAACAAACGACAATGGAGACACAACGACCCAAAACCTGTGGGATGCAGCAAAAGCAGTCTAAGGGGGAAGGTTATAGCAATACAAGCCCACCTTAAGAAGCAGGAAACATCTCGAATAAACAACCTAACCTTGCACCTCAAGCAATTAGAGAAAGAAGAACAAAAAAACCCCAAAGCTAGCAGAAGGAAAGAAATCATAAAAATCAGATCAGAAATAAATGAAAAAGAAATGAAGGAAACAATAGCAAAGATCAATAAAACTAAAAGCTGGTTCTTTGAGAAGATAAACAAAATAGATAAACCACTAGCCAGACTCATCAAGAAAAAAAGGGAGAAGACTCAAATCAATAGAATTAGAAATGAAAAAGGAGAGGTAACAACTGACACTGCAGAAATAAAAGAGATCATGAGAGATTACTACAAGCAACTCTATGCCAATAAAATGGACAATCTGGAAGAAATGGACAAATTCTTGGAAATGCACAACCTGCCAAGACTGAATCAGGAAGAAATAGAAAATATGAACAGACCAATCACAAGCACTGAAATTGAAACTGTGATTAAAAATCTTCCAACAAAGAAAAGCCCAGGACCAGATGGCTTCACAGGCGAATTCTATCAAACATTTAGAGAAGAGCTAACACCTATCCTTCTCAAACTCTTCCAAAATAAAGCAGAGGGAGGAACACTCCCAAACTCCTTCTACGAGGCCACCATCACCTTGATACCAAAACCAGACAAGGATGTCACAAAGAAAGAAAACTACAGGCCAATATCACTGATGAACATAGATGCAAAAATCCTCAACAAAATACTAGCAAACAGAATCCAACAGCACATTAAAAGGATCATACACCATGATCAAGTGGGGTTTATTCCAGGAATGCAAGGATTCTTCAATATACGCAAATCTATCAATGTGATAAACCATATTAACAAATTGAAGGAGAAAAACCATATGATCATCTCAATAGATGCAGAGAAAGCTTTTGACAAAATTCAACACCCATTTATGATAAAAACTCTGCAGAAAGTAGGCATAGAGGGAACTTTCCTCAACATAATAAAGGCCATATATGACAAACCCACAGCAAACATCATCCTCAATGGTGAAAACTGAAAGCATTTCCACTAAGATCAGGAACAAGACAAGGTTGCCCACTCTCACCACTCTTATTCAACATAGTTTTGGAAGTTTTAGCCACAGCAATCAGAGAAGAAAAGGAAATAAAAGGAATCCAAATCATAAAAGAAGAAGTAAAGCTGTCACTGTTTGCAGATGACATGATCCCATACATAGAGAACCCTAAAGATGCTACCAGAAAACTACTAGAGCTAATCAATGAATTTGGTAAAGTGGCAGGATACAAAATTAATGCACAGAAATCTCTGGCATTCCTATATACTAATGATGAAAAATCTGAAAGTGAAATCAAGAAAACACTCCCATTTACCACTGCAACAAAAAGAATAAAATATCTAGGAATAAACCTACCGAAGGAGACAAAAGATCTGTGTGCAGAAAATTATAAGACACTGATGAAAGAAATTAAAGACGATACAAATAGATGGAGAGATATACCATGTTCTTGGATTGGAAGAATCAACATTGTGAAAATGACTCTACTACCGAAAGCAATCTATAGATTCAATGCAATCCCTGTCAAACTACCACTGGCATTTTTCACAGAACTAGAACAAAAAATTTTGCAATTTGTATGGAAATACAAAAGACCCCGAATAGCCAAAGCAATTTTGAGAACGAAAGAAGGAACTGGAGGAATCAGGCTCCCAGACTTCAGACTATACTACAAAGCTACAGTTATCAAGACGGTATGGTACTGGCACAAAAACAGAAAGATAGATCAATGGAACAGGATAGAAAGCCCAGAGATAAACCCACGCACATATGGTCACCTTATCTTTGACAAAGGAGGCAGAAATGTACAGTGGAGAAAGGACAGCCTATTCAATAAGTGGTGCTGGGAAAACTGGACAGGTACATGTAAAAGTATGAGATTAGATCACTCCCTAACACCATACACAAAAATAAGCTCAAAATGGATTAAAGACCTAAATGTAAGGACAGAAACTATCAAACTCTTAGAGGAAAACATAGGCAGAACACTCTATGACATAAATCACAGCAAGGTCCTTTTTGACCCACCTCCTAGAGAAATGGAAATAAAAACAAGAGTAAACAAATGGGACCTAATGAAACTTAAAAGCTTTTGCGCAGCAAAGGAAACCATAAAGAAGACCAATAGACAACCCTCAGAATGGGAGAAAATATATGCAAATGAAGCAACTGACAAAGGATTGATCTCCAAAATTTATAAGCAGCTCATGCAGCTTAATAACAAAAAAACAAACAACCCAATCCAAAAATGGGCAGAAGACCTAAATAGACATTTCTCCAAAGAAGATATACAGAGTGCCAACAAACACATGAAAGAATGCTCAACATCACTAATCATGAGAGAAATGCAAATCAAAACTACAATGAGATATCATCTCACACCAGTCAGAATGGCCATCATCAAAAAATCTAGAAACAATAAATGCTGGAGAGGGTGTGGAGAAAAGGGAACCCTCTTACACTGTTGGTGGAAATGTAAATTGATACAGCCACTGTGGAGAACAGTATGGAGGTTCCTTAAAAAGCTACAAATAGAACTACCATATGACCCAGCAATCCCACTACTGGGCATATACCCTGAGAAAACCATAATTCAAAAAGAGTCATGTACCAAAATGTTCATTGCAGCTCTATTTACAATAGCCCGGAGATGGAAACAAACTAAGTGTCCATCATCGGATGAATGGATAAAGAAGATGTGGCACATATATACAATGGAATATTACTCAGCCATAAAAAGAGATGAAATTGAGCTATTTGTAATGAGGTGGATAGACCTAGAGTCTGTCATACAGAGTGAAGTAAGTCAGAAAGAGAGAGACAAATACCGTATGCTAACACATATATATAGAATTAAAAAAAAAAATGTCATGAAAAACCTAGGGGTGAAACAGGAATAAAGACACAGACTTACTAGAGAATGGACTTGAGGTTATGGGGAGGGGGAAGGGTAAACGGTGACAAAGCGATAAAGAGGCATGGACATATATACACTACCAAACGTAAGGTAAATAGCTAGTGGGAAGCAGCCGCATAGCACAGGGAGATCAGCTCGGTGCTTTGTGACCGCCTGGAGGGGTGGGATAGGGAGGGTGGGAGGGAGGGAGACGCAAGCGGGAAGAGATATGGGAATATATGTATGTATATAACTGATTCATTTTGTTGTGAAGCTGAAGCTAACATACCATTGTAAAGCAATTATACTCCAATAAAGATGTTAAAAAAAAAAAATCCTCCAACAAACAAAAGTCCAGGACCACATGGCTTCACAGGTGAATTCTATCAAACATCTAGAAAAAGCTAACATGCATACTTCGCAAACTCTTTCAAAAAATTGCAGAGGAAGGAACACTCTCAAACTCATTCTATGTGGCTTCCACCACCTTGATACCGAAATGAGACAAATATTTCACAAAAAAGAAATTTACAGACCAATATCACTGATAAACATAGATGCAAAATTTTTCAACAAAATATTAGCGAACAGAATGCAACAACATATTAAAATGATCATACACCATGATCAAGTGGGATTTATTCCAGGGATGCAAGAATTCTTCAATAAACACAAATCAATCAATATGATACATCATATTAACAAACTGAAAGATAAAAACCTCAATAGATGCAGAAATATCATTTGACAAAATTCAACACCCATTTATGATAAAATTTATCTAGAAAGTAGGCATAGAGGGAACCTACCTCAACATAATAAAGACAGTATATGACAAACCCACAGCTAACATCATTCTCGATGGTGAAGAACTGAAAGCATTTCCTCTAAGATCAGGAACAAGACAAATATGTGCACTTTAACCACTTTTATTCAACATAGTTTTGGAAGTTCTAGCCACGGAATTCAGAGAAGAAAGATAAATAAAAGGAATCCAAACTGGTAAAGAAGTAAAACTGTCACTGTTTGAAGATGATATAATACTATACATAGAAAATCCTAAAGATGCTACCAGAAAACTACTAGGGCTCACCAGTGAATTTTGTAAAGTTGCAAGATACAAAATTAATGCACAGAAATCTCTTGCATTCCTACACACTAACAATGAAAGATCAGAAAGAGAAGTAAAGGAAACAATCTCATTTTCCATCACATCAGAAATAATAAAATACCTAGGAATAAACGTACCTAAGGAGGCAAAAGACCTGCATGCAGAAAACTATGAAATACTTATAAAAGAAATCAAAGATGACACAAACAGATGGAGAGATATACCATGTTCTTGGATTGCAAGAATCAATCTTGTGGAAATGATTACATTATCCAAAGGAATCTACAGATTCAGTGCAATCCCTATCAAATTACCAATGGCACTTTTCATGAAATTAGAACAAAAAAATTACAATTTGTATGGAAGCACAAAAGACTCCAAATAGCCAAAGCAATCTTAAGAAAGAAAAATGGAGCTGTAGAATGTGGCCCCCTGACTTCAGACTATACTACAAAGCTATGGTCTTCAAGACAGTATGGTCCTGGCACAAAAACAGAATTATCAATCAGTGCAACAAGATAGCAAATCCAGTTATAAACCCACAGAACTACAGTCACATAATCTATGACAAAGGAGGCAAGTATGTACAATGGAGTAAAGACAGTCTTTTCAATCATGATGCTGGGAAAACTGGACAGCTACATATGAAATAAGGATTAGAACACTCCCTAACACCATACACAAAAATAAACTCAAAATGGATTAAAGACTTAAATGTAAGCCCAAACACTATAAAACTCTTAGAGGAAAATGTGGGCAGAACACTCTTTGACATAAAGCACAGCAAGATATTTTTCGATTCACCACCTAAAGTAATATAAATAAAAACAAAAATAAACAAATGAGCCCTAAATAAACTTAAAAGCTTTTGCACAGAAAAGAAAACCATCAACAAAATGAGAAGAAAGCACACAGAATGGGAGCAAATATTTCAAATGAAGCAAACAACAAGGGATTAACCTCCAAAATGTACAAACAGCTCACATGGCTCAATATCAAAAAACAAAAAATCCAATCAGAAAATGGATGGAAGCTCTAAACAGACATTTCTCCAAAGAAGACATACAGATCACCAAAAAGCACATGAAAAGATGCTCAACATCACTAATTATTTGAGAAATGCAAAACAAAACTAAAATGAGATACTACCTCACACCAGTCAGAATGGCCTTCATCAAAATATCTACCAAAAATAAATGCTGGAGAGGATGTGGAGAAAAGCAAACCTTCCTCCACTGTTGGTAGGAATGTAAATTGGTACAGCCACTATGGAGAACAGTACGGAGGTTCCTTAAAATAACTAAAAATAGAGCTACTGTATGATCCAGCAATCCCACTCCTAAGCATATACCTGGAGAAAGCCATAATTCAAAAAATATATGCATCTCAGTGTTCACTGCAGTAGCAGGATATGGAAGCAACCTAAATGTCCATCAATAGAGGGATGGATAAAGAAGATGTGGTACATGTATACAATGGAATATTACTCAGCCATAAAAAAACACAAAATAATGCAATTTGCAGCAACATGGATGGACCTAGAGTTTGTCATATTGAGTGAAGTCAGACAGAGAAACACAAATATCATATGATATCACTTATATGTGAAATCTAAAAAATGGTACAATGAACTTATTTACAAAACAGAAGTAGAGTCACAGTTGTAGAAAATAAACTTATGGTTACCAGGGGATAAGGTGGGGGAGGGATAAATTGGGAGATTGGGTTTGACATATACATTCTACTATATGTAAAATAGATAACTAAAAAGAACCTACTGTATCACACAGGGAACTTTACTCAGTACTCTGCAGTGGCCTATATGGGAAAGGAATCTACAAAAAGAGTGGATATATGTATATGTATATGAATATGAATAACTGATTCACTTTGCTGTATACTTGAAACTAACACAACATTGTAAATCAAATATACTCCAAGAAAAACTTAAAACAAATTTGATGACCAATTATAAGTCCAAGTGTTAGAAATTAAAAAAATAAATGACAGATGTTATCTGCCCACCACCCCCCCCAAGAAAAGTAAGTGAGAAGTGTTTCCACAGCTCATCTTAGGCTGCAGATCATTTAATAATATCTGGTTCTTGCTTTTCAATTTTCTAATTAGACTTGAAATATTTTTGGTAAGCTCATTTTTCCTCTTGGAAGACCAGGACCCAGCATATGAAATTCATTTTCTTTTGGTTAGTATCACATACCCATTAAGCTACCCCACTCACTCATATGCTGTTTTAGTTCTCCTGGAAATTTCTGCTTATATGGGAGTGAAGTTGTACAGAGATTTTACCTAAAGGAATGGTAAACTGGCATAAACTTGACTTCTTCACTTTTATATAATTTTAAACTTACTACTCAGTGCAGTTTTTAGGGGTTCTTTGTGGTACTGATCTCTGTGGAAATAATATCTCATTGTGCAAATTCACAAGGTTGTAGGACAGTATGATTCTCAAACTCTTTTCAAATACAATTAACTTCTTTTCTGGTTCATACTCCCTTAGTTAAAGCAATATTTCTACCCATGAAACAGAACTTTATTCCCATTTGTTTGAGTGACCCAAGCACATTACATCTGTATAGATCACTGGTTATTATGGTGTATATGTCATGTAAAGAAGACCTTCAGCTTCACTGTAATGAGCCTTGGTTCACTTGGTTTTCAAGTGCCCTGTCAGTTTTGGTTAAATATTGCTAACTTTGCACAGCAGAATGCAGAATGTTCATTTTGTAATTGATAGTAGGGAATGGAGGAGTGAAGCTTTTTATATTCTGTGGAAATGGAGAAGTCATATATTGTGTCGACATAAAATCCCATTATACAGAACCTTGTACAAAGAGTACAATTGATCATAATATCCTATACAGAAAGTCATGAGGTTAAATCAGACATCCTAGTCTCTAATAAATACATGAATAAAATTGCCCTGAGAATAAATTTTCTTAAGATGCCTCTGAGACCTGAAATGCATTCAATATACCTTAAAAAAACATAATTTACTTTCCAGAAAATCAAGGAAGACTACATATATTATTAATCATTACTGCCTATGAGAACTGAGATATTAGGTTTTTAAATTTAAAAAATATTCTGTGATATAAATGCATCTTCATAAGATATTTGTGTTTCTTCAAGCTTAAAATGCTTTAAATATAATGCAGTTATTCTGCACCTTCATCCTATAAAAATATGTGCCATTTTTTCTATTTTTAAAGTTTTTTAAATGAAACTCTTTTTAAAAAAATGAATTTATTTGTTCATTTTTGGTTGCATTGTGTCTTATTGTTGCTCACGGGCTTTTCTCTAGTTGCAGAGAGTGAGGCCTATTCCTTGTTCTGGTGTGTGGTCTTCTCATTGTGGTGGCTTCTCTTGTTGTGTAGCACAGGATTTAGGCATGTGGGCTTCAGTAATTGTGTCACATGGGCTCAGTAGTTGTGGCACACAGGCTTAGTAGCTGCGTGGCATGTGGAATCTTCCTGGACCAGGGCTCGAACTTGTGTCCTCTGCATTGACAGGCGGACTCCCAACCACTGTGCCACCAGGGAAGTCCTGACATTTTCTTTCGAATTTAGCATTTTAAATCTTTCAGCATATTGCTAATTAGCATTATTCAAAGTTAAATTGAACAATTTTTGAAGTTAAATTACGTTTTATACAACAGTAAGAAAAATATTTTTTGAAACAGTTTTAGTGGAGAATTTAGAGTATAATTATTTTGTTATTTTATTTCATTTTTCTTTTAAAATATTATTGAGCAAGGGGCTTCCCTGGTGATGCAGTGGTTGAGAGTCTGCCTGCTGATGCAGGGGACGTGGGTTCATGCCCCAGTCCGGGAGGATCCCACATGCCGTGGAGCGACTGGGCCTGTAAGCCATGACCACTTAGCCTGCGCATCTGGAGCCTGTGCTCCACAACGGGAGAGGCCACAACAGTGAGAGGCCCGCATACTGAAATAAAAAAAAAAATAAATAAATAAAATAAAATATTATTGAACAAAAATACTTTTCTAATATATTCTATACTAGGCATTAGTGCACAACAGCAGTGAACAAGGCCAACCAAAACTTCATAGAAATATATCAAGTTGGAGAACAAAACATAAAACATATAATTATTAATAGGTATTGTAATAAGCAGTGCATTGATTGTCTTCTGTATACAGCATCATACCCACTAGGTCTTGTCCTATTGCAAATACTTCTGCAGTGTCTAGTTCCATACAGGCTTAAACAGCAGCTTGATGTTCATGCATGCCTTGCAGCCACAACTTCCTTGTCTTCCTAGAACCTCAGGTACACAAACACATCTGCCACTCATATATACAGAACTCAAAAGTGAAGGGGACTTAAGGCACAGAGCAAGGTTGGGCTGACATTTGGCCAATAGGATATATGAGCTGATAAATAAATACTTCCTATTTCCATGCTCCCACTCTGCTCCACTCCTGCTCTCTGTAATAACATTCACAAATAGATTATTTACACAGAAAACTATATTATAAGTGCTATTCTTGGGGGAAACTCATGTTAATATAATGAGCACCATAAATACCTATAAATAACAGACACTGAGAATGAGGTTGTAGAGCTAAATTACTCACCAAATAGCAATAGTAATTCTTGGCAGAAGTGATGATTTCTGGCATGAAGTAATATGACATAGCTGTGCTTATTTTCACTTGTGGTTGATTGGTATTGGTAGAGGTGAAAGGTGAAGTGTTGCCTTTTTCAATGGCTTTGGTACTTGATCAATATGGACAAACGTGTAAGTATAAATACTGAGGGATTAATCTTAAATACATGTTACTAAATGAAAGAAGCCAATATGAAAAGACTACATTCTGTATGATTCCAACTACATGACATTCTGGAATATATAAAACTATGGAGACAGTTAAAAATCAGTGGTTGTCAGTAATGGTGGTAGGGAATGACTAGGTATAGCATGAAACAATTTCAGTGCAGTGAAAATGCTCTGTATTAAATTATAATAATGAATGCATATCATTATACATTTGTCCAAATCCATAAAATGTACAACAACAAGAGTGAACCCTAATGTAAACTATGCACTTTTGTTAATTATGATGTGTCAGTGTAGGTTCACCGATGCTAACAAATGTACCACTCTAGTACAGGATATTGATAATGGTGGGAGGTTATACATGTGTGGACACAGGGAATATGTGGGAAATCTTTACATCTTTCCCTCAATTTTTCTGTGAACCTAAAAACTGCTTCTTAAAATTTACAAAAAGTTAAGTCCTTAAAAAGAAAAGTATAGGAAAATCACTTAGAACTTTTTATGACATTGTCAAAGCTTTGTCTTTTACCCTGAGCAAGATGAGGAACCAGTAGGGGGTTTAAGCAGAGAGGAGCACAATATGACTTACAGTTTAGAAAGGATTACTCCAGATGCTCTATGGTAAAAAAAAAAAAAAAAAAGGTACAAGGGTAGAAGCTAGGAACTAGTCTATATGCAATAGGCTAAATCCAGCATACTACCTGTTCTTGTAAGGTGTTGAGCTAAGAATGTTTTTACAGATGACACTGGCAATCTCTTGGTGGATAGAGTATGCTAACAGGAAGATAATTAAATTTTTTTCATTATTAGATAGATATGTATTACAAAAAGTGTACACGTAAGGTGGTACACGTAAGGTGAGGACATGGAAGCACTGAATGTAGATGCCTATTTGGAAAATCCTGGCTTAGAAAAGAAGTGAATTGAGGCAAAAATAAAATGAAAGTTTCAAAAATTTTATTTTATTTTAAACATGAAATAATTTAATTAATGTAAACTGTTGACAGGATGGAGCCAAAGTTTTAGGAAGGTTCAAGTTAAATGAGAGAGGAGGGATAAATAACAAAGTTATGATTGATATGCTTAATAAGCATGACTCAAAGGCAGTAAGATAAACACAACCCTATTGTAGCCTCCCATTGATTTTTAAAAAATAATTCAGTGAGGTAATTTTTCTCTGTCCTTTGATAAAATGTTAGAGAAATCTCATTAATTCCAGTCCTTATTAAGAAATGGAAATTCCTAAGATACTTAAAAATTTCACACACAGTTTGAACTCAGTATTTAGAATTTCTAATCACAGGAAATAAAATTGTAAACTTAATTTAATGCCAAATATTTTCCCTTCCCTCATCTGGAGTCCCTTGAAGTGTAGTCTAGGAAGAAAGGTCAAATATTGACTGGAAGCTCTTGTGTGAAGTTTACAATATGGCACTTTTCTCTGGGCATAGTCATGCTTATACATAACAGTTTCTCTTGGGTAATCACCATCTCATATTGCTGGGGGCACCTATCATTACAGGTAGTTGCTCACTTCACTCCTTGACTTTCTGTCTCTCCACACAGGCACTCATATTTGGAGTTCTATGG
Organism: Lagenorhynchus albirostris; assembly: GCF_949774975.1. Lineage (NCBI taxonomy): Eukaryota > Metazoa > Chordata > Mammalia > Artiodactyla > Delphinidae > Lagenorhynchus > Lagenorhynchus albirostris. The sequence goes on along the minus strand of NC_083112.1, from coordinate 40,763,875 downwards.
CTTTTTACCATGTAGAACTTTTGTGCTGGATGTAAATTGCCCTCAGATAGGGATACTTTACTATGAGTTTTTCATTTGATTCAGAAAATCATGCCTGAAAATTTTGGCCCCCATTCAGAGAAAAGTAGTATTATGTCCCAGACATAGTAGAGACCTCCCTTTGCTATGCTACCCAAGTAGTTCATCTTCCTGTATTACTCTTGGTCTCTGTTTCTTCCTATGGAATACTTTTCTTTCTCCCTTGGTGGAATAGTACCTTTTTACAACCGCAGCTCTCTCCCAACCAATTTCTTCACAATTCTCTTCCAGAAGCCCCCTTTTCCCCTGCTTTATATTAAATTGGGCAAACCTCTTCTACAATTTTCTACCTTTAGGTTCATCAGCTTACATCAGAATGTCATATCCATCGAATCCGGGTGGTCAAATTGAACCCTCTCATTTAACATTCTGTTACTGTAAATTTACTGAAAAGAGTGATAGAAAAGACTGGAAATGTAATGGAAAATAATACAACATAAATTAAAATGTCAGACTGCCAGAATGACTTTAATCAGAGATAATTCAGAATATTTCCCAAGTATAAGCTGAGTTTTGTTGCAAACATGCTCTGAGTAGAGTTTATGAAAACTACTCTTAATTATATGTTTTACATTTTAGAAACTATTCTATTCAACATCACATGATATATTAGATATGTACTGATTATTTGTAATTCAATTAGATTATTTCAATTTTCAAATCACAATGAGTAACACCAGGACACAGTAGACCTTTTATTAACCAGACATGGGCCAGGACTCCATTTTTTTGCATGGGTCTCAGATACTTTTTCTTTTTTATTTTAACTTAAAAAAATTAATGAATCAATTTCATGACAACATTCCATGATTTTATATTTTGAACATCAGAAAATTATTTGGCTGAAGCAGGAATATATCAGAGGCTTTTAGAAAGCCAACTTTCTATTAGCTAAAACACTTTGAAGTAATATAATTTATAGTTTTCATCCATTTTTAAACAGTTTATTTTCAGATTGAATGAAATCTATACAGCACATAGAAGTGTTGGGGTTTATTGAGGGAGGGACTGTTTCCAACAAACAGGAATGTTACAGGAATAGAAAAAAAAATGGATGCAAACATTGATTTTTGGTAAGTTTAAAAATTTTGTGTCTAGTGGATCAGAGAAGCCTTCCCAAAAGAGAGGATGCCTGAGTTGGATCTTGAAACCAGATGGAAAAGTAGTACAATTCAAAGCATGTATAATAACCCTACATGAAGAGGGTGGTGAGAAACAGAGATGAAACAGTAGCAGGCACTACAGAATAAAGGGTCTTGTACAGCATCCTAAGGAGTCTTTTATTCTAAAGGCAATGGAAGATCATTAAACAATTTTCCTCAAGGTAAAACGTCATGCTGGTGGTATGTATGAAGGGATTTGTTGGAGAAAGAACCAGAAGCAAGGATCCAACTAAAAATGTTGTATTAGTAGTTCAGTTTAGAGATAAGAGGCTCTAATGCTCCATTCTATGTATGAGAAGAATGGAGAGATATTAATAAATGAAAATTGACTGGAATTGGAAAATAATAAGGTATAGAAAATGAGAAAGAGCTCACAGTCAAGAACAAGGTTTAAATTTTTAGAATAGTTGTATGCTTTGGTATCAACCAATATAAAAATGAGAAGAGAAGAATTGCAGTTTGAGAAGAATAGGGAGGCAATAATAAAGTTGAATAAATAATTCAGTTTTGTAAATATTGACTTTGAGATGCCTACTGGATATTTAGCTGAAGATATAAGGTATAGAGTTGTATATCAAAGTTTGAAGCTCAGGTGGATGTGTGGGCATGATAAACTGATTTGTTATTCATCAAGATATATGTAGATGTTGAAGTTTTGACAATAGATGAGGTTATTCAAATATAACCAGGTTTACATCACTGTTTTCTATAGAAGTTATATTTTTGTAAGCTATAGAAGATGAAAAAAAATTTCTTTGTTCTTTTATTTGGATACTTTATTCTATTTTCCTTTCAAATTAAAAATCAATACATAGTCCCTGCAATAAGCCAAGCAACTTTTTAAAATTTCTTCTAGTTTCAATTGTAAATAATTTCACTAATATTATCTTCTTCTGAATCTTTGGATGCTTTTTCATTTACATCTCTCTATAGTATTACTTTATGAATTTCATTTTGCTATTCTTTTCCCTGTTTGCCCTTTGAGGAATAAAGAGATATATAGCAACCCAATATTTCATAAAGTACATGACTTGCTTTTAGGCATGCTTAGTGTCTACTTGAGTATTTATATATAATTCCTTCACAGATGTTAAATTACAGAGTATTTTAGAGTGAAGTCCCTAGAAAAAAAGATTCTGAATCAAATGTTTGCACACAGGAGGTTTATGGGTATGTATTTGGGACAAAGTGTGTGTAGGTGAGGGAAGCAGGACTGAGCAGAGGCTGAAGTTAAATTATGGTGCAAAGGTCTCAGCTCATCCCAAGGGCTGAGCTGTCCAAAATGGAGACAAGAGGTTTGGGTCTTTGTACCCTAACATAAACTATTATTTGAAGGCAGGCTGACCTTTAGGCAAGGAATATTCCAGGTGAAAGACTCAGCTGTGAGTTGTCAGAAGTCAGTACTCACAGCACCTATGGTGCACCATGGTACCCATTAGAGTCCCCATTCTGTGTCATTTTAATCCACATGTTTCTTATAGCAAGTTCACCCCATCTGGTTCCAGAATTTCATTTTGTCTTATCTCCTGTGAAAACATATAATACGTAGGTTAGTGGGATGATTTACATTTTCTCCCTACTGCAGTTGGTCTCAAGGCTTTAAGTGATACTTATTTTCTCCCTCCTCCATACATTTTCTATCTTCCCCTCATACTTTCTAGCACTTCCATTGGTCTAGGTGGCTTACCTCATAGGTAAACATGACTTTTATCTCTCATTAATTATCTCTTCAGCTTTGGCTGATGTACTTATCTATTTACAATTATAAGAGGTACCAGGGTACTAAAAGAAATATTAGTGATTAACTGAATGTCAAACATATTCTTTATCACTACCACTTTGTAGCAATAGCCTTACTACTCACTGCTGATTAAGGTCAATTTTAAGGTGATTTAAGGTGAATTCCTTATTCACCTTAATAATTTAAGGTGAATAATTTAAGGTGAATTCCTTCACTTGCATGTCTCTGTGCACAAAGAACTTGAAATTACCATATGACAGCCATAGCTTAAAGCTTAATTGGACTTGAGTTCTCTAACAAAAGTATCCCTCCACCTCCAAAATTTGGACTTCCAGAGCCTAAGTAGTGGGGATTGGAAGTACTGTAACTGGAAGGATGGAAAACAGGACTACAACTTATTATGCTCCTTGGTTTCCAGACCCAAGTGTTCTACCTATTGGGGAAAAGCAGCATCTAACTGTTAGTGATTCATGGTGTATCCCATATCTTGGAGGATGGTGCCCCATATTCATGGGTTATCAACTCTAAGCTTGTACCTCTGCTGACCTTATAAGAAGCCATAGTGGATCTCATCTTCATATGCCCATTGCTGCATCTCTGTTGTAAATATTTCCTTTGGTCAGAGGCAATGATCTGAGAGATCCACTGTGAATAGGTCAGATACTCTGTGAACACTTGAAAATTGTGCTTGTGAACAAGAGTGGTGAAGGTAAGAATATTCACCATTTACATGCAAGACGGATTTTAACACTTTCAGGGTATAAGGGATCAATGCAGTAAACTTATCACCAAGTGACTGATTGGTCCTTAATTAACAAGATGTCATCAACATGGTGGTGAATCAATGTGCAAATATCATAGTGGATTTTCTGGTGTTGTATAATATATCCTCTTTAGTAGGAAAGATTCTTTGTACATTATGACTTTTCCTGTCAGTGTCTTCTATTCAGAAATTTTTACATTGCTTAAAGTAAGCCATTGCTTTTTCCAAACTTCCAAGGTCCCTCTCCTCTCTGGATTTTTCCCAGAGTGATAAAATATGTATCTAGGAGAGTGTCCCATATTGATACACTGTCCAATATCCAACTTTATAGTTCGGTTCCCTTGACCCACAACCATCAGATTGCATTCCTATACATACTCTCTTGGTTCCAACTGATACATGTTGGCTTATTCTGTAGCACATTTTTTTCTTTTTTGACATTTATTTCTTCCTTCCTTGCAGGACCAGCACTTCTCCAACCTGGCTGAGAGGGAAAATGAGAATAAATTCCAAGGAAGTTTATGTTTCTTTTCAGAGCAGATGATTCTACATCATGTTAAAACAAGGACCTGGGATGGTTTTGGTCTTTAACAGGAAAGAGTAAGCCATTTTAGCACTTCAAGAGGGTTAAGAATAATCTAGGATTTCATGATCTCAAATGAAGCCACTCCAGTTCTCAAGGTCCCATTCATTTCTACTCAGGACTCTGATCTTATTGTAAAGAGACTTGATTGTGTTGAGAATCAAACATCACTGGAACGCTGCTGCTCCCATATTTATGGTCTAAGTCTAATGTTCATGTTTTTTAGGCCCTTGGTACAGGAGATGAGATTAGCTTTATAAGCTGCCAAGGAATCCCACTGATTTTTACACTTCACATTAATTCAGCCTTTAACTGACTCTCCATTATTCATGGATAGCATCTAACAATATTACATGGTTCTCTAGTCCTTATAGTTATTACTTTCCACCTACCACTCAAATGCATAAAATATTGCATCAGTCAGTTCATTTCCATTTGCATGTATCCCGTTCAAGTTCAACACCAGGAAGGTTATAACAATTGCTCTGCTACATAATTCTGAGGGCTTTAAGAACACCACCTACTATCAGTGATTGAGTATTCAAAGTCAAAAGTCTGTCAAGTGATCCAGCCACAAAATCTCCCATTTAAATCTGCATTCTGGAATCATTCAGGGACCAAATATCTTAGGTTGGGTTCCATGACAACAGATTCTGAGCTGGATATTTGCATGCAGAAGGCTTACTGGGTGGTAGACTTAGGAATGACACTTCTAAGGAAGTGAGTAAAGCAAAATGAGCAGAGGGAGAAGTTGAAAAGGGATCTAGTTGCAACAGAGTCCTTAGCCCATTCTGTAGGGATCTGGAACTGTACTGGCCCTTCAGAGTTGTCCTGAATTGGGGCCAAAGGGATGAAACGTGAACACTCATATAAAATGGTCTTTAGGTGCAGGCTGTTCATGACAAGGGAGCATAACTTTGGGTGAGAAAACAACCTTCAATGAAGGGCAATTCCTAAGACAGAACTCCACTGTGAACTTTCAGGACCCATAACTTTCTACAGCTAAGGAAATGTGCATCTTGGTCTTGAAGGCAAATTGCAGGATCTACCACAAGGGGAAAGTTAATTAATAAGCACTGCACCTTGGACAAAAATCTGTCTTTAGGAATCATTCAATCAATATTATAGAACAGTATAGAAAGCCCAGAGATAAACCCATGCACATATCTTTGACAAAGGAGGCAAGAATATACAGTGGAGAAAAGACACCCTCTTCAATTAGTGGTGCTGGGAAAACTGGACAGCTACATGTAAAAGAATGAAATTAGAACACTTCCTAACACCATACACAAAGATAAACTCAAAATTCATTAAAGACCTAAATGTAAGGCCAAACAATATAAAACTCTTAGAGGAAAACATAGGCAGAACATTCTATGACATAAATCACATCAAGATTCTTTTTGATCCTCCTCCTAGAATAATGGAAATAAAAACAAAAATAAACAAATGAGATGTAATGAAACTTAAAGTCTTTTGCACAGCAAAGAAAAACATAAATGAGAAGAAAAGAAAACTTTCAGAATGGGAGAAAATATTTGCAAATGAAGCAACTGACAAAGGATTAATCTCCAAATATAAAAGCATCTCATGTAGCTCAATATCAAAAAAAACAAGCAACCTAATCAAAAACTGGTAGTAGACATTTCTCTAAGGATGATATACAGATTGCCAACAAACACATGGAAAGATGCTCAACATCGCTAATCATTAGAGAAATGCAAATTTCTCTAATGCACAATGATGTATCACTTTACACCGTCAGAATAGCCATCATCAAAAAATCTACAAACAGTAAAGGTTGGAGAGGGTGTGGAGGAAAGGGAACCCTCTTGCAGTGTTGGTGGGAATGTAAATTGATACAACCACTATGGAGAACAGTATGGAGGTTTCTTAAAAAACTAAAAATAGAACTACCATATGACCCAGCAATCCCACTACTGGGCATATACCCTGAGAAAACCATAATTCAAAAAGAGACATGTACCACAGTATTCATGGCAGCCTTATTTACAATAGCCAGGACATGCAAGCAACCTAAGTGTCCATCGGCAGATGAATGGATAAACAAGATGTGGTACATATATATAATGGAATATTACTCAGCCATAAAATGAATGAAATTGGGTCTTTTGTAGAGACGTGGATGGACTTAGACTCTGTCATACATAGTAAAGTAAGTCAAAAAAAGAACAACAAATGCCGTATATTAACATATATATATATATATATATATATATATATATATATATATATGGAATCTAGAAAAATGGTACTGAAGAACCTAGTGGCAGGGCAAGAATAGAGACACAGACATAGAGAATGGACTTGAGGATACAGTGCGGGAAGGGGAGGCTGGGAAGAAGTGAGAGAGTAGCATTGACATATATGCACTACCATGCGTAAAATAAATAGCTAGTGGGAAGCTGCTGCATAGCACAGGGAGATCAGTTCGATGCTTTGTGATGACCTAGAAGGGTAGGATGGGGAGGGTGGGAGGGAGGATTAAGGTGGATGGGATATATGTATACATATAGCTGACTCACTTTGTTGTACAGCAGAAGCTAACACAACATTGTAAAGCAATTATAATCAAATAAATATTTTTTAAAAATGAAGAAGATAGTATATAGTGCTATTAAGAGCATGGGTTTTAGAACAACTAAATAATCATTTGACCTTGGGCATATTAGTTCCTCCAAAAATTTTCTATTTATAAAACAGTGGAAGTGAGAGTACATATAATAAAGAATAGTTATGTGGATTAATTAAATGATGCCAGTAAAGTTATTAGTAATGTGTTTACTACTTAGCTTAATGTGTAGTAAATATTCAGTATGTGATACTTACTTTAGGTTTATTATTATTCTTCTGTATCTGAGAAGGGATTTTACCCTGCTTCTTGATGATTTTTCTAGTGCTTTGAAATGATGAAATATTAAATATAAAAGAGCAAATAGCAAACACATAAATGAAAAAAAAACTTCCTTAATCTTCTAGCATAAAGTGCTACCAAGATCTTTGTATTTTCACCCCTGAGTGGAGTTCTACTCTTTTCCAGAAAGAAGTTAAAATATCAAATATTAAGTTAAAACTTTGAGACATGCAGTTAGACTTTACTTGGACCACTGGTTATAATAACTCAGCTATAATAACTGGTTATATATTGACCAACAGGAATCCCTGTCAGCCTATGAAAGTAGTGGAGCAACGTCCAAGGTAGGATAACAAAAATCTTATAGAAAAGATAGAGTTAGAAAAGTTAGAAGAAACTGGAAACACATATGCCTTTATTTTCAAAGAAAATACTCTGATGAAGAGGAAGAATGAAGGGTGGAAAAGGAGGGAGAGAAAGAGAAGCAGAAAAAGAGGAGAGAAGAGATGAGGGAAGAGAGGCAGAGAGAGATGGAAGGCGAGAGGAAGAAAGGAAGGAAGGAAAAGAAAAGCAGAGTGTGAGAATATCAGCGGTCTAAACTACACAGGAGGAATGGTTGTCTGTTTTTCATCTTCTAATTATTAAATCACAGAGGGTCTATGATTTTTTATCTGAGCATTCTAATATTTTTCTCTGAAGAAGCTGAGAATGTCCTTCTCCTTATCTTCCACCTGAAATATTTCCTCTCCTAAATTTTAATTTTCTCATTCAACTGTTTCTTATTTCATTTGTGTAAGGAGGGGGAATGGGAGATGGAGAGGCAGAGGGGAAGAGAGAGAGAGAGATCCTAACTTGCTAACTTTAAGTTCAACTTCTCTGTTCTTAGAATCTTTAGCAAAGATTATCTAATATCTAGTGATATTGTTATAGACACAGAATCACTGAGCCATTTCCATAATCACTGGTGAATTGCAGTAGGTTTTTGGGTCCTGCAGTGAAGAACTCTATTATTGCCATCTTCTTTGGATGATTATCCTATTTGGCTAATGTTCTGCATCACTGCTACTGAGCTTCCATCTGTCACGGCTTAATGTAACATCTAGGACAGGCACTTTAAAAGGGTAATTTCTTTACTGTCTAGTGGACTTATAAATAATAAAGGAAAAGGAGATAACACTGTGAGTGTTTATATTAAATAAAACAGAGCCTCATTTACTGAGTACCTCTTATGAGCTAAGCATTCTATAGTATGCTCTCCTTTTAATTAATGCAAATTTCCTATAGCAGAGCCATTAGCTGGTAAAGGAAGACAAGCTCATAAATTAATGAATTTCAACACAGAATTGAAATTCAAATCTATTGTATTTAAAATCTTGACTATTTGTCTTGGTCATAATTTTTCAAATGCTTAGGAATTAGTGTAACTTTCAGGAGATAGAAAAATTTAATTTAAAGGTATTCATTCCATTTTCTATGTGTTTTCTTTGAAACCATGTCTTGAGACTCTATGTCAACTCTTGAACCCTTTTGGCTTTTCTTATCTCATATGGAAAAATGCACAAAATTACTTCACACATCTTGAAAGCCCTCAGGACAGAATGGAGTTCTATTCATCTAACTTGCAGCATCCTACACATCTACCTGTCTACATGGGTACAACTACATAGATATATTACTAATGGCCATGTGTCTTCATGCTTTATGCTGTGTATACTTTGTGGAGTGCTGGTTTTCTCCCATTTAAATCTTCAGCTCCATTCCCTCACAAAATGTCCTTTCCATCTACCTGAGAATTACTATTATCATTCAAGATCATGAGGAATATTCTCTTTTTATCTTCTTTTGATCCTAAGACCCCAATATTGTTATTAGTTATTTGTTGTGTACCTTATTATCCCAAGTATACACTTAGAAAAGAACATATTGCATTATTTTGTATATTTTCATCTCTGTCTCCGATTAGACTAAAATCCTTGAGAGCAAGTATTGTATCACAATATTGTTACACTCCCACAATTGTAATATACAGATTACACAAAAGTCTTTGAGTTATAATCATGTAAATAAGGGAATAATTCATTTTCAGCATTTTAAACACTACTTTGAAAAGTCTTATGCTATTAAAACGTTTTATATTCTTACTTAAAGTAACATAATTCTTGGAAAAATAAAATAAAAATATAAGATTATATGTTGTAAATTTTTAATGTCTGATATGGGGTGTTTCCTGAAATATATAGCTCTTCTTTTCTGAAAATTATAAACTGATATTTAGCATAATATTACAAACCCTTGAATAGGTACCTACAATTGTCAAAACATTTTTTTAAAACTTAAATGACTATAAAACAGAAAACCTGACTTTATATTTTCTTAAAAAACTATTTTTTTCCTGCAATTATATTTGCTTCCTGAAAATACAAAGTCGACTATCTCATTATTGTTATATACATTATTTCAGTGAATTGTTTGCAAATGAAATGCAGAACTGATAAATAACACAAGGTACAGGATTTGTAGAACATTAAACTGTAAAACATAAAATGTGTAATATGGTTTTGTAGGGAAAATTGAGTCCATATTCCATTTTACCCAAAGCTCTATTTAGCAAGACTTCATTTTATTACCATGCAATTTACCAAGCATGAGTGATTTCCACATCAATTCTTTTATCCAGTGACAACATAAACATTCACACTTTCTGAAATAAAGGAGTTGGAGTATTATAGTTGCTTCATTCAAGCAGCTATCTTTAGGGTTGTGTCAACATTTCCATTCTATACTCAGTTTCTTGAAGTGTATAACTTGCAGTAAAAGGTAACACTTGGGTTGAATCTTTATGTACAGAGGTAGTTTTCAGTGCAATTTATGGAGATATAGCTGCAAGACACCCCATTTCTGTTAATAGAAGCCAGGTTGTGAATTCCTCCCTGGTGTTTGAACAGATTTATTCTGTAACTTTCCAGTGCGAGAAAATTGTTTTATCAAAATGGGAGAAATATTTCAGTTTGATTTTAGTAAAGTTATAAAGTGTAATACCTATCCCATGCACATATACATTTTTACTAGCTTTTTTATGCTTATGGCAAAACTCTTCTTTTTTTCCCCAAAACTGACCTTGGCAAAAGTTAGTTAGTTCTACTCAGGTATAATTAAAAATAAGCTCACATTTTTTTTTCTTCCAAATGTATTAAAGTATTTTCTTTCTTGAACATGTCACTTAAAGCTAAAAAAAAATTTAATATGTTTTAAAAATAAAGTAAAATTAGTAATTGATTATGTATACATCACAGTTCTACCTACAGTATACATGAATTCCATTTGTATCCCACAGTTATTGTCTGGTAATTATTTTTTAGTAAATAAATATAAAAAAGGGACAACATTCTGACGTTTTATGAAAAGTTAAAAGGATATACCACAAAATAAGTTACTGTAGAAATTAGACAATTTTATGCTATCATTTATATAAGCAAAATTATACAAAGTTGACATTTTAAAATTATGATTTAGATCCTCTTTTACATTTTTAACACACACATTTTGGTGTCATTATTCAGTCCATAAACTTCATGAATTCAGTGAGACTCAGCACATGTTCTGAATAAATAAAAGAGAGGTGTTAAAACAATTAAATCAATGATACTTAAATTAAAGATAGGCTATAAAAATAAATTGTAATGGACCAAATCTCCACCAGTTCCAACAACTAACATAAACACTCATAAGATATAGTATAACTGACAAATGATTCATGCTAAAATATTAACAGTAAATAAACCAAAAAAACAATATGAATGAAATGTTTAATGTTTAACAAAAATGCGTAGGCATGTTTAATATTAATTTCAATATTATAATCAATTATTTGTTTTCAATTAACAAGTTTAAAGAAATTAAATGATCTCTATATAGTGATAATTTTAGTTATCTCTATCAAAAAACCTACCATCTGGCCCTTTAGTTTAAGAATTCTAAATACAGGTATATTTGAGAGTTTTATTTTGGAATGATGTTGGATATTTTGATTTCTGTATAAACATTATATACATATAAATTTTAAAACTCATAGAGTTGAATGGAAACTGATTTAAATTTAGTTTTGGTGTGCTCTTTTACCTATATATGAGCAAAGACTTATAGAAAAGGAGAGGTTCATTTAATGAGATTAAGAAATATGGATTATCTTTTAAATTTTAAATTAAAATTAAAGACAGAGTTTACTCATAAGTGACAGTTTTTAAACACACCCTTTCCAAATCAATTCAAAATTTTACAATCCTGAGGAAAAGGGAATAATGATTGCAAACCACATTGAGATTTAATTAACTCTATGCCCAAACTCAAGTTTGCTGATGCTAGGAAAAAGGGAGATAATTCTATCAGAAGAGTACATGTTTAGATATAGAAAATAAAGAGCAAACGTTGATAATTTCTTCCCTTCTTTTGCAAATTTCAAATTAATGTTTATGCTAAATTCTCACCACAATTCTTTTCATTCTTGGCTTTAGGAAAGTTCCTATTGTGAATAATAGACTCAACAGAATGCAATGATAAATAAGAGAAACTTTAAATATGTGTATTTCAGCCACGTGGTTTGTTTCAGATATTTAAACTAAATGAGGATTAGATTTCAGAAGTATTTAGTTAGAATAGGCAGGTTACAGTAGAGGGTAGAGAACAGCTTAGAAAATGTTATTTACCTTTGTCTTGCTCAAAGTTAAATAATATGCTGAGTAACTCTCCAGGCTATTTAGATGTCACTCAAGTCAACCTGCTCTAAATGTCTTCAACTTGCTTTTGATGCAAATTAATGTCCATAATGCCATATTAAAATTTGCCTTAAATGTTTGCTGGTAAAGATAGCTTTCAATGTTATCATTAGGGTGGCTTTATAGTGTGTCAAATGGGCTAGACTGACATAATTTCTAAGAACTCTCTGTCCTCTGTGTTTCTGGATAGAGGGTGCCACAGAAATATTTTGTATGAGATGTAGAGAACAAAAGTGAAGCATCAGCCATATTTGTTTTACACTTGAAAGGTTGATATATGGTCACCTGGAGCTGTTGCAGGTTACACATATAATTTATCTCCTGGTTCACTTAGTGACACAACCAGGTCTATAGCTGCCCCATTATTCCCTAGAACCCCCTTTACCTTCTGTGATTACTGGGCCAGGTCATATGCTTAGCTCTGTGATGAAGGGCTCCAGGTTCCCCATAAGACACCACCATCAGGAAACTTGGAGTCTGTGAGAGACTCACTTGGATACGAGTCCATCCTTGTGTGTCTTTCTTTACATCTGTCTTCCCTTCCCATCTGCCTGCCTTGAGACTTCAAGACTCAGCATCAGACACAAAGATAAGAGCTCTATAGAGACTGGTAAGTAAGTGTGTGTGTGTGTGTGTGTGTGTGTATGTGTGTGTGTGTGCGCGCGTGTGTGTGTGTGTGTGTGTTTTCTGGGCAGAGGTACTCCTTCTCTTACTGAACCCTGATTGATATAATTTCAAATAACAATTACATAAGGTATTATCCACAAGACTTTATCGAAAGACATACAACCCTATTAAAAATGGAGGAGAGGGCTTCCCTGGTGGCGCAGTGGTTGAGAGTCCGCCTGCCGATGCAGGGGACACGGGTTCGTGCCCCGGTCCGGGAAGATCCCACGTGCCGTGGAGCGGCTGGGCCCGTGAGCCATGGCCTCTGAGCCTGCACGTCCGGAGCCTGTGCTCCACAACAGGAGAGGCCACAATGGTGAGAGGCCCGTGTACCGCAAAAAAAAAAAAAAAAGGAGAAGAAAGGATTTGAATAGATTGTACATAAATACCTGATAAACACCTTATTAGTCATTAGGGGAATGCAAATTAAAACCAGAATGACACATCATTTCACACCTATTAGAATGGTCAAAATTAAAAAAAAAAACAGGCAATGATAAATATTGTTGAAGATGTAGAGAATTTGAAACCCTCAAATATTTCTGGTGAGATTGTAAAATGGTGTAATCCTTTTGAAAAACAGCAGTTCCTAAAAAAGTTAAATATAAATTTACTATAAGACCTAGCAATTCCACTCCTAGGTATATAATCAAGAGAAATAAAAAAGTATGCCTACATGAAAACGTGTATAGGAATGTCCATAGCACTTTCCATAATAGCTAGAAAGTGGCAACAATGTAAATGTCCATCAGCTGATTAATGGATAAATAAGGTGCAGTATATTCATATAATGTAATATTATTTGGAAATAAAATAGTAGGGAAATTGATATATACTATAAGATGGCTAGACCTTAAAAATATTACTGGGTGAAAGAACAAGTCACAGAAGATAAGATACTGTATGATTGCATTTGTGTGGAATTTCCTGAGTGGGTAAATCCATAGTGACAGAAAGTAGGTTAGTGGTTGACTGGAATCAGGATAGAGTGAAGTAGGGGCAGTGTGAACTGGGAATGGTTTCTAAGATGTACAGCTTTCTTTGTGGGGTGTTGAAAATATTCTAGTATAGATTTTAGTGATGATTGTACAACTCTGGGAAAATAACTAAGAAATACTGAATTGTATGCTTTATACAGGTGAATCTATGGTATGTGACATATGTCTTAATAAAGCTATAACAAGATTTCTGTCTTTCTTTATGGGTCTCAAGATAATTATGCTAAGTTAAAAAACTAGATAAAGTTTACCTACTTTACAATTCCATTCACACAAAATTCATGAAAATGCATACTAATCTATTAATCTGTAGTAATATAAAACAGGTCAGTGGTTTCTTGTGGATGAGGAGGAGACAGTAAGGGACAGGAGGGATTACAAAGGGCACAAGGAAAGTTTGGAGGTTATGGATATACTCACTAGTTTGATAGCATTGAAGGTTTCATAATTGTATACATGTTCCAAAACGTACATCAAAATATCCAAATGTAAACTTTAAATATTTAAATTGTGCAGTTTATTATATATCAATTAGAACTCAAAAAGTTGTTAAAATTTTATTATTTTAATTGTAAAGTTACATTTTCCTACTATAATAAAATTATCTTTTCTGGACCTAGAGAGCTTCAAAATACATGTAATTTAAGAATGTTGTTTGCATTGGAGAAAGTATAGATAGGTGAAACTATATCCTTGTATGCCTTATCAAATCTTATCTTTAAACATTTTGTCATACTGTACAAACACACACACACATATTATTTGTGTGTGTGCTAATTCCATATTCATTTCGGGTTGTCAACATTCACTGATACCAGTATACAACTCTGAAGGGAACTATACCACCAAATCTATGTTTACTTTAAAAATACTATAGTAATTTAGGCATAAGCAGATTTATTAACCCAACAGTCCTTGTATCACCACTGTGCATTCTAGATCTTTGTATTATTGGAAGAATTCTCCATACACTAATGTGCTTCTCAACCTTTCCCTTCCTGTTTGCTGTATTATCCTTTGTGTACTTTTTGACTCAAGGGAACACTATAAATTAACCTGTTCTTTTGTACAATTTTGGAATTAATTTAGAATATGAAAGAGGAAAATACATGGGCATCTGCATTATCTGATAAATATTATAAAACATGATATATTTGTAGGCAAGTTGGATTTAAAATATTGAATCTCAGAATTAAACAGAAAACTCAACTTATAGCAGCAGTTCTGAAAAACTTAAGCCTTAAGTTCATGGCACAGCCAAATGCAATGAAGGACACATGCTTTTTCAGAAATACCAGCTCTTAAGAGAAGGGGAAGAGTAAAGGACATAGTAAGAATTTCCTTTCTCTCCTAAACGCACCACAATTTGTTCCCTGGGACAAAGTGTATGAACACAGCCAGTGACCAGGAGTGTTTTACTAATAGTTGTCCCTACACATTGAAGATGGAATTCACTGGGATGTAGTACTAGGGATATGAGATATTTGCTTTTGATTATTTATGTAGCCTTAGTGAGAAATTTGAGTTAATTATCTGAGAGGGAGAGGCTAGTTGGAGTTTGGGAGAAAGGAGAAAATATCCTCTTGGGAAGTGGAAGAGGAAATTGACTAGGATGCAGTGAATTATCTAGGATTCCCAGGATTCAGCTATTTCACTTTAAAGACTGAACAAATAAAGATGTTGATGAAAAATTTTGCATTTTATATCTGGCCTTTATTATAGTGGGAAAAAGGACCAAAATAATTGAAGCCTTTTTGTAATGGATGGGTTCTATTCAGTGATTTGTTTATTCTCTTATTTTAAAAATTCTCTAAGTAGCATTTGGCACAATTGATTATCACTTTCTTCTTTAAATGCATTCTTCACATCACTTCAGGGAGACTATATACTCCTGGTTTTTCCCACCCCAATTGTCGCTCCTTCTCAGTTTTCATCACTGCTTTCTCCTCCTCTTACTAACTTTATAAATTTATAAATTTTTAAACTTTAAGTTTAAATTTTATAACTTTATAAATTTATAAACTTTATAAATTTTCTTTTAATGTTGAATACTGATCTTAACTCCTGTCAATATTCTCTAACATCCTAGGTAATCTTATCCCTTCTCATATTTTTAAAATTTCTCTATTGTTAAAGTGTCACACGTTAATTGTTTAACCTAGTTTCCCAAAGTACCAGAATTATATTTACAAAAGTCTATTCCACACCTATCTAATTGGATGTGTAAATGGCATATCAAATATAATATGTATAAACCCAAGTTCTTCATTCCTCAACTCATCCAAATCCCATTTTTACCCCACTTTTCCACATTTTGGTAGAAGCCAACAGCGTTACCCTAAGACTCAGTTTGGATTTCCCTAATTTTTTATTCCTGGCAACCAAACAATCAGCAAATTTTACTGGCTCTACCTTTACACATCTTATAGATCAGAGCAGTCCTCATAGCACCACTCCTCCTCGTAACCCTACAGTGACTTTTCATTAGACACAGACATGGGATTTGTTTTCTATTGCTGCATAACAAATTACTATATAGTTAGCAGCTTAACACCACAAACATTGATTATTTCAGTTTCCATGACTCAAGAGTCCAGGCACAGTTTAGCAAGATTCTCTGCTCAGGGTCTCATGAGGCTGCATCCAGCCTCATGTCAGCCAGGGCTGTCAGCCAGGGCTGTGGTCTGAGACACAGGGTCCTCTTTCAAACTCATGTGACTGTTGGTAGAATGCATTTTCTCCTAGCTTTAGAACTCTTAGTGGCTTATTTCTTCAATGCCAATAGGAGGGCGTCTCCGTTGCTTGAAGTGTCTTCCCTCTAGACCCTCTTTTAAAAGGCTTGACTGATAAAATCAGGCCTACCAAGGATTATCTACCTTTTGATGAATTCAAAGTCAACTTATTAGAGACCTTAATCATATCTGTCAAAAAAAACAAAAAAAACAAAAAAAAACCCTTCACTTTTTCCATATAATGTAACATAATTAGGGAATGACAGCCACCTTATTTACAAATCCTACCCAAACACAAGGGGAGGGAACTATACAGGATAAGTACACAAGCAGATGAGAATCTTGGAAGCAATCACAAAATTCTGCCTATGGTAGATGTAAAATCCTTATCGTGGCCTTTAAAAAAATCTTTAAACTCACTTCTTATCACCATTCCCTTAGCACATTTTGATCTACTATTCCTTCTGTTCCTCTAACAGGTCAAGTTCAATTTGACAATGCCACTGGAATTTCTTTTCTCTACCTAAAAATGTTCTTCCCATAGCATTCATATCTTTAATTTTTATTTTACTGTCTTCTCAAAAATCACATTTCGGGTTTCCCTGGTGGCGCAGTGGTTGAGAGTCCGCCTGTTGATGCAGGGGAACAGGGTTTGTGTCCCGGTCTGGAAAGATCCGTCATGCCGCGGAGTGGCTAGGCCCATGAGCCAAGGCCACTGAGCCTGTGCGTCCAGAGCCTGTGCTCCGCAATGGGAAAGGCCACAACAGTGAGAGGCCCGCGTACCGCAAAAAAAAAAAAAAAATCACATTTCAAGGGGGCTGTTGCTGATCACCTAATTTAAAAAAAATTCTATCACTCTTTTTATCTCCTTATTATGTTTTGTATGTACCATTTCCCAAAATTATATAATATTATGTTACATTATGTTGTAGTTTGTCACATTGATTTATGTTATTCATTAGTTAGCATACTGTATGTCTCCTCCTCTGCAGCATAATCTCCATCAGAGAAAGGACCTTTCTATATTGTTGACTACTCTATCCTTAGCACATAGTCAGTACTGATAAATAGATGCAAAACAAAAAAAAATGAAAGAAGGAATGTAAGGTAGTAAGAAGGGAAGAATTAGTCTTAAAGAGATATTTAATCATATGATTCCATAATTACACCTTTTTGATGGCATTCCATGTTGTACAGAGTAAAATACTGAAACCTTTAGAGTAGTAAAATAAAAAAAAAAATAAATGCCTTGTTTTTGTCTAACTCCCAAGGTTTGTCTCTTACAGTTCTCTGACCCATACTCTGAACTAGAGTAACGGAATGTCTCATAACACAATCCACATGCTATGTTGTAAAGCATGTCTCTTCCCTAGCTAATGTATTTACCTTGCCAGCTCACCTGTAACTCATTATTTAATGCAGCCTGAGGCTCCTTTCCAACTTATTAGCTGAAAAAGTTCTCCCTCATATATATTTGTGTAATAAATTCAACAGAGTTGAACAATTGAACTAAATACATTTTATCATTTAATTTTATCATGATATATTTTATCATTTTATCACTTTATCATTTCTAATTGCATATGTTTCTGCTCTTATTTTAAAGGTGTTAAAAATTAGAAAGTGAATATTATCCATTGATCTTTTTATCCATTGATTTTTTCTAATCTTTAAACTAAAATATAATTTATATAAGCAAAATATATCTTCTTTAGAGTACAGTGCTATAGGTTCTGACAAACATATGTAGTCATGTAACTACCACTGTAATCAATATAAAGAATTGTTTAATCACATCTAAACATTCCCGGAATCTCTTTGTTTTCAATTTCAACCCCAAAATGTAGCTGTTGGCAACAACTGACCTGTTTTCTCTTTCTCTAATTTTAGCTTCCCAAAATATTGTATGTATGAAATCCAAAAATATGTAGTCTTTTAAGTCTGACTTCTTTCCCTTACAGTGCATTTGCAATTAACGCTTGTTGTGACATGTGTCAGTAGTTTCTTTCTATTGCTGAATGATATCCCATTGTATGGATTTACTATAGTGTAGGCATCTACATCCTTTTCTCTGTTAAGATATATAGGTTTTTGTGTGAATGTTTTTTTTTTTTTCATTTCACTTAGACAAACACTTGGGCATTGGTTTGCTGGGTTATATGGTAACAGTATGTGTAACTTCTTCATACTGACAAATTGCTTTCCAAACTGGCTATTTCATTTTGCATACCACTAACAATGTGTGAGATTTCCTGTTATACTATCTCCTTGTTAATATTTGGTATTAATATTTTCAGCCATTCTATTTGTCACAGTATACCATTGTAATTTTAATTTGTATTTCTCTAAAATCTAATGTCAATATCTTTTATATGCATATTTACTATCCATATATCTTCAGTGAGGTAACAATTAAAAATTTTTGCCTGTTCATTAAAATCACATTGTTCATTTTATTATAGTTTTGAGAGTACTTTATATATTCTTAAAACAATCTTTATCAAATTTGTGATCTACAAACATTTTCTCTCAGCATTGTATTGTATTTTCACCCTCTTAACAGAAATTTTAAAGAAGCAGAAAACTTTAATTTTAAAAAAGTCTAAAATAGTGAAACAAAATTATGAGTTATGCTTTTAGGATTTATGTAAGAAATCTTGGCATAGCCCAGGGTTATAAAGATTCTCTGCTATGCTTTTTCTAGAGGTTTTCTAGTTTTAGTTTGGGCACTTAAGTTTATGATCCATTTTGAGTTAATTTTAGTATACTATGAAATTCATATGAAATATGAATCATGAAATATGAAATCATATTCATATGAATCAAGATTAATTTTTTTAAGATGTATATCGAGTTATTCTAGCATCATCTGTTAAAAAAGGAGTCTGTTCTCTATTCTTCATTGAAGGACATTTCTCATTTTCCATATCAATTGACCATATTGCATGGCTCTACATCTGGACTCTCTATTCTGTACCATCCATCTATATGTCTACGCTTTGTCTAAAAAGACACCACCTTGACCAATATAGCTCTATATTGTGCCTTGAAATTTATGCAGCTTGAGTCTTCTATTTTAATTCTTGTCCTTTTTTGGCCATTCTCATTCTGTTTCATTCACACATTTATTTTTGATCAGCTTGTCAATTTATACAAAAAATTCAACTGGTATCTTTTTATTACAATTATGTTGAATCTATACATCAGTTTGAAGAGAACTGATTATTAAATATGAAATATTCCAATCCATGAATATGCTATATCTCCCTATTTATTTAGGTGATCTGTGATTTTTTCACCAATGTTTTACAGATTTTAGAATACAGATATTGCCTATATTTTATGTCTTATACTTAAATATTATATGTCTTGGGTGCAATTGTTAAATCAATTAGACAAGGGTGCTATTAGACTGATGTGTCTTTAATGCCTTAGTAGCTACATAAGCAAATCAAAACCCAAACCTGAGATGACGTGAGGTTAAGAAATGAAAGCCTAAGGACAACCAAACACTAACAGCAAACTTGGTTTTCCCAAATAATGCAACAGATTAAGCTATAATGAATCAAATAATTCTCTTGCTTGGCTTCCACCTCTTCTCTGTAAAAGTCTTGCCTCTAGATCCTGTCAGTGAAGCATTCCTAACCATTCTGGTTTGGCATTGCCCAATTGAAATTGATTTTTGCTGAAATGAACTCAAATAACTTTTTACTATGCCTTTTTTTATCTTATGACACTAATAAACTATTTGAAAATTTAATTTTCAATTCTTTATTGCTATTATAGAAAATTATAATTTATTTTTAAATACTGGCCTTATATCTTGCAACTTTCCTAAACTCATTCCTTAGTCCTATAAGATTTTTGTAGATTCTTTGTGTGTTTTATGAAGATATTCATGAAAGCTGGGAAAAGAGGAAATTTCATTTCTGCTTTTCTAATTATATGCCTTTTATTTCTATTTCTTGCCTTTTTGCCTTATGTGTTATCTCCGTAGGATATAAATTTCAATTGTTTGTGTCTTTAAAGGAATTTGCCCATTTCATACAAACTTTTGCATTTATGAACACAACATTATTTGAAGTTTTCTATTAATAGTGTTTTAATATCTGTAGGTTCTATAATGATTTCACCTCTTTTCTTTTGTTGTGTGTAGTGCAGGGAGGGAAAAGAGCAAAAACTTGCAGACAAATGCTTTTGAAGGTCCATGGGTTAGGTAGCTTGTGGAATATGAGAAATATTTTAATTGGGTAATTTTAATGTAACTCAGTCAACTTGGAAATAATGTAACTGGGTCAACATGGAAAGGAGGAAAGGAGTTCAATGCAGAAGTCATCATGAGGCTTATAGCTTGAACACACTTGTTGCAAGATAAGTTCTTAGTTATAGACACCTAGGTAAAAGTTCATAACAAGCAGGGCAGGTGCAGGTACTCAGGGAGCCACTGAGGTAACAAACAACCGCTTTACATTACAATAGAACAGACTGTCATCTATAGTCAAAAGCTGTATAGGACATAAAAACAGATCATTTCTAAGGTATAGATATATGAGTAGCAAACTTAGAGAAGGAAACAAATTTAATTAAAAAATATGAACTTTTTTGAAAATATTTTTTACATAAGACAGTATATTAGAAAATTACTGGAGAAAACAAGGTTTTGGAGTCCATGAAATTATATCTGTCAATGAATATAGAAATTATCATGGTTTACCATTCTGAGACGTCTTCTTAGTACTATGTATGCACTTAGTGTTACATGTATCATACCTGACAAGCATGGTAATTATTTTTTTAAACCCATAGATAAAGTCAAAACATTATGAAAAGTAAAGTATAAATGGAAAAAATGTATGTAACATTTTGGTTCCCTTGTCTCTCCTCATATCTACTGAAGGCACAGCTACCTGCTAACTTACCATCAGTCCTGATTCCTGCTCATAACTGACTCCTTAACATAAT
Source organism: Lagenorhynchus albirostris (assembly GCF_949774975.1). Classification (NCBI taxonomy): domain Eukaryota; kingdom Metazoa; phylum Chordata; class Mammalia; order Artiodactyla; family Delphinidae; genus Lagenorhynchus; species Lagenorhynchus albirostris. The sequence continues at coordinate 40,742,542 of NC_083112.1, read as the reverse complement.
ATGATTACAAGGTAATGTAAGGTTTTCTTTTTTGTTTTAATTTTCCCAAACATTTTACTTTGGTAAAAATCACTTAAACTATATTTTTAATGGAATTTTTCTAGCTCCAAAAATTTAGAATCAGATGACTGATCATTTGATAACTATCTCCAAAGATATATTCTCTTATAAAACAGGATGTCCCTCTTCAACTCTTATTTTCCTAGATTTCTGGCTTCACTTTAAGCACCCTTAATTTCCTCAGCTTTTTCATCCTTCCATTGCACATATCTTGTTAAAGTCTTTCACAGAGTGGTTCTAAAAATCTGCATTTTCTGCTCCTATCCCCAAGCTCTTGGGACATTTTGGAGAAAATTACATAACTTACCTAATGTCAAAACACATTTATTGATTCAAACTCCAAACTTGTGGGAACTTCAACACTACTTACAGTTATATCACTTATCCCCACTCAGTCTTCTTTCAGTGAAGTGGGTGCTGTGAAATGCTTTATTCTCATTCTCTCTAACCTTATTGCCCACATTTCAACAGATAGTTTGCTTCATAATGAATATAGAAAATAAAAGCACTCAGGAGTGAGTTTTCTTAACACTTTCACCATGTCCCAGGTCACTTTCCTGAATGTTTAATTCCTAATTATCCCTCAAATTCCTATATTTCATACAGATTTTCAGTTTACTTATTTCATTCTTAAATCCTTTCCCTCATATGTTTACCTTATGGTTTTCCTTCCCTTCATCATCAAAAAAGGGTGGTCTATGCTCCCCGCAAATACTTTCTTACCTTTGGTTCCTTCTTCAGTCTATATAAGAAAGATTAAACTGTATTGAAAATATTCTTAAAAAGTCATCAACAACTTACTTTGTCCAGTATTAGTTTGGTATTCTTGAATCAGATGTACATAGAATTGTAATATTTTATTGTAATATTTTATTATTCTATAATTAAAAGTAAACATTTTCCATCACATTATTTGTCCCACATTGATTATAATCTTATATCCTAAAATAAACTCATTCTTGTAGATTTTATTTTCTTTAACTTACAAAAGAGAAAATAAGATTCAAACCCTGTCCAACTGCCTGTATCACCAGACTTTCTTACACTGCACTGCGCTGTCCCTCCTGTTTCCATCCTCTGGTCATTTCTGCATGAGAACTGAAACAATAAGGCAGAACATCACCTTTTTAGACCTCAGCTGAGAGTGTGCACTGCTAGGTGACTCAATTTTTTTGCTGCTCTGTGTATGTCTGTGGAGGACTACAAAAGCACAAGGAGTATTAATTTTAGAATAACAGATACATTATCCAGTAGGCAAATTCACAAATACTGAAGTGAATAATGAGAATCAACCCTACATCCTTTATCAGATATGTGTATGAGTATTCTCATATGTAGATACCAGTTCACAATTCCTCATTTTGGGTAATAAAAAATTACAAATATATACATATTTTTGTGCATGTAGAATATAGGTATGTATGTGTGTGTGTGTATATACATGAATGTGTTTACATGTAGAAATATATGCAGTGGTAAATAAATATTCCAAATCAGGAATCAGCAAGGCAGTCATTTTTTTCAATGCTCTCTCCAATTTCCCTCTCCTTATGAATACTCTTTTCCTCCCCTCCTTCACATTCTACTTCTAATCTCAAGAGTTGCCACATACCTTTGGCCAGGTAATAAAAAATAGAAAGAGAAGTTTTATAATAACCATATTTGGACAGATTTTGGTGGCAGGAGAAGTGAGTCATCCTCTTTTTTTGTTCTATGGCAGGCTATGTAAAACTGTTGGGCCTTTTGCTGATCTAACTCAGGGATGTTATCCTTACTTGAATAGGAATCAACATAAGCCCTTGGGGGCAACAATTTCACTTATTATGTGAGCTCTATGTGCTCCATCATCCTTTATTCATGTGTGATCTCATGAGGAAAAATATTTTTCCCACCTCTTCTAGAATTAGATCCACATATATGTTGACATATATCTACTTGTTTTAAACTGATAGTCATTTAAGGTCAAATACATTGTAAAAGATCTACATTTTTTTTACTCCCCTTCCCCCCCTTTGTGTTTTTGATATCATATTTAAAATTTTTATGTCTATCTCTTAACTGTTTATTGTAGTTAGAGTTGGTTTTACAATTTTTGTCTTTTAAACTTTCATAGTAGCTTATTTATTTATTTTTATTTATTTATTTATTTATTGACACACAGGCTTTACTATATATTTGCCTTTACCAGTGGCATTTTTCCTTTTCTATAATTTCTTATTTCTTGTTGTAGCCTTTTCTTTTCTCACTTAAAGAAGACCCTTTAATGTTTCTTGTAAGGTCAGTTTAGTATTGATGACCTCTTCAGTTTTTGCTTATCTGAGAAGCTCTGTATCTTTCTTTCAGTTCTGAATGATAATCTTGCTGGGTAGGGTATTCTAGATTGTAGGTTTTTCCCTTTCAGCACTTTAAATAATTCTTGCCACTCCCTTCTGGCCTGCAAAGTTTTTGCAGAAAAATCAGCTGATAGCTTTATGAGGGTTCCCTTGTATATGACTGTTTTTCTCTTGCTGCCTTTAAAATTTTCTCTTTATCTTTAACTTTTGCCATTTTAATTATGCTACATCTTGGTGTGGGTCTCTCTGTGTTCATCTTGTTTGGGACTCTGTACTTCCTCTCCCTGGATATCTGCTTCCTTCTTCTGTTTCTGGAACTTCTCAGCCACAATTTTATCAAATACGTTTTCTACCATTTTCTCTCTCTCTTCTCCTTCTGGGACTCCTATACTGTGACTATTAGTATACTTGATGTTGCCCCAGAAGTTCCTTAAACTCTCCTTATTATTATTATTTTTTAATTGGCTTGTCTTTTTGCTCTTCTGGTTGAGTGATTTCCATTATTCTATCTTCCAGATCATTTATGTGTTATTCTATAACATCTAGTCTCCTGTTAGTTCTTTCCAGTGTATCTTTTATTTCAGTTACTGTATTCTTCAGCTCTGACTGGTTCTTTACAATATTTTCTAATTCTTTATTAAAATTCTAATTGTGTTAACTTATTATTTTCCCAATTTCAGTTAGCATTCTTATGACTGTTGATTTGAACTCTTTATTAGGTAAATTACCTCTGTTTCATTAGGGTTTTTTAGGGATTTTTTTTTTTTTGGTGTTGTTCTTTTTCTTTCATTTGAAACATACTCCCATCTTCTTATTTTGTTTAACTTTCTCTGTTTCTATGAAATTAGGTGAAACATTATTATCCTAGCCTTGAAGTAGTGTCCTTGTGTGGCAGCATCCCTATGCAGTCTGCTTGTGCCCAGTGGCTTTGGTGGGAGAGCTGGATCTAATGTGAGTATAAGCCTGGGGTGTGCTGGCAGCCACCACCTTGGTGAGAGGTAGGCTGGAGTTGGAGTGGTTAGAGCCAGATGGGAGAGGGGCTTCTCCTGTGTTCAGTGGATATTACTGCCTTATTGTGAATGGGTGTGGGGCCCAAGGTGCTGGGGTAGGAGCCCTGGGGGAGTGGATTCCTCTCTGGTGTGATGACAGTCTCTGCCTTGATTTGGGATGTGGCCAGGGCTTGTGAGCTTGAGGATGCACTTCTGTGTTGGTTTCATTTTTTCCCCTAGTGAGTGTGCATGGTTAAATGTTACTAAGTAGGGGAAATGTTTGTAAATTATATGTCTGATAAAGGGTTAAGTTTGAAAATATATAAAGAGATCATGAAACTCAATATCAAAAAGACAAGCAACCTAAAAAATAAAATGGGCATAAGACCTGAATTTTTCCAAAGAAAACATACAGATGGGTGCCTGGCACATGAAAAGATGTTCAACATCACTAATCATCAGGGAAATGCAAATCAAAGCAATGAGATATCACCTCACGCCTGTCAGAATGGCTATCATCAAAAAGACAACAAATAATAAATGTTGGCAAGTATGTGGAGAAAGGTAACACTAGTACACTGTTAATGGGAGTGTAAATTGGGCCAGGAACTGTGGAAAACAGTATGGCTATTCCTCAAAAAAACAAAAATAGAACAACCATATGATCCAGCAATTCTACTCCTGAGTATATATCAGAAGAAAATGAAAACCCTATTCCAAAAAGATACATGCACATCAATGTTCACAGCATTATTTACAGTAGCCAAGATATGGAAGCAACCTAAGTGTCCATGAGCAGATGAATGGAGAAAGAAGTGCTATATATTTGTATACAATGGAATATTACTCAGCCATAAAACGAGGGAAATTTTGCCATTTGCTAAAACATTGATGGGCTTGTAGGGTATTGTACTAAGTTAAGTAAGTCAGATAGAGAAAGACTAATGTTAAATGTTATCACTTATATGCGGAATCTAAAAATTAGAACAAACAAATGCATAGAGGAAACTAGACCCAGGCAATTGGGTGCTCCTCCCCCATCCTTATAACTTACATTCTGTTTGCCTTTCCTGCTCCCAGAAGCTTCCCCAAGAATACGACCTTGGGATAGTAATGTGGTGAGGAGACTATTTCATCTGTGTACATGGCTGAACCCAGTTGAGGCTGTTATGTAAACATTTAAGGTTCTGGCAAGTGGGTGTGAAAATCTCATTTTATGGCTACCCAAGACTTCTAAGTAAGTCTCTTACTTATTAAAACTATCACATACCAATCTGGCATGGTCTGCCTCTTCTTGGAGTCTCTCCTTCTCCTCCATGTACAGGGGCCAGTTTATGAACCAACATCAATATCTCTGAATGCTTATTCAACTGTTTACTGCTGCTATGTTTTCCTGAAAGAGATACTCAGGAGAGATGGAAAGGTATCTACTAGCCTTTTCATCTTCTGTTCTGAATGATACCAGTTAAAAAATAATAATATATACACTTCTCAACATTATCCACTTAGTTTTTCAGCTTATTTAGTGGAATTAAAAATAATAATCATATCAAATTTTAACTTATGAACAATAAAGCTAGCCCATTTTAAGTATTCAGTTCTGAATTTTGACAAATGTATACTCCCATGTAGATATCACTACAATCAAGATAGAGACTATTTACCTCACTCAAGAAAGATCTTTGTGCCCCTTCCCAGTCAATTCTCATTCCTCACTACCTCAAATCAAATGCTGATAATGATTTTTATCACTGTAGATTAGATTTGTCTTTTCCCTAGTACTCACATTTTTCTCATTCTATTTTTCTCCAGCTAGTTTATAGTTATACCTAACTTTTTCTATTTTCTTTGTGATTATATACTTAAAAAAATTAATTTGCACTAAGATTAAGAATGATTAAAAATTTTCCTTTTTCTCAAATAGTAAAAACTGACTATCATTTAGCTCATCATTATATATTTCCAATGTATATGAAACTAATTCAAGTATTTTTTAAAATCTTTTTATGTTGAACCTCCAAATTATATATGATAATAATATTACATTAACAATATATAATACATAAAATAATGTGTTATTATATAAAATATTATCATTTATATTATTTTGTATTTAATTAGTGACAGATTTCTTAAATATTTTTCATTTTATTTTCTTTACATTCTTACTTGCTTTGTTATATATATATATATAAAAATTTTCAGATTATTTTCCATTTTAGGTTATTGTAATTTATTCAATATAATTCCCCATATGATACAATAGGTCTTTATTGTTTACCTATTTTATAGTAGTTCATAGTAATGTGTTAATAGTGTATAATCCCAAACTCCTAATTTATCCCTGCCCCCCCCCCAATTTCCCCTTTGGTAACCATATGTTTGTGTTCTATATCTAAGAAACACACATTTTTAATGATTTACTGACATTAACAAATAATTCAGGGATTATCTTATAGTTACTTGTGTTCACATATAGAAGCACTGAAAACTAATTTAAGATATGTGGAGATGTGATATTAGTTTCATTCCAGTTGGGAAGATATGGGCTAATTATATATCATTATCTTATATACAATTATATATAATTAGTATTCTATTTCACTTTTTCTGATATCTTGTTTCATATTATACTTTTTATTGTATTACATTTATTTACTATAATTATTATAATGTAACATACACTAGTTGTGTCACCTTAGCAGATTTAATAAATTCTGTAGTTCTCAGATTTTCTACCCACAATGAAAAGCTTTAATTACAGTTTCATATTGTCATTTTGAGAACTAAGTATTAAATTTAAATATCTATGGTAGTTGGTACAAAGAAAGAATTTAGAATTTTATTTTGCCTTTTTTTTCATTTTTATTTATGTTACCACCTTGCATTTCAATGGAGAGGAAAACAGATTTTTCTTATTTTACACTGATCCAAAAACATTTTTTGAATGTGGGTTACATTTTTTAGGCAGAATATAAAGAAATTCACCATAGGCATTTAGAACTGAGCCTAAGAGTGTACTATCACTCTTCTAAGAGGTGGACCATTTTACATACAGAAAACATATGACCCAGGGCCAAAATAAATTTCTTGACATGTAGCTTCTTGGATATGGCTAGTGCTGGGCAAAGCAGGAATGACAATTTTTGGAGTGAGAAGGTAGAACAGAGTAGGTCTACTAAGAGTGTAGAAAAATGAAGTTAATGTTAAGGGAAGAATAAAGTTTAATGTTAGGAATAAAATCATAATGAATAATTGAAATTAGTTGGTAATTTCTGGAAGCAAGGATCAACTAAGTTCTTATTTACATTTGAGTCTTGAACACCACTGGGGATTAAGGCTTTCATTATTTAATCTGAAATTAGTTCAATTTAGTTGTGAAAATTCAGTAGTCTTTTTTTTTAAAGTATAAGTTGATATAGTTTCTATACACATAACTTGGTTTAAGAAAATTAATACATATGTATGATAAATGCATATAATTCCTTTCACTCTCACAACTAGAAAGTCTTTATTTTACTAGACAGAAGGTAAAATATTTGTAGAGTCTTTACTGCAACATTTATGTTACCCTGATGTTATTATTCTGATTAATATCTGATCAGTTGAGCTTGAATATAATTCTCAGAGTTTTGATCTAGTAATCTATTTTTAAACAAATGACTGGAAGTGAGAAATCTAAAAATAAATTTACACTGGGGAAAACAAAATTTTAAAAAATATATAATTTTTATATTTGTAAGAAATGTTTCTATTTTTATTTACATTTTGCCTAGCTATAATATCAACCTACATTCAGTTTGATACTCTGATTTGTTTACCTTTTATTTTATTGAGTCCCTGGAAAATAGACTGAGACAGAATTGTGTGCAGGTAATTAGTGAGAAACTCTTGTGAGAAAATGTGGAAGTCAGGGATTGGGTATAGGAGTTAAACTGAAGAGCAATTTCTCCAGAGGTGAGGTATCAGCCCATCTCTTAGACCAGAGGCTGGGTTTGCTCTTCAGTGATGTGATGACTTGAAGCTAGGGTACTATGATTTTGTGTGCCTAAATCTACTGATCATTGAATTTAGGCTGCCTCAAAAGAGGGTGTAACTATGAGTTCAGCAGCTTCCCTCAGTCAAGGGAAATTCCTGTGAAGAGACTCCTGTGATCTGTGGACAGTCAGCGATGCCAGCAGTCAGGAGAAGGGCACCTGACTATTGAATTGGGGATCTATTATGAGAAAAACTGCATCTGCACTTTTATAGAAGTATTCAATCATGGTTACTGTTAGAATCTACATTATATTCCACTGTAAAGATATGACTAAGTTTACTTCTCCATTTTGTTCCTATTTCAGATTTGGACAGTTTCCAATTTCCTCAAAGGAAATATTGTTGGAACTATTTTTTTTTCTTTTCTTTTCTCCTTCCTTCTTTCCTTTTATTTTTATATTTTTAATAATTTTCCTTAAGTTAATATCATAAATATATTATTTGTATAAATGTTGAAAAATACTAATAGTAGTTATCATCTTCCTTAGATATCATTGTATTTTATTGTTTAAAATGAGACATCTTAAAGTGTAAGACCTTGTATGACAGTTGAGCTTGCAGGACCATGGGGTCACGTAGTGCAATATTATTAACCATCTTGACATCATCTATATTTATTACAAACTAGGTAGACAATTACACTATCATTGTAGGCTTAAGAAATAATCCCTAGTACAACTGACCTAATCATAATTTCAATTAAAAGATACACTTTGGGGCTTCCCTGGTGGCGCAGTGGTTGAGAGTCCGCCTGCTGATGCAGGGAACACAGGTTTGTGCCCCGGTCCGGGAGGATCCCACATGCCACAGAGCGGCCGGCCCCGTGAGCCATGGCTGCTGAGCCTGCGCGTCCAGATCCTGTGCCGCGCAACGGGAGAGGCCACAGCAGTGAGAGGCCCGCGTACCACAAAAAAAAAAAAAAAAAATTGAAGATATACTTTTATACAACATCTTTTTGTATACAACCTAAGCTATAATATAATATTTCTGGGAAAGAAATGAGTTATTATCTAGAATTCAAACCGGTGAAGATTTGTATATTGTCTGTTGTTAATTATTACACATTGTTTGGTACTATGTAATCTATAAGTACATATTTAATGGTTAATTTTGGGGTGAAGTATATTTTATGTACTTATTGGATCCTCCCACATGCTTTTAGCTTTTCAAGGATGATTTTAGATTTTGAATACATATCTTTGTCTCAGATAGGGGGTTCCATCTTAAAATCTAAATTGCTGATGCAACAGATTGTTAACTCCACCAATTCATCCTTATTATTCTGAGTGTGTTAAGATATTTGAAAAAAGTTAATAAATTGCTTTTCAAATTTGTTCCACTGTTTTATATACCACAGCTAATCATCATATTTCATCAGAATTTGTGGTTATGATATGGTTATTTTATCATAAATAGTCAGGTCTCAGATATTGTAATTATTGCCAAATTTTATAATGTTAATGAGTGTAAAATTAAATCCATTCAGAGTTTAATTTACATGTTTTAAATAATGAATGGCTTATCTTCTGTGAATTATTCCTCCACAATCTTTGCTTTTTTATTTACAGAGAAAAACTTCTATATCACAGAATAATAATAATAAAGAATGGTATAAAATAAAGAATGCTCTATGCTCTCATTGAAAAAAGTCTCTATCTTTCCCTACACACCTTCCCTTTCTTCTGCAGTCTGCATACAACTAACTGTATTAACTAATATATAGTTTATTCTTATTAAAGTAAAGGGATTAAATCATCCCAGATTCCTTCTTCTGGTACTAAAATTGAATAATGCATAATAAGGAACAAATTGCAACATAAAAAATATACTACTTATTTTCAAAATAATCATAAAAGGTGATATACTATATAATATTTGCAGATAGGTATTTATAGGCCCAAAGTTTATGGTAGCCTCTAAGTCTGCTGACTTGAAATCCAGTACTCTTTTGTTTAGATTACACTACTCCCAGCATGCTGAACTTGGCAAACAAAGATGCAGTTTGTAGACCCCAATGCATGCAAGTAACATTTTCTGTCACAGTAGCATTTTGCCTTCACATGCATTTTACTGGGATCTTTTTCTTTTTGAGGGGGGGATCTTTTTTCTTTAAAAAAATGTAACAACATGTTGACAACTTCTTTCAAAGTTACATGTTCTTGACTAATTTGTTCTCAAAGCATGGCACAACTGGATAGTTGGATATTGATCAGTATCTAATTTATTATTTCATTCTAGCTATAATCAAGATGCTTAATAGTGTATCATGAAGGATTCATATCACTAATGGAAATAGTTATCTAAATGAGAGCTGAATATATATACATACATATATGCATACTTTTTAAAGTACCATATAAAATGAAAAATTATTCAGTTAATTTTTATAAATAATTTATAACTCGTTTTCTTGATTTGCATTGAATGTTATCACTGCACAAAATAATTAATTTTCAAAAAACCACATTTATTAAAAGAGAAAGTTATATAAAATTTTTTATCAATATATAGACTAATGTAAGTATTTGAAACCTGCTTTATTAAGATGAATTTCTATGCAAATTCTTATAAGAATAGACTCTGTTTGCAGCTGTAAAAAAAATGAATACATAAAGAAATGACAAGACAGACAGCCTGTCACAGCAGCAGCTGCTACAGTCTGTACAAGAGACATGAAGAGAATGAACAGCCTGTCTTTTTTCTTGCTGCTCTGAGTGCAATGAGCTGCTAAGGGTATCCTGGCCTTAGGCTTGTCTATATGTATACTGCTTAATTGGAAAGTAAAATATGTGAATTTTCCTAAGATAAAAAGAATTCCAAATGATAATCTTATTGGCGAACATACTTATTTGCGCCATAATTTATCTTTAAAGATGATTTGTTTTAATTGATTTTATCTATAAAAATCTCCCAGTGATATAATTTAAATATTAACTGAATCAAAGTTTTTAATGGATCAATTCATAACTAATTCTGTATAGTCACTCTCTCCAGAGCTTCCATTTTCCTTCCAACTTTTAAATATATTAAGCATAAATTGTGTCTTTATAACATGAAATTTGTGTTGAAAATTATTTGGTTGTATACATTTATTGATTCAAGATAAAATTAATTAATCTCTCAAAAATGAAATACTTTGAGCAAGGATGGAATGTGGTCTCTCAAGGCTGTCAATGCTTGCCCTTAATGAATAGTAAATTATAACAAGCTTTCTTTACACTTGCTTTAAGTCTCATTGAACCCACAGGCATTATGAGTCTATTGCAATTCTGTGCTCTTGGAACATCATGTATGCTGTATATGAATAGAGCAGCAAGAAAAAGCAACAGACAGATTGGTTCAAGATGGTGCAGTAGAAGGACATGTGCTCACTCCCTCTTGTGACAGCACCGGAATCACAACTAAGTGCTTAACAATATTCAACAGGAAGACACTGGAACTCACCAAAAAAGATATCCCACATCCAAAGACAAAGGAGAAGCTACAGTGAGATGGTAGGAGGGGCACAATCACAATAAAATCAAATCCCATAACTGCTGGGTGGGTGACTCACAAACTGGAGGACAATTACACCACAGAAGTCCACTCACTGGAGTGAAGCTTCTGAGCCCAATGTCAAGCTTCACAACCTGGGGATCCAGCAACAGGAGAAGGAATTCCAAGAGAATCATACTTTGAAGGCTAGCGGTATTTGATCGCAGTACTTTGACAGGACTGGGGGAAACAGAGACTCCATTCTTGGAGGACACACACAAACTAGTGTGTGTATCAGGACCTGGGAGAAGAAACAGTGACCCCATAGGAGACTGAATCAGACTTACCTGCTAGTGTTGAAGGGTTCTCTACAGAGACAGAGTGTGGCTGTGGCTCACCACAGGCACAAGGGCACTGGCAGCAGAAGTTCTGTGAAGTACTCCTTGACATGAGCCCTCCTGGAGTCTGCCATTAGCCCCAACAAAAAGCCTGTAAGCTCCAGTGCTGGGTCGCCTCAGGCCAAACAACCAACAGGGAGGGAACTCAGCCCCACCCATCAGCAGACAAGTGGATTAAAGTTTTACTGAGCTCTTCCCACAAGAGCAACACCCAGCTCAAGCCACTACAATTCCCTCCCATCAGGAAGCTTGCACAAGGCTCTTAGATAGCCTCATCCACCAGAAGGCAGACAGAAGAAGCAAGAAGAACTACAAACCTGCAGTCTGTGGAATGAAAACCACATTCACAGAAACATAAAATGAAAAGGCATAGGACTATATACTAGATGAAGGAACAACATAAAACCCCAGGTGAACAAATAAATGAAGTGGAAATAGACAACCTTCCAGAAATAGAATTCAGAATAATAATAGTGAAGATGATCCAGGACCTCAGAAAAAGAATGGAGGCAAAGATGGAGAAGATACAAGAAATGTTTAAAAAAAATCTAGAAGAATTAAAGAACAAAAACCTAGAAGAATTAAAGAACAAATAGAGATGAACAATACAATAACTGAATTGAAAAATACACTAGAAGTAATCAATAGCAGAATAACTGAGGCAGAAAAAATAGATAAGTGACCTGGAAAACAGAATAGTGGAAATCACTGACATGGAACAGAATAAAGGAAAAAGAATGTAAACAAATGAAGGCAGCTTCAGACACATTTGGGACAACATTAAGCACACCAATATTTGCATTATAGGGGTCCCAGAAGGAGAAGAGAGAGAGGAAGGACCCAAGAAAATATTTGAAGATATTATAGTCGAAAACTTCCACGACGTGGGAAAGGTTATAGCCACCCAAGTCTAGGAAGTGCAGAAAGTCCCAGGCAAGATAAACCCAAGGAGGAAAATGCAGAAACACATAGTAATCAAATTGACAAAAATTAAAGACAAAGAATAATTATTAAAAGCACCAGGACATAATGACAAATAACATGCAAGGGAACTTCATAAGGTTAACAGCTGATTTCTCAGCAGAAACTCTACAAGCCAGAAGGGAGTGGCATGATGCATGATATATTTAAGTGATGAAAGGGAGGAAACTGCAACCAAAACTACACTACCCTGCAAGGATCTCATTCAACTTCGATGGAGAAATCAAAAACTTTACAGACAAGCAAAAGCTAAGAGAATTCAGCACCACCAAACCAGCTCTACAACAAATGCTAAAGGACTGGTCTAAGTGGGAAACACAAGAGAAGAAAAGGACCTACAAACACAAACCCAAAACTATTAAGAAATTGGTAATAGGAACATACATATTGATAATTACCTTAAATGTGAATGGATTAAATGCTCCAACAAAAAGACACAGTCTCACTGAATGGATGCAACACAATATACATATATATGCTGTCTACTAGAAACCCACTTCAGACCTAGGGGCACATACGGACTGAAAGTTTGGGGATGGAAAAAGATTTTCCATGCAAATAGAAATCAAAAGAAGCCTGGAGTAGCAATACTCATATCAGATAAACTAGACTTTAAAATAATGAATGTTACAAGAGACAAGGAAGGACACTACCTAGTAATCAAGGAATCAGTCCAGGAAGAATACATAACAATTACAAATATATATGCACCCAACATAGGAGCACCTCTATACATAAGGCAAATGCTAACAACTGTAAAAGAGAAAATTGACAGTAACACAATAATAGTGGGGGACTTAAACACCTCACCTATAACAAAGGACAGATCATCAGGAGAGAAAATTAATGAGGAAACACAAGCTTTAAATGACACAATGGAGCAGATTGATTTAATTCATATTTATAGGACATTACATCAGAAAACGGCAGATTGCACTTTCAAGTGCACACAGAACATTCTCCAGGATAGATCACATCTTGGGTCACAAATCAAGCCTCAGTAAATTGAAGAAAATTGAAATCATATCAAGCATCTTTTCCAACTACAATGCTAAGATATTAGAAATCAATTACAGAGGAAAAAAAGTAACAAACACAAACACATGGAGGCTAAATAATACATTACTAAAGAACCAAGAGATCACTGAAGAAATCAAAGAGGAAATCAAAAAAAAATACCTAGAGACAAATGACAAAGTAAACACAATGATCCAAAACCTAAGGGATGCAGCGAAAGAAGTTCTAAGAGGGAAGTTTTTAGCAATAGAATCCTACCTCAAGAAACAAGAAAAATCTCAAATAAAAAATCTAATTTACACTTAAAGGAATGAGAGAAAGAAGAACAAACAAAACACAAAGTTAGTAGAAGAAAAGAAATCATAAAGGTCAGAGAAGAAATAACTGAAATAGAAACTAAGAAAACAATAGCAAAGATCAATAAAACTGAAAGGTGCTTCTTTGAAAAGATAAACAAAATTGATAAAACTTTAGCCAGACTCATCAAGAAAAAGAGGGAGAGGACTCAAATCGATAAAATTAGAAATGAAACAGGGGAAGTTACAACGGACACCACAGAAATACAAAGCACCATAAGAAACTACTAGAAACAACTCTATGCCAATAAAATGGACAACCTGAAAGAAATGGACAAATTCTTAGAAAGGTATAACCTTCCAAAACTGAACCAGGAAGAAATGGAAAATATGAACAGACCAATCACAAGTAATGAAATTGAAACTGTGATTAAAAATCTTCCAACAAACAAATTCCAGGACCAGATGGGTTCACAGGTGAATTCTATCAAAAATTTAGAGAATAGCTAACATCCGTCCTTCTCAAACTCTTCCAAAAATTTGCAGAGGAAGGAACACTCCCAAATTCATTTTATGAAGACACCATCACCCTGAAACCACGACCACACAAAGATGCTACAAAAAAGAAAATTACAGACCAGTATCACTGATGAATATAGATGCAAAAATCCTCAAAAAAATACTAGCAAACAGAATCCAACAACACATTAAAAGGATCATACACCATGATCAAGTGACATTTATCCCAGGGATGCAAGGATTCTTCAGTATACGAAAATCAATCAATGTGATACACCATATAAACAAATTGAAGAATAAAAACCATATGATCATCTCAATAGATGCAGAAAATGCTTCTGATAAAATTCATCACCAATTTTGTTAAAAACACTCTGGAAAGTGGGCCTAGAGGGAAACTACCTTAACATAATAAAGGCCATATAGGACAAACCCACAGCAAACATCATTCTCAATGGTGAAAACCTGAAAGCATTTCCTCTAACATCAGGAGCAAGACAAGGATGATGACTCTCACCACTATTGTTCAGTATAGTTTTGGAAGTCCTAGCCATGGAATTGAGAGAAGAAAAAGAAATAAAATGAATACAAATGGGAAAAGAAGAAGTAAAACTATCACAGTTTGCAGATGACATGATACTATACATAGATAATCCTAGAGGTGCCACCAGAAATCTGCTAGAGCTCATCAATGAATTTGGTAAAGTTGCAGGATACAAAAACTAATGCACAGAAATCTCTTGCATTCCTATATACTAAAAATGAAATATCAGAAAGAGAAATTAAGGAAACAATCCCATTCACCATTGCATCAAAAAGAATAAAATACCTTGGAATAAAACTACCTAAGGATGTAAAAGACCTGTATGCAGAAAACTATAAGGCACTGATGAAAGAAATCAAAGATGACACAAACAGATGGAGAGATACACCATGTTCTTGGATGGGAAGAATCGATATTGTGAAAATGACTGCTCTACCCAAAGCAATCTACAGATTCAGTGCAATCCCTATCAAACTACCAATGGCATTTTTCACAGAACTAGAACAAAAAATTTCACAATTTGTATGGAAACACAAAAGAACCTGAATAGCAAAAGCAATCTTGAGGAAAAAAATGGAGCTGGAGGAATCAGACTCCCTGAATTCAGACTATACTACAAATCTACAGTAATCAAGCCAATATGGTACTGGCACAAAAACAGAAATATAGATCAATGGAACAGGATGGAAAGCCCAGAGATAAACCCACACACATATGGTCAACTAACCTATGACAAAGGATGCATGGATATTCAATGGAGAAAAGAAAGTCTCTTCAATAAGTTGTGCTGGGAAAATTGGACAGCTACATGTAAAAGAATGATATTAGAACATTCAACACCATGCACAAAAATAAACTCAAAATGGATTAAATACCTAAATGTAAGACTGGACACTGTAAAACTCTTAGAGGAAAACATAGGAAGAACACTCTGACATAAATCACAGCAAGATCTTTTTTGACCCTCCTCCTAGAGTAATGGATTTAAAAACAAAAATAAACATATAGGACCTAATGAAACTTAAAAGTTTTTGCACAGTAAAGGAAACTATAAACAAAACAAATAGACAACCCTCAGAATGGGAGAAAATATTTGCAAATGAATCAATGGACAAAGGGTTAATCTCCAAAATATATAAACAGCACATGCAGCTAAATAGAATTTAAAAAAATCAAAAATTTTGCAGAAGACCTAAATAGATATTTTCCAAGAAGACATACAGATGGCCAAGAGACTCATGAAAAGCTGCTCAACATTACTAATTATTAGAGAAATGCTAATCAAAATTACAATGAGTTATTACCTCACACCTGTTAGAACGGGCATCATCAGAAATTCTACAGACAACAAATTCTGGAGAGGTTGTGGAGAAAAGGCAACCCTCTTGCACTGTTGGTGGGAATGTAAACTGATACAGCCCCTATGGAGAACAGTATGGAGGTTACTTAAAATCTAAAAATAGAATTACCATATTACCCAGCAGTCCCACTACTGGGCATATACCCAGAGAAAACCATAATTCAAAAAGACACATGCACCTCAATGTTCATTGCAGCAATGCTTACAATAGCCAGGTCATGTAATCAACTTAAATGCCCATCAACAGATGAATGGATAAAGAAGATGTAGTACATATACACAATGGAATATTGCTCAGCCAGAAAAAGGAATGAAATTGGGCCATTTTTAGTTACATGGATGGACTTAGAGACTGTCATACAGAGTGAAATAAGTCAGAAAGGGAAAAACAAATATCGTATATTTATGCATATACATGGAATCTAGAAAAATGGTACAGATGAACCAGTTTACAATGCAGAAATAGAGACATAGATGCAGAGAACAAACGTATGGACACCAAGGAGAGAAAGCAGGGGCTGGAGATGGTGGGATGAATTGGGAGTTTGGGATTGACATGTATACACTAATATGTATAAAATGGATAACTAATAAGAACATGCCATATAAAAATAAATAAAATAAAAAAAAATAAAGAAACAGCAACAGATATACAATGCTCTCATCTCCTTTGCTCTGGCACATACTTTATAGCCCCATTGGATTTACAACACAAGAGTCAAAGATAAAATTATTAAAATTCCAGGAAGGTAACAGCAGAGCATTAAACCAAGAGCAATAACCTTCAGAGCATGAACCCCTGGGCAACTAATTGCACAGATCTGGTGCTCATGAAGCCAACCCTGTAGGTGGCCAAATAAAAATCAAAGTATATTTGAACTACATTCTTTAAACTTTCCATGATTCCAGATTGCCTAGACAAATGTTTGTACCAGTAAACTTTTATTTTTAAATTTTAGTCTTTCTTATGTAGATATACAGAAGGTTAAAAGAAAATATTTATAAGGAAATCAATTTGGAAGATTGTTGTTTACTATGCAAATTAATTTGGTGCATTTTACATGAAAGTTATTTCTGACTCAGCTTTTGTCAGTGGTTGTCAGGAAAACCAATATGAGTGAAGTATTCTCTTGGTTATTTGCATTCACATCTTTATGGCAGTAAAGATGTACAAAACAAAAAACACATGCTCTGCATTTCCTGACTAATGAATTACCCCATGGATACAGTTGTCTTCTGGAACTGCTTTTGTCTTTCAATATCTCTTGCCCTCTGCTCCCATTGCATAATTTTGAAAAGGTAAGAACCTTTTCAAAGGTAAGTTCTATGCAAAATATTTCCAATTATGTTAGACTCAGGAAGCAGGTTTGAATTATAGAAGTTTCTTGGATTAAATATGTCAATTTTTTCCCACATATTTAGTCCTCTAAATCTATTTGTTTAAGAAAAGAAATTCTTTTTTAATATGCACAACTGTCTCTGTATTTGTGAAACATTTTTACAAAGGGTATATCTAATTAGTAAATATGGATACAACATTTTTTAGACACATATGCAATGTAAAGTTATCATGAGACAACAGTTTGCCATGAATATCAGTTCTTTTGTTGCTATTTTTATAATCACCTACAAACCTATTTGATTGCCTCATTTGTATTATTAATTTTGTTTTATATAAGTTTAAAGTCTATTTCCTCATTTTCTTCCTTGACCTATGATTTTTTAGAGGAACATTGTATTTTTAGAGTCATTTTGGAGCGGGGAGAAAAACAAAGAATATCTTTTTTTTAGCATAGGTTCACATTCATCAACTGAGATCGTAATTCCTTTGGAAATCAATAAACGGAGAATACAAAACTTTTAATGCTTGTCAACTAAATGGCTGGTGGAGATAGGGAGCATAGAAAAGTCACCCAATTTATGAGCTTTGGATTAAATAAGTGAACTTGGTAGTATGATCAGTTTCAAATATATCTTACATATGGTGTTTATCTAACCATTTGTTCTACCCTTTTATTCCATTGTCCTCTACACATGGTATTTTCATTTTCCCTCAGATAGTAGATAATAGCATCAGAGGCTACAGACACAAATTATATATCACTTCCTCTGGTAGAGTAGCACAACTATAAATTTGAAAAATATATCACATTCATTTCATCATCCAATCATCAATACTTGGAAAATTATTATGTTAAGAATATTACTAGGAAAACAAAAGAACAGGTAGTGATAGGCAGGTCAGGAGCATTTGTCTTTTGCCTTAAAAATAATAACAAAATTATCTTTAAATCTAGATTGGAAAGAATTAGTATATTTTAGAATTTTAATTGACCATAGTAAATATTCAATAAAATTCTTGGAATTAATGAATAAATAAAATAGATTAATAACGTTCTTTATTTGAGGAAGAAGCAAAAAAATATGAATCACTCTGATTACTTATGTAAATATGCATGTGAAAGTACCAACCAAAGTCAGAGGGATTCCTTCAAAAATAATTTTTAAAAATATAGTGTTTGAACACTTTAATGAAATAGTTTGTAAATTATAAACTTTAAATTGGATTTTACTTTTAAAATTTTGTTTAATACAGGTTGCCACTGAAGGGATAGACAATGATATTTATATATATGCCATTATGGTAAGTATGACACTGTGTATCAATTTTATTATAAGAAAAAAGTAAAATATTAACATCAGATATAAATACCCACTTGATCCACAGTCTTATTGAGAGTATAATTATGCATTAATTCCAAGATTTCTTTGTGATATTAATAAGCACATTGAATACATGTTTTCTGTCTTCTATCCATATCATCATGTATTTACTTAACACATACTGTAAGACCTCCCAAATTATTTTTATTATTTCTCCAGTCCTTATTGGTGCTAATTTACTCTTGCTGGAATAAAACAAATGATTTTGAAGTGTAATAATCATTAACTCAAAGTATTTTTTTCTCAAAGGTATTGCATTAAATTACATTTAGCATGCGTTTAATATAATAATGTGCACTTTTTAAGTAACATCACCATCAACCGTAAGGTAAATTTTAAGGGAGTGTTATTATAGTAGAGTATGGAAAATCATTCCTGTTTTGTCAATCGCTCTCCCCAAAAGAGAAAAGAGAAAATATATTCACAGACCCACAAATGTATACCTATTCACCCCAATAGCAGTTGCCTCATTAGTTTTGGTTAGCAACCATCCTTTTTAACTTTTTTCTCTTAGGGGTTATGATCACTATAATTTACTCCTATTATAAAATGGCTTAAATTTGGAAAATAATCAGTTTATTGCTACATAATACCTATTTAGTTTATTTGTATTTAGTCTGTTTTATTCTAGAAAAGATGTAAAGTTAACAATCAATCAATGCCTTTCAATACAATGACTGAATATCTAAAATTTGAGATATGTAAATATCAATGACACATTTAGCATTCTGAACATATTTTAAAATCTTAATTTAGGCTGTACTGAATGTTTGTTATGGAATATGTGGTGTTACAAATTAATCACATAAGTTGCTAATTATATAATATTTAGAGCTTACAGTTATTAAATTTTTAATGTAATTATCAGTTATATCCAAAAAATTATTTTCATAGTATTTCACCTGTTGGCTTTATGTCATATTTAGTCCAACTCAATATCCTTATAAAAGAATCCAGGAAAGGATGCAAGGGAACAGTATAGAGTTAAAGAGCTTCCATAGAAATACACAGATGTTGGAATAATGATTTTGAAATTAAACTATTTAGAATGGGAAAATATTTTCATAAGTTAGTAGGATCTGACAACTGTATGTATGCTAAGTGACAGAGACACTATTTGTTTCAGGCAGAAGTTGCAAGAAAAATCAAGTAGCAGGGGGAAAATGTTCATTTGGTAGAAAAGATAAGAGGGTAAAGGCAGAGCTCTTCAGCTGTGCCCTGTGGGTCTTCAAGTCCACCAGCCTCTGTTAAGTTCTCTGTCTCTTTCTCTAACAACTTGAAGCTCAAAAGAGAGAAAGTCAAGCAGATTAAAATAAGGAAGAAAGATAGCAAAGCATTTGAGCTTCATTTTGGCTTTTTCACCTCCAATTTGCAAAGATCCAATGGGGGAAAGAGGGGAAGAATTATGTATTTCATCGGGACATTGGAAGCCTGGTCTTAATGACAGTATAGGAGATTTAGAATACTAAAACATAGCAAAATTATTTTATTATAAATGATTTTATATCAAACTATTTTATATACTGTATGCATTCAACTTTATTAATGGTCTAGGGACCAGTAGACATAATATGCCACTGCATATCCTCTGTTATGAATGGAAGTCGAGAAAACATTTTGGAAGTCACAAGACTTGATGAAAATTCATCTATATCACATTCAATATTTAACTGTTCATTAAAGAAGGCATTTGGAATTTTCATCATAAATCTGTTATGGTCTATAAGTTTCACATGAAATACCTGATATTTCCTAATGCTTAGAATGGGTATAAATTTATTTTTAAAAAGTCAATTAATGGTTATATCTACATTAAAATACATTAATCTTATTATTTAAATTCATTTTTAGTGAACATGCAGGATATTATTGAGGATATAGAATGTTTTACATAAGAAAAATCAAAACTGTATGTACATCAGCAGAATCTGAAGTTTAAGATTCTATATCTTCATTTTAAGCAGGCTGATATTACTTTCAAAAAGAAGAAAAGAGTGAAGGTTACCTAATAACAATACCAGATGTCATATTGTAGTAAGAATTATAGCTATCCAAGGAACATTAATAATGCAATGTCAGTAAATACTCAAGTAAATATTTGACATACTAATTTTAATTCATTACAAATGTTATTTAAGGAGCTAAGCTTACAACCTGAGAGGAAAAAAATTCTGAAAAAGAATTCAGCACAGAGAAGTATACACTTTGCTCTGATAACTGGTTGAGTGTGTACCCTAGTTTTGATGTTACTTGGGGGAATAGTATAGTGTGTCAGAAACTTTCTCATATTTAGTTGTCAATATCAATTCAGAAATTCATTATTTAATCATGTTTTTCCACAGAAGGAACAAAGCACATAATCAAAAATGTATATGCCCTTGATTTCTTTTCAGACAAGTATTAATCTCAACCATTCCTGCAAAACTTCATTCACTGATTTTCTGTGTAATTGTAAACATTTAAATAATATGCAATTAATCATGGGGATTTATTTAGATAATTATATCAATTGAATTTAAAAAGTGAAGGCATTATTGTTTTATATCCCAGACCCTTCACATATTTTGTTTCTTCTGCTCGGAACATTCCATGCCACTCTTTGCAAAATTGCATTATTTTTCTCTTTTAGAACTAAACTGTAATATCACTTTCTCAGAGGAACCCTCTTGAGCCATTTAATTAAAAAAAAAATCCAGCCCCATTTGTTTAACACAGGGCTTACCAAGTCAGTCTGGCAAATCCTGTGTACTTAGTTTCCAGTATATGATAGATACTCAATAAACATTTATTGAAGGATGAATGATAAATCTAGATTTGGATAAGAAGATACTTTATTCGAAAATAATATTGCACTAGGGAAAACATTGAGACCATATGACCTGCAAGCATTTCACAGGCCAGGCAGAAGGGAATTTTCATTTATAGGGAGAGGTAAGCAAGAGAGTAAGTACTGGGTATTGGGGAATCAGTTGAAGGGCACCTGATACTACAGTTGAACAGGAAATCCTTTTCTTTGAGATTACCAGATTCTTGGGAGGAGCCACTAAGGACAGGTTGTTCCATATTCAGATACAGGCTGACAGTGCTTCAGAGTTCTGGGCCCTGAGCCAAGGAGAGAAAATTAACTAAGTTTTGGTCCAGTCAAATTAGCAGGTATTTTGACCAGGTAGGTCAGTTGATATAAATAGCTAATCATTTGTGAGACAAAGGATGGGAATTCAGAAAGTCTATATCTGACTTTACCATAGGTAAATGAGGGAGACATTTGTGAGTCTTATCTAAGTAATATGGAGAAAGATGATGCTTCACAGTGAGCCATTTCCTGGAACACAAAATTGTGGGGGTACTTCTTAACCATTGCTGCTTTCTAGAAACACAGGGCCCATGTGAAGTTTAACATTGCCAAAAGGAGTAATTGAATGCATGTTTGTTATAGTATATTTAATGTGATCTATATGACTATATATAAATCTATATATGTACCTATATTTTTATACATTAATTTTGATACTGACATTTATATGTATCTTTCTACATAAATATGAGCTTATCAGTGTTTCTTAACATGTTTAATTGTGTAAGACTAACCTATGTATTATAGAGCATTTATCATTCTTGACTGTGACCACTAAATACCAGTGTCACCCTTAATGTTTTATGGCAGTGGGAAAATACCCTCCACCCATACTTCCAAATGCCCCTTATCAGAGCAGTTCTGATTCTAGGTGAGAATCACTGGGATTCAGATGTCATGACTGTGTTATAGTTCCCAAATCCTAATGCTACATTTCAATAATATTCTGTATTCATTCTCACAATCCATATGTGTTGTTAAACTACATTTGTTGAGTATGTAAATACCAGAAAATACTTGTTTTATTCTATATGATCCATTCCAACATAAGCAATTCATCTAAGCCAATCATGGAGCAGAAGTCCTTTTGGAAAATGAGACCACAGGGAAGTCATCTGAGAAGTTTTTAAAAATGGATTTATTGTTCATCAATAAAAGACAAATAAATATGTGATAACACTGCTTTATCTGGACATTTTCAAAAGCAAACATAATGTGTGAACAAACTAGTTCATGGAGAAGTCATACTCCATAATTCTAAGGAATTATAGAGAAGAGTGTAAAAACTCTGATATATCATTAGGAAAGAAAGAAGTTAGCCTTCCTTCTGAACCCCTTTTCATGCAAGCAAACACAGTTCTTTACTGTTTAAGTAAGTCTGAGTTGGGGATTTTTTTTACTAGTAACCAAAAGCATCTTACATGGCATACTATATTTCTAATGAAATCCAGATGAATTCCAAAGAAATTATCTTCTACTCCTTCTAAAATCTCATGGACATATGTTATAAACCCTTTTCCAAGTTAAAAATTAAATATCTCTTAAGAATAATAATATAGATTCGTAATTTTAAAACTAAAGAAAATATTGACAGTAAAAATATCCCTAATGAGGAAATTAAAGACATGTCTGCTTACTGATAACAGTTGACCAGAAGATACTTTTGTAGACAGATTAGTGAGTCCACACTGTGTGTATATTTAATGACCATGAACATTTTAAAGTATAAACATTAGTCACTCCTTTGTGTTATATCTAGATATTCTCTTATATTACATGCCCATGTGAAAAAAATGAACAATAATGACTTTTTATTAATTTTTTTCCCCAAATAAACTTCTGCATGCAGAAATACTAAGACAATAGAACAAATTGCATGCTACATCTGATGAAAAGGAGGGAAGCAAACTAGGCAATATCAGGAGCTGAAGTCACTGGCTGGTTGATACAAACTCCTACCTTATTAAACTTCCAGATGGGAAATAAAACCTGAGTCCTGAAAAAGCTGATAAGGATTAGAAGATTATTTACATGAAATAGGATATACTGAAAGGGACAGACACATCAAGTTATTTAAACAAGAAAATGTCCTGAGCACCTAACATGTTCCAGGCACTGCTATGTATCCTGTGGGTATAATGATTTTCAAAAAAAAAAAAAAAAAGAGTTAGATATTACTTATTCTCTTTGAATTTACATTCTGTGAGGGTAAAAAGCAATAAATGACACATGTTTTACACAGTGTTTAGTTTTATATGCACATAAAAGAGTAATGGTGGAATAGGGACTAGAGTAGATAGAATGCTTAGGAAGAAAATAGTCTCTGAAAGATAACAGTTTTGTTGGATTCTGGAAAACAATTGTAGCCCAGCTATGAAAATTTCTTCGAGAAGCATGATGCAGGCGTAAGAAATCACAATTACAAAGACCCTGAGGCTAGACTGAATTTGCCACGGCAGCCATAGCAAAGAAGGCCAGCATGCGTAGGACATTTTAAGCAAGTAAGATTGGGGATCAATATGAGATTGGAGATAAATTTAGGTGTCTGATTAAGAAGATCTTTTTGATAAGGAGTTCAGGTAGTATTAACCACAAAGCAAAAGCTATTGGAGACTTATTTGAAGTAGAGTGACGTAGTTTTAAAAGATAGCAGTTGTTGCTTAACTGGGAATCTTAAGAAAGAGGTAATAGTAGAACTAAAGTAACCAGTTAAAAGATTATTGCTAAACAAGTGCTAAAATAACTTGGTATAGAAAGTGAACAAATTCAGAATGTCTTTTGGAAATAGATATCAAAGGATTTTTCAAGGAGCTGAATTTGGAGGAAGAGGAAAAGGGAAGAAACAAGAATGGATTCTAGATATTTTTTCCTGAGCAACTGGACGTATGCAATTGCCATTTACTAAAATAGGGAGAAAAAACCTGGGGTACTAGGTAAATCTTCATTATTCTCCATTATAAGTGTATCCATTTTTGCATACATAGTATACATATATCATTCTTTGTTCCAGAAAAGTCTACGATGAAGATTGCAGATTAAAAAAAAATAAAAAACAAACAAACAAACAAAAAAACTTTCATCACATGGTAATCATTATCAACCCACAATTCCCAAAATGGGAAAAATAATTTTAATTATCCCTAGCATCCATCCATTCCTTCTTATTCTTAGTAACAGAATTACCCAGCTTATCTGAACATACTGTTCCCTACCTAAAGAAGAGCTTATCATCCTCCCTTACAGCAGCATGTAAAATAGTTGTCATCTCCTTAAAGTCATATAATATGGACCGGGTTCTCCCTCATTCCTGCTCCTTAAGAGGTGGAAAGACTGCTGCCTTGAACTCAAAGTGGGAAGCAAAATGTTGAGGAAATTAGAGCCAACTTGCTAGCTCTGTTCACTTGATAAACTCTTAGAACTGAACTTCTCTAAAGTCTAGAACCCCTCTCATTTAGAAGATAAAAAGTAAAATTCTCTCTATTTAAACCTTAGCATTTTTGAAAATATGTTAGTCTAGCTTTTACTCTTATTAACAGATACATATTTCCTGGAAAATTGTGCTTACTAATAACATTTGTGAAATTATTAACAAGCATGGGAAGATGGACCATTGGAGAGGATGTGTGTGTGTGTGTGTGTTGAAATAATAAAGGCCAACCAACTGAAGAATGGAGTGGAAAAATAATTGTATTAACCTTTCCAAATGAGAAAAATTGACACTGTTTGTCTATGTTACTGAGTTGGAAGGAATGCAAAATAATGTTCATAGTCCATAAAAATCATTGCTATACCAAATGCTACTTACAACAGAACTAGAATGGGAGAGTGGTACTATGTATGCAATGTATTTCCAAATATTAATCTAGATTTAGAAGTAAATGTCATAGTAAATCAATCAGGAGATAAATGAGAACTTGGAAAACAATCTATATTAAGTGTTGGCATTTTTCCTCAAGCCATAGAACTCACATACATTTTGTCAGGATTCTGTTGCCCAATATTTTAAGATGTATTATGCTTTTTTTGTGGCATTAGTAAATACAGAACAGTCTGGAATATTTCATCCTGCAAGTTGGATATCCTGCATGTTTTTTAATCGTATATATAATTATGAAAATTTGCACAGCAGTCAAATGGGAAGTGTGTTTAAATAAAAAAATTTAAAAATGTATTCAGACTATATCTTTTCAAAGAAAATGAATGAAGCAGATGCAATATATTCTCCCTCTTGTTTCACAAAAATAAATAGCAATCAATAAACTTTCCATCTCATATATTTAAAAAGTTTAATCGAGGTCACAATTTTCAACTTTATATCCAAGACATATTATTAAATTAGTAAGAGACCAATGACCTATAAAACCCTGACAAAGATGTACTTAATGCAAAGAAGATCAATTTAGTCGAAGAGTAATGAGATACATAGCTTAAATACTTTATTTACATTGTAATTCAGTTGAACCTTAATATATTAATTGTACCATGGTACTTTCTTGATGTAGAAATAAAAACTGACCACCAAAGATTTGGGTCATTCTTCCTAAAGTAAAGTTGTTTCTGGAAAGTGGCTGTGCAGTCAATATCTACGTTTTCCAAACCTCTGTCAGATATGTAACAAATAATTACACAGTTAAGCTAGTCAAGGAGAAGACAAATGTGAAGCAAATAATGCTACAAATTAAAGAAGACATTAAATTAATAGTATTTAAATTTATAATTATAAATAATCATATAAACTTTTGCCTAGCAGATTCTGATTCCTTGTATACACTTTATAAATAAATAAGGATAAAAGGAGGGAAATAAGGAAAGAGGGAAGGAGAGATGGAAAGATGTAGAGGAATAAGAGAATTAAAACTCATTTTGGATATAGGAAAGTTGGAAATATCACATCATTTGTAATTTGTTCCATTCCCTTGTTACTAGAAATTAGAATAATCTGAATACACTGTTTTAGGTAAGACATTTAGCCATTTTGAGCCAGTAGTTCTGCCTTGACTGTTTCAGCTGTGTCTTTGAAATAGCAAACAAGACTTCGGGAAGAAAAAGATTGGAATAGACAGGAACTGGGGTCTAATACCATTTTCTTGCTACTCCAAGCAACAACAACGACTTCTTTATTCTCTCAGTTTTCAATAAATCCATACACCTTTGGTCAGCTAGATTAAGTGCAGTCTAGTACTTTGTGCCTGCCCTGGCAGAGAAAAACAGTGTAATATTTTTCTCCTCTATGGTAGGGGAAAGAACCTGGAAAGCAGTTTGGAGCACTCCAGTGAAGACCAAGAACTGATTCTAGATAACCTGTGGGCTCAGAGATCTGTGGACTTTATAGGTAGAGTAAGTCACAAATTACTTTTAAAAATAAAAATTTTTTTTTGATTTGACAGAATAGGCACTGATATCATTGAATATAATGTAAAAATAGATAAAAGAATCCCTAAAATCCAAATCTTTGTTTCCTTCTGAAGTTCACTGCTGATTCATCAGCCTCTCCCTTTCTCTCTTGAGCTCTTAATAAAGTTTTACATTTCTAATATAAAAAAAATAAGTTGAGTGATCCATATAAATTATCAATCAAACTCTTGGATGAAAGGTGGTAATTAAATCAATAGAAGACAATTTCCCTGAGCTCATGACCTCAGCTGGCAGACTAGGAATTCACAGAATTCTGGGTTAGAATAACAAGGAAAAAAATGACCCATAAGTGTCTTGGTAACATTAATTAGGAGAAAATCTTACAACTGTCATGTATAAAAAACAAGGTATCAACAACAACAACTACTTGACACTGTATTTTTCTTTTAGGGCACTAAAAGCAAAAAAAGAAAAAAAAAAGTAGTCTATATGTATGGATTACCAAAGAGTAAGCTCTGTGACTCTTCTGAAATAAGCTATCTTTTGGAGAACAAACCTGAAAGTATAAAAACCTTGGTATAGATCTCTAGGAAAATAGGAACACTGGTTTTTCATCGTCATCTATCTGATTGCTTGTCTTATGTTACCAGTAAAATCTAGCTTCTGTTTTTCTTAATTCTGGCTAACATTTCAGATTTCCTCCCCTTACTTTGTAATCAATATGCAGATAGCAAACACAATCTCTTTTCTGTATAAAAATAAAAAAGAATTTGAATAGCCTTGTGTATAAACCTATTATTAACTCCATTTGTCGAGCACCTTAATTATTAAGAGGTGTTACTGTAGATCTTTTTATTAACACCACAGGTTCTTCATATTCTTGTTTTCTCACTTGCAATCAGTGAACGCAAGTAAAAGTTTGCATTTCCAGTACCTTAGATATTATCCTTTTAGATACAATTAATATCAACATATATATGTTCTTTCCTTTTAGCATATTTATTCAACTTTACTTGAAAATCATGGTTGAAATATGGAATAATCTTTTCAGGGTTGATATAATTTATTTCTAATTGTAACTGTAAACTATTTAGAGACACAGAGAATTCAGTAAAAAGCCAAAGACTGACAGTTTTAAACAAGAGGTACTTAAAAATATTTTATCTCATCCATGAATGTATTTCTCACCACTTATCCCACAATCTGCTGAGTGCTTTTCTTCTTTCTCTCATATTTTGACAGTTTCTGTATATACCCAATGAAACTCAACAAGGATAAGATTGAAAAAAATCTTTTATCATATTAGCTAAGAATTTTTCCAAGCAGAAAAAAAGAGACAGAATTGTGCTTTAAATGTCAACTGGTAATAAAACAGGCTTGTAATGCATATATAAGACTCAAGAAACAAAGAAAACAGCCCATAATAATTCAAAAATAAAATCATTGATAAACAGGAAATATATTAATCAATTAGTTATAACATTTAAAATATTACAAAACCACCTATGTGTTTTGTAAGATTTTATAAATCTGATTATATCATCAATTTTGTATATTATAACCCAATCCAAAGATGAGCAGAAGACCTAAATAGACATTTCTCCAAATAAGATATACAGATTGCCAACAAACACATGAAAGAATGCTCAACATCATTAATCATTAGAGAAATGCAAATCAAAACTACAATGAGATATCATCTCACACCAGTCAGAATGGCCATCATCAAAAAATCTAGAAACAATAAATGATGGAGAGGGTGTGGAGAAAAGGGAACCCCCTTGCACTGTTGGTGGGAATGTAAATTGATACAGCCACTATGGAGAAAAGTAAGGAGGTTCCTTAAAAAACTAAAAATATAACTACCATATGACCCAGCAATCCCACTTCTGGGCATATACCCTGAGAAAACCATAATTCAAAAAGAGTCATGTACTAAAATGTTCATTGCAGCTCTATTTACAATAGCCAGGACATGGAAGCAACCTAAGTGGCCATCAACAGATGAATGGATAAAGAAGATGTGGCACATATATAAAATGGAATATTACTCAGCCATAAAAAGGAACAAAACTGAGTTATTTGTAGTGAGGTGGATGGACCTAGAGTCTGTCATACAGAGTGAAGTAAGTCGGAAAGAAAAAACAAATACTGTATGCTAAAACATATATATGGAATCTAAAAAAAAGAAAAAAAAAGATCAGAAGAACCTAGGGGCAAGACAGGAATAACGATGCAGACCTACTAGAGAATGGACTTGAGGATACAGGGAGTGGGAAGGGTAAGCTGGGACAAATTGAGAGAGTGGCATGGACATATATACACTAACAAACATAAAATAGATAGCTAGTGGGAAGCATCCTCATAGCAAAGGGAGATCAGCTCAGTGTTTTGTGACCACCTAGAGGGGTGGGATAGGGAGGGTGGGAGTGAGGCAGATGCAAGAGGGAAGAGATATGGGGACATATGTATATGTATAACTGATTCACTTTGTTATGAAGCAAAAACTAACACACCATTGTAAAGAAATTATACTCTAATAAAGATGTTAAAAAAATAAAATAAAATAAAGATGGAAAAAAATTTGTATGTTATAAATGATTGCAGTTAAAGCACTTTTGATGATATTCATATATATAGGTAACACTAACTTAAAGTAGAAGAGAAACAATAGAAGTATTAGGGGAAAGAAAACAATTTTTGAAATAGTAATTTATTTTCTAGATGAAAGATATAAACTGAAACCCTATATTTGACATGAGTATATATCAAAATCTTTCCTCAGATGTGGACTGAAGCCTGAGTTGTTACTTGCAGACTGAATTATAGTGTAAAGGAAATCCAATAAAAATCATAGCACTGTACTTTTTGTAGGTCTTTTTCTCTAATAAGCATGGATTTTGAAATATTGGTAAAGATTACAGTTTACAGGGAAGAAATTATTGCCCCAAATATACTACAAGAAAGTGTTTTCTTAGTGAGTGTGTTAAATTTAATATGCTAAAGTGATTTAATATGAGTAATGAAATTAGAAATAGCATTGATTCCTGGTATTTTTATATTTGACATATTAAAGACAGTTTAAAACATGGTGGGAAATATCTTTATCTGAACTAAAGGAGAATGAACTTTGACATTTTTGCACATGAAATTTACAAAATCAAGACAGTTTATACCACAGAGCATTGTACATGCTTAGGTCAATTCAAAAACACCAAATTTCTGCTAGTCAGTGTATTACTGTAATTCATAAAGGCAATTTTTCCTAATTATATCTGCTTTTGGCACAGAATGTACTCAAAAGTAAAGGTGAAAGTGGACATTAATTCCAAAAGAAACTTCAAGTCACTGTTATAGTGAAATGATTTCTGTACCATATGTTTTAAAACAGAAATGTTTTAGTAAAGAATGCAACTATTCTTTTTATAACCTTAAGTGTTCTGTAGTGAATTACTGTATGTAGTTTACAGGTATGATTTGAAAATATATTTTTATATTGGCAATAATTTTTCCAAGGAAAAATAAAAAGGGAGATATTTGTTTAAATGTGAAAAACTAATAAAACAACTTTTATGCATATGTATCTCAGAAATAGCAAATATAATTACTGAGATAAACACTAATTTGTAGTTGAGAATTAAAAAAAAATTTCTTATAGTTTAAAGAATTAAAGACATCAGGGTAGACAGTGAAGATTTGGACCCCTTGCTATAATTTTGCAGCCTGTTTTATCAATGCTTAAGTTGACCAAATATTAAATCAAAATATCAAATTATGTATGTTTTCCAGCATTGCTCTTTCAGAGGCACAAATACAACAACATGGAATAGGTTAGCCCAACAAGGAGAACAGACTAACATTTATATAATAGTTAGAAAACATTCTAATATTCAATTATATCATACTAACTTTGGAGAAATAACAGTTCAAATGTGAAATTAGTTTTCCTGAATATCCAAAAATATTTTTGGGTAAAGAGGACATTATGCTTGTTCCACATGTAAGATAGATAATATATACTGGTAATGAAGGGATTTTTCAATGTTTATGGCAATTAGCTTAGCAAAGATTTAATGGTAGAGAGAAGCATTGAGTATGAAGGAAATTCATTCATTCATTTATTTATTCATTCAATAAATATTTACTAAGAGCCAGGAACTATTGGGAGTAAAAGATGATCTGATATCTGTCCTTAAGAAGAATATCACATCTTTCATGTATCAAACAATTACCTAACACTGATTAATTGCATATTCCTCTTCAGTCAAGTCTTAACTCAGTTCCAAGAGTCACCTCTTTTGGGATACTTTCTCTGACTTCCCTGGGATATATATATTAATAATCACATATAAATCATCTAGGGATCATATAAAAATGCAGATTCTGGGGAATTCCCTGGCAATCCAATGGTTAGGACTTTGCTCTTTCACTGCCGGGGACCTGGCTTGGGGAACTAAGATCCTGTAAGCCAAGCAGCATAGCAAAAAAAAGAAAAACATGCAGATTCTGATTCAGTATTTCTGGCATAAGAACTTCAATTCCCCATTTCTATTATGACGTTGATGCTGCTGATCTGTGGACCACAATTTTAATAGGAAGATAGTAGATGTTATTAAATTACCCATCATTTAATGATTTACAAAGATGAGAGATAAAGAATATTAATATTTAGTGGGAAATGACTTAAAAGATGCTATTGAATATATATGTAAATAAGAAATGATTTAAAAAATACTAGCCAAAGACCAATAGAAAGTGGCCACCATGAGCTAGCAAATGGTCAGACAAAATAAAATTTATTTAGGTCGCTATAGCAATAGAAGATAAGTACTAGAGGAAACTTTTGGAATGTGTATAGGATCTGAGTAATTACTGTGTAATTCTAAAGAGTATTTAAAGAAGCAAAAGTAAGATCTGGATGAGGTTCAATAAAAATACAGTTCTTTCTATTTCTTATATTTTGTGTAAATGTTCCCACACTACAATGGGGAGAATACTAGAGTAATTGTAATCTTTCAACATATTAATACATTCACTGAGCAAATATTTATTAAGGGTCTACTAAGTGCCAAGATGTTGTTTCTACATGTGTCGAACACCAAGAGATCTCTGACCTCTCAGGGAAAATATAAATGAAAACAAATAAATAAATAATCAAATATGTAATGTAATATCAGGTAATAATAAAAATACTAGAGAAAATAATTTAGCATAAAAACAAAAGAAGCTCAGTAGCCATTTTAGAAGGCAGAGTTTTCTTTACAGGGAACAGTAAGCAGACACCAGCAGGATATAAAGAACTTTTTTTCAAAGATCTGAAGTTCAAGTGTTCCATGCTGGAGAAAATGTGTGCACGAAGACCTTGGACTACGTGCTAGTTTGATGTATTTTAACATCATCAAGAAAGTCAGTTTGACTGGATAGTATGAACAAGGGACAGGCTGAAGCTTGAGAATTTGTAGGGGATTTGTAGAACACAGAAAGGAGTTTGAACATTACTATAGAAATAATGGGAATTCTTTGGATAAATTTGAACAAAAAATGGCATTAATTGCTTTGTGTTTGAGAAAGGTGTTCACTTATCTGACTATAGAATCTAGAAAGAACAGAGGGAGATCCATCAGTAATCTAAATTAAATGTCAGCAAAATACAGACACCTAACTAAATCCAGCCCTGTTTTTACAAAGCCATGAACTAAGAATTATTTTTATACTTTTAAATGACTGTCAC
This sequence comes from Lagenorhynchus albirostris, assembly GCF_949774975.1. Classification (NCBI taxonomy): domain Eukaryota; kingdom Metazoa; phylum Chordata; class Mammalia; order Artiodactyla; family Delphinidae; genus Lagenorhynchus; species Lagenorhynchus albirostris. The sequence goes on along the minus strand of NC_083112.1, from coordinate 40,709,869 downwards.
ATAAGTACAGTTAATCATTTTTCATGGATTCTGTATTTGAAAATTTTCCTACTTACTAAAATGTGTTTGTAACCCTAAAATCAATATTGGAGGCATTTTAACAATCATGAGCAGATGTGCACATGTACAGAGCAGAAGAAGATTGAGTAGAAGATTAGCATATTACTAGCTGAGGTTAGATGAAGCCCCACTCTGCCTTCTTGTTTCATCTCTCATATTTTAAACAACTATCTTTTTCTGGGTCTATTTACTGCTACATTTTTGTGCATTTTGTTGGTGACTTCACTATGTAAAATGGTCCCAGAAGTAGTGCTAATGCACTGTTTAGTGTTCTAAAGTGCAAGAAGGCTGTGATGTGCATAATGGAGAAAACACGTATTTCAGATAGGGCCTGTTCAGGCATTAATTATAGTGCTGTTTGCCCTGCACTCAATGTTAATAAATCACCAATATACAATAAATAAGATATATTTAAATTAAAATATGGTGGTCAGGCCAGGCTCGAACCCGCCCAGAAGTTGGAACACACCTCAGAAACCCACTAATTTGGGGCCCCAGGCCTGAGTCTAACTCCAGAAGCTCCAGCGCACAGGAGATCGACTTGATTAGGTAGAGAGAGATGCCCAAGGAAAAGAAGCCTCTGCCATCCATAATGGTCTCTTCCAGTTCTGAGTGACGTAGGGCATGAACGAGCCTTGGCTGTGATCCCTGTTTTACATCTTTACTCCAGCAACTCTAGAGGAAACCAATGTGTCAAGTGATTTGTCCAAGGTCATTCATACATCTTCAAATTAAACAACTTATGTTGTTTGCAAAGTGATCACTCAGGGATTATAATTAAAAACACTCCTGGGGGAGGAGGGGAAAATAGTGGAAGAGTAAGATGCGGAGATCACCTTTCTCCCAACAGATACACCAGAAATACACCTACACGTGGAACTGCTCCTACAGAACACCCCTTGAATGCTGGCAGAAGACCTCAGACCTCCCAAAAGGCAAGAAACTCCCCATGTACCTGGGTAGGGAAAAAGAAAAAAGAATAAACAGAGACAAAACAATAGGGATGGGACCTGCACCAGTGGGAGGGAGCTGTGAAGGGGGAAAGGTTTCCACACACTAGGAGCCCCTTCGCGGGTGGAGACTGCGGGTGGCAGAGGGGGAAAGCTTCGGAGCCGCAGAGGGGAGTGCAGCAACAGGGGCGCGTAGGGCAAAGTGGAGAGATTCCTGCACAGAGGATCAGTGCCGACTGGCACTCACCAGCCCAAGAGGCTTGTCTGCTCACCTGCCAGGGTGGGTGGGAGCTGGGAGCTGAGGGTCGGGCTTCGGTGGAAGTGCAGGGTGAGAACTGGGGTTGACGGCGTGAACACAGCCTGCAGGGGCTAGTGTGCCATGGTTACCAGGAGGGAGGCCGGGGAAAAGTCTGGACCTGCCAAAGAGGCAAGAGACTTTTTCTTCCCTCTTTATTTCCTGGTGCGCGAGGGGACGGGATTAAGAGCGCTGCTTAAAGGAGCTCCAGAGAGGGGTGCGAGCCACGGCTAAAAGCGTGGACCCCAGAGATGTGCATGAGATGCTAAGGCTGCTGCTGCCACCACAAAGAAGCCTGTGTGCAAGCACAGGTCACTATCCACACCCCCCTTCCGGGGAGCCTGTGCAGCCTGCCACTGCCAGGGTCCCGGGATCCTGGAACAACTTCTCCGGGAGAACACACGGCGCGCCTCAAGCTGGTGCAACGACCTGCCAGCCTCTGACACTGCAGCCTCACCCCGCATCCGCACCCCTCCCTCCCCACAGCCTGAGTGAGCCAGAGCACCCGAAGCAGCTGCTCTTTTAAACCGGTCCTGTCTGAGTGAAGAACAGACACCCTCCGGCGACCTACATGCAGAGGCGGGGCCAAATCCAAAACTGAGCCCCTGGGAGCTGTGAGAACAAAGAAGAGAAAGGGAAATATCTCCAAGCAGCCTCAGAAGCAGTGGATTAAAGCTCCACAATCAATTGATGTAGCCTGCATCTGTGGAATACATGAATAGACAACGTATCATTCCAAATTGAGGAGGTGGATTTGAGAGCAAGATTTATGATTTTTTCCCCTTTTCCTCTTTTTGTGAGTGTGTATGTGTATGCTTCTGTGTGAGATTTTGTCGGTGTAGCTTTGTTTCCACCATTTGTCTTAGGGTTATATCCATCAGTTTTTTGTTGTTGTTGTTTGTTTGTTTCTTTTTTCTTAATAATTATTTTTTATTTTAATAATTTTATTATATATTATCGTACTTTATTTTACTTTATCTTCTTTCTTTCTTTTTTCCTTCCTTCCCTCCTTGCTTCCTTCCTCCCTCCCTCCCTCCCTCCCACCTTTCTTTCTTTCTTTCTTTCTCTCCTTCTTTCTTTCTACATCTACTAATTCTTTCTTTCTACTTTTCCTCCTTTTTATTCTGAGCCGTGTGGATGAAAGGCTCTTGGTACTACAGCAAGGAGTCAGTGCTGTGCCTCTCAGGTGGGAGAGCCAACATCAGGACACTGGTCCACAAGAGACCTCCCTCGGCACATAATATCAAATGGTGAAAATCTCCAGAGATCTCCATCTCAGCACCAGCACCCAGCTTCACTCAGCGACCAGCAAGCTACAGTGCTGGACCCTCTATGTCAAAGAACTAACAAGACAGGAACACAACCCCACCCATTAGCAGAGAGGCTGCCTAAAATCATAATAAGTCCACAGACACCCCAAACACACCACCAGTCGTGGACTTGCCCACCAGAAAGAAAAGATCCAGCCTCATCCACCAGAACACAAGCACTAGTCCCCTCCACCAGGAAGCCTACACAACCCACTGAACCACCCTGGGCCACTGGGGACAGACACTAAAAACAACGGGGACTACAAACCTGCAGCCTGCAAAAGGGAGAACCCCAAACACAGTAAGATAAGCAAAATGAGAAGACAGAAAAACACACAGCAGATGAAGGAGCAAGATAAAAAACCACCAGATGTAACAAATGAAGAGGAAACAGGCAGTCTACCTGAAAAATAATTCAGAATAATGAAAGTAAAGATGATCCAAAATCGTGGAAATAGAATAAACAAAATGCAAAAAACACTTAACAAGGACCTAGAAGAACTAAAGATGAAACAAACAAACATGAACAACACAATAAATGAAATTAAAAATACTCTAGATGGGATCAATAGCAGAATAACTGAGGCAGAAGAACGGATAAGTGACCTGGAAGATAAAAGAGTGGAAATAACTACTGCAGAGCAGAATAAAGAAAGAAGAATGAAAAGAACTGAGGACAGTTTCAGAGACCTCTGGGACAACATTAAAATTATAGGGGTTCCAGAAGAAGAAGAGAAAAAGAAAGGGACTGAGAAAATATTTGAAGAGATTATAGTTGAAAACTTCCCTAATATGGGAAAGGAAATAGTTAATCAAGTCCAGGAAGCACAGAGAGTCCCATATAGGATAAATCCAAGGAGAAATATGCCAAGACACATATTAATCAAACTGTCAAAAATTAAATACAAAGAAAACATATTAAAAACAACAAGGAAAAAAAACAACAAATAACATACAAGGGAATCCCCATAAGGTTAACAGCTGATCTTTCAGCAGAAACTCTGCAAGGAAGAAGGGACTGGCAGGACATATTTAAAGTGATGAAGGAGAAATACCTGCAACCAAGATTACTCTAACCAGCAAGGATCTCATTCAGATTTGATGGAGAAATTAAAACCTTTACAGACAAGCAAAAGCTATGAGAGCTCAGCACCACCAAACAAGCTTTACAACAAATGCTAAAGGAACTTCTCTAGGCAAGAAACACCAGAGAAGGAAAAGACCTACAATAACTAACCCAAAACACTTAAGAAAATGGGAATAGGAACATACATATCGATAATTACCTTAAATGTAAATGGACTAAATATTCCCACCAAAAGACACAGATTGGGTGAATGGATACAAAAGCAAGACCCATATATATACTGTCTACAAGAGACCCACTTCAGACCTAGAGACACATACAGATTGAAGGTAAGGGGATGGAGAAAGACATTCCATGCAAATGGAAACCAAAAGAAAGCTGGAGTAGCAATTCTCATATCAGACAAAATGGACTTTAAAATAAAGACTATTACAAGAATTAAAGAAGGACACCTCAGAGTGATCAAGGAATCAGTCCAAGAAGAAGATATAACAATTGTAAATATTTATGCACCCAACATAGGAGCACCTCAATACATAAGGCAAATACTAACAGCCATAAAATGGGAAATTGATAGTAACATATTTATAGTAGGGGACTTTAACACCCTACTTTCACCAATGGACAGATCATCCAAAATGAAAATAAATAAGGAAAAAGAAGCTTTAAATGATACATTAAACAAGATGGACATAATTGATATTTATAGGACATTCCATCCAAAAACAACAGAATACACATTTTTCTCAAGTGCTCATGGAACATTCTCCAGGACAGATCATATCTTGGGTCACAAATCAAGCCTTGGTAAATTTAAGAAAATTGAAATTGTATCAAGTATCTTTTCTGACCATAATGCTATGAGACTAGATATCAATTACAGGAAAAGATCTGTAAAAAATACAAACACATGTAGGCTAAACAATACACTACTTAATAACGAAGTGATCACTGAAGAAATCAAAGGGAAAAAAATACTTAGAAGCAAATGACAATGGAGACAAGATGACCCAAACCCATGGGATGCAGCAAAAGCAGTTCTAAGAGGAAAATTTAGAGCAATACAATCCTACCTTAAGAAACAGGAAACATCTCGAATAAACAACCTAAGGTTGCACCTAAGGCAGTTAGAGAAAGAAGAACAAAAAAACCCCAAAGCTAGCAGAGGAAAGAAATCATAAAAATCAGATCAGAAATAAATGAAAAAGAAATGAAGGAAACCATAGCAAAGATCAATAAGACTAAAAGCTGGTTCTTTGAGAAGATAAACAAAATTGATAAACCATTAGCCAGACTCATCAAGAAAAGGGAGTAGACTCAATAGAATTAGAAATGAAAAAGAAGAAGTAACAACTGACAGTGTAGAAATACAAAAGATCATGAAGGATTACTACATGTAACTCTATGTCAATAAAATGGAAACCTGGAAGAAATGAACAAAGTATTAGAGATGCACAACCTGCCAAGACTGAATCAGGAAGAAATAGAAAATATGAACAGACCAATCACAAGCACTGAAATTGAAACTGTGATTAAAAATCTTCCAACAAACAAAAGACCAGGACCAGATGGCTTCACAGGCGAATTCTATCAAACATTTAGAGAAGGGCTAACACCTATCCTTCTCAAACTCGTCCAAAATATAGCAGAGGAAGGAGCACTCTGAAACTCATTCTACAAGACAACCATCACCTTGATACCAAAACTAGACCAGGATGTCACAAAGAAAGAAAGCTACAGGCCAATATCACTGATGAACATAGATGCAAAAATCCTCAACAAAATACTAGCAAACAGAATCCAACAGCACATTAAAAGGATCATACACCATGATCAAGTGGGGTTTATTCCAGGAATGCAAGGATTCTTCAATATAGGCAAATCAATCAGTGTGATAAACCATATTAACAAATTGAAAGAGAAAAATCATACGATCATCTCAATAGATGCAGAGAAAGCTTTTGACAAAATTCAACACCCATTTATTATAAAAACCCTGCAGAAAGTAGGCATAGAGGGAACTTTCCTCAACATAATAAAGGCTATTTATGACAAACCCACAGCCAACATCGTCCTCAATGGTGGAAAACTGAAAGCATTTCCACGAAGATCAGGAACAAGACAAGGTTGTTCACTCTCACCACTCTTATTCAACATAGTTTTGGAAGTTTTAGCCACAGCAATCAGAGAAGAAAAGGAAATAAAAGGAATCCAAATCAGAAAAGAAAAAGTAAAGCTGTCACTGTTTGCAGATGACATGATACTATAAATAAAGAATCCTAAAGATGCTACCAGAAAACTACTAGAGCTAACCAATGAATTTGGTAAAGTAGCAGGACACAAAATTAATGCACAGAAATCTCTGGCATTCCTATACACTAATGATGAAAAATCTGAAAGTGAAATCAAGGAAACACTCCCATTTTCCATTGCAACAAAAAGAATAAAATATCTACGAATAAACCTACCTAAAGAGACAAAACACCTGTATGCAGAAAATTATAAGACACTGATGAATGAAATTACAAATGATACAAATAGATGGAGAGATATACCATGTTCTTGGATAGGAAGAATCAACATTGTGAAAATGACTCTACTACCCAAACCAATCTACAGATTCAATGCAATCCCTATCAAGCTACCACTGGCATATTTTAGAGAACTAGAACAAAAAATTTCACAATTTGTATGGAAACACAAAAGACCCCGAATAGCCAAAGCAATTTTGAGACCGAGAAATGGAGCTGGAAGAATCAGGCTCCCTGACTTCAGGCTATACCAGAAAGCTACAGTAATCAAGACAGTATAGTACTGGCACAAAAACAGGAAGACAGAGAAATAGAACAGGATCGAAAGCCCAGAGTTAAACCCACGCACATATGATCACCTTATCTTTGATAAAGGAGGCAGGAATGTACAGTGGAGAAAGGACAGCCTCTTCAATAAGTGGTGCTGGGAAAAGTGGACAGGAACATGTAAATGTATGAGATTAGAACACTCCCTAACACCATACACAAAAATAAGCTCAAAATGGATTAAAGATCTAAATGTAAGGCCAAAAACTATCAAACTCTTAGAGGAAAACGTAGGCAGGACACTCTATGACATAAATCACAGCAAGATCCTTTTTGACCCACCTTATAGAGAAATGGAAATAAAAACAAAAATAAATAATGGGACCTAATGAAACTTCAAAGCTTTTGCACAGCAAAGGGAACCATAAACAAGACCAAAAGACAACCCTCAGAATGGGAGAAAATATTTGCAAATGAAGCAACTGACAAAGGATTAATCTCCCAAATTTAGAAGCAGCTCTTGCAGCTCAATAACAAACAACAAAGAACCCAATCCCAAAATGGGCAGAAAGTCTAAATAGACATTTCTCCAAAGAAGATATACAGACTGCCAACAAACACATGAAAGCATGCTCAGCATCATTAATCGTTAGAGAAATGCAAATCAAAACTACAATGAGATGTCATCTCACACCAGTCAGAATGCCCATCATCAAAAAGTTTAGAAACAATTAATGCTGGAGAGGATGTGAAGAAAAGGGAACACTCTTGCACTGCTGGTGGGAATGTGAATTGGTACCACCACTATGGAGAACTTTATGGAGATTCCTTTAAAAACTACAAATAGAACTACTATATGACCCAGCAATCCCACTACTGGGCATATACCCTGAGAAAACCATAATTCAAAAGGAGTCATGTACCAAAATGTTCATTCCAGCTCTATTTACAATAGGCTGGAGATGGAAACAACCTAAGTGTCTATCATCGGATGAATGGATAAAGAAGATGTCCCCCACTATTATTTTGTTACTGTCGATTTCCTCTTTTATAGCTGTTAGCAGTTGCCTTATTTATTGAGGTGTTCCTATGTTGGGTGTATATATATTTATAATTGTTATATCTTCTTCTTGGATTGATTCCTTGATCATTATGTAGTGTCCTTCCTTGTCTCTTGTAATATTCTTTATTTTCAAGTCTATTTTATCTGATATGAGTATAGCTACTCCAGCTTTCTTTTGATTTCCATTTGCATGGAATATCTTTTTCCATCCCCTTCACTTTCAGTCTGTATGTGTCCCTATGTCTGAAGTGGGTCTCTTCTAGACAGCATATATATGGGTCTTGTTTTTGTATCCATTAAACAAGCCTGTGTCTTTGGTTGTAACATTTAATCCATTCACATTTAAGATAATTTTCAATATGTATGTTCCTATGACCATTTTCTTAATTATTTTAGGTTTGTTTTCTGTAGGTCATTTTCTTCTCTTGTGTTTCCCACTTAGAAAAGTTCCTTTAGCTTTTGTTGTAGAGCTGGTTTGGTGGTCAATTCTCTTAGCTTTTGCTTGTCTGTAAAGTTTTTGATTTCTCCATTAAATCTGAATGAGATCCTTGCTGGGTAGAGTAATTTGGTTGTAGCTTCTTCCCTTTCATCACTTTAACTATATCATATCACTCTCTTCTGGCTTGTAGAGTTTCTGCTGAGAAATCAGCTGTTAACCTTATGGGAGTTCCCTTGTATATTATTTGTCATTTTTCCCTTGTTGCTTTTAATAATTTTTCTTTGGCTTTAACTTTTGCCAGTTTGATTACTATGTGTCTCGGCATGTTTCTCCTTGGGTTTATCCTGTATGGGACTCTCTGTGCTTCCTGGACTTGGGTGGCTATTTCCTTTCCCATGTTAAGGAAGTTTTCGACTATAATCTGTTCAAATATTTTCTCAGGTCCTTTCTCTCTCTCTTCTCCTTCTTGGACCCCTATAAAGTGAATGTTGTTGCATTTAATGTTGTCCCAGAGGTCTCTTAGGCTGTCTTCATTTCTTTTCATTGTTTTTTTCTTTATTCTGTTCCCCAGCAGTGAATTCCACCATTTTGTCTTCCAGGTCACTTATCAGTTCTTCTGCCTCAGTTATTCTGCTATTGATTCCTTCTAGTGTAGTTTTCATTTCAGTTATTGTATTGTTCATCTCTGTTTGTTTGTTTGTTTTTTAATTCTCCTAGGTCTTTGTTAAACATTTCTTGCATCTTCTCGATCTTTACCTCCATTCTTTTTCTGAGGACCTGGATCATCTTCACTATCATTATTCTGAATTCTTTTTCTGATAGGTTGCCTATCTCCACTTCATTTAGTTGCTTTTCTGGGTGTTTATCTTGTTCCTTCATCTGGTATATAGTCCTCTGCCTTTTCATCTTGTCTGTCTTTCTATGAATGTGGTTTTTGTTCCACAGGCTACAGGATTGTAGTTCTACTTGCTTCTGCTGTCTACCCTCTGGTGGATGAAGCTATCTAAGAGGCTTGATGGGAGGGACTGGTGGTGGGTAGAGCTGACTGTTGCTCTGGTGGACATTGCTCAGTAAAACTTTAATCCATTTTATTGTTGATGATGGGGCTGGGTTCTCTCCCTGTTGAACTTTTGGCCTGAGGCAACCCAACCCTGTAGTCTACCTGGACTCTTTAGTGAGGCTAATGAAAAGACTGTGGGAGGCATCAGGGCAAGGAATATTTCCCAGAACTTCTGCTGCCAGTGTCTTTGTCTTCACAGTGAAACAGAACCCCCCCCACCACCTCTGCAGGAGACCCTCCAACACTAGCAGGTATGTCTAGTTCAGCCTCCCCCAGGGTCACTGCTCCTTCCTCTGGGTCCCGATGTGCACACTACTTTGTGTGTGCCCTCCAAGAGTGGAGTCTCTGTTTCCCCCAGTCCTGTCAAAGTCCTGCAATCAATTCCCACTAAGCTTCAAAGCCTGATTCTCTAGGAATTCCTCCTCCCATTGCCGGACCCCCAGGTTGGGAAGCCTGAAGTGGTCTCAGAACCTTCACTCTGGTGGGTGAACTTCTGTGGTATAAGTGTTTGCCAGTCTGTGAGTCCCCCCCAACCAGTTATGGGATTTGATTTTACTGTGATTGCGCCCCACCTACCATCTCATTGTGGCTTCTCCTTTGTCTTTGGATATGGGGTATTTTTTTGGTGAGTTCCAGTGTCTTCCTGTCGGTCATTGTCCAGCAGCTAGCTGTGATTCTGGTGTTCTCACAAGAGGGAGTGAGAGCACATCCTCTACTCCACCATCTTGGTTCCTCTTTCCAAGATCTTTTTCTTCATGTCTCTCTTTGGGGTTATACAACTTGAAGATGTGGCAGCCATCTTAAGTTCAGAAAGGCAAATCTGAGGACAGAAGTCAAGATTCTGAGAACAGAACAGTGGAGAGGTGAAAAGTTGCCTAATTTTCAAAATTCTTATTAAATGAGATACACTATGTACACATTATCTAAGCCACATGTATTTGTGTTCAGTTGTTTACAGACAAATTATCCTGACTGAAGTAAGTGTATCATGCAAACATTCTTTCTCCTCTCAAAATGTTAATAGCACTAGGTATTGCTTTCAATTCTACAACTTCTATCCATAATTCTAGGATTTAGAGGCATAAAGAAGTAACTTCTTTTTCAGAGACATTCTCAGTGCTTAGTTCAAACACCAACTGACCAACATAATGGATAAATTATATCCCAGGGAACTTTTGATTCAAGATAATTATGGTTTTCTAGGTCAAATGAGAGGTAATAATTACCTCTCATTTTCCCAACATATAATTGGAAATATGAATACTTAATTCTGCTAATTATAATGATGGTGTTAAAATTATTTAGCTTGTATTAACATCTTTTAACATAAAATTTGACCTTTTATTCATTTCTGGTCTCTTTCATGGGCAAAGTACATGAAATTCACACAATTTTCAGAAATGCTTGAAATTATGCTTTAAAGCCATATTTACTAAAAATGTTAGCATGAATGCGTATTTTTACATCTTAAATTCAAAGTGATTATATGCAACTCATCATAACTCTACCTTGTAATATAATAGACTTATATATGATTGAGACTACAAAAGTGCTTCCATCTAAAAATCATCTGGTTCCCAAGTCCTTTTTCTTTCTATGTTCTGTGTCCTTGTGGATAACATCTCCTTTTGCCCAGTCACCAGATCCAGAAAATTAGAAGCCAATACAAATATGATTTTCTCTCTCAATCACAAATACCCTAACCAATCAGTCAAGTTCAGTGTGTCTTAGTACTTTAACATTTCTCATATCTTTCTTTCCTTTCCCTTACCATGGATAGCTTCATGTGAATATTACTTCTCACATGTACTATTGTAAGAACTTCCTAAATCCTCTCTCTACATTCAATTTATTCTTCTCAAGTCTGTCTCCTAAATAATGTGATACATTCTTCTACAATCTTAATCTGACAAAGAGAGCCAGACACTTGTTATTAGTATGTGACTCTCATGGTCAGAGAGGTTCAATTTTAAAATAAAAAGACTATTTTTACTAATAAATTTTTAATACCTTAACTTAGCAATTATTGTTCTTCACAGTCTGGTCCTTAGCTACATTTGCCCTGTTCCTCCACAATGCACTCCAGTGATAGGCAACTGTTGAATCCCCAGCCTGGATCAGGATATTTCATATTATCAAGAGTTTGTACATTCTGTTCTATCTGCTCTGAATGATTGTCTATCCTCTATGTATAGTTGTCTCCTTCTGATACTCTATAACTGAATTCCAAAAAATACTGTTTCTGTGAACCCTTTTCCAACCTCCCAAAAGGGTAGCAGATTTATTTTAAGTTACCTTAACAACTTGTGTGCATAATCCTTGCATTATTCAACTTTAATGTCTGCTGTCCAGCATAGTACTCAGAATATAGAAAGCACACAATAAATACATGTTGAATACATAACAATAGAGATGAATAGTTTACTGCCTTGATTTATTCTTACCCTTTGTGTGTGTCGTAGATGATGCTATTTTAAAAATCAATTTACAGCTACTGCTTTTATACACCTGTCATTCAAATTTGTTCATATGGCAAAATACTTGCCAATCTGTGCTGAAGGTAAATACAAAATTAAAAAAAAGACACTGCAAATGTATTTTATGAAAAAACACATTCTGTAATTTTGACTACTTTTAGACATACTGCATAGTTTTCCTTTTCTATTACAAAAATTATTTCTACCTTGTCACAATGTCAAAATATTGTTTCTAAAGACACACTACATCTTCCTAAACAACTAAACAACACACTGCAACTTCCTAAACATTACATCTTCCTAAACAACAACAAAATTTATACAATGTACACATTTTAAATCAGTTTCAAATGTTTTAAGAAATAGTTATGCTATAACTCTAATTTTAAGAATATATTCACACTTTGCACTTAGTATCTGAGACCTATAAGGAAATTTAAAAACTTATCATGAGTTATGACCATGTAGTTCTAGTCTCAATATAAAACAAGTGAGATACAAAGGAGATCAATATTTTCCCTTGTACTAATTCAGTTACTACTATTTCAGCAAAAGATATGTTAAGAAGAAAAAACTAGTTTTGATGGCTTAAATTTCTCCTCTAAATATTAACATGAAAAGGTATTATATTAAACTAATTTCATGTAACTATAAAACTACTGTAGAGAAGACAAAACGTAATTTTTAATAAGTTTGTGAGATTAATCCACGTTTTCTTATTTAGTATATAAGTCACATAATCAATGCTAGTATGAATCATACAATTAACACAGTCTTACATTGAAGGAATTTGTATTTTCATTTTCTTATTAATAAACAGGATCTATTTTCTTCATTATATTTCTAAGTGAAAAGCATATTTTCTCAAATTTGTATATGGCTGGAAAATAAGGTTCATTATAATCTGTATCACAAAATGAAATTCCATATTTATAAGATAAATTTCATAAACGAAAGTACTTAAGTCAGTATGCAGTTTCAACACGACAAATGAAAATTGATGGAATTCAGGAGCAAAATATAATTTATACATTGCATGAAAAAGATAGGTCAATGTAGAATAGCAATTTATGTGAAACACGGGTGAAGAAAAATTTAATGTTGTGGAGGAAAATTATCATTTCATAGTCATGAAGAAAATGACCTTTGTGACATTTCAAAGCTTTGACACTAATCTTTCCAAATCAGTCTTCATTAGTCAAAAATAATACAAATATGCTACACCTAGGTTTTAGAAATATCCTTTAAAAATGTACATGAGATATGGAGACCAAAATGTTTAAAGTGATATTCAGTAGAATTTTGAGGAATGAAAAATGAGAGTTAGTACAGAAAAAAAAATTTGAAAAGCTAATATTATTTTTTATTTTTATTTTTGTGAATATGAGCATTCCCCATAGCCACCCTCAATTTTCATGCAAGTGAACAATAGAAAATAAAGAAGGAAATAATTTTGGGGGGCATAATGAAAATTATTTATTTTTCTTTCTGCACTATAAAATGTTATATTTGGGGAAACTATAAAAGATCTGTTTCTGATAATCTTCAGGGAAAATATAGAGGCTTATCTCTTTCCTTCACTAAAAAAAATATATGAGTTGATTTTCAGTTATGTACTGACAATTCTCTTAGACAATAGAAACAAATAAAAAGACACTGCTTCTTACATAAATGTACTTAGAATTTCTTGGGATATTACAATACAGGATGAAAACCGGTTTAATGATAGTGTGCCTCAAAGTGACGTGAGGGTACAGAAGAAACCTCTAAATGTCATGGAACTTTCCAGACAAAGCTTGCAAATGAGATGAAACTTAAGCCAAATTTAAAAGAAACACAGGAATTCTCCATGAGAGAGGAAATCATTATAGGACAAGTGACTACTACATGCAGCAGTAACAGAAGAGTTTCACATGTTCAACTGTTGTTTGTAGTATTTTATTATAGTGGCACCCAGAATGAAAGCTGCAGGTAATAATGAAGAGGAGACTGGAAATCTTGAGATGGGCCACATCTTAAATAATCAATTATATAATTCAGATGGGATTTGGATTTTATCATGTCATGCTTAGGAGCCATTAAGTTGTTTTAGGCCATGAGATTACATGGAAGTTTTTGCATTTCAGAAATACAACTTTGAACTTGGGATACACAGCATGAAAAAGATTGAGGGGCAGGGAGAACAATAAAGAAGCCATGGCAGTGAAACAAGTGAGAAAATTTATGGTCAGATCTAAGACACAGAGGTGAGAGACAAAGAAGAAGAGGGCACTAAGGAAAGTTAAGAAGTAGATTCACCATTTTACTAGTGCTTTTAAAACATTCTCAGAAATTATAGACTAATTTTATTACTAAAGACAAAAGTTATATTAAAATGAAATAATACAGAGATTATATTATAAATTACATTATCTATAGTGTACAGATTATATACTATAATTAGAGAAGAGACTATGACTGGAAAGCATGGAAAACTGGGGGAAGACAATGTTAATGTTACATGAACTTTGAGCTCCTGGAATACAGTGACTGTAAAGTGACTTTCTTAAAGTTCTCCACACTTTTGTGTCCTGAAAAATGGCTTAATGCAAAGAATCACCATCTTTCCTGTGGTTTAGATAGGACTAATGGATGCTCCTGCCACGCTCCTTAATTACTTATGACAATGCTGGACACAGACCCTCCAAATTCCCATTCTTTGCCTTATAAATTATTAACTGAACAGTTTGTCCTCACTGACCCATCAGGAAAAAATATTCACTAATATTATTTTACCAAATATTAGTCAGACTTTTCTCCTTCCAGTTCTTTGAACTTTGGTCCATGCTGTCTGAGCAAGCACTGAACATGGAACAACCCTTCCTTTATTGTCTCTCCCTAAAATAGGCAGACAAAAAGAAAGACATATCCTGATCATTTGTCTGAGTCTGGTTCTTTCTAGCCTTGCTTACTGCTTCCTGTAAAACCTCCTTCCTAAAAAAAAAAAAAAAAAAAAAAAAAAAAAAAAAAAAAACCTCCTTCCTGCCTGATCTTTGTGATGATTGTAGATCTCATGGTCAAAGTTTTCCCTATTGCCATATCTTCCCTTCCAGTATTGAAATAGCCTCCCTTCCTCTTTTGCAATAATCCTTTCAAAGAAAGTCTCTCCTTACCTAAGTCTGGATATTTTTTTGTTTTTAATTTGACATAGAAAAAACAGAATGGTTATTGGGGGATTTACAGCTATAAATTAACTTTACACGTAAGCCCATACCCATTAGAAATATCATTGTTAGCAATTCAGGTTAACATTACAAGGAGAAGGAAAGAAAAGAAAAACTTGTCTCTAAATATGTTTTTAATTAATTGTACTATATTAAATACAATATAAGATATGGACACACATTTTATTTTGTTTTTTATTTATTTTTATCTTTCTTTTTTTTGGGGGGGGATACTCATTTTAAATGCCAAAATAAGCATATACAACAAAAGGATCTAAGTAACTCATTTCTTGGATATTCTCAGGTGTCCCTTATTAGTTCCCTGATTCAGATTAGTTCCCTGATTCAGATTCCAATTCAAATGGTAGGAACAGATTCAACATGATAATAACTGTCTTTTCTCCTCTGGGGAAAATCCATTTAACCTGGCCTGACTACCTAACCAGGTGTGAATCCTCACTGAGGTGCAAATTTATTTCTGTACAATAGAATAGCTACTGGCTCACACTTGGGTAAGCAGGAACTGATCAAGAGTGAACTATTTGAATTCAGTTTTTAAAACACATATTTTTTTTAAACTATACATTTTAAAAATAAACAGAAAGCACTGCTGGGATAACCTGCAGATTGTGATTCCTTTTGAACATACATGCTTTATTATGACTTAAACTAGGAGGAGGCCTGGCCATGCAGTCTGGAGATATTTGTAGATTTTGTTCTATCAGATTCATGTCCTCAGTTACCATTAAATCCTCTAAAATATATATATGTCTTAGCTGAAGCAGCTTCACTTCTTCATTAGTTTTTCCTTTAAATTGATACCTTCCTAGGGATTACTTTCGCATGAAGTGATTCCAGAGGATATTTCATTATTGAATAATATATATATTTTGACACTTCAGATGGTTTTTACTGACTTCTAAGAGGCCTATTGCCATAAAATCTGTCTTGTTTAGAGTGATGTGTCTTTGAACTCTATGTCATTGTTTGGTATACTACTTTATTACACATAATTGTCAACATATATGACAAAGTAGCTTAGGAAGTATAGAGACCCATCATGTTTCATTGTTCAGTACCAGAATATGGTAGCTATAATATAGATACAAGTACTGCATCTTTTAAAATGGATGCATCAAATGGCAAATTATATTAAAATGATTTAATGTGATAGGATTCAGAGCAACTTTTGTTTAATATGCTTGACAACTGAAAATGAAAGGACTAAAACTGTTTAAATAACTCATGCTCTCAGTGACTGTGTATTCTAAAGTATTTTTTATCATTAAGTAAAAGGTGTTTCCCTACCAAAATAAATTTCAAATTATCATCTGAACTCATATTAATGAAATGACTTTGAATTCAGTACCTACTAAAAGATTAGCTTAGAAAAATATCTGTAAGTTGGAATATATTGTTTCCTTTTAAATGAAGGCAATATGAAGCAAGAGTTGCCAATGCTTATACAGTCATGAGCTTTTATCTTCTCATTCAACATTCAGTTAGTTTCTTTTAATAATTTTACCAATTCTTATCAGCAACATCATACAATTGGTGACAGAATGATAATTAATCCTTTTAAAATTATGTGTATTAGGAAATGTACTACACTGCTGTGTAAGAAACAATTTCAGCAGAGAATAAACTCCAGTTTATGTAGGACATAAAGCAGTTATAAGCTAAAAGCTTGATCTGCTGGAGGTGCATATGAAAAAGATAAAATAATAAAATAACAGCAGAAAGAATAGAAATGAAGGACTAACTCCAACACATAGGGTCTAACACGTTTATTCTGGCTTAAATAATCACAGATGTCCATTTTTGGCACTCAAGTCAGTGTTAACATAGGAAAATGCTTGCCATAAATGCAGAGGTTATATTTAACTACTAGGAGTTTTGTTGATAAAAATATTAATAATAACTCTATAATAAAAGACATTAACAGAGGGATGAGATGTTATGGCTCATCTTCTAAGCAAAAATCTTATTTTTATTTAAGTCTCAAAAACCACAGGAGATAAAATGTTAATATTTTCTGCATTTTTCAGATAAAGCAGCCAAGGCTCAAATAGCTTAAACAGATGTTCCAAGATAACAAGTTAATAAATATGAGAACCAAGTTTGACCACAGTTATCATGACTACTGATCTGAACTTCTCACAATTACACTGTGGCTCTTTTGCCAGGACACAGAGATCCAAAACCCAGGCAACCGTCCAGTATCATGTCTCTACTTCCACAGCTGTCTTTGTTGTTCATGAAAACCTGATGGAACTTGGGAGCAACCAAAGTGTCCTTCAATAGAAGACTGGATAAATATCTTGTGGATACATCTAGACAATGGAATATTATCAACGTTGAAAGGGAATGAGCTTTCAAATCATGAAAAGATATGAAAGAGACTTAAACACATAATACTAAATGAAAGAAGCCAATCTGAAAAGGTTAAATATTGATTGAGTCTGACTATACTACCCTCTGGTAAAGGCAAAACTATAGAGACAAGGAAAATCAGTTGCCAGGGATTAGGTTCAGGGGCCGGAATGAATAAGTAAAGAAGAGAGGATTTTTAGGGCAGTGACAACATGACGTATGGTACCATAATGATGGATATATGCCATTATGCAAATATTAAAACCTATAAAATGTACAACACCAAGACAAGAGTTAACTCTAGTGTAAACTATGGACTTTGGGTGATTATGATATATCAATGGAGGTTCATCAATTGCAAGAAATGTACCAGTTTGGTGAGGGATGCTGATAATGGGGTATCTATGCATGGGTGAAGGCAGGGGAATATGGGAAATCTCTGTACCTTCCTCTAAATTTTGCTGTGAATCTAAAACTGCTCCAAAAAGAATAGCCTTTTTAAAAAATGATGGCTTTAGTAATAGATATCATTTCTTGATTTCTCTTTCATTTGGCATGTATAAATACTCTGTAATACATACTACAATTATTTTTTAAATTAAATGAACAACTTAAAGGGAATTTCTTAAACTGATTTCAGTCAGTTTAGGAATTATCTGGACAGCTTTTTAAAATTGCTGATTCCTGGACAAGTATGATTAACTAGTTTTAGAGTTGGGCTCATGAATATGCATGTTTAAATGATAAACATGATTGTGAGGCAAGTGATCTATGGTTGACACCATAAGAAACATGGCCATAATGACAATTTTTTAAAAAAATCATTAGATTTCCTATTTTTCAGCTGATTTTCACATTAAATTAGAACTCTGCCTTTATAAAATATCAAAATAGAAAGATAAAATTAACACTACAATCTTACTTCCTTTGTAATGTTGAAATGTAAGATCTTGCATTTACTCTTCCAAGACATTGGTTAGCAGGAAAAAAAATGTTCAAATATATTTCTTGTTTCAACCTTTTTTAAAATAAAATATAATATTTTATACTCTTACTACTGTCAGTCTTTTATAGTAGGTATACTGTCTTCCATGCTGATTGGCAATATTCCACATGATGAGCACTTCATAAGCCTAAATTCTTGCAGGAAAATCACTGTAAAAGCAATATATGAGAAATAAGACTTTGTTTTATTTCTTGCTATTGTTGTTACTGAATTATAATTTAGCCCTCCATGACTGACACTGAAGTATATATATAATTCTCTCTCTGCTGTCTGAATGATTGTAGAAAATATTTTTAATTTTTTAGCTATCCATCAATCAAATCCTAAATCCCTTTCTATACCACCCCTTATTCCATTTGAGTAGGATGGTATTTTTGCCTTGCACTGCAGAAATACATGAGGATGATTACCCTCTCTCCCTGCTCTGGCATAGCCTGGGAGGAGAACAAATGTTTGAGACTCAGACAATTGGAAATAATTCAGGAAATTTTGGAATTTTGAATGATGGTGGATTAAGCTGTTCCAGAGGCAGCCCTTTGTAATAACAGCTGCTTATAAAACATTTCAAAATTATTTTTTCCCAGCATATTTTTCAGACCTCCAGCTTTCTGAGGATTTTGTTGGCTCCTAATAGCCTTCATATAAATAGTTACAATTATAATAATTATATATATATATAATTATTACTTAATATTTGCAGAGTAAGGTGTGTATCTTGCAACCAAGAGCCTTGACTGAGACTACTTATTTTAATAATTCTTATTTGAGGAATACCTTAAAATGAGCTAGTCTACTTTAAATATTCATTTTTCTCTTAATTTTCTTACACAGAAAGAATGTTTTTGTTAATTCTTTCCAATCTCTTGTTATTTGGAAAATTCATAAATTCGAATCTCCTTTGGAATAGGTGATGTATTTTGAGTTGTGTATTTAACTTATGTAAATTACCTATTATTTTACATTTCATGTATTATCATACTTCACATATCTTCAATCTTCTTTCAAATATCAAACTTTTTCCTTGCACTATATAATTTACAAACATATCTTGCTTTTAGCTATTGTGTTCTTTCTTAATGTTTAACATAATTAAAATTGAAAAAAGAAATGTTTGGTTCATACTCTCGTAACTCCAGTGTTGTTGGAGTCTGATGTTGAACAACTTTAGAAGGCAGATCCACGTGTTGTCTTCAGCTTGAACAATTAGATATTTGGAATATGTCCTAAGATGTAACCAATAAGTTTAAAACTTTATTATTGTTGTTTTTCCTATATTGTGCGAAATAAATTTTTCATGATGAGGTTTTTTGCTTGATTTTTTAATTAAATACACTTTTTTTCCTGGAGACATGGTTGCTTTTTCTCATTCTCCTTAATGAATCCTCTCTTTTTGTTTCTATTCCTGACCTCTAAAAAATGGCTATCTCTTGGGCTGTGCTTGCTTCTATTCTGTATCTAATGCCACTGCCTGTGAGATATAGAAAGCACATGGCTTTAAATAAATTGCCTCCTGAATTCCAGACTCATATATCCAATGGCCTACTCATCATCTTAATTTGAGTGTCAAGTAGATATATCAAACTTCTCTGTTTTTGCAAAATTCACATTACTTTATTTCATTCTTTCCCCCAAAATATATTTCCAGATTATCTTCATCATTTATTTAGATGCTTGAAACTACAATTTTAGAGTCTTGGTGCCAGTCCCTCTTTGTCACACCTTTTACTCCAATTCCTCATCTGGTCGTATTGAAGAACATATCCTGAACTCCATCATTTCTCAATACCTCAACAGATACCCAGACCCACACAACATTAACTCTTGTTGAGATTACTGAAAAGAACCTTGTAAAAGAACTGATCTGCTGTTTTTATTTCTATATCCTTCAGAGAGCTCTCTTCAGAGAAGGCCAATATAATAGTAAAAATGAAAATCTGATCAATGTCTCACCTGCTCAAAACCTTCCAAGGTTTCTCATTAACTAAAAATTACATGAAATCCTAAAATAGGCTCTTGTCTATTTTATCCTTCCTACATACCCTCTCAGTTGTTCCTTCTCACTCCCAAAGCCCTTCTTTTTGATCGAAGACACTGAAGACACTCATTTTGATCAAAGGCACTGAAGACAATTTATTCATTAGAATATTTGTATTTGCCATCTGTTGTTATATGCCTATATAATTCTGTCACTTTATTCAAATTGTGCATTCAAATTCCACCACTTCAGAGAGATTTCGTACCTTTTTTATGTGTCTGATTACAAATTTTAAAAAATAATAATAATTATCAGAAAGAGAGGACAAGGAGCATATTTTTCATGTAAAGAGAATTCTGACAGTAACTAGTTTCTGGGTGAGTTTAGCTATAAATGATGCCATCAGACACCCACAGTTTTCTGGGTTTTTTTTCTCCATTATTATCAAGTTGATTTTTATCATCATGTTTTCCACTTTATTTGGACATCATGTTTTCCACTTTATTTGGATATCTACTCTACCTCCAGATCTCAGGCCCATGTTTAAGTTAGGAATTCCCAGAAGGGAATTTTCAATTTGACAAGATAATAAATAGTTTTTGAACTGGTATACCATTGAGAAGGTTTTAGGGATGCTGATAAGTTTATTATAAAGTTTGTTAGGTAAAATATTTTGAAAAATATAAAAAACAATAATGAGTACTTCCCTATAAGATACCAAACCATTAAGGATGGCAGAGGTAAGTAATATACTGTGGGACTAGTTTATAACAGAAATGGGTCCTAGGATAGGCTCAAGGAGTTCTGTAAGATCTTGGAAAAGACCCATATATAGTTGAAATTTTTGGAAAGAGTTTTGTCAGTACATAATAAAAGCCTAGAATGCACATTACTTGATCTTAAAAAGCCCTTCAGAAATACACAGGTAGCCAACGAAATAAATATAACCATATATAACACTACAATATTTGCAAGAGAGATAAAATATAGGCTTTTTAAATGTCCATCAACTGAGGAATCTTTGAATCAGAATAATCCCAGACTATGGAATGATATGCAATATTTATCAAACATAAAGTTTTCTATATTCCAAAATAGAAAAAGAATGTTCATGATATATTTCAAGTGAGAGGATAATGTACAGCATTCAGTGTCGTGTCTTCTAATTACCTGTGTCCATGTTTATGCTTCAAACACATTGCAAGATATCTGAAAACTGTGCTGAACTATCAATGGTGTTTGCTTCTGGACCCTGGGATGGAGAAACCCTTACTTATGCACATCAGGAATTTTTATTTTTTATAAGCATATGTATTTTGAAATAAAATAAAACTATACATATGTGGAATCTAAGAAAATGGTACAGATGAACCAGTTTGTAAGGCAGAAATAGAGACACAGATGTAGAGAACAAACGTATGGACACCAAGGGAGGAAAGCTGGGGGAGGGGGTGGTGGGATGAATTGGGAGATAGGGATTGACATATATACACTAATATGTATAAAATAGATAACTAATAAGAACCTGCTATATAAAAAATAATAAAATAAAATGCAAAGAAAATTTTTTAATAAAAAAATAAAAGCTATAATATTTTTCTGCCTGTTGTACTCAACATGTTTTTAAATTATAGAGACTACATTTTTTCTTTTGTGTTTAGCACCTTCAGTATCCACAGAACACTTAACACATCATTGGGAAAATAAAGAATTCTAAATCAATGTTCTTTAAACTCTCTAGCAATGATGACCTTGCAGCTTATGCATGCTGTGTGACATTTTACAGAGACACTATTTTACCATCATTTACTCATTGCCCTTTTATTAAATAATAGAGAGCTATGGGACTATTTGTTGTTGCAGGATTCAACGTCTTTGGTACTCTACATGTTTACTATTTTTACACTTGTTAAAATTACTATGTCTTCAATAAGTTGTAATTATGCCTTGTAGTACATAAACTTTTGTATTTTATTGATCAATAAATTTAATTAGTAATCAATAAAATAAATTAATTCTAATTAATTATTTTAAATTTATTAATTAATATGATTAATTATTAATTAATACAATTAGCATATCTATAGTTAGATATGTATACATAGATGGATGGATAGATAGATAGGTAGGTAATTCATAAGTATAATTAACTCTGCTTCCATAACAATATGTAAAATCAATGTCATTACTTTATAGCCATACCTCTTAAACTATGTGGAGTTTGAATATGGTCTCTATTTGTATTTCACTTATTTTATATAAATTACAAAATTATTTACATAATAATAGCGCTAAAGTGTTATCACCTCATCACCTCACAATAGATAAACTACGCTTGTTCTGTTGCGGTATGGACTTTCAACATTGTGTAATAGAATTCTCTCTATTCTTACCATAATATAAAACGATTGCAGTTAAAAAATGTGTTAACATACAATAAACCTTAAGAGCAGAACTATATCTCAAAATCTTGGGATGATTGCTAATCATTCTTCAGTTTGTAAATAGCTATTTTTACTTCAAAATTTATAGAATATAGGAATAATATATCTTGCTGATTTGAGGAAAACTTCTCTATGTTCAGAAGGTGTTCCATTATTTGTACATTTGAAATGAAGTTTCAGAGGGAAACAGAGACAGAGATGGAGACAGAGATCATACATACATACCTATCAGTTTAAGTTAGGGCATGCTGTTGTTATTAACAAACTAAAAATCATAATGGCTTAATATACTAAAAATTTATTTCTCAGCCAAGTCAATCCTGAGGTGAGCTGTACAGCCCTCACCTATCTTGAACTTATGCCATCTGGAACAAATGCCCTTCAAGAGGGATGCCCTGAGAAGAGGCATAGCAGAGGCAAATAAACTATTAATGACCTCTGACAAGAAGTTTGAACATATAATTAGGCTCATAGTTCATTAACCAATATAGTCATGTGATCTCAATCTCATTCCAAGAATGTCTGACAAATGGAGAGAAACACATGGGTATTGGTTAACTTTAACTGCCATACCATGGAGCTAAATGAGGGAAAGTGTGATAAAGAACATTAACATAGGGCTTCCCTGGTGGCACAGTGGTTGAGAGTCCGCCTGCTGATGCAGGGGACACGGGTTTGTGCCCCAGTCCAGGAAGATCCCACATGCCGCGGAGCGGCTGGACCCGTGAGCCATGGCTGCTGAGCCTGCATGCCCGGAGCCTGTGCTTTGCAACGGGAGAGGCCACAAGAGTGAGAGGCCCGCGTACCGCAAAAAAAAAAAAAAAAAAAAAAAAATCAACATATAAATTATAAGAAAAGATTGCCAAATGGTTACATAAATTATTGGGGGGAGAAAGAGAAAATGGACAGCTTCTGTGTTAGAAGTTATAATTCTGAGGGCCAGATAGAAAATTAGTCAAGTAAGTGATGTAAAGGTGGGATGCATATCATCATAATAGAAAAAAAAAGACTTTATAGAATCTCAATTCCCATTTCCATTGCTCTTCCAGCCTCATGTCTTTCTGTGATTCCACCTGGGGTCTCTTTCCTTTTGCCTGAAAAACTCTCTCTTTAATATTTCTAATATAGTTGATAAATATCTGTTTTATTTTATTTTGCAAATGTTTTAATTTCAACTTCATTTTTCATAACTATTTTTATTGGGTAGAGAATTCTATGTTATAAGTTTTTTTTTTCATACCTTTAAGTAGTTATTTAAGTAAGTCATTCTATTAAGTTCTAGTTTTTCTAGACCATTTGAAATGTTGGTTTTAAGTCTTATTATTATTCCGTTGAAGATAATGTATGCTTTTCTTCCTGACTGGTTTCAGATTTTTTGCCTTCAGCAGCTTTACTATAGTATGCATAGGTGTAGCTTTTCTTTCCTCCCTCCCTCTCTCCCTTCCTTCTTTTTCTTTTTCTTCCTCCCTCTCTCCCTTTATTTCCTTCCTTTCTTTTTAATTTATTTTTATTTTTTTTACCTCTTTATTGGAGTACAATTGCTTTACAATGGTGTGTTAGTTTCTGCTGTATAGCAAAGTGAATCAACTATACATATACATATATCCCTACATCCCCTCCCTCTTGTGTCTCCCTCCCACCCTCCCTATCCCACCCTTCTAGGTGGACACAAAGCACGGAGCAGATCTCCCTGTGCTATGTGGCTGCTTCCTACTAGTTATCTTTTTTACATTTGGTAGTATATATATGTCAATGCTACTCTCTCACTTCGTCCCAGCTTACCCTTTCCCCTCCCCATGTCCTCAAGTCTATTCTCTACGTCTGTGTCTTTATTCCTGTCCTGCCCCTAGGTTCATCAGAACCTTTATATATATATATAAGGTGAGCTGTACAGCCCTCACCTATCTTGAATCTATGCCATCTGGAACCAATGTGTTTCTATGGGCTTGCTTCTTTTTTCTTTTTTTTTTTTATTACACATATATGTGATACCATACAGTACTTGTCTTATCTCTATTTGAGATAATTTCTTTTTTGGATTATCTCACTTAGCATAATTTACTCAAGTTCCATCACTGTTATTGAAAATGGCAGGATTTTGTCCTTTTTCATGGATAAATAGCTTTCCACTGTATATATATGCCATGTCTTCTTTATCCATTTACCTATCGGTGGGCACTTAGGTTTTTCCAATATCTTGGCTATTGTGAATAATGCTACAATAAGCATAGTTGTGCAGATATCTTTTCATTTCCTTTGGATATATACCCAGGAAAGAGATTTCTGGATCATATGGTAGTTCTAATTTTAATTTTTTGAGGAATCTCCTTACTGTTTTCCATAGTGGCTGCACCAATTTACATTCCCACAAACAGTACACAAATGTTCCCTTTTCTTCACATCCTTCACAACACTAGTTATCTCATCTTTATGGTAATAGCCACTCTAATAAATATGAGGTGATATCTCATGGTTTAGCTTTGTATTTCCCTAATGATTAGTGATTTTGAGCATCTTTTCATGTATTTTTTGGCCATTTGGATATCATCTTTAGAAAAATGTCTTTTCAGTTCCTCTGCCTATGTTTTAATCAGATGTCTTTATTTGTTATTTAGGTGTATGAGTTCTTTATATGTTTTGGATATTAACCTCTTATAAGATAGATGGTTTGCAAATATTTTCTCCCATTCCATAGGTTGCCTTTCATTTTTTTTTTTAATTGCTTCTTTTGCTGTACAGAAGATTTTTAGTTTGATGGAATCCCACTTATTTTATTTTGCCTTTCTTGCTTGTGCTTTTGGTGTCATATCAAAAAGAGAAGATCATTGCCAAGAAAAATGTCAGTGAGCCTTTCCTCTATGGTTTCTTTTAGAAGTTTTACAGTTTCAGATCATTTTCCCCAAGATTAATATCCTAAATTATTATAGTACATTTGTAACAATTAGTGAACATTATTACCATTATTAACTAAAATTTATAATTTATTTCTTAGTTTTTACCTAATATATATTTTTTATGTTCCTATATCTTATTCAAGAAATCACATAACATTTAATCATCTCTTTAGGGTCATCTTGACCATGAAATTTCCTGAAAAACTTTTAAATTTCTCCAAACATAATTTTGTACTTTGTCAAGCATTTGTAATTGTTCTTGGTAGCAGTAATCATCAGCTTCATGATACTTTATCATATACAGGAATAAACATGCACTAGAGCAATGATTTTTAAGATTTTTTGGAGAAAGCACAGTAAGAAATAAATCTGATATAACATCCCAGTAATTTTTACTATAATAACACCTATAATGTGTTAGGTACTATATGACATTTTTTTTTAAAAAAAAACTTAATGCTCACCATAATCCATAGTGCTTTTTCAATTATTACCCCATTTTGCAGTGGAAACCATGGTCCAGGTTTTGCAACTAGTAACGGGTAGAACCTGGGTCAGAATCTAGAAATCATGTCTCTAGAATCAGACTGGTGTAACTGATGTAAATATTTTGATGAATAATTCCATAATATATATCAAAAGGTAAATAGTCAGGCCCTATGGCCCTGTAATTCACTGATAAGAATTTATCATCTGAACAAACTTATAAAAAGGTATATGTATAAGATTCAACCGGACAACTTTGTTTGCAATAATAAAACCCAACAAATGACCTAAATTTATGTCAGTGGGGAACTGATTAAATGATTTGTAGTCCATATATTAAATAGAGGACCCCAAAGGGCTCATGTAACAGTTTCTCCATAATGTATTATTAAGTCATGATATCAAGTTTCTAGTGTATACAATGATTCCATTTTGGAAAAGATTTAATGTGTTGCCAAATACATGGAATTTTTGGAAGATTCCATACATATTCTTAAAATATAATGACTTCAGTAATGTGTCTGGAGATGTAAGGCATATTATCTGATAAAACATCAGATAATATGTTGTTATTGAGATGTGTATACATTATACAAAGTTTAGAGTTATAGTTTCTCAAAGATACCTTTCTACCACAACTGACCAAAAGATATTATTCATTTCATTTATCTATTCCAGATAAAATAACAGTTTGATAATGAAATACTTTTTTAAAAAAATATTATTATAATTAGTATGTAATTATATCTAATAGTCAATACACTGTGATATTTACTTATAACTCAAACATTCCCTAGAATTTTTTGCTTTGTAATATGGATATAATTACCATAAGTTGAGAATGTTTTAGGTTTATCTTATTTAAATTATCATCAATAAAGTGCATAACTCTCAAACATGTAAGTAAAATGGTACAGACAGTTTAGTAAGTTCCAAAGTGGATTGCTAAAGAATGTGAACTCCACAATTTACTTTCAACCTAAAATGTTAGTCCAGGTTCAAACATAAGGGCAAGTTTCACTGAATTAATAAAGTATGAAGACTTTATTAAATATTGCCACCAGACTTGCATGAAAAATTCATTTTAAACACTGCTTAATTTCAAATATTTTAAAAATAATTTACACTGTTAAATTTAGAAATTAATAAATTCAGTTCTGATGGACTGTTGTAATTATAAGTTATAACTCTTTTAAAAAGAGAGTTCATGGTAGTTGTGTATTCTATCCAGTTGATGAACTTCCAAAAGGATTAAATTACCATAAGTTGCACTGGTGTTATAAATCCCACATGCACTGACTCTCCAGAGCTAATTGTGCACCTCCTTCCAATATCATATGATGTTGGTGGTAGCTTAAAATCGACCATGGTAGAGGTATTTACACAATAATTAGGAAATTCTAGAAATCATCATTCCTCCATTTACTCCTTGAGAAGTTTGTTAAACAGTTACCTGCTCACAACTGACTAGAACCATGATCAAGCTTAGAATTTGGAGTCATAGGTCGTAGCTTTGGCTTCAAGTTCTGCCACTTAGAAGCTAGGTTCCATTTGCCACATCCCCTAACACCTCAAGGTCTCCTTTTTCTAAAAGGGAAAATATATAACATACTTAACACTCTAGGCTGTCTGAAGGATTCAGTAAATTACATATATAATATGCTTAAAGACAGTGTCTGTCACATAGTTAAGTGCTGAATAAAAGTTATTTTACTGCTACATATCCCTTGTCTCACATTTAGTTTGGCTGCCTTATTTTATTTTTCTGTTATAGTAATGCATGGGAACAATGCAAACAAACTTTGTTAATACTCATAGCTATTAACTGCTGAAAGAGCCACCTTATACATCAACCATAATAATTTGTTTCCTTGAAGATGATCATTGCTAGAAGGGAAAGAATACATCAGTTCCTTTTGGTTCCTGTTAAAAAAGTTGTCCATTTTATGTCCCTATAGATGTAAATTGCAGTAATTAGGAATGAGTTGTTCCTATGCAATATTTTTAACATAAAAAAGGATCATTAATGAAGATTTATTTATACACTGTTTATTTACTGGTACTTGGCCAAAGAGAGGGTTGGCATGATGGCTCTGGCAATGAATAGGGAATATTGAATCCAGGAAATGTGACATTAGAAGACAAAGTGGAGAGGAGCTTCAAGATGGTGGAAGAGTAAGACGTGGAGATCAACTTCCTCCCCACAAATACATCAGAAATACATCTACATGTGAAACTGCTCCTACAGAACATCTACTCAACGCTGGCAGAAGACCTCAGACCACCCAAACGGCAAGAAAATCCCCATGTACCTGGGTAGGGCAAAAGAAGAAAAAAAAAAAAACACAGACAAAATAATAGGGACGGGACCTGCACCAGTGGGAGGGAGCTGTGAAGGAGGAAAGGTTTCCACACACTAGGAAACCCCTTCGCGGGTGGAGACTGAGGGTGGGGGAGGGGAGAAACTTCAGAGCCATGGAGGAGAGTGCAGCAACAGGGGTGCAGAGGATAAAGTGGAGATTCCTGCACAGATGATCGGTGCCGACCAGCACCCACCAGCTCGAGAGGCTTGTCTACTCACCTGTGAGGACGGGTGGGGGCTGGGAGCTGAGGCTCCTGCTTCTGTCAGATCCCAGGGTGAGGACTGGGGTTGTCTGTGTGAACACAGCCTGAAGGGGGGTAGTGTGCCATGGCTAGCCGGGAGGGAGTCTGGGAAAGGGTCTGGAACTGCCAAAGAGGCAAGAGACTTCTTGCCTCTTTGTTTCCTGGTGTGTGAGGAGAGGGGTTTAAGAGCGCTGCTTAAAGGAGATCCAGAGATGGGCGCGAGCCATGGCTATCAGCACAGACCCCAGAGATAGGCATGAGACTCTAAGGCTGCTGTTGCAGCCACCAAGAAGCCTGTGTGCAAGCACAGGTCACTATCCACACCTCCCCTCCTGGGAGCCTGTGCAGCCCACCACTGACAGGGTCCCGTGATCCAGGGACAATTTCCCCAGGAGAACACATGGCACACCTCAGGCTGGTGCAACGTCACACCAGCCTCTGCCACCACAGGCTCGCCCCATACTCTGTATCCCTCTCTCCCCCCGACCTGAGTGAGCTAGAGCCCCCTAATCAGCTGCTCCTTTAACCCCGTCCTGTCTGAGTGAAGAACAGATGTCCTCAGGCCACCTACATGCAGAGGCAGGGCCAAATCCAAAGCTGAATCCCAGGAGCTGTGTGAAAAAAGAAGAGAAAGGGAAATCTCTCCCCGTAGCCTTAGGAGCAGCAGATTAAATTTTCACCTTCAACTTGATGTACCCTGCATCTGTGGAATACCTGAATAGGAAACAAATCATCCCAAATTGAGACAGTGGACTTTGGGAGCACCAATATATATATATAAATATATATTTTCCCCCTTTTTCTCTTTTTATGAGTGTGTATGTGTGTGATATTGTCTGTATAACCTTGCTTTTACCATTTGTCCTGAGTTCTGCCTGTCTGTTTTTTTGTTTGTTTGTTTTTTGTTATTTTAGTATAGTTTTCAGCACTTGTTACCATTGGTGGATTCGTTTTTTGGTTTGATTTTATTCTTCTTTCTTTCTTTTTATTTAATTACTTAAAAAGTGTTTTAACAATTATTTTTTGTTTTTTATTTTAATAACTTTTTTATTTCATTTTATTTTAATTTTTCTCTCTTTATTTCATTTTATCTCCCTTTTATTCTGAGCCGTGTGGATGACAGGCTTGATGCTCCAGCCAGGTGGCAGGGCTGCGCCTCTGCAGTGGGAGAGCCAAGTTCACAATATCAGTCCACCAGAGACTGCCCAGCTCCACATAATATCTAATGGCAAAAATCTCCCAGAGATCTCCATCTCAATGCCAAGACCCAGCCCCACTCAACGACCAGCAACCTACAGTGCAGGACACCCTATGCCAAACAACTGGCAAGACAGGAACACAACCCAACCCATTAGCAGAGAGGCTGCCTAAAATCATAATAAGGTCACAGACACCCCAAAGCACACCACCAGACATCGACATGCTCACCAGAAAGACAAGATCCAGCCTCATCCACCAGAACACAGGCACTAGTCCCATCCACCAGGAAGTCTACACAACTTACTGAACCAACCTTAGACACTAGGGGAAGACATCAAAAACAACGGTATCTATGAACCTGCAGACTGTGAAAAGGAAACCCCAAACACAGTAAGTTAAGCAAAATGAGAAGACAAAGAAACACACAGCAGATGAAGGAGCAAGGTACAAACCCATCAGAAGTAACAAATGAAGAGAAAATAAGCAGTCTACTTGAAAAAGAATTTAGAATAATGACAATAAAAATGATCCAAAATCTTGGAAATAGAATGCAGAAAATACAAGAAACATTTAACAAGGACCTAGAAGAACTAAAGAGCAAACAAAGTATCATGAACAACACAATAAATGAAAGTAAAAATTCTCTAGAAGAGATCAATAGCAGAATAACTGAGGCAGAAGAAGGGATAAGTGACCTGGAAGATAAAATAGTGGAAATAAATACTACAGAGCAGAATAAAAAAAAAAAGAATGAAAAGAATTGCGGACAGTCTCAGAGTCCTCTGGGACAACATTAAATGCACCAACATTAGAATTATAGAGGTCTCAGAAGAAGAACAGAAAAAGAAAGGGACTGAGAAAATATTTGAAGAGATTATAGTTGAAAACTTCCCTAATATGGGAAAGGAAATAGTTAATCAAGTCCAGGAAGCACAGAGAGTCCTATGTAGGATAAATCCAAGGAGAAACACACCAAGACACATATTAATCAAACTGTCAAAAATTTAATACAAAGAAAGCATATTAAAAGCAGCAAGGGAAAAACAACAAATAACACACAAGAGAATCCCCATAAAGTTAACAGCTGATCTTTCAACAGAGACTCTGCAAGCAAGAAAGGAATGGAAGGACATATTTATAGTGATGAAAGAGAAAAACCTACAACCAAGATTACCCTACCCAGCAAGGATCTCATTCAGATTTGATGGAGGAATTAAAACCCTTTCAGACAAACAAAAGCTAAGAGAATTCAACACCACCAAACCAGCCTTACAACAAGTGCTAAAGGAACTTCTCTAGGCAGGAAACACAAGAGAAGAAAAAGACCTATAATAACGAACCCAAAACTATTTAGAAAATGGGAATAGGAACATACATATCAGTAATTACCTTCAATGTAAATGGATCAAATGCTCCAACCAAAAGACACAGACTGGCTGAATGGATACAAAAACAAGACCCATATATATGCTGTCTACAAGAGACCCACTTCAGACCTAGGGACACATACAAACTGAAAGTGAAGGGATGGAAAAAGATATTCCATGCAAATGGAAATCAAAAGAAAGCTGGAGTAGCAATTCTCATATCAGACAAAATAGACTTTAAAACAAAGAGTATTACAAGAGACAAAGAAGGACATTACATAATGATCAAGGGATCGATCCAAGAAGAAGATATAACAATTATAAATATTTATGCACCCAACATAGGAGCACCTCAATACATAAGGCAAATACTAACAGCCCTAAAAGGGGAAATCAACAGTAAAGCAATCATAATAGGGGATTTTAACACCCAGTTACACCAATGGACAGATCATCCAAAATGAAAATAAATAGGGAAACACAAGCTTTAAATGACACATTTGAAAAGATG
Organism: Lagenorhynchus albirostris; assembly: GCF_949774975.1. Lineage (NCBI taxonomy): Eukaryota > Metazoa > Chordata > Mammalia > Artiodactyla > Delphinidae > Lagenorhynchus > Lagenorhynchus albirostris. Next base: position 40,678,267 of record NC_083112.1, on the reverse strand, counting down.
GACTTAATTGATATTTATAGGACATTCCATCCCAAAAGAACCGAATACACTTTCTTCTCTAGTGCTCTTGGAACATTCTTCAGGATAGATCATATATTGTGTCACAAATCAAGCCTTGGTAAATTTAAGAAAATTGAAGTCATACCAAGTATCTTTTGTGACCACAACTCTATGAGACTACTTATAAATTACAGGAAAAACTCTTTAAAAAATACAAACAAATGGAGGCTAAACAATACACTATTTAATGACTAAGAGATCACTGAAGAAATCAAAGAGGAAATCGAAAAATATCTAGAAACAAATGACAGTGAAAACACGAAGACCCAAATCATATGGGATGCAGCAAAACCAGTTCTAAGAGGGAAGTTTATAGCAATGCAATCCTACCATAAGAAACAAGAAAATTCTCAATTAAACAATCTAAAGTTGCATCTAAAGCAATTAGAGAAAGAACAAAAAAAACCAAAGTTAGCAGAACGAAATAAATCATAAGATCAGATCAGAAATAAATGAAAAAGAAATGAAGGAAATGCTAGCAAAGATCAATAAAACTAAAAGCTGGTTCTTTGAGAAGATAAACAAAATTGATAAACTGTTAGCCAGACTCATCAAGAAAAGAGGGGAGAAGGCTCAATTCAATAGAATTATAAATGAAAAAGGAGAAGTAACAATTGACACTGCAGAAATACAAAGGATCATGAGAGATTACTACAAACAACTCTATGCCAATAAAATGGACAACCTGGAAGAAATGGACAAATTCTTAGAAATGCACAACCTTCTGAGACTGAACCAGTAAGACATAGAAAATGTGAACAGACCAATCACAAGCACTGAAATTTAAACAGTGATTAAAAATCCTCCAAAAAAAAAAAAAGCCCAGGACCAGATGGATTCACAGGCAAATTCTATCAAACAGTTAGAGAAGAGCTAACACCTATCCTTCTCAAACTCTTCCAAAATATAGCAGAGGGAGGAACACTCCCAAACTCTTTTTGCAAGGCCACCATCACCCTGATACCAAAACCAGACCAAAAAAAGAAAACTACAAAAAAAAACTACAAAAAAAAAGAGAAAACTACAGACCAATATCAGTGAATGAACATAGATGCAAAAAACCTCAACAAAATACTAGCAAACAGAATCCAACAGCCCATTAACAGAATCTTACACCATGATCAGTTGAGGTTTATCCCAGGAATGCAAGGATTCTTCAATATATGCAAATCAATCAATGTGATACACCATATTAACAAATTGAAGGAGAAAAACCATATGATCATCTCAATACACGCAGAGGAAGCTTTTTACAAAATTAACACCCATTTATGATAAGAACACTCCATAAAGTAGGCATAGAGGGACCTTACCTGAACATAATAAAGGCCATATATGACAAACCCACAGCCAACATCATCCTCAATGGTGAAAAACTGAAATAATTTCCAATTAAGATCAGGCACAAGACAAGGTTGGCCACGCTCACCACTATCTTTCAACATAGTTCTGGAAGTATTAGCCAAAGCAATCAGAGAAGAAATAGAAATAAACAGAATCCAAATCGGAAAAGATGAAGTAAAGCTGTCACTCTTTGCAGATGACATGATACTATACATAGAGAATCCTAAAGATGCTACTAGAAAACTACTAGAGCTAATCAATGAATTTGGTAAAGTAGCACAGTACAAAATTAATGAACAGAAATCTCTTGCATTCCTATACACTAATGATGAAAAATCTGAAAGTGAAATTAAGAAAACACTCTAATTTACCATTGTAACAAAAAGAATAAAATACCTAGGAATAAACCTACCTAAGGGGACAAGAGACCTGTATGCCAAGAATTAGGAGACACTGATGAAAGAAATTAAAGATGATATGAATAGATGGAGAGATATGCCATGTTCTTGGATTGGAAGAATCAACATTTTGAAAATGACTATACTACCCAATGCAATCTACAGATTCAATGCAATCCCTATCAAACTACCACTGGCATTTTCAACAGAACTAGAATAAACAATTTCACAATTTGTATGGAAACACAAAAGACCCCAAATAGCCAATGCAATCTTTAGAAAGAAAAACGGAGCTGGAGGAATCAGGCTCCCTAACTTCAGACTATACTACAAGCTACAGTATTGTGACTGTATGGTACTGGCAGAAAAACAGAAATACAGATCAATGGAACAGGATAGAAAGCCCAGAGATAGACCCACATACATATGGTCACCTTATCTTTGATAAAGGAGACAAGAATATACAATGTAGAAAACACAGCCTCTTCAATAAGTGGTGCTGGGAAAACTGAACAGCTACATGTAAAAGAATGAAATTAGAACACACCCTAACACCATACAAAAAAATAAACTCAAAATGGATTAAAGACCTAAATGTAAGCCAGACACTGTCAAACTCTTAGAGGAAAACCTAAGCAGAACTCTGTATCACATTAATCATAGCAAGATACTTTTTGACCCAGCTCCTAGAGAAATGGAAATAAAAACAAAAATAAACAAATGGGACCAAATAAAACTTAAAAGTTTTTGCACAATAATGAAAACCATAAACAAGATGAAAAGATAACCCTCAGAATGGGAGAAAATGTTTGCAAATGAAGTAACTGACAAAGGATTAATCTCCAAAATATACAAGCAGCTCATGCAGCTCAATATCAAAAAACCAAACAACCCAATCCAAAAATGGGCAGAAGACCTCAATAGACATTTCTCCAAAGAAGATACACAGATTGCCAACAAACACATGAAAAGGTGCTCAACATCACTAATCATTATAGAAATGCAAATCAAAACTACAATGAGGTATCACCTCACACCGGTCAGAACAGCCATCATTAAAAACTCTACAAACAGTAAATACTGGGGATGGTGTGGAGAAAAGGGAACCCTCTTGCACTGTTGATGAGAATGTAAATTGATACAGCCACTGTGGAGAACAGTATGGAGGTGCCTTAAAAAACGAAAAACAGAACTACCATATGACCCAGAAATCCCACTACTGGGCATATACCCTTAGAAAACCATAATTCCAAAAGAGTCATGTACCACAATGTTCATTTCAGCTCTATTTACAATAGCAGGACTTGGAAGCAACCTAAGTGTCCATCAACAGATGAATGGGTAAAGAAGATGTGGCACATATATACAATGGAATATTACTCAGCCATAAAAAGAAACAAAATTGAGTTATTTGTAGTGAGGTGGATGGACCTAGAGTCTGTCATACAGAGTGAAGTAAATCAGAAAGAGAAAAGCAAATGCCATATGCTAACACATATATATGGAGTCTAAGAAAAAAAAAATGGTCATGAAGAACCTAGGGACAAGACAGGAATAAAGATGCAGACCTACTAGAGAATGGACTTGAGGATACGGGGAGTGGGTAGGGCAAGCTGGGACAAAGTGAGAGAGTGGTAGTGTATATATGGACATATATACACTACCAAATGTAAAGTAGGTAGCTAGTGGGAAGCAGCCTCATAGCACAGGGAGATCAGCTCTGTGCTTTGTGACCAGTCAGAAGGGTGGGTTAGGGAGGGTGGGAGGGAGGGAGACACAAGAGGGAAGAGATATGGGGATACATGTATATGTATAACTGATTCATTTTGTTATAAAGCAGAAAGTAACACACCATATAAAGCAATTATACTCCATTTAAAATGTTAAAAAAAAAAAAAAAGGAACGAAGACAAGGGGGAATTTGAAAAGATAATTGAATACCAGAAAGACATCCTTAGATTAGTCAAAAAAATATATTATATGTTTGTTACTTAAACTACTATGTTAAGTTTTTGTGATATAAATATATATATTCATCATTTACACTTTAAAATTATAACTTTTTTTAAGAAAAATGCCTTATATTTATTCTTTTAAGAATATATTTCAAGTTTTTGCATATGAAGTTCTTTTTTAAAATTTCTTGGTCTTGGGAGGCTGGTGGCAATTAAAATATCTCCGACTACTTTTTAATGATTTCAGAAGTGCATACCTGATTTGTTGATATGTTTTCTCTAAATCAGAATTTTACCTTCAATACAGAAGTCCTTAATTATGAAATACTTCTATTCCTCATTATTTAACAAGACAGAAAAGAAAATTACTAAACTCCGGTGGTACATTTACGAAAAGAATTAATGTAACTCACATTCTTTTCCATCACTTCCTTCTGCTTTATGTCCCATCACAGGCCCAGCAGCTGAGCCACACGAAGGAGATATTTGACAGATAAATAACACAGATGACAATGTCTGGAATACAATATTTATCATTAACATCTGTGTCTATGCAAAACTCTTGGCTGCCTTCTTAGTTTGATGCTTGGGTGGGAGTATTTGGTCTGATGACTTCACTGCTAAATGTACTCATATATGTGTATCAGGTTCTAACGACCTGCTGAGGAAATCAGCTATTGATAAACTAGTTGAAAAGTCTTGATCCTGGGAATGTGTCATCTTTGTTCCCCTGATATTCTATATCCACAGGAATTTGACCTGACTTAATGAAAGTACCCTAAATAAATACCACCTGTAATTGTCATATAGAGTAAAAATAGGATATAAAGCATACTAAGATAATACCAATTTAATTCTCTGTGTCTTTGGATCATACTTTTCACATCACTTCAAAAATAAATTGCTATAAACCACATTCTTTTTAGTACTACAAAATTAATTAATTTGTAATCCTTTGAGTAATCAAATACCAGGCAACTATATTCTGGAAGGATTTATTTTTCCTATTATTAGAAAATCATATATATCAGTTTTGAAGATACAGAAAGTATATTCCAAAATTTGCAACAAATATCAAACATTGACTCAATTCACTTTATCAGTTCTGATTAAATTCAAGTGATTCTCATTACAATAGGAAGCATATTTACATGCATTTACAAAAATAAATAAATACAGAGAACTTTCATAGAAAGTTTTACTAGAATGTCTTAATTTAGTAAATATCTTTAAGAAGAACAAATTAATATTTATTTAAAATCAAGTACTTTCAAAATTGTGTGCAATATAAAAATATTTATCAAAAGGACTCAACACTGAACAAATGAGAAATTGAGGGTCAATATTACTAGCAATAATACTAGTAACAGTTCAGGAAAAATAACTTAGTCTTAAATATTTAACTGTTATGTGGTTTTGTATTCAAAATCAATAAAAACCTCACTTAATGTTCCTGTTCAGGCCCATATTTTCTTTTGTACTATGCATTTCTAGTTTCTTACTTTAAAATATATTAAACTGAATTTTACTGATTTTATCAGATTTTTGGAATAATTATCATAAAACAAAAACAATAAAAAAACATAAAACAGAACCACAGGCTTGTCTGAAGCAATTCCCTAGTGAAGCTACCCCTCTGATTTTTTTTTTCATACCCCACAAATATAACAGGTTTGGAAAGTAATTTTATATACTTTGAAGATTGGTATTGACACACACTTGGTTCTTCTGAACCAATTGTGTTAACTGGTTCTAGGGAACAAATTCTCTACCATAATTTCATTTAAAGCACATTTTAAAAGTTATTTACTATTTTTCAAAACTAAACTTAAAAAATAGCACAGTTATTAAAGATGCATTTTGTACACTTTTACTTCTCAAAGACTAATTAGGTTTTAGCTTTAGTGCTATTCAAATGGGTTTTTGTGTGCTTAGGTTGTTTGAAAATATTGTCTTCCGAAGTGTGGAGGAATCATTTGGATGACACTGTAAGCTCCTGATGCCAATATGGGAAATATTCTTCCAAAGACAGCATCTGGTTCTTTGGCAAATCTGTTGGTGGTTTTTCTGCACTTCTAGATCTGTTATATGGCTGGCTGCTTTTGAGAACCATTTTCTAGTTTACTGAAATGAAGTACTATTTAAATCAGTGAAACATTCTATGATGTTGATTTAGGTAGTAGCTTAGAAACTAAGGCTCCATCTATGAGGTAAGCATAATATTGATGTCTGTATGCTGATATATTCCCCAGAACATCTGTTTCTGAAAATGCCTGTAATTACCTAAATGTGTGAGATGAATAAGCATATTATATGTTCAATAGAAAAAAAAATTGAAAGTCATTGATATTGTTTGAAAATTTATTCTTTACCCATTCAGAAGTTAATTAATTGAGAAGTACCAAACAGTAGGGAGTTAGTCAGAATCTGATATTTCTTCTGGTAAAGCTATTAACAAAATGAGTAGAAAAAATCTCCTGTGATGTAACGTAATACTAACATTTTTACATATTTCTGTATTTTCCAAAAATATGTGAATAATGTTTCTTTAGAATATGGAATTCATAATCAACAGAGCAGTTACAAGGCAGGATTGTTTTCTCTCAAGGTAATTATAAGCAATGCAATTTAATAATTTCTGACATGATAAATAAAAGGATATGCAAAATAAAGTTTAATTTATTAGTATATGTTCCCATTATTTTTGGTAGTTAACTCTTGCCAAGTACAAAAGTAAATAATAACTCCTCAGATTCCCTTATTAACTCATTTTGACCTCAAGTTAAAGGAACTTGTACTTTACAAAACTGATAAGGAGCTTAGGAAAAGAAGGAACTGCCAGAGAGGACAGAGACAAATAGAAGTTGAAACATAACATTAAGCAAAAATACATGGTTTGACTATTACAGGATCACAGATGATCAACTTATTTTTCCTTGATAAATAAGGGAAAGTTTTAGTGAAGAAGTGCTGTTAGATCTGAGTCTGAATAATAAATAAAAGGTTTTCAAGAAAAAATATAAAATATTGATAGAATATTCCAGAAAGTTGGAAATTCATGTAATAAAGGGAAAAGAGTCATGAAAGTTTATTGGATTAAGCTTCTTCTATTTCCTTATGTGATCTACTGCGATGATTCAGTTTGCCATCATGGAATTTTTCATCATGGATTTTGTCTTGAATCAAAACAAAGGTATTTTGTACAGGGGTTAGTAGTCCTTACCTTTCTAATCCATCACCCAGGCTTCTTCCAACCTACTGGCAGTTCCCACATTGGCGATTCCAGTGCTTTGATGGTTCAATATTAAGAAATGATACTTCTAAAACATAACAGTCATTTATAAAAGTAAACAAAGCTTTTTAAAACAAAAGATTAATATGAACATATGGTGGGAGGAGTACAATTTTATTAGCAACAAAAAACAAGAAAAAGAATGGAACTTAAAATATGTTGTATCTCTTTGAAGAATATTATAAAATTCATAGAGAAAAAAATGTCAAATAAATAGACATTTCAATTATGGTGTTTAATGGAAAATAAAAATCAATATATAAATATATGAATTTGTACATAAAATGAATATAAACTTCAACTGTATCCAACAAGTTTTTGTGTGAGTGTATAACTTGCCAAAATGATTTTATAGTTCATCTGGAAATATTTACATGAAGCTTTTGAAGAATGAGATATTTCATAATGTAATAAGCATTTTTTTTAAACATCCACATTTGCATTTGGTGGAATTGTTGCTTTACTATCCCCAGTTCTTTTCTCCTCCCTGTAAAGGCATGGAAAAGCTTTTTCATGTCTCTATTTGAATTTTTATGCATCTGATATCACCAAGGGACCATGCCTGGACTAGGCTGCTGGAGGGTGAGGGACATGTATAGACTAACCAAGCAGCCAAAGTACTTCTAATTGAAGCCAAACTAAACCAGTCAATAGTTAACCTCATTAACCGTATGAATCAGCCCAACTGACATGATAAAAATCTTCCCAATGGAGTTTTGCCAAAATTGCTAACCAGCATACCAGTAAGCCAGCAGTGTTTATATTGATGCATTATTTTTTGCCATATGCAGAACTGAAAGAAACCAGTGAAATGTATTTATTGTAAAATATCAATATATTGTTTAATTTTATGGTATCCATAGATTTAGTTGAAGGAGTTAGGGCTCTGAAATTTAAACAACTGAGTTTGAATTGCAAATCTGCTTGTACAGACCTGATGAAGTCTAGGCATACTGAACACTCAAACTTTTTCTTTATGGATGAAATGGGCATAATAATGTCTATTATTTTAAGATGTTGCAAGGATTAATTCAGAATTGTATAAATTTTTTGGCACGTGTTAATATTTCTATAAATGGATGTATAGATTGAAAAATAAAGATTAATCATAGACAGATATATAAACACAGCTCCCTATACAGAGAAAGATAATATAAAGTCATTATACCAATAAACAGACTGATCATGATTTTTTTTTTTTTTTTTTTTTTGCGGTACGCGGGACTCTCACTGCTGTGGCCTCTCCCATTGCGAAGCACAGGCTCCAGACGCGCAGGCGCCAGACGCGCAGGCTCAGCGGCCGTGGCCCACGAGCCCAGCCGCTCCGCGGCATGTGGGAGCCTCCCAGACTGGGACACGAAGCCGTGTCCCCTGCATCGGCAGGCAGACTCTCAACCACTGCGCCACCAGGGAAGCCCTGATCTTGCTTTTTTTATTGATATCCGTGAATAGTTTCCACTTCAAGCAACAAGAATCCATAATTTTATCTTTAATTTGAACACCAAGGTGTGTAGTCAAATTCTTATTGTCCCAGCAGTAACTAATTTTGTGATTAGATTTTTTTCTGTAATCAGAAAGGCTTCAAAATTCAGAAGATGGATAATTATGGATGAGGTAAAGAAAATACAAGTACACTAACCCTAGGCCATTAATCATTTTCTACATGATTTGAAATAATATTGTCCATCTTGATTGTGAGATCAATGTATAAAGATATTTAAAATAATTATAAGTATTGATTTATTTGGATTCATAAATTTTCTCTGGAAAGATGCTTTAGTTAAAGAATCTAGAAATTCTACCTAAGCTTACTGCAGTATTTGGTATTTGCTTAGGGGAAAAAATAATGTTTAAATATTATAGAAAAAAGATGCATTAAATTAGAAAAAGAGTAAAAAATGAAAAATATAATTTTATTTTTCCTTCACAAAATGTGTGCATTAATTTACTTTCCAAACCATTTCATAAAATTTTCTTTAATAAGTTTTTTTTTCCCTTGAGAACTATGAAAACTGGAACATAAGAATATTTGAGACATCAAATTCAAGATGATTATAGTTTTGCGGTCTCTTCTAGTAACATCTGCACTGAAGATCTTGTATTATTAAATATATTTCATGTAAAATATTTTAAACATATAAGTGCTTTATGAAAACTATTCATGATTGCTAGAATGTTTATGCCAACATTATTTAGTACTAAGGAAAAGGTGAAAAACTGAAATATTTTCAGCTTAATGGAAATTTTTAATGGAAATGTGTGATTAATAAAACTATAGTGGTTCTAAAACTTAAGAATTCTAATTCTATTTATGTCTTTATATCTTATAATTGATTATTTTTGATATTATTTATAAATAAAAATAGCAGGTATCAAGCACCTTGGTAAGCATCTTACACATGCACAGTCATTTAGTCCTCACAATAACCAATAAGGTAGGTAATATTATTTAATCCTGATTTTGCAGCAGGTAAAAATAACACACAGAAACGTTACAATGCTAAAAAGTATTAGACCAAGGATAAAATGTTATTAGATTAAAACCAGGGTCCATGTTCCTGACACACACACTGTGTTTCTTATTAATGGATTACAAATAAAATCATCATTGGGTATCAGTTACTGAAGAGGATTTGTTCCAGGACCCACCACCAATACCAAAATCCACAGATGCCCAAGTCCTGTAGCTCACCCTCTATGTCCGCAGTTTCACATTCGTGGACACCGAGGACTGACTGTAATCACTCTTGAGGTTGTCCTCATTCAATTCCAGGCTTAGGAAATGTGATTTTGAAAACACTTGTAATTTGGGAAGAATTCTTTTGTTGAGTATTCAGTGAAAATCTTTGGTCCTGAAACATTCACTTCACTTTTGAAGCACACACAAATCAACAAGGCATGAGAGTTTTAAATTTTAAAATGCAAGTATTCAGTCCTATACTCCTGAATTTGAGCTTATTTATTTATTTAGAGTATATGTCTCATAATTTTTCGAGAAAGAATAATGATTTTTTTTTGCGGTACGCGGGTCCCTCACCACTGCGACCTCCCCTGCTGCGGAGCACAGGCTCCGGACGTGCAGGCCCAGCGGCCACGGCCCATGGGCCCAGCCGCGCTGCGGCACGCGGGACCCTCCTGGACCGGGGCACGAACCCGCGTCCCCTGCATCAGCAGGCGGACTCTCAACCACTGCACCACCAGGGGAGCCCAAGAATAATGATTTTTAAATTTTATTCATTCACTGATTTGGAAAATATAAAGTGACTGGCTTGGAAAATTATTTTAAAATTCAACTAGTTTATGCTTTACTGACTTTCTTAGTGATTTTCTTGGTGTGTATCCTTAAATGATTACACACTTTAAAGTGAAAAGGTAACAATAAAGTAGTTCTTTACTTTAAAACAACCCTTAGGATACATGTGGCAGGACTGTGGAATGGTAAAAATTAAGGGAATAGTGTTATGCAATCTCATCTCCTAGAAAAATAAAATTACATTAAAAATGTACAGTTTTCCTTTTAGAACACTATTTCTACAGAGGGAATTTCACAAACCACTTTTTCTTAATGGAAATTATACTTGTGTTTTTTAAAATGTAGAAGTATCAAACAATCCTACCTTCTGTTTTATATTAAGCAGCCTGGAAAGGTAATATTACTTTCAGAAAATTTTCTATTATTGTTGTTGTTAGTATTATATTTGATAGCAAATAAAGGGGAATAAGGGAAATATTTTACTGATGCACGTAATAGCTCATTTATGAATAAGTCTTTGATTGATTATAGTATGTAAGTGTGCTCATTGAACACATAAAAGATAATTTTTTTTTTTTTTTTTTTTTTGCAGTACGCGGGACTCTCACTGTTGTGGTCTCTCCCATTGCAGGCTCCGGATGTGCAGGCCCAGCAGCCATGGCTCACGGGCCCAGACGCTCTGCAGCATGTGGGATCTTCCCGGACCGGGACACTGAACCCGTGTTCCCTGCATTGACAGGCAGATTCTTAACCACTGCACCACCAGGGAAGCCCCGGTAATTTTTTTTTTTAATGTACATGGCACCATTAGCTTAAGAATATTTTACTCTCCATGACACATTTTAAAAAATTCCTTCTTCAAGTCTCTCCATAGTAGAGAAGTTGGCTGTTTGTAATTCTGTCATTTCCAGGGTGTGCAGATTTAAATATATGCTAATACCATTAAAACAATGTCTCAGAGAACATAAAACAAATTAACTTTGATACTTGGTGGAATTGACACCCTCATAGCAAGTAAACCTTCTGGCTTCACTGATTTTCAAGGCCCTTTAGCAGATACAAGACTTCTTAGATTTATGAAAATAGTCTTGCATTTTAGTAAATTACATTTTTCTAATTATTGATTTTATTTGAAAATGAGAAAAAATAGTAACATCAATTGCTATTATTGACACCTTAGTATCTAAATATAAATATAGACATGATTTCTTTACTTCCTACAATTCTTATACACAAGAGTAAACAGTGTTCCAGTTACTAATATTAATTCAGAAATGAACAGTATTTTGTCAGAATTTTTAAATGCTATAACTAAAATTAATGTTATATAATAAATAATCTATATTTATAAATACTATATTTATAAATGATTAAAAAAGGAAAAGTTCACTCAGATAACACTGTTAAATGAAATGTGTTCAGATTATATTGAATGGCATTATCTTTAGGTCTAAAACTAAGTCACTATCAGTGGAAACAGAGTTTTAGAAACCAGAAAATAATTATAAAGTTTTTTTTTAAATCATGACAACTCTCTATCTGTGATACTAACTCAGGAAGGCTTCTGTGGCCATTCCCATTTATATAAGTGTATCTCTGTGTGTATGTGTCTGTATGTGTGTGCCTGCCCACTTATAATGCCAATAGTGACACTTTATTTATTGATATTATTTGTTTAGTTATTATCTTCACTATCCCCCACCTCACATGCACAATGCACACTGGCCGTGAGACTATTATGAACAATCAAGTGATTCGTACCCAATTTTGCATATTAAAATGCTGATCTCAATGCTTGGCATTATTAAAATGCTTGTTGTACTGATATTTTAAAGAAAAACTCAGCTCAACAAAAAATAGCTTCACATATGTAAAGGTGTAAAGCCTTAGTGACCAATTCATAAATCTCAAGAAGAGTTAGTGGTGAATAATGCCAGTTTAATGGATATGATGCTGCTTATGTCTTCAAAAGTGTTACCATGCAGTAGAGATCCCAACTTTCATAAAAGATACATACCATATTTTGTATCTCTGTATAGATGGAAAACAATACAATTCTTTCCAGAAATGTTAGATGAAATCAAACCCTGTATTTCAGGGTTACATGTGTAAGAAAAGTTACAGTCCTAGATATGCTACCTTTTGCTAAGGAATATTTATGAAATTTATACTGTATGTATTAGATATTAATTTGTAAGTATATTTTGACCATTATTGATACGGTTTAGTTTAGATAAATAAAGTAGGTGATGGTCAGTGAAGAGGAGGCAGTTGAGGATAGAAAATCAGATTAGAATAAACATTAGTTTAGTACAAATAATACATCTTAAGAACTAAAATATCTGGTGCTTAATCCTTATTCTAAAAAATGCTATCTATGAGTTTTAGAAATTTCTTTCAATATTTATGAAAATAACAAAATTTGAATCATATATATGTTGGTGGTTTGGGAATGAGGATAAATAAGTTCATATTTATAGATGCTCAGTAGTTATAATTAGAATCAAAACAAGTAATGATAACCAGAGACATGTCCTGATTTACCTTACATGAAGATACCAATAGAAGGGCATTAGCAGCCATTTCTTAGAGAGCCCACCTACCAAATATGCTCACAGTTCAAATCACAGGGTTTCCTAGAAAACCAAACATACCCATAATGCCCATTAAATGGAAACTCTGTGACCCATAGTCTATATTTTTGTTTTCTTATATAAACCTTGCCTTGCCTTTTGCTTCTGTTAGGTGACAGTCAAACCATAAGTCACAAATCTCCTCCTTCATGTACAAATAAATCTCAACTGCATTCTTACCTACCCTAATACCTCTGTGTTAGTTGTTTCTAAGGGTTTAATGCAGGTAAGACTTCATGATTCTCTCCATTAGAGTCACAGAAACAAGCAGCTTAAGTGTACACTTCATCCACACCCATGTCACAGGATGTCTTCTATTGGCCCTGCTGTTGAGTCTCTGTTAAAGGCAATAAAGTGCTTTGGTTTTCATGGTTAATCTGATTATGTACATGTCTGCTTTCTATGTATCCTACATTTATTACCCCATTAATAGTAGCAAACATAGAAAGTTAGTTTTGATAATCTGACCATCTGATCTCCATCAGGTGGACTAGAATAAGGAATGAATTCTCTGTAACACGTCAATCAACTCAGCATATGGTCTTATATTTTTATCACTTTGTCTTTCTGTCTTGAGAATTCCTGGAATTGAGTTACCCATTAACAGGCTACTGGGTCACAAAACAATAATTTAGTTGGACAGTTAACCATTGTCAGCTCTGGGGTTGAAAATTTGTTCATAACAACTTCAGAGATGCTATTTTTGACAATTGATATAACACTCCAGTTGTCTTTTGGTATTTATTTTTGATGGCTTTCTCTTTGTTTGTCTATATATGTGTAAATGAGGGAAGGAATGTTTCTATGCTGTTCTAAAGGAAAATAAATTATCATTTCTAATGCTACATTTATAATTATGGTCTTTCCTTGTCTGCACACAGCTCTTTTAATACTTTTGGAAATTAATCGATCATATGAATTTGTCAAATGTATATACTATGAGTTACATGATTCAAACATATTTCCTGTCAAAACGGAAGAAAATTTTCTAAAAATTAAAAGTATTTTGTAAAACTTGAAAACTTGAAAACAATGATTTTAATTATTTGTGTAACAAATGCGCAGGTGAGACTAAATATCTGTTGGAGTTAGACTATATAGGTGAAGTAGAAAGGATTGCTTTTGGCTCAAGTTTATTTTTTTAAACAGCTTTATTGAGATATAATCAGCATACTATACAATTCATCCTTTTATAGCATAGAAGTCAATGGCTTTTAGTGTATTTTCAGAGTTGTTCATCCATCACCACAATCAATTTTAGAACATTTTAATAATCCCAAAAAAGAAAACCATAGTTCTTACCCTACAATTTCTGTATCTATAGTTCTGCCAATTCTGGACATTTAATTTAAGGGAATTATAAAATACATGAACCTTTGTTACTGGTTTCTTTCACTTAGCATATTCTCAAGGTTCATCCATGTTGTAGTATTCCTTTTAATTGCCAAGTATTTTATTGTACCGAAATAACGTTTGATTTCTCTATCAGTTGATGGAAATTTGAGTTGTTGCTACATTTGGCTATTATGAATAAGGCTGCTGTGAACATTAATGTACAGTTTTTTTTTTCATGAACATGTTTTTATTTCTTCTGGGCATGTGCCTAGGAGTAGAGTTGTTGGATCTTATGGTAATTCTATATTTAACCATTTGAGGAACTACCAGACTGTTTTCTAGAGTGTTGGCACTGTTTTACATTTCTACCGGCAGTATATGAGGATTTCAATTTGTTTATATTCTTGCCAACCTCTGTATTATATGATACTGTATATATAATACAGGCAGAAGGACTCCTGTACAGCTAAGGCTGTAAGAAAGATATGCACATAACCAGGTAGGAAGGGAAGAAAAGCCATCAGGACCTGTGTACCTGGGTAGAGACAGAAAAGAAAAGGATAATACATAGGTAGACACCCACCTTGGGGAGTGAGCAGTGAAAGCCGAAGATGGGTCACCCCAGTCCTGGGGTCCTAACAAGGGGAAGACAAGCCCCATTGACTGCTCTGAGGAGCACTGGTACTAACAGGAGGAATGTGGGAAGCAGAACTCCACTCACGAAGACTGTGCCCATGCTCTGGCTTGACCTGGAGGCAGGGCAGAGAGAGGTCTGCTCCAGAGGCTGCCAGGTTTCCTGTGACTTATAATTTTGTTGCATACCTTAAAATTTCCTTTAACCTGGTAGCTGGAATTATTCACCATGTGTGCATGTAGTAAAGCTGACTGCTAAATTAATTGAGACTTAGCGGTAGATTGTCAGTCTCACCTTTTATTACATAGTACCTCCAATTTGAAGAAGCCTTACATCTCTACAAAAAGCCTCAGTACTAGTTGGACAGAGGAAATACTACCATTAAATGTGTTTATTGCCTTCTTCTCACATAACTTGAGGTGCTGCTCCAATATAAATCCAGCAACTTTAACCTACTGGTAAAGGTCAGTTATCTGTTTAATTAGCTGTGCAAATTTTCAGCCTACCCTATAATTGACTGCTGTTCCTTAAACAACTCTGATACATTTTATATTATTTGTTGATGACATATCTTTAAAATCATCAAGGGATATTACTTCTGGATGTACGTAAAGAAAGACTCTGATAGAGGATCAAACTTACTAAATTCTTTGAAGTTTTCTCTGAAGAAAGGATGTTTCTAACTTCCTTAAATGCTAACCAATACATAAAATAAAATCATTATTTTTTAAAGTAAAATGAAATAAAATAATAAATAAAAATGATGCCCTATTAGAAGTAATCAAATACCACAGAAAAATCTTAATTATTCATATCAGAGCCCATATAAATATAATATTTTAGAAGTTAAAATTATTGCCTTACAGTCTGCTACCAAGAAGGGATTTTGTCCCTATGCATATTATAATGGCATATACACAATCCAATATCACAAATTCAGAAGAAATTTTGTAAATACAATCTGAATCTACTATAAAATCTATATAAATATATATTTATAGGTCAAATGTTTCTTATGTAGAGGAACAAATTTTGGCATTGCCAGCACAACCACTTGATGAGAGCTAAGTCAATCTCTAGTCCATTAGTGCTCATGTTACATAAAAGCTCCCTCCGTAATGAAGGAGTTTTACTAAATTTACAAACACTGTTGACTCTTGAACAGCACAGGTTTGAATTGTGCAGTCCACTTATACACAGATTTTCTATTCAATAAATATGTACTACATTCTCACACTATCTGTGTTGCATGAACCTCAGATGTGGAGGGCCAACTGAAAGTTATAAGCACTTCTTCAACAGCGAGGTACTCTTGGGTACATCAGTTCATAATTGATGTGACTGTGTATACTAGAAAAGACATTAACAAAGATCAGCCTTTGGTTCTAGCTGCAAAGGACTAAATCAGTTATTTTGAGATATTATTTTTAAGCCAAAGGGATAAGTGTTCATAGATTTATATTGAACAGTATATTTCTTAAAAGGTAATTTAGATTTCCAGATATATTGGTGAGCTAACTCTGAGGTTACCTGGTGAACTCCAATTTATTGCTTAAGAAGCAATAAATAAATTAAAATGCATACATACTGACATACATACATATATAAATACATGAATAAATAAATAGAATTTTAAAAAGCTGTCTCTAGAATTTACAGATCAAGATATGACATCAGGTGTATGCAGATTCCTTCTAAGACCTTTGAATTATGTCCACAATTGGGACAAAAGATTTATATTTCATTTGTCTTTTCCTCTTAAACCTTGTGATTTCTTTTCCTTATATTGGATCATAGTATTTTACTGTTAAAATGTCTTTACTAGTCTTTTATTGACTTTCTCTTTGCACCTTTTTTTTCCCTGAAGCCTTTAATCTTCTTAACGTAACATCAACAGTTGCCAATATTGTGACTACTGAATTTGTTGTCTGACTCTAAAACCTCTACTGTGGACCATCCCTAACTTATGTACACACCTGAAGTGGATATAAGAACCCAAAGTACAGTAGTATATTCTTATATTTCTCATATATCCTAGAACCTTGGAGGAACTCAGAGACTGTCAGAAACAGCAAAAAAGTCCTGAGATTAATGATGGAAGATATGGGTGAAAAAAATTTCCAGACACCATTCCATGATTTCTCTTAAAGTCAGTGTTTGTTTCCATGAAAAAACCAATTAAATTCATAATGTAATTGATACCAGACATTTATTTTTGTCATGATCATCTAGCCTTTCCAACTATTTAGAACAAATCCTTCACTTTTATTAAGAGTCTGATATGGTAAGTTACCAGATGTAATTGAAGAAACTATCATCTCTCATAGAAAGTTTTCTACCCAAGACTAATGTGTTGACCTGCAATTTATCCACAACTATGTCCCAAATAGTAAATGAAACAACTCAAGTTTTAGATACTCAGAAAAAAGCAACCATTTATTGATTAAAATACACTTAGACAATCATATTGCCTTTGACTATGTATTGGCTAACCAAGGTAAAGCATAATGAATAACAGTTTCTGTTTCAACACATCAGTAAAAGTGGAATAATCAATCAAGAGAAAAAATTCACTGTTATTGTACACAGGCTCATTTTCTTGATCAGGCCTAGTACAACTGGTAACTGAATATAAGGTGTTTTCCAATTATTTACTATGACATTGTGGTTTTCGTTTTTTTTTTTTTTTTTTGCCTTCTTCCACCATCAGATATGCAGGTGTTTAAGAGTCAACACAGTTATGATTAGAAACTGACATTCAACTTATAATAATGCATGAACAAAAGACTTAAACTGTTAGAGGCAAAATGACTCCTCTAGGAGTGAGATGGACCTGAAGAATTAAAATAAGGGAGATGGGCAGTCCTGGTTTAACTAAGTGGGTGATGCCAAAAGATGTACAACAGCATTTCTTACGCAGAGATAAACATACTACGTTCAGAAAGAGTTGAAATTGCAAAGTTTCACAGAAAACCCATAAATATCTGCAATTGACTTCCTTGGTAATTGTTTTTGGTCTGCTCCCAGGTACATTGTTCTCTATGACAATTTTCAGCCAGCTCATTTACCAGAGAACAAAATTAAGTTTTCATGGAAGTAAGCCTTCTTCTGTGAATGACCTTTTGTTTTTCTATCATGAGTACTACCTTACATTTTTTCAGTACTAATAGTGTATACATGATTGATCTTCTGTGTGTGTGTGTGTGTGTGTGTGTGTGTGTGTGTGAAATATTGCAGGATTACCTTTTCTCTTATTTAGATAAAGATTTTTCCATTTATGATCATAAGGGAGATTGACCTGTAATTTTTCTATTCCACTGATTCCTTGCCTAATTTATTTTTTTTGGTTTCAATGTAATATTACCATTCATATTAGTTCCTTTTTTTGTCTATGTAAAATTAAGTGAAAATAGGAATATGTATTGTTTATATGTTTGCTTATTTTTGACAATAATTTGGGAAGATGGTTTTTCTTTTATGGAGTAGAGGATAATAATGTAAACTTGAATTTTTTAAAGTATATTATATAATTTTGGATTACTATTTTGGCTGGTTGTTTTCAGTAGTTTATATAATGCTATTTTTTTCATTTATTCTAAGCTTAAAGTTGTATTGTATAAAATATTTCATAGTATTCCCCCATTATATTTTTTACTTCACTGTATCTGAAATGTTAACTTCCTCTTTGTTACCAATATTGTTCAATGGTTACTTTTCTTAATCATTCATGTCTCTTACATATAGTCCCATTTATTGGAATCTCTTAATATGTTCTCCAGTGTATATAAATTTATAATTTCTTTATAGGCTCTGGACCTCAAAGTTAGATAATTACAAAAGGAGCATCCTTAACAGATGTTGCCTTAACAATTTATATTTCTAATTGGATAGGCTACATATTAAATTTGCTGAAAATGAGAGTTTTCCAAATAAATAAGTATGCTGTTTAGGTTAAGTGTCTTATTAGTGTAGTATCTCTCCTCAATTAAAACCTCTAACTCATTTTGCTTATTTTACAATTGTTTAAAATTTCTTGAATATTTTTCTGTACTATAGTTGGATATAGTTGGATGTACTATAGTTCATGCAATTTTTGTATCCATAGTCCTATGAGTCAGCCTGGACACATTCTTCTCTCTTATTCTCTATGTCTAAACAACAATAAAACTGTTTATTTTTTTTTTCTAAATTTAACCAGTCTCTTATTTTTCTTTTTCATGGTCTTTGTTATAGTCTACCAATTGCTCTCTGCATTAACTTTGATGCCTCTGTAAATCATGCTAACCAGAAGAAAAAGTGAAATTGTTAAAAAGCAAAACTGATCACATGATTTCTTTCCTTGAAACCCTGCACCGTCTTCTCTTTTATCTTTGCAAAAAGGACAGCATACTTTACAAGGCCTGTATTCTCCTATATGATGTGAATACTTTCCATTTTCTTACCCCAATATACACATGTATCTCTCCTCTACCAGATCTTTAAACAGTAACTTTCAATTCCAGTTTCCATTTGGAAAACTGGGAAAACTCAGCATTTGCCCATAGGGTGTGCTTAGAGTAACCTCATCTTTCCGCATAGTTCTCAATATCTCTTATTCTTTTTTTTAAGGTTCCCAGCTCAATGCTGTTTGTGGAAGGAAGCCTTAGAACTAGGTAAGACTCTCCCCAAGGCTCTCACCTCAGTGGCAGCTTAGTGTGTAATTATTTTATTATTTAATACATTTTGGTTACACCAGACTATTTTTCTGTAAGTAAGAAGTTCATGTATGTATAGAGTTGTTCTATACCACCTGTATAACAAATGTGTTTGACTAAATAAATCAATGCTTTGTTTCCTTCAAATAATTGAAATTTGATAAATACATTACTTAATTTCTAAAAAGTAACTTGGGAATAAGTTTTTTTTTTTTTCTATCTTGGAACTACACTGTGTGGGAAAATAAAAATACATAAACAATGGCTATAACTACATAATAATGATGAAAGGAAAATGGTAAGCAGGGAATGACAGTAATCATGAGGTATGTGCTACATTTTATAGAAATTGTCTGTGGTTTATGTTATAGCTTTATGTAAAACTGCAGTTTTAAAGAGTGGTTATTTTAAATTATATCAAAAGTAGTAACTTTATACTGTCCAGAGTTTACATTCAGAACTCCATTTACCATCATGGATAAATTAGCATAAATAAATGAATAGAGACTGGAAAAAATTAACCTATGCACATTATTTTCAACAATGGATGAAAATGCAAAATGGTGCCCCCTTTACACACACACACACACACACACACACACACACACACACACAACACCATGAGGCAAGGATTTTATAGTCAATTATTTTCATTGCATGAATCTCCTGATTTAGTTCTCAAGGACAAGTATTCAAAGATTTATTTTTTTTATTTTTCTTTACTTACAGCAGATGTGTGCCTGAAAAATTATGCCTGTTGTAGAAAATTTGGAAAGAGTCTTAGAACATCCAATTATGCAAGACTTACAGATCATATAAGGGACACCTACTGTTTTAAATGGGAATGTGGGTTTTATAAATTTTTCACAAAGGATGTTCTGTCTGAAAGAGTTACTGGACAGTGTTTGAAGAAAAGATATTCGTTCTCTTGTTTTGTTTTTCTGACACCAGTTTTGTTAACCCCAATTAATTATTAAGTGCCGTGGTGTTTTGGAATCCCAGCATAAACATTTTATTTACACCTTATGAATCAGCCTAAGTAGAAATGTGTGAAGCATTGGATATTTTGCCAGATGTTTATCTATCTCGAATCAGTTTTTTAATACTTGGAGAAGGTGCACATTTTTTTTTCTCATTTACAGAATCCTGTTTTTCAAGAGTAAATTAATTTTAGAAGTTACTGACACATTGTATCATATACTTTCTAGCAGTTAGCTTATTTTGCTTTTATTTGAGTAAAATAATTTTAATAAATGTACCAAAGGATGAGACTCATTTCTTCTAAATAATATCTCTAGGGTCCCAAAGTAATACAATATATAACTGGAAGCCCTTATTTTTCACAGTATATGGTCAGCATAAATGGTTTGAATTAGATGAAAAGCTGTGGATAGTTTAGAATCAACTTAAAATTAACCACACATTTTTACTTTGTTGAGACTATTTTATCGAGTACATAATGAACACAGTGAAAGCCTGAAATAATTTATTCACTTAAAGTTTTGATTTTTTAAGATAAATTCCCAGATCTTTACAAGCATAGCATATTTCATTAATTAGCTCAATACTTAATTGTAATTTCAAATTAGATTTTGCTTTTGCTGTTTAGTAATTTTTTTTAGTTTGTACACTCTACTAACTTTATTTTGATATTTTATAAGGTAAGCTTAATTTTAGCATAAAATTTATCTATTAAGCATAGTCATAATATTATATGTGCTATATATTTATTATTATCAGTTCTCTACCAGTGTACAAAACATCTGCTCTGTCTAAACTTTATCCATTGAGGTTAGGAGATGCAGTAAACAGGCCAATAACACTGACTAGTAAGTCAATGACCAGCAATAAATATGACCTCAATGCTATTGTTCTGTTCTACTGATATGCTATATCCAATTATTTTCACTATTTATTCATAAACTTAAATTATCTATTTCAGTAAATGAAGTTTATGTATCATTTTACCAACAGAAATTTACATATGAAAACGTAATTAAAATGACATCAATGAGAAAAAGTAAATAAGTTGCTTTTTCAAATAAAAACAATAACCCAAAGGAGGAGGAGGAGAAAGAGTAACAGGAGGAAGACCACACTGATCACCAGGATGAAGAAGGTAAGGACAAGGACGAAGAAGAAATTGAGAAACGGCAAAGAAGAAATTCAACAACTAAAAGGCAGTTAAAATATAATAAAATATGGTTTCTAGTAACCAGAAATCTATATTTTGAATGACATTTTTTAGATAAAAATATAATAAATAGTGTTTGCAATGCTGATATCAATATTTAAAATCTACAATTTCATATTTCTCAGAATACATTTTTTGCTTCCTTGCTTTTATAAATATTATTTTTCCTGATTACATTGTAAACTTCTCAATCTCAGAATTCTTGGGATTAATTATTTTTCTACAACATAAATGTATTAAGGTCAATATTTGAAAAGTTTCCTTGTGTCTCTTTTTTGCTGTATCCATATATTTTCCTTAATACAAATGAAAAAAATCTCCGTATTTAAAATGCATGCCATTTGATGATTTCACCCTTGAAGCTCTAACAAAACTCCTATCACACTTCCTTGCTTGTTGATAACTGACCCTTATCTTCCTTTTCCTTTGTTATTCTTTTCTTCTTTTTGTTCTTTTCTTTCCATTTATCTTTTAGATGTAAGTCAGCCATCATGCATACTGTCTTCAATTAAGGTATGCATAGCTCATCTTTCCCTTCTACCCTTTGGTACAGTGACATTTATATCTTCATTTCACTTCTCTCATAGACCTTAGAGTATTTCTCTGAAATATTCAAATTCAATTCCAATCCTAAATTCAAAAATTTAATACTGTATACCAAATAAGTCCTCTTAATGTCCTAACTCTTATTATATAAACTTTTCCAATATAACTCATCAGGTGATTACTGAAAGTTGATAATTAACATAAATGAAATGTGGATCTAGAGGAGAGGGATAAAGATGGAGGGATAAGAGGACATGGAGCGCACTTCCCCCTCATAAACACATCAAAAATACATCTACATGTGGAACAATTCTTATGGAAAACTAACTAGAAACTGGCAGAAGAATCCTATATAGTCAAGGCTATAATAAAGAGTCCCACTTAACCTGGTAGGATGGGAAAAAACAAAAAGCATTGGGTTAAGACCTGTGCCATTGGGAGGAGTCTAGGAGGAAAAGGAGGTGTACATGGGCAGAGACTGTCACTCTGGGGAGTGAGCAGATTGTGCTATAGACTTGGCATCTCACTGCTGGGGTCTTAACTGGAGAAGACAAACCCCTGACTGCTGGGAGAACTGCTGAGATAGATATAAGGGCCAGGGAAGCCTAGACACCACTAAAAAGGAGTGAGTGGGTGCTAACTTGCCAACGGACAGGGCAGAGAGACCTCTGCACTAGCAGCTGCCACCTTGCCACACTCCCTAATCTGAGCCAGGCAAACACCCTGGACAATCTTACTCCATGCCATGGGTTGGCATGAGATCTAGGCCAGCTGGGTCTTATGAAAAGACTTGATCTAGCAACACAAAGAAGCTCAGGGGGCCTGGGGTGTGGGCTGGATGGGGTGGTGACAGTCATCATTGGTGCTTACCCAAACAGAGCCACAGAGGCAACCCAGACCTCTAGTGGCAGCACAGCCACTTGAAACTCCATGAACAACACACTAAGGTCCCTACTACCCACTGAGCAAATGTTCTAGCCCCTCCCTGTCTTTGCCATGGACTGGTGCTGGATCTGCGGCAGACAGGTCTTGAAAGAAGACTCAATTTGGGGACACAGAGAAAGCCCAGGGGCCTGGGGTTTTGTCCAGGTGTAGCAGCAGTAACCAGTTTTGGCACTTACTTAAAGAATACCCCAGAAGCAGCCCAGACTTAAGACCACAGCAGAGCCACTTTAATTCCTGCAACCACAACAGCCCCACCCCCAGTCTCAGCCTAGCCAATGTGCACCACAATCTTGCACCAGATATGGGACAAGGACAACAGGGGAAAAGATGTGACCTTGGCAGCACTTGAGCAGAGCTGCATATACCTACACAGACAGCATATCAGACCTTTGGGAGCACATGAGCCTCACTTACTTCAGCACTTCCCTCCTTGGCAGCAAAGGCCCTAGTATGACTAGAGGGAAAAACACATACTTAAAAGGAACAGAGTCTACTTGAGCCCAATGCTCAGGGCTTCAGCAACAGGAGAACAGGCCCCACCCCTGACAGTGTAGCAAAAGCCACAGAGCAGAGAGGAAGTCCTGTGTAGGCAAAACTCCTTCAACACAGAGCACACCAACAATAAAAGTGATAGTGGCCAGCACACCATGAGGAAAGACACAGATGGTGTCCATGTCATATCCAGCTCTCACACCAAATACATTGAGCACAT
Source organism: Lagenorhynchus albirostris (assembly GCF_949774975.1). Taxonomy (NCBI): domain Eukaryota; kingdom Metazoa; phylum Chordata; class Mammalia; order Artiodactyla; family Delphinidae; genus Lagenorhynchus; species Lagenorhynchus albirostris. The sequence goes on along the minus strand of NC_083112.1, from coordinate 40,654,272 downwards.
GCACTCTACACAGATATGATACCACATAAAAAGCACCCTTTCAAGACCACAATAGAAAAATTTTCTCCTAAATTCATAGAGACAATAAAATTAAATAAAATGAAAAGGAAGAGGAACTACACCTAAATGACACAGAAGAATACAAAAGTGATTTGGAAGATAGAATAATGGAAATCACACAATCAGAAAACAGAAAGGAAGACAAATTAAAAAAAAAAAGAAAGTAACATATAAGATCTAGGGGGTTACAAAAGAAGAAGAGAGAAAGAAAGGGATTGAACATGTGCTTGAAGAAATTATGGCTGAAAATATCCCAAACTTAAAGAAAGAAGCATATCCAGGTACAAGAAGCACAAAATGTCCCAAACGAGATGAACCCAAACAGACCCATACCAAGACATATCATCACTAAAATAGCAAAAGTTACAGATACAGAGAATTCTACAGGCAACAAGAGAAAAACAGTCATGTACAAAGGAATCAGCTGATTTCTCTGCAGAAACTTTGCAGGTCAAAGGGAATGGCATGATTTATTCAAAATCTTGAAAGGGAAAAACCTGAAACCTAGGATAATCTACCCAACAGGATTATCATTTAGAATAGGAAGAAATTGACAATAATACAACAATAGCAGGGAATTTACCACACCACTGTCATCAAAAGACAGATCATCCAGATAGAAAATCAATAAGGCAACAAATGTCCTAAATGACATAAAAACCCAGTTGGACTTAATATCTCCAGGACACTATGTCCTAAAAAGAGCCGAATACACATTCTTTTCAAGCATGCTGGAAGATTCTCCTGGATAGACCACATACCAGGTCACAAAACAAGCCTCAACAAATTTAAGAGGATAGAAATTATATGTAGCATATTTTCCAATGAAGATGGCAAAAATGAAACCAATTACAGAAAGCAAAATGAGAAATAAAAACCAAACAGGTGGAAACTAAACATTCTACTAAAATAACGGTTAAAAAGGGTTAATGATAAAAACAAAAAGGAAATCAGAAAATACCTCAATACACATGAAAATGAAAGCACAACTATACAAAATCTATAGGATGCAGCAAAAGTATTTCTAAGGAGAAAGTTTATAGCAATGCAGGCCTTCTTGATGAAACAATAAAAATCTCAAGTAAACAACCTAACCTACAACCTAAAACAATTAGAAAAAAAGAAGAACAAACAGAGCCCAAAGTCAGCAGAAGAAAGAAAATAATAAAGATCAGAGAATAAATAAATAAAATAAAGATAAAAAAGCTATAGAATAAAATAAATGAAAACAAGAGCTGATTTTCTGAAAATATAAACAAAATTGATAAACTTTTAGCCAAGCTCACCATGAAGAAAAAGAGAGGACACTAATAAACAAAATAAGATGTGAAAGAAAAGAAATAGCAACCAATATATCAGAGATACAAAATATCATTGGAACACTATGAACAGATATATGCCAACAAATTGGACAACCAAGAAGAAATGGACAAATTTCTAGAAAGATTCAGCCTGGCAACACTGAGTTAAGAAGAAGCAGACACTTTGAACAGGTCAATCAGGGGAAGTGAAATAGAATCTATTAAAACAAAACAAAACAAACAAAAGAAAAACTCCCTGCAAACAAAAATCCAGGACCAGATGGTTTCACTGGGGAATTCTACCAAACATATAAAGCAGAGATAATACCTATCTTCCTAAGACTATTTAAAAAAATTGAAGAGAAGGAAACACTCCCAAATTCATTTTACAAGACCACCATTACCGTATTAAAACCAGACAAAGAAACTACACACCAAAAGAAGTAAACGACACACCAAAATATTTGAGGAATATAGGTGCAAAAATCCTCAACACAATATTAACAACCAAATCCAACAATACAAAAAGGATCATATATCATGATCAAGTTGGATTTATTCCAGGGATACAAGGTTGGTTCAGTATTCACAAATTAATCAATGTGATACACCACATTAACAAAATGACAGATAAAAACACATGATCATCTCAATAGAAGCAGAAAATCATTTGACAAAATTCAAAATTCATTTATGATAAAAATTCTCAACAAAGTGAGCATAGAGGGAACATATCTTAACATAATAAAGGCCATGGGGCTTCCCTGGTGGTGCAGTGGTTGAGAGTCCACCTGCCGATGCAGGGGACATGGGTTCGTGCCCTGGTCCGGGAAGATCCCACATGTCACGCAGCGACTGGACCCATGAGCCGTGGCCGCTAAACCTGTGCGTCCAGAGCCTGTGATCCACAACGGGAAAGGCCACAACAGTGAGAGGCCCGCGTACCACAAAAAAATAAATAAATAAATAAATAAATAATAGAGGCCATATATGACAAACCCATAGCCAAGATAATACCCAAGGATGAATAGCTGAAAACCTTCCCACTAAATTCAAGAACAAGACAAGGACCCCACTCTTGCTGTTTCCATTCAATATAGAAATCAATCATTAATGTATATTGTTCTCCCCAGTGTGTGTGGGCATCACCCAATCTGTTGAGAGCCTGGATAGAACATATGTGGAGAAATGAGGAATTTACCCCTTTTTTCCTGCTTTACTGCTTGAAGTGGGTCATCTCATCTTCTGCTCTTGGAGTGGGATTTACACAATTAACTACCTTAGTTCTCAGGCCTTCAGACTTGGAATGAATTACATGGGACTTCTCAGCCTCCATAATCACCTGAGTGAATTCCTCATAATGCATGAGTGTGTGTGTGTGTGTGTGTGTGTGTATTTTGTTTCTCTGGAGAATCCTAAGACAGTTACCTAACCAGACCTCTTTGTGAGTAAAGCTGAAATATGTAGTCATTACTGAACAACTGTGTGTACAGGTAAATATTCACTTAAATGGAAAAAGCACAGGGCAACTTGAAAATTAAATTTAAAGTATATTTAGGGATCTCAGATAAGAGCAGTCATTGCATCCTTTTAGGAAGAAAAACATGATACAATACAATTAGGCAAAAATAAGCAAAAATAGTTTGTATAAAGAAGTAAAGATTAGAAATAACTTAAGTGAACACTACCATCACTCAAAATGTATTCAAATTTAAAAGAAAGGCTAAAATATTGTCTGTGCACTCTGAGCAATAACAGATAAAAATTATGAAAGAACCATCTGTGATAAAGAGATCTGAGGGACTATAATATTACTTCAACATCCCATATGTGTTTTTTGTTTTGTTTAGTTTTTTGTTTTTTATTATTTTTGGCTGCATTGGGTCTTCATTGCTGTGTGTGGGCTTTCTCTAGTTGTGGTGAGTGGGGTCTACTCTTCGTTGTGGTGCATGGGCTTCTCATTACGGTGACTTCTATTTTTGTGGAGCACGGGCTCTAGGCGCATGAGCTTCAGTAGTTGTGGCACTAGGCACACGAGCTTCAGTAGTTGTGGCATGTGAGTTCAGTATGTATGGCTCACAGGCTCTAGAGCGCAGGCTCAGTAGTTGTGGTGCACAGGCTTAGCAACTCTGCGGCATGTGGGATCTTCCTGGACCAGAGATCGAACCCATGTCCCCTGCACTGGCAAGCAGATTCTCAACCACTGCAGGACCAGGGAAGTCTCCCCATACATGTTTTAAAAGAAGGTAGACATCTTATATTTATTTATTTATTTTAATTTTTAATAAATTTTTATTTGAGATAATATCAACAAAAAGCTGCAGAAATAAATGTAGTACAAACATCCATATACCCTTCTTTTATCTAAATTTACCTATTGTTAACATTTATCCCATTTGCTTTGTCATTTGTGCCATCTATCTATATAGCTATAACCATACCTATTTATATGGAATTTTTTCTGTACTATTGGAGGGTAAGTTATATACCCATCATGGTCCTTTATCCCTAAGTAGTTTAGTGTATATTTCCTAGGAGTAGGGATATTTTCATCCATAACCACATCACAGTTATCAACCTGATAAGTTTATACTGACACAATATTTTCATCAATCTACTCTCCATATATAATGTCTTTAAAGGACTTTACTCCCCTTCAATGCAGGATTCAGTCGAGGGTCAGGTACTGCCTTTAATCATCATGTCTTTTTAGCCTTCTTTAATTTGGAGCATTTCCACAGTCTTTCTCTGTCTTTTTTTAAAAAAAAAATTATATCTTTATTGCAGTATAATTGCTTAACAGTGCTGTGTTAATTTCTGCTATAAAACAAAGTGTATCATCTATATGTATACATATATCCACATACCCCCTCCTTCTTGAACCTCCCTCCCACCCTCCCTATCTAACCTCTCTAGGTGGTCACAAAACACTGAGTTGATCTCCCTGCGCTATGCAGCTGCTATTTATTTTACATTTGGTAGTGTATATATTTCAATGCTACTCTCTCACTTCGTCCCAGCTTCCTCTACATCCCCCCCCCACCATGTACTCAAGTCCATTATCTTCATCTGCATCTTTATTCCTGTCCTGCCACTAGGTTCATCAGTACCATTTTTTTAGATTCCATACATATGTGTTAGCATACGGTAATTGTTTTTCTCTTTCGGACTTACTTCACGCTGTATGACAAACACTGTATGACACCTCGTTACAAATAACTCAATTTAGTTTTTCTTATGGCTGAGAAATATTCCATTGTATATATTACCACATCTCAATTATCCATTCATCTGTCAATGGACAGTTAGTTTGCTTCAGTGTCCTGGCTACCATAAATGGTGATGCAATGAACATTGTGGTACATGTCTCTTTTTGAATTATGGTTTTCTCAGGGTATATGCCCCATAGTGGGATTGTTGGGTCATATGGTAGTTTTATTTTTAGTTTTTTAAGGATCCTCCGTACTGTTCTCCATAATGCTGTATCAACTTACATTCCCACCAACGGTGCAAGAGGTTTCCCTTTTACGTACATATTTTCCAGCATTTATTGTTTGTAGATTTTTTGATGATGGACATTCTGACCAGTGTGAAGTGATACTGCATTGTGATTTTGATTTGCAATTCTCTAATGATTGGTGATGTTGAGCATCTTTTCATGGGTTTGTTGCCAAACTGTATATCTTCTTTGGAGAAATGTCTATTGAGGTCTTCTGCCCAATTTTGGATTAGCCTTTTTATTTGTTTTGATATTGAGCTGCATGAGCTACTTGTATATTTTGGAGATTAATCCTTTGTCAGTTGCTTTGTTTGCAAATATTTTCTCCAATTCTGAGGGTTCTTTTTTCATCTTGTTTATGTTTTCCTTTGCTGTACAAAAGCTTTTAAGTTCCATGAGGTCCCATTTATTTATTTTTGTTTTTATTTCCATTATTCTAGGAGAGGGTCAAAAAGGTTCTTACTGTGATTTATGTCATATAATGTTCTGCCTATGTCTTCCTCTAAGAGTTTTATAGTGTCTGTCCCTACATGTATGTCGTTAATCCACTTTGAGTTTATTTTTGTGTATGTTGTTAAGCAGTGTCCTAATTTCATTCTTTTACATGTAACTTTCCAGTTTTCCCAGCACCGCTTATTGAAGAGGCTGTGTTTTCTCCATTGTATATTCTTGTCTCCTTTGTCAAAGATAAGGTGACCATATGTGTGTGGGTGTATCTATGGGCTTTCTCTCCTGTTCCATTGATCTATATTTCTGTCTTTTTGCCAGTACCATACTGTCTTAATTACTGTAGTTTGTAGTATAGTCTGAAGTCAGGGAGCCGGATTCCTCCAGCTCCGTTTTTCTTTCTCAAAATTGCTTTGGCTATTAGGGGTCTTTTGTGTTTACATACAAATTGTAAAATTTTTTGTTCTAGTTCTGTGAAAAATGTCATTGGTAGTTTGTTAGGGATTGCATGAATCTGTAGATTGATTTAGGCAGTATAGTCACTTTCAAAATATTGATTCTTCCAATCCAAGAACATGGTATATCTCTCCATCTGTTTGTATCATTTTTAATTTCTTTCATCAGTGTCATATGGTTTCTGCATACCAGTCATTTGTCTCCTTAGGTTGGTCTGTAAATAGGTATTTTATTCTTTTTGTTGCAGTGATAAAGGGGGGTATTTCCTTAATTTCTCTTTCTGAGTTTTCATTGTTAGTGTATAGTAATGCAAGAGATTTTTGTGCATTAATTTTGTATCCTGCTACTTTACCAAATTCATTGATTTGCTCTAGTAGTTTTATGGTGGCATCTTTAGGATTCTCTATGTATAATATGTCATCTGCAAATGGTGACAGTTTTATTCTTCTTTTCCAATTTGTATTCTTTTATTTCTTTTGCTTCTCTGATTGCCATGGTTAAAACTTTCAAAACTGTGTTGAATAACAGTGATGAGAGTGGACACCCTTTTCTTGTTCCTGATCTTAGAAGAAAAGGTTTCAGGTTTTCAGCACTGAGAATGAAGTTGGCTGTGGGTTTGTCATATATGGTCTTAATTATATTGAGGTAGGTTCCCTCTAGGCCCACTTTCTGGAGAGTTTTCATCATAAATTGGTGTTGAATGTTTTCAAAAGTGTTTTCTGCATCTTTTGAGATGATCATATGGTTTTTATTCTTCAGTTTGTTCATATGGTGTATCACACTGATTGATTTGCAAATATTCAAGAATCTTTGCATTCCTGGGGTAAAACCAACTTGATCATTCTGTATGATCCTTTTAACGTGCCATCAGAGTATATTTGCTAGTATTTTGTTGTAGATTTCTGTATCTATGTTCATCAGTGATATTAACCTGTAGATTTCTTTTTCTGTGACATCATTGTCTGGTTTTGGTATCAGGGTGATTGTCACTCATAGAATGAGTTTAGGAGTGTTACTCCCTCTGCTATATTTTGGAAGAGTTTGAGAAGGAGAGGTGTTAGGTCTTCTCTAAATGTTTGATAGCATTCACCTGTGAAGCCGTCTGGTCCTGAGATTTTTTTTTGTGGGAAGATTTTTAATTGCACTTTCAATTCCAATACTTGTGAGTGGTCTGTTCATATTTTCTATTTCCTCCTGGTTCAGCCTTGGAAGGTTGTACTTTTCTAAGAATTTATCCATTTCTGCCACGTTGTCCATTTTACTGTCATAGAGTTGCTTGTAGTAATCTCTCATGATCCTTTGTATTTCTGCAGTGTCAGTTATTACTTTTCCATTTTTTTTTCTAATTCTGTTGATATGAGTTTTCTACCTTTTTGTCCTGATGAGTCTGGCTAATGTTTTATGAATCTTTTTTATCTTCACAAAGAGCCAGCTTTAGTTTTATTGATCTTTGCTATTGTTTTCTTAATTTCTATTTCATTTATTTCTGATCTGATCTTTATGATTTCTTTCTTTCTGCTAACTTTGGGTTTTATTGTTGTTTTTGTCATTCTTCTTTTCTAATTGTTTTAAGTGTAAGATTAGGTTGTTTTTTTCAGATTTTTCTTCTTTCCTAAGGTAAGATTGTAATGCTATAAACTTCCCTCTAAGAACTACTTTTGTTTCAACGCATACATTTTGGTTCGTCCTATTTTTTTTTTAACATCTTTATTGCAGTACAATTCCTTTGCAATGGTTTGTTAGTTTCTCCTTTACAACAAAGTGAATCAGCTATACATATATCCCCATATCTCCCTCTTGCGTCTCCCTCCCACCCTCCCTATCCCACCCCACTAGGTGGTCACAAAGCACCAAGCTGATCTCCCTGTGCTATGAGGCTGCTTCCCACTAGCTATCTATTTTACATTTGGTAGTGTATATATGTCCATGCCACTCTCTCACTTCATCCCAGCTTACTCTTCCCACTCCCCGTGTCCTTAAGTCCATTCACTATGTCTGTGTCTTTATTCCTGTTCTGCCCCTAGGTACTTCAGAACCTTTTTTTTGTTATTGTTAGATTCCATGTTTATGTATTACCATATGGTATTTGTATTTCTCTTTCTGACTTACTTCACACTGTGTGACAGACTCTAGGTCCATTATCTCAATACAAATATCTCAATTTTGTTTCTTTTTATTATTAATATTCCATTGTATATATGTACCACGTCACCTTAATCCATTCATCTGTTGATGGGTACTTAGGTTGCTTCCATGTCCTGGCTATTGTAAATAGAGCTGCAATGAACATTTTGGTACATGACTCTTTTTGAATTATGGTTTTCTCAGGGTACATGCAAAGTAGTGGGGCTGCTGGCTCATATGGTAGTTCTATTTTTAGTTTTTTTAAGAAACCTCCATACTGTTCTCCATAATGGCTGTATCAGTTTACATTCCCACCAACAGTGAAAAAGTGTTCCCTTTTCTCCACACCCTCTCCAGCATTTATTGTTTCTAGATTTTTTGATGATGGCCATTCTGACTGGTGTGAGGTGACTCATTGACTCATTGCAGTTTTGATTTGCATTTCTCTAATGATTAGTTATGTTCAGCATCCTTTCATGTGTTTCTTGGCAATCTGTATATCTTCTTTGGAGAAATGTCTATTTAGGTCTTCTGCCCATTTTGGGATTGGGTTGTTTGGTTTTTTGATATTGAGCTGCATGAGCTGCTTGTAAATTCTGGAAATTAACCCTTTGTCAGTGTTTCATTTGCAAATATTTTTTTCCCATTCTGAGAGTTGTCTTTTCATCCTGTTTATGTTTTTCTTTGCTGTGCAAAAGCTTTTAAGTTGCATTAGGTCCAATTTGTTTATTTTTGTTTTTATTTCCATTTCTCTAAGAGGTGGGTCAAAAAGGAACTTTCTGTGATTTACGTCATAGAGTGTCCTGCCTATGTTTTACTTTAAGAGTTCAACAGTGTCTGGCCTTACATTTAGGTCTTTAATCCATTTTGAGTTTATTTTTGTGTATGGTGTTAGGGAGTGTTCTAATTTCATTCTTTAACATGTAGCTGTCCAGTTTTCCCAGCCCCACTTCTTGAAGAGGCTGTATTTTCTCCATTGTATACTTTTCCCTACTTTATCAAAAACAAGGTGACCATATGTTTATCTCTGAGCTTTCTGTCCTGTCCATTGATCTATATTTCTGTTTTTGTGCCAGTACCATACTGTCTTGGTTACTGTAGCTTGGTAATATAGTCTGAAATCAGGGATCCTGATTTCTCCAGCTCCATTTTTCTTTCTCAAGATTGCTTTGGCTATTCGGTGTCTTTTTTGTTTCCATACAAATTTTGCTTTTCTTTTGTTCTAGTTCTGTGAAAAATGCCATGGGTAATTTGATAAGGATTGCATTGAATCAATAGATTGCTTTGGGTAGTATAGTCATTTTCAAAATATTGATTCTTCCAATCCAAGAACATGGTATATCTCCCCATCTGTTCATATCATCTTTAATTTCTTTCATCAGTGTCTTATAGTTTTCTGCATACAGGTCTTCTGTCCCATTAGGTAGGTTTATCCATAGGATTTTATTCATTTTGTTGCAATTGTTCCCTATGTTCTCTTTCATTTTGCATCATTATTGTATAGTAATGCAAGAGATTTCTATTCATTAATTTAGTATTTGCTATTTTATCAAATTCCTTGATTAGCTCTAGCAGTTTACTGGTAGCATCTTTAGGATTCTCTATGTATATTATATTGTCATCTGCAAACAGTGACAGCTTTACTTCTTCTTTTTCTGTTTGGATTCATTTTATTTCTTTATCTTTTCTGTTTGCTGTGGCTAAAACTTCCAAAACTATGTTGAATAATAGTGGTGAAAATGGACAACCTTGTCTTCTTCCTGATCTTAGAGGAAAGGGTTTCAGTTTTTATCCATTGAGAACGATGTTGGCTGTGTGTTTTTCATATATGACCTTTATTATGTTGAGGTAAGTTCCCTCTATGCCTACTTTCTGGAGTGTTTTTATTATAAATGGGTGTTGAATTTTATCAAAAGCTTTTTCTGTATCTATTGAGATGATCATAAGTTTTTTCTCCTTCATTTTGTTAAAATGCTTTATCACATTGATTGATTTACATATATTGAAGAAACCTTGCATTCCTGGGATAAACCCCTCTTGATAATGGTGCAGGATCCTTTTAATGTGCTGTTGGATTCTGTTTGCTAGTATTTTGTTAAGGATTTTTGCATCTATATTCATCTGTGATATTGGCCTGTAGTTTTCTTTGCTCGTGACCTCTTTGTGTGCTTTCGGTATCAGTGTGATGATGGGTTCGAAGAATGAGTTTGGAAATGTTCCTCCCTCTGCTATATTTTGGAAGAGTTTGAGAAGGATAGGTGTTACCTGTTCTCTAAATGTTTGATACAATTCTTCAATGAAGCCCTCTTGTCCTGGGCTTTTGTTTGTAAGAAGATTTTTAATCACAGTCTCAATTTCAGTGCTTGTGATTGGTCCGTTTATATTTTATATTTCTTCCTGGTTCAATCTTCGAAGGTGTGCTTTTCCAAGATATTGGCCATTTCTTCCAGGTTGTCTATTTTATTGGCATATAGTTGCTTGTAGTAATCTCTCATAATCCTTTGTATTTCTGCAGTGTCAGTTGTTACTTCTCCTTTTTCATTTCTAATTCTGTTGAGTCTTCTCCATTTTCTTCTGGATGGTCTGGCTAATACTTTATCAACTTTGTTTATCTTCTCAAAGAACCAGCTTTTAGTTTTATTGATCTTTGCAACTGTTTCCTTCATTTCTTTTTCATTTATTTCTGATCTGACCTTTATGATTTCTTTCTTTCTGCTAACTTTGTTTTTTTTGTTGTTGTTGTTCTTGTTTCTCTAATTGCTTTAAGTGTAAGTTCAGGTTGTTTATTTGAGATGTTTCTTGTTTTTTGAGGTAGAATTGTATTGCTATAAACTTCCCTCTTAGAACTGCTTTTGCTGCAACCCATAAATTTGGGTGTTTGTCTTTTCATTGTCATTTGTTTCTCGGTATTTTTTGATTTCCTTTTTGATTTCTCCAGTGATTTCTTGGTTACTTAGTACTGTATTGTTTAGACTCCATGTGTTTCAATTTTTTACAGTTTTTTTTTCCTGTAATTGATACCTAGTCTTATAGCGCTGTGGTTGGAAATGATACTTGATAGGTTTCAATTTTCTTAAATTTACCAAGGCTTGACTTATGATCTACCCTGAAGAATGTTCCATGAGCACTTGAGAAGAAAGTGTATTCTCTTTATTTTGGAGTGGATGCCTTAGAAATATCAGTTAAGTCCAACTTATTTAATGTTCTTTTAAAGCTTGTGTTTTCTCATTTATCTTCATTTTGGATGATCTGTCCATTTGTGAAAGTGGGGTATTAAAGTCCCCTACTATGATTGTATTACTGTTGGTTCCCCTTTTATGGCCTTTCGCATTTGCCTTATGTATTGACGTGCTCCTATGTTGGGTGCATAAATATTTACAACTGTTATATCTTCTTCTTGGATTGATCCCTTGAACATTATGTAGTGTCCTTCTTTGTCTCTTTTAATAGTCTTTATTTTAAAGTCTATATTTTCTGATTTGAGAATTTCTACTGCAGCTTCCTTTTGATTCCCATTTGCATGGAATATCTTTTTCCATCCCCTCACCTTCTGGCTTTTTGTGTCCCTGGGTCCACAGTGGGCCTCTTGTAGACAGCATATGTACAGGTCTTGCTTCTGTATCCATTCAGCCTCTCTACGTCTTTTGGTTGCAGCACTTTATCCGTTTAGATTTAAGGTAATTATAGATAGGTTTGTTCCTCTTACCATTTTCTTAATTGTTTGGAGTTTGTTATTGTAGGTCTTTTCCTTCTCTTGTGTTTCCTGCCTAGAGAAGTTCTTTTAGCATTTGTTGTAAAGCTGGTTTGATGGTGTTGAATTTTAGCTTTTGCTTGTCTGTAAAATTTTTAAATTCTCCATCGAATCTGAATGAGATCCTTTCTGGGTATAGTAATCTTGGTTGAGGGTTTTTCCCTTTCTTCACTTTAAATATGTCCTGCCACCCCCTTCTGGCTTGCAGAGTTTCTGTTAAAAGATCAACTGTTAACCTTATTGGGATTCCCTTATATGTTATTCGTTGTTTTTCCGTGCTACTTTTAATATGTTTTCTTTGTATTTAATTTTTGATAGTTTGATTTATATGTGTTGGCGTGTTTCTCCTTGGACTTATCCTTAATGGGACTCTCTGCACTTCCTGTATTTGATTGACTATTTCCTTCCCATATTAGGGAAGTTTGCAACTATAACCTCTTCAAATATTTTCTCAGTCCCTTTCTATTTCTCTTCTTCTTCTGGGACCCCTATAATTCAAATGTTGCTGTGTTTAATATTGTCCCACAGGACTCTGAGACTTTCTTCAATTCTTTTCATTCTTTTTTCTTTATTCTGCCCTGTTGTAGTTATTTCCACTATTTTATCTTCCAGGTCACTTATCCGTTCTTCTGCTTCATTTATTCTGCTATTGATTCCTTCTAGAGAATTTAGTTTCATTTATTGTGTTGTTCATCATTGTTTGTTTGCTCTTTAGGTCCCGTTAAACGTTTCTTGTATTTTTTCCATTCCATTTCCAAGATTGTGGATCATCTTTACTATCATTACTCTGAATTATTTTTCAGGTAGGCTGCCTATTTCCTCTTCATTTGTTTTCTCTGATGGGTTTTTACCCTACTCCTTCATCTGCTGTGTGTTTCTCTCTCTTCTCATTTTGCTTAACTTACTGTGTTTGGGTTCTCCTTTTCACAGGCTGCACGTTCATAGTTCCCATTCTTTTTGGTGTCTGCCCTCATTGGCTAAGGTTGGTTCAGTGGGTTGTGAGGCATTCTGGTGGAGGGGACTGGTGCCTGTGTTCTGGTGGATGAGGCTGGATCTTTTCTTTCTGGTGGGCTGGACCACATCTGGTGGTGTGTTTTGGGGTGCCTGTGACCTTATTATGATTTTAGGCAGCCTCTCTCTAATAGGTGGTGTTGTGTTCCTGTTTTGATAGTTGTTTGGCATATGGTGTCCAGCAATGTAACTTGCTGATCATTCAGTGGAGCTGGTTTTTCACGTTGAGATGGAGATCTCTGGGAGAGCTTTCACTGTTTGATATTATGTGAAGTTGGGAGGGGTCTGGTAGATCAATGTCCTGAACTCAGCTCTCCCACCTCAGAAACACAGGCCTGGCACCCGTTGGGGACACCAAGACCCTGTCAGCCACACAGCTCAGAAGAAAAGTGAGAAAAATGAAAGAAAGAAGGAAAAAATAAAATAAAATAAAGTTTCAAAATAAAAATTATTAAAAATAATTTAAAAATTAAGTATGAAAAAAAGCAAAAAAGGAAAAAATAAAGAAAGAAAGAAGAGAGCAACTAACCCAGAAAACAAATCCACAATGATAACAAGTGCTAAAAAAAAAAAAAAAAAAGACAGATGGAACTATAGCACAAATCGTAAAAGCAAAGCTATATAGACAAAAATCACACAAAGAAGCATACACATACACACTCTCAAAAAGAGAAAAAGGAAAAACAAGCAAACAAAAATATATATATATATGTATGTATATAAGCAAAAAGGAAGAGAGCAACCAAATCAATAAAGAACACTACCAATGATTATAAACTCTGAATTCCAAACTACGATAAACATAAACCAGAAACAAATTAGATGCAGAGAGCAAACCCCAAGTATACCATTGCTCCCAAAGTCCAGTGCTTCTATTTTGGGATGATTTCTTCTATATTCAAATATTCCACAGATGCAGGATACATCAAGTTGATTGTGGAGATTTAATCCGCTGTTCCTGAGGTTGCTGGGAGAGATTTCCCTTTCTCTGTTTTATTCACACAGCTCCTGGGGTTCAGCTTTGGATTTGGCCCCTCTTCTGTGTGTAGGTTGCCTGAGGACATCTGTTCTTCTCTCAGAGAGAATGGGATTAAAGTAGCAGCTGATTAGCATGCTCTGGCTCACTCATGCCTGTGGGGGGAAGAAGAGGTATCCTATGCATTGTGAGCCTGCAGCAGCAGAGGCCAGCATGGTGTTGCAACAGCCTGAGGTGCACCATGTGTTCTCCTGGGGAAGTTGGCCCTGGATCACAGCACCCTGGCAGTGGCGGGCTGCACACACTCCCAGGAGGGGAGGTGTGGATAGTGGCCTCTGCTTGCACACAGTATTCTTGTTGGCTGTAGCAGCAGACTTAGCATTTCATGCCCATCTCTGGTGTCCAAATTGATAGATGTGGCTCGCACCCATTTCTGGAACTCATTTAGGCAGTGCTCTGAATCCCCTCTCCTCACGCACTCAGAAAGAATGGTCTCTTGCCTCTTAGGCAGTTCCAGAATTTTTCCAGGACTCCCTTCCAGCTAGCTGTAGCACACTATCCCCATTTAGGCTTTGTTCATGCTGCCAACCTCAGTGTTCTCCCTGGGATCTGAACTCCAAAGCTGGAACCTCAGCTCCCAGCCCCCACCAGCCCCGGCAGGTGAGCAGACAATCCTCTCAGGCTGGTGAGTGCTGGTCAGTACTGATCCTTTGTGCAGGAATCTCTCTGTTTTGCCCTCTGCACACCTGTTTCTGCACTCTCCTCTGTAGCTCCAAGGCTTCCAACCCCCTCACCCACACCCTGTCTCTGCCAGTGCAGGGGTTTCCTAGTGTGTGGAAATTTCCTCCTTCACAGCTTCCTCCCAGAGGTAGAGGTCCCATCCCTATTCTTTTGTCTATGTTTTTTTAATTTTTCTTTTGTGCCACCAAGTATGTGCAGAGTTTCTTGCCTTTGGGGAAGTCTGAAGTCTTCTGCCAGCATTCAGTAGGTGTTCTGTAGGAGTTGTTCCATATATAGATGTATTTCTGATGTATTTGTGGGGAGGAAGATCATCTCCACATCTTACTCCTCTGCCATCTAGAAGATCTCCCCTGGGTCTTCATTTTTTTTCATTGTCATTTGTTTCTACATATATATTTTTTTAATTTTCTCTTTGATTTTTTTCAGTGATCTCTTGGTTACTTAGTAGCATATTTTTTAGCCTCCATGTGTTTGTATTTTTTATAATTTTTTTCCTGTAATTGATATCTAGTCTCATAGCATTGTTGTTGGAAAAGATAATTGGTACAATGTCAATTTCTTAAGTTTACCGAGCCTTGATTTGTGACCCAAGATATGATCTATGCTAGAGAATATTCCATATGCACTTGAGAACAAAGTGCATTCTGTTGTTTTTGAATGGAATGTCCTATAGCTATCAATTAAGTCCATCTGGTCTAATGTGTCATTTAAGGCTTGTGTTTCCTCATTTATTTTCATTTTGGATAATCTGTCCATTGGTGTAAGTGGGATGTTAAAGTCCCCTGCTATTATTGTGTTACTGTCATTTGCACCTTTTGTGGCTGTTAGCATTTTCCTTATATATTGAGGTGCTCCTATGCTAAGTGCATATATTCTTACAACTGTTTTATATTCTTCTTGGATTGATCCCTTGATCATTAAGTAGTGTCCTTCCTGGTCTCTTGCAATGGTCTTTATTTTAAAGTATATTTTGTCTGATATGAGTGTTACTACTCCAGCTTTCCTTTCATTTCCATTTGCATGGAATATCTTTTTCCATCCCCTCCCTTTCAGTTTGTATGTGTCCCTAGTTCTGAAGTGGGTCTCTTGAAGATAGCATATATATGGGTCTTGTTTTGATATCCATTCAACCAGTTTGTGTCTTTTGGTTGCAATATTTAATCCATTTACATTTAAGGTAATTATCTATATTAAGTTCCTATTACCATATTTTTAATTATTTTGGGCTTGTTTTTTTGGGTCTTTCCCATCTCTTGTTTTTCCAGACTACAGAAGTTCCTTTAGAATTTGTTGTAAAGCTGGTTTATTGGCACTGAATGCTCTTAACTTTTGCTTGTGTGTATAGTTTTTAATTTCTCCATTGAATCTGAATGAGATCCTTGCTGGGTAGAATAATACTGGTTGTAGGTTTTTCTCTTTCATCACTTTAAATATGTCCTGTCATTCTCTTTTGGCTTGCAGAGTTTTTGCTGAAAGAGCAGCTGTTAACCTTATGGGGATCCCCTTGTATGTTATTTGTTGGTTTTCCCCTGCTGCTTTTAATATTTTTTCTTTGTATTTAATTTTTTAAAGCTTGATTAAAATGTGTCTTGGCATATTTCTCCTTGGGTTTATCCTGTATGGGACTCTCAATGCGTCCTGAACTTGATTGCCTATTTCCTTTCCCATGTTAAGGAAGTATTCAACTATAATCTCTTCAAATATTTTCTCAGTCCCTTTCTTGTTCTCTTCTTTGGACCCATATAATTCAAATGTTGGTGCATTTAATGTTGTCCCAGAGGCCTCTGTGACTGTCCTCAATTCTTTTCATTCTTTTTTCTTTACTCGGCTCTGTGGCAGTTATTTCCACTATTCTATCTTCCAGGCCACTTATCCATTCTTCTGCTTCAGTTATTCTGTTCTTGATTCCTTCTAGAGTATTTTTAATTTTATTTATTATGTTGCTCATCATTGTTGGATTGCTGTTTGTTTCTTCTAAGTCCTTGTTCAACGTTTCTTATATTTTCTCCAGTCTATCTCTGAGACTTTGGATCATCTTTACTATCATTACTCTGATTTCTTTTTGAGATAGACTGCCTATTTCCTTTTCATTTCTTTGTTCTAATGGGTGTTTACCTTGCTCCTTCATCTGCTGCATAGTTCTCTGTCTTCTCATTTTGTTTAACTTACTGTTTGGTGTCTGATTTTTACAGGCTGCATGTTTATAGTTCCTCTTATTTCTGGTGTCTGCCCCCAGTGGGTGAGGTTGGTTCAATGGCTTGTGTAGTCTTCCTTGTGGGGGGGACTGTTGCCTGTGGTCTGGTGGGTGGGGCTGGATCTTGTCCTTATGATGGGCAGGCCTGCATCCAGTGGTGTGTTTTCGGCTGTCTGTGAACTTAGTATGACTTTAGGCAGCCTGTCTGCTAATGGATGGGATTTTGTTCCTGTCTTGTTAGTTGTTTGGCATGGGGCACCCAGCACTGCCACTTGGTGGTTGTTTGGTGGAACTGGGTCTTAGTGTTGAGAAGGATATCTCTGGGAGAGCTTTTACCAATTAATATTACATGGGGTCAGAGGTCTCTGGTGGTCCAACATCTTGGAGTCAGCTCTTTCACCTCAGAGACTCATGCCCAACACCCAGCCAGAGGATCAAGACCCTGACAGCCACATGGCACAGAAGAAAAGGTAGAAAGAAAGTTAACAGACAGAACCGCAAAACAAATGTTAAAAGCAAAACTAAACAGACAAAATCACTCACAAAATCATACACACACACACTCACACACACACACATACACACACAAAAGCAAACAGACAGATCCTCAAGACAAATGGTAAAAGCAAAACTAAACAGACAAAATCACACAAAGAAACATAAACATACACACTCACAAAAAGAGAAGAATAGACTCAAAGGGAAAACAAAGGAAGAGAACAAACAAACCAATAAGCAAACTCACAAATGTAAACAAACAATAAAAACTAAACTAAAATGAACAAAAATCCAGAAATAACTCAAATGCAGAAAGCAAACCCCAAGTCCACAGTTGCCCCCAAAGTCCACATCCTCAATTTTGGGAGCAGTCATTGTCTATTCAGGTGTTCCACAGATGCAGGTTTACCAAGTCAATTGTGGGAATTTAATCCACTCTCCTGAGACTGCACAGAGTGATTTCCCTTTCTCTTCTTTGTTCACACAGCTCCTGGGATTCAAATTTGGTTTTGGCTCCACCTCTGCATGTAGGCAGCCCTTAGGTGCCTGTTCCCAATCCAGACAAGAGAGTGTTAAAGCAGCAGCTAATTAGGGCTCTCTTGCTCACCCAGGCCAGCGAGAGGTAGGGACATGGTAGTCACGATTGGGATGCAGGGAGTGTCTGTGGTGGCAGAGGCTGGCCTGAAGTTGTAACAGTCTGAGGTATGCCATGTGTTCTCCCAGGAAATTTGGCCCTGGATCACAATACTGTGGCAGTGGCATGCTCCACAGGCTTCTGGGAGGGTGTTGGTAGTGACCTGTGCTTCCACACAGGACCCTTGGTGGCAGTAGTGGCAGTGGTAGTGGTCTATGCCCACCTATGGGTTATGAGATGATAGCCAGAGCTCATGCCCTTCTCTGGAGTTTGCTTAGATGATTCTCTGCAATCTGTGAGCACATGGAGCAGGAAGCCTCTCTCCTCACACACCTTGAAACAATGGTCTCTTGTCTCTCTGGCAGGTCTAGACATTTTCCTGACTCCCTCCCAGCTAACTGTGGTGCACTAGCCCCCTTCAGGCTGTCTTCACGCAGCCAACCACAGTCCTCTCCCTGGGGTCTGAGCTATGAAGCCCAAGCCTCAGCTCCCAGCCCCCACTCACCCTGATGGGTGAACAGACAAGGCTCTCAGCCTAGTGAGTGCTGGTCAGCACTGATCCTCTGTGTGGGAGTCTCCACTTTGCCCTCCACACCCCTGTTGCTGCACTATCCTCTGAGGCTCCAAAGCTCCACCCCCCATTCCCCCCAGTAAGCGGACTTCCTAGTGTGTGAAAATTGTTCCTCCTCACAGTTTCATCCCAGAGGTGAAGGACCCATCCCAATTCCTTTGTCTTCTTTTTTTCTTTTTTCTTTTGCCCTACCCTGGTATCTGGAGCTTTTCTTGCCCTTTTGGAAGTCTGAGGTCTTCTGCCAGCATTCAATAGGTGCTCTGTAGGAGTTGCTCCACTTGTAAATGTATTTTTTATGTATTTGTGGGGAGGAAGATCATGTCCACATCTTACTCCTCTGCCATCTTGAAAGTCCTCTCTCGACACCTTATATTTAAATAAAGAGAAGCTGAGTTTTTCCCTCTATCATAATCATGAGTTTTTAGCTGGAAAGTACACACTAAGTGAAAAGCAAGGAAAATAAATCTTCACCTAACCATATCTAGTGAAATTGCAAGCCATCAAGGATAAAAAAAGAATTATTAAAACTTCTAAAGAGGAAATATAGATTATCTAAAGAAAACAAAGTAGACAATAAAATAATAGCTTCAAATTGTTGAAGGAAAAACAGAAAAATTGTAGTACAACTGAGCAGGTACAACCTTCTGTGATAGCTTCCAATCAACGGACTTCATGAAAGAAATGTTTGAAGATTTACTTCACCAATAAGAAAATGTAAACACAGGCAATAAGTGAGATGAAAGAATATATAGTAAGCAAATACACTGCAAAATATCTGAATATTTGTTGTAGGAATTTCATCTGTTACTTCAAAACATTTAAATAACATTGTGGCTAAAATTCTCCATAACTGAAATAGTTTTCTATTTCTGCTCTAACAAATTCTACAAATTTAGTGGCTTAAAACACTAAATATATTATTTTACAATTCTGTTGATCAGAAATTTATTGTCTTGTTGGACTAAATTCAAGATGTAGTGGGTCTGTGCTGTTTTCTAGAGGCTTTAGGGGACAATTCATTTCCTAGTCATTTGGATTGTTGCCAGAATTTAATTCCCTTAAGTTAGGGACTAAGGTCACCACAGTTTTTGCTGGCTGTCACCTCAGCACCGTTTCTGACATTTAGGCCAGTAATTCCTTTGCTTGTGCTCCCCTTCCTCCATCTTCAAAGTCAATGATGGCTTGTTGAATTCTCACATTACGTTGCTCTGACCTACTCCAAAGTCTATTTATATCTGACTTCTCCCTTCTTACTTTCTCTTCTATTTTCAAAGAACTCATGTGATTATATTCAATCCACCTCAATAATCTAAAATAATTTCCCTGTTTTAAGGAGGTGATTAATAACTTTGATTGCGGCTTCATTCTGGTATCTGATACTGAACAGCTATTTACTGAATGATGAAGGTGATAGCAGTCAATGATTTTGGAATTAAAATCATGAAAATAAACATAATCTAGAGTGTGATCGGTAGCAAAGTGTCATTCCTCACAAAAAAGTGCCAAGATTCTTGACTAAAAGAAAACAAAGTAATTGATTATAAATCATGAATAAATAAAAACTCATGAGTTCTTAGAGATGAAACTTGTGGAATATATTCTAATAGTGGGTACATGAACCTATATCATTACATCAAAAACAGTGAATCAATGATTTCAATTAAAATAATCATTTTAGGAAGTTGGAGGATCACAAGGTGTAATGCAAAATGTGAATAAAATTCAACAATATTACAAATGTAAACTGAAGGGAGTAGGGAAAATAGGTGCTGGCTTAAGCAACTTTGGAAATGAGTGGAGTCTGTAAGACTAATGGCAAATAACTTGACACAAGCACTATATTCTAGTTGATAAAGTTGTGTTGCACAGGAATAATAGTTAATAATTCTGATACTATATTTGTATATTGGACATGAATGTTAAGTTAAAGGATGGTGTGAAGTTTTCTGGAGTGGGAATTTATAGATAATCAGATAATCAAGGGAAGGAGATATCAAGGGAACGAGGCTAGAATGATATGTGTGATGACAGATTAGAGTTAGAGACATTAGGATGAACTCACATAGTGTAATATAGACAGTGTTGGAGACATAAATAAACATGTGTAATTACGTGTTAATAAGTGTGTTGGTGTATATACATATATTTTTACTTTGTTGGTCACACTGGAAACAATGACACTGTAGTAGTAACAACACTCCTTTGGCTTCTAATAATATTCTCCATAAAATAAACTAGAAGTAGCTGATTCTAAGCTTGGTACAGAAAATAGAGAAGATGAACTTTGTAGTTCCAGAAACTAAGGAAGTGCTCAAAACACAAATACACACTACCCCTCTACCCAATGAAGGAGTTATGTCAAGGGGACAAAGAAGCCAGATGAAAACCTACCAATAGATAAAGCTGGAATAAATTGAGCAACAAATTAAGTATTTTACTGCATTTTATTATAACCCAAAATATAAAATAAATTCCATGAGTCCCTACTGATATAAATAATTGAATAAATGAATGAATGAATGAATAAATAAATAGGGAAAAGATACAAGTCTCATCTTCAGATGAATTCCAAACAAGTTATGTAGCTATTCAACCCTTAATGAGAGGGGAACTTAATTCCCCACTATGAACAGTGACCAAGAGCACAGAATAAAAAGGGGGAAGGAAAAGAGTAACTTTACAATGGGGAAACATTACAAACACTATTTCTGCCATGATTAAGGTCAATATCAGCAGTAATAAGTAATATTAAGCAGTATGTAATATTAAACTTAATAGGATATGTTGAAAATAGCACTTTGCCTTTGTGGTCATTCACCTGCAAACTCATAACACCAGTATAATCACTATTAAACATCAGATAAATTCAAATTGAGGGTCATTCAGTAAAATATCTGGTCAGTAAGGCTCAAAGCTGTCAAGGCCATCAAAAACAAGGAAAGTCTGTGAAGCTGTCACAAGCAATAGGAGGCTAAGGGAAATAGTGAATAATGTGCTGTGGTACATAGGATGGGATTCTAGACAGAAAAAATACATTAGGTAAATACTAAGGATATGTAAATAAATTACAAGCTTCAGCTGATAATGTGTCAGGGTTGGTTCATTAATTATATCAAATATACCATGATAATTTAATATGTTAACAATAGGGGAAATTGAGTGTGTGATTTCTGTTGGGAGGGGACAAGAAGCCTCAAACAATCCTTATAGAAAAAGCTCCAAAAATATGAGTCCATAAACATAAAAGAGTATTACAAACAAAATAGGTTATAGAAACATAGAAGGAATAGGCAACAAAAATATCAAAATACATAATAAGTATAAATACAGATAGAAGTTATTGAAGATAAGACAAATGAACACCAGACTATCAAAATGACCAGAGACTATGGAAGAGAAACAAATGTAACTTTTATTAATAAAAAATAATAATACTTTTAACTAGACTTCAATGGAGTTATTTAATTGATTAAACATATCTGAATAGAAACTTTAATATGAAGAGACAGATCTGAGTAAATTACACATAAAATATTACAGATAGACATAAATAGAATGTAGGAAAGATGAAAATAAGATTCATGGGGATAGAGTGAAAAATTTTGATACATGTTTTGTTTATAGAAAGAGAAAATACTGGAGAGGAAAATCAATACTTATATAATTTCTATAATTTATTATGAAAGACACAAATAGCCAGATTTACACAGAAGATGTAAAAGCATATGAATCCAACTATGACCTTTTGGGGTAAAACTACAGAACACAAAATTTAAAGCAAAAACCTTAAAAACAATCAAAAGAAAACAAACATTACCAAAAGAATAATAAATACTAAACTGACATTACACTGTGACATGTATGTTTAATCCCAATCACATAGTGATAGTTTAACTTCCTTAAGTCTACAGATGTTACTTTACAGTATTAAAATACTAAAGAAGACAAGCAATCACGTAATTCCCTGTTAAGATATAATTTGATGATGCTCAATATATTTTCTATGACAAATCTCACTTAAATAGAGATAGATAGCAACTTGCTCACTTATAAAGAGTATCCACTGAATAGATTTTAAATAATATATATGTGTCTATACACACATATATATACATAACGGGAAAAGTTTAGATTCACTTTATTTATAATTCAGTAGTAAGACATGAATAGGTTTTATTACTGTTATTCTTTAGTACAGTATGAGAGAGTATAATCAATGCAATAAAATTAAACAGAAACAAGAGAGACAAATTTTGTAACAGGGTAGATAAACCTATTTTTCTTTGCAGATGCTGTACACAGAAATAAATTAACCAAAACATTGTGTTAATAAAAGAGCTCAACATAGTTGAGATAAATATATATATATACACACACACACACACACACACATGCATATATATATTCTCAATAAAATAGTAACATTTTTCTATCACAGTAACAAATATAATGGAAAAATAATCTATTCACAATACAAATAATCACTGTTTAGAGTTTAGAAATTGATCTTATAATAAAGCCTGTTAGTTTTATAGAAAATATTATATTTCAATTATAAAAAAGTGTAAATGATGGAAATAAATGAATATATCTATTTTGTCAATGGCAGAAAGATATAATATAATAAAATATTATATAACTCAAAAGTAATAACAAATATAGTACAATTCCAATTAAAATCCCTATTACATGGTTTCAGACTGATTCTAAAAGTTATGTTTGTAGAATTTCAAATAAGAATTATATAACTTTGGCCAAGAATAATAAAGTGAGGAGAGCTTATTTAATGTTGTAGAACATATGAATCAACTAAACTAAGGAAAGAACTTGGAAACAAATTTGGAAGCAAGAAGTTTGTGGAGAAATTATGCATTGCTAATAGGTGTTTTGGGAAAATATAGGTCAGTAGAGAAATGTAGACCATATCCTTACTTTAGACCAAAGGCAAAGGTGCACTATAGTGGATTAAAATATCAAATATGAGGGCCAAAATTATATATCACAAAAATAATATATTTCAGAATAACTTTTAAAAATAAATCCAAAAACCTAAACAAGAGGAAATCCTCAATGTATTTCTTGAAATTAAGGAAAATCAGGGTTTAGAATAAAATAAAGGGATTATAGACTGAAAGAATACACAGGTGTCATAGTTTCTATTCATATTTAAATATTCCATAGGAAACATGGTAGAATACACAACAAGAATCCTAAAATCTGTCATCAGCATCATCAACAACATAAATGGACATTGTTTTGAAAATAGATAAAATCTATGAATGAATATGCATGTGACAGAAGAGGTATTCCAAGTGAATAAAAAGTATTATATCTATATATAAAGAAAGAAAAACCTCTCTAGTAATCAGATTGATGCAAATACAAAGTATATATGTTCCTGTTTATGTTTTATGTCTATAAATGCAAAACTTTAAAGCCATTACAATAGCTAAAATAGCAAAATTGTGAATTACTAAATATTTCCTTAAATGTGAACAAAGGAAGAAATGTAGACTTTTTAATTAGGTCAGAAGTGTGGAGAGCAATGTAGTAATTTGAAGAGCAATACACAAAATTAATTAAATTGAGTACATATGTGTCAATAAAAAATATGGAGAGCTTTGCTATTTATGTTGTAAACACAAACATAATTGTCTAATAATGAGTATAATATTTACTCAAGTTTTGGATCTAAACCACAAAATGAAATGTACAGGTGTAAAGGAAATGACATCTAGTCTTTCCAAATCAGTATAAGAAAGAGGCTTGAATAAAGACATTTTATATAGATTCAGCATAAGTCAGGACAAGAGGGAAAACAAAGAAGTAAAGACAAAACAGACCAAAGAGAAAACTCAAAATAAGATGGCAGAAATATGTAAAAATATGTCAATACTCATAATAAAAGAAAAATGATTTATCTTCATCTATTAAAAATAAGTGACTATCACATTTTTTTAAATCTTCACATGTAGAACTTATAAAATATAATCTTAATACCTCATGAGTAGAAGAGAAATTATAATGGAAATTATAAAACATTTATCAATAAATAAAAATTTAAAATTACATATAATAATTTATGGGATGCAAATGGAAATACAAATTTATACATTCATTCATTCATTAAAACTGAAGAACGATTGAAAATAAACAATTTAAGCAAGCAGGTTAAGATGTTGGTTGGGAAAGCTATAGAAAGACACAAAGAAAGTAAAAGGAATAAAATAATAAGTATAATAATATAAACTAATAATATATGCAAATATATACAATTAAACACTTCGAGGTTTCAATTTGGCAGTAGAAAAACTGTCTCATCCTAGATCCAAATTTTCCCATTTGGTCATTTAACATAAAATCAAAAGAGAGAGAGAGAGAGAAATAGAGAGGGAAAATGAAAACTTCCAAAACGTACACCAAAAATAAGTTAGAGGGCCATCTCATGCACATTCTTTATAAGGTATAAGTTGTTGATAGTAGTGAATTCACATAGCATCAGATTCAACTTTACTAAATACTGTATAGTAGCTGCAGACTGGTGAATACAGTTGGTGAAAATTCCTTAAATGCCAAGAAAGCAGAACACAGGAAAAAAAGAAGAAAAAAAAAGGAAAAAGTTTTCTTTTCTAGCAGTAAAAGTCTCACCTTAATTGGGGACCACTGTGGACACATCAGAGATATAGTATAGCAGCACAGAGGCACTGGAAGAAACTGAAAAGAAATGTGTGAAAAGTGCAAATAAAACAAAGGAGGTAGTATACACTTTCTTTTTCCCCATTGAATAGAAGAGTCATTGATTGTAATACACATCATTATTTTAAAAGACATTATTATTTATAAATTACTAATTAAATAATGATGCAATCTTAAGGACAGCATGTGCAGCTCATGAGCAAACTTTTCTGAAATATGGAGATTAACAGCCAAAGAATCTTTTAAAAAAACACAATATAATAGTATCTCATATATATATACACATACACACACACACACACATATATATATATATATATGATGCTGACTCAGCCTCGAATAAATGTGAGCTGCCAATAGTAACAAATTTCCTAAACTATATATGTACAGGTATCAGTCATCATTTGTTTTTTTCTGGTTACCAGCAGGAGTACCTGAATTCTCCACCATAAATAAATAAATAATCACATTGCAGACCAGTGGGGTTCTGTCACTGGCTCTGACCAACAGGGCCAATCTGACCAACAGGGCCAATCATTAAATTTTCAGGAATTTCATGAGTCAGTTGTTAAATATAGCCATTATTAAGAAGTAAATTATATAGCTTAAAATTAAATAAATGATACAAAAACAGAGGTAATAAATACTTAAAAAATCAATTTCTAATTATTTAACTAATTTTACTAATTTCTATGCTCTTAAGGTTATTTACATCCATGTGTCTGCAGGGTATAAATATTACATAATAGTGTTCTATGGCACATTTCTGTCCTTCTGTATGTTTAATGACACCTAATTGTTAGCCTCCATTGTCCAGAGTAAGAGTCTTTACACACAGGGATAGACAAAATCTATCAATTGGGATATTATTTATAGTTTTCTGTCTTGTCTAGACTTAAGAAAGTAATGGTAAAATATTAATAGACAAATTTAACTTAAAATGCATCATATTTGTACCTGTTAGAATGGGAATAGCACAAAAAAATTGAAAAGCTATTCTTCTAATTTTTGAAAACTATGCATTAACCAGTTCAAAAAGAAGTGGCTGACATCACTGAAAACAAGTGGAGAAAAACATGTATCATCATTGTTTCCTTTTGTCTTACCCTTTAATGTTAAAAGAAATCAACCAAGGTTCATGTTGGGACTACACTCATTCATAAACTGCAACCATAATTTTGTTAAGGATGCAAATATTTGGCAAAAATCAATCAAAGTCTTCTATGAGAGACAATTAACAAAATGGAATTCACAATATAAACTATTGCATACTTTATCATATGGAAATTGCGTGCTGCACATCATTTATATCAGAAATATATATAATGATCAATATATGATAATCTTTTGAAGAGACAGTTTTTAAGTTTTCTCCAGCCTGCTACTGATTCTGAGGCATTCAATTTGTTTTATTATAATTCTTACAAATAAAAGAGAAAAAAACACTTCTGATGTGAATAAATTTACTTCTTGGTACATGTTAGGTTAATTTGGTGGTGGTGGTGGTGGTGGTGGTGTGTGTGTGTGTGTGTGTGTGTGTGTGTGTGTTTCTGTGTGTATTAGCTACTGATCATTTTTCATGTGCAAATCTCCATTCTACCACACTCTTTGACTTTCAAAGAAAAAGTATTCATTCATTCTGATTTTTCAAACAACATAATTATCCAGCACAAGAAAGCACGTCTGCCAAATTGTATATTCCAGACACTTCAGTTGATCTTTTCAGATACTTAGTGATACTCCATTTGTAATGTAAAAGTATAAACAAGCTGCTCCTGGAGCTTCCTGTGTCAAAAATACATTAAGGTCACTCATAGTTGAATGTTTCTTTCAACATTTGTGTAAAACTTGAGGATTACAAAGAAAGGTATTTTTTGTGGCTGTTGAAAATCAATGATGAAGAATTTTCCTCAAAATGATTTAACTAAACATATATTTCAAATATGGTGACATTTTTCAGTAAAGGTTCTGCAACTCTAACCTAGTAGGAAAATACAATAACACAACTCTAATGTCACTTTCATAACTATCCATTTAGGGTCTCTGTGGATATGTCATATGTAAGTATGACATATCTTTTCCTCAGATTTGACAGTAATACTTTCAGTAGATTTTAAAATAGTAAGTAAGTCACATTTTTAAGCTGATTGTAAAATGGTGGTCACATACATTAATAGAATATGGTTTCACTACTGTATGTTTCATATTTCTTTATTTGAAATTGTAATCATCCTTTAGTAGGTTTGTTCTGTCAAAACCATATAATGGTGCATTTTGATTGTTCAAATCTAAAATATGTTCAGTCAGGACTTAAAAAATCTTAACAAATACATGAAAGTTTTACTGAATAATTGCAGAGAGAGAAAAAATATATATGTATATGTGATGGCTCTAGTAAAATCAGTGATCAAAATTACTTCAGATTTTATTTTTATGTTTTGTTACTTGTATGCTCTCTGCTATCATGCATATCACTTACACTTAATCTTCAGAGATTTTAAGTATTAACTTTCAGATCAACTATACTTTATTAATATAGTAACTGAAACACTCCATTACGAGTCTGCACCCTATCTATTTTATTTCAATCTCCCACAATTGTTTTACTTAATCCTTCCACAGTACACCTCCTTAAATTTTAGTTTCTCATAGCTAAGCCTAGGTGGCTCTACTTCTTAGCAATTTTATGTCTGAATCCCTAGGGTAGTCTGAAATATGGTCATTAAACCCTGTACTCCTAAAGGCTTCTTCTATTCCACTTAATTTATGGACAATGTTATGACTCTAGAGAATAATCATATCATCTTACGTTCAAAATTTATCTTATCCATTTTTTTTCTTTTCCATTATTTAGTCCAGTGGGAAGTGATGCTCTTTATCTAATTGATTCCTTCCATTCCTGGACTCCAAATTGCAAGCACTTACCTGCCAATGGCATGGGAGAAAATGTCACTGGAAAGAGAATATCAGGATTGCTTGGTGATAAAATGCCTCAGAGGAGGGTGGAAGTGTCTCTTTCTGCAAGAAGAGCAAGTGTCAATTGGGAGAGAGGAGAAATGGGTGGCGACTGAGTAAAAGGACATGATAGTCTCCTCTTCATAAAATAAGCACCAATTCAGCATCAAAACCACAGGGTTAACAGTAGTATGGTTGGTAAACTCCAAAGTGATGGTGCATGGTATATATAGACCGAGCTCTTGATTGCAGAATTGTAAAACATACAGATCCCCAACTGAAGTTTCCTTTGTTCATCAAGTTAGCCAGCAATAAAGTATGCTCTTAGTACATAAAAGGAAAGATCATTCAAAGCTCATTTCAAAGAAGCAAAGAAATAAACACTCAAAAATCAAGAACTTTTGTATGAGGAGAGAGGTATCTAGTTTAAATTTATAAGCAGAAAATGTTGATATTTGTTATTTTCTTTTAAATTTCTTACCATAATTCTCTGACAAGAATGATTCCATAACACACCCACGGAAAATAAAGTAATGCATATTTTTTACCAGCTTGTCATTTTGAGCAGCCAATCCTTGATATAACTTTGTGTTGCATGTTTATGCTTCAATGTATTATTTATCAAGTTTACATCATGTCTATTTTCCCCAGTAAGAAAAATGCGTTTTCAATGTTTTATGTCATTCTCTACTTTTTTTCTCCCCCAATTGTTCCAATATTTTAGAGCAAATGGCATTTTTTCCCATTAGTTGCATTTCAGTCCTACAATATTACTATTAACCTCTGTTCAATGTTCTATTAACATTTGAGAGTATCTGTTAATTACATGAAAGTGGAATATTAATACCCCTGATTTTCTGTTCACATGGCTTCCCCCAGTTCCACATCCCCAAACTTGTCATCTATTGATTTAATTTTACATTTTTCACTGCAACCTTATTCCAACATTTATTTATACTATCTATTGGTGGATCCTAAATATTGAAATCAAAATATAGGTCTTTACACTGCATTAAATATATAATATTTGTAAAGGCAGTGTAAATATCTTGTTTCCTATGCTATTTGTATGAGAATATAGCCAGTGTCTAGGTCAAATGAGTTTTTTTTCTATTCTCTACTAATAATTAAAATCCATGTAACATTTGATTGATTTCATATTTTAATCACATTATAAAAGAACTGATAATTTTTCTAGTGCATTAATTGACTTACTTTTCTGTTAAACAATAATTTGCCTACATCATTTCACTCTCTCATGGATCTTATTTGTTGTATTACTCTATTATACTAGACAGTCTTTTTTTTTTTCAAAAGAAAATGCTTGCTTGCTAACTCCTTTGAAAATTTATAACACTCCTGTTTTAAGTCCACTCATGGTGGCTTTTTAATTCCCACTCTTCGTTGATTTTTTCTGTTTCTTTTTCTGAAGTACATACCTAAGTTTCCTCAGAAAAGATGGGTTTAACATTTTCTAGTTCATTCATACCTGAAAGTGTCTTAGTTTACCCTCATATTTTGTTCAGATTGATAATTTCTACATTAAAAATAATTTTCTCAGTATACTGTAAATATTTTTCAATTGTTTTCTCTAACATGCAGGAATTCTCATCAATAGATTGATACCAGATTCCACTCATCTTATAGATTAACTGTTGGTGTTTTTTGTTTCTGTTTTTTCATTTTCTTCCTGAAAATGTTAATCTGAAGTGTCTAGGTAGGTATATACCTTTACCTTGATCAGCATGGTATGTTCCCTTTCATTCTAAAACCTTTTATTTTCTTCAGCTTTATTATTTCTGTGATAATTTTCTTCTTAGCCATACCTTTACTCATTTTTTTCTTTTTCTTTTTTCTTTAGGTCTTCTTTTCAGAATCTTTAATTGAATATTGACCCTCCTCCATTTATTTAATTTATGTGGTGTATTATTTCAAACACTTGTCAATTTGCTTTATCTTCTGATAAATTAATTTAGGTTTAAATTCACACTCTAGCATTTATATAGATTTTGTCATTGTAGAAATCATAATTTGTATTTCCAACAAATGTATCTCCTCCTTCTTCTTATCCTTCTTTCCTGTTTGTTCCTGTGGAATTATTTCCAAAATCTCTCTGCATAAGATATTTTATTCTTCCCTTTCTTCTAATTTCTTGTCTTCTAATTAGTTGTAGTTTTATCTTGACTTTTATCTTTCATGCTTTCAGTGTTTCTCATATAGCTGATGATTGTTGATGTTTAAATTTAAATTTTAAAAAAGATAATTATTTTTGGTTGATGTTATTGACTTACTGTGTTCTTTCATTAGAATTGCTCTACCAGTAGACCTCCCCACTGATAAAAAAGACAACATTTTCACTTTCATTTTAAGAAAAAAATTTCACATATCACAATAAATGTTATCTTTTAAATTTCTTTAATATTAGTTATCTGTAATAGAATCCATCAGCATCTCACTTTAAAAATGTAGGACTCAGGGCAGAGGACTGCTGCTGGCTGTTCGGAGACAGCCTGAAGGAATGGTAGTGAGGAGCACTGCAACCAGAAATACTCCTGGAGGGAGCCCGGAATGCCTTAGAAGTGAAGTGCCATTTTTGAGTGACATTCAAAGGGAGGACCTGCCACCACAGTCTCTCTCCCCATGCTTCGGCCCTCACTTTCACAGGTACTAGGAGGGGCTCCTGCCAGAGTGGGTTCACGCACCTCAGTTGGTTGCTGCCTCAACCCCTCTCACCTGGGCAGGCATGACTGCCCCAGTCAGTCTAGTTTTAGCAGCTGTGGACTTTGTGGGCATGTACACATAGTGATTGGGCCATGTCAGAGTCTGAGCTGCCCACATAGCACCCACAGCAGGTCCAGATCCATGATTACTGCAATCCTGGGACCTGACTTCAGTGGATCTATGCTGGTGGCCCAGTGAAAATGCCTGAGAGGCACCAGGGCAAATTGCTAGCATACCCATGGTTAAGGAGAGGCTGAGAGCAGTGCCAACAACAGAGTAACTTGTGAGCTCACACAATGGGTGAAAGGTGACACAACAGAATATGTTCACAGGTAAACAGCTGCAGAGGAGGAATACTCAGTGGTTTCTGTCTCAGTGGAAGGGCTCTAATGCCACTTACTTCATACTGCAGATCAGAAACACAGTTAAGAAACAGATCTGGAGCCCTCTACTCCAACAGCTAAGGAGCAGACTGACAGGGCACTGACAACCACAGAGCAAAGGGGAGACACCACTCAAAATCCAGGGCAGGCTCTGGTCATCACAACACCAGCAGCCAGCATCTTCTAAGGAAAAAGCTGGTAGTCATCCATAGAAAAAAACTTGTCATACCAAAAATAATCATAATATTAACCCATGCAACCTACACAGGGACATTCCCACATAAAAATAGCCCTCCAAGACAGTGTGAGGATCTGGCATTGAGAGGAAGAACCCCCAGAGCATCTAACCTTGAAGGCCACTGGGGTTTGGTGCAAGAGTTCCACAGGCATAGGGGAAACAGAGACTCCACTCTAGGAGGTCACACAAAGGTCACATGAGCACTGGGACATAGTACAAAGCAGTAACTCCATAGGAAATTGGGCTAAACATAATGAGGAGTCTTGGAGTGATTCCTGAGGAGGTGGGGGTTGGATGTACCTCACTGTGGGGACAAGGACACTGGTAGCAGAGGCTCCAGGGAATATTAATCAGTGTGAGCTCTCTCAGAGGTCCCCACCTGGCACAGGGAACCAGCCCCACCCAAGAGCCGGCAAGCTACAGTGCTGAAAAACCTCAGGCCAAACAAAAAACAAAACAGGAACACATCCTGACCCATCATCAGACAGGCTGCCTAAAGTCATGCTACTCCCACAGCCACCCCAAGACACAACCCCTGGCACATCCTGGCCTCCCAGAGGGACAAGACCCAGCTCTGCATAACAGAGGGCAGGCACCAGTGCTTCAGAACAGGAAGCCTGCACAAGCCCCTGGACCAGCTTCACCCTACAGAAGGCAGAAGCCTGCACAAGCCCCTGGACCAGCTTTACCCAATAGAAGGCAGAAGCAGGAGGAAATATGCTCCTTCAGCCTGCAGAAATGAGAGCATAAACACAGTAATTTAGGCAGAAGTGATATGAGAGAGAAAAATGTTGCAGAAGAAGGAGCAAGATAAAAACTCACAAGAACAACTAAATGAGGAGGAGATAGGCAGCACCTAAAAAAGAATTCAGATTAATGGTAGTAAAGATATCCAAAATCTTGGAAATAGAATGGAGAAAATACAAGAAACATGTAAAAAGGACCTAGAAGAACTAAAAAGCAAACAAACAATAATGAACAAAACAATAAATGTAACAAAAAAATCTCAAGAAGGAATCAATAGCAGAAGAACTGAGGCAGAAGAACAGATAAGTGAACTGAAAGATTAAATAATGAAAAAAACTACTGCAGAGCAGAATAAAGGAAAAAGAGTAAAAAGAATAGAGAACAGTCTCAGACAGCATTAAATGCACCAACATTTGAATTGTAGGGGTCCCAGAAGAAGAAGAGAAATAGAAAGGGACTGAGAAAATATTTGAAGAGATTATAGTTGAAAACTTCCCTAATATGGGAAAGGAAATAGTCAATCAAGTCCAGGAAGCACTGAGAGTCCCATACAGGATAAATCCAAGGAGAAAAACACCAAGACATATTAATCAAACTATCAAAAATTAAATACAAAGAAAAAATATTAAAAGCAGCAAGGGAAAAGCAACAAATAACATACAAAGGAATCACCATAAGGTTAATATCTGATCTTTCAGCAGAAACTCTACAAGCGAGAAGGCAGTGCCAGGACATATTTAAAATGAAAAAAGGGAAAAACCTACAACCAAGATTACTCTACACAGAAAGGATCTCATTCAGATTTGGTGGAGAAACTAAAAACTTTATAGACAAGCAAAAGTTAACAGAACTAAGCACCACCAATCCAGATTTACAACAAACACTAAAGGAACTTCTCTAGGCAAGAAACACAAGGGAAGGAAAAGACCTACAATAATGAACCCAAAATAATTAAGAAAATAATAATAGGAACATACATATCAACAATTACCTTAAATGTAAATGGATTAAATGCTTCAACCAAAAGACATAGACTAGCTGAATGGATACAAAAACAAGACCCTTATATATGCTATCTACAAGAGACCCACTTCAGATCTAGCTACACATATAGACTGAAAGTGAGGGAATGGAAAAAGATATTCCATGCAAATGGAAATCAAAAGAAAGCTGGAGTAGCAATTCTCATATCAGACAAAATAGACTTTAAAATAAAGACTACTACAAGAGACAAAGAAGGGCACTACATAATGATCAAGGGATGAATCCAAGAAGAAGATATAACAATTGTAAATATGTATGCACCCAACATAGAAGAACCTCAATACATAAGGCAAATGCTAACAGCCATAAAAGGGAAATCAACAGTAACACAAAAATACTAGGGGACTTTAACACCTCACTTTCACCAATACACCAGTCATCCAAATGAAAATAAATAAGGAAACACAAGCTTTAAATTTCATATTACAGAGATGGACTTAATTGATATTTACAGGACATTCCATCCAAAATGAACAGAATACACTTTCTTCTCAAGTACTCATGGACATTCTCCAGGATAGATCATATCTTGGATCACAGATGAAGCCTTGGTAAATTTAAGAAAATAGAAAGCTGATCAAGTACCTTTTCCTACCACAACACTATGAGACTAGATATCAATTAAAGGAAAAATCTGTATAAAAAAAATACCTGGAGGGTAAACTACTAAATAACCAAGAAATCACTGAAGAAATAAAAAAGGAAATCAAAAATTACCAAGAAACAAATGACAATGAAAATATGATGACCCAGAACCTATGGGATGCAGCAAAAACAGTTCTAAGAGGGAAGTTTATAGCAATACAGTCATACCTCAGAAACAAGAAACATCTCAAATAAACAACCTAACCTTATACCTAAAGGAAATAGAGAAAGAAGAAGAAGAAGAAGAAGAAAAAGTTAGCAGAAGGAAAGAAATCATAAAAATCAGATCGGAAATAAATAAAAAAGAAATGAAAAGTAACAATAGCAAAGATCAATAAAGCTGGTTCTTGAGCAGATAAACAAAATTGATAAACAATTAGTGAGACACATCAAGAAAGAAAGGGAAAAGATTCAAATCAACAGAATTAGAAATGAAAAGGGAGAAGTAACAACTAACACTGCAGAAATACAAAGGATCATGAGAGATTACTACAAACAGCTATATGCCAATAAAATAGAGAACCTGGAAGAAATGGACAAATTCTTAGAAATGCACAACCTTCTGAGACTGAAACTGGATGAAATAGAAAATATAAACCAACCAATCACAAACACTGAAATTGAAACTGTGATTAAAAATCTTCCAACATACAAACGCCCTGGACAAGATGGCTTCACAGGCAAATTCTAGCAAGCATTTAGAGAAGAGCTAACACCTATCCTTCTCAAACTCTTCCAATGTATAGCAGAGGGAGAACACATCCAAATCCATTCTACAAGGCCACCATCACCTTTATAACAAAACCAGAAAAAGGTACTAGAAGAAAAGAAAATTACAGGCCAATATGACTGATGAACATAGATGCAAGAAACCTCAAGCAAATACTAGCAATCAGAATCCAACAGCACATTAAAAGAATGATGACCCCATGATCAAGTGGGGTTTATCCCAAGAATGCAAGGATTCTTCAATATACGCAAATCAATCAATGTGATACATCATATTAACAAATTGAAAGATAAAAACCGTATGATCGGGGGTGGGTGCTGGGAAGGTGGCAGAAGAGTAAGATGTGGAGATCACCGTCCTCCCCACAGATACACCAGAAATACATCTACACGTGGAAAAAATCCTACAGAACACCTACTGAATGCTGGCAGAAGACCTCAGACCTCCCAAAAGGCAAGAAACTCCCCACGTACCTGGGTAGGGCAAAAGAAAAAAAGAAAAAAACAGAGACAAAAGAATAGGGATGGCACCTGCACCAGTGGGAGGGAGCTGTGAAGGAGGAAAGGTTTCCACACACTAGGAAGCCCCTTCGTGGGCGGAGACTGTGGGAGGCGGAGGGGGGAGCTTCGGAGCCGCGGAGGAGAGTACAGCAACAGGGGTGCAGAGGGCAAAGCGGAGAGATTTCCGCACAGAGGATTGGTGCCGGCCAGCACTCACCAGCCCAAGAGGCTTGTCTGCTCACCCACCAGGGTGGGCGGGACTGTGAGCTGAGGCTCGAGTTTCAGTTGGAGTGCAGGGAGAGGACTGGGGTTGGCGGCTTGAACATAGCCTGAAGGGGTTAGTGCTCCACGGCTAGCTGGGAGGGAGTCCGGGGAAACGTCTGCACCTGCCGAAGAGGCAAGAGACTTTTTTTTCCCTCTTTGTTTCCTGGTGTGCGAGGAGAAGGGTTTAAGAGTGCTGCTTAAAGGAACTCCAGAGACGGGCGCGAGCTGCGGCTAAAAGCACAAACCCCAGAGAAGGGCGTGAGCCGCGACTAAAAGCGCGGATCCCAGAGATGGGTGAGAGACGCTAAGGCTGCTGCTGCCACCACCAAGGGGCCTGTGTGCAAGCACAGTTCACTATCCACACCCCTCTTCTGGGAGCCTGTGCAGCCCGCCACTGCCAGATTCCTGGGATCCAGGGACAACTTCACCCGGAGAATGCACGGCGGGCCTCAGGCTGGTGCAACGTCACGCCGGCCTCTGTAGCCGCAGGCTCGCTCCACACGCCGTGCCCCTCCCTCCCCCCGGCCTGAGGGTGCCAGAGTCCCCGAATCAGCAGCTCCTTTAACTCCGTCCTGTCTGAGCAAAAAACAGACTCCCTCCAGTGATGTACATGCAGAGGCAGGGCCAAATCCAAAGCTGAGCCCCTGTGAGCTCAAAGAAGAGAAAGAGAAATCTCTCCCAGCAGCCTCAGAAGCAGTGGATTAAAGCTCCACAATCAACTTGATGTACCCTGCATCTGTGGATTACATGAATAGATAACAAATCATCCCAAATTGAGGAGGTGGACTTCGAGAGCAAGATCTATGATTTTTTCCCCTTTTCCGCTTTTTGTGAATGTGTATGTGTATGCTTCTATGTGAGATCTTGTCTGTATAGCTTTGCTTCCACCATTTGTTCTAGGGTTCTATCCATCCATTGTTTATTTATTTTTAATATTTTTCTTAATAATTAATTTTAATAACTTTATTTTACTTTACCTTCTTTTTCTTTCTATCTTTCTTTCTTTCTTTCTTTCTTTCTTTCATTCCCTCCTTCTCTCCTTTAGACAATGAATCATCCCAAATTGAGGAGGTGGACTTTGAGAGCAAGATTTATGATTTTTTCCCCTTTAACTTTTTTTGTGAGGGTGTATGTGTATGTTTCTGTGTAAGATTTGGTCTGTATAGCTTTGCTTCCAACATTTGTCCTAGGTTCTATCCATCCCATTTTTTTTCCTAAAAAATTATTTTTTATTCAATAACTTTATTATACTTTATTTTACTGTATCTTCTTTCTTTCTGCCTTTTTTCCTTCCTTCCCTCCTTCCTTCCTACCTTCCACACTCCCTCCCTCCTTTCTTTCCTTCTTGCCTTCTTTCCTTCTTTTCTTCCTTCTTTCTTTCTTTCTTCCTTCCTTCCTTCCCTCCTTTTTTCTTTCTTTCTTTCTTTCTTTCTTTCTTTCTTTCTTTCTTTCTTTCTTTCTTTCTTTCTTTCTTTCTTTCTTTCTTTCTTTCTTTCTTTCTTTCTTCTCATACTTCTACTAATTTTCTCTACTTTTTCTCCCTTTTATTCTGAGCTGTGTGGATGAAAGGCTCTTGGTGTTCCAGCCAGGAGTCAGGGCTCTGCCTCTGATGTGGGAGAGCCAACGTCAGGACACTGGTCAATAAGAGACACCCAGCTCCACATAATATCAAACACCAAAAATCTCCCAGAGACATCCATCTAAACACCAGCAGCCAGCTTCACTCAACAACCAGCAAGCTACAGTGCTGGACACCCTATGCCAAACAACTAGCAAAACAGGAACACAACCCCACCCATTAGCAGAGAAGCTGCCTTAAATCATAATAAGTCCACAGACACGCCAAAACACACCACAAGATGTGGACCTGCCCACTAGAGAGACAAGATCCAGCCTCATCCACCACAACACAGGCACTAGTCCCCTCCACCAGGAAGCCTACACAACCCACTGAACCAACCTTAGCCACTGGAGACAGACATGAAAAACAACGGAAACTACGAACCTGCAACCTGCAAAAAGGAGACACCAAACACAGTAAGATAAGCAAAATGAGAAGACAGAAAAACACACAGCAGATGAAGGAGCAAGATAAAAACCCACCAGACCTAACAAATGAAGAGGAAACAGGCAGTCTACCTGAAAAAGAATTCAGAATAATGATAGTAAGCATGATCCAAAATCTGGGAAATAGAATGGACAAAATGCAAGAAACATTTAACAAGGACCTAGAAGAAATAAAGATGAAACAAGCAACGATGAACAACACAATAAATGAAAGTAAAAGTACTCTACATGGGATCAATAGCAGAATAACTGAGGCAGAAGAACGGATAAGTGACCTGGAAGATAAAATAGTGGAAATAACTACTGGAGAACAGAATAAAGAAAAAAGAATGAAAACAACTGAGGACAGTCTCAGAGACCTCTGGGACAACATTAAACACACCAACATTCAAATTATAGGGGTTCCAGAAGAAGAAGAGATAAAGAAAAGGACTGAGAAAATATTTGAAGAGATTATAGTTGAAAACTTCCCTAATATGGGAAAGGAAATAGTTAATCAAGTCCAGGAAGCACAGAGAGTCCAATACAGGATAAATCCAAGGAGAAATACGCCAAGACACATATTAATCAAACTGTCAAAAATTAAATACAAAGAAAGCATATTAAAAGCAGCAAGGGAAAAACAACAAATAACACACAAGGGAATCCCTATAAGGTTAACAGCTGATCTCTCAGCAGAAACCCTGCAAGCCAGAAGGGAGTGGAAGGACATACTGAAAGTGATGAAGGAGAAAAACCTGCAACCATGATTACTCTACCCAGCAAGGGTCTCATTCAGATTTGATGGAGAAATTAAAACCTTTACAGACAAGCAAAAGCTGAGAGAGTTCAGCACCAGAAAACCAGCTTTACAACAAATGCTAAAGGATCTTCTCTAGGCAAGAAACACAAGAGAAGGAAAAGACCTACAATAATGAACAGAAAACAATTTAGAAAATGGGAATAGGAACATACATATCGATAATTACCTTAAATGTAAATGGACTAAATGCTCCCACCAAAACACACAGATTGGCTGAATGGATACAAAAACAAGACTTTTATATATGCTGTCTACAAGAGACTCACTTCAGACCTAGAGACACATACAGACTGAAAGTAAGGGGATGGAAAAAGATATTCCATGCAAATGGAAACCAAAAGAAAGCTGGAGTAGCAATTCTCATATCAGACAAAATAGACTTTAAAATAAAGACTATTAGAAGAGACAAAGAAGAACACTACATAATGATCAAGGGATCGATCCAAGAAGAAGATATAACAATTATAAATATTTATGCACCCAACATAGGAGCACCTCAATACATAAGGCAAATACTAACAGCCATAAAAGAGGAAATCGACAGTAACACATTCATAGCAGGGGACTTTAACATCCCACTTTCACCAATGGGCAGATCATCCAAACTGAAAATAAATAAGGAAACACAAGCTTTAAATGGTACATTAAAGAAGATGGACCTAATTGATATTTATAGGACACTCCATCCAAAAACAACAGAATACACATTTTTGTCAAGTGTTCATGGGACATTCTCCAGGTTAGATCATATCTTGGGTCACAAATCAAGCCTTGGTAAATTTAAGAAAATTGAAATTGTATCAAGTATCTTTTCCGACTGCAGTGCTATGAGACTAGATATCAATTACAGGAAAAGATCTGTAAAAAATACAAACACATGGAGGCTAAACAATACATTACTTAATAACGAAGTGATCACTGAAAATATCAAAGAGGAAATAAAAAAAATACCTAGAAACAAATGACAATGGAGACACGACGACCCAAAACCTATGGGATGCAGCAAAAGCAGTTCTAAGGGGGAAGTTTATAGCAATACAAGCCCACCTTAAGAAGCAGGAAACATCTCAAATATACAACCTAACCTTGCACCTTAAGCAATTAGAGAAAGAAGAACCAAAAAAACCCCAAACTAGCAGAAGGAAAGAAATCATAAAAATAGGATCAGAAATTAATGAAAAAGAAATGAAAGAAACAATAGAAAAGATCACTAAAACTAAAAGCTGGTTCTTTGAGAAGATAAAAAAAAATAGATAAACCATTAGCCAGACTCATCAAGAAAAAAAAGGAGAAGACTCAAATCAATAGAATTAGAAATGAAAAAAAGGAGAAGCAACAAATGACACTGCAGAAATACAAAAGATCATGAGAGATTACTACAATCAGCTCTATGCCAATAAAATGGACAATCTGGCAGAAATGGACAAATTCTTAGAAATGCACAACCTGCCAAGACTGAATCAGGAAGAAATAGAAAATATGAACAGACCAATCACAAGCACTGAAATTGAAACTGTGATTAAAAATGTTCCAACAAACAAAAGCTCAGGACCAGATGGCCCCACAGGCGAATTCTATCAAACATTTAGAGAAGAGTTAACACCTATCCTTCTCAAACTTTTCCAAAATATAGCAGAGAGAGGAACACCCCCAAATTCCTTCTACGAGGCAACCATCACCTTGATACCAATACCAGACAAGGATGTCACAAAGAAAGAAAACTACAGGCCAATATCACTGATGAACATAGACGCAAAATTCCTCAAAAAAAAATACTAGCAAACAGAATCCAACAGCACATTAAAAGGTTCATACACCATGATCAAGTGGGGTTTATTCCAGGAATGCAAGGATTCTTCAATATATGCAAATCTATCAATGTGATAAATCATATTAACAAATTGAAGGAGAAAAACCATATGATCATCTCAATAGATGCAGAGAAAGCTTTTGACAAAATTCAACACCAATTTATGATAAAAGCTCTGCAGAAAGTAGGCATAGAGGGAACTTTCCTCAACATAATAAAGGCCATATATGACAAGCCCACAGCAAACATCATCCTCAATGGTGAAAAACTGAAAGCATTTCCACTAAGATCAGGAACAAGACAAGGTTGCCCACTCTCACCACTCTTATTCAACATAGTTTTGGAAGTTTTAGCCACAGCAATCAGAGAAGAAAAGGAAATAAAAGGAATCCAAATTGGAAAAGAAGAAGTAAAGCTGTCACTGTTTGCAGATGACATGATAATATACATAGAGAATCCTAAAGATGTCACCAGAAAACTATTAGAGCTAATGAATGAATTTGGTAAAGTAGCAGGATACAAAATTAATGCACAGAAATCTCTGGCATTCCTATACACTAATGATGAAAATTCTAAAAGTGAAATCAAGAACACACTCCCATTTACCATTGCAACAAAAAGAATAAAATATCTAGGAATAAACCTACCTAAGGAGACAAAAGACCTGTATGCAGAAAATTATAAGACACTGATGAAAGAAATTAAAGATGATACAAATAGATGGAGAGATATACCATGTTCTTGGATTGGAAGAATCAACATTGTGAAAATGACTCTACTACCCAAAGCAATCTGTAGATTCAATACAATCCCTATC
Source organism: Lagenorhynchus albirostris (assembly GCF_949774975.1). Taxonomy (NCBI): domain Eukaryota; kingdom Metazoa; phylum Chordata; class Mammalia; order Artiodactyla; family Delphinidae; genus Lagenorhynchus; species Lagenorhynchus albirostris. The sequence continues at coordinate 40,613,590 of NC_083112.1, read as the reverse complement.
GAACTACCAGTGACATTTTTCACAGAACTAGAACAAAAAATTTCACAAATTGTATGGAAACACAAAAGATCCTGAATAGCCAAACAATCTTGAGAATGAAAAACAGAGCTGGAGGAATCAGGCTCCCTGACTTCAGACTATACTACAAAGGTACAATAATCAAGACAGTATGGTACTGGCACAAAAACAGAAATATAGATCAATGGAATAGGATACAAATCCCAGAGATAAACCCACACAAATATTGACACCTTATCTTTGATAAAGGTGGCAGGAATGTACAGTGGAGAAAGGACAGCCTCTTCAATAAGTGGTGCTGGGAAAACTGGACAGATACATGTAAAAGTATGAGATTAGATCACTCCCTTACACCATACACAAAAATAAGCTCAAAATGGATTAAAGATCTAAATGTAAGGCCAAAAACTATCAAAATCTTAGAGGAGAAAATAGGCAGAACAGTCCATGACATAAATCACAGCAAGATCCTTTCTGATCCACCTCCTAGAGAAATGGAAATAAAAACAAAAAAAAACAAATGGGACCTAATGTAACTTCAAAGCTTTTGCACAGCAAAGGAGACCATACATAAGACAAAAAGACAACCCTCAGAATGGGAGAAAATATTTGCAAATGAAGCTACTGACAAAGGATTAATCTCCAAAATTTTCAAGCAGCTCAAAAACAAAAAAACAAACAACCCAATCCAAAAATGGGCAGAACCTAAATAGACATTTCTCCAATGAAGATCTACAGACTGCCAATGAACACATGAAATAATGCTCAACATCATTAATCATTAGAGAAATGCAAATCAAAACTACAATGAGATGTCATCTCACACCAGTCAGAATGCCCATCATCAAAAAATCTAGAAACAATAAATGCTGGAGAGGGTGTGGAGAAAAGGGAACATTCTTGCACTGTTGGTGGGAATGTGAATTGGTTCAGGCACTATGGACAACAGTATGGAGGTTCCTTAAACAACTTCAAATAGAACTACCATATGACCCAGCAATCCCACTACTGGGCATATACCCTGAGAAAACCAAAATTCAAAAAGAGTCATGTACCAAAATGTTCATTGCAGCTATATTTACAATAGCCAGGAGATGGAAACAACCTAAGTGCCCATCACGAGATGAATGGATAAAGAAGATGCGGCACATATATACAATGGAATATTACTCAGCCATAAAAAGAAACGAAATTGAGCTATTTGTAATGAGATGGATAGACCTAGAGTCTGTCATACAGAGTGAAGTAAGTCAGAAAGAAAAAGACAAATACCATATGCTAACACATATATATGGAATTTAAGGGGAAAAAATGTCATGTAGAACCTAGGGGTAAGACAGGAATAAAGACACAGACCTACTTGAGAATGGACTTGAGGATATGGGGAGGGGGAAGGGTGAGCTGTGACAGGGCGAGAGAGAGGCATGGACATATATAGACTAACAAACGTAAGGTAGATAGCTAGTGGGAAGCAGCCACGTGGCACATGGATATTGGCTCGGTGCTTTGTGACCGCTTGGCAGGTTGGGATAGGGAGGGTGGGAGGGAGGGAGACACAAGAGGGAAGAGATATGGGAACATATGTATATGTATAACTGATTCACTTTGTTATAATGGAGACACTAACACATCATTGTAAAGCAATTATACCCCAATAAAGATGTTTAAATAAAATTGCTCCTTAATGTAATTTCAGAGAATAATAAGTCCTATGCAGAAAATAGTAAAAGTTGTCTCTATAGCTAGAAAACAAAACAAAACAACAACAACAAAAAACGTATGATCATCTAAATAGAGTCAGAACAATCTTCTGACAAAATTCAGCACCCATTTATGACAAAAACTCTCCAGAAAGTGGGCACAGAGGGAACCTACCTCAACGTAACAAAGGCTATGTATTACAAACCCACAGACAACATCATTCTCAATGGCGAAAAACTGAAAGCATTTCCTATAAGATCAGGAACAAGACAAGGTTGCCCACTCTCACCACTCTTATTCAACATAGTTTTGGAAGTTTTAGTCACAGCAATCAGAGAAGAAAAGGAAATAAAAGGAATCCAAATTGGAAAAGAAGAAGTAAAGCTGTCACTGTTTGCAGATGACATGATAATATACATAGAGAATCCTAAAGATGCTACCAGAAAACTACTAGATCCAATCAATGAATTTGGTAAAGTAGCAGGATGCAAAATTAATGCACAGAAGTCTCTTGCATTACTATATAATAATGATGAAAAATCTGAAAGGGATATTATGGAAGCACTCCCATTTACCACTGTAACAAAAAGAATAATATACCTAGGAATAAACCTACCTAAGGAGACAAAAACCTGTATGCAGAAAACTATAAAGCACTGATGAAAGAAATTAAAGATGATATAAACAGATTGAGAGATATACCATGTTCTTGGATTGCAAGAATCAACATTTTGACAGTTACTATACTAGCCAAAGCAATCTACAGATTCAATGCAGTCCCTATCAAATGACCAATGCCATTTTTCACAGAATTAGAAAAAAATTTTTCACAATATGTATGGAAACATAAAAGACCCGGAATAACCAAAGCAATCTTGAGAAAGAAAAAGGGAGGCGGAGAAATCAGGCTCCCCAACTTCAGACTATACTACAAAGTTACAGTAATCAAGACGGTATGGCACTGGCACAAAAACAGAAATATAGATCAATGGAACATGATAGAAAGCCCAGAGGTAAACTCACGCACATATGGTCACCTTATCTTTGACAGAGGAGGCAAGAATATACAATGGAGAAAAGAAAGCTTTCTCCATTGGTGTTGGGACAACTGGACAGCTACACATAAAAGAATGAAATTAGAATACTCCCTAACACGATACACAAAAATAAACTCAAAATGGATTAAAGACCTAAATGTTACATAAGACACTATTAAACTCTTAGAGGAAAACATAGACAGAACACTCTATGACATAAATCACAGCAAGATCCTTTTGACCCACCTTTAAGAGAAATGGAAATAAAAACAAAAATAAACAAATGAGACCAATGAAACTTAAAAGCTTTTGCACAATAAAGGAAACCATAAACATGATGAAAAGACAACCCTCAGAATGGGAGAAAATATTTGCAAATGAAGCTACTGACAAAGGATTAATCTCCATAATATACAAGCAGCTCATGCAGCTCAATATCAAAAAAGAAAACAACTCAATCCAAAAATGGGCAGAAGACCTAAATAGACATTCCTTCAAAGAAGCTTTACAGATTGCCAACAAACACATGAAAGGATGCTCAACATCACTAATCATTTGAAAAATGCAAATCAAAACTACAATGAGATACCATCTCACACCAGTCAGAATGGCCATCATCAAAAAATGTTCAAACAGTACATCCTGGAGAGGGTGTGGAGAAAAGGGAACCCTCTTGCACTGTTGGTGGGAATGTAAATTGATACAGCCACTATGGAGAACAGTATGGAGGCTCCTTAAAAAACTTGAAATAGAATTACCATATGACCCAGAAATCCACTACTGGGCATATACACTGAGGAAACTATAATTCAAGAAGAGATAGGCACCACAATGTTCATTGCAGCATTATTTACAATAGCCAGGACATGGAAGCAACCTAAGTGTCCATCAACAGATGAATGGATAAAGAAGATGTGGCACATATATACAATGGAATATTACTCAGCCATAAGAAGAAACGAAATTGTGTTTTTTCTAATGAGGTGGATGGACGTATAGTCTGTCATACAGAATGAAGTAACTCAGAAAGAGTAAAACAAATACCATTTGGTAACACAAATATAATGAATATAAAAATATATATATATGGTTCTGATGAACCTAGGGGCTGGACAGGAATAAAGACACAGACGTAGAGAATGGACTTGATGTCATGGGGAGGGGTGAGTGTAAGCTGGCACTAAGTGAGAGAGTAGCATTGACATATATACACTACCAAATGTGAAATCGAAAACTAGTGGGAAGCAGCCACATAGCACAGGGAGATCAGCTCTGTGCTGTGTGACCACCTAGAGGGGTAGGATAGGGAAGGTGGGTGGGAGATGCAAGAAGGAGGGGATATGGGAACATATGTATACATATAGCTGATTCACTTTGTTATACAGCAGAAACTAACACAGCATTGTAAAGCAATTATATTCCAAAAAAGATGTTAAAAAAAATTACTTATTGGATGCAGCAAAAGCAATTCTAAGAGAGAAGGTTAGAGCAATGCTATTTTACCTCAGGAAGTGGATAATGTCCAGTATACAACCTAACCATTCCCCTAAAGCACCTAGAGAAAGAACAACAACAACAACAAAAACCCAAAGTTAGTAGAAGAAAAGAAATCATAAAAATCAAGACAGTAATAAATGAAAGAGAAATGAAGAAAACAATAGCAAAGATCAATGATACTAAAAGCTGGTTCTTTGAGAAGATAACCACATTGATAAAACTTTAGCCAGAGTCATCATGAAAAAAAAGGGAGAATACTCAAATCAATAAATTTAGAAATGGTAAAGAAGTTACAAATAACAGTACTAAAATACACAGTATCATAAGTGTGTACTACAAGCAAATATATGCCAATACAATGGACAATCTAGAAGAAATGGAAAAAATCTTAGAAAGGTACAACCTCCCAAGGTTGAAACAGGAAGAAATGGAAAAATTGAACAGATAAATCACAAGTACTGAAATTGAAACCGTGATTAAAGAACTTCCAACAAACTAAATTCCAGGACCAGATGGCTTCACAGGCAAATTCTATCAAACATTTAGAGATGAGTTAAACCTTCACTTCTGAAACGCTTCCAAAAAATTACAGAGGAAGTAAGACTCCCAAGCTCATTCTATGAGGCCACCATCTCCCTAAGACCAATACCAGACAAAAATATCACACAAAAAAGAAAATTACAGGCCATTATCACTGATGAAAATACACGCAAAACTCCTCAATAAAATACTAGCCAACCAAAACCAACAATTAATTTAAAGGATCATACATCATGTTCAAGTGGGATTTATCCCAAGGATGCAAGTTTTCTTCAATATATGCCGATCATTCATGGTGTTATACCACATTAAAAAAACCTGAAGAATTAAAACCATATGATCATCTCAATAAATTCAGAAAAAGCTTTAGACAAAATTCAACACAAATTTGTGATAAAAACTCTCCAGAAACTGAGCATAGAGGGAACGTACCTCAACACATAAAGGCCATATATGACAAACCCACAGATAACATCATTCTCAATGGTGAAAAACTGAAAGCATTTCCTCTAAGATCAGGAACAAGACAAAGATATGCACTTTTATCCAACATAGTTTTGGAAGTCCTAGTGATGGCTATCAGAGAAGAAAAGGAAATAAAAGGGAACCAAACTGTAAAAGAAGAATTAAACCTGTCACTGTTTGCAGATGACATGTTACCATATACAGAAAAATCCTAAAGATGCAACCAGAAAACTACTAGAGCTCATCAGTGAATTCAGCAAAGTTGCAAGATACAAAAATAATATACAGAAATCTTTTGCATTCTTATACACTAACAATGAAGTTTCAGAAAGAGAAGTTAAAGAAACAATCTCATTTACCATCACGTCAAAAAGAAAGAAACCTAGGAATAAGCCTAACTAAGATGGCATAAAACCTGTACTCAGAAAATTATAAGATACTGATGAAAAAAATCAAAGATGACACAAACAGATGAAGAAGTATACCATGTTCTTGGATCGGGTGAATCAGTATTGTGTTAGTGACTGTACCACCCAATGCAATCTACAGATTCAATGCAATCCCAATCAAATTTTCAATGGCATTTTTCACAGAATTAGTACAAAATAATTTACAGTTAGTATGGAAACACAAAAGACCTCTAATAGCCAAAACATTCTTGAGAAAGAAATGCAAAATGGAGCTGGAGGAATCAGATTGCCTAACTTCAGACTACACCACAAAGCTACAGTCATCAAAAGAGTATGATACTGGCACAAAAACAGAAATATAGATCAATGGAACAGGATAGAAAGTCCAGAAATAAACCCAAGCACCTATGTCACCTAATCTATGACAAAGGAGGCAAGAATATAGGATGCATAAAAGACAGTCTCTTCAATAAGTGATGCTGGGAAAACTGGTCAGCTACATGTAAAAGAATGAAATTAGAACACTCCCTGTCACAACACACAAAAATAAACTCAAAATGGATTATAGACCTAAATATAATGTTGGATACTATGAAACTCTGAGATGAAATCATAGGCAGAACAATCTTTGACATAAATCACAGCAAGATATTTTTTGACCCACCTCCTAGGGCAATAAATATAAAAACAAAAATAAAAAAATGGGACCTAATTAAACTTAAAAGCTTTTGCACAGTAAAGGAAACCATAAACAAGACAAAAAGACAACCCTCAGAATGGGAGAAAACATTTGTAAACAAAGCAATGGACAAGGGATTAATTTTCAAAAGATACAAACTGCTCACACAGTTCAATATCAAAAAACACATAACCCAGTCAAAAAGTGGGTGGAAGATCTCAGCAGATATTTCTCCAAAAAGATGTACAGATGACCAAAAAAGCACATGAAAAGAGGCTCAACATCACTAATTATTGGAGAAATGCAAATGAATACTACAATGAGGTTATCACCTCACACTGGGCAGAATGGCCATCATCAAAAAATCTACAATTAGTGCTGGAGAGGGTGTGGAGAAAAGGGAACCCTTGTACACCATTGGTGGGAATGTAAATTGGTACACCCACTATGGAGAACAGTATGGAGGTTCCTTAGAAAACTAAAAATAGAGCTACCATATGATCTTTCAATCTCAGTCCTGGGTTTATATCCAGAGAAAACCGTAATTTGAAATGATACATGCACTCCAAATTTTATTACAGTACTATTTACAATGGCCAGGGCATGGAAGCAACCTAAATGTCCATAAGAGAGGAATGCATAAAGAAAATGTGGTACATATATACAATGAAATATTATAAATCAGCTATAAAAAGCATGGATAGACCTAGAGATTGTAATACTGAGTGAAGTAAGTCAAAGACAAACATGATATGATATCGCTTATATGTGGAATCTAAAAAAATGATACAATGAACTTATTTAAAAAACAGAGTCACAGATGTAGGAAACAAATTTATGGTTACCATGGGGGAAAAATGGGTGAGGGGAAGGGATAAATTGGGAGATTTGGACTGACATATACATACTACTATATATAAAATAGATAACTAATAAAGACCTACTGTATATCATATGGAACTCTTCTCAGTATTCTTTAATGACCTATATGGGAAAAGGATCTAAAAAAGAGTGGAGGGACTTCCCTGGTGGTCCAGTGGCTAAGACTCCTTGCCCCCAATGCAGGGGGCCTGGGTTCGATCCCTGGTCAGGGAACTAGATCCCACATGATGCAGCTGTAGATCCCTCATACCACAACTAAATATTCTGCATGCTGCAACTAAAATAAAAATGATCCTGCAGGCTGTAACTAAAGATCCCACTTGCCACAACATAAACCCCACACACAGCAATGAAGATCTCATGCACCACAACAAAGACCTGCTGCAGCCAAATAAATAAGTTTTTAAAGTAGTTATTTATATAAGTGATTCATTTGGCTGTACATCAGAAATGAACACAACATTGTAAATCAACTATACTCCAATAGAATTTTTTATAAAAGAAAGGAAGTAGGTCTCAAATGCTTTCTATTACTCCTCCATTAATTTATTAACTATTTTTAAAAATCCAGATTTTACTTCTCCCCTTTGTTGGTTGTTATTAAATATATATTTTTCTTTGAACTTGGAATGGATTTCAATAGCCACCTCTAAGATCCATGAAATAGGTCCAGGACCTGAGTGATCATATGAATTTTTATGAAAATTTTACCCAGTGAAGTATGAGATAAAATTTATCCTCACTGAGGCAAAGCAGATGACATCTCTCATCTGGCAGAGTAGAATCTATAAACTGTATACAAGAGGAATGTAGTATGAAATGGTACCAAAAAAGAACTTTCCAGTGTTTAGTATAATCTTTGTTACTATATACACATGTTCTATACAAATCATTTCATGGAATATTTTCTTTATTATATACACTTTAAGTTACTTTAAACCTAAAGTGAAATATAATTTTTAGGAAAATGAACATTTAAAATATTATTGTAAGATACTCATTAAAGATAGCATCTTGCCCATAAAATTATGATTTATTAGTATTTTTACAGTATACATACAGAAATGACCTTGTAAATAAGCAAGTAGAAGATAATTGTAGAGAAAAAAATGGCAATGTGATTTGCTACTAAATTGGTGTAGCAAAGAGGTATGTTATGTAATGTGCATTTTATTGTGGGTTTGCAAAAAAACCTGAGTATTTATTTGAATTGTAATTCATTTTTACCATTAAGGTTTTCTTACATGGGCGTCTGTGCAAGTAGTCTATTATGAGATATTTTGTCATTAAAGTATTAATATAAAATCTTAGATAAAATTAAGATATTATCAGATCAACTAGTATATGTTTTATCTATGATAATTTAAAGCAAGTTATTTTTCTTTAAATATTCTTTGAAATTTTACTATGAATTTTATAAAACCCCGATCATTTAATTTATTTATTTATTTACTTATTTTTATTGAAGTGTGGTTAATTTACAATATTATGTTAGTTTCATGTGTGCAACATAGTGAGTCAATACTTTTATACATTATAGTCTATTTAAAGTTATTACAAAATAATGGCTATAGTTCCTTGTGCTGTACAATATATTCTTGTTTCTTATTTATTTTATACATAGTAGTTTGTGTGTGATAAAATATAATGATATAATATATCATTACCATGTAGTTGGGGATCTTAAAGGTCTTCATTAAATTCCCTCCTAATACCTAAATCCCACCTAGAGCATCTAAAACATTTCCTAGTGATGAAGATTTATCTGTGTTTTTCATTTTTTTCATATGCCTTTAAAATTTGACAAGGTAAAATATGTTTTATTTCAAATTATGTTGTCAGTATATTATTTTACTATATTTTTATGAAGAATATATTCACTTATTAACTTCTGTCCCTCAACACTTAGATCTGTTTTGGCTACTCAATATAATTATGATGCATGGATGAAGACATATAAGTATTAGGAGGTATAGAATACTACTTAAAATGGTTAGAATATCTGTAACTGTTATGGTATCCTGTTATTTTGTTGATAAAAATTTATTAATAGTAACTAATAAATTATGCTATATAATTAAGATTGCAGCTATCAATTACTATGGTAGATTTGCAAATATGAATGAGACCATTGCTTTGTTTTGGGCAATATATTATTTAGAGTAACTTGAAATTATCATATGTAATCAGACCATTACTCAGAAAATATTTATGCAGACCCATTATTTGCCTTGCACCTTATAAGTTGCATTCTGAAAATAAAGTGTAAATTACTGATTTGTCTCAACCCTATTGGGGAAATTTTAGAGAAATCATCTATACTAAAAGTATCTCAGCTTATTTATGACTTGTCAGAGAAGAAGAAAATTGAAGTGGATTCTCTTTTCAATGATATCCAACATAAATTTGCTAACTTTCAATTAATATTGTACAACACGTAATATTGGAAGATATATTTGTAGTGATTTACATCATATGACACTTTATAAAATAGTTACTAATACCTCTCTCTACATTCAGTTTACAGTTTTCATTTTATGTGGATTTTCTTGTTCTTTAATAGGCACTTTACTGAGATCTAGGGGATTGATTCAGCACATTTTCAACACAAGTAGTTGTGTCAAAAAATTGAAGAATAATATATAAAGTTATTATATATGTGTATATATATATGTATATATGTGTATATATATACACACATATATACATATATATATACACATATGACAAGTCATGAAGTACAGTATACTGAGATGAGGGTTTTTTGGCATACAGCACTCTATTTATACTGGGCCTCTGGGGCATGTTTTTTTTTCTTATCAATGTATAAAAGGAATTTGCTAAAGATATATATTTGTCTTTTTGTTTGTTTTTTCCTTGAAGTTCAGTCCAGCTGCTGGTTTGAAAGAGAGCTAGAGTAGAGACAAATGAAGACTCAGATACTCAAATTAGGGAAATAAAACAGTAATCTATTCAAGAAAATATGATTGCTTGCATTGTTATGGAAGCCATTAATTTTCAGGTAAATGGACAGATTTAAGATATATTTTCAGGTAGGATCAATAGGCATTTAGATTCGTGGACACCGTAATTTATGTAAATTCACACTAATCATTGAATTGCAATGCCTGGAAGTGTGTGTGTATATATGTGTGTGTATGCACATGTACACATGAAGAATGGAAAGTCTAGACTGTCTTAATGGATATTTTAACTTGCATAAGTCTGTGAGACATCCAACAGGATATGCTAACAATGTAGTTGAAAATATGAATCTGAATTCAAATCAATAGAGATTTGAATTCAAATCAATAGAGAATAAAAACTCATAATTTTCAAAATAGAGATGATATAAAAAGCAGTAAAGATAATAATACCTCTCAAAGACAAGGTCAGAAAAAAAAGAGATCTCAGGGTATTTAGAGTTGTGTAGAGGTAAAAGATACATAAAGAAAATGTAAATCATCATGAGAGATAAGTGTAAAAACAGTAGATTGGGGCTTCCCTGGTGGCGCAGTGGTTGAGAGTCCGCCTGCTGATGCAGGGGACATGGGTTCGTGCCCCAGTCTGGGAAGATCCCATATGCCGTGGAGCGGCTAGGCCCATGAGCCATGGCCACTGAGCCTGCGCGTCCGGAGCCTGTGCTCCGCAACAGGAGAGGCCAAAACAGTGAGAGGCCCACATACTGCAAACAAAAACCCCAAAAAACAGTAGATTGTACAATTAAAGAATCAAGGGAGGAGAATTAATTAAGATAACAGAAATGTGTCCATGAATTTGGTACAGCAAAAAGAGTGGTACCTTAGAGAAGTGCAATATAGGTGGCATGTCAGAAAAAGTAGTAAATTTATAGTGTGTTGAGGAGTGAAAATTGTAAAAACGGAGGTAATGTGTACAGATATATCTTTCAAGTAGGAGGAAAAAGGAATTTTGTGATAAATGAAACTGAGGAGATAACCAAAGGAGTGACATCCTTGAATAAAGGAGAGAAGATGAGATCTAGGGAAAAGTGAAGATGGTACCTTTGAAGTTGGATGAAAACATTGATGTAATTTTATTATTGGTTGTGATAAGAATGAGTAAAATGTGCTTTTTTTCTAAGTGTGAATATAAATATACATCATTTGCAAGTGGTGATACAGGATTTTGAGTACATGTGAAAAAGAGAAAAGGTGGGCTTCCCTGGTGGCACAGTGGTTGAGAGTCCACCTGCTGATGCAGGGGACACGGGTTCGTGCCCCAGTCCAGGAAGATCCCACATGCCGCGGAGTGGCTGGGCCCGTGAGCCATGGCTGCTGAGCCTGTGCGTCTGGAGCCTGCGCTCTGCAATGGGAGAGCCCACAACAGTGAGAGACCCGCATACCACAAAAAAAAAAAAAAAAGAGAAAAGGTACAAAGTCATTTAAGAAAAAAAAAGTCATTGTGCTTTCCAGAAATGTAAAAGCAGAGTCGTCAGGCAGGTTATGCTTTTTGGTTAAAAACATGTGGAGCAGATGTGTAGATAGGCTCGAGTGGCCCTGAAGATTTTCCAGGTAAGATAATTGGAAGGTGTGGGAGAGAAAGTGAGAAGATAAGATGAGAGGAAAGGAGAGAAGAAAGGGAAGAGGGGAAGGAGGGAAGGAAGAGGAATGGAGGGAAGGGAAGAGAAAGGAAAAGAGAAAATGTGAAGGGAAGGGAGGTGAAAGAAAGGGAAGGAAAGAGAGATTATGAGTTTTGGACCTTTAAAGGTGAAATGTTATGAACAAACCATGTTGGATAAGAAGGAGAGTGAAAACCCACATTGTGTCTGTGGCAGTTTGGAAAGCATTCAATTGAAGTGCTCGAGAAGGTCCTATAGGATTGGTGCACAAAAGTATATGAAGGAGAAAGATTGGAATTGGAGGTGTATTCTATAGCAGAATGTGGAAAACAACAAATTAGAGGTTAAACAGTTTGGGTAACAACAAAGTTTAGATAATTGAAGTCCAATAGAAACACAATGTGCACCACATATGTTATTTTAATTTCTTTTAGTAGCCACATTAAAAAGCAAAAAGAAAAGGTGGAATTAAAATTTAAATGTGTTTTAACTAATAGATCAAAAATATTGTTTCAGCATTCAGTCTATATAAAAAACAATGAGACTACATCCTTTATTCAAACTAAGCCTTAAAAATCCATTCTGTTTTTTACATTCACATCATCATTAAATTCAGGTGCTAAAATCTTACCACAAATACATTCCTGTATGTAGATTTTGTAATATTAAAGTTGAAAAAGTAGATTTACATGCCCAAGTTGCTCTTAACGGTTGAAGCTAGTATGATCACTGAATTGGCTATCAGAAACATTTTACTTTAATATTTATATCCATATCCCATTTTTTCATCTATTTGGAAGAAATGGTTTAACTTTGGGGGAGATGCATACATGTTTCAAAATTATGTTTTATTTTTTCAAATTAATTAAATTCACTATATTTTGTGTAATGTTAATATTATAAACATTAAAATCAAGTATTTCATAAATTAAACATTATAAAAATAAATTATTCAAATTTTTATTGCAGTTTTTGGCAGTCAGTTTAAATAACGTTCTCCATTAAAATTAAAATCTCCTGAATATGGATTCATGCTAGAAACTATGTAAAATTACTAATGATTTTTATAATGGAAGGTTTCGATTTTAACAGAACTTTTAATTTGCTTCCAGCTAGGTCACATATAAAAAAATTATTTTCCTGAAGCTCCAAATATAACACACTTTAATGCAGTATATCAGTTAAGAAAATGTAAATCACACTGACTACTTGTCTTTGATTATTGAATATTTGGCAAGAATTTCTTTTGTTTCAAGAAAAACTTGAATTGGGTTTAGCAGTACATAAATTGTAAAATGCTTCTATAACTCAACCAATGAGGATTAGCAAAGAATACCAAATCATTAAATTCATTTTCTTCCATTTTAATAGTTCCATAAACAGGAAGTAATTTATAGTATTTATGCGAGCATACTGAAAGCTGTAACAATTGTACCCATGATGTTTTTCACTGACGTCACTTCAAAAACCAAAGCAAAAATATTTTCAGGGTGTTTCATAGAGTGTAATGAAGCCATGAGAGAAATATCAAAACACAAGTCACTTGTTTTGAAATCCCACTAAATCTGAATGCTTGACTTACTGTATCTAGAATATACTCCATCAGTATCAAAACCAATTTTTTAGTATATGACTGAAGTTCTTTGAAAAATGTAGAAGATTAAAAATAAAAATCTATGTCATTAGTTTGATTTTTAAGCCACAAAAACACACTTCTTCATGAATTTGGAAGTTCTTTGCTACAAAAATCCCACACACACAAATTATTAATCGTATAATGTATAATTAATTTTAGTATATAATTAATTTAATTGTATAATTGTTATAGTGTATAATAAATTATAATTAATTGTATAGTGTATAATTAATAATAATTGTATAATTTATACCACATGACATCTAAAACTAAAATAATTTGAAATTTTTCAAATTTTAAATTAATTGAACTTTGATATTATTAGAAAGTTTTGAATTCTGTGAGCAATTGGTGACAATTCAAGAGCTTTCATCTTTTGTAAAATACCATTTTATTGTTTGCCATAAATTTCTAACAAAATTTCAGTCACGGAAATTACAATTTACCATGTTTCCAACTAAAAATATGTGTGTGTGTGTGTCTGTGTGTGTGTGTGCATGTGTGTATGAAAGAATACAAGCTCATTTTATAACTGGACATTTGCAAGTTCAGAGCCTCTTAAAACTGTTTAAAATTATTTTGTTGAACATTTAGTTCTTATTTCAAATGACAAACTTCATTGAATATTTTTTTTAATTTTGAGAAGAAACATCTGATCAAATTCACTATAAATTTACTGTAAATGTTCTTAATGTTGTCTGCTTCATTCTTTTAATATATTTTATAAAATAATAAGTTTTTATTTGTTTTTGTTGCAACAGAGTACAGATGTCGTACATTGAGAAATTTGCAAAAAAAATTATCTTCTGTTCTTTTTTTTTCTTTACTGTTATTTATTTATTTATTTTTGGCTGCATTGGGTCTTCATTGTTGTGTGTGGACTTTAGTTGTGGCAAGAGGGGATTACTCTTTGTTATGGTGTGCGGGCTTCTCATTGTGGTGGTTTCTCTTGTTGTAGAGCATGGGCTCTAGGCACGCAGACTTCAGTAGTTGTGGTATGCAGGCTCAGTAGTTGTGGCTTGTGGGTTCTAGAGTGCAGGCTCAGTAGTTGTGGTGGATGGGCTTAGTTGCTCTGCAGCATGTGGAATCTTCCCAGACCAGGGCTCAAACCCATGTCCCCTACATTGGCAGGCAGACTCTTAGCTGCTGCACCACCAGGGAAGTCCTTTCTTTACTATTCTATTAGCAGTACCAGCTTCTGCATCTCCAGTCTACATTATTAGTGTGCTTTGATTTTACACTGAAAAATATCTATAAGATGCCAAAATCACCCAAATGGGGAAAGGACAGTACCTTCAACAAATGGTGTTGAGAAAACTAAGTATTATTATACAAAAAGAAAAAAAAATGAACTCTATCCTTATACCACATACAAAAATTACCCCAAATGGATTAATGACTCTAAATAAGACTTAAAACCATAAAACACCTAGCAGAAAACAAGGGAGTAGCTTCATAACATTGGACTTAGTGCTTTATTTGATATGACACCTCAAAGCAACAGACATCAAAAGCAAAAAGAGACAAATGGGAATACATAAAATTAAAAAAAAAAACTTTTGTTCATCAAAGGATACATTTAAGAGAGTGAAAATGTTATCTACAGAACAGGAGAAAATATTTGCAAATCATACATCTGATAAGAGGTCAGGCTCCAGAATATGTAAAGAACTCCTAAAATTCAACAACAAAAAAAATCAAATAAACTAATTTAAAAATAGGCAAAAGACTTGAGCAGACTTTTCTTCAAAGATGATATACAAATAAACAACAAACATGAAAAGATGCTCAACATCACTAATCATCAGAGAAATGTAAACAAAAACCACAATAAGATATCAAATCACAGCCATTAATTAACTCTCAACAAGGAAGAAAGGAAAGAAGGAAGGGGAAAAGGAATAATAAAAGAAAGAATATAGGGCTTCCCTGGTGACACAGTGGTTGAGAATCTGCCTGCCAATGCAGGGGACACGGGTTCGAGCCCTGGTCTGGGAGGATCCCACATGCCATGGAGCAGCTGGGCCCATGAGCCACAACTACTGAGCCTGCATGTATGGAGCTTGTGCTCTGCAACAAGAGAGGCCGCAACAATGAGAGGACCACACACCACGATGAAGAGTGGCCCCCACTTGCCGCAAATAGAGAGGGCCCTCGCACAGAAACAAAGACCCAACACAGCCAAAAATAAATAAATAAATAGAGTTCCCTTAAAAAAGGAAATAATATGTGTTTGCAAGGATGTAGACAAAAGGGAACTCTTGTAGACTGTTAGTAAGATTATAAAATTGTGCAACTGCTGTGGAAAACAGTATGGAGGTTCCCAAAAAAGCAAAAATATAATCCAGCAATCCCACTTCTGGGTATATATCCAGAGGAATTCAAATAGGGCCTTATGATATTTACACAAACACATTCACAGCAATACTATCAACAATATCCAGGTAGACGCAGCCCAAAGGTCCATCAATGGATGACTGAATAAATAAAATAGGTTATATATTGTATATTCTTGGAATATAATTGTCTTAAAAAGGAAGGAAATTCTGTCACATGTTATTTAGGACATTATGCTAAGTGAAATAAGCCAGTTACAAAAAGAAAATACTGTATGAGTCCACTACTATGAAGTATCTAAAGTGTTATACAAACAACTAACTCATCAGGATTAATATGTAGAGGAGTTAAAAGGCTTTAAGCAGAAATAAATATTTGGGAGGGAAGTTAAAAAATGGATTTTACCCACTGATTATCTGACATAGATTCTTATAAATAATAAAACATATAATTGGAGAGAGGGGGAAGATGGTGGAAGAGGAAGATGCGGAGATCACCTTCCTCCCCATAGATACACGAGAAATACATCTACATGTGGAACAACTCCAACAGAACACCTACTGAATGCTGGCAAAAGACCTCAGAACTCCCAAAAGGCAAGAAACTCCCCATGTACATGGGTAGGGCAAAAGAGAAAAGAATAAACAGAGACAAAAGGCTAGGGACGGGACCTGCACCAGTGGGAGAGAGTTATGAAGGAGGAAAGGTTTCCACATACTAGAAAGCCCCGTCGTAGGCGGAGACTGCAGGTGGTGGAGGGGGAAGCTTTGGAGCTAAGGAGAAGAGCACAGCAACAGGGGTGCAGAGGGCAAAGCGGAGAGATTCCTGCACACAGGATCGGTGCCGACTGGCACTCACAGGCCCGAGAGGCTTGTATGCTCAACCGCCAGGGTGGGCGGGGGTTGAGAGCTGAAGCTCGGGCTTTGGAGCTCAGATGCGAGGGAGAGGACTGGAGTTGGTGGCGTGAACACAGCCTACAGGGGGTTAGTGCACCACGGCTAGCTGGGAGGGAGTCCGGGGAAATATCTGGACCTGTTGAAGAGGCAAGAGACATTTTCTTCCCTCTTTGTTTCCTGGTGCTTGAGGAGAGGGTATTAGAGTGCTGCTTAAAGGAACTCCAGAGATGGGTGTGAGCCGTGGCTAACAGTGCAGGCCCCAGAGACGGGAATAAGATGCTAAGGCTGCTGCTGCTGCCAACAAGAAGCCTGTGTGCAAGCACAGGTCACTATCCACACCTCCCTTCTGGGGAGACTGTGCAGCCCGCCACTGCCAGGGTCCCGGGATCCAGGGACAACTTCCCTGGGAGAACCACAGACCGCCTCAGTCTGCTGCAATGTCATGCCAGCCTCTGCCACCACAGGCTTGCCCCCCATCTGCACCCTTCCCTCACCCTGGCCTAAGTGAACCAGAGCCCCTGAAGCAGCTGATCCTTTAACCCCATCCTGTCTGAGTGAAGAACAGACGCCCTCTGGAGACCTACATGCAGATGCGGGGCCTAACCCAAAGCTGAGCCCCGGGAGCTGTGCGAACGAAGAAGAGAAAGGGAAATCTCTCCCAGCAGCCTCAGAAGCAGTGGACTAAATCTCCACAATCAACTTGACGTACTCTGTGGAATACATAAATAGACAACGAATCATCACAAATTGAGGAGGTGGACTTTGAGAGCAATATTTATTATTTTTTCCCCTTTTCTTCTTTTTGTGAGTGTGTATGTGTATGCTTCTGTGTGAGATTTTGTCTGTTTAGCTTTGCTTTCACCATTTATCCTAGGGTTCTACCTATCCGTTTTTTTTTAATTATTTTTTATTTTAATTATTTTATTTTATCTTATTTTATTTTATTTTAATTTATCCTCTTTCTTTCTTTCTACTTTTTCTACCTTTCATTCTGAGCCGTGTGGATAAAAGGCTCTTGGTGCTGCAGCCAGGAGTCAGTGCTGTGCCTCTCAGGTGGGAGAGCCAACTTCAGGACACTGGACCACAAGAGAACTCCCAGCTCCACATAATATCAAATGGCGAAAATCTCCCAGAGATCGCTATCTCAACACCAGCACCCAGGTTAACTCAACGTCCATCAAGCTACAGTGCTGACTCCATATGCCAAACAACTAGCAAGACAGGAATACAAACCCACCCATTAGCAGAGAGGCTGCCTAAATCATAATAACCACAGACACCCCAAAACACACCACCAAACATGGACCTGTCCACTAGAAAGAAAAGATACAGCCTCATCCTCCAGAACATAGGCACTAGTCCCCTCCACCAGGAAGCCTACACAACTGACTGAACCAACTTTAGCCACTGGGGACAGATACCAAAAACAATGGGAACTACGAACCTGCAACCTGCAAAAAGGAGACCCCAAACACAGTAAGATAAGCAAAATGAGAAGACAGAAAATCACATCACAGATGAAGGAGCAAGATGAAAACCCACCAGGCCTAACAAATGAAGAGGAAATAGGCAGTCTACCTGAAAAAGAATTCAGAATAAGGATAGTAAAGATGATCCAAAATCTTGGAAATAGAATAGAGAAAATGCAAGAAACATTTAACAAGGACCTAGAAGAACTAAAGATGAAACAAACAATGATGAACAACACAATAAATGAAAGTAAAAGTACTCTACATGGGATCAATAGCAGAATAACTGTGGCAGAACAGATAAGTGACCTGGAAGGTAAAATAGTGGAAATAACTACTGCAGAGCAGAATAAAGATAAAAGAATGAAAAGAACTGAGGACAGTCTCAGAGATCACTGGGACAACATTAAACGCACCAACATTCGAATTATAGGGGTTCCAGAAGAAGAAGATATAAAGAAAGGGACTAAGAAAATATTTGAAGAGATTATAGTTGAAAACTTCCCTAATATGAGAAAGGAAATGCTTAAACAAGTCCAGGAATCACAACGAGTCCCATACAGGATAAATCCAAGGAGAAACATGCCAAGACATATATTCATCAAATTGTCAAAAATTAAATACACAGAACACATATTAAATGCAGCAAAGGAAAAACAACAAATAACACACAAGGGAATCCCCATAAGGTTAACAGCTGATCTTTCAGCAGAAACTCTGCAAGCCTGAAGGGACTAGCAGAACATATTTAAAGTGATGAAGGAGAGAAACCTACAACCAAGATTACTCTACCCAGGAAGGATCTCATTCAGATTTGATGGAGAAATTAAAAACTTTACAGACAAGCAAAAGCTGAGAGAGTTCAGCACCACAAAACCAGCTTTACAACAAATGCTAAAGGAACTTCTCTAGGCAAGAAACACAAGAGAAGGAAAAGACCTACAAAACCAATCCCAAAACAATTAAGAAAATGGATATAAGAACATACATATCGATAATTACCTTAAATGTAAATGGATCAAATGATCCCACCAAAAGACACAGATTGGCTGAATGGATACAAAAACAAGACCCATATATATTCTGTCTACAAGAGACTCACTTCAGACCTAGAGACACATACAGCCTGAAAGTAAGAGGATGGAAAAAGGCATTCCACACAAATGGAAACCAAAAGAAAGCTGAAGTAGCAATTCTCATATCAGACAAAATAGACTTTAAAATAAAGACTATTAGAAGAGACAAAGAAGAACACTACATAATGATCAAGGGATCAATCCAAGAAAAAGATGTAACAATTGTAAATATTTATGCACCCAACATAGGAGCACCTCAATACATAAGGCAAATACTAACAACATAAAAGGGGAAATCGACAGTAACACATTCATAGTAGGGGACTTTAACACCCCACTTTCACCCATGGACAGATCATCCAAAATGAAAATAAATAAGGAAACACAAGCTTTAAATGATACCTTAAACAAGATGGATTTAATTGTTATTTATAGGACATTCCATCCAAAAACAACAGAATACACATTTTTGTCAAGTGTTCATGGAACATTCTCCAGGATAGATCATATCTTGGGTCACAAATCAAGCCTTGGTAAATTTTAAAAAACTGAAATCATATCAAGTATTTTTTCCAACCACAATGCTATGAGACTATCAATTACAGGAAAAGATCTGTAAAAAAATACAAACACATGGAGGCTAAATAATACACTACTTAATAATGAAGTGATCATTGAAGAAATCAAAGAAGAAACCAAAAATACTTAGAAACAAATGACAATGGAGACACGATGACCCGAAACCTATGGGATGCAGCAAAAGCAGTTATAAGAGGGAAGTTTATAGCAATACAATCCTACCTTAAGAAACAGGAAACATCTTGAATAAACAACCTAACCTTGCACCTAAAGCAATTAGAGAAAGGAGAACAAAAAACCCCCAAACTTAGCAGAAGGAAAGAAATCATAAAGATCAGATCAGAAATAAATGAAAAAGAAATGAAGGAAACAATAGCAAAGATCAATAAAACTAAAAGCTGGTTCTTTGAGAAGATAAACAAAATTGATAAACCATTATCCAGACTCATCAAGAAAAAAAGGGACAAGACTGAAATCAATAGAAATGCAAAAAGAGAAGTAACAACTGACACTGCAAAAATACAAAAGATCTTGAGAGATTACTAAAAGCAACGCTATGCCAAAAAGTTGGACAAACTGGAAGAAATGGACAAATTCTTAGAAATGCACAACCTGCCAAGACTGAATCAGGAAGAAATAGAAAATATGAATGGACGGACAACAAGCACAGAAATCGAGACTGATTAAAAATGTTCCAACAAACAAAAGCCCAGGACCCAGGACTTCATAGGCGAATTCTATCAAACATTTAGAGAAGAGCTAACACTTATCCTTATCAAACTCTTCCAAATGTAGCAGAGGGAGGAACCCTCCCAAACTCATTCTACGAGGTCACCATCACCCTGATACCAAAACCAGACAAGGATGTCACAAAGAAAGAAAACTACCGGCCAATATCACTGATGAACATAGACGCAAAAATCCTCAACAAAATACTAGCAAACAGAATCGAACAGCACATTTAAAGGATCATACACCTTGATCAAGTGGGGTGTATTCAAGGAATGCAAGGATCCTTCAATATATGCAAATCTATCAATGTGATAAACCATATTAAAAAACTGAAGGAGAAAAAACCATATGATCATCTCATAGATGCAGAGAAAGCTTTTTACAAAATTCAACCCCATTTATGATAAAAACCCTGCAGAAAGTAGGCATAGAGGGAATTTTCCTCAACATAATATAAGCCATATATGACAAACCCACAGTCAACATCGTCCTCAACGGTGAAAAACTGAAAGCATTTCCACTAAGATGAGGAACAAGACAAGGTTGCCCACTATCACCACTCTTATTCAACACAGTTTTGGAAGTTTTAGCCACAACAATCAGAGAAGAAAAGGGAATGAAAGGAAACCACATCAGAAAAGAAGAAGTAAAGCTGTCAGTGTTTGCAGATGACATAATACTATACATAGAGAATCCTAAAGATGCTACCAGAAAGCTACTAGAGCTAATCAATGAATTTGTTAAAGTAGCAGGACACAAAATTAATTCACAGAAATCTCTGGCATTCCTATACACTAATGATGAAAATTCTAAAAGTGAAATCAAGAAAATACTCCCATTTACCATTGCAAAAAAAGAATAAAATATCTAGGAATAAACCTACCTAAGGAGACAAAAACCTGTATGTAGAAAATTATAAGACACTGATGAAAGAAATTAAAGATGATACAGATAGATGGAGAGATATAACATGTTCTTGGATTGCAAGAATCAACATGGTAAAAATGACTCTACTACCCAAAGCAATCTACAGATTCTATGCTCCCTATCAAACTACCACTGGCATTTTTCACAGAACTAGAATGAAAAATTTCACAAGTTGTATGGAAACACAAAAGACCCTGAATAGCCAAAGCAATCTTGAGTACAAAAAACAGAGCTGGAGGAAACAGGCTCTCTGACTTCAGACTATACTACAAAGCTACAGTAATCAAGACATTATGGTACAGGCACAAAAACAGAAATATAGATAAATGGAACAGGATAGAAAGCCCAGAGATAAACCCATGCACATATGGTCACCTTATCTTTGATAAAGGAGGCAGGAATGTACAGTGGAGAAAGGACAGCCTCTTCAATAAGTGGTGCTGGGAAAACTGGACAGGTACATAGAAAGGTATGAGATTAGAACACTCCCTAATACTATACAAAAAATAAGCTCAAAGTGGGTTAAAGACCTAAATGTAAGGCCAGAAACTATCAAACTCTTAGAGGAAAACATAGGCAGAACACTCTATGACATAAATCACAGCAAGGTCCTGTTTGACCCACCTCCTAGAGAAATGGAAATAAAAACAAAAATAAACAAATGGGACCTAATGAAACTTCAAAGCTTTTGCACAGCAAAGGAAACCATAAACAAAGCCAAAAGACAACCTTCAGAATTGGAGAAAATATTTGCTAATGAAACAACTGACAAAGGATTAATCTCCAAAATTTAGAAGCAGCTCATGCAGTTCAATAACAAAAAAAAAAAACAAAAAACCCAGTCCAAAAATGGGCAGAAGATCTAAATAGACATTTCTCCAAAGAAGATATACAGATTGCCAACAAACACATGAAAGAATGCTCAACATCATTAATCATTAGGGAAATGCAAATCAAAACTACAATGAGATATCATCTCACACCAGTCAGAATGGACATCATCAAAAAATCTAGAAACAATAAATGCTGGAGAGGGTGTGGAGAAAGGGGAACACTCTTGCACTGCTGGTGGGAATGTGAATTGGTACAGCTACTGTGGAGAACAGTATGGAGGTTCCTTAAAAACTAAAAATAGAACTACTATATGACCCAGCAATCCCACTACTGGGCATATACCCTGAGAAAACCAAAATTCAAAAAGATTCATGTACCAACATGTTCATTGCAGCTGTATTTACATTAGCCAGGGAACAGAAACAACCTAAGTGTCCATCATCAAATGAATGGATAAAGAAGATTTGGCACATACATTCAATGGAATATTACTCAGCCATAAAGAGAAAGGAAATTGAGTTATTTGTAGTGAGGTGGATGGACCTAGAGTCTGTCATAGAGAGTGAAGTAAGTCAGAAAGAGAAAGACAAATACCGTATGCTAACACATATATATGGAATCTAAGGGAAAAAATGTCATGAAGAACCTGGGGTAAGATGGGAATAAAGACACAAACTTACTAGAGAATTGACTTGAAGATATGGGGAGGGGGAAGGGTAAGCTGTGACAAAGTGAGAGAGTGCCATGGACATATATACACTACAAAACATAAAATAGGTAGTGGATAGCAGCCACATAGCACAGGGAGATCAGCTTGGTGCTTTGTGACCATCTGGATGGGTGGGATAGGGAGGGTGGGGGGAAGGGATACACAAGAGGGAGGAGATATGGGAACATATGTATATGTATAACTGATTCACTTTGTTATAAAGCAGAAACTAACACACCATTGTAAAGCAATTATACTCCAATAAAGGTGTAAGAAAAAAGAAACCTATAACTTATCTAAAATGTGTCCACTTAATTGTTCCTTTTAATGGTATGAAGTGTCTGCTATAACATTTTCCTTCCCATCATTTATTGAGCAACTATTTACTGACACTATATTCTAGGCTCCAGAGAACAAGAGAGACGAAAAGTGAGAGTGAGAGTGAGAGAAATTGTCCTTATAAAGTTGACATACTACATATGGAAAGACAAAAATTACTGTTATTTTAAAAGTATTTAATATCCATCTTTTATTTTTCCAAAAGTGCTACCTGGAAAAATATCCAGTTCCATGTCATTTAAATAAAGTCTGATACATTCAGTTCTCCTAAACACATCTAATTTATAACTTCTAACAATAAAGAGAAAAGAAAGACATTGCAAATGGAAACATACACACACATTCAATGTGATTTTTTGTTATTTATTGAAATGTGCAGCAAAGAAGATTTTTATAATGCTGATCCATATTGAAAGTAGTTACATTATCAATCTGTTTTTATTTCAATATTTAAAAAATATTGTTACATATAATGCTATCATTTTTGCAGGCTCTTCAACCTGAAAATTTTAACAATGCTATATGCAGCTCTTCAAGTTTTCAGAGTAAAGTCTAATGAAACAGACAAAAAGGGTCAACTATTGCTCCTTAAAGTAATTTTCAGTCAGTGAATTCTCTATTAGGCAGAAGCTATATAAAGAATTAATGAATCAACAAAAAATGTGATGAGTTCAAGTATTTCAGTTCTCATAACGACCAAGCTCTAGAGAATCTGATTTGATCAATGCATAATCACTTTCATTCAGATGACTCTGCCCAAATAACTGGAATGTTCATTTTGTGGTCCAGTAATCTTGGTTGACTTAATGACATAAGTAGAACAACTGTGAGTAACTATGCAGCATCCAACTAATTTCTTGGTGATAGATTTTCAGAGTCAATCCAGTCAACTGCAAAGCATTAGATACTTTCAAATTATCTCACATAATCTAGAGAAATTTATTGCAAGGATCATTTACAGAAGATATCTTGTCTTGTTTGAAGACATATTTATATATGAGCTCCTTGAAATCACCTCTATATAAAACTAAGTAATTTCATTTACATAGTGACATTAATTATGTTTATTTAGGGAGATCAATCCATATTCATATTTTCTGTTGAAAATAACAATGATACAAAAACTGCATGCAAAATAAAGCATGGATAGAACAAGGCTTCAAACTCTGTGGAACAAATCTGTGTAAGCTGACATTCTTATTGTTATTGTTTAACAGGGAGTGAAGTATTTGGCTAAAGACAAATCCTTTCAAACTTTAGACACAATATTTAGAAAGATATCAAATATTACTTATTAACATTACATATTTAGACAAATATGCCTATGAAGGATTCACTACACTAGGCACTAGAGACATAAAAATATAAATGTTAAGTAGTTTACAATCTATGGACTGCAGCACTGACCTGCATTAACATGGTAACAAAGTTAATGATTTCTCACCAATAGAATTACAAAACCTTAACAAAATGGGACATGAAACAGAATACATTTTTAATTTAAGGAAGAGAAATTAGAGGTTGATAAACTTAAGTCCAAACCATAAAGGCAGACTCGGTAGGGGAAGCTACTAGGTAACCGGGATACAGCAAGTTAATACAGGAAATAGATATTGATGGAGAAAAATGAATGAAAACTTGGATGAAGTATATTGTTATAATGGGGGGAGTTATCAAAATAAATTAAGGTTACAATGGACACTAAAAGCAACATGCTTTCACCTAGGATGGATCCTGTTCTTATGAAACTACAATCTTAGTTATTAAATTATTAGAGCGATGTAATATTTTATAATTTTCCTTAATTACACATATTATGTTACTATGAGATTCTGAAAAATTCACAAAATTTATGTTTTTCTTTTTACCAGTAATTTTAAGAGTATGTAATCTTATCTAACATAGTGACAAATTTATTTACATATTAATATATAGGTGTAATATTCCTTTGAAGAATTTTTAGACTCAAAAATATTCATATTATTTTTCTCTTTGATATGTTATGTGACAACAGATAAAAACTAAATAAAAATCTGCTTTTCCCTAAAACTATAAAAATCCATTGGAAAAAAGAGCCAGTATTAATTTGACTTAATATTAGAGATACCATGATGATGTAATTATATCATTGTAATTGTGTTACATCTAAATTTCCTGTGTTAAAAGTAACAAAATTATTTTATGCAATTTAAATCATACAATTTTAAATTTCAATCTTTATTTTTTCTAAATATAACCATGTTTAAATGTAAAATGAATTAATAACTATTGGAGTGTATGCTTTTAAAACAATTAATTACTGCTTATAAAATATGACATTGAAAAGTTACTCTGTTGATATTTTATCAAAAATCAAGACAGTTCACAATCCATAATTCACTATTTTTACTTTGATCTGCTTAGGAAAGAAAGCAAAAGAAAATAGCTTCAGCTATACTGTACAACTTAGAAATCAATATTAATAAATCAATGTCAATAATATTATATTGCAAACTCTATCATATTACTTAGAAATGTGACCTAAGCATGTGGTGTGTATTTCATTCTTTGTGGTAGAAAACATAAATGAGATTTGTGAGACATGTTTCATTATAGGCCACTGTTTCTAGTCAATCACATTTTTAAAATATATATCTTTTAGAATGAAATTTTTATGCTTAGACTTAGCCTGCAGGTTGACATTTTTCACAGTTAAAAAACATTTTCCAGCTGTTCTTGAGATATTAAAGAGTAAAAAATTACCCTTTCCTATTTACAAGCTTGTCAAGATGACAATTTCCATATTCATCTCTCAATCAGAAAGGAAATACCCATCTGTGCAATGCATGGACTAGAGCACATTAGAGATGTGACTTCTATTTTCTAGAATTTTAGAGTCCAAAATTGCCATTAGCATGAACAAATACATCAAGTTGCCAAGATGTAGAGACTGCCATTATCACCATTTATTTCTTCAAAGGCAGTTCTGTAGACAATATCTTTGTGGGTCTGAAATGATGAGTCCCTGGCCCCAAACAGCATACTTTTTCTGTTTCTAATCTCTCCCCATGCTCCTACTAAGTAAAAGACAGACTTAGAAAAAAATGAAACATATAGCAGATTTTGATTAGATTTTCATGTTTTACATCCCCGCATTTATATTTTAAAAATTCATACACAAATTACAATGGAGAAAACTGCCAATAACTGGTTTCTATCCCCTATTTTTCTATTAAAAATAGACTTAGGTAGCTTCTAACATATCTTTAAATTTTTTGGTTGAAAGCCAGGTATGATGTAACAAGTAAAAAGAACTGAGGTAAACGAGCCCTTTGTGTGAGGTTGGCTAGGAGTTAGGTTATGTTTACTGTGCGCTGTAGGTGTATGTGTTAATGATTGAAATTCCTTTAGTGTCCTTGTTTTTGTCTCCCTGTTGTCTTTGGGTTTTCTAGAGACTTTTTTTTTTTACATCTTTATGGGAGTATAATTGCTTTAAAATGGTGTGTTAGTTTCTGCTTTATAACAAAGTGAATCAGTTATACATATACATATGTTCCCATATCTCCTCCCTCTTGCATCTTCCTTCCTTCCACCCTCCCTATCCCACCCATCCAGATGGTCACAAAGCACCGAGCTGATCTCCCTGTGCTACACAGCTGCTTCCCACTAGCTATCTATTTTATGTTTTGTAGTGTATATATGTCCATGCCACTCTCTCACTTTGTCACAGCTTACCCTTCCCCCTCCCCATATCCTCAAGTCCATTCTCTAGTAGGTCTGTGTCTTTATTCCTGTCTTACCCCTAGGTTCTTCATGACATTTTTTTGTCTTAAATTCCATATATATGTGTTAGCATACGGCATTTGTCTTTCTCTTTCTGACTTACATCACTCTGTATGGCAGACTCTAGTTCTGTCCACATCATTAGAAATAGTTCAACTTCATTTCTTTTTATGGCTGAGTAATATTCCATTGAATATATGTGGCACATCTTCTTTATCCATTCATCTGATGATGGACACTTAGGTTGTTTCCATCCCCTGGCTAATGTAAATAGAGCTGCAATGAATATTTTGGTACATGAATCTTTTTGAATTATGGTTTTCTCAGGGTATATGCCCAGTAGTGGGATTGCTGGGTCATATAGTAGTTCTATTGTTAGTTTTTAAGGAACTTCCATACTGTTCTCCATAGTGGCTGTACCAATTCACATTCCCACCAGCAGTGCAAGAGTGTTCCCCTTTCTCCACACCCTCTCCAGCATTTATTGTTTCTAGATTTTTTGATGATGGCCATTCTGACCGGTGTGAGATGATATCTCATTGTAGTTTTGATTTGCATTTCCCTAATGATTAATGATGTTGAGCATTCTTTCATGTGTTTGTTGGCAATCTGTATATCTTCTTTGGAGAAATGTCTATTTAGGTCTTCTGCCCATTTTTGGATTGGGTTGTTTTTTTTGTTGTTGTTATTGAGCTGCATGAGCTGTTTCTAAATTTTGGAGATTAATCCTTTGTCAGTTGCTTCATTAGTAAATATTTTCTCCCATTCTGAGGGTTGTCTTTTAGTCTTGTTTATGGTTTCCTTTGCTGTGCAAAAGCTTTGAAGTTTCATTAGGTCCCATTTGTTTATTTTTGTTTTTATTTCCATTTCTCTAGGAGGTGGGTCAAACAGGACCTTGCTGTGATTTATGTCATAGAGTGTCCTGCCTATGTTTTCCTCTAAGAGTTTGATAGTTTCTGGCCTTACATTTAAGTCTTTAATCCATTTTGAGCTTATTTTTGTGTATGGTGTTAGGGAGTGATCTAATCTCATACTTTTATATGTACACTAATGATGAAAATTCTGAAAGTGAAATCAAGAAAACACTCCCATTTACCATTGCAACAAAAAGAATAAAATATCTAGGAATAAACCTACCTAAGGAGACAAAAGACCTGTATGCAGAAAATTATAAGACACTGATGAGAGAAATTAAAGATGATACAAATAGATGGAGAGATATACCATGTTCTTGGATTGGAAGAATCAACTTTGTAAAAATGACTCTACTACCCAAAGCAATCTACCGATTCAACGCAATCCCTATCAAACTACCAATGGTATTTTTCACAGATCTAGAGACCTCTTAAGTAGAATAAATAGTCTTACTGTTCTTTTATCTGTAATCTACATTTACACAGGAGCCTGCTTGTTGTGGTGGTAAGGTGTGGGAGAGTGCAATTGTTCTAAACTTGTATAATTACATAAAGATGTTTTAGTGAGCCTTAGCTTCTGAGCTGTGACCTTTCACAAGTGCTTCTCAGTTTTTCCCCTACATTAGGGGAGACAGGAAGGCTGGAGGGGTTGCAGTTTGGTATCTCCCTTCCCTCAGATCAGTTAGTTTTTAGAAAATTCTTAGTTTGTTAAATTACAATAAGATAGTTTCTTTCAAGAGCAGTGCATGGTTAAGAAGAGCATAATCCCCTGGGCATATTTCAAAATGGTTACTTTTTTCCCTCCCCTTACTGGAAGTACAGGGGGATGTTTTTTCTGATCTTCACCCTGAGACCTTGATGGGACTACTGGTGGTAAAATTAATGCAGTGTGGGAACCCTCTCAATACTGGTCTCTCAGTGTGTTAAATCTCTCAAACTAGTCCACACTGAGGCCTCCAAGTTTGTCAATTATATCTTCAGTTCCCACCAGGACTGACACTAGTAGGTGACCTTCCCTCCCTGAGCTTCTGTTGTAGACAAAGGCAGTCCTTCCAACAATCTAAACATCTGTCTCATTTTGGATTACCTCTTCTGCTTTTGTTTTCCCTATGTTTCTCTTTCAGTACCAATAAAAAACTGTTTTATTGGGAGAAGGCGGAAGATGGCGGAAGAGTAAGACACGGAGATCACCTTCCTCCCCACAGATACACCAGAAATACATCTACACGTGGAACAACTCCTACAGAACACCTACTGAACGCTGGCAGAAGACCTCAGACCTCCCAAAAGGCCTGTCACTTTTCCATGGACAGAGATGCTCCTGGCTCCCTGGATCCTTGGCCTTTCGAGAATTCTGGAAGCATGATGGATTCACATCTACCTGGGAGTGGTTTGTGGGTAGAGTTTCCTGCAGGCGGGGGGATGGACAGCATCACTTCCCTTTGGTCCTGTGATTCTGCTTTCCATTAACTACCTGGACAATAACCCCACAATCATTGTCCATATAGGAGCCAAAGTGGAATATTTATAATGTAAATTGGATCATGGCCCTCCCCTGCTGGGAATCCTCCAATCTCCTAAAGACCGCCTTTGCATCCAGAATAAAATTCTGAAATTAAAAAAAAAAAAGAGGGCTTCCCTGGTGGCGCAGTGGTTGAGAGTCTGCCTGCCGATGCAGGGGACACGGGTTCATGCCCAGGTCTGGGAAGATCACACACGCCGCGGAGCAGCTAGGCCCGTGAGCCATGGTCACTGAGCCTGCGCGTCCGGAGCCTGTGCTCCGCGTCCGGAGCCTGTGCTCCGCGTCCGGAGCCTGTGCTCCGCGTCCGGAGCCTGTGCTCCGCAACCGGAGAGGCCACAACAGTGAGAGGCCCACGTACCACAAAAAAAAAAAAAGAAAGAAAGAAAATATAACTTACTGGTAATAATAAGTAACTAGAGTACATAGGGTGCTATAAATTTTGGGGGTTACTAAAATTGGGGGTTAGTACTAAAATTACTAACAAAAAATGTTTTAACCATACATTATTATGAAAACATGACATTTTAACTATAAATCTTCATGAAAAGCAACTGTATAATTTGATGTTGTATATTTTATTTGTAATCACTGTTTTCATACCAGTTAGAATATATGAGTACAATTGCTGGATCCACCAAAGCTATAAATGCCTTTGAATAATTTTTCTATCAATAAAACTAAATTTCACACACACAAAAAAAAAACTGTTTTATTAACTGTAACTATGCAATGAATTTTACACAAGCACAAGAAAATTCCCTTCTATTTATTTTTCTGTTTCAAAAACTTAACTAGTTATTTTAGTATATTTTCTCTTAAATTCCATAAAAACTTATGTTGGGATGTAAACTAAAATTGCATTAAATTTATAGATTACATTATAATATTTAAAAATATGCTAAGAACCCCCATTCAGTAATACCCTATATATGTATATATGTATATTTATATGTGTATTTTATGTATTTATAGTCTCTAATTCTTTAGTAATTATTATATGTTCTTTTAATTAAGTTGCCTTCTTCTTTGTGTTAAAGTGTATTATTAGAAGCATTTTCAAAAAATGTTTGTTATTGTGAATAAAACCTTTTCATTACATTTAACAGCTTATAGCTGGTGTGCAGGAAAAAAAACATGTATTGATTTTTGTTTGTTGACATTGTATCTGGTTCCCTCGTGGAACTCTCATATTACAACTAATTGCTTTCCAGTTGATTGTCTTGGATCCTCAGGTTAGAAAATCCAAACCTCTGCAAATACTGAAATGCCCCTGCTTACCCATACACAAATACTTCTTTGAAATCTGTGGATTCAACCAGCAAGGAAGCAGGTAGCTACCCTCCAGTAACTGCTTTGCCAAAGGTAACTTCCTTGTACTCTGATGCACATTCATTTGAAGTCTGAGGGGCAAAGCAGTAGGAACAATTGACCACCCATTCTTAATTCACAGGTATTTAATCCTTCCTGCCTCATTTCCATGATGATGTTGGCCCATCGTTTTGATCATCATATTTTAAATCCCTTCTGCTTACCAATTTGCACCAAGATAATATGTTCCTGTGCGTCTCATCTCCCAGGACTCCTGCTCAGCTAAACATTTGCATTAGGCCTGTTCTTAGTCATGTGCTCCATGATCATCAAATGTTCCTACTTCCTTACCTTATTTTTAGAACATATATTCACCTCCCTGTTTTGCTGGAATGCCGCTAGTCCCTGACAAATTCCCACATTTTCCCTGAACTCATTCTCCAATTCTTAATAAATGAGTTTCTTCTGACTTGAATATTTCCTAATCTAAATTAGGTCTCTTTATTAGTTTCCCTTATATATAGTTTTTCCAGTTTGTGATCACCATTAATATTTGTGATTGTGTTTATCTCACAGATGACTCTCTCCCTACATGAGACCATGAGGTTTAGAATGGTAAGTTGGTTGCTTCATCATTTTATACACAGAGCCTACATATGGAACATAAATTTCATTTATCTTACTTTATAATTTATTTCAAATTTGTTACTAGCACTAAACTTATACTAGTCATGGAAATACTTTCCTATATTAATTTAAACTGCTACTCTAATTTTGGATATCTCAGATTTGTTTGTCATATTATTTTTAATATGTAATTTAAATATTGGTACCCTTAGGCATAGATTAGTTAAAGTTGATTCTCAGAAGTAATGATTATTCTGATATTTGATAGATATCTTTTTCTTATACAGTTTTTCTCCTTATATTACTTGAGTGCATCACATTATAGAATAATGCTATGTTTTTATACTCTAAATAAATAATATAAAACTGCTTAGTCCCAATAGTTTAGCCCTAATCGTCAGAAACTGGAATACATCTTTATTTCTAAAAATTTGGGTAAGTCTTAGTTCTGAAAAAAAATGGTTTAAAAGCAATTTAAATGTGAAAAAAAATTTACAAACATGGAAATTGAAAAGTAAGTATAATAAATAAAAGCAAGAGAAAAGTTTGTATAACACTGGGTTTATAAATATCAGGAAAATTAGAAAAAATAATCTAGAAGAAACTAGCTGCAATCACCTATTTAAATGTTCATAAGAGGTATGATGAGTCTAGCTATTCTGATTAATAACACCTTGCTTTAACAATGCTTTTGTGTTGAGAAGCTAAAAGGTTACCTTTATACTCTTTATTTTCCTTCTGCTCAAAAGTTTATCCTCAAGCTCATTGCAAATTATTTTTAACTTATCACTTCTTAATATACCAACTTCTACCATTCAAGTTTCTCACCTGGACTTCTGAAACACCCTCCTAAGAGGATTCTCCACTTACCCTTTTGCCTCTAGAGTCAATTCTCTACACATCAACCAAAGTTATCCTTTTAAAAAGAAAATCAAATTATCTAGACCCCTGCTTAAAGTCCACCAGTAGCTACCCATAATAGTTAATATATCAGGTGCTTATAATTGTTTGTAGGACTTTGTATGTTGTCTCTTGAAAAATTTCCCAATTTCTTTTTTCTATTACTCTACTCTATGTTTTCCTGTTTATTCTATTTAAAAAAGCAGCTCCCCCCATCCTCTATATCATTAATGTATTTTACTTTTTCTTAAAAACACTCATCATTGCCTGCCATTACATCAATTATATTTTTTCACTAAATTAAAAGCTTCAGAAGGACTTGACTCAATCTGTAGAATCAATGCTCTAATCCCACTTTTGGATCAGTACCTACAATATAAAGATGTCAATAATTATGGGTTGCATGAATGGATAAACTGTCACAGCTTGTCTCAATAGCAAAACATAGTATGAACTTGTTAGATTCTCTCTGAAATTTTAACTTGATAAAGCTAATCACTGTGGTAAATACTAAGGAGTGAGATTCTAATGTGAAAGTGAAAATTGAGAATAAATAATGAATGATTCAGGGATAGGTGGAGAAAATGGGAAGAGGAGAAAAATAAGTATAACCTTTGACTAATTGTAATTCATAGTAATTTAAAGATCTAAGGAGAGGATATAAGGACTTCATACGAAAAACGTTGGGGTTTTCATTGCTGTCATAATTTTGTCTTTACTTTTTTTTTATTTTTGAATTTCATTTTATTTTTTTTTATACAACAGGTTCTTATTAGTCATTAATTTTATACACATCAGTGTATACGTGTCAATCCCAGTTGCCCAATTCATCACACCACCATCCCCACCCCCCCTCCCGCAGCTTTCCCCCCTTGGTGTCCATATGTTTGTTCTCTACATCTAAGTCTCAACTTCTGCCCTGCAAACTGGTTCATCTGTACCATTTTCTAAGTTCCACGTACTTGTGTTAATATACGATCTTTGTTTTTCTCTTTCTGACTTACTTCATTCTGTATGACAATCTCTAGATCCATCCACGTCTCAACAAATGACCCAATTCCATTCATTTTTATGGCTGAGTAATATTCCATTGTATATATGTACCACACCTTCTTTATCCATTCATCTGTCGATGGGCATTTAGGTTGCTTCCATGACCTGGCTAATGTAAATAGTGATGCAATGAACATTGGGGTGCATGTGTCTTTTGAATTATGGTTTTCTCTGGGTATATGCCCAGTAGTGGGATTGCTGGATCATGTGGTAATTATATTTTTAGTTTTTTTAAGGAACCTCCACATTGTTCTCCATAGTGGCGGTATCAATTTACATGCCCACCAACAGTGCAAGAGGGTTCCGTTTTCTCCACATCCTCTCCAGCATTTGTTGTTTGTAGATTTTCTGATGATGCCCATTCTAACTGGTGTGAGGTTATACTTCATTGTAGTTTTGATTTGCATTTCTCTAATAATTAGTGATGCTGTGCAGCTTTTCATGTACTTCTTGACCATCTGTATGTCTTCTTTGGGGAAATGTCTATTTAGGTCTTCTGCCCATTTTTGGATGTCTTTACTTTTTTTAATCAAAGCTATTTTGAATGGACATCACAGTTATAACTTAAGAAAATGCCAGATTATATCATGAAGAAATCATGAAAAATTATTTAAAATAACCAGGAAAATATAAAGAACTTTTTATCTAGTAAATTAAGCTTGGCCATATTCATTTTCAGATTATTTTCATTACTTAATGACACATTTATTTAGGTAGCCAAGCTAAATAAATACTTTTTGCAAAGGATTCTGATTAATATCCCTAAATATTTTCTGCTCCAACACACTTGATAACTAGTTTTGCAATTTAGTGTCTCTCTTGGTTATGTTCCCAGTAGATTATTAACAATTAATTAGCAATACTTCTCAAATGCTATCTGTGTTAGTCTACTAATTGCAGGGCAGGGAAGTAGAATTTCCCTATTGCAGTCATGACCATTTATTTTAGATAAGACAACACAAATTTTCCTTATATTTTTGTTGTTACTTAGATTTAGAGCCAGAAGGCATAAACTGTGTTTATGAGTGTTGGATTAAGTTGTTTATAAGTTACACAACAGATATTAGAATCATTTAGTTTTGGACAGCACCACCTCATTTTTATCTCTGCTTGCATCTTGTTTTTTAGATAAAAGAGTGTGTGTATATCTTGTATGTGTCTGTCTATTTAAAGTGATTACTCTCAAGAGATTCTTGGCAGAACTTGTTTAGATTAGCAATTATAACACTAGAATAAACATAATTTTCACATTTTCTATCAAAAGTCTTACTGGCTTCATTTTTTTTAAAAAAATCATGTTTTCTTTTTAAACATACTCATGTTTTAAAGATTCTAGGTAAAAATTGTAGTCAATAATTGCATACATTTTAATATTTTTCTTGATACTTGCTGTGCTTGACTCATCCCGTGCCTACCTATGACCATGTCTTACCATGATTTTTCATACCACTTATATGCATAGAATGCTTCAATTGAAATTAATATTTGGTGTTTTCTAGCCCAGCCACCTAATTTTATACTTGAGAAAGCTTAGGATCAGGAGTAGATAATTCGAATTTTGAAAAGTCACTGTGTCAGATACAATAGGCTCACTCATATATTCCAATCTCTTTCTAGTATGATTTTATGAAGTGCAGAGGTTAGAAAGCTAAAAATGATTCTCTTTCACTTACAAAATGCTCAGATTCAATGAGATGAGACTTAAATTTGGACCTGGGTAAGGACAGGGGGAGGTTTTGCACAAGACACCTATTTTAATATTTTAGATTGTATCAGGTAAAATATCACTTGGAGCCAAAATCATAGTGGTGGTTTCTTGTTCTCTACATTGTAGTTATGGGCATTTCATTCTGGAGTGAGAAAATGTGGAAGAAGTGGCAGATCCCTTTCATTATTGGTCACAATGATTCCCAGATGTCTCCACTCCAACACCTGCTTATGCAGAACCCTCAATATTTGGAAGTGAAAACATACTTACTAAATTTTGTCCCACTTAAACTAGATAGAATGTTTTCTGTTATCTGAAGTATAGTTGATTTACAATGTTGTGTTAGTTTCAGATGTATAGCAAAGTGATTGAGTTATACATACAAATATATCTTTTTATTTTCAGATTATTTTCCCTTGTAGATTATTACATAATATTGATTATAGTTCCCTGTGCTATACAGTAGGTCCTTGTTGGTTATACAGTAGTATGTATGTGAATGCTTATATATGGAATCTAAAAAAAAAAATGATACAAATGAACTTATATGTAAAACAGAACTAGAAAAATAGACATAGAAAACAAACATGGTTACCAAAGGGGAAAGATGGGGGATAAATTAGGAGTTTGGGACTAGAGTAAAATTGTTAATATTTAATTAAAATAGTAACAAATAAGCAATAGACCTTGCATCACTTAATCATCTTGTGATGTACTTTGTATATTATCAGGAACCATTTTTTTCTAATATCAAGAATAAAGATCAATAAAATAGTCTTCAGTAACAACATCATTTATATAGATATAGATATATATATGATAGACTGATAGATACATATAAATATGGATATAGCAATTGGATATAAATATATATATACAGATATGTTTTATATGTTCATTTTTATTATTTAAGAACATAATATATAATAAAAATGAAAAAGTGTCTTGTAAAATATATTTTTAAATACTACCAAACAGAAGTAAATTATTAGTTTTAACTGAAATTCAATATTTTTTGCAAAATTACAGAAAAGCTTTCAAAATTGTCTTATTTAGTAACTCATTTTTTATAATTTATTAAGAAATAATATTATTGAATAAAATGTTCAGCATATATTTTCCAGTCCAAATTATGGTGATCTAACCCCAATAAAATTTTTCATTCAAAAATATAACTTATACATGAAAGTATTCAAGTTGCTGTATATTCAATTCTGTGTAAAACTATAATAAATTATATATTAGCTATTTATGCAAATTCAAGTTATATCATATACCCCCATTTAAAATATTCATTCTTTTGTTCATTTTTAATCGCTGGACCAACTTCTAAATTTAAACATTTATGAAAGCACTATAAATAAACTTATTAGAAAATATTTCAATTATAAGATTTTCCTTAAAATCTCTACTATCTACCACCATCAGTTTAAGTTATGACAGACTAAAGCTATACCATCAATAGACTTTTAAAGTTAATTTTTTAGAATAATTTCCAAATTAGCACTAATTTATTATGTTACTTTAAAGTCTACTTTACTGAACTAACTATTTCAAGCCTTTCATGAAAAGTGAATACCTAGTATTTGCATCACAGAAAGGGCACTAAAAAGACATGTGGAAAGTTTATCTAGTTTAAAGTGTTAAAATAAGAGATTAAAAATGGTACTTTATTGTTATTTTAAGCCCTCACATATAAACATTGTCTTTTAATGAAATGAGGTACTGCAGGGCTTTACCTAGTAAGAGAAAAGTGAAATAAAATTACACAGTAAATAGAAAAACTAAGAACACCATCATTTTTTAAGCTATTGAAAAGAATTCCTGCATATACCCTTTGCAAATAAATATCTGTGAAATGTGTTCTATTAGAAAAATAACTCTGAGTTTTCTGAAAAAAATCAAAACAAATATAATAAGGAACATTAACATTGTAATTTAAGAAGTAAGTTGAAATGCATAAATTTTAATCTATGTTTACTTTAGGTGGATAGAAGGCTATTATATTATCATAGTAATTATATATATCTGTATATGGAGATATATATATATATATCACACACAGACATATGTATATATATTCCAGCCAGGGTTAAGCCAAAACAAAAACCAGAAAAGTAGATGTGTCACTATCTATTATGGTAACTACTATTTTGTGATTTTACATAGCCTTTTTAATTACCTTACCAATAATGTAAAACAAGTGTCATTATTGGCATAATATCCTGTTTACTATTCATAACACTATTGTATTGTTGTAAGTTACAATTTGTACATTATGGTTTGATTTTTTTGTATTAATTGATTATTTTCTACATCTTTATCATTCCATATTGAGTAAAGACTCATTAAAAAGTAAATAACTATTTATTATTTTAAAATGCTGCCAATATTTATACCAAATAGCTATAGAATAAGTTAATTTTCAGACAACTGAAGTTGCAGTTAATATTGAATTCATATAAAATTCTCATAAAATTCAAAGTATTCAGCAAAAACCTAGATTTTACACTTCAGTAAAAACATCATGAGTATTTTATTTTTGCAGAATGCAAATGAAAATGATGTTAAAAATTATAATATGTTTATATAAATTGAGGTTGATAATTAAGCATCTAATATTAGGTCTTCAAAATTTTCATTAAGTGGAGGCACAAAATTATGTCAACAGTAGTAAAATTTCATCAAATCTTAACTTAAAAATATATGTCAGGGACCAGTTAATTTGACTAAACCATGGCATTACAACAAGAAAGAGAAAAAAAATCAGAAATAGATATTTTGAATAAAGGATATTTTGTGCTGGTGGTCATCTTCAACACATAGGGTACATCTTATTGTCCTTAACTGTTATGGCTGATGCTAAATGTTGGCTTTGGACCCTGCCACACTGATATAGTAATTATGCTTTGAGGAACAATGATTAAGTGTCAGAGTATGAACTAAACAAGCTATAACTTACTCCCAGTAAGGAGCACTGTTGTCTCTTGGACAACAACTTAAACTTACAAGAGAATCTCAAGACAAGTTTCATCTATTAAACTGCCCAGGAACAGTCTGTGTTGTATAGCAATGCTCATATGTTGCAGAGACAACAATGACTGTGGTGGAATATCAGAATAAAATTCTCTCTCCTCTTGGATATTTTTTCCAGTTTCACTGAGAAATAAATTGACATACCTCACTGTATAAGTTTAAGCTGTACAGCATGATGGTTTGATTTACATACATTATGATTACCACAGGAGGTTTAATCAACATCAATCATCTCACATAGATGTAATAAAAAGAAAAGAAAAAAAAGAATTTCTCCTTGTGACCTACTCTCTTTACATCTTTCCTATATACCATACAGCAGTGTTAACCATAGTCATCATGTTGTACATTACATCCCTAGTACTTAATTATCTTATACCTGGAAGTTTATACGTTTGACCGTTTTCCTCCAATTTCCCCTCTTTGGATTTCACATGGAGTCTTCTTTCCTTGATTGCAAAAGCACTGAGCATTCTTGTCCAAATCAGAGAAAGTAGAAAGAGAAGTGTCAAGGCTCTAAATATAAGTTAAGATTATCCAGTTAGTAGTTCCCTCTAAGCACCTGGCTGAATCAAATAAAAATCCTTCTTGGAGATGGATTATAGCATAATAAGCCTCAAATAATTTCTACCAGGAATTGTTCAAGCATAATGCCTGGCAAAGTATCTAAGATAACTATGTATACAAGGAAGTAAAATAGCAT
Source organism: Lagenorhynchus albirostris (assembly GCF_949774975.1). Lineage (NCBI taxonomy): Eukaryota > Metazoa > Chordata > Mammalia > Artiodactyla > Delphinidae > Lagenorhynchus > Lagenorhynchus albirostris. The sequence continues at coordinate 40,574,715 of NC_083112.1, read as the reverse complement.
GACAAAATAAGCAGAGAAAACAAAAATAGAAAGAAACCCAGAAGATTCTAAATTTTAGGAAAAAATTTTTTTGGCATAAATGGTTTAAATATATCAATTAAATATATATAATATCTATGTTATATATTATTATGTATGTGTAATTGTCAGAGTATATAAAAATATAAGACCAAACTTTATGAAAACAACTCTTTAAATATATAATGACAGAGAACTTAAAAGTGAAGAGGATGAAAAGAGATATACCAGGCAAACACTAATTAAAAGAATGCTTGGGAAGCCATATTGATAATAAACACATACTTTTAGGGAGAGAGACATTACTGGAGATGAAGAAATATATTTTATAATAAAAAAATATTAAAAGGGTATTAAGAAGACATGACAACACTAAATGTGGATACATTTTAAAACAAATAAGCCTCCATACATTTTGTTTTTTAAAAAAAATGTATGAAGAAAAAGATGATTTAAATAAAAGGAAAGTTGATAAGATTACAATTATTATTGGAGATTTTAATATTCCTCCTTTAGTACATATTAGAACACATAGACAGAAAATCAGTAAGGATAAAAAAGACATGAATAACACTATACAACAACTTGACCTAATTGATATTTATGGAACACTCCTCCCCTCAAAATGCAGAATCTATATATTTTTTAACACACATAAAACATTTGTTATGCTAGATGATATTTTGGAACAAGTCTAAATATATTTAAGGGAATTGGAATTATATAGTTTCTTACCAAACATAAAATTAAATTATAAATCAATAACTGAAAGGTATTTGAAAAATCTCCAAATATTTGAAAATAAATAAGCACTGAGTCAATGGATAAAATAAAATAAATATTAAAAAATATATTTAACTAAGTTAAGTAAACATAACAACATGTCAAAATTTATGGGACACAGCTCAAGGGAAATTTATAATATTGCTTATATTAGAAATGAAGTAAAATTTCAAATCAACAGTTAGGGAATTAAAAGAGTAAAACAAAAGTAAGGAGGGCAGCATAGATTCCATTTTACAGTAAATGTTTATTGGCAGTTCAATTTATATTAAGAAGTAAAAATAATTAAAATAATTTAAGATGAACATATACACAGATGACATAGGAAATTAAAAGGGATATATCTTATGCTTGAAAACAAAATGATATTTTATTTCTACATTAACAATGAATCTCAGATTTTTTCTAATAGGAGATTTTAGGTGGTGTGTCAATAAGTAAGGGAAAAATATGTATGCTACATGAATTAACTAATTTGAAATCTATTAATTTTATCTTCATAAAACCAGATGATTATATTTATAGTAACTGTAATATTGATCTTTAAGCACCCAACCCATTCATTACAAACAATGTAATTAACTAATTTCTAGATTTTCCTCCTATAACCTGTAATTTCTTAGTCATTTTCTTTTTAAATGTCATGCCTTTTTATAAGTCACCCTCAGTCTAAGAGTCTGGTCTTCCCCTTACTCCAAATTTTACTTGCAAACATTTGATATTGATGTAACAACTACTCAGTATGAGTGTGAATGGAGCAGCTGGCTTCTTTGTCTCATCTGCTTCATGGAAAGGGCAATCCCAACAGTGACTCCCTCCTTTGATGATCAGTGACTGAATTCAAATGCAGGTGCCTGGAATTTAGGATCCCTCATAAATCACCCTATTTTCCACCCCCTCCCCTGCTAGGCTCTCTCTGAGAACCATTGTTTTGTTGTTGTTTTGTTTTGTTTTAATTTTCTGTTTTGATTTTGTTTTATAAAATCAAGGAAATTGGGGCTTCCCTGGTGTGCAGTGGTTGAGAACCTGCCTGCTAATGCAGGGGACATGGGTTCGAGCCCTGGTCTGGCAGGATCCCACATGCCATGGAGCAACTAGGCCCATGAGCCACAACTACTAAGCCTGTGCATCTGGAGCTTGTGTTCCACAAAGAGAGGCTGCAATAGTGAGAGGCCCGCGTACCGCAATGAAGAGTGGCCCCCACTTGCCACAACTAGAGAAAGCCCTCACACAGAAACAAAGACCCAACACAACACTTAATAAATTGCTACCCCCAACATCGTCTTTAAAAATAAATAAATAAATAAATAATCAAGGAAATTGGGGAAGGAGGCAATGCAGGCTCAATCATAATTGCCAAGAAATAAAATTTCTATTTTACAGATTAGAAAAATGAGTAAAAAGAGGTTTAGTGACTTGATCAATAAAGACTAAGAATTTGCAAGTTTGTCTCCCCAATTAATCCAAATTAACTAAGATACTAAAATTGTAAGAAGCAACTAATATCTTATATTTCAATCTCTTTTCTTGGTTTTGAAATGTTAGAACATTTTTCCTTCATTGTCTTAAGTAAATTATAAATATGTTAATTTTACACTTTTCATTTTTTCGACAATGAAAATGCAGAAAGCTATAAAGAAAATGCAGAATATATATATATAAGTAATATATTTCACTCTTGTGAGTGTTTTAGATGGATCTAAAATAGTATTCTGTTTGCTTTTGATGTATTTTTCTTTATTTTGTCTGGTAAGCTTTTGAAAACACATAAGGTTGGCCTGTTAGCTAGTATTTTTGTACCCATGGAACAATTAGCAACTTTTTCAGTATCACTCAGGAATCAGAAGAAACTTAGGGGTCAAATAATAATTTAAAATAAAAGGAAATCAAATCAGAAAAGAAGAAGTAAAGCTGTCGCTGTTTGCAGATGACATGATACTATACATAGAGAATCCTAAAGATGCTACCAGAAAACTGCTAGAGCTAATCAATGAATTTGGTAAAGTAGCAGGATACAAAATTAATGCACAGAAATCTCTGGCATTCATATACACTAATGATGAAAAATCCGAAAGTGAAATCAAGAAAACACTCCCGTTTACCATTGCAAAAAAAAGAATAAAATATCTAGGAATAAACCTACCTAAGGAGACAAAAGACCTGTATGCAGAAAATTATAAGACACTGATGAAAGAAATTAAAGATGATACAAATAGATGGAGAAATATACCATGTTCTTAGATTGGAAGAATCAACATTGTGAAAATGACTCTACTACCCAAAGCAATCTACAGATTTAATGCAATCCCTATCAAACTACCACTGCCATTTTTCACAGAACTAGAACAAAAAAATTCACAATTTGTATGGAAACACAAAAGACCCCGAATAGCTAAAGCAATCTTGAGAACGAAAAATGGAGCTGGAAGAATCAGGCTCCCTAACTTCAGACTATACTACAAAGCTACACTAATCAAGACAGTATGGTACTGGCACAAAAACGGAAATATAGATCAATGGAACAGGATAGAAAGCCCAGAGATAAACCCACGCACATATGGTCACCTTATCTTTGATAAAGGAGGCAGGAATGTACAGTGGAGAAAGGACAGCCTCTTCAATAAGTGGTGCTGGGAAAACTGGACAGGTACATGTAAAAGTATGAAATTAGATCACTCCCTAACACCATACCCAAAAATAAGCTCAAAATGGATTAAAGATCTAAAGGTAAGGACAGAAACTATCAAACTCTTAGAGGAAAACATAGGCAGGACACTCTGTGACATAAATCACAGTAAGATCCTTTTTGACCCACCTCCTAGAGAAATGGAAATAAAAACAAAAATAAACAAATGGGACCTAATGAAACTTCAAAGCTTTTGCATTGCAAAGGAAACCATAAACAAGACTAAAAGACAACCCTCAGAATGGGAGAAAATATTTGCAAATGGAGCAACTGACAAAGGATTAATCTCCAAAATTTATAAGCAGCTCATGCAGCTTAATAACCAAAAAACGAAAAACCAAATCCAAAAATGGGCAGAAGACCTAAATAGACATTTCTCCAAAGAAGATAAACAGACTGCCAACAAACACATGAAGGAATGCTCAACATCACTAATCATTAGAGAAATGTAAATCAAAACTACAATGAGACATCATCTCACACCGGTCAGAATGGCCATCATCAAAAAATCTAGAAACAATAAATGCTGGAGAGGGTGTGGAGAAAAGGGAACCTCTTGCATTGTTGGTGGGAATGTAAATTGATACAGCCACTGTGGAGAACAGTATGGAGGTTCCTTTGAAAACTACAAATAGAACTACCATATGACCCAGCAATCCCACTACTGGGCATATACTCTGAGAAAACCATAATTCAAAAAGAGTCATGTACCAAAATATTCATTGTAGCTCTATTTACAATAGCTCGGAGATGGGAACAATCTAAGTGTCCATGATTGGATGAATGGATAAAGAAGATGTGGCACATATATACAATGGAATATTACTCAGCCATAAAAAGAAACGAAATTGAGCTATTTGTAATGAGATGGATAGACCTAGAGTCTGTCATACAGAGTGAAGTAAGTCAGAAAGAAAAAGACAAATACCATATGCTAACACATATATATGGAATTTAAGAAAAAAAAAGGTCATGAAGAACCTAGGGGTAAGACAGGAATAAAGACACAGACCTACTAGAGAATGGACTTGAGGATATGGGGGGGGAAGGGTAAGCTGTGACAAAGCAAGAGAGAGGCATAGACATATATACACTACCAAACTTAAGGTAGATAGCTAGTGGGAAGCAGCCGCATAGCACAGGGAGATCAGCTCGTTGCTTTGTGATCACCTGGAGGGGTGGAATAGGGAGGGTGGGAGGGAAGGAGACGCAAGAGGGAAGAGATATGGGAACATATGTATATATAAAACTGATTTATTTTGTTGTAAAGCAGAAACTAACACACCATTGAAAAGCAATTATACTCCAATAAAGATGTTAAAAAAATAAATAAATAAAATAAAATATCCAACACACAATAAAATGGAGTCCTTGAATCTGAGAATAGTTAGTAAGAGGCAGTAATGACAAAATGCATCTTACTAAGCCTAAAACGAAGTCAGGAATGGAATGCCTAAATCTCCAAAAGAGCAATTTGGCTTTAACTATTATCAAATAAGTCATTTTATTTTTTATTTTATAAAAAGAGGAAGATTGGGCTTCCCTGGTGGCGCAGTGGTTGGGAGTCTGCCTGCCGATGCAGGGGACACGGGTTCGTGCCCCGCTCTGGGAGGATCCCACGTGCCGCGGGGCGGCTGGGCCCTTGGATCATGGCCACTGGGCCTGCACGTCCGGAGCCTGTGCTACGTGACAGGAGAGGCCATAGCAGTGAGAAGCCCGCATACTGCAAAAAAAAAAAAAAAAAAGTGGAAAATCAAAATTAGACTTTAATTACCAATTTAAAATGATAGCATAGCATATTCAGATAAAATATCCAAGCAAATACAATGAAAGAATAGTTCAAATTAGCTGAATCTGATAAAGCATAGATACTTATTTCACTTATTTACAGTAAAAAGGTAATAGATCTCTATTTCTTCTTGAACATGTGTTGTTTAATTGTGGTCAGTTGCTTCCAAACTTTTATTTACCTTTAGCTTATTTTTTCTTAATTTTAATACACAAAAATATGTGGCCTTATTATCCATTAATTTTCTCATTTTGTTATATCCTCTAAGATCACCTTCTTGCTTTACTACAGCCTCTAGTTATTCGTTTAAATATGCTATGTGATTGATAAAATTTTTGAGTCCTTGTATCTTTGAAAACTTCTGAACGTACCTCTAGAAACCTCAGTCAAATATTTGTTCTTAAAGCCATTTCTCAATTTTTTTCTGAAATTGTTTGTGCTAGGAAGCATCTGATATCAATCTGATTTTTCTTTCTTTCTGAGAAAATTGATAATTTTTGGATGATCTTTCAAATTGGCTCTTTAAACAAAATGTTGAAGTATTTACTACTGTGTGTTTAGATGTATGCTTTCAAAAAAAAGTATACATCTTGGCAGCTGTTAGTCTTTTATTCTGAAGAATGCTTTTAAATCTTTGTTATGGGAAATATTGGACTAGTTTTCCTTCAAGTAATGTTTCTCTTCTTTCCTCCCATTAGGTTTTTATGTTTTGTTCTTTTTTTTTTTCTCTACTGTGTCTTGGATGGATTTTGGAACTTATAAATTTATTCTAAAACGTTTGGACTTTTCTTTCATGCTACATTCTGGAAGAATTCCTAGTTAAATATTCATTTATTAATTTACTCTTCAGTTGTTTTCATGTTGCTATTCAATCCAAATATTATTGATACCAATAATTGTATGGTTTTTTTTAATCAGTAAGTTCTCAATATGTGTCCTTTATATAATTATCTTGGGTGACTCTTCCCAATTCTTAGTAGGTAATGGCAGCCATGATATGAATCTTCATGGCAAATTCTCAAACTCTCTAGGTCAAACTGGAAGATGACACTAGAGTTGTTGTTGCTTATCTGAGGAAGACAAAACTTTGAAGCACCTTCTGCTTCCATGGCAGTGCCCCAAACAAACATCCTGTTTTTTGTTGATGTCCTTTCTCTAATTCCTAACTTCCACTAACTGTAGGTCCAGAACATGAATATTTAATCTGTTTTGCCAAATCTCTGCAGTTGTGGTTGCCTTCTCAGGTTTATAGACAATCCTTAGGCCCTCTGGAAATATGAGTTACCTGTCTTATATTTTAGAACTAAATATATTTTTGTAATTTTTATTTTTGATAAGATTTTTATGCTATTTCCTATAAATTTGTTGTGGGCACAGAAAGAATGTGTAATACATTTACCTCACACACTTAAAAATAAGCATTCTGTTAAAATTGTTTAGATACTAAGTTTAATCCATTTCTTTCTAATCATATGAACCCTTTTCACATCAAAAGTATAATTTATATTAAAAGGTAAATATACTGACAGAATTATGAGGGACATTCTCCTATATTTGTGTGGATGTTTTAAACCTATGTATCTTGGTTTACTCTCCCATTTAGCTGGAAAACAATACTCCAGGAAATGAATCAAAAACATTATTACAATGTAATTTTTGCCTGTAACCAGGAAAACTAAAGAGAAAAATAAATTGCAGCAAATGTCAGTATTGGTTTTAGTAAATGAATAGTAAAATCTAAAAGTGTAATTTGATAAAATTGTCACTATAAAATGCAGCTATTTATTCTTTCAAAGGCTTACTTAAATGTAGTATCAAAAAGCTGCAAGATGTAATCATGTTGCCTATGAAACTGAAGTCTGTCAAATCTCAGGCTGTAATGTAATACATTGTGAATAAAAAACAGTTTTTTTGCATGAAACTTTGAACAACTCCAAAATTGGATGATTTTCAAAAACATTTATAACACATTTTTAAATAAGCAATTGCACTAAAGTGACCACTTGTAATGTATTAAATGTATGAAATGTATCTTCCATTGTACAAAATAAACATTTTGCAAACAGAAAATACTCAGGAACAAATATTCACTTGAAAACTCAAAACTGTTGTGCTTTATTTTACATTATATTGTCATATTTTCTCATGAAGTGTTTATATATATATATATATATATGGTATTATCTGTCTCTGGATATTTGATTAGAGACTGATTATGTTACATTTATGTCAAGTTTCCTAGATGATCTTAATATTTACACATAGCACTGAACCAGTTATGCATTAGTCAAACTGTCAAAGAAGAATTTAAGAATAAACTCTAACCTATGTTGCATATGGAGTTATTCAAACTAGTATGCTCATCTAGACACATAGGTCAGAAATGGGAGAACCTATATCTAACCACAAGAAGAGCATACAGATATACAGTAATTTATGAAATAAATAAACTTCTGAAAAGCAGAATAAAAAAGAGAGATTTAAAAGCTTATTTTTTTATTGAATTGCACTTTAAATTTACACATCAAAATCGTGGAACATTTGGAAATAGAAAAAAAAATGTTTGAAACAACAATAAAACGATATAACTCACTAGGCAGAATTAATACTTTTTCAGTTGTCTCCCAATATAATTTCTATTAATTATTTTCATACTTAAAATTATGATTTATATTTATTTAATATGTGACCTGTTCATATTCACTAAATTATGTGTATGTTATATATAATCTGATAAATCATTACACATATATACTTACTCATATTGCTGTCATTAAACTGAACATAAAATAATTTTAATAAAATTATTAATTTGCATGAATATAACATGGTATGCTTAGTCAATTTTAAAGTACTTAGATAGCTAATTTGCTTCTCTTCCAGTATCATTGTTTAAGGTTGTAAGTTTACCTTTAAGGATACTTGAACTGCCTTTTATTCTATCATGCAATTTAAAGACTAATTAATAACACTGAATTTGTGTGAGGTTATTTATTGCTTTGTTAGGGAAGGGTGTATTGAAGCCCCAAATTGTGAAGCCTCTTTAAAGGTTTAGTATTAAAATTCTTGTGTCTCCTCTGAGACAGGCAGCAGCAGAGACCTCTGTTCAGTTCATTAAGCTTCCAGTTATTGTTTTCCATATGACTCCTTGAATTCAAGGTTGCACATGCATGATTCCTATTTTAGGGATTGGTTTCTGATAACTGGTAATCATTACTGTTTTTTTTTTTTTCCTTTGTCTCTGGCTACTTCTTGCATTCTTTGTCTATCAGGGGAGTTTTGTTTTAGAAATTATTTACATTTTGTGCATAGTGTAAGAAACTTTTGGTGATCTAATTCTGTTAATCTACTCCTGTCATTTATGCTATTTTTGTCATATAGTTCAGTTTAGCCATTTAAATCTAATGTGCCTATTCTGGCTTTCACTGACTGCTAATTGTAACAGTAAGGAAACTGGAGTGTATTTACATTTTTGTTTTCTGGATTATGGGTCACATTTTTCTATTTCATTACATCTTATATAATTTATACTTACATTGGCCATTTTCATTGTTGTGTTGTATAGATCTGGATTTTTATCTCCTTGGTGACATGTATGATTTTATTAAAGCAGCTAGCAAATTACTAGCTGATGATGTTGATCCTCTCTGGGCTGAGAGTGGAGGTTTAGTGCAGTTTGCCTTGGGTCCAAGGACCCACGCCTCAGTCCAAAGTGCTTTTTCCCTAAGGCATGACCTCTCTATGGTTTCCATGAATAGCTCAGATTGATTACCAAAATTTTCTAAATTGACAGAACCTGGCTCTCTCCACTAACTGCTGAAATCTTAGATCAGTCCTTTCAACCTTTCAGAGATTGCTTTCCCCTAGGATTCTGTGGTCTGCCCCAAGTATGCCCAAAATATGAGCCAGTGAAAGATTGGAGAGAGTATATATTCAGATTTCAGGACTTGGCCTCCATGTTTTTTTTTTTTTCCTTTTCTTCAATTTCCAGCTATTATAGTAGTCACAAACTCTGACCTATGATATTTCTACCCAGTAAGACTATTAACTTCTACTTAGCAGTATGTTCTGTGTGTTAAGCAGACTAGGGAGTACCCTTATGGAAAAGTCAGTTAAACCTAGACATTATCCAGTGGGTTTCCCTTTTCTCTAGGGTCTTATATCCTCCAGTTCAGCCTGATTTGCACACTCTAGAATGTGTTTAAAATGTTAATTGTCATTAGCAAGAGGATTTTTCTGATAAAAGCTACTTAGCAATGATTAGAAACAGGAATGCTTTTTGAATTATGGTTTTCTCAGGGTATATGCCCAGTAGTGGGATTGCTGGGTCATATGGTAGTTCTATTTGTAGCTTTTTAAGGAACCTCCATACTGTTCTCCACAGTGGCTGTATCAATTTACATTCCCACCAACAGTGTAAGAGGGTTCCCTTTTCTCCACACCCTCTCCAGCATTTATTGTTTCTAGATTTTTTGATGATGGCCATTCTGACTGGTGTGAGATGATATCTCATTGTAGTTTTGATTTGCATTTCTCTCATGATTAGTGATGTTGAGCATTCTTTCATGTGTTTGTTGGCACTCTGTATATCTTCTTTGGAGAAATGTCTATTTAGGTCTTCTGCCCATTTTTGGATTGGGTTGTTTGTTTTTTTGTTATTAAGCTGCATGAGCTGCTTATAAATTTTGGAGATCAATCCTTTGTCAGTTGCTTCATTTGCAAATATTTGCAGCTCTATTTACAATAGCCCGGAGATGGAAACAACCTAAGTGTCCATCATCAGATGAATGGATAAAGAAGATGTGGCACATATATACAATGGAATATTACTCAGCCATAAAAAGAGACGAAATTGAGCTATTTGTAATGAGGTGGATAGACCTAGAGTCTGTCATACAGAGTGAAGTAAGTCAGAAAGAGAGAGACAAATACCGTATGCTAACACATATATATGGAATTTAAAAAAAAAAATGTCATGAAAAACCTAGGGGTGAAACAGGAATAAAGACACAGACTTACTAGAGAATGGACTTGAGGTTATGGGGAGGGGGAAGGGTAAACGGTGACAAAGCGATAAAGAGGCATGGACATATATACACTACCAAACGTAAGGTAAATAGCTAGTGGGAAGCAGCCGCATAGCACAGGGAGATCAGCTCGGTGCTTTGTGACCGCCTGGAGGGGTGGGATAGGGAGGGTGGGAGGGAGGGAAACGCAAGCGGGAAGAGATATGGGAATATATGTATGTATATAACTGATTCATTTTGTTGTGAAGCTGAAGCTAACATACCATTGTAAAGCAATTATACTCCAATAAAGATGTTAAAAAAAAAAAAAGAAACAGGAATGCTATGCTATGTATATGTATTTTTAACTGTACATATATTTCCTTTAATTTCCAGAAAATTTCTAACAGTCCATGTCCATCAACCATATTTAGAAGTATTTTTCCTAAATCCCTAAGATCAAAAGATGTTATAGCATTTCTTAAATTTTTACAGCCATATATAAAACATAAAACGATATGTGTTTGTAACTCTAATTTGTATTTCTTTGGCTACTAATCTATTTGAATATTTCTTCATATGTTTGCTGGAAGTTTTGATTTGCTCTTTTATGTTTTTTCTTATTCATATTTTTCTAAATTTCTAATGAATTGTTTGTCTTTTCCTTGTTAGTATGTGAAAATTATTTTTACCAGTATTAAACTATGATTTTTACCATCAGAATCTGTTGTACAACTTAAGTGATTTTATAATCATAACTATGTTTAATTAAACTTTAGTATTACTAAATATCACAGAAATTACATATATAAGGCCATTTAAATGGAAAATACACACATATAAAGAAAAAACTAATATATCTATGCTGCTTACACTACACTAGGCACAGTGGTAAAATTTTAAATTACGTTTATATATTTAATCCTCATAACAACCCTATGATGCAAGTAATTTTGTTATTCCCATATTAATAAAAGAAACTAAGGCACACTGTTTAGTGTCGTGCTCAGGGACTCAACAATGGCTAAGTGGTGAATTCAAATTTTGAATGTGACCAATCTTGCTCCATTTCCTGTTTCCATAGGTACTATACCATACTGCTTCTTATGTACATCTATAGAGGTACTTGACTGAAAACTTTTCTTGACTATATTTCCTAAAAGCAGATTACTGTTGATCTTGAAAAACCATAAGGATTTTAATTTTAAACCTAATTATCGACTTCCGGGAAGATGGCGGAAGAGTAAGACGTGGAGATCACCTTCCTCTCCACAGATACACCAGAAGTACATCTACGCATGGAACAACTCCTACGGAGCACCTACTGAACGCTGGCAGAAGACCTCAGACCACCCAAAAGGCAAGGAACCCCCCACGTACCTGGTTAGGGCAAAAGAAAAAACTAAACAGAGACAAAAGGATAGGGACGGGTCCTGCACCAGCGGGAGAGAGCTGTGAAGGAGGAAAAGTGTCCACACACTAGGAAGCCCCTTCGCGGGTGGAGACTTCGGGAGGCGGAGTGGGGGAGCTTGGGAGCCGCGGAGGAGAGCACAGCAACAGGGGTGCGGAGGGCAAAGCGGACAGATTCCAGCGCAGAGGATCGGGCCGACCGGCACTCACCAGCCGAGAGGCTTGTCTACTCGCCCGCCGGGGCGGGCGGGACTGGGAGCTGAGGCTCCGGCTTTTGTCGGAGCGCCGGGAGAGGACTGAGGTTGGCGGCGTGAACACAGCCTGCAGGGCGTTGGTGCGCCGCGGCTGGCCGGGAGAGAGTCCGGGGAGGGGTCTGGACCTGCCGAAGAGGCAAGAGACTTTTACGTCCCTCTTTGTTTCCTGGTGCACGAGGAGAGGGGATTAAGAGCGCTGCTTGAGAGGGCTCCAGGGATGGGCGCGAGCCGCGGCTAAGATTGCAGAGCCCAGAGACGGACATGGGACGCTGAGGCCGCTGCTGCTGCCGCCAGGAGGCCTGTGTGCGAGCACAGGTCACTAGCCACACGCCCTTCCGGGGAGCCTGTGCAGCCCGCCACTGCCAGGGTCCCGGGATCCAGGGACGGCTCCCCCGGGAGAGCGCACGGCGCCCTTAGGCTGCAGCCTCACGCCGGCCTCTGCCACTGCAGGCCCGCCCCGCACTCCGTGACCCTCCCTACCCCCCGGCCTGGGTGAGCCAGAGCCTCCGAATCAGCGGCTCCTTTAACCCCGTCCTGTCTGAGCAAAGAGCAGACGCCCTCCGGCGACCTACACGCACAGGCGGGGCCAAATCCAAGCTGAGCCCCTGGGAACTGTCAGAACAAAGAAGAGAAAGGGAAATCTCTCCCAGCAGCCTCAGAAGCAGCGGATTAAAGCTCCACAATCAACTTGATATACCCTGCATCTGTGGAATACCTGAATAGACAACGAATCATCCCACATTAAGGAGCCTTGTGGATGAAAGGCTCTTGGTGCTGCAGCCAGGAGTCAGTGCTGTGCCTCTGAGGTGGGAGAGCCAACTTCAGGACACTGGTCCACAAGAGGCCTCCCAGCTGCACATAATATCAAACAGCAAAAATCTCCGAGAGATCTCCATCTCAACACCAGCACCCAGCTTCACTGAACCACCAGCAAGCTACAGTGCTGGACATCCTATGCCAAACAACTAGCAAGACAGGAACACAACCCCACCCATTAGCAGAGAGGCTGCCCAAAATCATAGTAAGTCTACAGACACCCCAAAACACACCACCAGACGTGGACCTGCCCACCAGAAAGACAAGATCCAGCCTCATCCACCAGAACACAGGCACTAGTACCCTCCACCAGGAAGCCTACACAACCCACTGAACCAACCTTAGCCACTGGGGACAGACACAAAAAACAACAGGAACTACGAACCTTCAGCCTGCAAAAAAGGAGACCCCAAACACAGTAAGATAAGCAAAATGAAAAGACAGAAAAACACACAGCAGATGAAGGAGCAAGATAAAAACCCACCAGACCTAACAAATGAAGAGGAAATAGGCAGTCTACCTGAAATAGGCAGTCTATCTGAAAAAGAATTCAGAATAATGATAGTAAGGTTGATCCGAAATCTTGGAGATAGAATGGACAATAGAATGGACAAATTACAAGAATCAGTTAACAAGGACCTAGAAGAACTAAAGATGAAACAAGCAACGATGAACAACACAATAAATGAAATTAAAAGTACTCTAGATGGGATCAATAGCAGAATAACTGAGGCAGAAGAACGGATAAGTGACCTGGAAGATAAAATAGTGGAAATAACTACTGCAGAGCAGAAAAAAGAAAAAAGAATGAAAAGAACTGAGGACAGTCTCAGAGACCTCGGGGACAACATTAAACGCACCAACATTCGAATTATAGGGGTTCCAGAAGAAGAAGAGAAAAAGAAAGGGACTGAGAAAATATTTGAAGAGATTATAGTTGAAAACTTCCCTAATATGGGAAAGGAAATAGTTAATCAAGTCCAGGAAGCACAGAGAGTCCCATACAGGATAAATCCAAGGAGAAATACGCCAAGACACATATTAATCAAACTGTCAAAAATTAAATACAAAGAAAACATATTAAAAGCAGCAAGGGAAAAACAACAAATAACACACAAGGGAATCCCCATAAGGTTAACAGCTGATCTTTCAGCAGAAACTCTGCAAGCCAGAAGGGAGTGGCAGGACATATTGAAAGTGTTGAAGGAGAAAAACCTGCAACCAAGATTACTTTACCCAGCAAGGATCTCATTCAGATTTGATGGAGAAATTAAAACCTTTACAGACAAGCAAAAGCTGAGAGAGTTCAGCACCACCAAACCAGCTCTACAACAACTGCTAAAGGAACTTCTCTAGGCAAGAAACACAAAAGAAGGAAAAGACCTACAATAATGAACCCAAAACAATTAAGAAAATGGGAATAGGAACACACATATCGATAATTACCTTAAATGTAAATGGACTAAATGCTCCCACCAAAAGACACAGATTGGCTGAATGGATACAAAAACAAGACCCATATATTTGCTGTCTACAAGAGACCCACTTCAGACCTAGAGACACATACAGACCGAAAGTAAGGGGATGGAAAAAGGTATTTCATGCAAATGGAAACCAAAAGAAAGCTGGAGTAGCAATTCTCATATCAGACAAAATAGACTTTAAAACAAAGACTATTAGAAGAGACAAAGAAGGACACTACATAATGATCAAGGGATCGATCCAAGAGGAAGATATAACAATTGTAAATATTTATGCACCCAACTTAGGTGCACCTCAATACATAAGGCAAATACTGACAACCATAAAAGGGGAAATCGACAGTAACACATTCATAGTAGGGGACTTTAACACCCCACTTTCACCAATGGACAGATCATCCAAAATGAAAATAAATAAGGAAACACAAGCTTTAAATGATACCTTAAACAAGATGGATTTAATTGTTATTTATAGGACATTCCATCCAAAAACAACAGAATACACATTTTTGTCAAGTGTTCATGGAACATTCTCCAGGATAGATCATATCTTGGGTCAAAAATCAAGCCTTGGTAAATTTAAGAAAATTGAAATTGTATCAAGTATCTTTTCTGACCACAACGCCATGAGACTAGATATCAATTACAGGAAAAGATCTGTAAAAAATACAAACACATGGAGGCTAAACAATACACTACTTAATAATGAAGTGACCACTGAAGAAATCAAAGAGGAAATCAAAAAATACCTAGAAACAAATGACAATGGAGACACAACGACCCAAAACCTGTGGGATGCAGCAAAAGCAGTTCTAAGGGGGAAGTTTATAGCAATACAAGCCCACCTTAAGAAGCAGGAAACATCTCGAATAAACAACCTAACCTTGCACCTCAAGCAATTAGAGAAAGAAGAACAAAAAAACCCCAAAGCTAGCAGAAGGAAAGAAATCATAAAAATCAGATCAGAAATAAATGAAAAAGAAATGAAGGAAACAATAGCAAAGATCAATAAAACTAAAAGCTGGTTCTTTGAGAAGATAAACAAAATAGATAAACCACTGGCCAGACTCATCAAGAAAAAAAGGGAGAAGACTCAAATCAATAGAATTAGAAATGAAAAAGGAGAGGTAACAACTGACACTGCAGAAATAAAAGAGATCATGAGAGATTACTACAAGCAACTCTATGCCAATAAAATGGACAATCTGGAAGAAATGGACAAATTCTTGGAAATGCACAACCTGCCAAGACTGAATCAGGAAGAAATAGAAAATATGAACAGACCAATCACAAGCACTGAAATTGAAACTGTGATTAAAAATCTTCCAACAAAGAAAAGCCCAGGACCAGATGGCTTCACAGGCGAATTCTATCAAACATTTAGAGAAGAGCTAACACCTATCCTTCTCAAACTCTTCCAAAATAAAGCAGAGGGAGGAACACTCCCAAACTCCTTCTATGAGGCCACCATCACCTTGATACCAAAACCAGACAAGGATGTCACAAAGAAAGAAAACTACAGGCCAATATCACTGATGAACATAGATGCAAAAATCCTCAACAAAATACTAGCAAACAGAATCCAACAGCATATTAAAAGGATCATACACCATGATCAAGTGGGGTTTATTCCAGGAATGCAAGGATTCTTCAATATACGCAAATCTATCAATGTGATAAACCATATTAACAAACTGAAGGAGAAAAACCATATGATCATCTCAATAGATGCAGAGAAAGCTTTTGACAAAATTCAACACCCATTTATGATAAAAACTCTGCAGAAAGTAGGCATAGAGGGAACTTTCCTCAACATAATAAAGGCCATATATGACAAACCCACAGCAAACATCATCCTCAATGGTGAAAAACTGAAAGCATTTCCACTAAGATCAGGAACAAGACAAGGTTGCCCACTCTCACCACTCTTATTCAACATAGTTTTGGAAGTTTTAGCCACAGCAATCAGAGAAGAAAAGGAAATAAAAGGAATCCAAATCGGAAAAGAAGAAGTAAAGCTGTCACTGTTTGCAGATGACATGATCCCATACATAGAGAACCCTAAAGATGCTACCAGAAAACTACTAGAGCTAATCAATGAATTTGGTAAAGTGGCAGGATACAAAATTAATGCAAAGAAATCTCTGGCATTCCTATATACTAATGATGAAAAATCTGAAAGTGAAATCAAGAAAACACTCCCATTTACCATTGCAACAAAAAGAATAAAATATCTAGGAATAAACCTACCTAAGGAGACAAAAGATCTGTATGCAGAAAATTATAAGACACTGATGAAAGAAATTAAAGACGATACAAATAGATGGAGAGATATACCATGTTCTTGGATTGGAAGAATCAACATTGTGAAAATGACTCTACTACCGAAAGCAATCTATAGATTCAATGCAATCCCTGTCAAACTACCACTGGCATTTTTCACAGAACTAGAACAAAAAATTTTGTAATTTGTATGGAAACACAAAAGACCCCGAATAGCCAAAGCAATTTTGAGAACGAAAGAAGGAACTGGAGGAATCAGGCTCCCAGACTTCAGACTATACTACAAAGCTACAGTTATCAAGACGGTATGGTACTGGCACAAAAACAGAAAGATAGATCAATGGAACAGGATAGAAAGCCCAGAGATAAACCCACGCACATATGGTCACCTTATCTTTGACAAAGGAGGCAGAAATGTACAGTGGAGAAAGGACAGCCTATTCAATAAGTGGTGCTGGGAAAACTGGACAGCTACATGTAAAGGTATGAAATTAGATCACTCCCTAACACCATACACAAAAATAAGCTCAAAATGGATTAAAGACCTAAATGAGGCCAGAAACTATCAAACTCTTAGAGGAAAACATAGGCAGAACACTCTAGGACATAAATCACAGCAAGGTCCTTTTTGACCCACCTCCTAGAGAAATGGAAATAAAAACAAGAGTAAACAAATGGGACCTAATGAAACTTAAAAGCTTTTGCGCAGCAAAGGAAACCATAAAGAAGACCAAAAGACAACCCTCAGAATGGGAAAAAATATTTGCAAATGAAGCAACTGACAAAGGATTGGTCTCCAAAATTTATAAGCAGCTCATGCAGCTTAATAACAAAAAAACAAACAACCCAATCCAAAAATGGGCAGAAGACCTAAATAGACATTTCTCCAAAGAAGATATACAGAGTGCCAACAAACACATGAAAGAATGCTCAACATCACTAATCATGAGAGAAATGCAAATCAAAACTACAATGAGATATCATCTCACACCAGTCAGAATGGCCATCATCAAAAAATCTAGAAACAATAAATGCTGGAGAGGGTGTGGAGAAAAGGGAACCCTCTTACACTGTTGGTGGGAATGTAAATTGATACAGCCACTGTGGAGAACAGTATGGAGGTTCCTTAAAAAGCTACAAATAGAACTACCATATGACCCAGCAATCCCACTACTGGGCATATACCCTGAGAAAACCATAATTCAAAAAGAGTCATGTACCAAAATGTTCATTGCAGCTCTATTTACAATAGCCCGGAGATGGAAACAACCTAAGTGTCCATCATCAGATGAATGGATAAAGAAGATGTGGCACATATATACAATGGAATATTACTCAGCCATAAAAAGAGACGAAATTGAGCTATTTGTAATGAGGTGGATAGACCTAGAGTCTGTCATACAGAGTGAAGTAAGTCAGAAAGAGAGAGACAAATACCGTATGCTAACACATATATATGGAATTTAAAAAAAAATGTCATGAAAAACCTAGGGGTGAAACAGGAATAAAGACACAGACTTACTAGAGAATGGACTTGAGGTTATGGGGAGGGGGAAGGGTAAACGGTGACAAAGCGGTAAAGAGGCATGGACATATATACACTACCAAACGTAAGGTAAATAGCTAGTGGGAAGCAGCCGCATAGCACAGGGAGATCAGCTCGGTGCTTTGTGACCGCCTGGAGGGGTGGGATAGGGAGGATGGGAGGGAGGGAGACGCAAGTGGGAAGAGATATGGGAATATATGTATGTATATAACTGATTCATTTTGTTGTGAAGCTGAAGCTAACATACCATTGTAAAGCAATTATACTCCAATAAAGATGTTAAAAAAAACCTAATTATCTAACATTATTATTATTATAAATATATCAAAATATAAAAGCATTTTAATGTGCTGACTTTTGAAAGAAAATATAATTTCTTTATTTTGATTTTCATATTAGTCTGAGCAATTTTCATGCATTAGTCATTTTAAAGTTTGAATGTATCTAGAAATAATAGTATACATGATTTTAATTAGTTAATTTTCTTATTTTTCATATTTGTTCATTTGATTTGCATTAAAATCAAAGTTCTCACATGTTTTTTTGGAGTACAACAGGACTAGTCACCAGCAAATGTAATAACACCAATTCCAAAATAGCCCTTCATAAATGTTTTAGCATACATTGCTGATACAGAAGGAAAAAGAAAAGCAGAAATGAGTCAAATTTAAATGGATCCATGGTAAGATATGTATAAATTTCCTTTTATCACCTATGAAAGGAGTAGAAAGATTTTTGATAAAGAAGAAATATTGATTAAAATGAATAATAGGGTCATAAATAGGTAATAATATATATTTGAAATGTTGAAGTATGCACTTATTTTCATCTTGATGAAGGTAGTGCCTCACACCTACACAGCAAAATCTCTGCAGGTTATAGCAAAGCAAAAAATAATAATAACATGTATGTTGGTGAAAGTTTCTTGGGGTGAGAGTAGGAAATTACACTTTTTCCACAAAATGTATGTGTGAAACAAAAAATTTACAAAGACAGGATATGTTGCTAAACATTGCACATAGAGGTATTCATCCTAAAATTTAACCAAAGTAAATATATCATGCTTCTATTAAAGTCACAAGTATTTTCGAAGTAACCTTTTATAATATTATTTTGGAGAGCTGGAAATCTTTTCATATTTTCACAATATTCTCTAGAAATATAGATGTATAAATTGTTTCTATTTTGGAAATAGCCCTACTCAGTATATCTGGGCATTTTTGTTTTGTAAACCAGAAAGAGATGATAAACACTTTTCAAATTTGTAAAGCAAAAGCAGAAAGAGTAATTCTCCTTAAGAAATGTATACTGTATTACTATTACACTTAGAAAGAATGTTGTCTTGACTAATTTTACTGTCTGTATCAATGACATGCAAACTTTTCTGTAGCAGGAATACAAGCACAGAAAATACAGTTCTGTTAATGACAGATGACTTTGTATTGGAATAATATTCCTGCAGATAAGAATTATGAAGTTTGGAGAAAACATATAAAACAAATATTTGAAGACACTAGGAATAATTAAAATTGGACAGAAACTACAGGAGACTTAAAGAATAAAAGCACACTGAATAACATCCACATTTATAAGCCCTTTCTCCCAAGGACCTGTCCCATGGAACTGTTACAATGAAAGAAAGGAGGGAATCACAGCTGGTAAGTTTCAATATCTCCATAAAATTCCTATTATGTTCTTGGTTGATACCTGCAATGCGCATGTGTGGAGGAGAATTCAACGAGCCAAATACGATAAAAATACAAAAAAAACCCCAACATAAACAAATAATGTACTTGAAAGACTAGAAAAATTGATGAGAGATTTTAGCTGTTTTTTTTTTTTTTTTTTTTTTTACCAAAAGAGAAACAGAGAAGTTTAAAGCCCACCAAGTTAGATGGACTTCATATATATCTCAGATTTCCTAAATGTCATACTCTAACAAAGCATAAAATAAGCCTTTACAATGTAAGGGTATCAGTCCATAATATAATTGCCTGATTAAGTAAAATCAAAACTAGTCAGAGGAGAATAACCCAATTTTAAATATATCCAGTACACAATAATAGACATGCAAAGAATCAGGAAAATGTAGCTATTATCTAGAAAAAATATAGGTAATAGAAACAGACCCTGAGATGATCAATGGTACAGTTAGCAGCCAAGTACTTGGAAGCCACTCTAATACATGTGTTCAAAGACTTTAAAGCAAATAATGGTCATAATGAGTGAACAGATGAGAAATCTCATCATAGACAGGGAAATAAATCTGAATTAATGGAATTTTTAGAATTCAAAAGTACAGTTTCTGGAATAACAGAAAATCCTTTAAATCCTACTCCATGGATTTAAATTTGATACAGTAAATAAGTAATTAGAAATCAATAACAAAATAATACTTTCAAATTCCCTAAATGTGTGAAAATCAAAGAAACAATGTTTAAGCTTAACGGCTAGTCAAAATAAAATTCAATGTTCTCTTAACAAAATGACTCTAAGTCACACTGTAATCAAATTGTGAAAAAACAGTGATAAATTTTTAAAAACACAAAGAAAATCAAAAAGCATATTACATACAAGGGAGAAAACATACAAATCATCCTTGCATTTAAGAAAATATGGGCAAAAAGGCAATAGTATTATATCATAACATGCTGAACATAAAATGAAAAACATAAAACACAAACAAAACCAAAAAATCTTTGATACAGAATTCTATATGCATGCCAAAACAAAACAAAACAAAAAAATTGAGAAAATTTTGTATTAGCCAACCTGCACTTGAAGAATTGTTAAAAAAAAGTCTTCTTAAGGAAATTGATACCAGGGAAATCAGGGGTGATTTTAATTTTTTCTCTTTTGTATTTAATTTTTCATTTTGTCTCTCTTTGATAGTTTTTCAAAAATTAAACATGTGGGCTTCCCTGGTGGTGCAGTGGTTGAGAGTCCGCCTGCCGATGCAGGGGACACGGGTTCGTGCACCGGTCCGGGAAGATCCCATGTGCCACAGAGTGTCTGGACCCGTGAGTCATGGCTGCTGAGCCTGCACATCCGGAGCCTGTACTCCACAATGGGAGAGGCCACAGCAGTGAGAGGCCCGCATACCACAGGAAAAAAAAAAAAATTAAACGTGCACTTACTATATTGTACATAAATAACATATTAATACATTGGATTAAAATAGAGGCTCCTCTGATGTTTATACTTTACATCAGAAATATTCAATATGTTATTGGACAGATAGTTGCAGGATCAAATTATATATATATATAATGCACAAAAGTAGTAAGATGTGAAATACATATGGGTGAATTGTTAGACAGGAGCATATTTATCCAAGAAATTAAATAAAAGTAGTTATGTACCAGACTAAGACAAGGATGAACATGAATCTCCAATACAATAGAAAAAAAGGGAACTAAAAGTAAATTTAGCATTTAGAAAATACACTTTTCATCAGAGTATAGTAGTACCATCTGTCTGACAATAGCATAATGTAAGAATTTTTTAATGGTTTTAGATTTTCAGTTCTGTTATGTATTATAAATAAACATAATTATTTTCTCCACCTTGACTAGCATAGATGGAATGAAAAACATAGGAGATGGAACGATGATAAAATAAACATGGCATCTTTTGCCTCAGATTTTACTAGATTATTTTTGTGTATTCAAAAGAATAACAATTCACTTAAGGTATACAATTCTTAGTAGGTCAGAGTATTGCATAAACTCTGGCCTCTCAGTCATACTTCTTGTCCTATCTGATGAGTAATTGTTTTCTTACTTGGTAAAACTTTTACATATATGTTATGTAGAGAGTTAAATTGCTATCTTTCCTCTTACCTCCTGTTCTATATGAGAATGAGGCTAATAAAAATGCTATATATACACACATATGTGTGTGTGCGTGTATATATATATATATATATATAAACAAAAAAAGACAAGGTAACATTTTAATTTGTATAAATTGCCACAGCCAACATCATACTCAACAATGAAAGGCTGAAAGCATTTCCTCTGACATCAGGAACAAGACAAAGATGCCTGCTCACACCAGTTTTATTCAACATAATATTGAAAGTCCTAGCCACAGATATCAGACAAGAAAAATAAATAAAAGGGTTCAAATTGGAAATGAAGAAATAAAACACTCACTGTTTTGTACATGATACTATATACTATATAGTATATGTAGAAAATCCTAAGGACAGCACCAAAAATCTATTAGAACTAATAAATGAATTCCATAAATTTCAACAGGATATAAAATTAATATACAGAAATCTGTTGTGCTTCTATACACTGATCATGCAGTATCAGAAAGAGATATTAAGAAAGCAGTTCCATTTATATTTGCATTTACTTAGAAATAACTCTAACCAAGGAGGTAAAAGATTTGTACTTTGAAACTATAAGATATTGATTAAAGAAATTGAAGACAACACAAACAAATGGAAATATATACAGTGCTCATGGATTGGAAGAATTAATATTGTTAAAATGACATTACTACCCAAGGCAATCTACAGATTGAATGCAAATCTACAGATTGAATTGTATCAAAATACAAATGGCATTTTTCACAGAACTAGAACAAATAATTCTAAAATTTGTTTGGAACCATAAAAGACTCTGAATGGCTAAAACAATCTTGAGAAAGAACAAACCTGGAGGTATCACAATTCCTGATTTCAAACTATACTACAAAGCTACAGTAATCAAAACAGTAAGGCACTGGAACAAAAACAGACACATAAATAAATGGAACAGAGTAGAGAGCCCAGGAATAATTCTATGTTTAAATGGTCAATTAATCTACAACAAAGGAGGCAAAAATACATAATGTGGAAAAGACAGTCTCTTTAATAAATGTTGTTGGGAAACTGGACAGGTACACGCAAAAGAATGAAACTGGACTACTTTCTCACACCATATACAAAAAGAAACTCAACATGGATTAACGACTTAAATGTTAATACCTGAAGCTATAAAACTCCTAGATGAAAATATAAGCTGTATGCTCTTTGACATCAGTCTTAGGAATATTGTTTTTGACCTGTCTCTTTAGGCAAGGGAAACAAAAGCAAAACTAAGCAAATGAGACCACATCAAATTAAAAAGCTTTAAAAAAAATGATCATGAAGCACCTAGGGGGAAGATGGGAATAAAGACACAGACATACTAGAGAATGGACTTGAGGATATGGGGAGGGGGAAGGGTAAGCTGGGACAAAGTGAGAGAGTGGCATGGACATATATACACTACCAAACATAAAATAGATAGCTAGTGGGAAGCAGCCACATAGCACAGGGAGATCAGCCTGGTGCCTTGTGACCACCTAGAGGGGTGGGATAGGGAGGGTGGGAGGGAGGAAGACACAAGAGGGAAGAGATATGGGGACATATGTATATGTATAACTGATTCACTTTGTTATAAAGCAGAAACTAACACACCATTGTAAAGCAATTATACTGTGATAAAGATGTTAAAAATTTTTAAAAGCTTTTGCACTGTGAAGGAAACTATTAACAAGATGAAAAGGCAACCTACTGAATAGAAAAAGGTATTTACAAATGATGTATCTGATAAGGGGTTAATATCTAAAATATACAAAGAGCTTATATAACTCAACATCAAAAAAACAAACAACCTGATTGAAAAATGGACAGAGGACCTGAATAGACATTTTTCCAAAGAAGACATACAGATGGACAATAAATACATGAAAAGATGCTCAACATCAATAATCATCAGAGAAATATGAATCAAAAGTACAATGAAATACCACTTTACACCTGTCAAAATGGTTACTGTAAAACACAAACAACAAACAGCAAATAAAAAGTGTTGGTGAGCATGTAGAGGGAAGAGAACACTTGTGAACTATTGGTGCAACCAGTATGGAAAAGAGTATGGACTTTCCTCAAAAAATTAAAAAAAATAGATCATATGATCCATCAATTCCACTTCCAGGTATATAAAATTTTAAAAAAATAATAAAACAAAAGCCCCCATCCAGGATCCCACCAAGAGTAACCTCATTTGAAGAAAAGATACTGCAATCACCCAGGTAATCCCTGGGGATTTAGGAATTCTGTCTAAGAAACCAGGGTCGAAGATCAAATATATATATATTTTAAAGATGCTTTTAGTGCTCTTATCACTTAGGAAATTACAAGGGTTTTAGTAGCGCTGTGCTACGAACCAGGGACAGAGACTTTTATATATATATATATGTATCTCACAATATTATTATAGAAAAATAAAAAGTGAGGTAAATAGGTAAATACATATATGACAATTAAAGGAAATATTTGGTCTTTGTTTTTCTTAACTACCTCTATAGTTCATTGTCATATTCTGTTGGATTCATACACATGTGCAATATGCAAGCTTAAACTAATTTAGATTTGAACCCAATATTTACATTTATTGGTAGAAGGATGTTTCTAATGTCTCATTTTTAAATATTATTAAATATATATATTTTTATTCTGGGCATTTTTCTACACCTAAAATATATGAATAATAGTATGTATAAAATTATATAAAAAGAGAAGCTGATAACCAAATTTTGTAATCTTTTGAGAAGCATAAGACCAATTACTATTTTACTAAGTCTATATACATGAAGGCACCAAGTGGACAGAATGTTTACATATTTTTAAAAATACCAAACTGAAATTGGAATAATTTAAATTAGAAAAATTTAAATAAATTTATGATATCTGAACATTATTATGTGAATGAAATAATAGCTTTAGCTAAAATGATTTTACAGTCTCCAGAAACATTTCTTAGCTAAAAAAGCACACATAATAGTATTTATTGCTATTAAATGTTAATTATATCCCCATAGTAAAGATAATTTATTGAAACTATTTTAATCTTTAATTTGAGATTTATTCATGGTAATCTTTCCCAGTTCTGAAATCAGAAGATTTTGTTTTTATTTGATGCATTGTCATGAGCTTCCTTTCCCTGAGAAGTAGAAGTTAGAGGGTTCTAATCAAGGAAACATTTTCCATTGAACAACGTAATCAAATACAAGATTTTATTGCTTGATTTGTGCTTGGATTAAATATTCAGTACAACCAGTTTTCAACCCATATTTTGGACCTGGAGAAAAACCTCTGAAAGAAAAATAACTTCCTTCTCAACTTCAGAGGCTATATGTATATTACTTGACTTTTTAAAAAAATTACAGATATAAAGAAAAACAAAAGCAAATACATAATTTATGTAGTCTTATTGGTTGTTAAGGAAAATTACCCAAACTTTAGAAATGAAGCAAAACATTGACAGTAAGTCCTTTCAATGTCATTGGGGCACTATAGGCCCACTGGAAGGAAGGATTATCTCAGTCTCTAAGAGACAAGCAACTCTGACACACTATTTGCAATTAAACAGCTTCCAGATATTTTGATATTTTACAGCTCTGGAAAGTTACATATAATGAGCATCAAACTGAAAACAATAGGAAAAACATTTTTAGGCTTTTAAAGATGTAACTAATTTCTATCTAGAAGACAAGACAATCCAAAAAATGATGGGTATATTGTCCTACAGGACATTAGCCAGATAGTATCTAATGTAGCAATCTAATTTAAAGCTTTCTTTTGCATCCTCTTTTGAACTGCCTTATCATTCTGCCAGTCCCTATGCTGAGTTATACAGAATTTTCATATCTTCTTATATCTATTTAAATGAGAACTATGTATTTAACATTTACAGAATTTTGTTCTGATATCAAGAAACAGAGGATCATTTGATTCTTCCCTGAAACAGAGCCATTGGTGTGGTTTAAGTCAACTTTCCAAATCTGATAATAATAAGAATCACCAAGGGAAGTTAATATAGCCAAGAATTCTGCTGTTTGGTGGTAGATATTCAGAATCTCCAAGGAAAACACCTGTGTATCTGTCTTTTTAAAAATAGTCCCAGGTGACTTTATCATCAACTGTCTATGCAGAATACATATCTAGAACACTGGTTCTGAAAATATTTGTAGTCCACAATTACTCTTTTCACTGCTACTCTGAAGGATAATCATTTATGCCATAAAAACAGCAGATTTTGCTAAAATAAAATAGTACATCTACGTGTTGATAATGACTTCAGACAAAAGTCGTTTCTTAAGTATTTATAATCTCAAAGGTTAAGTATATATATCAAAATAATCTTTATATGTTTTATATATTCTGCATATCTTTAAATGATACAGCAAAAGGCAAATGCTGTAGCTGAGTACTTGCAACTATATGAGACTTTAACTCACTTCACCTATTTTTATTACTGTGCTTCCAAATTGGGAGAGTCTCATCAGGAAAAAACAAACAAAAAAACACTTCTATATATTATATATATCGCAAAGTGATACTGAGGTCATAGAATAGTATAAATAATAGCAAACAAATACACTGTTAAGTCCTGTCTTAGGTAACTTACATATATTATTCTCATTTAATTCTCACAATCACCCTATACTATAGTTTCTATACATATACTAACTTTTCATTGTTACAGATTTGTAAATTAGGAGTATTCATTCTGTTTATATACAAGAGAACTGCAGTTTATAGTTCAAATAACTTGTTTAATTTACATGGCTAATATATGATGCAGTAGGGAATCCTAACTTCGATACTGAACTCATGCTTTTTTACACTTAATTCAATTATTTCAAAGTAATTCTTTATTGGAATTTTAAAGGTGGGATTTCATGGCCAGGTAGTTCAATTATATATCTGGGTCTTAAATAATCACAAATAGAAGTTATATAAGCCATATATCATAGAAAATAGTAAATTTCAATATAATCCTTTCTATTTTTAAACAACAACTCTCCCCCACCCCTCCAGCCAACACATAGGGAGATCTTCTTTATATTGAGTTGATATGTGTAATAAATTGCATTCCTTTCCAAGGATTTGATCTGCCAATGTTTCAGCTTTACACCTCTCCTCATTAATCTTCCAAATCCATTGAAACTGTGCTTCATAAAGGATTTTTAAGTCTCTGAACAGTCTTCAATTTCAACTTTAAATATATTCCATCTATTTTTTTTTCTTTTCTTAAACATTTTATTCACGTTATAGAGGGATATATTCTTGTTTGTTTGTTTTTTTCCAATCATTAGGAGAGTGGTTGAGGAGTACTGAATCCATCACTACTTTGATGACACAGTTAAGATTCCAGATTCACATTTCCAGGTACCAAGAGTTCCCTCTAAATGCCACGATCAAGTCAGCCTTCGTATACATTTCTTTCTACTGAACGCAGCAATGCCCATTGGTATCTCTGAAGCGTAATCGCATCTTAGGTCGGTATTTCTCCAGGTAAAGCAGCTGTTTGGAATTGAATGCTCCCCTTCTTTTTTGTCTTATAAACTGAACTGCATCTTCGTACTTCATTCCACATTCAATCAAAGCAAGTGCGACCAGCACAGGTGCCCTTCCCAGTCCTGCAACACAATGCACTGCAACACAGCAACCTGGCTCTTCACGAAATTTGGTTTTTAGTAGGTTTAGCCAATCGTCAACTATCTGATTAGGGGGTGGCGCTCCATCGTCAGAAGGCCAATCTAGAACGTGGATTCCTTCTTTTTCAACTGGTGCTTTATCATATGTAGCATCACAAACTCGAACCAAAGTTGTCACTCCATACTTCTTAAGTTCCTCTGTGAACTTGTTGAGGGTAGCGTTGGTAGGGTTGTGGGTTATCAGAAAACGCATGTTCTCATAGGAGATCTCCACAGGGGCTGGACGGTTCATTATGGCAAATAAAAAGTGTGAGCGTGCGTGTGTGAGTGTGATGGGGAAAATGAAAAAAAAATCAATAAATCTTGAAATGTTTCACAGCAGAAAACATTAAAAAGACCACTAAAATGCCTATTATCGATCAGTGTTTTCTCTATTCAACTTGTTTATTCTTTAAGAAGCTTCTCCCTTCAAGATAAGCAGAAGTATTTAGAATCCACTTGAATCCAAATTCAATTTGGGCCTCAATGTCTGCTGATGGATACCTTCGGACTCCAAAAAAATCCAACTACATACGAAACTTAAGCAGCCTTTACTACATTTAGGCACTAGTGAGACAAGTTAAAAGAGTAGGTCGCTTTTCACTTTTGTTTACTTGATGCTTAATTTTACTGGAGTCATTAAAAGATATATGCTTGCAATAAAAAAAAAAAAAGCCAACTATTTCTGAGGCCAGTCTCGGTGTCCAGAGTCTTCAAGGCAATGTTAATTATGGCACATAGAACCTCCAAGCTCACTTGTCAGCGGAAACGCTGTGCTGAGCCTGGCAGAAGTCTGCCCTCACGCTCAGAATCGCCATAAATGTGCAACGTATATTCCAACGAAAAACGCTGGCGAGCTGGGGACTGGGCATTGAAGTCCGGCGGCGGCGGGAGCGAGGAGGCGCCTCTCTCCTCAGTCACCTCGGCGGCGGCGGCGGCGGCGGTAGCGGTGGCGGCGACGGCTCCCCCCCAGCCTCGGCGCGCGACACCCGGCCCGGCCCGGCGGCGGCGGCGCGTGTCCACGAGTCCGTCTTGCTGCTGCTGCTGCTGCTGCGGCCGCCGCTGCGTCTCCGGCTGCCGCCGCTGTCCCCGCTGCCGCCGCTGCCCTGTGGCGTCGCCTCGCGCCGTGCCCGGCCGCCGCTGCCGCTCCAGCCGCTACCGGACGGACGACGGTTACAGCCCGGCCGATCGCGCCGCCGCCACCACCGCTGCGCGCGCCTATTCCATCTATTATACATTATATCTTTATTACCATACTGTTGAAGTTAAAAATATTCCTTATTCATATTATATGGGGAAATTTTTTCTCACATTTTTATTTCTTCATTTTTCAAATAATTTCATTGTCCTTATTAGCATTTTCTCTACTTTCTCTTTTAGCCCCATCGGTGAGTTTCCTGACTTTGCATTTACTCTCTTTAAATAATAGGAGATTAAATAAGATTAAGACAGCACTAATCCTCATTTTTTTCCCAGTTGGTTATTTCCAATTTTTGTACTGTCTTATACTAACAAACGTTACTGGTTTACTAACAGGCATATTATAAACACATCCTACAATTGAAAATTTTATGGTATAACTTCATCAGTCCTTAAATAATTGTATTCTTTTTGGCTTTACATATTTTTCCATCACTTGTTTATTATCAATATCAGGGAAAATGAGACATGCAAAAGTCTCTTCAATAAGTGGTGCTGGGAAAACTGGACAGCTACATGTAAAAGAATGAAATTATAACACTCCCTAACACCATACAAAAAAATAAACTCAAAATGGATTAGAGACCTAAATGTAAGACTGGACACTATAAAACTCTTAGAGGAAAACATAGGCAGAACACTCTATGACATAAAGCACAGCAAGATCTGTATTGATCCACCTCCTAGAGTAATGGAAATAAAATCAAAAATAAACAAATGGGACCTAATGAAACTTAAAAGCTTTTGCAAAGCAAAAGAAACTACAAATAAGATGAAAAGACAACCCTTAGAATGAGAGAAAATATTTGCAAATGAATCAATGGACAAAGGATTAATCTCCAAATATACAAACAGCTCATGCAGCTCAATATTAAAAAAAAAAAACAACCCAATCAAAAAATGGGCAGAATACCTAAATAGACATTTATCCAAAGAAGACATACAGATGGCCAAGAAGCACATGAAAAACTGCTCAACATCACTAATTATTAGAGAAATGCAAATCAAAACTACAATGAGGTATCACCTCACACCAGGTAGAATGGGCATCATCAGAAAATCTACAAACAACAAATGCTGGAGAGGGTGTGGAGAAAAGGGAACCCTCTTGCACTGTTGGTGGGAAGGTAAATTGATACAGCCACTATGGAGAACAGTATGGAAGTTCCTTAAAAAACTGAAAATAGAATAACCATATGACCCACCAATCCCACTACTGGGCATATACCCAGAGAAAACCGTAATTCAAAAAGATACATGCACCCCGATGTTCATTGCAGCATTATTTACAATAGCCAAGTCATGGAAGCAACCTAAATGCCCATCGACAGACAAATGGATAAATAAGTTGTGGTACATATATGCAATGCAATATTACTCAGCCATAAAAAGGAATGGAATTGGGTCATTTGTAGAGATATGAATGGATCTAGAGACTGTCATACAGAGTGAAGTTAGTCAGAAATAGAAAGATAAATATTGTGTATTAATGCATGTATGTGGAACCTAGAAAAATGGTACAGATGAACCGATTTGCAGGGCAGAAATAGAGACACAGATGTAGAGAACAAACGTATGGACACCAAAGGGGGAAAGTGGTGGGGAGGGGGTCGTGGTGTGATAAATTGGGAGATTGGGATTGACATATATATATACTAATATGTATAAAATGGATAACTAATAAGAACCTACTGTATAAAAAAAATAAATAAAACAAAGTTTAAAAAAAAGAACCTGGGCTTCCCTGGTGGCGCAGTGGTTGGGAGTCCGCCTGCTGATGCAGGGGACATGGGTTCGTGCCCCGGTCTGGGAGGATCCCACATGCCGTGGAGCGGCTGGGCCCATGAGCCATGGCTGCTGCGCCTGCGCGTCTGGAGCCTGTGCTCCGTAACGGGAGAGGCCACAGCAGTGAGAGGCCCACAAACTGCAAAAAAAAAAAAAAAAAAAAAAAAAGAACCTGCTGTATAAAAAATAAATAAAATAAAATTCAAAAAACATTACTCTTAAAGACCTGTTTTTTTCTAAGTTCATATTATTTATCTGAAAAATTGAAATGTTAAATCATATATTAAAACTTGTACCATAAGTTACTAATGAAATAAAATTGCATTGTAATGTATTCTATGAAGTAAATAATTACTTGCTCATAATTATGAAAGGGATGACAAAAACCTCAGGCCACAAGCACTCTGTGTATGGTAGGGTAACGTTTTAAAATTTTAGTCGCAACACAGAGGTTTTCTATTTTCTTCTGTGTAACTGAAAGTGATTTCCTCAGAGTTTCCCAAGGACTTTGTAGGGCATTTGGGCATTATTGATGGAGTCAGAGTACAGTTTGGGAATTTAAAATAATCCATCTATTCTGGTTGAATTCTGTCACCTCCAAATTAACCCACAATTTCAGGAATTTTTTATCCTTGCCACTACTCTTTATATTCTTCCAGTGTGATATTTGAACACAGATATGAACCCAATCTCACATATTGGAATGCTTATTTTGAAACACATTTTTTTTTTGACACCTAGTCCCCTTGCTATACCTTTGTTCTCACACACATCCACTTTTGGATGCCATATTTTAAGTTCTTTGAATGTCAGATTCCATTGCCAATGTTTCCACTGTTTATTCATCCTTTTTTTTCCTTACTTAGGTGATGCAAATCGACTGCTGAAAGTGAATTTTCTTTTAACATTTACTGTCTCCACTGTCCATACCATTCTACTACGACCTCATTTATTTAGATCAAGATAGCTTTCCAATTGAAAAATCCAATAATCTCTAGTCTTGTGCTGTTGATCTTCAATAATTTGAGTATATATGCAGTATAAATTTTAATTTTATTAAATAATGTTTTTATGAAATGTTTCTAAATTTCAATTTGCAATTCATTACATATTATGGTAATTAAATTAATTTAGTTCTACTATGTACTACCAATAATGTGTTTTTCACATTTCTTTTGGAAAACATTTCCATTATTCAAATGTAAAAGTAATATACATTATAGTCTAAAATGACACAATTCTTTAAAAAAACAGCTTTTATGTTTGTTCTTATTGGTTTATTTTTATAGAATATAGAAATTTTAAAGGTAATCACTTTAGGAAAAAATGGGATGTTTAATTTTAAATGAGAAAGGTATAATCTATTCATGTTAAACAAGAATTGGCCTTTAAAATGTCATGAAGTTATTGACTTCTTTAGTTTGCACCTTAGGTGTGAATATATGTGATGGTTAATTTTATGTGTCAACTTAACTAGGCAACAAGGTTCCCAGATAGTTGGTTAAACATTATTCTTGGTGTGTCTGTGAGGAAGTTTCTAGATGAGGTTATCATTGGTATCCATAGACTGAGTAAAGCAGGTTGTTCTCCTCAATGTAGGTGGGCCTCATTCAACCTGTTGAAGGCCCGAATAGAATAAAAGGCTGAGTAAGGAAGAATGCTCTCTCTCTCTACCTGTCTTTGAGCTGAGATAATAGTCATCTGCCTTTAGACTTGGATTTAGACGAAAACTGACACTATTGGATCTCCTGGGTCTTCCACACGCCAAATGCAGATCTTGGCACTTCTCAGCCTCTATTATCACATGAAATCACTCCTTAAATCCCAGACTAATATAAGCTGTAAAAGGAATGTATGTTATAGTTTCTCTATTTTTAACCTGAGCTCACAAGTAAAAATAATTGTTATTCTGGGAAGTGATATATAAAGCAGTTAAATTATAAATATATAGAAATTAAAAAAAAATTAAGGTATTAGCTGCCTAGTTTCATTACAGAATTATATCAATAATTAATTGTGGTTATTTTCTCCTGTATCATGTAGTTTGTAGTGAATCTGGTACTATTTACAATTAAATGTGTTTTTCCAAAAGGCATTATTCAAGGGGTAAAGCATCATATAGACACATAATGAAGCAAAGATGGACACAAACCTAAAAATAAAAACAAAATCAATGTTCAGTGTTAGAAGAATCTTTGAGGTAAATTTGAGGTATTGAATATGCCCAGAAGACAGGCTAATAATCAGCCACAGTGTCAGTATTCGAGACAGATTAATAATCTTTGTGTTCACTTACAAATATTAATGTAACATTTTATATGCAAAGAATCATTGATTATGAACTCATATAATTTCCAGAGAAAAGTTTAAAAAATATTTTTGGCAATAACATACTTAATGACTTTATTATATTTTTCATTCAATAATTTTGTTTATGATGAATGCAGCCTACTTAAATATAATGGCCACACTTCCCCACTAAGGGATTTGATAAGAAAGATATATAAGGTTAAATTAAAAAACAAATAATAATAAATATGAACAGATAAATTCTATATTGTCTTTCATAAATACATTTTGATGAATGTCACAGATGTGACATATATCTCAATTAAAAAGGGAACTCAATTTGTCACAGCAAGTTTTATCTATACATCTGTGAATAAAACATCAAGAAGTAAGATCTAGAAGTGTTAACTGCACTAGTATACTGTCTTATTATTTTTTCTAGAAATAACTCTTAGCCATATTATCTACAAATGATAAATATAAATAATATAACCACAAAATTTCCTTCCAATGTTAACTCTTATTTATTGAATTTTTTTCCATTACATATATATGTCACATCCTTTGAAGTTATGACTACAGCTACATAATTAATTTACTAAATAACCAACTTTAAAAGACAAGTGGAGAAATAAACAACGTGGTGTAGAATGAGTGGCACATATATTCTGCACTAACATAGCCAATGAATAATCTGCATCTCTATAGTCAAGTTAAAAGAAAGAAAACTATTAATTTTCTGCAAAATATGCAAAAGGGATATAAAATAATATTCTAAAACCCAATATTGGAAAAACAATGCAATTAAGTGAGTCGTGACATTCAACCAAGAAAAAAAATGGAGTATTTTAAAGTGCTTCTGCAATTTAGATATCTAGATTCAAGAAACAAATTTGTAGTTATAATATCATAGTACACACATACCCATTTCTTTGTTTTGTTTCTTAAACTAGAATGTTGAAAATTATTACCATTTCTTTTTTTTAAATATCTGCAAGGGTAAGCTTTTCCATTATAAAAAAATCTTAATGTATAGTTTACTTTAAAATCTTCTCCATAATATATGCCACTTGAATATGAGTTTTCAAACATTTGCAACGGTGAGATCCAGAATTAACTTCATTCAGTATATGGAAATTACATTATTTTCCATATTACAATTCAGCAAAGCATGGGCAAAATTTTTAAAATATATATCCAATTCTCAATTATTCACACTACTGGAGGGAAAAAAATGTGTATGTAGCATTAAAACAAAGGAAAAATCCTAACTCATTTTTATCCATGTAGTATAATTCATCATATCCATACCTTTCTGTTAGCAGCTCACACTTCATATCTTTCCATGCCAGAATCTAAGCTTTAATATTAGAGATTCAGAAGACCTGACCAGAACTTTTGAGATGCCAAGGGTATAAAGAATAATTCAGAAAACTTACATTTTACTAAATGTAAACTGGAATTATGTCAATGAAACACACATTATTTAGGAGGTTTAACTTTTCTTATTTTAAGAGGTAATAAACATTCCTTGGTAGTCATATTTATATATATATATGGGAGTATAGTTGATTTACAATGCATTTTCAAGTGTACAGCAAAGTGAATCAGTTATACATATAAATATATCCATTTTTAAGGCTCTTTTCCCATGTAGGTTATTACAGAATATTGAGTAGAGTTCCTGGTGCTAAAGTTGGTAGAAGGAAAGAAATGATAAAAATCAGAGCAGAAATAAATGGTATAGAGATGAAGAAAACAATAGCAAACATCAATGAAATTCAAAGGTTTTCTTTGAAAAGATAAACAAAATTGATAAACCTTTAGCCAGACTCATCAAAAAAAAAAAAGAGAGAGGGCTCATATCGATAAAATTAGAAATGAAAAAGAAGTTACAACTGACACCACAGAAATACAAAGGATCATAAGAGACCAGTATAGAAAGTATATGCCAATAAAATGGACAACTTAGAAGAAATGGACAAAATTTTAGAAAGGTACAACCTCCCAAGGCTAAACCAGGAAGAATGGAAAATATGAACAGACCAATCACAAATACTAAAATTGATAATGTGATTTAAGAACTTCCAACAAACAAAGGTCCAGGACCAGATGTCTTCACAGGCGAATTCTATCAAACAATTAGAGAAAAGTTAACACCTATCCTTCTAAAACTCTTCCAAAGTATTGCAGAAAAAAGAACACTCCCAAGCTCATTCTATGAGGCCACCATCACCCTGATACCAAAATCAGACAAAGATACCACAAAAAGAGAAAATTACAGGCCAATATCACTGATGAATATAGATGTAAAAATCCTCAAAAAAGTACTAGCAAACTGAATCCAACAATATATTAAAAGGACCACATACCATGATCCTGTGAGATTTATCACAGGGATGCAAGGAATCTTCAATACATGCAAATCAGTCAATGTGATACACCACATTAACAAACTGAAGAATAAAAACCATATGACCATCTCAATAGATGCAGAAAAATTACTTGACAAAATTCAACACCATTTATGATAAAAATTCTCCAGAAACTGGGCATAGAGGGAACCTGCCTCAACATAATAAAGCCATATATGACAAACCCACAGCTAACATCATTCTCAATGGTGAAAAACTGAAAGCATTTCCTCTAAGGTCAGGAAAAAGACAAGGATGTCCACACTCACCATTTTTATTCAACATAGTCTTGGAAGTCCTAGCCATAGCAATCAGAGAAGAAAAAGAAATAAAAGGAATCCAAATTGGAAAAGAAAAAGGATTATATATGCTAGATGCCTATAACATCCTAGATAATTTTCCCTGTGCTTAGAATGCAGCATCGAAGTAAACATAGTTTCTGCTCTCATAAACATTACATTCTAATAGGGAGGATCAGACATTACACAAAAAATAGATACATACAAGTAGAGTTAAGGGCTAAGAAAAATAAGTAAGAGTGATGAGGTGCCATTTTAGAGAGGGTTGTCATGAAAAGTTTATTTCTT
This sequence comes from Lagenorhynchus albirostris, assembly GCF_949774975.1. Taxonomy (NCBI): domain Eukaryota; kingdom Metazoa; phylum Chordata; class Mammalia; order Artiodactyla; family Delphinidae; genus Lagenorhynchus; species Lagenorhynchus albirostris. The sequence goes on along the minus strand of NC_083112.1, from coordinate 40,538,846 downwards.
CTATATTACTTCAGCAGAGATATGACTGACATGGATAGTCACTCAAGCAAATAGCTGGAGAAAGAATGTTGAATACAGAAGATACAAGGGCAAAGGGCTTGTGATGAGCTAGTGCTTGCCATGGTTGAGTCCACATGATATCTGAAAATGAGTGGGGGGAGGGTACTGTCGTCTTTGGGTTTTATTCTGAATTATATAGGAAGCAATTGGACGATTTTGAGCAAGAGTATGCAATTTGTTTTATATCTTAACAGAATACCTCATGTGGACATTAAGCTGAAGGGAAAGAGGGTAGATTGTAGTAACCAATTATTATGCTATGAAAACTCATGTGATGGTGGTGGAAGTGGTGAGAAATATTTGTACCATAGATTTAGTAATAGTTGACAATGTTAGTTTTAGTATAATAAAGATATTTTGGACCATTTAAAATCCATTATCCTCGGTGGCTATATTCTTTCGACTATTTCACAAAAATGTTACATGAAAAATGGCCTATGATCATTAGTTCAGCTCCCTAGAACCCTACTCACTTCTACTTCAACAGCCCCTCTCAACTTTATTAAAATTGCCCTTCCTGAGAACACTAATGATCAAATTCTGTTAAACCCAGTTTAATCCTGAGCCTACATATTTTTTAACATATTACAACAGTCTTTTTACTTTAACTTCCACATAGATCTCTTTTAGAGAGCATGCACATGGGTATAGTTTTGTTATGCAAACAAAACTCACATTCTTATAGAAGAAATATTATTTCCTTTCATGATGACATGTTCTTTCTCATCTCAATAACTTTGCTCCTACAACCACACCACCTTAAATACTTTCTCACCCCTTTTGAAAACTTCTGACCTCAGATGAAATGTCATTAGATTGAGGAAACTCTCCTTGACCTGACATGTCAGATCCCCTACTTTTAGTTAGCTGCATTTATCGTATTTGTGATTTCATATTATCCCCTTGGCTATTTGATTTATATCTGTCTCCTCCCACCTTGTTGGTGTTCATGACTGGACTTGTGCCCAGCACTGGACTTGTCACAAATAGAAGCTCTGAAAATATTTGTTGATAAGAGATTGAAAAGTGGCACAAACCCACTTTCATTTGTGATTCTGTATTTGGCAGTGTTCTCCAGAGAAATAGAAACTATAAGATATATACAGATACATATATAAGAAGAGATTTATTATAGGAATTGGCTCACACAATTATGAAGGTCAAGAAGTCCCATAATCTTCCTTCTGCAAAATGAAGAATCAGGAAAGTTGGCTGCATAATTCAGTCCAAGTTCAAAGGCCTGAGTATCAAGGGGGCTGATGGTTTAACTAGCAGCTAAAAGCCACAGGCCTAATAATAAGGGGCTGCTGGTGTAAATTTTAGACTCTGAAGGCTCAAAAACCAGGAGATCAGATATCCAATGGCAGGAGAATGTCAGTGTCCGAGCTCTAGAAAAGAGAGTGAGAGTTCACTTTTTCTCTTTCTTATTTTTCTATTTGGGGTCTCAACAGATTGGATGATGCTGCTCACATTGATGAGGCTGATCTTTTTTACTCAGTCTGCTGATTCAAATGCTAAACTCTTCTGGAAATACCCTCACAGTCATAAGCAGAAATTATATTTTACAGCTATTTGGACATCCCTTAACCTAGCCTATTTGTTGTCCAAAATTAACCATCACAGATATCATTCAGCATTCCCAATTCTTGTTTCTGTGATTAATTTATTATGTATATTTTCTTTTATTGTTTTTCTCACTAAGGATTTAAAGAAATATATTCTCATTTTACTTCCACTATTGGTTCTACAAAAAAATTAATAAATAGAAAAGTTAATTAGAGTTGGGAGACCAAGATGGTGGAGCTCTCACACCCTGCAACAATACCAGAGCCCCAAAAGAAGAAAGACTCCTCTTCTTTTCTGGCTACAACTCAACCAATGAAAAGTCATGGACTCTTTGCTTACTATAGCCCTCCCAGTGAGCTCACAGCTTTTCTTGTCAATCCTGGAGTTTGAAGGTACATCTTTCTCCTATATCTGAGCTCCTGCTCTCTGTGTGTTTGAAGCTCTTCAGACTTTATTTGGGATATATTTTAAACTTTTGTCCTTTCTTAGTAATGTCTTGTTCTGTATGAAAGAATTCATTCAACACTTTGGTCTGATTTTGAGATCAGACTGTTTCAACTGAAACTGACTGAGAAGTCTTCAGCCCTTTCCTTTGGGAGCAGGGGTTGTTTCACTGAAACTGTGCCATTTTTCAGTGTTGAGCCCATTTCTTTGAAATAATGGCTATTTTATGGGAACTGGCTGAGAAGCCATTGGCCTGGCTCTGCTAGAACAAAACTGTTAGAACCGTCTAGAATTAGGCCCACAAGCTGTTTGAGTTAAAAGCTGTTTCAATTGAGCTACTTGAGCTGTAAGCTGTTTAAGCTTTTTGAAAATTATTCTTCTACCCTAGATAAAAACCTCTGAGAAATGGGATCTCAGTTATCTAAAGTTTTTCAGGGCAACCCACTACAGGGACTCCAGCCAATTTATGTTTTAAAATGTGCTTCTTCCTCAGGTGCTCTTCTAACTAAATGAATTGACTTGGCCAAAGGAAATTTAGAATATCAATGACTATTATGAGGAACTTTTGAAATCCCCAAACTCAATTTTCTTAGAAACCAATTTGATTACAATAGCTCAAAAATTTCCAGAACTGAATGGTATGCCTATTTCAATTGTTTTTTTTTTTTTTTGCTTTAAACAATAACTATTTATTATCTCATAACTGTATGTCTGAAATTCAGGAGCAACTTTGCTTAGTGGTTCTGGCTCAGGATCTTTCAAGAAGGCTGCAGTCAGCACTATTTACAATAGCCAGGACATGGAAGCAACCTAAATGTCCATCGACAGAGGAATGGCTAAAGAGGATGTGGCACACACACACAATGGAACGTCACTCAGCTATAAAACGGAATGAAACTGTGCCATCTGCAGAGACGAGGACGTTCCTAGAGACCTTCATACAGAGTGAAGCAAGTCAGAGAAATCAAATATCGTATATTAACACATATGTGGGATCTAGAAAAATGGTGTAGATGAACTTATTTGCAAAGCAGAAACAGAGACAGACACATAGAGAACAAACGTATAGATACTAAGGGGAAAGTAGGGGTGAGATGGATTGGGAGATTGGGATTGACACATATACACTACTATGTACAAAACAGATACCTAATGAGAACCTACTGTATAGTACAGGGAACTCTATACTCAATGCTCTGTGGTGACCTAAATGGGAAGGAAATCCTAGGAAGAGGGGAATATATGTATACGTGTGGCTGATTCACTTTGCTGTACAGCAGAAACAAACAAAACACTGTAAAGCAATTATACTCCAAAAAAAAAAAAAAAAAGAACGCTGCGGTCAAATGTCAGCCAGCATTGCAGTCATCTGAAGGCTTGACTGGGGCTGGAAGACTGACTTCCAAGATGGCCCATTCATACGGCTGTTGTCAAAAGGCCTCCGATCCTTGTCTCTCTGACTGTCTTCACAATGTGGAAGCTGTCTTCCCACAGAGTAAGGGATCCAAGAGAACAACATGGAAGTCATGACATACCACACAGAAGTCAGCCCTATTCATTGTGAATGCCAGGAGGTAGCGATGACTGGGGGCTACAAAAGGGAAGCCCAGAAGCTGTGTAGGGGTCTTTGTAGCTGGCCACCATCCTCCTTTCACTTCAGCTATTCCTATTCACCCCAAGAAGAACATCTCATTTCAGAAACCCACAGACAGTGATTTACAAATGATGGGTGGAAGAAGGAGGCGAATATGAAGAAAAAGATGCAAAGCAGGCAGGGTAGAGATCTCCAGTCCAAGGACCAGGTCTGGAGAACTGGAAAAGAGGAAGAGACAACTTTTAGGGAAGGGAGATACAGGCTGCCCCAAGCCCAAGGACAAAGAGTAGTATAAAACATTGTGTTCCCCCTGGGCAGATTTGTGGGTTCTTCCCTTATAAGCCCCAAAGAAAGTCTAACAAGCCAGTTCAGCCCAGTTTGTCAGTCATTGCTCCAGACTCACACTGGGGGCTTCCCTGGTGGTGCAGTGGTTGAGAGTCTGCCTGCCGTTGCAGGGGACACGGGCTTGAGCCCCAGTCCAGGAAGATCCCACATGCCATGGAGCAACCAAGCCCGCATGCCACAACTACTGAGCCCATGTGCCACAACCACCAAAGCCTGTGTGCCTAGAGCCCGTGTTCCACAACAAGAGAAGCCACTGCCATGAGAAGCCCGTGCACTGCAACGAAGAGTAGCCCCTGCTCGCCGCAACTAGAGAAAGCCCGTGCGCAGCAACCAAGACCCAACACAGCCAAAAATAAATAAATTAAAAAACAAAACAAAACGAAAAAACAAAGTCAAACTAGGCCCGAGAACTGGGACACAGGAGTCCAGGCTGCTACCAAGCTGTTATGCATGGGCTGAGTTGTGTTCCCCTCAAAACTCACATGTGAAGCCCTAACCTCTCTGTACCCTAGAATGTGACCAAATTTGCAGACAGGGCCTTTAAAGAAGTGCTTAAGGTCAAACTGGGCCGTGAGGATGGGCCTTAACCCAATCTGACTGGTGTCCTCTTAAGAGGGCCTTTGGACAAACAGAGATACCGAGGGCACACACAGAGGAAAGGCTATGTGAGGAGAGAGCAAAAAGACAGCCGTCTGCAAACCAAGGAGCGAGGCCTCAGGAGAAACAAAACCTGCCAGCACCTTGATCTTGGACTGCTGGCCTCCACAACTGTGAGAAAATCATTTTCTGTTATTTAAGCCACCATTCTGTGATATTTTTTCATGGCAGCCCGAGCAGACTAAAACATGAGCTGTGACTGTTCAGTGAGCCAGCTCCTAACCTCTGCTGTGTACTGTGGTGTCAGAATCATACGTGAGGCCTTCCTTTCCAGCGTCAGGGAGGTGAGGGGGGCTGGGTGACCCTGGCCAACTGATAAGGATGGGCCTGGCATGGAGCCATAAATGCACCTGTGCACCCAGAGGCTGTGTGTCCATTCTTGGTTCCTTCCACAAGCTTCCGATGGGCCCCAGGCCTCCTGCTCCCCCCCTCTGAGGGCAGGTCCCACGAGTACAATTGGTATTTTAAGGCTTCCCAACATTATCAGGAGTCTAAAATTGCCTGTCTGCAAAATAAGATTTTAAGGTTAACTGAAGCAAACAAATTATTTTAAAAAGATAAAATAACTCCTGAAGCTTCAGGCTCTTTTTCCTTGATTTCTTTGTCTCAAGCTCTGCCTCCAGTGCCATGTTTCACCTTCCTTTCTATACCCCCTACACCTCCTCTATATCCTCAGCTTTGCCATACTAATTCTCTAGCTGAACTTCCCTTTTTTGAAATTCTCCCCACTCCCTTTATCTCTGAACTCATAAGAACCTGTTTCTTTAAAAATAAGTCTTTTAAGGATCCAGAGGGTAAACACTTATATTCCCTGGACTAAAGCTGAACTGTGAACCATAGTCAAAGATGTTCCTAAAGTAACTGAAGATCTTCATAGATTTGCTTTGAAATTTAATATAGTCATTCTGACTTATCAACCTGGTTCCTGTGACCTAAACACACTAATTCAAATGCTTTTGGTAAAGGCCATGTCCACCACTGGGTGAAAATGGTTAACTGGGAAAATCCTGAAAGGTCTCTAGAATTACAACCAGGAGACCAGCCCACTAATTCATCATATAATCATCTCAGGCCATCAATGGGTGACTTCTTCAGGCAATTTTTCAGGCTTTCCCAAAGTCTGTTTTTTTTTTGAAACAAAATTCAGCCTTTGCACACAAAAATTTGATGAACCTGTTCATGACTATTACAGTTGACTTTAGACTATTTTTAAAGAAAATTCTGGTCTTCCTTCAGATGTTGATTTCACATGGTTAGCTTTTAACTCTATGTTTATTAATGGGCTGAACTGGGATCTTTCTCTTCTAGTAAAAATCACCAGCATGGAATGGGAAGCTATGTCTTCTCCAGATTAAGTTAACTTGGCAAATCAGCTCTCTTGCACTCTAGATGAGCCATCTGAAAGAAAAAGCACCAAAATCCTTAATCTTCAACTCCAGCAAATGAAGGGTCCTGTAGAAAACCAAGACCCTCCTTGTTTCTGCTTCTTATTGCAAAGAGTTAGGACACTGGAAAATAGATTGTTACAAATTTAAGTTCATTAGGTGCTTTCAGACCTCTAACCATCACCCACTTGCTAAAGCTATTAACTTTATATGGACAAAGGCTGCCAAAGAAAAGTTGCAGTTTGCCCAAACCCAGGTTTTATATTTAGGGTGTCTGATATCAGAACAAGGGCTACACTTAGATCCAGAGAGAATTCTTGGTGTCCTAAGTTTCCCAAAACCCCAAATTAAGTGTCAACTGTTATGTTTCCTTGGGCTGGTTGGTTATTACCAAAACTGGATTACAAGTTTCTGTTTTATCGCCAAACAAAAATCACCCCTGCCTAATTTTATCAGCATAGATTTCAAGGTCTTAATGGATAGTTGAACCCAACCTGCCCTTGGGCAACCCGATTAACAAATTCCTTTTTTTTTTCCTTTTGTATACAAAAAGGAAGAAAATGCCCTTGGAGTACTCACCCAAAAACACTGGGCTCCCATCAACCCATAGCTTTTTATAGCCAGCACCTGGACCCTGTGGTACAGGGACACTCCCCCCCACCCCCTTACATTAGAATCATTACAGCCGTTAACATTTCAATTAAGACCACTGAGAAAATCATTGTGGGATCTTCTTTAACCATTTTTGTATTTCATGCAGTAGAAACCCTCCTGAATTCTCGTCACACTCAACATTTCTCAGCCTGCCACCTCACCTCCTATAAAGTCCTTTTGTTAACTGTTCATCACATAATTCTTTTATGTTGTAATAACCTTAATCCTCTTTTTCCCTCCATCAGTGAGGAAGTCCCACTTGACTGCTTAATGCTGGCTGAACTCCTGAATCCTCATGATGACCTGCAGGAAAAGTATTTGGGTAATGCTGACTTCTGGTTCACTGATGGTACTTATTTTAAAAGTGACAATGGCAAATATTGTGCTGAATATGTTATTGCAACTCCTTTTGATGTTGTTGAGGCAGCATCTTTACCTATGGCTACCATGGGCCAACAGGATGAAATATATGCTCTTACACATGCTTGCTCTTTAGCCAAGGAAAAAACTGCCAAAATGTATGCTGACAGTAGATATATTTGTGAAGTAGCCCATGATTTTGGAATGTTGTGGAAGCAACATGGCTTCCTTACTTCCAGTGGAAATAAAATTAAAAAGGGCTCCTACGTTCAGGAATTATTTGATTCAATAATTTCACCTGCTGCCTTTAGCTATTAAAATTCTGGGGCATCCTAAACTTGACTCTCTGACCTCTCAGGGAACTTACCTTGCTGACATTTCTGCAAGGAATGCTGCCCTTAAAGAAACCAGCAGCAGACAAATAAACCTCTCTCATGGTCTAAAGGAATATTTTCCCAAATGACAACTTAGAAAAACTGGCTAGGGAAGCACAATAATTGGCTTATAAAAGGAAAAAAAAAATTGGAAATTCAACTATTGTTTGTTTGATAAAAAGAGAAAACTCTATTTTGAACCAAATAACAGTTCAGTCCCAGTGGAGACTCTAAAATTTCCAGTTCGCACCACTGCATGTTCATTAAGCCATTGGTTCACTTACAAAATGATAGCATTCATGGTTCAATACTGGTAGGAAATATTAACAAGGCTGCAAAAAGTGTCTACCTCACTTATTTCATTTGTCTGAAGTACAACCCAGGAAGCCTATTCATACTGTTTCTGGACATTTTAAACTGCCTAATGAACAATTTCAAGGGTGGCAAATAGATTTTATACAACTTTCTCTGTCTTATGGATATAAATATGTTTTAGTCATGGTCTGTATGTTTTCACACTGGACTTAAACCTTCCCTTGCTGACAGGCTACTGCATCTTCTGTAAAGCCTTTTTGGAAAGAAATTACCCTTACCTGGATAACTTATCTCAAACTTCACAGTGGTTGAGAAACCCATTTTACTCACCAGGTCCTCTATGTCTGTGATGTTTTAGCCAGTGTTACAACAGCTTGACTGTGTTACTGCCCTTAATTCTCTGATTTAGTCAAATGCACCAACCGCATTATTAAGATTCAACTGGCAAAATATGAAGAGACCCTCCAAACACCTTGGCAAAAACAGTGTTGTAGGTCCTTCTAAATCTCAAATCCACCCCTTTAGAACTCACAATCTCTTACCTTTTGAGATAGCCCCAGGACACCAGATGTACTTGGCTCCTGCTTCTTTTGACCCACAACTGTTAAAAAGAAAGATAGTCCCATATAACAAAGGCCTAATTGCTTCTATGAAAAATAACCTTGTGTTGCTAAAGCAATCACAGTGTGCTCTTGGGAAACAAAGACCTTAAGCATCACACCTTGTAACCTGGAGATTTTGTCTACTGACAAAAGACACCTGCAGAACTCTCTTTAATCACACTAGAAAGGCCTCTATCAATCACTATTAACCAAATCTTGTACTGCTGAACTCCAAGGAATAGACTAGGATTCACATAATATACAAAACCCTGACTGGATCTGACATTATCTGGTGATATGAAAGTAAAGAGTTTCTGGAATTGAAGCAGAAAATGTCTGATGAAACAGATTTTCTAAGATATCAAGATCAAGCCTGTTGGAAGTTTAATGGCAAAACTTTGATGATGATGTAATGCTTCGGATGGTCTCCAATGTCTATGATCTTGATAACATATGGACTTTATTTTTTTTTTATTGGAGTAAATTTGCTTTACAATATTGTGTTAGTTTCTGCTGTATAACAAAGTGAATCAGCTAATATGTATACCTATATCCCCTTCTTTTTGGACCTCTCTCCTCCTTCCCCACCCCTATCTAGGTCATCACAGAGCACTGAGGTGAGCTCCCTGGGCTACACAACAGGCTCCCACTAGCTAGCTATTTTACACATGGTCGTGTATTTATGTAAAACCTAATCTCCCAATTCGTCCCATCCTCCCCTTCCCCCGCTGTGTCCACATGTCCATTTTCTACATCTATATCTCTATTCTGGCCCCCAAAATAGGTTCATCTGTACCATTTTTCTAGATTCCATTTATATGCATTAATATATGATATTTGTTTTTCTCTTTCTGGCTTACTTCACTTTGTATGACAGACTCCAGGTCCATCTACATCTCTACAAATGACCCAGTTTCTTTCCTTTTTATGGCTCAGTAATATTCCTTTGTATATATGTACCACATCTTCTTTATCCATTCACCTATCATTGGATATTTAGCTTGACTCCATGTCCTGGCTATTGTAAAAAGTGCTGCAATGAACATTGGGGTACATATGTCCTTGTGAATTATGGTTTTTCAAGATAGATGCCCAGTAGTGGGATTGGTGGGTCATATGGTACTTCTATTTTTAGTTTTTTAAGGAACCTCCATACTGTTCTTCACAATGGCTGTATGAATTTACATTCCCACCAATGGTGCAAGAGGGTTACCTTCCTCCACACACTCTCCAGCATATATTGTTTGTAGATTCTTTGATGATGGCCATTCTGACCGGTGTGAGGTGATACCTCATTGTAGTTTTGATTTGTATTTCTCTAATAATTAGTGATGTTGAGCATCTTTTCATGTGCCTGTTGACCATCTGTCTGTCTTCTTTGGTGAAATGTCTATTTAGGTCTTCTGCCATTTTTTAATTGGGGTGTCTGTTTATTTGACATTGAGCTCCATGTGCTGTTTGTATATTTTGGAGAGTAATCCTTTGTCCATTGCTTCATCTGCAAATATTTTCTCCCATTCTGAGGGTTGTCTTTTCAACTTGTTATGGTTTCATTTGCTATGCAAAAGCTTTTAAGTTTAATTAGGTCCCATTTGTTTACTTTTGTTTTTATTTTCATTACTCTAGGAGGTGGGTCAAGAGAGATCTTGCTGTGGTTTATGTCAGAGTGTTTTTCCTATGTTTTCCTCTAAGAGTTTTATAGTGTCTGGTCTTACATTTAGGTCTTTAATACACTTGGAGTTTAATTTTGTATATGGTGTTAAGTAGTGTTCAATTTCATTCTTATACATGTAGCTGTCCAGTTTTCCCAGCAACATTTACTGAAGAGGCTGTCTTTTCTACATTGTAGGTTATTGTCTCCTTTGTCATAGATTAGGGGATCATATGTACATGGGTTTATCTGTGGGCTTTCTATCCTGTACCAATGATCTATAGTTCTGTTTTTGTGCCAAAACCATACTGTCTTGATTACTGTAGCTTTGTAGTATACTTTGAAGTCTGGTAGCCTGATTAATCCAGCTCTGTTTTTCTTCCTCAAAATTGCTTTGGCTATTCAGGGTCTTTTGTGTTGCCATAAAAATTGTAAAAATTTTTGTTCTAATTCTGTGAAGAATGCCATTGGTAATTTGATAAGGATTGCATTGAATCTGTAGATTGCTTTGGGTAGTATAGTTACTTTCACAATACTGATTCTTCCAATCCAAGTACATGGTATGTTTCTCCATCTGTTTACATCATCTTTGATTTCTTTCATCAGTGTTTTATAGTTTTCTAAGTATAAGTCTTTTTCCTCCTTAGGTAGGTTTATACCTGATATTTTATTCTTTATGTTGCAATGGTAAATGGGATTGTTTCCTTGATTTCTCTTTCTGATTTTTCTTTGTTAGTGCATAGGAATGAAAGAGATTCCTGTGCATTCAGAAATTATTATTTGTATCCTGTGACCTTACCAAATTCATTGATTAGCTCTAGTAGTTTTCTGGTGGCATCTTTAGGATTGTCTATATATAGTATTTTGTCATATGCAAACAGTGACAGTTTTACTTCTTCTTTTCCAATTTGTATTCCTTTCATTTTTTTTCTTCTCTGTTTGCTGTGGCTAGGACTTCCAAAACTACTTTGAATAAGAGTGGCAGGAGTGGTCATCTTTGTCTTGTTCCTGATCTTAGTGGAAATGCTTTCCGTTTTTCATCATTGAGTATGATGTTTGCTGTGGGTTTGTCAAATATGGCCTTATTATGTTGAGGTATCTTGCCTCTATGCTGACTTTCTGGAGAGATTTTATGATAAATTGGTGTTGAATTTTGTCAAAAGCTTTTTCTACATCTATTGAGATGATCATATGGCTACACTGGAATTGTTATTGAATCAGGTCCTGCTGCTCATCGCTTACAAAATCAATACTCTCAGATGTTGGTAGAAAGGAAATTTGTCTTTAATCAGAATGCTGGCAATCTGAGGAGAAGGTAGAATCAACATCCCCCTAAAACCACCTCTGAATACTTTTGTCAGCCATGAAAGCTTTTAAAGAGAAACAGGAAAGTAATCTCAATTAATCATGAGATAGTGGATCAGAGTCATCACCATCCCCCACCGTGTGCAGACTTGTTGACTCCCCATTATATTTCTTTTGACGCTATCTTGTTCACACAGTTTATTCATGAGATTACTGAAGGGGAAGCTACGGAAGAGATCTGGTCATCTGTTAATTATTTATTCTTCATTTCTACTTCTTTGATCTATGGAAAGACCCAACAATTTAGGTAAAGTATTGTGTGATCAAAAAATTTGAAAGGTGTGCTAGGGCTAGAGATGAGTAGAGAATGGGGGTTCCTGGTTTAAGGTTAGTGAGAATACAAAGGGGGGCCTCCTGCAGAGAGCTCTCTTCTGCAAAAAACTTTTTTTTTGCCAAAAGGTGCTTACAGAATTTCCTTATTTGACATGTATGAGTTTTTCTTTTTCATTTTTGTTGTTGTTGTTCTATCTTGGTTTCTCAAGGTATAAGAGTGATTATGTATTTTAGGAAGTATTTAACTAATTTTCAAAAGCAACAATAACTTGTATTTAATAGGTTTGCCAGATAACATTCAGGGTACCCAATTAAACTGAATTTCAGATAAACAACAAATAATTTCCTATTTTATGTGTTGTATGTTTTTACGAAGATAACTAGTAAGTAGATATACTTTTCTAATTCAATGATAAACATGGTACTGAGGTTTCTTGGTACAGAAAACCCTTTTCACAGGCCTCTCAGCTACTGCATAAATACATTTTGTCAAATTGCAGACCATTTGGGCAGTATTGTTATTTTTTACTTACAAACCTTATTTTTCAGACTTAAATTATTGTATAAGAATGCAAATTTTTATAAACTCAGCATGTCAATCAACTTTTAAATTATAGGTTTTTATTTTGAAATGTAGTTAATTCAATTTCATAATTATTTTTTCAATGCAGTGAGTAACACAATTTACACTTTTTATGGACACTTTTTACTCTTGCTTCTGTTACATTTCTTTTGAGCTCCATACATAATTATTGGTTTTATGGCCTTCATATTTGCATCATTGTGCATGCTTTCTTATTTTTATTTTTCTCCAAATTAAAAAATGATTTTATGGTGGTCATTCCTGTGGTTGTTCCATCTTTGAATGGGATGAATTACATTACTGCATACTATTTTTCATCCGATAATTTTGCTGTCCCCCAAATACAGTTAAAATTTCCTCTTTTATTTAATCTGCTCTGTTGTTTGATGTAAAGCTACATTAAAAATGGTATTATTTAGCAGATCACAGCCATGCATCACACCAGCACAGCTGTCTGCATGCTGTCAATAAAACCATTTGTCAAGTCCAATTCTAAAGTATGGTATTGTGGGTTATTAAGGGCATTTTCCCCCAATTTATGCATTTTGAGTATATGCTGTTTACATTACTGATGATTTCAGAGGTATATTTGCTTTAGGTTGTTGAGGAGGGAGAAATTTTCTTCTCTACCCCTCTTGAGTTCTTGTGGCTGGACTAATATTGAAAATGACATGAAACAGGTTAACAGGAGAAAGAGAAACAAATTTGAATTCATACACACTCAGGTCCTATAGAAATGAGACCTAAGAACTGACTAAAGGAAATAGTTTTTATACTTTTTAGACAAAAATACAGTATAATTTTGAAGAATTGACAAGACAAAGAAACTTAGGTTTGCTGGGCCCCATTAGTGATGAATCTAAACAGAGCTTGGGCTTGGGGTAGTAAATTAAAGAAGTGACTATGTTTGTTTATATAGGCTTCTCTGGCCGGAATTCCTTATCTTTGGTGACGAGGTGTCCTTCTACCTCCAGATGCAGGAAATGCACCTTTCACATGAGAGGTTTATTTACTGCTTTCAGGGAGACAGGGAGGAGAGTCAGAGTGTCCCTTTTGCAATGGCTTTTCTTATGTAAATTTAATTAATAATAATCAATATGCCATTGAGGCACATTTTGGTGTGGTTTACCCTGGACCCCAACAATGCATAGCTGAATCTAAGACTTTAGACTGTCTTCCTCTCTTTACCCTTTTTCTTCTCAGGCTTCCTTCTGTGTAGTTCAGTTTCCTTCTGTGTAGTCATCACATTTTCTTCTATTGAACATAAATATAATTCATATGCCAGAATTGAGGGGCACCAGTAACCTCAGCACAACAGAGGGCTTCTTTCTTGAAAAACTTATACATCATTCAGGAGAAAGGTAACTTAATAGTACCTTTTGAGTTTAATCTGGAAAACTTGCATAAAAATTGTCAGAAGAAGGGTGTTCTGTGATTCTTGAAGACAATCTCATATATACATATCTATGGCCAGTGTGGGTGGCTTATTGCAATTGTTTTCCCTTTCCTCCCTGCTTTAAAGGAAAGATGTTGGACAAAAAAAAAAAAATGAATACTTGTCTCTTTTATATTTTACCCCCTCTCTTCCTAGCCTTTATATATATACTACTCTTAGCATACATGAAATTCTACGAATTTATACATCTAAAATAATAAGACCATGAGAAATAAAACCAAAAAATTACTCAAAGGCAGGAACCAAAGTTATTCCAAGTTTCCAAAATTGAGTTCCAAATCCAGGATTTTGGGGTGCTACTTAGACCCAAAAATTCAGATCTGGAAGTAAATTCTGATTTAGTTTTTTTTCCCAATAATGTAATCAACAAACACTGATCTTTCTGAAAGCAAAATATTCAGGGCTTGAAGAGAAACAAGTTAAATAGCAATGAAAAAATCTATTTGGAAATAGGAAAAGGGAATAGTGTTAGCCATTAGTGCTGATCACCAAGGCACCTTGTCTCCTTCTTGGCATGAAGAAGGGATTACACCTCACTGTCTTCTTTAAAGGTAGGCATGATGATGTGAATTGTTTTGCTAATGAATTGTAATTTGCAATTGTGGACTAAGAATGCCACCTGTCATTTCAGTAAACAAAGGATGTTGTGGCCATCAAGCCAGCAGCTACTACAGCCACACCCCATGGCGAGCCCTGAGGGAACTCACAATGGAAACAAACAGGATGCCCGCCATCAAGCAGTCAGCCACTGCAGCTGACCCCAACAATGCATCCTGAGGAGATTCGGGATGGGAAAGAACAGGATATTGGTCCTAGATTGCTGAGGTGCATATTAAAGGAATGATTTCAATGAGCCCAGACTCTTACATCTTCCCATACACAGAAAAGTACTAAATTCATTAACTTGAGATATCTGGTTTTCTTTAATTAATAGTAATCTTTTGATGTTCTGACAACCTGGTCTTATTACAAAACTCCTGTATACCCTGGATCCTCCCTTACCTCTTCAGAGCAGTCCCTCAGAGCTGTTTGAGAGGCTGCCTCCCGGGCTTGAATTTCTCAAGTCCACTGAATAAAACATAGTTCTCAACTTGTATGTTGTGCATTTCTTTCAGTTGACAAAATCAAGTATGCAACTTTGGGACAATAGTGTTTTCTAGCCAAGAGGACATTCTCAATCCACAGTGATTTTGACAGCCCATGTCCATATAGAGGTGAGAGGTTGAGCTATCAGTTGGAAGATTTGCACAAATCTACTGTGGGCTTTATGTGAATGAGAAATGAACTTATTTAGTGAAGCCACTGATATTCCTAGGATGTCTGTGTATAAATATAACCTAGCTTGAAAAATATAGGAAACAATATATAATTTGCACTAGTTTATGTCACTTATTAAGACTTACCCTGAATTTGGAGAAAGCAACAACTTGCTCCACTGGTCACATAGTAAATTCTCTGTCCATCATTGTAGACAACTCTGGTTCTGCCTGAGAAGAGTTGATCAGCACCACAGGCTTCAGCACATTTTGAGGCTACATATGGTTGCATAATTATAAGATACATTATAACAGGGTTGGAATTTCTCTGGCAATAAATTTCCATATAATAATAATCAAATTGTGTTTTAAATTTCTGGGCATAAAATAAATAGCAACCAAAATCAGACATTTTACTGTTGTTGTTCAAGCAGGTAACAAATTTTGAATTTGAATACTGTCTGTGATTTTTGTCTTTCTTGGAAACAAGTCTCTCAACTTTGCCTAAAGCTTAACTGTTTGGATACCTCTATGGCATTTGTTTAGAAATAATAAACTGAGATGAAGATGCAGAGCTAATCTAGTCTCCCCCAAGCTGCATCATAATGGAAGATGCTTTGGATAGGGCTGAAAATATAGAGACATATTACTAACACCCAGGAAGAAGAAAGTTTCCTTTATACATGAAGGTTCTTCTGACTATTCTGAGAATTAAATTAATGAGACAAACTAAGAAGAGAAATTTTTTTTTTAAAGTTTCATAGCATCTATACATGAGAGAGACCCAGGAAAATTGAGTAAATTGTCAAAATGTTAGAAACCTCACCTTAAATGTCATCTTCAGCTGATGACAAAAGATAATGTTGGGGATAGTGGTTTGGGACTTCAAAGGGGAAGAAGGCAATTCATATGGACATGGAAAAGCAAATATTTGTTAAACACGTTTTCTGGTTCATGCAGAGACAGTGGGACACAGAGTGGATTCTGATCATTAGGCCCTGCTGTGTTTCCCCAACCACATCTAGTTCATATTTCTTGCATATATCTCTGGTGATAGCTCAATTCTGGGAACAGACACTATATAATTTTTTTTTAGGCAGTTAGGGGGAAAGTCAAAGTTTCTTCCTGAGTCTTTTGGGACTTGATACTTTTAAGCTCTAAATAATCTGCATGCCAAAGAGATATTTTGCAGTGGCAAATTTTACTCCCTTACTTTAACTTTCTAAGGCAGGGGGTGCAACAGGAGATATTTTAGTTGAGTGATTAATTCAAGTTTCTTCGACTTTGATAAATCCTCCCAGGTGTCTATAGTATCACTTCTTGCTCTTCTGCCTCCCTGAATTTGAGCATTCACTATAGCTTGGTAAAGTTCTGATACTCAGCAATCAAGGATGTTGGCTTTAGATTTAAAAGACTAATAAATACCATGATGTTACTTTTTTCTTTTATCTATGTCAAACTAGAGTTTAAAATCCACAAAAAGTAGCTAAATCCCTCCATGTTACTAATAAATCCTTTAAATCCTCTCTGCCAGCATGTGATCTACACTGTCACTACACAAATACCAAAGATTCAATAGGAAAAGTTTGGAACTGTGACATGTCTCTCTGAATGGAACAAAGCCCATGAGCTTGAACTGGTTGTTGTCATGTATAGCTGCAGGCTCAGTTTTTCAGGTTTTCTGAATTTTCAAGGAGAATCAGGGAATTTAGTTTTTCTGTGAATTTTCCAACTTTTTAATTGAGTCAACTAAAAAATAAGCAAATTTGCATGTCAAATTAAACACATTTGTGAGCCAAATATGATCCATGAGCTACTAAATTGAAACTTCAGAACTACAAGTAAATCCATTCAACTTTCCTGAATGAACCAATGAGCAAATGAATGAATGCATTTCTCAACCAATTTGGCATGAAGAAGAAGGTTGACAGAGACATACGATACTATGTTCAAAAGCACAATTGGATAATCAAAATGCCTGAGGTTACCTGAAGGGTAGCAGAATATGTCATCCTGCATATGACTGTAGGAGTTCATGACATGTCACACCAAAATATGCTGCTTTGATATATTGATGACTTTGAGCTTTTCAAGTAGGTACTTGAAAAATAGCAAATACAGGGAGAAGCTTTCTCTGAACTCTCCTTATCTACCTAAAGACTGATCCTCTGAAAGAAACTCAGTTGTCATAAATCCTGTCCCTGGGAGTTTCATCAACCAGGGAAGATTGACTCTCATCACAGTAGAGGAAACTAGAGTGACACCACAAGCAGACAAACTTTGCCATGAACTATCACACCTCCCATTTATAATGCTAAGGAAGGACCCATTTATCTTTCCTAAAAATAATATACCTTCTCTAAGAAGCCTCCATCCTCCCTTCCTTTTTTAAGATGGTATTTAACTCTGAATTCTAAGCCACCTTGGGGAGTTACTTAATTTTCCCTGGGTATTTTTCATATACACATGAAGCATACATGGTAATAAGCTTCTGTTTGTTTTCTCTTGTTAAACTGTCTTTTATTACAGGGATCTTAGTTAAGGACTCAGAAGGATAGAGGGGAAATTATTTTTCCTCCCTGTATAAACTTACTAGATATCTGACCTTAGACAAATTGTAATATATACAATTTCCCTAACCTTGTTTTCTCATCTGTAAAATGGGAAAACAACTGTACCTCATAAAATTGTTAAAAGGTTTAAGTGATGTAAAATTCAATATTTCAGTGCTAGGCAAAGAAGACCTTATTGAATTTTAGTTATAGAGTAAAGGGTAGAAATTGAAGATTTTCTGAAAGAAGAAAATTACTAAATTTGAAAATTCAATTGTAGAAAGTAAATGATGATTCTAAGATGACATTATGTTTTTAATTGAACTTGAACATTCTACAGCTGTTTAGGACAAATTTCACACAAAAATTTGTGTCAACACTACTTAGCTCTATAATAGCTCAAAATTAGAAGCTAATCTTCAAGATATGTGGGCATTGATATTTTTATTGTCTACCATTTCTCCTGTTTTCACAGCTTACTGGCTAAAAGATCTGTGAAATTTACATTTATGTTCTAATTCTCATTGATTGAATTTTTGATCCTGTTTGTAGGTGACTGAGAGAATCTAAGAAATATTAGAAATGTATTCAGCTACAATAGAAATAGAAAAGAACATAAGAGAAGGAATTTCTGGGAGAAAAGACTATAGATTTATTATTGCTTTAAGTGAGTCCTACTGTATATATTATTTTCAATATACTTTCTTTCAAGAACATTAATTTCCCGTGCATATTCAACAACAACTTTGTGGAATTCTGACACTGTGAGCAATCTCAGCTTTAAAGGGACACTAATGAGCTGAGTATGGAATGTGAAATTCTGACTACTCATTCAAAATGAATTGCTCATGCAAATTGTTTTTAAAAGGCAGTTTCTTTATTTGTTTTTCAATGACAGAACAGTATGAATAGTACCTGAAAGTTCGATGCTGAAAGCTACTGTACATGAGGAAAAAAAAAAGTGCATTAAGTTATAAAAAATTATAACTGTTATTTTATCTTTTTAATATATAACATCATAAGAAGTATTACTTATTTGTTAGAGCACTATTTTCTGTAATTGCCGCTAGCTAAAATCTGAAACTACATTGGAATATGCATTTGTAAATATATAAAAATATATAGAAGAAAGTAAATATTTTTCTCTGATTTATTAACATAATTTGCATACATTCTTACTCTGTGGTGACTTAAGACTTTAGTAATGTTTACATTTTTAATTATAAATCGTCACTTAATATGATGTTACTATGAATTTAAATGTAAATGATAAACTGTACGTATTTACTTAATAATGCATTAGATAAGCTTGAATTTAAGATTTTCCCCTGTATCTCATTAATTAGGGGACAGTGATTTAGGATACAATGTTAATAGGACTTTCTTGTATTTTTGTGTTTATAGTGTTTGATTATAGGTCTAATTTAACATCATTCCATTTGGTCACTGACTACTAAGGTGGGCATTTAAACATTCATGCTTCCAAAAGTCATTATAATTAGTGTCTAATGTTCCACATAAATAAGGTTCTACACAAAATTAGCTAAGATCATGCATGCAAGAAGGGGGTCATTGGTATTTTGGGATTGGCTCCCATCCCCCCTCTTATGGGTAAACCTAGAAAACAAAAAAAAAGAAGACGAGGAAGGAAACAGGTTAACTATTTTATAAAAGTCCAAAACAAATATCCTGGAAGCAATAATAGATTCCAAAACTTTTTCTACTTATGACCATTTATCTGCATTTAAATTACCTGATATTAATCAATAATGCTGTATTGTGACAGATTTCTCCCCCAATAGACTTTAATTTCGATTATCCTATGTGTCTGCAAATCTCCTCAAATTGTTCCCTGTTATTGACTGTTGAGTATCCCAAACTTGCAGAATATTCTGTTTCTCCTCTTTCTCCAGGCCTCCTAAAAATATTATCTATAGATTTCAACATTTCATCCAAGCTTTTTAAACTCCAGAACACACTGAGGTTTGTCACTTTATCATTCACCCCTACACTGACCTATTCAATCTTGTTAGGTAACGCATGATGGAGGACTGAATAGGCACCACAATAGTGAGTCAGACTTGGAATACAGTGACAAATATTGATAATAGATTCAGTTCCAGATATAATCGGCAAGTTTCTGATGTCCAGAAAAAAGCTGATACTCAGATGTGAGTAGTAGGAAAATCTATGAATCAAAACAGGAATATTTTTTAAAATGATGTATAGGAGGAATATATCTGGGGAGGAAACTGAAGTTCAAGAATAATAATAAAAAAAAACAACTTCAAAGTGCCAGCATAAAGGGAAAAATATCAAGTAACAAATAAGCAAATCAACAAACTCTTCTGGCAACTGGATGTTTAAAAAGACATGTAATGTGGGCTATCACTGCTTATGGTACCAGAGCTCTTTATCCAGGTCAGAAATTGAAATTATCTAAGAAACTGAATAGTCTAAGAAATTGTTCTATGTCTTTTCTTCTCATTCTACTAACAAAATATTTTCTTGGTATTGACAGCAAGGTGCACATCATTTAATCCTTTGTGACACATTTTAAGTAATTTTATGTTAACTGTTTAAGCAATTCAAAATGTGCTTATGTTACTAGGTAGTAAAAAGTTTTATTAAGTGTACTTGTTTCAAAGGTGGAGAAAAATAATGTTAAAGTTACTTCTTTATATCATTTTAATGTACCCCATCATCAGTTCTACATACACGTAACTCCAGCATTTATTAGAACTCTAATCAGGCATTGTTCATTTTACTCCAGGCAATGTTTTCTCATTCTTTACTCCTGGCCTCTGTACTAGTAAATGAGAATTTTTAAATTTCTTCTCTTTCTTTGTATTAGTTTCCAGAATATTTTACCCTGTGACTATGAGTATGTTTCCAAGAAAATGAAACTATTCTTTGTGTGTTTGTGTGTGTGTATGTTGGGGAGGGAGAATATTCTTATATTTCTCTTTATTCCCTCCTACATTCTCTTCCTTCTATATTTCCTTCCTCCCTTCTTTCCATCTTTTCTTCCTGACTTCAGAATGAATCTATGGATATTAATTTTACCCTTTGGGTTAATATCTAACAATACTTTATTCTGTTGCTCAAATTGTTCCAGCTTTAACCATTGAGAGCTCATTTAGTTGTCTCCTGTATAACTTTTACATATTTCCATCAGTGTGTGTGTGTGTGTGTGTGTGTGTGTGTGTGTGTAACAAGCCTCTATTCAATGGCACTAAATCTTCTTAAAACATATATATTTTTTATCCCAGTCACAGAATAAGCCATTTATTCAAGTCACTCTGGTTCCTTTTATTGGAGAATCACATTAGAAATCAAGACAGGTGTGCTTGTTGCTACTGGGATATTGTTGCATCTAGGCCTTCTTAGCTTAGAGACAAAGGAATATATGCGATTATGCTAACTTGTATATATACACATGAATAATTACTTCTCCACTTAATGTCTGTACCTATATTAAGCCGAACTCAAGTTTACATAGATCTCCAAATCTAAGCCACTACTACATGGATCATTCTAGCCTCCTTCTCTCTTGCTTATCTTCCATTCCAACAATGAGAATCCTGGTTCCCAGCATTTGTCATTCATATGTTTAATTCATTTCCAGTACACCTGTATAGCAGTATCAGAATTGCTAATCTGAATTGTATCCTTGTAAGAAGCAGCTTTATTAACTAGAATGTGGAACCCTGTACAGCTCATTTTTTCTAAATCTTCTAGCCTACATTAATTTCCACAGTTACTTAAGGAAGCATTTCTTCGCCTTTCAGTGAGATCGTTTCATATATTCGTCATATAGTTAGATTGTTTTGTCTTAATCTGCATTCAATCCTGGGATCCCCTCATCTCTTAAAAAATTTTTTAAGTTTTGCATACATTAAGATTCCCTCTTTGTGGTGTGAATTCCCATGGTCTTGGCAATTATACAATGTTGTGTATCCACCATTAAAGTAATATAGATAACAGATTTACCACTTAAAAACTCTCTATGGTTTACCTAACCCAAAACTTACCTTCTATCCCACCCATGTCCTCTCTTCTCTGTAAACCACTGATCTCATTACTATTTCTATAATCTTTCAAAAATGTCTGTAATTGGACTCACACAGTATTGTCACCTTTTCACACTGGCTTTTTTCACTTAGCAATATACATTTAAGATTTGTCCCTACATTTTTATGACTTGATAGGCCTTTTTAAAATCATTGAATAATATTGCATTGTGTGTAGAATTACCATAGTTTGTTTACCTATTAACCTATGGAAGGACATCTTTGTTGCTTCCAACTGCTGACAGTTATGAATAACCTACTTGAAACTTTTTTTTGAAACATCTTTATTGGAGTATAATTCCAATACTTAGTTTCTGCTGTATAACAAAGTTAGCTTAGTTTATACAGCATTAGTTTCTGCTATATAACAAAGTGAATCAGATATATGTACACATATATCTCTATATTCCCACCCTCTTGCATCTCCCTCCCACCATCTCTATCCCACCCCTCTAGGTGGTCACACAGCACCGAGCTAATCTCCCTGTGCAATGCAGCTGTTTCCCACTAGCTACCTATTATATATTTGTTAGTGTATACATGTCAATGCTACTCTCTCACTTCATCCCATCTTACACTATCACCTCCCTGTGTCCTCAAGTCCATTCTCTACGTCTGCATCTTTATTCCTGTCCTGCCTATAGGTTCTTCAGAAACATTATTATTTATTTTTAGATTCCATATATATGTGTTAGCACATGGTATTTGCTTTTCTCTTTCTGGCTTTCTTCACTCTGTATGACAGACTCTAGGTCCATCCACCTCAGTACAAATAGTTCAATTGTGTTTATTTTTATGGCTGAATAATATTCCATTGTATATATGTACCACATCTTCTTTATACATTCATCTATTGATGGACACTTAGATTGCTTCCATGTCTGGGCTATTATAAATAGTACTGCAAAGAACATTGTGGTACATGCCTCTTTTTGAAATATGGTTTTCTCAGGCTGTATGCTCAGTAGTGGATTGCTGGGTCATATGATAGTTCTATTTATAGTTTTTTAAAGAACCTCCATACTGTTCTCCACAGTGGCTGTATCAATTTATATTCCCAACAACAGTGCAAGAGGGTTCCCTTTTCTCCACACCCTCTCCAGCATTTACTGTTTGTAGATATTTTGATGATGGCCATTCTGACAAGTGTGAGGTGATACCTCATTGTAGTGTTTTGTTTTGTTTTGTTTTGTTTTTGCGGTACGCGGGCCTCTCCCGTTGCGGAGCAACAGGCTCCAGACGCACAGCCTCAGCGGCCATGGCTCACGGGCGCAGCCGCTCTGCGGCATGTGGGATCTTCCCAGACCAGGGCACGAACCCATGTCCCCTGCATTGGCAGGCAGACTCTCAACCACTGCGCCACCAGGGAAGCCCCTCACTGTAGTTTTGATTTGTATTTCTCTAATTATTAGTGATATTGAGCATCCTTTCATGTGTTTGTTGGCAATCCATATATCTTCTATGGAGAAATGTCTATTGAGGTCATTAGACCTGCCCATTTTGGACTGGGTTGTTTGTTATTTTGAAATTGAGCTGCATAAGCTGCTTGTATATTTTGGAGATTAATCCTTTGTCAGCTGCTTCATTTGCAAATATTTTCTCCCATTCTGAGAGTTGTCTTTTTGTCTTGTTTATGGTTTCCTTTGCTGCGTAAAACCTTTTAGGTATCATTAGGTACCATTTGTTAATTTTTGGTTTTATTTCCATTTCTCTAGGAGGTGGGCCAAAAAGGATCTTGCTGTGATTTATGTCATAGAGTGTTCTGCCTAAGTTTTCCTCTAATAGTTTTATAGTGTTTGTCCTAATATTTAGTTCTTTAATCCATTTTGAGTTTATTTTTGTATATGGTGTTTGGTAGTGTTCTAATTTGATTCTTTTACATGTAGTTATCCAGTTTTCCCAGCTCCACTTATTGCAGAGGCTATCTTTTCTACATTGTATATTTTTGCCTCCTTTATCAAAGATGAGGTGACCATATGTGCATGGGTTTATCTCTGGGCTATTTATATTGCTACTTTTGTGCCAGTAAGTACCATACTGTCTTGAATACTGTAGCTTTGTAGTATAGTCTGAAGTCAGGGAACCTGATTCCTCCAGCTCTGTTTTTCTTTCTCAAGATTGCTTTGGCTACTCAGGGTCTTTTGTGTTTCCATACAAATTGTGAAGTTTTTTATTCTAGTTCTGGGAAAAATGTCAGTGGTAGTTTGATAGGGACTGCCTTGAATCTGTAGATTCCAGTAGTAAAGCCACTTTCACAATATTTATTCTTCCAATCCAAGAACATGCTATATGTCTCCATCTGTATCATCTTTATTTTCTTTCATCAGTTTCTTATAGTTTTCTTTATACAGGTCTTTTTTCTCCTCAGGTAGGTTTATTCCTACATATTTTATTCGTTTTGTTGCAATGATAAATGGTAGTGTTGCCTTAATTTCACTTTCAGATTTTTCATCATTTGTGTTTAGGAATGCAAGGGATTTCTTTTTTTTTTTAATTCCTTTACTTTTGGCTGCATTGGGTCTTCGTTTTTGTGTGTGGGCTTTCTCTAATTGCAATGAGACATAGCTACTCTCCATTGCAATGTGTGGGCTTCTCATTGTGGTGGCTTGTCTTGTTGCAGAGCATGGGCTCTAGGCATGCAGACATCAGTAGTGTGGCACATGGGCTTCAGTAGTTGTGGCTCGTGAGCTCCAGAGCACAGGCTCAGTAGTTGTGGTGCATGGGCTTAGTTGCTCTGCAACATGTGCGATCTTCCCAGACCAGGGCTTGAACACATATCCCCTGCATTGGCAGGCAGATTCTTAACCACTGCACCACCAGGGAAGTCCCTGCAAGAGATTTCTTTGCACTAATTTTGTATCTTGCTACTTTACCAAATTCATTGATTAGGTCCAGTAGTTTTCTGGTAGCATCTTTAGGATTCTCTATGTACAGTATCATGACATCTGCAAAAAGTGACTGTTTTACTTCTTCTTTTCTGATTTGGATTCCTTTTATTTATTTTTCTTCTCTGATTACTGTGGCTAAAGCTTCCAAAACTATGTTGGATGATAGTGGTGAGAGTGGGTGTCCTTGTCTTGTTCCTGATCTTAGAGGAGATGCTTTCAGTTTTTCACCATTGAGGATGATGTTGGCTCTGGGTTTATCGTATATGGCCTTTATTATGTTGAGGTAAGTTTCCTCTATGCCTGCTTTCTGGAGGGTTTTTATCATAAGTGGGTGTTGAATTTTGTTGAAAGCTTTCTCTGCATCTATTGAGATGATCGTATGGTTTTCATCCTTCAGTGTGTTAATATGGTGTATCACATTGACTGATTTGTGTACATTGAAGAATCATTGCATTCCTGGGATAAACCCAACTTGATCATGGTCTATGATCCTTTTAATCTGCTGTTGGATTCTGTTTGCTTGTATTTTGTTGAGGATTTTTGCATCTATGTTCATCAATGATATTGGCCTACAGTTTTCTTTTTTTGTGACATCTTTGTCTCGTTTTGGTATCAGGGTGATAGTTGCCTCATAGAATGAATTTTGGAGTGTTCCTCCTTCTGCTATATTTTGGAAGAGTTTGCGAGGGATAGGTGAGGTGTTAGCTCTTCTCTAAATGTTTGAGAGAATTCACCTGTGAAGCCATCTGGTCCTGGGCTTTTGTTTTTTGGAAGATTTTTAATCACAGTTTCAATTTCAGTGCTTGTGATTAGTCTGTTTATATTTTCTATTTCTTCCTGGTTCAGTCTCAGAAGGTTTTGCTTTTCTAAGAAGTTGTCTGTTTCTTCCAGGTTGCCCATTTTATTGGCATATAGTTGCTTGTAGTAATCTCTTCTGATTCTTTGTATTTTTGCTGTGTCAGTTGTTACTTCTCCTTTTTCGTTTCTAATTCTGTTGAGTCTTCTCCATTTTTTTCTTGATGCATCTGGCTAATGGTTTATTAATTTTGTTTATCTTCTCAAAGAACCAGCTTTTAGTTTTATTGATCTTTACAACTGTTTCCTTCATTTTTTTTTCATGTATTTCTGACATGATAGTTATGATTGCTTCCCTTCTCCTAACTTTGGTTTTCTTTGTCCTTCTTTCTCTAATTGCTTTAGGTGTAAAATTAGGTTATTTGAGATTTTTCTTGTTTCTTCAGGTAGGATTGTATTGCTATAAACTTCCCTCTTAGAACTGCTTTTGTTGCATCTCGTAGGTTTTGTGTCATTGTGTTTTCATTGTTATTTGTTTCTAGGTATTTTTTTGATTTCCTCTTTGAGTTCTTCAATGATCTCTTGGTTATTTAGTAGTATATTGTTTAGCCTCCTGTGTTTGTATTTTTTACAGTTTTTTTTTTCCTGTGATTGATATCTAGCCTCATAGCATTGAGGTTGGAAAAGATACTTGGTATTATTTCAATTTTCTAAAATTTATGAAGGCTTGATTTGTGATCCAAGACATGATCTACCCTGGAAATGTTCCATGAGCACTTGAGAAGAAAGTGTACTCTGTTGTGTTCGGAGGCAATGTCAATGTCCTACAAATATAAGTTAAGTCCATCTTGTTTAATGTGTCATTTAAAGCTTGTGTTTCCTTATTTATTTTCATTTTGCATGATCTGTCCATTTGTAAAAGTGGGGTTTAAAGTTCCCTACTATTATTTTGTTACTGTCAATTTCCCTTTTGCAGCTGCTAAAATTTGCCTTATGTGTTGAGGTGCTCCTATGTTGGGTGCATAGATATTTACAATTGTTATATCTTCTTTGTGGATTGATCCCTTGATCATTATGTAGTGTCCACCTTTGTCTCTTGTAATAATCTTTATTTTAAAGGCCATTTTGTCTGATATGAGAATTGTTACTCCAGCTTTCTTTTGGTTTCCATTTGCATGGAATATCTCTTTCCATCCCCTCACTTTCAGTTTGTATGTATCTCTAGCTCTGAAGTGGGCCTCTTGTAGACAGCATCTTGTTTTTGTATCCATTCAACCAGTCTATGTCTTTTGGTTGGAGCATTTAATCCATTTACACTTAAGGTAATTATCAATATGTATGTTCCTATTACCATTTTCTTAATTGTTTTGGGTTTGTTTTTGTAGGTCTTTACCTTCTCTTGTGTTTCCTGCCTAGAGAGTTTCCTTTAGCATTTGTTGTAAAGCTGATTTGGTGGTGCTGAATTCTCTTAACTTTTGCTTGTCTATAAAACTTTTAATTTCTCCATTGAATGTGAATGAGATCCTTCCTGGGTAGAGTAATCTTGACTGTAGGTTTTTCCCTTTCATCACTTTAAATATGTCCTGCCCCTCCCATCTGGCTTGTAGAGTTTCTGCTGAAAGGTCAGCTGTTAACCTTATGGGGATTCCCTTGTATGTTATTTGTTGATTTTCCTTTGCTGCTTTTAATATTTTTCTTTGTATTTAATTTTTCATTGTCTGATTAATATGTGTCTTGGAGTGTTTCTCCTTGGATTTATCCTGTATGGGTCTCTCTGTGATTCCTGGACTTGATTGACTACTTCCTTTCCCATGTTAGGTAAGTTTTCCACTATAATTTCTTTAAATATTTTCTCAGTCCCTTTCTTTTTCCCTTCTTCTTCTGGGACCCCTATAATTTGTATGTTGGTGTATTTAATATTGTACCAGAAGTCTCTGAGACTGTCTCAATTCTTTTCATTCTTTTTTCTTTATTCTGCCCTGCTGTAGTTATTTGCACTCTTTTATCTTCCAGTTCACTTATCTGTTCTTCTGCCTCAGTTATTCTGCTATTGATTCCTTCTAGAGAATTTTAAATTTCATTTATTGTGCTGTTCATCATTGTTTGTTTGCTCTTTAGTTCTTCTAGGTCCTTTTTAAACGTTTCTTTTATTTTGTCCATTCTATTTCCATGATTTTGGATCATCTTTACTATCATTACTCTGAATTATTTTCCAGGTAGACTGCCTATTTCCTCTTCATTTGTTTGGTCTGGGGGGGGTTTACCTTGCTCCTTCATCTGCTCTGTATTTCTCTGTCTTCTCATTTTGCTTAACTTACTTTGTTTGGGGCACTCTTTTTGTAGCCTGCAAGTTTGTAGTTCCTGTTGTTTTTGGTGTCTGCCCCCATTGGCTAAGGTTGGTTCAGTTGGTTGTGTAGGCTTCCTGGTGGAGGGGACTGGTACCTGTGTTTTGGTAGATGAGGCTGGATCTTGTCTTTCTGGTGGGCAGGACCATGTCCATTGGTGTATTTTGGGATTTCTGTGACCTTATTATGATTTTAGGCAGCCTCTCTGCTAATGGTTGGTATTGTGCTCCTGTCTTACTAGTTTTTTGGCATGGGGTTTCCAGCCCTGGAATCTGCTGACCATTGGGTGGAGCTGGGTCTTTGCATTGAGATGGAGATCTCTAGGGAAGCACTTGTCAATTGATATTATGTGGTGCCAGGAGGTCTCTGGTCGTCCAGTGCCCTGAAATCTGCTCTCCCACCTCAGAGGCTCAGGCCAGACACCAGGCCAGAGCACCAAGACCCTGTCATCTGCGCAGCTCAGAAGAAAAGGGAGAAAAAAATAAAGAAAAATATTTTTTAAAATACTAATAATAATAAAAGAAGAGAGCAACCATACCAATAAACAAATCCAGCCATGATAACAAGCTCTAAAAACAATGCTAAGATAAACATAGAAATCAAATCAAATCAGTCTCAGACAGCAAACCTCAAGTCTACAGTTGCTCCCAAAGTCCACTGGCTCAAGTTTGAGATGATTGGTTGTCTATTCAGTTATTCCACTGATGCAGGGTACATCACGTTTATTGTGAGGATTTAATCTGCTGTTTCTGAGGCTGCATAGATAAATTTCCCTTTCTCTTCTTTATTCACACAGTTCCTGGGGTTCAGCTTTGGTTTTGGCTCCACCTTTGAGTGTAGGTTGCTCTCAGGCATCTGTTCCCACCCATACAAGTTGGGGTTAAAGCAGAAGTTGACTAGGGGACTCTGGCTCATTCAGGTTTGGGGGAGGGAGGTGTACGGTAGTTATAATTGGAATGCAGGGTGAGTCTACAATGGCAGAGGCCAGCATGACATTGAAACAGCCTGAGGCACTCCGTGTGTTCTCCTGGGGAAATTGTCCCTGAATCCTGGGACACTGGCAGTAGTGGGCTGCACAGGCTCCCCAGGAGCAAGGTGTGGATAGTGGCCTGTGCTTACACACAGGATTCTTGGTGCCTGTGGCAGCAGTGTTAACATTTCATGCCCGTCTCTGGGATCTGACCTGATAGCGATGGCTCACTCCTGCTCTGGAGCTCGTTTAGGTGGTGCTCTGCCTTCTGTGGGCAGACAGGGAAGGATTCTCCTCTCCTCGCAAACCCTAAAACAATGGTCTCTTGCCTCTTAGGCAAGTCCAGGCAAGTCCAAGTCTTGCCTCTTAGACAAGACCAGACATTTTCCCTGACTCCCTCCCTCTGTGGTGCACTAGCTCCCTTTTGGCTCTGTTCATGCAGCCCACCCCAGTCCTCTCCCTGGCATCTGAACTCTGAAGCCAGAGCCTCAGCTCCCAGCCCCCACCCACCCCAGTGGGTGAGCAAACAAGCCTCTCAGGCTGGTGAGTGCTGGTTGGCACTGATTCTCTGTGTGGGAATCTTTTTACTTTGTCCTCTGCCTCCCTGTTGCTGCACTCTCCTCCGTGGCTCTGAAGCTAACCCCCCGCCCATCTGCCATCTCCACCAGGGAAGGGGCTTCCTAGTGTGTGGAAACTTTTCCTCCTTCACAGCTCCCTCTCAGAGATGCAGGTCTCATCCCTATTCTTTTGTCTGTTTTTTTTTATTTTTTATTTTGCCCTACCCAGGTACATGGAGATTTTCTTGCACTTTGGGAAGTCTGGGATCTTCTATCATTGCTCAGTAGGTGTTCTGTAGGAGTTGTTCCACATGTAGATATATTTTTGAGGAGAAGGTGATCTCCACTTCTTAATCCTCCACCATCATGAAGGTCCTCCCAAACCTACTAAAAACTTTTCACACGGTTTTGTGAAAATATGTCCTGGATATATTTTGTTTTGTTAGAATTTTACCTGAGTATTTTTTGGTGCCATTATAAATGGTTTGGTTTTATAAATCTCTAATTCCAAGTGTTCCTTGATGGAATATAGGAAGTCAATCGAGTTTCTATATTTACCTTGTATCCTAAAATCTCACTATATTGCTTATTTGTTCCAGTTTGTGTGTGTGTGTGGTATGTGTGTGTGTGTGTGTGTGTGTGTGTGTGCATTCTTTGAGATTTTTTAGATAGGCAATCATTTCAATTGAGAAAAAAGAGAGCTTTATTTTGTCCTACCCTATATATTTTTTCATTGTTTTCTGTCTTATTGTACTACCTAGGTCTTCCAGTATGATGTTTAATAAGAGTGTTAAGCAGGAACAATCTTGCCTTAAACTTAGGGAGAAGTTACCCAGTTTCTTGCCATTAAGTACAATGCTAGGTGTAGGACTGTTGAAAATATTTTTACCAAATTAATAAAATTCACCACTATTGCTATTTTGCTGAGAGGTTTTATCATGAATAGGAATGGGTAGTGGAGTTTTTCAGATGATGTTTCTGCCTCTATTTATCTAATCATTTGTTTTTTCTTTTTTCACTAATTAATATGATGAATTTCATTAAGTTATTTTTAAATTCTGAACTAGCCTTCCATACCTGAAAGATATCCTACTTGGCTATAGTGTATAATTAGTTGTATACATTGTTGGAATACATTTCATAATATTTTTTGAGGATTTTTACATCCTGGTTCATGAGGCACATGGCTCTATACATTTCCTTTCTTATCTTAATCTGGTTTACATAGAAGAGTAATGCTGGACTCATAAAGTGAGCATATTTCCCTCTGCTTTTATTTTCAGTAATAGATTGTGGAGAATAAAATCATTATTTCTTTACCTTAAAAGTTCGGTAGAATTCAACCACCAAAACATTTATGCTGTTTTTTTAAAAAATATAAATTTATTTATTTATTTGTATTTTGTTTGGGGCAGCTCTGGGTCTTTATTGCTGTGTGCAAGTTTTCTCTCATTGTGGCGAGCAGGGGCTATTCTTCATTGTGGTGTACAGGCTTCTTATTGTTGTTGTTTCTGTTGTTGTGGAGCACAGGCTCTAGGTAGGTGGGCTTCAGTAGTTGTGGCACATAGGCTTAGTTCCTCCACAGCATGTGGGAACTTCCCAGACCAGGGCTTGAACCTGTATCCCCTGCATTAGCAGGTGGATTCTTAACCATTGTGCCACCAGAGACGTTCCTGTATTTTTTTTTTGAAGGTCAATAATTATTGGTTTAAATATATACCTTTTTAGATTATCTATTTTTCCTTATGTGAGCTTTGGAATATTTTTTCTTTCAAGGAATCAGTTCATATTATCAAATTTGTAGGCACAGAGTTGTTAATATTATTTATAACAATGTTTTAGTATTAACTGAGCATCCATGGGGTCAATAGTGTTAACTCCTCATTCACTACTGATCTTGATAATTTTTCTTGCTATTTTTTTCTTGATTAGCCTGGCTAGATTCTTATCAATTTTATTATTCTCATGAAAAAGTCAGGTTTTGATTTTATTGATTATCTATATTGTTTTCCTATTTTCATTTTCATTGATTTTTGCTGTAATTTGTATTATTTCTTTTCTATTGTTTGTTTTCAGCTCAAATTGCTCTTATTTCTCTAGTTTTATAAGGTGAAGACCTAGATTATTAATTTAAAAACTTGTTTATTTCTTAATGTATTCATTTAAATTAATAAATTTTTCTATATGCACTGTTTTTGTTGAGTACCACAAATTCTCATATAATTATTTTCATTTGCATTTAGTTCAAGTATTTTAAATTTTTTCTTGAGACTTTACCTTTGATGTGTGATCAGTTTAGATGTGTGTTGTTTAATCTTCAAATATTTAAGTATTTTCCAGATCTGTTTCTATTATTTATTTCTAGCGTAATCTCATTGTGGTCAGAGAACATACTTTATATGATTGTTATTCTTTTGTATTAGTTAAGGTGTATTTTATGACCCAGAATGTGGTCTGTCATGGTGAATGTTTCATGTGATCTTAAGAAAAATATGTATTCTGACACTGTCAATGTAGTATTCCTTCCTAAGAGTCAATTAGATCAAATTTATCAATAGTGCCCTTCAGGTCAACTATGTCTTTACTGATTTTCTGTCGGCTTGGTCTACCAAAGTCTAAAAATTGGTTATGGCAGTCTCCAGTTATAATAATGGAGTTGCTTATTTGTCCTTGCAATTCTATCAATTTTTGCCTCATCTATTTCAATACTTTTTTATTAGGTGCATACATGTTAAAAATTTTATTTTTTCTTTGACAATTGACCCCTTTACCATCATGTAATGTCTCTTTGTCCTTGATAATTTTCCTTGCATTATAGTCTGTCATGTCTGACATTACTATAGTAACTCCAGATTTCTTTAGATTAGTGTGAGCAAGGTGCATCTGTCTCTACCCCATATACTTTTAACAAATGTGAATCTTTAAATTTATAGTGAGATTCTTGTAGAAACATATAATTGGGTCTTGCTTTTTAAAATCTTCCCTGGCAATCTCAGTCTTTTAATTGGTATATTTAAACCAATTACCTGAAAGTGATTACTGATATATTTGGATGAATATCTACCATATTCAAAACTTTGTCTCCTAATTGTTTTCTTTACCTCTTTTCCTGATATCTCTGGTTTTAATGGAAATTTTTATAATTTCATTTTCTGTCCCCTCTTAGAATATCAGTTGTATTTTAAAAAATGTTTTGTTGTCCTAGGTTTTGCAATATACGTTTAGAACTAGACTATGAATAGCTAAACCTTTAAATAATAGTAAACTGCTTAACATGTATTGCAAATACCATATAACATATTTCTAGTTCATCACTCGCATCTCGTAACAATAGTGATTCTTTTCACTTTTTCATATGGTATAACCACAGAATATATTGTTACTATTATTATTTTAAACACAGCATTACTGTTTAGCTTAATTAAGAATAAGGGAATTAAATATTTAACTCTACATTTTAAATTCTTTCTTTGAAGTTCTTACTTTAAGTAGATCTCAATTTATGACTATGTTAATTTTCCTTCTTTGTGAAAATTTATTTTATTATTTATTGCAGGCTAGGTTGGTGGCAATGAACTTCTTCTTTTGGTTGGTCTGAGAAATACTTTATTTCTCTTTTACTTTTGAAAGATAATTTTGTTGGATATAGAATTTTAGGTAGATGGTTTTTGTTTCATTCTTAAAATGTTGACACCTTTAGTATTTCACTCCACTTTCTTCCTGTTTGCGTGGTTTCTGACTAGAAGTCTGCTGTAATTCTCATTGCCATTCCTTTGTAACTAAGTTGTCCTCATTCTCACTGATTTCTTTTGAAATTTTCACATTATCTTGGTTTTCTGCAGTTTGAGTATGAAGTGTCTACATGTAAATTTTCTTGAGATTACTGTATCTGTGGTTTGTTAATTGTTGTCTGTTATTAATTTTGGAAATACACTGGCCACTATTATTTCAATATATCCTCTGCTCAGTTCTATCTTAGTTATCCTTCTGGTATTCCAATTACTTAGGTTTACTGCTTTTGTAATTATTTCAGACTGATTTACTAGTCAAATAATATTAACACATTGATCATAGTTATTTTAAATTCCTGGTCTCATATTTCCAAAATCTATCATATCAGGGTTTGGTTCTGATGCTTACTGTCTCTTCTGACTGTGTTTTTACCTGTCTATTAGCATGTCTTATCACTTTTGGTTTAATGCTAGACATGTTTTGAGTAATAGGAACTGATGTAAAAAGGCCTTTAGTGTGAGGTTTTATGTTCAATTGACTGGGAGTCGGGCTGTGTTTACTTTTGTATAACAGTGCTTCCCAAGAGATCCTAATTTATTATCATCCTTATTTTTGACTCTTCTGTTGTGCTGGGTTTCCATAACAACTCCTGCCTAGATAGAATCTGTGTATTGCAGATCTTTCATTGTTATCATACTGGAGACTTTTTGATATATGTTAATGTGTTAAAAAGCAGAAATGTTTTATATTATGATGAAATCTCAGTCTTTTCATGGGTATGTGTCCATGGGCTATTATCTTCACAAATGTTTCTTAGCTTTACCTCCCTACCCCCGACCTCCAGTCAGATAGGAAAGAAAGCTGAACAGAGTTTGGTAAATGCCTTTCCCTTTATGTAAGACAAGGTACTGGTAAATTCTTTTTCTGTGGAGAGTAGGCTTTATTAAGGGGAATACTCTGAATGTATTTTTTAAATGGTTCATTTTCCCCTCACTTGCCAGTCAAGTTTTTTTTTTTTCTTGGCCTTCACTCTAAGAACATTGAGGAGTTCCCAGAATAAAAACCCAAAAATGTGGTGGGTTATCCTAAGTGTGTTCCCCCTCCCAGGAGTTTTGTATTCTCATACTAATGTAAATCGATCTTCAAAATTTTTTCAAAATTACCAATTAGATGTTTGTAATCATTTATAACTCCAGTGACTACTGCTCCTGGTAAGCAGATCTCAGCTGTGATTCTGTGTACATGCCTATCTCCAGATTTGGGGGTGGTGGTTTGCCCTGCAATTTCAATTCTTTGCTGAGGCCAAGAAAAGTCTTTGATTTTCAATTTGTTCATCTTTCTCTTGCTAAAGCGTAGTAAGTTGTCCTCATCCTCACTGGTTTCTTTTGAAACGAATAGCAGTGAGAATTTCCAAGCTCTTTACACATTAAAGCTG
Source organism: Lagenorhynchus albirostris (assembly GCF_949774975.1). NCBI lineage: Eukaryota > Metazoa > Chordata > Mammalia > Artiodactyla > Delphinidae > Lagenorhynchus > Lagenorhynchus albirostris. The sequence goes on along the minus strand of NC_083112.1, from coordinate 40,504,559 downwards.
AAACTGGAAGTTTAAAACGTTATGTTTTAAAGCTACAATATGAAATTCAGAGAAACTTCTGATCTACATTGCCATTCTAATGTAGTGTATACATCAGTCAAAATAATCTACACTATGCTCATTTAGATTGAACATGAAATAATTCTCAGAGCTTTATAACAATAATGGTCTGCATCTTGCTTATGTTATAGGCGAGTTAGGTGTGCCTCTAATCTTAAATTCCATTATTCAAGAATTCTGGTTAAAGAATAACCCCTCTCTGTAACATGGTTTGTCTTGAAGTAAGAAAGGAAAAAGATAGTGAGGCTACATTATTTTTAAAATATTCTGCTTGGAATTAGAATGTCACTTTTATATTTCATTAGCCTAAATGAGTTACATAGGCAAAGTTGCTCTCAATAGTGAGGGAAATGTCCTACTACCACTACTGAGAGGCCACATAGAGTGGGTTTCTGAATATTCTGAACAAAAGTAAAATCTAATACAATTAGTGATACAGATGTTCACTTGCCAAGGAGGAAAGTGAGCATCATTTCTTAAAGCTATGTCATATTTGAATGTTTTTAATCTGCCTTAAATATTATTGTAGTTCATAGTTAACTGAGTACATAATATCTTATTTCTTCTTAATCTTATGGATCTAACCCCTTAATCTTTTGCTTCATGCACTTCCTTACTTTTTGTTCTTTCTTCCTTTTATTTTTTTCTTTCTTTCAATCTTCCATAAACCTATAATTTTTACCACTTACTCAACTAAATTGTTTTTCAAATTATGAACATCTTTGACTTGGATGATGGCAATAGCCTCTTAAGTGTTTACCACTCATTATGTTACTAATTTCCACCATCATAAGCTATTCTCCACAGTGCAGCAATTATGACCCTTTTAAAATTGGATCTCTTTTTTTTTCCTTCAGAAAAATCGTTCAATAGCTTTCTATATTATTTGCAATATTATCCAAAGTCCATACGTGACTTATAGACCCCAACATATCTAGAACTTGGTTGTCTATTAGGTCTCAACACCAATAACTCCTTTCCTTGTATGATTTTCTTCAGTTGTACTGACTCACTTGCTCATCTCAAATGTGACAAGCCTTCTCCTGACTCGGATTCTTAGAACTTTTGTGTTTGATTGCCTGTGATGCTCTTCCTCCAGAGGGCCATTTAGCTGCCATCTGTCACTTTCTTCAAGAATCTGCCTAAGTTCTCCTTTTCATAGGGACTTTTTACTGGCATATGTCACAGCTAGACACATGTATCCTTGTTTAATTTTTTATAAATTGTCTTTAAGTTGAATGTAAGCTCCATGAAAATAAGGATCAAGTCATGCTTCTTTAATGTCCCCAAAAATTCAGAAACATGTTAGGTGGTCAACAGGTATTTATTAAATAAATAAAGGAAAGAAGATATACTTTTCAGTATAATTTCACATATGTGTTATATGTGTGTATGTATATTCTAATTTATTTGCTATTTAAAATAATTAACAGAAAATTCAATTATCTGTTCTCTTAGTTTAGTTAGATTCATTAATGTCTTCATAATGATGATCAACAAAACTGATATGTGATATATGAAAGAATTTCATTATTTTATTCTTAGTCAAAAAGTATGGTGTTTACTATCATCAAGGCAATAGTCTAACTACTGACAATGTAACACCAAAGAAGAAAAAGTCTCTTATCCTTTGAAAGCTACATTTTAGTTGGATGGAGTCAGTAATAAAGAAATAAATGTCACTATACAAAATAATAGTCTCTGATAAGTAAAATACACATAATCAAAATAGGGCAATAAGCTAGAAAATGAGTGGATGAGTAGACTGCTGAAGAAAGAAGTATCAGTTCAAAGACAATAATTATCAAAATGTCTTGGTTATGTCTCCTTTTCTAATATATAGTCACCATAGAAAATGGCTGAATGTTTCTTTGGAGAAGCCTAGAAGGAAGCCTTAAAGGATACATTTTTACAGTGTAGCAGGGTTCTTCCTCACAGAACCCTGTTTCTTTCTCTTATGAAGGGCTTTGGGACTTTGGCTCAAGCTTGGGAGTTACTTTAGGAGTTCTAGCTTTCTATTGTGGTGGCTGAAGTCATACTTCCCACTAATAGAACCTTAAAAAATTCAAAAATTATATTATTTCATGTTTTCTTGAATAGATGTTGGACTTAAAAATTCATTCAATAGAAAACATTAATATTTGATGCATATAGGCAAGGAAAATGTGATAAACTGTTTACTCCTTTACATAAACTGTTTAAATAGGTAACATGGTTAAATTACAATTTTCTATGTATAATTTCTGAATGTGCAATGATTCTGTGGCATTCCCTGTGGGAAAAGGTATCTGATTCAGGTGTTATCCTCAAAGAATGGCTTGTGGTTATTTTTTGTTTTGTTTTGTTTTGCGGTATGCAGGCCTCTCACTGTTGTGGCCTCTCATGTTGTGGAGTACAGGCTCCGGACACACAGGCCCAGTGGCCATGGCTCACAGGCCCAGCCACTCCACGGCATGTGGGATCTTCGCAGACTGGGGCACGAACCTGTGTCCCCTGCATTGACAGGCGGACTCTCAACCACTGCGCCACCAGGGAAGCCCAATGGCTTGGTTTTTAAGACTCAATATCTGCAGCAAAATTTTTATTTCTATCATCAAACAAGACCTTTGAAAAGTATGGGAGGAGAAAATAACCTGGCAGAAGACATGAGAAATGATAATAGAAAATCTATCAAATGACCTAAAGAGAATTACATTTTGAATGCAAACTACATACTATAAGAGCATATGTGGAGTTCAATCATAGGCATGGAAGAATAAGGGGTGGTGTTTATGATTGGTTTCATCTATTCTGGTCTTTTAACTGTCAGCTCATGGCTGACAAGTTGAATAATTGGAGAATGTGTCTGGTGGCTTAAAACAGAATGTTTTATTTTATGTGATTTGGAGCCTGGTTTTCACCTGGACTTTTGAACAGTTTCAGAAAGAAAAATAATGGGCATCTATTCTTAGTTTCCCAAAATTGTAAAAGTAAATTAATTTTCCTTGTGACAAATTGTCAAAAAATAAACTGCCTACTCTTCACATAGCATAGAGTTTTGAAAACTGTGTCTGATCTGATAAAAATAAAATACTGATGAGTGGTATTTAGACATTTTATAGTGACATATGTGTTTTTATTTTTTATAAATGTGCTTGCATGTGACATGATAATTTTTTCAGATAATTACTTATTATTGATGAGCAACATAATTATTCTTTGAGCAAATGCATGTATAATTTAGTTCTACTTATGCTATCACAGCTGCTGCTACTGCTATACCATACAAGTTTTTTTTGCTCTTTTAGTATTTCTTTGTCTTATCCATAGATAGGAACATCTATTTTCTTTTTCTCTCCTTCTATCTTTCCTTTTTTTTTTTTAAGAGCACTGCACCACCTTTCCACATAATGAAAAGCTATCCAGTTACCATATGTGTGAGGATAAATTACTCAAGCCTTGCTTTTGATGAGAAAGGATAGATTAGATAGTTATTGTCTCATTCCATAAAATCTTAGCTAAATGACAATTATGAGGTTACACACTGTTTTAGAAAGTTCTGTTAAATTGTGTTAGATATCACTCTTCACCCATATTACGTACTTTTCCATATGAGGAAGAAAGATAGTGATAGAAGAAAGGAGAATGAAAAGGAGGGTGGAAGAAAAAAAATGAAGAAAATATGAAGAAAGAATATTAATAATGCAAATAATCATATATGAAATATATTCTTAGTGGAAATAAAGTAGTACGTAGCTTCAGTGTGTTAATAGTTTAAAGCAATAATTATTAAAAACAGAGATTATTTTGTCTGATGCTACTTGTATATCTAATCTTTCTTTTTTATATTTTTTAAGGTGGAGTGGTTGGGGTAGGGGAGCAATCATTAAAAAGTGTAAATATTTTTCAGGAAAACAAGAAAAATTAAAACAATAAAATAATCATTTCATAGAATGTATGGATTAATCAGGTCATAGTGAATAATACTAACCCTTTGGAGTAATATATTTTTAGAAAATATATTAAATTAATTTCATCATTGATTCACACAGCATTTATGTTTGTTTTCCCAGTTTTTTAAAGCTAATACTATTCAACACATCTTGGGTCCTGTCCTAAGCTTCTCATGTGTGATATCTCATGTCACCATCGTACCCACCTAAAGAGCTGGGTTCTACAATGCTCTTTTTAAAACAAATGCAACTGATTCTATCCTTGGTTATTACTGGAAATGGAACTCAAATGCAGGTTTATAGAATTCTAAACTTTGACTTTTCAAAATGCATGTTAATACTTCTAATAAGGATTATAACACATTAAATACAAGTCTTGGATTTAAAACATTATTCAAGATTTAAAACTAATATCATCAAAAGAAACAATAACAAAATCTTTTCTATTTTCAGTAATTTGGCAAACAATTTTCACTTTTTGGCATTTCCATCTTTGACCAAATTTATTTAAACTTTTACATTGTGATATAATTATTCACATATAATTTTGCAATGTACATTTAAACATTTTTATCCAACATCACGTTTACACAAGAATGCCTGTGTGAGAATCTAGACATACACTTTAGCATTTTATATTTTCTTAAACTGCTATTTACTAATTATTTCTGGTTTATGAATAATTCACATTATTTCTTACCAAGAAGGCATTTATTAATTTCATATAATTGATTCCAATTTAATAAGGGATGCCATTTGGATTATCATTATATTATATTTTAGATATGTATGAAAAACATAGTGAAAGCAATCAATGAGAGAAAATTAACATTTAATTTGAAAGATATTTTCCTTTTCCTTGAAAATTAGAATTATCTTAATATTGTTGAAGAAGGCCCTCCCTCTTTTTAATACCAAGTCTTGTCTACATTTGAATTGGCTTAAAAAGGCTGTTAATGCACTAATCACAAAGATGTGGTCAGCTATGAGATTTTTAAACTATATTACAATATATATCTAATGAAATATCTGTTAATCACATGTATATGTTCTTAAATAATTTACTTGCTTCATATGCTATTAAAGTTCTTCACAAATCAAACATTTTTAAGTTTTCTTTTATGAGAATGCCTGATTCCTTCAGCAAATAGCAAGAATATTCTAATGCTAATCTTGAAAACAATACTTATTTAAATTTAACCACTTGGATTTTAAATGTAGTAATAGAAAATGCCTACATTTTAAATTCCAATATCTATATTACACATTAAGGAAAAATAAAATTACCTGCTACTGTAATAAATATATACATTGCCACACATTGTTACTGATTTCATTAAACCTTATCAATTAAATTTTTCAGAGGAAGAAATTGATGAGAAAAAGAAATGAAATTTTGAAAAAGCTTTTGTATTTCCATGCCAAATGTTTCTATATAACATTGATAAGATATTAATATCTGTCTACATTTTAAACAAAGGGTATGGTGTCAATTAAGTTAATACTCCATTTCTGTAGTTATGAAGCCTGATCCCCTGGCTTTTTTGTATTGACCTGATATCTTATTAAACATTACTTCCTATTTAATAGCAAACTGGACCATGAAAATGATTGTTAGATCCTTCTTGTCAGCTAAATTCTCTTTTACTTACATACTATAAATCTTTAACAGGTCACATTTATTACCGCTGATGATTAAAAAATATTTTGCCAGGACAAAATATATATGATATGCTACATTTATTTGATCCATTGCTGTAATCAAAGATAATTCAGATTATAGTTGCACTATCCTAGTGAAACACTGCCTCATTTACTACATTTCTTTGAATGAATTTGTATTAAAATACACATATTGAGTAGAAATTACTATTTCTTTTCATTCTCATATTATTCTGTTTTCTCATAAATTTGATTGTGAGACCTTGACAAGTTAAAGCACTAAAAGACAGTATACAGCTTTTCTATTAAAAAGGGAAATTTGTACTTCATACAATCGCCCATATTTTATATTTATTGCCATAATTATTTGCATGGTTCCTATTTGTGTGTGTATATAACTGTAAGTATTGCCAATATTTGTCCCTTGCATTAATGAACTAGTCTTTTATTGCATTTGTAAATTACAAAGGAAATAGAAAGTAGGAGAACTTTTTTTTTTTCATTTGCATCTAGCTAGTATGCTGAGAAACATTTAGGAAAATATAGTGCAACATTAAAAGTAGTAGACTTTAGTTATAAATCTAATCATTAGTAGGCACAAAGCGTTTTTTGAAGTAAATTATTTTGAAAAATGATCCCTTTAGGATTTATTTTAATATTGTTTTGTAAACTAATCTTTTGGTTACGTAAGAGTGGAGTTAATTAAGCAAGTTCTACCTTGTAAAGAGAGCAAGCAAAAGACAATAAAATATTTCCTACTGTGCTGATTAAGACAGAGGGTACTTTTCTTAATATAACTTGTATAAAAGTATAAAGGCATTTGTATAAAAACTTCTTTGCTTGTAACACATAAACTGCAATGAGGAAGCAATTTTTCCATGGGAAGGGCCTTCAATGTCAATGGCAAATGTGATTTTTAAAATTTTATATTACTTAATTTGGTTTAAAGTCTGAATATGGTTAGTGACCTAAAGCTGTCTTGCCAATCTATAGCTTCAAAAGACTTGATTCTTCATTCAAATATTCACTAGCCTTGGCCCATTAATAAGACATATAAAACTGTTTTGAATGTAAAAGTAAATTGAATACCAATGTGTAATAATAATTGATTAACATAAAATAAAAAGTATCAAACTTGCAGACTCCTGGGATGAGGTTCATTCATATCAGAGTCTTCTTAAAATTTTCTGCAACACCTTCATCAGTTGATATTTCTTCTAATATCCTGTACTTCCAGAAATATTACAGTTTTAAGGAGCTAAAAATGAATCTTTAGCTAAATGTATAAGTAAGAATATAATTAGATGTATTACTAGAAAAATTGAAATGAAGTGACTCTTGTCTTTATTCTTGCAGTCTTCTCATTCCTGTAATTGTTACATATATCCATGTGTATGTATTTGGCATGACTAATAATATATATAGTATAATCTTTCTCTCACAAACACACCACACAACAAACACACACACACACACACATACACACACCTTACATATTATTTGAAAGTTTTCTCTTAAAATACATAGCAGCTGTATTTTAAAAGTTTTAAATATCACAGGTAAACAGAATCTATGAGATTTCCATATGCTACAAAACTCCACATTGCTACTTCCCACACAGTGGTTTATCTAATAATTAAAGCTGTTCAAAGTAAGAATTATAAATAAAAACAAACTAACAAGAAATGCTTAATAGAAAATACAAATGAAAGGAGGAAAACAGTATGAACACAAGACCAACAGTGAAAGAAATTTCCTAAGAAATAATAAGATTTCAGAATAACACTTCATCACAGATTTAGAGAAATTTATTCATAAATTATCTCTGAAAAATATTAAAAGAAGAAATGCATGATTTTGGGATGACTATAAAACTATGGAGGAGGTAAATAAAAAAGCCAGTGATCTTGGTAATCATTGGAAGCTAAAATAATTTTAAAACACAGATAAACATATCATGTTAAAAAATTCAGAATATGCTTGAATAAACACAAAATCTTGATCAGAGAACAGATTTGAAAATATCAAAAATGGTAAACTAAAATGGTGGAAAATATGAAAATTGTTATATTGTCCACCATTGAAGTGGAAGTTAATGGTGACAGAGCATATGCATTATTGATGTATTGCAATGAGATACAACAAATGGAGCAGAAAAATATTTACTGATATGATAAAAAGAAGTTCTTCTTCATTGAAGGTGATTTTTTTGGTTGTTTTGGCTCACGGGTCCAGGCACTCGGCGGCATGTGGGATCTTCCCGGAGTGGGGCACGAACCCGTGTCCCCTGCATTGGCAGGCAGACTCTCAACCATTGTGCCACCAGGGAAGCCCTGAAGGTGGTTTTGAACTTGCAGATTAAAGGGGCAGATCATACTGTAAGAACAATATATAATGTATTTAAATTTCTAAAGATTACCAAGATATCCAGCAGGGGAGGATTGTTATTCCAGAATGGAATGCAGACTGTGGCAAAAGAACCTAACTATACTACAAGTGTATGTAGGTATAATTTCATCTTAAGGGGGAATGGAAACAAAATGTGTTCACCTAAGTAGCTTTGAAAAATGGTATTTTGCCAGGAAACTGCAAAATTTAACATGAAAGTAAGTATATATATATATATATATATATATATATGGATTAAACAAATAACTAATAAATGGCAGATTATGGGAACCAGAGTTCTTACTGCTTAAGAAGGAGGCTGCAGATAAACAAGGAAATGATGTGAGGCTACAATCAACCATGTGGTACTGGATTAGAACTTGGGATATCAGTGTGAACTCATACTTAGCTTGATACAGATAGAAATGGATAAATTCAAAAGTAATTGTAGATATCTGTGTACATAAGAGTTAGTACATATATAATAAAAGTATAGTTCTGGCCAGTGAAATATCCTCACTTCACTGCTCTTAGTGACTTAATTCCAATGAATAGTGTTAGTCAGAAAACTCTAGAGAAACATAACTAAGAAGTATTTTATATATATATATATATATATATACACACATACACACACACACACACACACACACACACACACACATATACATATATAATGAGAAACTGGCTCACTTTGGAAGCTGACAAATCCCAAGATCTATGGTCAATAAGCTGAAGATCCGAGAGAGCTGATGGTACAGTTCCAGTTCAAGTCTGTAAGCCTGAGAATGAGGAGAGCCAATGTTGTAATTTCCAGTCCAAAAGCTATCAGGTTTGAGACCCAAGAAGATCCAATGTTTCAATTTGAGTACAAAGACAGAAAAAGGCCAGTGTGTCAGTTCAAGCAGTCACACAGGAAGAGTCCCCTCTAACTCAGTTTTTTTGTTCTATTCGGGTATTCAGTTGATTGGATGAGTCCCACCCACATTAGAAAGAACAACCTGCTTTACATATCAATTTAAATATTAAGCTCATCCAAACACACCCTCACAGAAGCATTCAGAATAATGTTTGACCAAATATCTGTGCACCCTGTAGCCCAGTCAAGGTGATATATAAAATTAACCATCACAAAGACAGTATAAAAAAGATGGAGAAAGAGTAACTTTGTATTGGGTGGACCAAAAAGTGCCTTCAGTTTTTTAAGTAAAAATAAAAGACAAATTTTTCTTTTTCACCAAGAACTTTATTGAACAACATATTCACCCTTTTGTTCCACTACTGTCTTCCATTTTTCAGGCAACTTCATAATTCCAACTTCCCAAAACTTTTTATCTTTTTGAGCAAATAACTGTGCCAGGTGCCTTTTACAGTCTGCCAGGGAATTGAAATTTCTTCCATTAAGACAATTTTGTAAAGACCAAAATTATGGAAATCTGAAGGTGCGATGGCTGGTGAATACAGCAGATGAATCAGAACCTCCCAGCCAAGTTGTAGCAGTTTTTGCCTGGTCATCAAAAAAATGCAGTCTTGCGGTATCCTGATGGAAGATTATGCATTTTCTGTTGACTAGTTCTGGATGCTTTTCATCGAGTGCTGCTTTCTGCTGGTCTAATAAGGAGCAGTACTTGTTGGGATTATTGATTTGGTTTTGCGGAAGGAGCTCATAATAGAGGACTCCCTTCCTATCTCACCATGTAAACAATATCACCTTTAGATGAAGACTGGCCTTTCATGTAGTTGGTGGTGGGTCATTTCACTTGCCCCCACAATCTCTTCCATTCCACATTATTGTACAGTATCCACTTTTCATTGCCTGCCACAATTTGTTTTAAAAACAGAACATTTTTGTTATGTTAAAGTAGAGAAATACATGCAGAAATGCAGTCAAGAAGTTTTTTTTTTTTTTTCGCTTAACTTATGTGGAACCCAAACATCAAAGTGATTCACATAACCAAGCTGGTGCAAATAATTTTCAACAGTTGATTTGGATATTTTGAGTATATTGGTTATATCTCATGTGGTATAATGTTGATTGTTCTCAATTACTGTTTTTATTTTATTGCTATCAACTTCAACTGGTCTACCTGAATATGGAGCATTGTCCAGTGAGAAATCTCCAGCCTGAAACTTCACAAACCACTTTTGACACGTTTGATCAGACACAGCACCTTCTCCATACACTGCACAAATCTTTTTTTGTGTTTCAGTTGCACTTTTACTTTTCTTGAAATAATAAAGCATAATATGTCAAAAATGTTGCTTTTTCCCTTCCATCTTCAATATTAAAATGGCTACAACAAAAATTCACCAATTTTGATCTTTTTTTTAAAATGAATGCTGATATAACAGCTGTTACATACAATCTAACAAAATTGTTTCAAATGAAGTTAAAGACAACTAAGGGCTTCTAGAGCCATCTTACGGAAAAAAATGAATAAACATTTTGGCTCACTTGATAGCAGAGAAATCTGGAAAATTGTACTTAAATCAGGTGATCAAAGTCAACATCAACAGTAGTAAGACATTGTGACAGTATGCTCTCTTGATATGAAATGTTAAAAATGTCCCTTCATCTCTAAGGTCATCCTTTCAAAATCCATAACCCTAGTCTAAGAATGGAAAAAAATTAGTCAAACCAAAATTGAGAGACATTATACCAAATACCTGACTAGCATTCCTCAAAGCTTATGGTCATCAATGACAATGAAAGTCTGATAAACTGTCACAGACCAAAGAGGACTAAGAAGAAATGAAGTCTAAATGTAAGGTGGTATACGTTATGGAATTATAGAATAAAAAAAAGAACATTAGGGAAAAATCTAATAACATATGAACTAAGTATGGAGTTTAATTAATAGTAATATACCAGTATCAGTTCCTTAGTTGTGGCAAGCATATGTGATATAAAATGCTAACAACAGAGAAAAGTGGATGAGGATTTAAGGGAGTCCTCTATATATCTTTGTTTCTTTTTAAAAGAATCTAAACTATTCTAAAATAAAATATCTATTAAAATAGGCAGAATGGAAATTATTAAGATATAGTCTAATAAGTCATGGTATCTTTAGGAAAGATAGATAACCCCACAGATATCCTAGAATTAGGCTCACCTCAAACCTTCTCAAAAATACTCACTGATTTAATGGACTTGAGGACATGGTGGGGTGGGGAGGAGAAGCTAGGATGAAGTGAGAAGGTAGTACTGACATATATACATTACCAAATGTAAAATGGATGGCTAGTGGGAACACAGGTAGATCAGCTTGATAATATGTGATGACCTAGAGGGGTGGGATATGGAGGGTAGGAGGGAGGCTCAAGAGGGATGGGATATAGGGAACAAAAATCCTAAAAAGGATTTCTTAGGTTGAAAAAGTACATATAAGGGATGTCAATTCCCTATAGATGATCTTTAGCTGGATAAATATGGGGAAAAAGTCAGATATTCTTCCAAAGTAATAAAATTTTTTGAAAAGAAATACACACTGCTGAAGAAGAGAGGGAAATATGTTCAGAATTTGAGAAAAAATATTTAAACCAAAACATATTGTTCCAGAAAATCTTATTCAATTGTAAGCAGGTCCAGAGACCTACCTAGAGTTATGGGAAGGACTCTGGGGAGGCAGGGGCTGGCCCCTGACTCACACTGTGAGCAAGACCACTGACAGAGGATGCCCCAGGAAAATATTCTTATTACTATTCTTTTTTGTTTCATTTAACTCAGTTTGTTGGTGGTGTTGTCTTTATTATTTTTAATTCTTAATTTTTTTAATTGTTTAATATATTTTTTATTTTTCTATTTTTAATTTACTTTTTGTTGTATTTTTTTTCTTTGTTTTATTTTCTTTTGTCTGTCTGCTTCTTTGTTTCTGTTTAATTGTTTTTATCATTTATCTTGGGTTTGGTTTGCTTATTTTCTTTCTTCCTTTTTTTGTGTGTGTTGCTGTTGTTGCTATTGGTTTGTTTTGGTTACTTGTCTTGGGTTTTGATTGTTTGTTTTCTTTTCCTTTTTTTTCATTATTTTATCTCTAGCCATGTTATGTGGCTTGTGGGCTCTTAATTCCCCAGCCAGAGGTCAGGCCTGGGCTTTCAGTGTAGGAGCACTGAGTCCAGGAAGATGGACCACCAGAGAATTCCCAGGCCCCAAAATTAATCAGTGTGTGCTCTCCCAGAGGTCTCCATTTTGACAAGAGGACACAGCTCTACCCACCTGCCTGCAGGCTCCAAGGGTGAACACCTCGCACAAAACAATCAGCAAGATAGAAATGCAGTCCCACCCATCAGTGGACAAGCTAAAGAATGTTGTACCAAGCTCACAGACACCCCCAAATTCACTGCTAGACCCAGCCCTGCTCATCAGAGGGAGAAGACTCAGCTCCACCCACTAGAGTGCAGGCACCAGTCCCTCCCTCCAGGAAGCCTAAACAAGCCCCTGGACCAAACACAACCACCAGGGGACAGGCAAAAGAAGCAAGAGGAACTATGAACATGTAGCCTGGAGAAAGGAGACCATAAACACAGTAAGTGAGACAAAATGAGATAACAGAGAAATAAGTTGCAGAAAATGGACCAAGGTTAAAAACCCACAAGACCAAGTAAATGAAGAGGAAATAGGACGTCTATCTGAAAAATAATTCAAAAGAGTAATGATAGTAAAGATGATCAAAGATATCAAAAAAAGAATGGAGGCATGGATTGAGAAGATACAAGAAATGTTTAACAAGGACACAGAAGAATTAAGAAACAAACAATTAGTGATGAACAACACAGTAACTGAAATGAAAAGTACACTAGAAAGAATCAATAGCAGAATAACTGAGACAGAAGAACAGATAAGTGAGATTAAGTGAGTTGGAAGATAAAATGGTGGAAAAAACTGCTGTGGAACAGAACAAAGAATAAACAATGAAAAGAAATGAAGACAGTCACAGATACTTCTGTGACAATAGTAAATGCATCAACATTTGAATTATAGGGATCCCAGAAGAAAAATAGAAAGAGAAAAGATTTGAGAAAATATTTGAAGAGACTATAGTCAAAAACTACCTTAACATGGGAAAGGAAATAGTCAACCAAGTCCAGGAAGTGTAGAGAGTCCCATACAGGATAAAACAAAGGAGAAACACACTGAGACAGATTAATCAAACTAACTAAAATTAAATACAGAGAAAAAATATTAAAAGCAGCAAGGGAAAAGCCACAAATAACATACAAGGGAATCCTCATAAGGTTATCAGCTGATTTTTCAGCAGAAGTGTCATGATATACTTAAAGTGATGAAAGGGTAATATCTACAACAAAGATTACTCTATTCAGCAAGGATCTCTTTCAGATTTGACAGAGAAATCAAAAACTTTACAGACAAGCAAAATCTAAGAGAATTCAACACCACAAAACCAGCTTTACTACAAATGTTAAAGGAACTTCCCTGGTGCAAAACACAACAGAAGAAAAATACCTACAAAAACAAACTGAAAACAATTCAGAAAATGGTAATAGGAACATACCTATTGATAGTTACCTTAAATGTAAATGGTTTAAATGCTCCAACCAAAAGACACAGACTGGTGAATGTATACAAAATCAAGACCCATATATATGCTGAGTACAAGAGACACACTTCAAACCTAGGGACACATAATGACCAAAAGTGAGGGGATAGAAAAAGATATTCCATGCAAATGGAAATCAAATGAAAGCTGGAGTACCAATATTCATGTCCAACAAAATAGACTTCAAAATAAAGACTATTGCAAGAGACAAGGAAAGACACTGCATAATGATCAATAGATCAATCCAAGAAGATATAACAATTGTAAATATTTATGCACCCAACATAACAGCACATCAATACATAAGACAAATGTTAACAGCTATAAAAGGGGAAATCAACAGTAACACAATAATAGTGGGGAACTTTAACACTCCACATAAACCAGTGGATAGATCATCCAGACAGAATATTAATAAGGAAACACAAGACTTAAATAACACATTAGAACAGATAAACTTAAATTATATTTATAAGACATTCCATCTGAAAGCAGCAGAATGTACTTTCTTCTCAAGAACACATGGAACATTCTCCAGGATAGATCACATTTTGGGTCACAAATCAAGCCTCAATAAATTTAAGAAAATGAAATTTTACCAGGCAACTTTCCAACTACAATGCTCTGAGATTAGAAATCAATTACAGTAAAAAAGAATTGGAAGAAACATGAACACATGGAAGCTAAACAATATGCTAAATAACCAAGAGATCACTGAAGAAATCAAAGAGGGAATCAAAAAATAACTAGAAAAAAATGACAATGAAAACATGATGATCCAAAACCTACAAGATGCAATAAAAACAATTCTAAGAAGGAAGTTTACAGCAATAAAATCCTACCTCAAGAAACAAGAAAAATCTCCAGTAAACAACCTAAACTTACACCTAAAGCAACTAGAGAGAGAAGCACAAACAAAACACAAAGTTAATAGAAGGAAAGAATTCATAAAGATCAGGGAAGAAATAAATGAAATAGAAATGAAGAATAAAATAACAAAGATCAATGAAACTAAAAGCTGCTCTTTAAGAAGATAAACAAAGTTGATAAAACTTAGCCAGACACATCAAGAAAAAGAGGGAGAGTACTCAAATCAATAAATTTAGAAATGAAAAAGAAGAAGCTATAATGGACACCGCAGAAATACAAAGCATCATAAGAGATTACTACAAGCAACTTTATGACAATATAATGGACAACTTGGAAGAAACTGACAAATTCTTAGAAAGGTATAACCTTCTGAGACTGAACCAGGAAGAAATAGAAAATATGAACAGAGAAATCACAAGTAATGAAATTGAAACTGAATAAACATCTTCCAGAAAACAAAAGTCCAGAACCAGATGGCTTCACAATTGAATTCTGTCAAACATTTAGAGAATAGCTAACAGCCATCCTTCTCAAACTCTTCCAAAAATTTACATAGGTAGGAGCACTCCCAAACTCATTTTACAAGTCTATCATCACCGTGACACTAAAACAATACAAAGATACTACAAAAAAAGAAAATTACAGACCAATATCACTGATGAATATAGATGCAAAAATCCTCAATAAAATACTAGCAAACAGAATCCAACATATTAAAAGGATCATACACTATGATCAAGTGGTATTTATCCCAGGGATGCACAAGTTCTTCAATATACACAAATCAATCAATGTGATACACCACATTAACACATTGAAGAATAAAAACCATATGATCATCTCAATAGATGCAGAAAGAATCTTTTGACAAAATTCAACACCCATTTATGGTAAAAAAAATTCTCCAGAAAATGGGCATAGAGGGAACCTACCTCAAAACAATAAAGGCCATATATGGCAAACCCACAGCAAACATCATTCTAAATGGTGAAAAACTGAAAGAATTTCCTCTAACATCAGGAATAATGCAAGGATGTCCACTCTCGCCATTATTATTCAACATAGTTTTGGAAGTCGTAGCCATGGCAATCAGAGAAGAAAAAGAAAAAAAGGAATCCAAATTGGAAAAGAAGTAAAACTGTCACTGTTTGCAGATGGCATGATACCATACACAGATAATCCTAAAGATGCCACCAGAAACTACTAGAGCTAATGAATGAATTTGGTAAAGTTGCAGGATAAAGAATTAATGCACAGAGATATCTTGCAATTGTATACACTAACAATGGAAGATCAGAAACAGAAATTAAGGAAACAATCCCATTTAACATTGCAACAAAAAGAATAAAATACTAGGAATAAACCTATGTAAGAAGGCCAAAAACCTTTACTCAGAAAACAATAAGACACTGATGAAAGATGACACAAACAGAGAGAGTGAGATAGCATATTCTTGGATAAGAAGAATCAATATTGTGAAAATGACTATACTACCCAAAGCAATCTACAGAGTCAATACAATCCCTATCAAATTACCAATGGCGTTTTTCACAGAATTAGAACAAAAAATTTTAAAATTTGTATGGTAACACAGAAGACCCTGAATAATCAAAGCAATCTTAAGAAAGAAATCAGAGCTGGAGGTATCAGGCTCCTTGACTTCAGAATATACTACAAAGCTACAGTAATAAAGACAGTATAGTAGTAGCACAAAAACTTAAATATAGATCAAGACAACAGAAAAGAAACCCCAGAGATAAAATCACGCAAATATGGTCACCTAATCTATGACAAAGGAGGCAAGAACATACAATAGAGAAAAGACAGTCTCTTCAATAAGTGGTGTTGTGAAAACCAGACAGCTATGTGTAAAAGAATGAAATTAGAACACTCCCTAACACCATCCACAAAGATAAAATCAAAATGGATTAAAGACCTAAATGCAAGGTGAGACACTATAAAACTCTTAGAGGAAAACATAGGCAGAACACTCTTTGACATAAATTGCAGCAAGATCTTTTTTGACCCACCTCCTAGAGTAATGAAAATAAAAATGAAAATTTAAAAATGGAATCTAATTAAACTTAAAAGCTTTTATACAGCAAATGAAACCATAAACAGGATAAAAAGACAACCCGCAGAATGGAAAGCATTTGCAAAAGAAGCAACTGACAAAGATTAATCTCCAAAATATACAAAGAGCTCATGAAGCTCCATATCAAAAAAGAACAAACAACCCAATCAAAAAATAGGTGGAGACCTAAATAGACATTTCTCCAAAGAAGACATACAGATGGCCAACAAACACATGAAAAGATGTTCAATGTCACTAATTATTAGATAAATTCAAATCAAAACTACAGTGAGGTATTACCTCACACCAGTCAAAATGGCCATCATCAAAAAATCTACAAATAATAAATGCTGGAGAGGGTGTGGAGAAAAGAGAACTCTCTTACCCTATTGGTGGGAATGTAAATTGACACAGCCACTAGGGAGAACAGTATGGTGGTTCCTTAAAAAACCAAAAATAGAACTACCATACAACCCAGCAATCCCATTACTGGGAATATACCCACAGAAAACCATAATTCAAAAAGATACATGCACCCAAATGTTCTTTGCAGCACTATTTACAATAGTGAGGACATGGAAGCAACCTAAATGTCCATCAACAGAGGAATGGGTAAAGAAGGTATGTTACATATATACAGGGAATATTATTCAGCCGTAAAAAGGAACAATTTTTTTTTTCATTTCCAGTGACGTGAATGGACTTAGAGACTGTCATACAGAGTGAAGTAAGTCAGAAACAGAAAAACAAGTATTGTATATTAACTCATATATTTGGAGTCTAGAAGAATGATATAAGTGATCTTACTTACAATGCAGAAATAGAGACACAGATGTAGAGAAGAAACATTTGGATAACAAGGGGCAAAGATGAGGGATGGATGAATTGGGAGATTGGGATTGACATGTATACACTACTATGTATAAAATAGATGACTAATGAGAACCTATTGTATAGCATACGGAACATTACCTGGTGCTCTGTGGTGACCTAAATGGGAAGGAAATCCAAGAAAGGGGATATATGTGTACCTATGGCTGATTCACTTTGCTGTACAGCAAAAACTGAAAGAGCAGTGTAAAGCAACTATACTCCAAAAAAGTATATATATATATATATATATATATATATATATATATATATATATCTGGCAGCCACTGTTAATATTGGCATATTTCCTTCCTGGTTTTCTTTCATGTATTTTTCATTTCACATTGTTAAAATTATAGTATATATATATAATTTGTAGATATAGAATTAGATATAGAATATAGACGAACACCCCATTGATTTATAGAAAGTTCTTATCAATTTTCATTTCCTTTGGAAATATAAGAGCTTATCTCTTTTTCACCTAGCTAGCAATGACTGGAGATTCTGTATATATTTGTCTGTGTGTCTACATATATTACATATATACAACAATTTTATTAATTTGATTGGAGAAAAATGTTATCTTGTTTTAAATTTTGATGTTTGTAGAGCTCAATATTTTCTCAGGTGACTTTCTTCTTTTGTGAATTGTCTTAGTTTCCTTTGCTGGTTTAGACTGTATCCTCAATTTGCATCAGCTTTTTATATATTAAAGATACTAACATTTAAAAAACAACAATAAATTCAGAAGAAAGAAGAGAAACTATGGGAGAAGTATATGTATACTTTCTGATCTTCAAATCCCTGACAATAAATTTTAAATTGAGATATATACCTTAAACTGTGTATTAACCAAAACTGCCATTTGTACCCTATTTCTAAAGTCCACCCAGGCCATGACTTATTCAAATATAAATTCATATTAGGTAAAGTGATGCTTTTTGTTGTTGCTGTTGCTATTATTAGTTCAGGTCCAAAGTTTGCCCTATCTCAAAGATACTTGTGCACAAGAAATTACAGAGAAAGACAGTGACTATCTGTTTCCCTCATTTGGACAGACACTTCGAAGCGTGGACATCTGGCTAATCATTCTTGCAATCTGCCACTTTACTTCTCTCTTCATAAACTGATCTTTTGATCTCTGCTATCTCTTCAGAGACATGTCCTTATGAGTCTATCCATCAAATGACAAACTCCTGGCCTTACTAATATTTTGTGACAGGCAGGCATTTCCTGACCCTGTGAGCCTACTTAGAATACTGATTTTAAAACTCCTCAGTATTATTTCTTCTTGTGTCTGGTAGATTTATTGTTTTAAACAACAATATATGTTTCACATACACATCCAAATTTCAAATATCTGCTTATTATCAGGCCAAGGAGTATATGTGTAGACACACAAACACACACACACGTGCACATACACATTCATACTCATAACAGGTGCTATACACAGTAAAATTTAGCTGATGTGGGTATATATTTTTCCTATATGTTTTAGTGTTTATAGTAATAATATTAAGGGAAAAAAAATCACCAGAGTAAAATAGGCAAGGCAAACTTTATTTAAGACTATTGCAATTGGGTCCACACCATTGCAATAGGAGAGACTGAACTCAACTCTACTGAAAGCAAAGGAAGGCCAGAGGAATTTTAAATGCTAAAAATGAGCTAAAGGAAAATATATTAGGGGAGAAGTTTTGTCAAAGTGATTAGGCTACCTGTGTTTGTTAACTGTCGCTGATCCAAGTTAAGCTACTACTCTCCCACAGAAATTGGAAAATAGGGGCACTATCTTTTTTGATGATTACATTTCAAAGGAATGGCTTCCAGGTCTTTGAGAAAGACATAGAAGATTTACACCCAAGGAGTGCAGAAAATTCACAATTACAAGTTTTCTAATGTAAAAATTCTCTAAGAAAAGAGAGGTCAGTGGCTTACAGTCAGGAGAAACTCTGTCTAACATGTAGTGAAGCAGAGGGAAACATTAAAGCTGTTTTGGTCAATAACAAGCCTCCTGCATGATTATATTCCTATTTCTACATCTTACTTCACTTGCCACCATCCTAGCATGCACACTACCTATTGCTTCAGCCAAGCTGAATTACTTGTAGTTCTAGATAAATCATACTTTGTTCATGCTTCTATTCCTTCCACCACTTTTCTTTCTCGTATTATGAACTGTTTCTTTTTATCAAATATTAAGTACATGGTTAGGTCCCTTGGATACTTTCCTTGCTTTAATAATTTGATGTATTTACCTTTTATCTATCTCCCTGTTGCAACTATATCAGTATATTATAATGTTAAGAGTGTGGATTCTAGAGTTATATTAGTCAAGGTTAATGCTGGCCTAACCACTAATCAGTTTCAGAATTTTGGAAGTTACTACATCTCTTGGAATCTTGGTGTATCATTTGTAAAGTGTAGATAATTATAACACCTCTCCTGCATGCTTTTTTTTTTCTTTCTTTTCTTTAATGTTTTGGTTAGGATAAATAAAATTAATGTATGTAAAATGAAGAACAGAGTATTGTTTTTGTCATGCCACTCAAACCTTCCATTGTTGTTAATTTTTATTTGTTTCTCCTTCTAAACTGTAAATTATATTATAATAGGAAGAAATTGTATGTGTTTTGGTGTACACTGTGCCTTGAATGGTAATTTTTATTTAGTATTTTTTATTATATACTTGCTGATGGCAAGTTCAACTACTGAAATTTTATATTCCAACATATAAAATGTTGTATTTTCAAAATGATATTGAGACTTATAGTTTTAATGGATACTAAGATGCATTTTAAACAAAAATATTTTGTAAAAGTAAATGAGTAAATGAAAACTTCTCTTCATTTGTTTAACCGTACTTAAATGCCTTATTTCGTTTTAAAATCTGAGTTTAGAAAATAATGACTTTTTAATCCTCTAGGAGAAAAATACAGTGAAATAAATAATAATAAAAACATAAATAAAAACTATGTGTGAGTGATTTAAAAGAGCAAAAATGACCAAGCTATATGAACTATTTGTATTTTTTATCATTAATCTGAAGTTTGAGTAGTAAAGGGAAAAAATGACAATGTTTTCCCTCTGTGTATCTTAAATGTCAGTCAATTTGATTACTGTTGACATGTACTTTTCACTGACATAGATTTTCCCTGAGGACATGAGTTGTTCCCAAGACGTGATAGTCAGTATGACCAAAACATGGGCTGGACAAGCCACAGAGAGAATCTGAAGCAGAAACAGGGCCAAACCGTATCTTGACACTTTGTGAACCATTTCAAAAACTCAGTGAATGCAGAGAATGCAAAGTATATATTCTAGGACTGCCCAAAGCTTCAGCATCACTGTAAGCATCTCAGGTTGCTAGATTAATTAACCGATAATATAAACTCGAAATTAAAAAATCGTTACGCTAACACATGAGAAGAATCTTTGGACAGAATCTAGGTATATACTGAGTGAATTTTAACAGAACCATAATATTTCAGAGCAAGTAACTGGAGTAGACTTTTGCTAATTGAAGTTAGAATAAAAACTACTTTAATGTAATATAACTATAAGGGGCAGAAAAAAGTTTTCTTTTATGTATTAGATGTTTATTTAATATTCAGATGGAGATATAGTTGAATATATTGATATTAATTAAATTCATATAGCAGCAAATAAATGCTAAAATTCTACGTTTATCCACTAAAAATAGAAACATAAGGAAAAATATAATATGGAAAACTTTCAGAGACTATATATTGGCCAAAAATTTAGCAGACACAATTTAGCTATATGTCATTTTCAAGTCTCATTTAAAAAAAATAGATTTATAAAGAACAATATTAAAAGAGTAAAGTACTCAAATATGAGTTTCTCATTTGTCTTGAGCTCCAGAATTCTGTGTGCCAGGGACAACCACTCTTATTAGCTAACTACATTTCTTTCTGAAGATAATTTATATACATTAAAACATATATATGAAGGGCAGCATGCCAATTAAAAGAAACACACAAATAAGGTGACAGATACTTAGAAAATAAAAAATGAAAAATAGGTGTAATTTCATTCCTACTTTTAACATGCTAATAAAAAGTGATTAAACATTGGTTATTGTTGGATAAAATAACACAGTAAAATTCATAAATAACATATTCAGATAAAATATATTAAGGAGATCAGCTAATAAACTAATCTCTTATGAGGAAGTATATTTTCTTCAAAACTGTCCCACACAACAAAGTAGTTTTGGTGTAATATTTTTTAAAGTAGCTCTTTTTATTCTGTAAATAGTGTATTAAGATTTTGGCATGTCTGTAAAAGTTGTAGTTAAATTCTAGTATTCTATCTTTGTCAGCTTCTACTGAAAGATAATTTTAACCTCAAAAAAATAATTTAAAATCCTCCATTTGTTCTCTAATATATATATTAGTGTATGGTCAGGCCACTCAACATGGCTGTTCTCTTGCTCTCTGCACATCCCCTGCTTGACAACCAGTGCCTGCTTCACCGACACACTATTCATATCATATGATTAACCTTCCTGTGTACTTGCCCCAAGCTCCAATTAATGATTGCTTTTATCAAAGGGATAGTGAGGGCCATGCCTCTCTGCTGGTTTCCCTAGTAACTAATGAGCCAAACTGATGTAACTCTCCCTATAAAAGGCATACTCCCATTCCCTCTACTCCCCTAGAGCGAAGTCAGCCACCATCTGCCCTACATGGTGAGGTGTCGCTTCAGGATCTTGCTTCAGATGTGTAAGCTCCTCTATCCATTAAACCACTGATGTCTGTGTTGCTGACTCCCAGCTCTTTCTTCTATCTTGAAGCTGGGCAAGCACAGGCCTTGCAGGGCTGTGAGATGCAGCCCAACATTATTAATATCAAATAAGGAATTTTTCTATAAATAAGCAGAAGAATTTACTCTGATATCAGAAAGTACAGGAGTCCAAACCCAGCTAATCAACTTGCTTACAGAGTAAAATATTCTAAGGACAATTCAAGAGGTCTCTGCTTAAGGCAGCACAGGAGTGCCCACTCAGTTTTGCTTACCATGCAGAAACGGAAGAGTAGAGGCTCACAAATGAAGCATTTAAATTTTAATCCAGCTTCTCTGTATACATGTCAAATTAGCCTATAAAGGCATAGTTTCTTATTCCCAATTTGTTGTTTTTGGGAAAATACTTTGGTGAATCTCTGGCCAGGGAAACCAGAAAACTGAAACCAGGGAAACTGTAGTTTGCTGAAGAGTGGCAGAATCCAGGAAAGAAAAGAGATAATGAGGGAATCTCTAACTCTGTCTATCCCTAATCCAGACTAACTCCTGAACTATGCGTGTACAGAGCACATTCTAAGGGGCCAAGCTAAAGACAAAGATTCAGGTAAGATCAAAGCTGCTGGTAAAGAAATAGAGTTTCACATTCAAGTCTAGTAAAGATAATTGTCCAATTCAAAATAATCTTCATTAAAAAAAGAACAGAATCTAGAATCTCTGAAAAGTTAAAACTCAGGATACAATTCAAAATTACCCAACACAGGAAGAACCAAAAAAAATGAAACTCATGGCCAAGAAAAAAGAAAAAAAAAATATATAGACCCTGAGATACTGAAATCTTGTAATTGGAGGTCAAAATTTGAAAGTAACTATTATAACTCTCTTCAATAAAGTTAAAAAAATGCTCACTATGGATAAAAATATTAAAAAGATCACAGCAGGCAATGAGAAATGATTTTGCAACTAAAAAATACAGTATCTGAACTATCAAATTTACTAAATGGACTGAAAGACTGCATATTGCAAAGAGTAAGTGAATTTGACAATAGGTCAGTATACATTATCCCATGTAAAACATACAAAAAAGATTTTTTAAAAAAATTGATGTCAGAGATCTTTGATATAATCAAGTCATTAGACGTGTGCTTAACTGATGTTACTGAAGAAGAGCATAAAGAAACTAGAGCAGAAAAAATTATTGAAGAAAATGGCTGAAATTTTCCCAAATTTGATGAAAGTTAGAAATTTATAATTCCAGTTTAGCTGAATATGCTAATAGCTCCACTTAATCCTCAAAAGTGTCCTATATTACATAATAAATTATATATGGTCACAATTATATATGGTCACTATATATGGTTACTATATTACATTAATAAATAAAAAATATATATGGTCACATAATAAATTAATAAATTATATATATATAATATATATATTATATATATTATATATATACATAATAAATTATATATATGTCCTATATTACATAATAAATTATATATTACATAATAAATTATATATATACATATAACTATAAGGCAAAATTTGCATGAAGTTAAGCTTACACTTTATTTCTTAAATTGCCCTCAAATTGAAATGTATACAACATAGGACACAATGAATATAAGAATGTAGAATATACAAATTAAGTTAATTTCACACTAACCTACACATTTATTAAACAGAATTGTCTTCTAATCTATACCAACTATAAACTACCACTTGCTGACTTTAAATAAACAGAGATTTGCACATCCTGGGAGAATTTTCTTATGTTATGGTATATTGGAAGACCAGGTTTCATGTTCATTCATATAATCTACCTGTAATATGAATGTTCTTTCTCTCAATAAGTCCAACAAAGCTAATTTTGCTTCTCTTATTGTTAACTTATGTTTTCCTGTGTTGAGCACCAAATGAAATAGGTTAATTAAATTTGGTGTCCATTTTATGTTATTATTTTTTCTTACATGCACAGCTTGTCTTACAGGTATGCGATACATACTCACTGAGATTGGCTGAAGAATAGAGGTGCTACAGTCCCACCTCACATCACATTATTTTAAGGGCATAGGTAAAGTTTACATTGCAATGAA
Source organism: Lagenorhynchus albirostris (assembly GCF_949774975.1). Classification (NCBI taxonomy): domain Eukaryota; kingdom Metazoa; phylum Chordata; class Mammalia; order Artiodactyla; family Delphinidae; genus Lagenorhynchus; species Lagenorhynchus albirostris. The sequence continues at coordinate 40,480,279 of NC_083112.1, read as the reverse complement.
ATGTAACAGAAGGTTGTTATGTTTAAGAGAAAATGTAATGTGTAATGTGTTTTAAGGAAATGTGTCCTAGGGAAATGGGATAAGATAAATGTTATAATCAGTAAAACAATTAATAGGATATCTATATATCAATCTGAAAAATAAACTATAAATATTTGCATATATATATTTCAAAAGCAATAAATAGTTATCATTTGCTTGAGAATGGATCTAATAACAGATACACTATACTTTTATGAAAAAAATGCATCATATTGAAAGGTCTAAGTTTTAAAGATATTATTGAAAGAAAAATGTTTAATGTAGTTGGAAAAATCTATGTTCTTGGATGGGAAGATAATATTGAAAAGATAGAAATTATCCCCAAATTATTAATTGAACACAATTCCAATTATATTCTAACCATAGTATTTTATAACTCTTAACAATATACCTTAAAATAATTTGGAAGAAATATAGACAAGATATTTGTGAAGGAGAAAAGTAATAAGGGGACTTACTTATCAGATAGTGAGTCTAATTATAAATTTACAATAATTTTAAAATGTGCTATTGAAGAGATCAATAAGTAAATGAATTGGAATAGTTAGCTCTTATCTGATTTTTATTTAAATTAGCATATAAATTGGAACTTTGTATATGACAGAAGCAGCATTAAAAATTAGTGGGAAAATTAATTAAATATTCAATATATGGTGCTAAGACATTATGGAAGAAAAAATAAAACAAGTTCTCTATATCATAAATATAAATTGTGTATAGAAAATTGACCTAAAATAAAAACAAAGTACAAAATCTCATAAAAATACAGGAGACTATTAATGTGACATCAAGATAAAAAAGATTAAATGAAGTTATAAAATTCACAGCTTTCAAATGTTAGTAAATGAATATTTACATTAAAAAATATCTACATACAGAAACTATAATTTGGGGACAAGTAAAGGGTTTTATGTATGTCTAATAAAGGAACTATGATTTGGGAGACAAGTAAAGAATGTTTTATCGCTCTAGTTTCTTCTTTGCTTCTTTGTTTCACTTTTGAACTGAAAAGCCTTGAACCTGCTTGTTGATCAAGCCCCAGTAGAAAGGTTAAGATAGAAATAATTTGCAAAAGAATGTAAAAAACAAAAAAAGGAGAAAAATTGGTGGAAAATTACAAATATTCAAAATATACATTGATTTCATAGAAATTATTTCAACAGATACAAATATTTTTACACAAAAATGTTAATTTTTTCTTTAAACCTTGTTTTTTAAAACTTTGATAAAAAAACTATACTGTTCCAATTCTGAGAACTAAACTATTCCAATACAAACACATCTTATAGACCCCTCTTTTGTAAGTTAATTTTTTGGAAGTATTTGTAGTTAGTATAACTGCAAATATCATTGATTCTGATATATCTCTTTGCTCATTTTGGAAACAAAAAAACATATTTCACTTACTAATAAATCCCATCCTCTCTGTAGAGTACACTATGATTTCCATGTTTTATATAAATAAGGTTGTGGAAAATGATTTCACTGAAAATTTTCTCGCATTTAACCTTGATGTGGACTGCTATATTTGTGGGAAATAATATGAATAGAAAATAATTTTACCAAAATAAATGCATATAATTATGAATGAGACACTACAGTGTCTTACCTTGAGCTCTCTAGAAAAGAGAGACTGAACTAAAAATTTACCAACAACACTTTATTGATGAGTGCAAACCCTCAGAAACAAGAGAACAAAAAATGGGAGTGAGGTCTAAAATAAGAAGAATATATATAAATTATTTTAATTAAAAATTGCTCAAACTATTTCAGAGAGATTATGGCAATAGAATTCATGGCTGAGGATTTTCCAAAACATTGCTTTTCTTCCTTAATTTGGCCCTTTCTATTTTTTAGTTTTGCTTTGTGAATACTTTGATACAAACATGTTTTTCCATCTTGTCTGTGTACTTGTACTTCCAGATTAGGTGGTACACTTCACATTATTAAAAAGTCCTTGCTAATTATTTTTATTTCTACCTTTGGATGTCCCAGATGAATTTCAGTAATGTTCACAACTTTGACTAATTCTTTAAGCAGAAGGATAATGACAGTGCACTAGACAATTCAGAGCCAGTAAATCTCACAGAAGGCAAACAATTTAGGTTCACAAACCATGTGAATTTCAAGAGCTGATAAATGAGATATTAGCTTTTGGATAGGAATTCAAAGTAATTTAAAAGCTAAAAACAATGTATTCATTTTGTGATTCATTGTTATTATACCATAGTGTTAAACAATTAATATTAAAAACATATTATCTTAAAAAAATATATGCATATGGGCTGTTCAACCAGGAAGTATACAGATTTTTATAACATTAATTGTTAGTGAAAAATGACTATATTCACTTGCAAAAGTATTTCAAATATTTATATAAACTACTTACATAACAATAGTCTTCTACTATACTTTCAGTATAGTTAAATTTAAGAGCTGTTGGTAAGTGATTATGTATGTTTAATATATACTAAGTGCTGGGATATTCAATTTGATACTCATGTATGTTAACTCCATTTCACAGATAAGAAATCAGTGGCTCAGAAATATTAGTGTATGCTCACTATCAAAAGTCAGTAACTCAGGATTTAAAGCCAGGTTTTGGGGGGGTGTACAAATTTAGAATGAACACCATTCCATATGGATATGAACACCATATCCATACCAATATATGTTTTCTCTGATATAACTTTAATGTATAAATTTAGTCATAAATTTATACATTATAATATATTATATATAATATTGTCTTTATAATATAAATATATATAATATTGTCTTTAATATAATATAATATTGTCTATAATATAATATTGTCTCTATAATATTCTCTATAATATTGTCTTTAAATATGATTAAGAAAAATATATTTAGTAGGTTATTTCAAAAGAAAACAATTATTTAATTGTAAGTTTCAGGTTAACAATTGCTTATCATAACATTTAGTCACTACATTCAAGAGAGGCAGCTTCAAGCAGATCTGGATTCCAATTCCAACTTGACCACTTATTGAACAACATGCTGACACTGTGAGTGCCTTGGTTTACTTTCCTGAGACATAACACTTGTTACTGTTATGAACATTAAATAAGATGATGTAGTGTCGAAATTATAATGAAGCTGAATTACAAACTATATTTCTCCAAAGTATAATGAAATGAACAAAACGTTATAAAAACACCAAAAATATGGTGATAACACAATGGAAAGGACATACCTAGTGGCATGATATTTTTGAAAAGTTGCAGTTTAAACTGAGGTGAATCAATTGTGGGGCTAATAACGATTAAGGTAAGGGGCACCTCACCTTTATGAGCACCTTCCAAAGCTCTCTATTTAATTAACCATATATAGTTCTGTATTCTGTGTCTTACAGAAGGTTCCCATATTGCATAAAATTCAGAACTGGCAATACCTGGATATCTCCTTTTGCCTAAAATAGAAACAGGAAGTTCTAGAATTGTACTAAGCTCTCCTAATCTCGTTGCCACCAACTCAATCCCTAATTGTGAAACATAAAACAATTCTTATATAACTCTATATAGAAATGCAATAGAAGAGGAAAATTATATTTCCTCCCTTTTGATAGGTTGTTAACTGATAGAGAGATGTAAAAAAGACAGATGTAAAAAAAGAAATGAACAACAAAGACCGACTAATCTTTCTAACAGAATTAAAATTTGCTCCAAGTTGACTTTGGGAATGATCTGAAATCTGAAGGAATTCAGTCTTTGGGATACAGTCCATGAGTAAATTGAAGTAATCTTAATAGAGTACATTTACCCATTCAGAACTTTGGCCAGAGCTGAGGATAGTTTTCGTGTGTGTGTGTGTGTGTGTGTGTGTGTGTGTGTGTGTGTGTGTGTGCGCGTTTCTCCATCTTCTCCATCTTACTGGGAGTCTGACCATGAGGAGCTGAGGGAAAGAGGACAAAAGATAGTGACAGAGGTGGAGCTTGAGAAAAAGAAGATGTGGAAGAAGAGCCTGAAGCTTCGGGAGCCATTTTATCTTTCTTAATTGTCTCAGTTAATCTTAAAATCTTACTTTGCAGAGAGGCAATTTTAAACTAATAATGTTGGAAAGCCTCAAAATACCGATTGATTCCATTCAGTTCTGGGAATTTTTTGATCTATTTTAATCCAATTCAATTATAAGAAAATTGAGTTTGGGGTTTTCAAAAATTCCCCATAATGGCCATTGATATTCTAAATTGCCCTTTGTCAAGTCAATCCAATTACTCATAAATGTACATGAGGAATAACAGTGGTTTCTAAATATAAATTTGGCCAAAGTCCCTGTAGGGGGTATGCCTTCAAAATATTTAGATGACTGAGATCCCATTGCTCAGAAGTTTTCTCTAGAGTAAAAGAGTAATTTTCAAACAGCTTAAACAGCTTACAGCTTAAGCAACTCAATTCAAACAGTTTGCAACTCAAACAGACTGCAGGCTTACCACTAGCCTGTTCTAAGAAAATAGCTCAGTCCTGGAGGGGCCAGGCCAAAGACTTTTCAGTCAGTTCCCATGAAATGGCCTCTATTCCAAAGGAATGGACCAATGACTGAAAAACCAGCACAGTTTCAGTGAAACAACCCCTGTTCCTGAAGAAATGGACTGAAGTTGTCTTACCCAGCTTTGGTCAAAACAGTCTGATCTCAAAAATGAGACCAAAGTACTAAACAAGTACCCTCTCAGAATAAGGCCTTAATCAGAAAGAATGAAACTTAACATAGGTCCCAAATAAAGCTTGGAGAGCTTTAAACACAAAGAAGGCATCAGCTCAGATCCAGGAGAAAGATACACCTTCAAACTCCAAAATTAGAGAGAAAAATAGTGAGGAGATAATGGGTACCACACCTGTATGTTCACAAGCCTCAGAGCCTTCAGGGGTCTTCTCTGGTCCCTGTACAGGCCACCAAAATGTGTTATTCCTCCAGCAAAGATGAGTTTATTCAGGATCAGCAGAGAATTGCAATTCAGGGCCTGCAGCCATGGGAAGACAAGTGCAAGTCCCTGCATGATTAGGAAAAGAGAAGTCTTTTACAGAGGGGAAAGGAATTTGGGCAGGTTATAGTAAACAAAGAGTCAATGGCTTTCCATTTGTTGAATTATTTTTTTCTAAGATTTTTTTTTTTGATGTGGACCATTTTACAATTCTTTATTGAAATTGTTACAATATTGCTTCTGCTTTATATTTTGTTTTTTTGGCTATGAGTCATGTGGGATCTTAGCTCCCCAACCAAGGATCAAACCCACACCCCCTGCATTGGAAGGCGAAGTCTTAACCACTGGACAATCAGGGAATTCCCTCCATTGGTTGAATTATTTCCAAGAAAGAAGAGTCTTTCTTCTTTTTGGTCTCTGCTATCATCACAGGGTGTAAGAGCTCCCCCTGCTGATCTCCAAAATCTATTTAAGTGAAATTTCTGTGTATTAATTTTTTACAGATCAGTAAACCAGTCAAGAGTCCAGTGGATCAGGGCAGATTGTCTCATCCTTGAAGGAGCCTCAAAGAAAGAGTGGAAAAGTACTAAATACTGAGTTGGAGTAGAAAAGTGTCTTAAAGTTTCCCTTTATTTCCTCACCACCGCCCCCCACAACAAACACAGGAACCTCTGCAGAATTGCCTAAACAAGACCTCTGTCCAAAGTGTCAAATAAAAAGACCTTGGAATGAGAGTACTTGGATGTAAATATACAAATGTATATTTTAAAAGTATGACAGGGCAGCGGACCTGAATCTTTGACTGTAACACCTTAGTGTGGTTGAGTCTGAAAGATCACACAAAGTTTTCTAACCAGGAGCTGGACTCTTTATGTACCAAAAAATGTAAGCAAGTGAAAGAGAGACAGGGTGACTAAAATGGAAACATGCTCATAAATATATAGAAATAAAACAAAAGGAAGAAATGTAGTGAGCAAAACAGACAGAAAAATTGGTATAAAAATGAAAAAAATCTGAAGAAAAGAAATTCTGGAAAGCATTTTATGTTATGAAACAGCTTAATACAGGTTAAAAATCACTGTCAAAGTAGGGGTTAGGTGAAAATTATAAAAAAAATCAAAAGAATGTCATAAATATTTTGCTACATAAATTTTCTTTAATTTTAACCCAATTTAAATATACTGAAACTTAAAAATGATAAGGTTTTCTTTACTGAAAGCTGAAATTAAAAATAAAAGGAGATGCAAAATAAGGGTAAAAATTAAGCACCAGGACTTCCCTGGTGGTGCAGTGGTTGAGAATCCGCCTGCCAATGCAGGGGACATGAGTTCAAGCCCTGGTCTGGGAAGATTCCACATGCCGTGCAGCAACTAAGCCTGTGAGCCACAACTACTGAAGCCAATGCACCTAGAGTCTGTGCTCTGCAACAAGAGAAGCCACTGGGATGAGAAGCCCACACACCGCAACAAAGACCCAACACAGCCAAAAATATATAAATAAAATAAATAAATGTTTTAAATAAATAAATAAATAAATAAATAAAATGACATGCTAAACAATATATTTAAAAAAAATTAAGCACCAAAATCATATCTTAATAATAATGGTAAATACATTATAAATGTTGAATAACAGAACTGGAAAAGAAAATATGTTCAGTAAACTACAAATAATCCAAAGTAAAAATAGAGTATCTGAGCTTCCCTGGTGGCACAGTGGTTGAGAGTCCACCTGCCGATGCAGGGGACACGGGTTTGTGCCCCGGTCCAGGAAGATCCCACATGCCGCAGAGCAGCTGGGCCCGAGGCCACAACAGTGAGAGACCTGCATATTGCAAAAAAAAAAAAAAATAGAGTATCTGAGGAAGAGAATACAAAAGTGAAATGGGAAAGGAACTCAGAAGTATAATAAAAGAAAAATATAATAAAAACTGAGTTTCCAGTAGAAAAATTACAGGGTGCTGATGTACATCTGATTACAGAATGACAAATGTCCATACGTAAGTACATAAAATATATAGATTAAGAGAAGTTATTCAAGTATCTAAGGAGAAGAAAAAGAAACAATTCAGTTATAAAATATGGAGGCGGTTACTCAGGTTGACCTCAGGTTCACTCATAATATAAATGAAATCTAAGGAGACAAGATATACCAATGTGTATAAAATGTTGAGAGTTCCTGTGATTCTAGAATATTTTACCCAGCCATAATGCCATTTGATTAGAAATATAACAGATATTAATTTTCAAATATGCAATAACTCAGGGTTTAGAGCACTAATAAACAGTTGTGAGAAAAAGAAATTCATAGCAAAATTCAATTATTTAAGAAGAAAATTAATAAATCACAAAGGGATAAAAAGAGTGTCCATTAAAATTCAGTAGATTGAAATTTGGAACTATTATTAACAGTTAATATAATATTTTAAAATTAGAGAATATATTTTTTTAATAATTTATGATAATTTATAACAGTATAATTTTTCTAAAAGTGAGAGAAGGTACTGGCAAGAATTACAGTGGTAATTTTAACTTTATTATGAATAGAGAATCAGTATACACTATTTTATTATATATTTGTCCATTATTATACACACATACACAAAAACTATACATTGCCAGCCTCTTAATATTTTACATAATATACTTTTCCCTAGCCACAAATGCTGTCTTAGGAAATAACATCTTCCTAGAAAAAGGTACACTGAAATATCTATAACTTGATTTTGAAAATATATATAATATAGAAGCCCTTTTTTGTGATTGGCATCAGTTGTACTGAGAAAAATTTGTTTTCTAAAGTGCTGAATCACATATCATAAAAATGACACAATATTATAAATAGTAATCAAATAAGTGAACATTCAACTAGGTATTTGATTTAAAGCTGAGATTCCTATTTTAATGAGTTCTTTGTTTGTGGACCATCAACAGTTTATTATATAAAATATGTCCATAACATACAGTCAGGAATTTGTCTCCGTATAGTCAACTTCAAGCAAGAAATTTAAATAAATTTATGAAGCATTCTGAGAAAAAATTATTGCTATTCATTCCAATATTTGACTATTATTTTACCCACATATTCCTTAATAGTGGTGTTTAATTCTATTAATAATACATTTGAAAATTAAATTTTCTTCACAGAAAAAAAAAACTATATTCGCATTGTTTTTACAGAGAAAATCTATGTTCACATCAATATTTTATCAGTTTATATAATATTTGATAAGAATCACAATACATTACAACCCTCACAAACAAGGGAAAAAACACAGTACATCCTTGGGAAAATTCAATTTAATTTACATAACTATAAATTACGGTACATGCTGGTATGCTCTGGCACAAAAGATTTGAAACAAATTAATGTACACTCAAACACAAAATTATGTTATTTGAAATGATAAAAGTTGACTTATTTAGAAATCTAGTTCTGAATATATTTCTATATTATCTTTAAAGAGTTAATATTAGGCAAAAATTATACAATCAATCATGTGTTTAAAATACAAGTTTCACTGTGATTTTAAGTCACTCAAAGGATGAGATCCTCTTTTAAAAGATTAAGGTCTACAGTAGGAACTGAGGTTTTCATCTTTGTTGCTGAATCAGGATTATGCTTTCTTGCTGATTAATGGATTATGTAGGTCAATGACTGATTAGAATAATTATGATGCCATCATTAATGTACCAGACTGGAACACACCCTGGATATCATTTACTATTTTGTTAGCACTTATGGCGCTAAAAACAAACCAGACTATTCTCAAAAGTACATATGTGCTTAAAGATTTTCTTTCATAAAATAATTAATTTATGTTGGTATTTCTTTTAAAATAATGCAAGTTGTATTTGGTACACGATAATAATAACAATATCAATAGTAATAATACAAAATAATCAGGACTTCTTTGAAATATGAAGAAAAACACGTTCCTAAAGACTGGGATGCTATGCAAATATTTTATGACTTGAGTACCAGCCAGAAAATAAGCCTCAGGAGTCAACAGGGATGCTGGCCTCGGAAAACATGCATGTTTTTTCAGGAATATACAGCTGCTCATGTTAATAACTCTCGTATCATATAACAAATTAATAATATCTCAATTGTAATAAGTATGGCCCATGGGCAAATGTAAGACCAAATTTAAAACAGATTAAAGTGGACCAATCTGAAGCATAAAAGAGAAAAGAACATCCTGTGCTCCTGTGATGAAAGAATCAAATGTCTCCATTTTCTTACTCTTATCTCATTCTCCTCCAATGCTTTCTTATCCTTATTTATTTCTTGTCCAATTGTCACTCTCATTCAAGGACAAGCTTTATAAATTTACTTCCTGTTACCTTTTGTTCTCATCTAGGCACCTATCTCCACACATAACAAATTTCCCCTCTTCATGGCAGAACTTCTTCTCTACCAATATTCTAGACATATGATACCCTCTAGTTAATAAAATTTGATCTTCACAATGTTTTGCTTCCTTCTGTTTTATCTCTGTGTTGTCAGTTAGCTTTTCTTGACTTGTGTACTTAATAATGAAACAAGGTGTTTCCAAAATTATAGAAATCAAAAGAAATTTATGTAATGTTTTATAGATTCTTCCCAAGAATGTAATTAAAATATTTTTTCCCTTAATCATGAACTCCTTTGTATGTTAACAAATAATTTTTATTCATCTTTGTTAGGAATGTCTTTCTATGCAAGTTTAAAATTGAGTTAATATTTCCTAAAAATATATTATTTTATAAGGCTCTTCATTGACAGAATTCTGTGTTTTTCATGTTTTTGTGTGGCAGTTTCATTTTTTTGATTTTTGAAAAATTGACTTAAAAATTGAAGTGTGGAACTAAATTTTTACATCCCTTATTTTATTATATACTCATAATCTAATAGTTTCATAAAAATACACACATATATATTATTGCATACATTCACACATCTTTTTACACACATTCACAAAACAGAAACATATATATTGCTATATATACATACATAAAATAATATCATGCCAAATAGTCTCACTGCCCTAAAAATCAATGTTATTGAAGCAATCACCTTTTTGATTTCTATTACTGTAGATCCATTTTGCCTACTCTATTTTAGAACTTCAGATAAATGGAATTGTATTACATGTACTCTTTACTTTTTGACTACTTTAACTTAATGAAATGCTTTTGATATGCATCCATGTTGCTGCATTGCATCAGTAATATTTTTGTCTTTATTGTTGACTAATTATTCATTGTATGAAGGTATTGAAACTTTTTATAAGTTATGTTATGTGTGGACATTTGTGTTATCTTGTTTTTCATCATTTTAACTATGACTGATATGAATATTCTCTTCCCAGTTTTTTTGTGGGTGTGTGTTTCATTTCTGTTGTGTAAATGCCTAGGTATAGAATAGCTGGGTCATGATATAGACATATATGTTTAAATTTAAATTTAACTGAACTACCAAACATTTTTCTAAAGTAGTTGTCTAATTTTACGTTCTGAACAGCAAGATATCAATGATCCAAGTTGCTCCAAATCCATACTTACATTTAATAATATTAGTTTTTTAAGGTGTTAACCATTCTGTGGGTATGAAATAGTTGCTATTTCAACTTTCTTCATTACTTTCCTAAATTTCAGAAACTTCTTCCTCATTCATGCTCAGCAAAACACTGACCTTGTAATCTAAAGGAAATAATTCAAAAGGAATTTCTTCTATAAGTATACAAACATCCCTGTATTTACATGCATCTTATTTTTTCCATAGCTTTATTAATGTAAAATTGACAAATAAAAATTGTATATACTTAGGGTGTACAAGGTGATGTTTTGATACAGTATGAAATGCTTACCACAATCAAGTTAATTAACATATCTATCACCTTATATAATTACCTTTTATTTTTTAATAAGAACACTTAAGATCTACTCTTTTAGCAAATTTTGTATGCAATACATTATTATTAACTGTAGTCATTAAATCTCTAGAACTTATTCATCTTACAACTGAAAGTTTGTACCATTTAACCAGGTCTCCATTTTTCATATCCTCCAGCCTTGACAATCACTATTCTACTATCTCCTCCTATGAATTTAACTTTTATAGATTCTACATATAACAGAGATCATGAAGTACTTGTCTTTCTTTCTGTGACTTACTTAGCATGATGTTCTCAGGTTGATCTATATTGTTACAGATGACAGGATTTCTTTCTTGAGGCTTAAATATATATAAAATATATGTTTATAGGTTTATATTTATAAACATATATTATTTTACCCAGAATATATGTTTTTATTTTATTATATATTTTGTGGCATTTCGTATATTTTGTGGTACTTTGTAAAAATGTGTAATATATGTCATATTTCCACAAAATACTACAAAATATATTTTAAAAACACAAATGTTATATATAGAGATCACATTTTTCTTATATATTCATCTGCTGATGAACACTTAAGTAGTTCCCACATCTCAGCAATTGCAATAATGTTGCAATCAACTTGAGAGTGCAGATATGTCTTCAACATCCTCATTTTATTTCCTTTGGATATATACCTAGAAGTGGAATTTCTGGATTATAAGGTAGTTCTATTTTCAATTTTTTCAGGAATCTTCCTAGAGTTTTCCATAATAGTTGTAGAAATTTATATTCTCATTAAATAGATGCACAAAATTATATTCTCAATAAAATGTAAAGGTTTCCTTTTCTCTACTTCCTTGCTAACACTTGCTATCTTTTGACTCTCTGATAATAACTATTCTACAAAGTGAGAGGCGAAATTTCTTTGTGGTTTTGATTTTTATTTCCCTGATGATTAGGGTTGGTTAGCACATTTTATACAACTGTTAGCTATTTGCTTGTCTTATTTAGAAAAATGCCTATTTAGGTCTTTGTCCTTTTTTAAATTGGGTTATTTGCTTGGTTTTGTTTTTTGCTTCTCAGTTATAAGAGTTCCTTACATATTTTACAATTATAAATATATGTGCAACCAACATTGGAGCACCTAAATATATAAAACAAATATTAACAGACCTAAGGGATAAATAGATAGCCATATAATAATAGTAGGGAACTTCGATGTCCCAATTTCAAGAATGAATACACAGGGGACCTTCAAGATGGCACAGGAGTAAGATGTAAATATCACTTTCCTCCTCACAAATAAATCAAAAATACATCTAGGGCTTCCCTGATGACACTGTTGTTGAGTCTGCCTGCCGATGCAGGTGACACGGGTTGTGCTCTGGTCTGGGAAGATCCCACATGCCGTGGAGCAGCTGGGCCCGTGAGCCATGGCTTCTGAGCCTGCACATCTGGAGCCTGTGGTCCGCAACAGGAGAGGCCAAAACAGTGAGAGGCCCGTGTACTACAAAAAAAAAAATATAGATATATCTACACGTGGAACAAATCCTACAGAACACCTACTGACCACTGGCAGGCAGCCTCAGCCTTCCCAAAAGGCAAGAAAATCCCCATGTATCTGGCGGCGTGGCTGACAGGGTCTTGGTGCTGTGGCCTGGTGTCAGGCCTGAACCTCTGAGGTGGGAGAGCTGAGTTCAGGATATTGGACCACCAGAGACCTCCCAGCACCATGTAATATCAATTGGTGAGTGCTCTCCCAGAGATCTCCAACTCAATGCTAAAACCCAGCTCTACACAAAGACCAGCAAGCTCCAGTGTTGGATGTCCCATATCAAACAACTAGCAAGACAGGAACACAAGCCCACCTATTAGCAGAGAGGCTGCCTAAAATCTTACTAAGTTCATAGACACCCTAAAACACACTGGTGGACACGGCCCTGGCAACCAGAAAGACAAGATCCAGCCTCACCCACCAGAAGAGAGGTACCACTCTCCTCCACCAGAAAACCTGCACAAGTCACTGAACCAACCCCACCCACAGTCTCACTCATTGGGGCAGACACCAAAAACAATGGGAGCTATGAACCTGCAGCCTGTGAAAAGGAGACCCCAAACAAAGTTAAACAAAATGAGAAGACAGAGAAATATGCAGCAGATGAAGGAGCAAGGTAAAAACTCATCAGACCAAACAAATGAAGAGGAAATAGGCAGTCTACCTGAAAAATAATTCAGAGTAATGACAGTAAAGATGATCCACAATCTTGGAAATAGAATGGAGAAAATACAAGAAACATTTAACAAGGACATAGGAGAACTAAAGAGCAAACAAACAGAGATGAACAACACAATAAATGAAACAAAAAACTCTTTAGAAGGAATCAAAAGCAGAATAGCTGAGGCAGAAGAATAGATAAGTGACCTGGGAGATGAAATAGTGGAAATAACTACTGCAGAACAGAATAAAGAAAAAAGAATGGAAAGGATTGAGGACAGTCTCAGAGACTTCTGGGACAACATTAAATGCACCAATATTTGAATCATAGTGGTCCCAGAAGAGGAAGAGAAAAAGAATGGGACTGAGAAAATATTTGAAGAGATCATAGTGGAAAACTTCTTTAACATGGGAAAGGAAATAGTCAATCAAGTCCAGGAAGTGCAGAGAGTCCCATACAGGATAAATCCAAAGAGAAACACACCAAGACATATATTAATCAACCTATCAAAAATTAAAAACAAAGAAAAAATATTAAAAGCAACAAAGGAAAAGCAACAAATAACATACAAGGGAATCCCTATAAGTTAACAGCTAATCTTTCAGCAGAATCTCTGCAAGCCAGAAGAGAGTGGCAGGACATATTTAGAGGGAAGAAAGGGGAAAATCTACAGCCAAGATTACTCTACTCAGCAAGGATTAAGTTCACATTTCATGGAGAAATTAAAACCTTTACAGACAAGCAAAAGTGAAGAGAATTCAGCACCACCAAAGCAGCTTTACAAAGAAGGCTAAAGGCACTTCCCTAGGCAGGAAACATAAGAGAAGGAAAAGACCTACAATAAAAAAATGCAAAACAATTAAGAAAATGGTAATAGGAACATACATAGCAATAATTACCTTAAATGTAAATGGATTCAATGCTCCAACCAAAAGACATAGACTGGCTGATTGGATACTAAAACAAGACCTATATATATGCTGTCTACAAGAGACTCACTTCAGACACACACACAGACTGAAAGTGAGGGGATGGAAAGAGATATTACATGCAAATGGAAATCAAAAGAAAGCTGGAGTAGCATTTCTCATATCAGAAGAAATAGACTTTAAAATAAAGACTATTACAAGAGACAAAGGTGGACACTACATAATGATAAAGGGATCAATCCAAGAAGAAGATAGAAAAAATGTATATATTGAGGCACCCAACATAGGAGCACCTCAATAAATAAGAAAAATACTAAGAGCCAAAAAAGGGGAAATCAACAGTAACACAATCATAGTAGGGGACCTTAACACCCCACTTTCACCCATGGACAGATCATCCAAAATGAAAATAAATAAGGAAAAACAAGCTTTAAATGACACATTAGACATGATGAACTTAATTGATATTCATAGGACATTCCATCCAAAAACAACAGAATATAATTTCTTCTCAAGATCTCATGGAACTTTCTCCAAGACAGATCATATCTTGGATCACAAACCAAGCCCTGGTAAATTTTAGAAAATTGAAATCATATCAAGTATCTTTTCTGAACACAAAGCTATGAGGCTAGTATCAATCAGAGGGGGGGAAAAACAAAAAACAAAACAAAACAAAAACTAAAAAATACAAACACATGGAAACTAAACAATACACTACTAAATAACCAAGAGATCACTGAAGAAATCAAGAAAGAAAGAAAAAAAAAATACCTAGAAACAAATGACAATGAAAACATGATGACACAAAACCTATGACAGGCAGCTAAACAAGTTCTAAGAGGGAAGTTTATAGCAATACAATCCTACCTCAAGAAACAAGAAAAATCTCAAATAAAAACCAAACCTTACACCTAAAGCAATTAGAGAGAGAGGAACAAAAAACAACCAAAGCTAGCAGAAGCAAAGAAATTATAAAAATCAGGTCAGTAATAAATGAAAAAGAAATGAAGGAAACAATAATAAAGGTCAATAACTAAAAGCTGGTTCTTTGAGAAGGTAAACAAAATTAATAAACCTTTAGCCAGACTCATCAAGAAAAAGGGAAGAAGACTCAAATCAACGGAATTAGAAATGAAAAAAGAGAAGTAACAACTGATACTGCAGAAAGGATCAGGAGAGATTACTACAAGCAACTATATGCCAATAACATGGACAACCTGGAAGAAATGGACAACTTCTTAGAAAAGCACAACCATCCAAGAATGAACCAGGAAGAAAAAGAAAATACAAACAGACCAATCACAAGCACTGAAATTGTAACTGTGATTAAAAATCTTCCAACAAACAAAAGCCCAGTACCAGACGGCTTCACAGGCCAATTCTACCAAACATTTAGAGAAGAGCTAACACCTGTCATTCTCAAATTCTTCCAGAATATAGCAGAAGGAAGAACACTCCTAAACTCATCTACAAGGCCACCATCACACTGATACCAAAACCAGACAAAGAGGTCACAAAAAAAGAAAACCACAGGCCAATATGACTGATGAACAAAGATGTAAAAATTCTCAACAAAATACTAGGAAACAAAATCCAACGGCACATTAACAGGATCATACACCATGATCAAGTGGGGTTCATCCCAGAAATGCAAGAATTCTTCAATGTACACAAATCAATCAATGTGAAACACCATATTAACAAATTGCAGGATAAAAACCATATGATAATCTCAATAGATGCAGAAAAACCTTTTGACATAATTCAATACCCATTTATGATAAAAAAAAAAATCTCCTGAAAGTGGGCATAGAGGGAACCTACCTCAACATAGTAAAGGCCATATATGACAAACCCACAGCAAACATCATTCTCAATGGTGAAAACTGAAAGCACTTCCTTTAAGACCAGGAACAAGACAAGGTTGCCCACTCTCACCACTATTATTCAACATAGTTTTGGAAGTTTTAACCATGGCAATCAGAGAAGAAAAAGAAATAAAAGGAATCCAAATCGGAAAAGAAGAATTAAAACTGTCACTCTTTGCAGATGACATGGTACTATACATAGAGTATCCTAAAAATGTTACCAGAAAACTACTAGAGCTAATCAATGAATTTGGTAAAGTAGCAGGATACAAAATTAATGCACAGGGATCTCTTGCATTCCTATACACTAAAGATGAAAAGTCTGAAAGAGAATTTAAGGAAACACTCCCATTTACCATTGCAAGAAAAAGAATAAAATACATAGGAAGAAACCTACCTAAGGAGATAAAAGAACTGTATGCAGAAAACTATAAGACACTGATGAAAGAAATTAAAGATGATACAAACAGATGGAGAGATATACGACTTTCTTGGATGGGAAGAATCAAAATTGTGAAAATGTCTATACTACCCAAAGCAATCTACAGATTCAGTGCAATCGCTAACAAACTACCAATGGCATTTTTCACAGAACTACAACAATAAATTTCACAATTCATATGGAAACACAAAAGACCCCAAATAGTCAAAGCAATCTTGAGAAAGATAAATGGAGCTGGAGGAATCAGGCTCCCTGACTTCAGACTAAACTACAAAGCTACAGTAATCAAGACAGTATGGTACTGGCACAAAAACAGATATATAGATCAAGGGAACAGGATAGAAAGCCCAGGATTAGCCCACACACATATGGAGGCAAGAATATACAATGTAGAAAAGACAGCCTCTTCAATGAGTGGTGCTGGGAAAACTGGACAGCTCCATATAAAAGAATGAAATTAGAACACTTCCAAACCCCATACACAAAAATAAACTCAAAATGTATTAAATACCTAAATGTAAGGACAGACACTATAAAATCTTAGAGGGAAACATAGGCAGAACACTCTATGACATAAATCACTCAACATTCTTTTTGACCCACCTCCTACAGAAATGGAAATTAAAACAAAAATAAACAAATGGGACATAATGAAACTTAAAAGCTTTTGCATAGCAAAGGAAACCATAAATAAGATGAACAGATAACCTTCAGAATGGGAGAAAATATTTGCAAATGAAGCAACTGACAAAGGATTAATCTCCAAAATATACAAGCAGCTCATGCCCCTCAATAACAAAAAAACAAACAACCCAATCCAAAAATGGGCAGAAGACCTCAATAGACATTTATCCAAAGAAGATACACAGATTGCCAACAAACACATGAAAAGATGCTCAACATCACTAATCATTATAGAAATGCACATCAAAACTACAATGAGGTATCACCTCACACTGGTCAAAACAGCCATCATCAAAAACTCTATAAACAGTAAATTCTGGAGAGGGTGTGGAGAAAAGGGAACCCTCTTGCACTGTTAGTGGGAATGTAAATTGATACAGCTTCTATGGAGAACAGTATGGATTTTCCTTAAAAAATTAAAAATAGAACTGCTGGATGACCCAGCAATCCCACTACTTGGCATATACCCTGAGAAAAGCATAATTCAAAAACAGATATGTACCACAATGTTAATTGCAGCACTATTTACCATAGCCAGGGAATGTTGAAGTGTACATAGACAGATGAATTGATAAAGAAACTGTGGTACACATATACAATAGAATATTACTCAGCCATAAAAATGAAATGGAATTGAACTATTTGTAGAGAGGTGGAGGGACCTAGAGTCTGTCATACAGCATGAAGGAAGTCAGAAATAGAAAAACAAATACCATAGGCTAACACATATATATATATATATATATATATATATATATATATATGGAATCTAAGAAAAAAATGGTTCTGATTAACCTAGGGATACAACAAGAATAAAGATGCAGAGAATGGACTTGAGGCAACAGTGATGGGAAAGAGTAAGCTGAGATGAAGTGAGAGAGTAGCCTTGACGTATATACGCTACCAAAGTAAAATAGATAGCTAGTAGGAAGCAGCTGCATAGCACAGGGAGATCAGCTTGGTGCTTTGTGACCACCTAGATGGGTGGGATATGGAGGATGGGAGGGAAACATAAGAGCGAAGGGATATGGGGATATATGTATACATATAGCTGATTCACTTTGTTATATAGCAGAAACTAACACAACATTGTAAACAATTATACTCCAATAACGATGTTAAAAGAAAAAACAAATGAATACATTTTCCAAACCAAAAATCAACAGGAAAACTCAAATAGCACTATAGATTAAAGGTTCTAACAGACATATACAGAATATTTCATTCAATATCAGCAAAATACATACTCTTTGCAAGCACCCATAGATCAATCTCTAGAATAAATCCTATGTTAAGCCACAAAACAAGTCTTAATAAATTAAGAAAGATTGAAATCATATCAAGTATCTCTTCTGAGTGCAATGGTATGAAACTAGAAGTCAATAATTGGAGGAAACTTGGAAAATTCACAAATATGTGGATATTAAACAGCACAGTCCTGAACAACCAATGGATCAAAGATGAAACCAAAAGAAAAAAAAATTAAATATGTAGAGACAAATGAAAATGGAAACACAACATATCAAAACTTATGAAATGCAGCAAAAGCAATGCTAAGAGGAAAGTTATCAATAAACACATATATCAAGAAAATAGAAAGACCTCAAATAAACAACCTAATTTTACACCTCAAGGAAACTAGATAAAGAACTCAGCCCAGTTAGCAGAAGGAGAATTGTAAAATAGAGAGCTGTGAAGAAACAAATGAAATAGAGACCACAAAACAATAGAAAAGATCAATGAACCTAAGAGTTGGTTTTTTGAAAAGGTAAACAAATCTTTAGGAAGACTAAGAAAAAAGAGAAAAGACTAATAAATATAATCAAATATGAAAAAAGAGACATTATAACTGATACCACAGAAATACAAAGGATCATGAGACTGCTAGGAATAATTATATGTACACACCCCTTTTATTCTCTCACTATCACAATATAAAGTTACACCCTTTCTAATTAATAACTGTTTTTACCCACATTTTCTGCTTACTGTTCTAGTGTGTCTCCTTAGTGGAAAGTTTGTCATGTTTATTTCACTTTATCTTCTTTTTCTTCAAATTATATTACAGTCTCCTCATCAATTTTTAAGGAAACTTAAATATCTTTAATTAAAAACTAACATCATACCTACCCTCATCCTTTTATCATATACTCTTCAATGCCAAACTTTTTTGTTCAATAAACATATCTTCATAATTCAATACCTCATTATCCCATCCAATCTCCTATTGTTCCTACTTCTTCAAAGACACTATTTTCTTGCTAAAAACTCCTGTGACTTCTATGTGGCTACATCCAAGTTTTATTTCAGAATTTGTAACTTTCTTGTCTTCTCAGAAGTATTTGACAACTTTATCTGCATCCCTTTACTGAAGGCTTCTATGCCTTTGTTGCTACATATAACAAACATATCACTCTTTTGGTCTTCTTTCCACCTCCCAGAATATCCATTCACAATTTCTTCTGTAGATGGCTCCGCATGACCCTTAAATGAGTTTTCTCTTTGCATGCTACACTCCTGTTTCATTGTGTTAGCACAACTTGCACAAGTGTTCAATCCTAATAACTGAGAGATATCAAAATATACATAACTATCTAACTCTAAGCTATCATCAATTCAATCACAATGGATTGATTTTTAAATATCCTGTTGTGCTTCACTATCCATCAATCCATTTCTAATTTACCATCTTATGTTGAGTGTACCTCATATATATATATATATATATATATATATATATATATATATATATATAGCGGTACACAGGCCTCTCACTGTTGTGGCCTCTCCCATTGCGGAGCACAGGCTCCAGACGTGCAGGCTCAGTGGCCATTGTTCACGGGCCCAGCCGCTCCGCGGCATGTGGGATCCTTCCGGACCGGGGCACAAACCCGTGTCCCCTGCATCAGCAGGCGGACTCTCAACCACTGCACCACCAGGAAAGACCCCTCCTATATATTTTGAAACTGTCCACTAATTTTTATCCTCCTAGTAATACATCGTTTCTTCCTCCATCATATCTTACCCTAGCATATATCTCTCTGGACCTTATTATATGTAATCCATTCCATATCCACTGTCATCTTTAAAAATTATAAAGTAGAATGTGTCACCCCGATTTTTAAAAATGTTTTAGTGACTTTCCTTTGTCCTTGCCATACATCACTCTCACAATTTCGTGCTTGTTCTCCTCTTCAGTCTTCTTTTTCACTTTTTTCCTACATTACTCAGTTCATCAAAACACCTCTTACTTTTTAGAATGTGTTGAATTGTCTCTAATGTATAAGCCTTCACATGATTTGTTTTGAAGGAAAGTTTCTTTCATTCAACGTCTTATACTAAATTCACAAGGTGACTGCCACTCATCCTTCTGATCTCAGCTTAACAGTTAGTTCTCAGATTAAACTTCAGTTCTTCCATACTAGTTTAGCTCCTACACATTGAATTTTTCCACCAGACTGTAAGATCCACAGGGGCATAAAATTGAAACCATTTTATTCCTTGATAAATTTGTAGCATCTACACAAGTGTCTGGTAAAGAATGGACACTTGCAAATTAGATATTAGATAGATCAATAAATCACAATTCATTTATTAGTTACATTCTGCACAGACAGAAAACCTTAATCCTGCACAAGTGTAGCTAGTACAAAACAGGTTAATGATCACTTTTTGTCAGGCTAAGAATCTAATTCAGCAATTCACTAACTTAAAATCATTAATCTATCACATTTCAAAGTTTTAGAGCTCTGATCACAAAGGATAAAAAATATATTAATAGATGTTGAAATGTCTCTCATTAGTTAAGGAATGCATAAAACAAAATTATGTTTATTGGCTTTAAATCTGTTCCATTTTGACATTTTCCAAATACAGTAAACATAACTGTTTTCCCACCATTGTAAAAAAATAATCTAATTTACAGAAATATTGTTTCTTTAGAGATTTATGTCAACAGTCATGATAATTAATCATTGATGGAACAAAATTGTCTCACTAAGTAGAAAGGATCATCCACTGAAATGCTCAATTAGAGAGTGAACACTACATAATATATCACTCAGCTAGAGATATTTCTTGCTCCTTTGAAAGTTGAATATCATTTAGTGTAATAAATATGAAGAAGAATTAATTTTATCAATGAACTCAGGCAATTTAGAGTCACTTATATTTTGAATCATAAAAGCACAATGAAATTAATACTACTAATTGCAGAAATGTTATAATTGAGTGACATATTTAAAATTTCTGACAAAACCCCCCCACAAAAAACAAAAAGAACTCTTTCAGTATTTCCAGTAATAGGAATCAACATTAGCATCCAGAAAAACCATAAGAAGTGACTTTTCCATAAATGATTTATCTGACAAATTTAAAAAGTAACTTTGTATATATACATAATTTTTCCTACCTGTTAAATTAGTGTATTGGAGTCGATGAAACATAAAGCATCTCCAGGGTTAAAGGTTCCTTGACTTGATGATTTATACTTACCACTTTTGTCACCAGGATCAATGCTTACTTCATGTGGAGGAAGGTCTGCCTGTGTGCTGTGATCCTCCCAAATTTTTTCTTTGACTTCCTCCTCATGACTCTTCAAGTACTGAAAATTCATTGCTATCAACAGAGGAAATTCTTTAAGGTAGGTTATTCCCCCCTAAAGATCTTTGAGTAACACATGCATCCAACAAAATAGTTACAACCATCTAACCTGAAGTAAGAACACTGTGGAACATAGAATACTTATATTTTTGGGGGAGGCAGGAAGGAATGAAGTCTTTGAATATCTAAAGTATAAGGCAAAGCTAAAATGGCTATATATGCCTAGGTTGACAGAGGGTTCTCAGGTATTACTGAGAAGGTGTCAAGTGAAAACAATTTTTAATAAAAAGTAAAATTATTTCATAAATTTTCAAGTTCCCTAACTTTCTTCTTTAACTTTTTTTTTTTTCTGTACGTGGGTCTCTCACTGTTGTGGCTTCTCCCATTGCAGAACACAGGCTCCGGACGCGCCAGCTCCGCGGTATGTGGGATCTTCCCAGACTGGGGCACGAACCCGTGTCCCCTGCATTGGCAGGCGGACTCTCAACCACTGCACCTCCAGGGAAGCCCTTCTTTGACTTCTTTAAAACTCAGTTTATCAATTTGTAAAATAAATCTAAAATGGTCTCTGTCCATTTCAAAAAAATGAAATACTCACAATATCTTCTAGCCAAAGACCACCAGGAATAAACCTGTAGATGAATAAGTGTGTTTATTTCTAACTGCAGAGAGAGAGAGAACACACACTACAAAGAATGGTAGCAAGTCTCAGAAAGAAAGCATTAGAAAGAACCTGCAACTGAATTCAGTCTTTTATTGGGTAATTTTGGAATAAGAGTATGGAAGTGAGGATCCACCTTCGGTTGGTTGCTGCCAGAAAGCATCAGCTGTTCTATGATTAGCATCCATACAATTTATCCATTAGGAGGGCAGATTAGAACAAGAGTAATGTTGTAGTTGGTTAAAAAATAGCAGTCCCTCATAAGAGCTGAGGAATGGGGATGTTTTCTACTTCGTGGGTTATGCAATGATCTTGTTTTTTTCTCACTTTACCATAGTGTCCGACTGATCTTGTCTGATGTTTGTATCTATGAGATTATGTATGTCATATCTACAAGGGATTAACGTGGCCTAGCTAAGAATATTGCACCATCTTTAACAACACTGAAGCCCACTTCCCAAATGCAAGTGGCTGCTTTATTCTTCCTCACAAAAAAGATACAGAAAGCAAAATAATGAGGAAATTCATGACAAATCAAGGATATAAAACATAACTATTATTCTCTATTATACAACTTTGTTCATTCCTATCACAGTACTTAATAGAAAGTCATTATGCTAAGCATTTTCATTAACTACCACTTTTTATATATAAAAAGTACATATCTGTATTATTTACAAATATTATCCACAATCCCTTCCAAATACTTGATACTTATTAATCACTAAAATAATACTTGATGAAGAAGGATCATATGGTGGGCAACATGCTGAGGGATGATATGGAGAATTTTAACGTTAAGAGAGAGGCTGATCTAGAAATGGACAAGATGGGGTAATTTACAGTGGAAGAGAAATTACTCTAATAAATCATTAACTAAATTTTCAAACTACCTTCAGATATTGCATCACTTACTCCACTTACTCCTACATTTTTATGGTCATTATTAATGATTTTTTATTCCCAACTTATTTTTCTCTTTTAACACAATGACCCTTGAATGGTCAAGGCAATTGTGGCTGTCATTCAGTTGTCTGAACAAGCCCTTAAAACAAGCCCCACTGTTTAGAAAAGTCTTCATTGTAAAGCATAGTCCATTTTCTACTCAAGCCAAGGGTGGAGCAGACAAGAATATGACAAAAACAATAGACATGGTATTTATTGTATTTCTGTGGAATAAGAACTTAATCTGTTAGGGTAAGTTATCAAGGAAGTAGAAAAATAAAAATAAGAGAAGTTATAATAGTTTACCTGTTCAGAGTGTCAATAATATAAAACATCATCAAATAAAAATATATCTTGTTAACTGCAAACACCAATTATACTCCAAGATTAATACTATCAATATATTAGAGAAATAGTTTAAAAGAAAAAAACATATATATATATAATTTAATTCATATTAAAAGACATAAGTATGGCTGTATTTAGTGCATTTAGATTTATATAGATATATTGAGGTATTCACACATCTTGAATTTAACTAAATTTTCATATGTGGTCCTGTAACTTCTTTCCAAAGATTTTTTTCCCCTTATGTTTGCTCAGTGAGCTGAAAATTTCCTAAATTGTCCTAGAGATTTTTACCTTAGCCTTGAGATCATTGACTTTCTAAAGCTATTGGTGTGGATATTAAAAGAAATTGTGTGTGCATTGTTTAAGTTAACTGTCATTATTATTCACAGAATAATGAGACTGTAAGCAAATCGTGTCATTAGGAAGTAGTTTCACATCAGAATCAAATTTCTCCTCTGTTTATTGTTAAATGTGCAATTTACCTAAAGAGGGAGTGAAAGGGAACAATGAGACAAGAATTGAGTGAACATTTGTATTGCCAATTCTCTGACCCAGGAATGCTAAAATAAGAAATTTTGAAATGCTTACTACAAAAGGACTATGTGTAAAAAATAAATAAACATAAAATGTCAAATATGCAGACATCTATCCACAAGAAAAGATGGACTGCAAGCAAAATATCATAGTTTTTGATGAAGTACTGATATTGAATTATAACCCAAATATTTCTTGAAGAGTAACAAAAAAGTTATTTTTAGGAATTTTGTAGGGGAATTCTGTTGAATAAAATTCAGTTGAATTTCAATAAATAAATTGAAATTGTTTCTTTACCTAATATCCTACCCATTCTTTAAATTATCTGATGAATGTTTCTCAGGGTCCTAAGTTTTTACTTATTGCTAGTCATTTCTGAATCTCACATATGCACTTCTGCAGATGTCAACTTATTATTTTTTTAAAGTATGTTCTTACATCTAACATTCATTGTATGAAGCATTGAAAAAGGTATAAAATTTAAACTTAGACATTTAGGTTTGAGTCACAATTTCACCATCTAAAAGCTGTACGAATTTAGACATGTTGATTAATCACTCTTTGTTTCAGAAATGTTTATTAAAATGGCATAGTTCTTCACATATTAGTCACAAGCATTAAATAAAAGAGGGAAGAATGTGTTAATGACCTTAAATAGTACCTATCACAAAATAGATATTAATTAAAAATTACTTTCCTTTCCCTCTCTCTTCCCTTGGATTTCAACTACTAGAGCTAATCAATGAATTTGGTAAAGTAGCAGGATACGAAATTAATGCACAGAAATCTCTGGCATTCCTATACACTAATGATGAAAAATCTGAAAGTGAAATTAAGAAAACACTCCCATTTACCATTGCAACAAAAAGAATAAAATATCTAGGAATAAACCTACCTAAGGAGAAAAAAGACCTGTATGCAGAAAATTATAAGACACTGATGAAAGAAATTAAAGATGATACAAATAGGTGGAGAGATATACCATGTTCTTGGATTGGAAGAATCAACATTGTGAAAATGACTCTACTACCCAAAGCAATCTACAGATTCAGTGCAATCCCTGTCAAACTACCACTGGCATTTTTCACAGAACTAGAACAAAAAATTTCACAATTTGTATGGAAACACAAAAGATCCCGAATAGCCAAAGCAATCTTGAGAACAAAAAATGGAGTTGGAGGAATCAGGCTCCCTGACTTCAGACTATACTACAAAGCTACAGTAATCAAGACAGTATGGTACTGGCACAAAAACAGAAATATAGATCAATGGAACAGGATAGAAAGCCCAGAGATAAACCCATGCACATATGGTCACCTTATCTTTGATAAAGGAGGCAAGAATATACAGTGGAGAAAAGACAGTCTCTTCAATAAGAGGTGCTGGGAAAACTGGGCAGTTACATGTAAAAGTATGAAATTACAACACTCCCTAACACCTTGGATTTCAAAAAACATCATGGTACTCTTTGATTTACCGTCAGCTATTTACATACTTCAGACCAGATTTATCCAATGACATGTTTGTCTTTTTAAAAAATTTCATACACTGTGTTTGTATTTTCTTCACCTCTTCTTCAGCTTCCATTCTTCCAATCTTATTGTTTCCTTAGAAACAATAGAACAGTTGAACTATCAGAAAGAAATATGCTAGGTAAATATATTGGGAAAGTTAAATGAAATAGGAATTATTGTGATGCAGACCAAGCTGAAAATCTGTAAGGAAACACTCACTATCTTGGATTGTATAGACATTCAACGGAACAGAAGGAGGTTCCTACTTGCCTCCTTTACTGGTCTTTATCAATAGCTACGTGGACAACAGAAAATTCTTAACTCCAAAGAAGACCATTCATTGATTGGCCAAAAGCCAAAAACATTAACTTTCCATGCATTTTGTGTCATGACACAAATACATATGATGAGTTGCTGTGATAGCAGAATGTTAGAAAGAACTATTGTGTTAGGGATCTGAGAGCACCCCAGGTTCACACCCATTCTGACTACTCTTGGCATGATTTTACTTTTTTGTTGTCCATGAGATTTTATGAAATGCATTTTTATTGTGTTAATTTATTCATGTTTTGGTTGTTTACAGTTAACTTTCTCTATGACCAATTTATCTTAGGTTCAAAAGTTGTTTCAAAATTCAATATAGTAAAATTTATAATTCATATTTTATTACATATTTGTTTGTCTTTTAGGTGAGTAGCTCATAAATCTCTTATCAAGCTTTGGCCCACCCAGCAGGATGAAAAAGAATTCTGGTCAAAGCAGAAATATTGAACCCCATGGGCACTTTAATATAGGAGTTTCTGACTACTGCCCTTGCTTTTGCTATACAATATTAAGTTTCATGTAATAAATATTCAATATGACAGAAATCTATAAGCTGTATGTTATCTAAAGTTAAGTTGAAATAGTTAGTAATTCATAAAACATATACTTATCCTTTGATCTATTCTTTCTTTCTTTCATAATTTTTATCTCTTAAATGACAATGTTGTAAGAGTGATTACTCTAACTGCACCATGTCTACTTATAACATTTCAAAAATTAGTAAGAAGTTGATTAATACAAAGACAGTGCAAATAGTGGAATTTTGACATAAAACACCTAATCTGTAGTCTTTTATTAGATATATGCATTAATGTGATATTTGTTAATGTGCTTCAAACTTAAAAAAATACATAAGTATCATATATATTGTTATTAAATAAAATGTTAAAATGTGCAACTGATGAAAATTATTCATCACAAACATACATGTGGTATGTTAAAAATTTTATTTTGTGTATCATCATATTACATATATATTTGATTACAACACAAATATAATAAACTTATTAAAATTAGTTGATTTATTTCATTCTTATAATTTTAACAATGGTATAATGGTTTTATTGTTTTGAAGAAAATAATTAATAATGAAAAACTACTATAATTAATTTATTATGTCTCCAGAGTGACTATGATTCTAAATTTAATATAATAACTTATCCAAAAGAGAATAATGAAGAAGGTAAATTTTGTCAATTAAGGTGTAATAAAGTCCTTGCAAAGACAGATACTTAAAAGGAAGTAAATTTAAACAGTCTATCTACATATTAATAGATCTATGTATTAATATCCATGTATTAATAAATCCATGGAAATATATATTTTTTAATGATGCTTAGTACTTGGATCCTATATACAATAATTAAAAGTTATTCAATTACTGCACTTGGTCTTGGGAAAGAAGGCAACCCAGTTTGTTTCTCTGAGATTGTTGGGGACTGAATTGTGCTGATGTTTTAACAGGAGTTTAACAGTTCATGATATTATTCACATGGCCTTTATTTTTATCTAATACTTCAGAGGAGGAAAGTATAATATTATGGGGTCATAGAGGAATAAGAATCAGAAATCAGATCACAATTATACCTCTCAAATTAACTGTTTGTGATTTTTTTTTTTGGCATTCATATTAGATTGTTGTGTCTGAAGTCTCTGCAAAGGAACTAAGCTACTAGCTTTAATGATGTGACAGTTCAATTTAATTAAACATGCAAAGAATTGTTGCATTTATGTTTCTATTTATCTACACACACATATACACACATTCATACAAAATTATCTATATTTTCAAATACTATTTTAGGAATTGTGGAAACAAAGATGGCCTTTGTTTTCAAGAATTTTACTGGCCACTTGGAAGATAAGACATTCTTCTGTGAATAAGCTACATGAAAATCTTAGTCCATCTGAAAGAAGTATGTAAATACAGGAAATTCTTTAGAACTGAGGAAATTGAAGATAAAAAATGTTTTGTACCTTTACAACTTTATAGAATAAGGTAAATGTTGAGTTAGAACATACATAAAGAATAAAGATCAATATCTGAAAATATTGATGCCTTCACTATTGTCCTTTATTTACATTAGTGAACTAATAATAAGAAGCAGGTATTGTTGGAGCAGGTCAAAGATAGATTTGTGTGTTCAAAGACAGTTGTAAAGGATAATGTGTACCACTATTCCATTCTTCAGAAATGAAGGAATTATTCCCCCAACCTGCATGGAGAGCTGCAGACAGCTGACCTTTTGCTCTCAGCTCTTTTGTAGAATTTCCTGAAGGTAAATCTCATTCTCAGGGGTGACTGTCCTACACGAGGATATAAAGGTCCAGCCATCTTGTGCCAGTTGGGCAAACTCTGAAGGGCCATATTCACCTTAGAGCTCCTCAAGGACTATGCTCTGGCTTGCTGAGACTATACCACATTACAACATTTTTCTCTGAATATTCTATTTTTTTTCTCTTTCTTTCCATGGGCTTATCCCAAGGGAAGCCTCTAATGATTTCTCCAAACTCTAATCTATCTGAGAGTTTGCTTCCTGGGGAACTCAACCTGTAAACAGTCAGTGTCTTAACTGAAGTATTTTGACCTAATTTTAGAGAATATCAGGAATTACGTATGAGAGGTAATATAAAGAAAGTAACAGGCTTCCCTGGTTGTGCAGTGGTTAAGAATCTGCCTACCAAGGTGTGGGACATGGGTTCGAGCCCTGCTCCAGGAAGATCCCACATGCCACAGAGAAACTAAGCCCGTGGGCCACAACTACTGAGCCTGCGCACTAAAGCCCACCAGTCACAACTACTGAGCACACATGACGCAACTACTGGAACCTGCACATCTAGAGCTGGTGCTCCACTGCAATGAGAGACCCACACACCACAACGAAGAGTAGCCTCCTCTCGCAGCAACTAAAGAAAGCCCACGTGTAGCAACAAAGACCCAACACAGACAAAAATAAATAAATTAGTTTAAAAAAAAGAAAGTAACATTTTAGGAAGTCTGTTTTATGAATGTGATCATAACATTAAATTATGGAAAAACATCAACTTTACTTCTTAAATTTGTAGTTAAACCAGAATCCAATTAAAGTAATTTGAGCAGGTAGTGTGATGGTTAATTTTATGTGTTGATGTGACTAGGCTAAGAGATGCCCAGATAGGTGGTAAAATATTATTTCTGGGTACATCTGTGAGGATGTTTCCAGAAGAGAATCTGTAGCATTTAGCAATTTTACTTGGTAGACTGAGTAAAGAAGACTGCTCTTACCAGTTAGGTGGGCATCTTCCAATCCATTGAGGGCATGAATAGAATAAAAGGGCTGAAGAAGGGTAAATTTTTGCCAGGGAATTCGCAACTAACAACGCTTTTTATAAAAAAAAAAGAAAAGAATATTTTAAGGAATGAGTTATTTAAGACAATATAAGTTCAGAACAGAACATTTAAATAGGCACATTGTAGGTGAGTATCAGTGGAATAATTTAAATTGACTGTAGACAGTTTATGAACTACAAAATAAGTAATTGGCATGATGATGTAGGCAAAAGTTAAAAGCCACTTGATTAAAGAGTTTGCTTGTGAAAGAACATAACTATGATATATCATGAAATTTTTTATTATACATAGTTTTCCTGTCACTGAAGTGTCACATAATATGTAATAAAACTACTTTGATTCTTTCTCAAGTCTTTCCGATTTTTTGTGATAGCATCTTGTTTCTTTAATGTTTAAAATTTTTTCTTGTATTTATGAACTGTATTTTAGCTAATAGTTTTTTCCAATGATATTTTATAGCAATTCTTTATTGACTAATTCTACAGTTTTTTAAAAACATTTATTCACATCCATTTATGGTGCAATTGTCTGTGTTTTAGTAACTTTAGATGATGAGCACTTTAACTGTCAAGTATTCTTAGTCAAAGCCCTTTGTAGTCTGCATTAAGAATATGTTCTTTCAGAAATGTTGTATTTGCTTCTTCCATGATCTTTGGGAGCATTGTACTCTGGCTTAAGTTTTATGTAAAATTTACAATTCACAGCTTCTCAGACTATGTAGAACCATAAAGTAGAACTTGAAAACTATGTGAGGATAAATTCCTGAGAAGACTCAACATCTGTTTTGTGTTTAACAAGGAGAATCATTAGCTTCTGTTTAATTTGATTTTTCTGGTAGGTATTATTATTTTCTCATCTCCCCTTTTTCCAAGTGTGCAGTCCTTTGAGTGCCATCACTTTATGTATGAGTTTCATTTCTCCAGCTTATAAGACACCAAATGTTTTCTTCTGTCCTCTTCAGACTGGTATGCCTAATTCCCTTTGTTACTTCTTTCTATTTTTTGCCCTTAGTAATATATTTCTTATTTTCTTATTATCTCAATTATGCATTTATATGTCCCATTGTTATATTTAATACACCATTTTTAGGCATTTGTTGTCATATCATCAGAAATAGATGTTCATCACTGGAAATTCCAAATACTGATTTCAAGATAGAGAAGATCCCCAACACTCATTAACATGTACCATAGATTTTGGCACTTTGCCTTTTAGTGTGGTCTTCTTGACCACTGCTTTCTATGTTCTAGTATCATTCAAAGGAATGACAAATGTGTTTGCTTATTTATAATTACTAACAACTTCCTTAAGATACATTCCTAGA
Organism: Lagenorhynchus albirostris; assembly: GCF_949774975.1. Classification (NCBI taxonomy): domain Eukaryota; kingdom Metazoa; phylum Chordata; class Mammalia; order Artiodactyla; family Delphinidae; genus Lagenorhynchus; species Lagenorhynchus albirostris. Next base: position 40,449,701 of record NC_083112.1, on the reverse strand, counting down.
CAAAATATACATCCTACATTTATCTAATTGATTGAGTTTTACTTTATCACAAGCTTAATAAATTTGTACTCTCTTAAATTTATTTATTTAATTTTGCTCTCAGCTAGTCACTTTCACAGCTGTTTTATTTGCAGAATTATTATTCTGGCTTCAGATGAGAGTGTTTTTCAGAGGTTTATGGCATTTGCTTCTGCCAGGCACTTGGCAGTGCTGTGAGCCTGGGATCTCTATAAATTATAATCTAATTTTAAAAATTCTTTGGGCTTCCCTGGTGGTGCAGTGGTTAGGAGTCCGCCTGCTGATGCAGGGGACATGGGTTCGTGCCCTGGTCCGGGAGGATCCCACATGTCGCGGAGCGGCTGGGCCCATGAGCCATGGCTGCTGGGCCTGTGCGTGCAGAGCCTGTGCTCTGCAACGGGAGAGGCCACAGTGGTGAGAGGCCCGCGTACCGCAAAAAAAAAAGTAAATAAAAAAAAAATTATTTGACTGCTCAGGTATTACAAATGAACACTGCAAACCCATTAGAAGTCCAAAATGAGATCCCACATTCCCAGCTATGATCCCCCCTCAAACTCAGGTAATAGCCAAATGTAATTGAATTTCCTGACAATTCTCAGGGAGCTAAGAGATTAGTTTTCATTTAAACTTACAGTGAGAGTGTATTTTTGGAGAAGTCTTAGCTTTATGGGGGAAATCTGTTTCTAGACTTCTCACCTTGGCTGGTGCTCTGTTTTCTCTTTCCTATGCCCTACGGAGCTCAGTTTTATCTGGTTATACTAAAGCATTCATGGTAAACTTGAACCTTGCTACACTACTTTACTTAATTTTCTGGGTTCCCACCTGTTCTCATTCACAGTGAGGAAATCCTTGCATTCTTCACAGATCATCAATGCATCTGTACAAAGAAATTTACATATGTTATACGGAATCGCTTTTGTTGTTTACATCAGAGGTTTCAATCCAAGTGTCTAGCTCATCATTCAATCAGAAATTCTTATTATTTCCTGAACTCACTCCACTCAGGTTTTCATGACCGCCAGTCAATTGTAGCTAGTTTAGATGAGATTGGCAATGACTTTCACATTGATAAATCCATGGTCAATTTTCAGTTCTTATTTTTTTTTTAATATCATCAGCATTTGAAAAGTTAATTTATCTCTCTTTGGAATATTTTTACCATTTGGTTCCCAGGAAACCCCACTCTCCTGGTTTCCCTTCTGCCTCAGTGGAAGTTCCTTATCAGTACGCATGCTAGGCTCCTCCTTAACATTCCCAATTTTCGCATGCTATTGTGCCTTAAGGCTTAGTCCTGGGAACTTTTTTCTTCTCTATATACACCTACACTTTTGTTGATTTCTTTGAGTCCAAGGGTTGATATTAACCAAACCATCCTGTATCTAACCCCTATTTGATGTCTCCGCATAAGTGATTAATTGGCATCTCAAACTCAATATGTCATAAACTTCTGCAACTCAGCAAATAACTATGTCCTTCCAATTGCTCATGCTGAAAACTTGACTTTTCACATCTCACATTCAATTCATTGGCAATACTTTAGATTCTTTAAAAAAGATATAACCATTATCTGACCATTTCCCACAACCTCCATAGCCACCACTTTCATCTAAGCCACCAGATGTTCCCTTGAACCACATCCACTCCCTCCCAACCGTGTTCTCTCCATCTGCCCAGATTGCCTATAGACAGTGTAGGTCTCCACATTATCATTGGGAACAGACCATATTACTCCTCTGCTTCAAACTCCCCAATATGTTCACATATTTACAGTATATTTTATCCCTAATTACTCTGTAATGTCATATCCCTCTGTGTGTCTCTATCTTAATCCACTTTGACTGCACTAGACTATAAAATGTTTCTCAATTTAACAAAGATGTTCCCACCTCAGGGACTTAATTTCTGTCCTCTTTAGCTATACCCCTTTCATAATATATACTTCACCTGCTTCAGGTTTTTGTAGAAAAATCACATTTTTCAATCTCTGATAAACATATAAAAACTCAAATGCCCTTCCCCAGGCACTCACTAAGACTCCTTCACTACTTCAAATTTTTCTACTGCGTTTATTACATGAAATTTTTATGTTTTAATTCTTATGTGCTTCTGTCTTCCCCAACTAGAGTGAAAGCTTCATAGGTAAGACATTCATTTCTCTACTTAGCTCATCTCTGTGTCTGGGTTTCACAGAAAATTGACTAGCATCTAGCAAGTGCTAAATAATTAAATGTTTGTTGATAAAATAATTAGACAATCATCTCACAAAGATGTTTGATGTCTGAAAACCTATTGATTATTAAAGAAAGAATAGATATGTCTTTCAATAGATAATTGGGTAGTGAGAACTTTAAGCAAGTAAAGGAAAAATTAATAGAAGAGCAAAGTCGATATACAGCAAATGAATGTATTAACAACATTCTTAAAGAAAATACACAACAGGATACAAGAAGATCAAAGAATAGAAGAACATTGGACTTTGTCAATCTTAAATTATATCTATCAATCTTTACACACTATCAATAATACTTTGTTATAACAGTCTTGCTGCAGTTAAATATAATTTTTTTTCCTAATAAATCATTGAACAAACTTATAATGCAATAGCAATCGCACTTCATCTCTCAAGGTAAATGAAAAATATTGTTTCCATTACATAATACTTGGGATGAAATAAAATAGTAAATAAATTTCACATTCAAACTCTGATTATGTAGAACAACTTCATAACATTCAAAATATTAAATGACTAGTCATGCATTTATCTACTAAGCATTTTCTTTTATTATTCAGAGCATTTCCAAACACTGCCTTCTGAATTAAAAAAGAAAAAGAAAAAAAAATAGAGAGACTTTCATATATTTGTACTTACTTTGCATTTAAAATATATAACTTGACAAATGTCCCAAATTCTTACAATTTATTCATGCTTCCAATTGCTGATAGATCATAGACATTAACCTTACCTTATTTTTCACTTGTAACACCATTCAACTTACCACTAATTTACCACCTTCTATTTTCTTCCAAATATCTGTCAAAACTCTTGCCCTCTAATTAAATCCTGTAAACCTTACCAAGACCATGGGTAATAATATTCAGTAATTGGTTATAATTTGACACATTCCCCCTTGGCTTAGTTCTCCTAAGTCCGATTCTTTGCCTCGGAGACCAAGAATATACTTTTCTATTAGCTAGAAGGGGAAAGAAAGAGAAAAATGTCACCACTTCATATTTCCACTCAAGAAGTCAGGTGATATGCTTGATGCTCTTTGTGTGTTTGTTCAAGTGTTCCTATTTCTTCCATTTCTTTATCATTCTCCAACTTCCTGTGATTATAGTTGGTCATTATTTTTCACACATTTTCTTATTGTTACAAATCTCTGAATATTGTATGCATAAATTGAAGTAATTTGAAATAGAAATGATGTTTACAAACATGTCATAGAGGAAATTTCTTAATGTGCATTTATTTTTAATACTTTCAACTAAGGAATCAAATACCAGTGCTGTGAAAATGGGCATCCTTCAATCAAGATGGGTCTCCTAGGGCAGCAATTTATAATTTAAAATTAGATAATAATAGATAAGTTAATATTATTTATTACTAACTCTCCTTCTTTTTGGATCCTTGGTTGAAACAATGAGGAGTGCCTAGGTACTCTAAAATTTCAACATAATTTTCATGTTACCATTAACCACCAATTCTTTAAAATTCTATGTCATTCCTGAATAAGACTTATGAGGTCTTCATAATATATTTTTGTTTAGATTTACAGAGTCCTATTTTTCTTAGGAGACTCCCAAGAGCAGAAAAGTTTGTAATAAAACTTCTCTCAGGACTTCCCTGCTGGTGCAGTGGTTAAGAATCCACCTGCCAATGCAGTGGACACAGGTTCGAGCCCTGGTCCAGGAAGATCCCACATGCCATGGAGCAACTAAGCCCATGCACCACAACTACTGAGCCTGAGTTCTAGAGCCTGTGAGCTGCAACTCCTGAGCCCATTTGCCACAGCTACTGAAGCCCACATGCCTAGAATCCATGCTCCACAACAAGAGAAGCTGCCACAATGAGAAGTCTGTGCACTGCATTGAAGAGTAGCCCCTGCTGGCTGCAACTAGAGAAAGGCTGCGTGCAGCCCCAAAATAAATAAATAGATAAATAAATAAATAAACTTCTCTCTCTCTCTCTCTCTCTGCCCATAAGAACCAAGTATGTGGTAAACTTTAGTGTAGAGGAAATAACTAAGCAGATTGTTTTCAGCTTTTTTGGGTTATTTATTGTCAAGCATTCAGCAGAACAAACACAAAACAAAGCATTACACTGCTAAAGTTATTAATAAGACTAAAAGTGAGTCCATACACTTTTTATTTAAGAATGCTGGATTAGAAAGAATATTATTGATTAATATGATAATTTATTGGATTTCAAATTTACTGAGTCCAAAATTTTTAATCTGATACTTTTAGGAATTTTTTATCTGTTTAATTAAAATATTGTTATTATTATTAATATTTGTGTCATTTCAGAAATTTTTTCTTCCAGTTTTATTGAGATAAAACTGACATACAGCACTGTATAAATTTAAGATGTACAGCAAAATGATTCAACTTACATACATTATAAAATGATTACCACAATAAGTTTAGTGAACATCCATCATCTCATATGGATAAAAAAATTAAAGAAATAAAAAATATATATTTTCCTTGTGATGAGAACTCTTAAAATTTACTCTATTAACAGCTTTCAACATGGATGGACCTAGAGTCTGTCATACAGAGTGAAGTAAGTCAGAAAGAGAAAAACAAACATCGTATATTAACACATATATGTGGAATCTAGAAAAATGGCATAGATATCTTATTTGCAAAGCAGAAATAGAGACACGTACACAGAGATCAAACGTATGGATACCAAGGGGGGGGAGGGGATGAATTGGGAGATTGGGATTGACATATATACACTATGGATACTATGTATAAAATAGAAAATTAATGAGAACCTGCTGTGTAGCACAAGGAGCACTACTCAGTAGTGTTATAGTAGTGTTAATTATATTTATCATGTTGTACATTAAGTCCATCATAGTTATTTATCTTATAACTGGAAGTTTGTACCTTTGGACTACCTTCATCCCAATTTTCCCTTTCCCTAATCCCACCTCTGGTAAACACAAATCTGATCCCTTTTTCTATGAGTTGTTTGTTTTGAAGTATAATTTCAAAAGCACTATATTAGCTCCTGTTACATGACATAGTGAGTCAATATTTATGTACATTTCTAAATGATCTCCATGATAAGTTATGACACTGTCACCACACAAATTTATTATGTAATTATTGACTATATTCTCCACACTGTACATTTCATACCTGTTACACATATTTTGTAACTGGAAGTCTGTACCTCTTAATTTCCCTCACCTATTTCTCTCCTCTCCATCCCCCTCCCCTCTGGCACCCATCTCTTTGTTCTCTGTATCAATATCTCTATTTCTGTTTTGATATGTTTGTTCATTTGTTTTGTTTTTTAGATTCTATATATAAGTGAACTCATACAGTATTTGTCTTTCTTTTTCTGACTTATTTCATTTAACATAATACCTCTAGGTCCATCCATGTTGCCACAAATGGCAAGATTTTATTTTTGTTTATAGCTGAGTAATATTCCATCATATATACACCAACTTACAATCTCATCAACATTACAAGAGAACTCTTTTCTCTACATCCTCACCAACACTTGTTATTTGTTGTCTTTTTGATAATAACCATTTGAAATGTGTGAGGTTTTATCTCATTGTGGTTTTGATTTGCATTTTCCTGATGATTAGTGATGTTGAACATCTTTTCATGTGCCTGTTGGCCATCTATATATCTTCTTTGGAAACATGTCTTTTTAGTTCCACTGCTCATTTTTTAATCCAGTTGTTTGTTGTTTTGAGATTGAGTTGTATGAGTTCTTTGTATAGTTTGGATATTAACCCCTTACCATGTAAATCATTTGAAAATATCTTCTCCAACCCAGTAGGCAGCCTTTTTGTTTTGTGCAAAACAGCTTTAGTTTGATATAGTTTCATTTAAAAATTTTTGCTTTTATTTCCCAGCCTGAGGAGACATATCCCCCCAAACACTGCTAAGGCCAATGTCAAAGAGCATACTGCCTATGTTTTCTCCTAGAAGTTTTATCATTTGAAGTCTTTGATTTGAGTCTTTCAAAGATTTTGAGTTTATGTCTGTATATGGTGTGAGAAAGAAATCCAGTATGATTCTTTTGCATGTAGCTATCCAGCATTTATTGACAAGAATGCCTTTTCCCCATTGTATATTTTTGCCTCCTTTGTAGTAGAATAATTGCCCATATAAGTGTGGGTTCATTTCTGGACTCCCTATTCTGTTCTATTGATTTATGTGTCTTTTTTGTGCCAGTAGTACTGTTTTGATTAATGTAGCTTTGTAGTATAATTTAAAACCAGGGAGTGTGATACTCCCAGCTTTGCTCTTCTTTCTCAAGATTGTTTTGGCTATTCAGCATCTTTTGTGTCTCCATACAAATTTTAGAATTATTTATTCTAGTTATGTAAAAAAAAAATGCCATCATGATATTTTGATAGATATTGCACTGAACCTGTAGATTGCCCTGGGTAGTAATATAATTTTAACAATATAAGTTCTTTCAATCCATGAGCAATGTATATATTTCCAACTGTTTGTGTCATTTTCAATTTCTTTCATCAGTGCTTACACTTTTCCAAGTACAGGTCTTTTAATTCCTTAGTTAGATTTATTCCTAGGTATTTTATTCTATATGATGGGATTATAAGTGGAATAGTGTTCTTAATTTTTCTTTCTGATAGGTTGTTACTAGTGTATAGACACACAGATATTTTTATATATTAATTTTTCATCCTGAAATTTTACTGAATATTTAGATGAGTTCTAGTAGTTTTTAGGTGGTATCTTTTGGATTTTCTATGTATATATCATACTATCTCTACACTGTGACAGTTTAACTTCTTTTCCAATTTAGATTCCTTTTATTTCTCATTCTTGTCTGATTGTTGTGGCTACAACTTCCATGTTCTATGTTGAATAAAAATGGTGAGGGTGGGCCTCCTTGTTTTTTTCCTGATCTTAGAGAAAATGCTTTCAACTTTTCACCTTTGAGTATGATGTTAGCTCTGGGCTTATATATGACCTTTATTATGTTGAAGTGTGTTCACTCTAAACCCACTTTGTTGAGAGCTTTTATTATGAAAGGATGTTGGATTTTCTCAAAGGCTTTTTCTACACCTATTGATATAATCATATGATTTTATTTTTCAGTTTCTTGATGTAATGTATCACCTTGATTGATTTGCAGACATTGAACCATCTGGGATAAATCCTACTAGATTATGGTATACTAGCACTTTAATGTATTGTTAAATTTGGTTTGCTGGTGTTTTTTGTTTGTTTGTTTTTGTTTTTTTAATTGGAGTATAATTGCTTTACAATGTGTTAGTTTCTGCTGTACAATGAAGTGAATCATGTTCCCTCCCTCTTGGTCTACCCTCCCAGCACCCCCAGTGCCACCCATCTAGTTCATCACAGAGCACCAACCTGAGCTCCCTGTGCTATAGAGCATATTCCCACTAGCTATATGTTTTAAACATGGTAGTGTGTTTATGTCAAACCTTATCTCCTAATTCATCCCACTCTCCCATTCCCCCACTGTATTCATACGTCCCTTCTCTATGTCTGAGTCTCAATTCCTGCCCTGTAGATAGGTTTAACTGTACCATCTTTCTAGACTCAACATATATACGTTAATATATGACATTTGTTTTTTTCTTTCTGGTTTACTTCACTCTGAATGATAGACTTTAAGTCCATCCACATCTCTACTAAAGACCCAATTTCATTCCTTTTATGGTGGAGTAATATTCTGTTGAATATATGTACCACATCTTCTTTATCCATTCCTCTGTTGAGGGACACTTAGGTTGCTTCCATGTCCTGGCTATTGTAATTAGTACTGCAATGAACATTGGGGTACCTGTGCCTTTTTAAATAATGGTTTTCTCAGGGTATATGCCCAGTGTTGGAATTGTTGGGTCATATGGTAATTCTATTTTTAGGTTTTTAAGGAACCTCGATATTGTTCTCCATAGTGGCTGTATCAATTTACATTCCCACCAACAGTGCAAGAGTGCTCCCTTTTCTCCAAACCCTCTGAGCATTTATTGTTTGTAGATTTTTTTGATGATGGCCATACTGACCTGTGTGAGGTGATAACTCATTGTGGTTTTGATTTTCATTTCTTTAATAATTAACAATACTGAGCATATTTTCATGTGTTTGTTGGCCATCTGTATGTCTTCCTTACAGAAATGTCTATTTAGCTCTTCCCCCCAATTTTTGATTGGATTGTTTGTTTTTTTGATATTGAGCTGCAAAGCTGTTTGTATATTTTGGAGATTAATCCTTTGTCAGTTGTTTCATCTGCAAATATTCTCTCCCATTCTGAGGGTTGTCTTTTCATCTTGTTTATGGTTTCCTTTATTGTGCAAAAGCTTTTAAGTTTAATTAGGTCCCATTTTTTAATTTTTGTTTTTATTTTCATTACTCTAGGTAGTGGGTCATAAAGATCTTGCTGCAATTTCTGTCAAAGAATATTCTTCCTATGTTTTGCTCTAAGAGTTTTATAGTGTCTGGCCTTACATTTAGGTCTTTAATCCATTTTGAGTTTATTTCTGTGGATGGTGTTAGGGAGTGTTCTAATTTCATTCTTTTACATGTAGCTGTCCAGTTTTCCCAGCACTACTTATTGAAGAGGCTGTCTTTTCTCCATTGTATATTCTTGCCTCCTTTGTCATAGATTAGGTGACTATAGGTGCATGGGTTTAACTCTGGGCTTTCCATCCTGTTACAATGATCTATATTTCTGTTTTTATGCCATTACCATACTGTCTTTATTATTGTAGCTTTGTAGTAGAGTCTGAAGTCAGCGAGTCTGATTCCTCCAACTCATTTTTTTTTCTCAATATTGCTTTTTGGTATTTGGGGTCTTTTGTGTTTCCCTACAAATTGTAAAATTTTTTGTTCTAATTCTGTGAAAAATTCCATTAGTAATTTGGTAGGGATTGCATTGAATCTGTAGACTGCTTTGGATAGTATAGTCATTTTCACAATATTTATTCTTCCAGTCCAAGAACATGGTTTATTTCTCCATCTGTTTGTGTCAGCTTTGATTTCTTTCATCAGTGTCTTATATTTTTCTGAGTACAGGTCTTTTGCCTCCTTACATAGGTTTATTCCTAGGTATTTTATCCTTTTTGTTCCCATAGTAAATGGGATTGTTTCCTTAATTTCTCCTTCTGATCTTTTGTTGTTAGTGTACAGGAATCCAAGAGATTGCTATGTATTAATTTTGTATCTTGCAACTTTACCAAATTCATTGATGAGCTCTTGTAGTTTTCTGGTACCATCTTTAAGATTTTCTATGTATAAGATCATGTCATCTGCAAACAGTGACAGTTTTACTTCTTTTCCGATTTGTATTCCTTTTATTTATTTTTCTTCTCTGATTCCTGTGTCTGGGACTTACAAAGCTATGTTGAATAATAGTGGTCACAGTGGGTACCCTTCTCTTGCTCCTAATCTTGGAGGAAATGCTTTCAGTTTTTCACTACTGAAAATGATGTTACCTGTGGGTTTGTCATATAAGGTCTTTAATATGTTGAGGTAGTTTCCCTCTTTATCCACTTTATGGAGAGTTTTTATCATAAATTGGTGTTGAATTTTGTCAAAAGCTTTTTCTGCATCTTTTGAGATAATCATGTGGTTTTTATTCTTTAATTTGTTAATGTCATGTATCACATTGATTGATTTGCATACACTGAAGAATTCTTGTATCTCTGGGATAAATCCCACTTGATCATGGTGTATGATCCTTTTAATGTGTTGTTGGATTCTATTTCCTAGTATTTTGTTGAGGATTTTTGTGTCTATGTTTATCATTGATATTGATCTGTAATATTCTCTTTTGTGATATCTTTGTCTGCTTTTGGTATAGAGTGATGGTCACCTCATAGAAAGAGTTTAGGAGTGTTCCTACCTCTGCAATTTTTGGAAGAGTTTGAGAAGGATAGATGTTATCTCTTCTCTAAATATTTGATAGAATTCTCACATGAAGTCATCTGATTCTGGACTTTTGTTTGTTTAAAGATTTTTAATCACAGTTTCAATTTCATTACTTGTGATTGGTCTGTTTATATTTTCTGATTCTTCCTGGTTCAGTCTTGGAAAGTTATATCTTTCCAAAAATTTCTCCATTTCTTCCAGGTTGTCCATTTTATTGGCATGTAGTGGTTTGTAATAGTCGCTTATGATCCTTTGTATTTTTGAAGTGTCAGTTTTAATTTCTTCTTTTTCATTTCTGATTTTATTGATTTGTGTCCTCTTCCATTTTTCTCGATGAGTGTGGCTAAAGGTTTATCAATTTTGTTTATCTTCTCAAGGAACAAACTTTTAGTTTTATTGATCTTTGCTACTGTTTTCTTTGTTTCTATTTCATTTATTTCTGCTCTGTTCTTTATGATTTCTTGACTTCAAAATTTTTGTTGTTCTTCTTCTTTCTCTGGTAGATTAAGGTGTCAGTTTAGATTGTTTATTTGAGATTTTTCTTGTTTCTTGAGGTGAGATTGAATTGTTATAAACTTCCCTCTTAGAACTGCTTTTGCTGCATCCCATAGGTTTGGGGTTGTCATGTTTTTATTGTCATTTGTTTCTATGTATTTTTAAAATTTCCTCTTTGATTTCTTCAGGGATCTCTTTGTTTAGTACAGTATTGTTTAGCCTCCCAGTGTTTGTGTTTCTTACATTTTATTTTACTGTAATTCATTTTTAATATCATAACATTTGGTCTGTAAAAGATACTTGACATGATTTCAATTTTCTTAAATTTACTGAGGCTCACTTTTTGACCCAACATGTGATCAGTCCTGGTGAATGTTCCATGTACACTGGAGAAGAATGTGTATTGTGCTGCTTTCAGGTGGAATGTCCTATAAATATCAATTAAATCTATCTGATCTACTGTGTCATTTACAGCTTGAGTTTCCTTATTTATTTTCTGTCTGGATGATCTGTCCACTGGTGTAAGTGGGGTGTTAAAAGCCTCCCACTATTATTGTGCTACTGTCGAGTTCCCCTTTTATGGCTATTAGCATTAGCCTTATGTATTGAGGTGCTCCTATGTTGGGTGCATAAATATTCATAATTGTTATATCTTCTTCTTGGATTGATCCTTTGATAGTTATCTACTGTCCTTCCTTATCTCTTGTAACAGTCTTTATTTTGTTTGATATGAGTATTGCTACTCCAGCTTTCTTTTGATGTCCATCTGTATAGAATACCTTTTTCTATGCCCTCTCTTTCAGTCTGTATATGTCCCTAGGTCTAAAGTAGGTCTCTTATAGAGAACATATATATGGGTCTTGTTTTTGTATCCTCAGCCAGTCTCTGTCTTTTTGTTGTAGCTTTTAATCCATTTACATTCAAGGTAATTATCGATATGTATGTTCCTATTACTATTTTCTTAATTGTTTTGGGTTTGTTTTGTGGGTCTTTCTCTTCTCTTGTGTTTTCCACCTAGAGAAGTTCCTTTAGCATTTGTTATAAAGCTGGTTTAGTGGTTCTGAATTCTTTTTGCTTTAGCTTGTCTGTAAAGCTTTTGATTTTTCCATCAAATCTGGATGAAATCCTTGTTGGGTAGAGTTATCTTGGTTGTAGGTTTTCCCCTTTCATCACTTTGAATATATCCTGCCACTTCCTTCTGACCTCCAATGTTTCTGCTGAAATATCAGCTGATAACATTATGGGAATTCTCTCATAAGTCATTAGTGCTTTTCCCTTGCTGCTTTTAATATTTTTTCTTTGAATTTAAATTCTCATCAAAAGTGTATAAGGGTTCCCTTTTCTCCACTTTCTCACTAACACTTGTTATCTTTTGACTGGGGACTCAGAGGTTGTACAGTATTCTGTGTAGTGGTAAGTGGAGTTTTGCCCCCACCCAGATAACTCCTTGGCCTAGAGTGTCACAATACTGGTGTTGCTTGCCAGTGGGTGGGGCCAAGTCCTAATAAGCTAAGGGAAGTTTTTTTTTTTTTTGCAGTACACAGGCCTCTCACTATTGTGGCCTCTCCCATTTCAGAGCACAGGCTCTGGACATGCAGGCTGAGCGGCCACGGCTCACAGGCCCTCCCACTCTGTGGCATGTGGGATCTTCCCGGACCAGGGCACGAACCCATGTTCCCTGCATCGGCAGGCGGACTCTCAACCACTGTGCCACCAGGGAAGCCCAGGGAAGTATTTTTAAACGGTGCTTGGCAGCACCAGTAACCTTGTGGTAAAACGAGCTCCCCCAAATGGTTGTTGACAGGCTCTGTGTCCCCATAGTGAGTACCAGTTTCCTTCTGCCTCTCTTGGAAGCTCTCCAAGATTGGCAGGTGGGTCTGACCTAGGCTTCTTTCAAATTATTGCTTCTACCCTGGGTCTTGGAGCTTGTGAGAGTTTGTGTGTACCCTTTGAGAATAGAGTCTCTATTTCTTATCCTCTCTAATGCTCTCTTATCCTCTCTAATGCTCTTCAAAGCAAACCCTGCTGCCCTTCAAAGTCAACCATTCTGGAGGTTCTTGTTCCCATTAACAGACTCCCAGGCTGGTGAGTTCAGTGTGGAGATCAAACCTTTTGATCTTTGGGGAGAACCTCTGAAATTATAATTATCCTCCCATTTGTGGGTCACCTGTGTGGTTGAGCTTCTTGACTATTCCTCATCTCAGGCTCTCCTACCCATCTCATTGTGTTTCCTTCTTTAGATTTTTGGTTGTAGGAGATCTATTGGTCTTCTGCTTGTTCTCATTGATATTTGCTCTGTAAATAGTTGTATTTTTGGTGTGAGTGTGGGAGGAGATGAGTTCATGGTCTTCCTACTCTTCTATCTTGGCCACTTCCTTAGCTATATTTATTTTTCAAATATACTTTATAACCTTCAGGGAAATAATGCCCTTCTGGGTTAAGAAATGGTAAAATTGCCATTAGCAAAAACAGTATTAAAGGCCAAAGAAAAATATTTGGGTGTGTGTCCAGTGTTTAATCTCTCAGTTTTAAAGTCTAATACATTCAAATATTTGCAAATTTTCTTGAGAGCAAGTTTGGGTTCATTTATCTCTGTACTCAGTTTTACCTTTCTCACATTATATTTTCATGTATTTTACAAAACAGCTATTTGATGAATGTGTAGTCAAATACATATCACCAGCATATTTTAAACACTCAAAGTTTTCTATTTAGATATGGTATAAAGTTCAAGTTCCCCATACAAAAGATATGCAATCTAGATGCACTTCTCTTACTCTTCCATTCCCTCACTGAGCAAAATTGAAGAACCCACAGTTTCCCCAAATTAGGATACATTTTTAGGTCACTTTTACTTGACATGTTCTTTCTCTGTGTTTGGTATACTTTATAAGAAGACACAATTCTTTCTATCTTTCAAACTCTACTCCTGTCTGTCATCATAGCTGCATATGAAAGTTTATGACACTCATGTATTAGGCAAGTAAAAACTATTTTCTCAAAAAAAATACTAATTAATAAAAACATTAAATAGCAACAAAGTAGGACATTTTTTCACAGATAAAAAGATTTCTTGAATTCCTCTTTAGAATTGAGTTAGACAGCTTTTTGTGTGTGTGTTAAACTTATAAAGAAGCTACACATTATTTATTTCACAAACAGCTAATAATTACCTAATATCTTTCTAGATAATTTTATGAGCATCTAATTTTTTTTTAATCTTCAGAGAAATACCTTGTCACTCTATGACATAAAACACTGCAAGATCCTTTTTGACCCATCTCCTAGAGAAATGGAAATAAAAACAAAAATAAAAATATGGGACCTAATGAAACTTCAAAGCTTTTGCACAGCAAAGGAAAACAGAAAAAAGACGAAAAGACAACACTCAGAATGGGAGAAAATATTTGCAAATGAAGCAACTGACAAAGGATTAATCTCGAAAATTTAAAAGCAGCACGTGCAGCTCAATATCAAAAAAATTAAACAACCCAATCCAAAAATGGATAAAGACCTAAATAGAAATTTCTCCAAAGAAGATATACAGATAGCCACAAACACATGGAAGGATGCTCAACATCACTAATCATTAGAGAAACGCAAATCACAACTACAATGAGGGACGAGGGGAAGATGGCGGAACAGTAAGACGCGGAGATCACCTTCCTCCCCACAGATACACCAAAAATAAATATACACGTGGAACAGCTCCTACAGAACACCTACTGAACACTGGCAGAAGACCTCAGACATCCCAAAAGGCAAGAAACTCCCCACATAACTGGGTAGGGAAAAAGAAAAAATAATAAACAGAGACAAAAGTATAAGGATGGGACCTGCACCAGTAGGAGGGAGCTGTGAAGGAGGAAAGGTTTCCACACACAAGGAAGCCCCTTCGAGGGTGGTGACTGTGGGTGGCAGAGGGGGAAAGCTTCAGAGCTGCAGAGGAGAGCACAGGAAGAGGGGTGTGGAGGGCAAAGCAGAGAGATTCCCACAGAGAGAATCAGTGCTGACCGGCACTCAACAGCCCGAGAGGCTTGTCTGCTCACCTGCCAGGGCAGGAGGGGCTGGGAGCTGAGGTTCAGGCTTTGGTCGGAGCGCAGGGAGAGGACTGGTGTTGGCGGCATGAACACAGCCTGCAGGGGGTTAATGCACCACAGCTAGCCAGGAGGGAGTCCAGGGAAAAGTCTGGACCTACCGAAGAGGCAAGAGACTTTTTCTTCCCTCTTTGTTTCCTGGTGCATGAAGAGAGGGGATTAAGAGCGCTGCTTAAAGGAGCTCCAGAGATGGACATGAGTGGTGGCTAAAACCATGGACCCCAGAGATGGGCGGGAGATGCTAAGGCTGCTGCTGCTGCCACCAAGAAGCCTGTGTGTGAGCACAGGTCACTATCCTCATCCCCTTTCCGGGGATCCTGCCACTGCCAGGGCCCCGGGAACCATGGACAACTTCCCCGGGAGAATGCACAGCCCAACTCAGTATGGTGCAACGTCACACCAGCCTCTGCTGCCGCAGGCTCACCCCACATCTGTACCCCTCCCTCCCCCTGGCGTGAGTGAGCCAGAGTCCCTGAAGCAGATGTTCCTTTAACCCCATCCTGTCTGAGCAAAGAATAGACACCCTCCGGTGACCTACACGAAGAGGTGGGGCCAAATCCAAGGCTGAGCCCCTGGGAGCTGTGAGAACAAAGAAGAGAAAGGGAAATCTCTCCCAGCAGCCTCAGAAGCAGTGGATTAAAGCTCCACAATCAACTTGATGTACCCTGCATCTGTGGAATACATGAATAGATAACGAATCATCCCAAATTGAGGAGGTGGACTCTGAGAAGAAGATTTATGATTTTTCCCCCTTTTCCTCTCTTTGTGAGTGTGTATGTGTATGCTTCTATGTGAGATTTTGTCTGTATAGCTTTGCTTCTACCATTTGTCCTAAGGTTCTATCCGTCCATTTTTTTTCCTTAATAATTATTTTTTATTTTAATAAATTTACTTTATTTTACTTTATCTTTTTCTTTCTTTCTTTCCTTCTTTCTTTCTTTCTTTCTTTCTTTCTTTCCTTCCTTCTTCCTTTCTTTCTTTCTTTCTTTCTTTCCCCATTTCTTTCTTTCTTTCTTTCTTTCTTTCTTTCTTTCTTTCTTTCTTTCTTTCTTTCTTTCTTTCTTTCTTTCTTTCTTTCTTTCTTTCTTTCTTTCTTTCTTTCTCTTTCTTTCTTTCTTCCTTTCTTTCTTTCCTTCCTTCCCTCCTTTAAACAATGAATCATCCCAAATTGAGGAGGGGGACTTTGAGAGCAAGATTTATGATTTTTCACCTTTTCTTCTTTTTGTGAGTGTGTATGTGGATGCTTCTGTGTGAGATTTTGTCTATATAGCTTTGCTTCCACCATTTGTCCTAGGGTTCAATCTGTCCAGTTAAAAAAAATTTTTTTCTTCATAATTATTTTTTTATTTTAATAACTTTATTATATTTTATCTGACATTATTTTATTTTACTTTATCTTCTTTAGTTCTTTCTTTTTACTTCTTCTCTCCTTCCTTTCTCCCTCCCTCCCTCCTTCCCTCCCTCCCTCCTTTCCTTCTTTCTTTCTTTCTTTCTTCCTTTCTTTATACTTCTACTAATTCTTTCTTTCTACTATTTCTCCCTTTTATTCAGAGCCGTGTGGATGAAAGGCTCTTGGTGCTGCAGCCAGAAGTCAGTGCTATGCCTCTGAGGTGAGAGAGCCAACTTCAGGACACTGGTCCACAAGAGAACTCCCAGCTCCACATAATATCAAACAGTGAAAATCTCCCAGAGAACTTCATCTCAACACGAGCACCCACCTTCAATCAATGACCAGCAAACTACAGTGCTGGACACCCTATGCCAAACAACTAGCAAGACAGGAAAACAACTCAAACCATTAGCAGAGAGGCTGCCTAAAATCATAATAAGTCCACAGACACCCCAAAACATACCACCAGACGTGGGCCTGCCCACTAGAGAGACAAGATCCAGTCTCATCCACAACAACACAGGCATTAGTCCCCTCCACCAGGAAGCCTACACAACCCACTGAACCAACCTTAGCCACAGGGGACAGAAACCAAAAACAACGGAAACTACGAACCAGCAGCCTGCAAAAAGGAGACCCCAAACACAGTATGATAAGCAAAATGAGAAGACAGAAAAACACACAGCAGGTGAAGGAGCAAGATAAAAATGCACCAGACCTAAAAAATGAAGAGGAAATAGGCAGTCTACCTGAAAAAGCATTCAGAATAATGATAGTAAAGATGATAAAAAATCTTGGAAATAGAATTGAGAAAATGCAAGAAACATTTAACAAGGACCTACAAGAACTAAAGATGAAACAAACAATGATGAACAACACAATAAATGCAAGTAAAAGTACTCTAGATGGGATCAATAGCAGAATAACTGAGGCAGAACAGATAAGTGACCTGGAAGATAAAAGGTGAAAATAACTACTGCAGAGGAGAATAAAGAAAAATGAATGAAAAGAACTGAGGACAGTCCTAGAGACCTCTGGGACAACATTCAATGCACCAACATTCGAATTATAGGGGTTCCAGAAGATAAGAGAAAAAGAAAGGGACTGAGAAAACATTTGAGGAGATTATAGTTGAAAACTTCCTTAATATGGGAAAGAAAATAGTTAATAAAGTCCAGGAAGCACAGAGAGTCCCATACAGGATAAATCCAAGGAGAAATATGCCAAGACACATATTAATCGAATGTCAAAAATTAAATACAAAGAAAACATATTAAAAGCAGCAAGGGAAAAAAAATAACAAATAACACACAAGGGAATCCCCATAAGGTTAACAGCTGACCTTTCAGCAGAAATTCTGCAAGCCAGAAGGGACTGGCAGGACATATTTAAAGTGATGGAGAAAAACCTGCTACCAAGGTTACTCTACCCAGCAAGTATCTCAATCAGATTTTATGGAGAAATTAAAACATTACAGAAAAGCAAAAACTGAGAGAGTTCAGCAACACTAAATCAGCTTTAAAACAAATGCAAAAGGAACTTCTCTAGGCAAGAAACACAAGAGAAGGAAAAGACCTACAATAATCAACCCAAAACAATTAGAAAATGGGAATACGAGCATACATATTGATTATTACCTTAAATGTAAATAGACTAAATGCTCCCACCAAAGACTCAGATTGTATGAATGGATATAAAAACAAGATCCATATATATGCTGTCTACAAGAGACCCACTTCAGACCTAGAGACACATACAGACTGAAAGTAAGGGGATGGAAAAAGATATTCCATGCAAATGGAAACCAAAAGAAAGCTGGAGTAGCAATTCTCATATCAGACAAAATAGACTTTAAAATAAAGACTATTAGAAGAGACAAAGAAGGACACTGCATAATGATCAAGGTGTCGATCCAAGAAGAAGGTATAACAATTGTAAATATTTATGTACCCAACATAGGAGCACCTCAATACATAAGGCAAATACTAACAGCCATAAAAGGGGAAATTGACAGTAACACATTCATAGCAGGGGACTTTAACACCCCACTTTCACCAATGGGCAGATCATCCAAAATGAAAATAAATAAGGAAACACAAGCCTTAAATGACACATTATACAAGATGGACTTAATTGGAACTTATAGGATATTCATTCTGAAAACAACAGAATACACATTTTTCTCAAGTGCTCATGGAACATTCTCCAGGATATATCATATCTTGGGTCACAAATCAAGCCTTGGTAAATTTAAGAAAATTAAAATTGTATCAAGTATCTTTTCCGACCACAACACTATGAGACTAGATAATAATTAAAGGAAAAAATCTGTAAAATATACAAACACATGGAGGCTAAACAATACACAACTTAATAACAAAGTGATCACTGTAGAAATCAAAGAGGATATCAAAAAAAAAAACCACCTAGAAACAAATGACAATGGAGACACGATGACCCAAAACCTATGGGATGCAGCATAATCAGTTCTAAGAAGGAAGTTTATAGCAATACAATCCTACCTTAAGAAACATGAACCATGTCAAATAAACTACCTAACCTTGCACCTAAAGCAATTAGAAAAAGAAGAACAAAAAAACCCCAAAATTAGCAGAAGGAAAGAAATCATAAAAATCAGATCAGAAATAAATGAAAAAGAAATGAAGGAAACAATAGCGAAGACCAATAAAACTAAAAGCAGGTGTTTTGAGAAGATAAACAAAATTGATAAAGCATTAGCCAGACTCATCATGAAAAAAAGGGAGAAAACTGAAATCAATAGAATTCAAAATGAAAAAGGAGAAGTAACAAATGACACTGCAGAAATACAAAACATCATGAGAGATTACTACAAGCAGCTCTATGCCAATAAAATGGACAACATGGAAGAAATGGACAACTTCTTAGAAAAGCCCGACCATCCCAGAGTGAACCAGGTAGAAAAAGAAAATATAAACAGACCTATCACAAGCACTGAAATTGAAACTGTGATTAAAACTCTTCCAAGAAAATGAAGCCCAGGTCCAGATGGCTTCACAGGTGAATTCAATCAAACATTTAGAGAAGAGATAACACTTATCCTTCTCAAACTCTTCCAAAATATACTAGAGGGAGGAACACTCCCAAACTCATTCAACGAGACCATAATCACCTTGATAACAAAACCAGACAAGGATGTCACAAAGAAAGAAAACTGCAGGCCAATATCACTGATGAACATAGATGCAAAAATCCTCAACAAAATACAAGCAAACAGAATCCAACAGCACATTAAAAGGATCATACACCATGATCAAGTGAGGTTTATTCCAGGAATGCAAGGATTCTTCAATATACGCAAATCAATCAATGTGATAAACCATATTAACAAATTGAAGGAGAAAAAGCATATGATCATCTAAATAGATGCAGAGAAAGCTTTCAACAAAGTTCAACACCAATTTTTGATTAAAAAAACCTGCAGAAAGTAGGCATAGAGATAACTTTCCTCAACATAATAAAGGTCATATGTGACAAACCCACAGCCAACATCATCCTCAATTGTGAAAAACTGAAACCATTTCCACTAAGATCAGGAATAAGACAAGGTTGCCCACTCTCACCATTCTTATTCAATATAGTTGTGGAAGTTCTAGCCACAGCAATCAGAGATAAAAGGAAATAAAAGGAATCCAAATTGGAAAAGAAGAAGTAAAGCTGTCACTGTTTGCAGATGACATGATACTATACATAGAGAATCCTAAAGATGCTACCAGGAAACTACTAAAGCTAATCAATGAATTGGGTAAAGTAGCAGGATACAAAACTAATGCACAGAAATCTCTGGCATTCCTATACACTGATGATGAAAAATCTGAAAGTGAAATCAAGAAAACACTCCCATTTACCATTGCAACAAAAAGAATAAAATATCTAGGAATAACCTTACCTAAGGAGACAAAAGACCTGCATGCAGAAAATTATAAGACACTGATGAAAGAAATTAAAGATGATACAAATAGATGGAGAGATATACTATGTTCTTGGATTGGAAGAATCAACATTGTGAAAATGACTCTACTACCCAAAGCAATCTACAGATTCAGTGCAATCCCTATCAAATTACCACTGGCATTTTTCACAGAACTAGAACAAAAAATTTCACAATTTGTATAGAAACACAAAAGACCCCGAATAGCAAAGCAATCTTGAGAATGAAAAACGGAGTTGGAGGAATCAGGCTCCCTGACTTCAGACTATACTACAAAGGTACAGTAATCAAGACAGTATGGTACTGGCACAAAAACAGAAAGATACATCAATGGAACTGGATAGAAAGCCCAGAGATAAACCCACACACATATGGTCACCTTTTCTTTGATAAAGGAGGCAGGAATGTACAGTGGAGAAAGGACAGCCTCTTCAATAAGTGGTGCTGGGAAAACTGGACAGGTACATGTAAAAGTATGAGATTAGATCACTCCCTAACACCATACACAAAAATAAGTTCAAAATGGATTAAAGACCTAAATGTAAGGCCAGAAACTAACAAACTCTTAGAGGAAAACATAGGCAGCACACTCTATGACATAAATCACAGCAAGCTCCTTTTTGACCCACCTCCTAGAGAAATGGAAATAAAAACAAAAATAAACAAATGGGACCTAATGAAATTTCAAATCTTTTACACAGCAAAGGAAACCATAAACTAGACCAAAAGACAACCCTCAGAATGGGAGAAAATATTTGCAAATGAAGCAACTGACAAAGGATTAATCTCCAATATTTACAAGCAGCTCATGCAGCTTAATAACAAAAAAGCGAAAAACCCAATCCAAAAATGAGCAGAAGACCTAAATAGACATTTCTCCAAAGAAGATATACAGACTGCCAACAAACACATGAAAGAATGCTCAACGTCACTAATCATTAGAGAAATGCAAATCAAAACTACAATGAGATATCATCTCACACCAGTCAGAATTGCTATCATCAAAAAATCTGGAAACAATCAATCCTGGAGAGGGTGTGGAGGAAAGGGAACATTCTGCACTGCTGGTGGGAATTTGAATTGGTACAGCCACTATGGAGAATATTATGGAAGTTCCTTAAAAATCTATAAATAGAACAACCATATGACCCAGCAATCCCACTACTGGGCATATACCCTGAGAAAACCAAAATTCAAAAAGAGTCAATGTACCAAAATGTTCATTGCAGCTCTATTTACAATAGCCCGGTGATGGAAACAACCTAAGTGTCCATCATCGGATGAATGGATAAAGAAGATGTGGCACATGTATACCATGGAATATTACACAGCCATAAAAAGAAACAAAATTGATCTATTTGTAATGAGGTAGATAGACCTAGAGTCTGTCATACAGAGTGAAGTAAGTCAGAAAGAGAAAGACAAATACCGTATGCTAACACATATATATGGAAATTAAGAAAAAAATGTCATGAAGTACCTAGGTGTAAGACCAGAATAAAGACACAGACCTACTAGAGAATGAACTTGAGGATATGGAGAGGGGGAAGGGTAAGCTGTGACAAAGTGAGAGAGAGGCATGGACATATATACATTACCAAACATAAGGTAGATAGCTAGTGGGAAGCAGCCGCATAGCACAGGGAGATCAGCTCGGTGCTTTGTGACCGTCTGGAGGGGTGGGATAGGGAGGGTTTGAGGGAGGGAGACACAAGAGGGAAGAGATATGGGAGCATATGTATATGTATAACTGATTCACTTTGTTATAAAGCAGAAACTAACACACCATTGTAAAGCAATTATACTCCAATAAAGATGTAAAACAAAACAAAACAAAAGAAAACAAAACTAAAATGAGGTATCATCACACACCAGTCAGAACGGCCATCGTCAAAAAATGTACAAATAATAAATGCTGGAGAGGGTTTGGAGAAAAGGGAACCCTTTTGCTCTGATGGTGGGAATGTAAATTGATACAGCCACTATGGACAACAGTATGGAGTTCCTTAAAAAACTAAAAATAGAACTACCATACAACCCAGCAAACTCACTACTTGGCATATACCCTGAGAAAACCATAATTCAAAAAGAGATATGCACCACAATATTCATTGTAGCTCTATTTCCAATAGCCAGGACATGGAAGCAACTTAAGTATCCATCATCAGATGAATGGGTAAAGAATATGTGGCTCATATATACAATGGAATATTACTCAGCCATAAAAAGAAATGAAATTGAGTTAGTTTTAGTGAGGTGGATGGACATAGAGTCTGTCATGCAGAGTGAAGTAAGTCAGAAAGAGGAATATAAATACCGTATGCTAACACATAATTATGGAATCTAAAAAAAAAAAAGATTCTGAAGAACTTAAAGGCAGAACAGGACTAATAATCCATACTTAGAGAATGGACTTGAGGACAGGGGGAGGGGGAAGGTTAAGCTGGGATGAAGTGAGAGAGTGGCATGGACTTATATATACTACCAAATGTAAAATAGATAGCTAGTGGGAAGAAGCCGCATAGCACAGGGAGATCAGCTCAGTGCTCTGTGACCACCTAGAGTGGTGGGATATGGAGTGTGGGAAGAAGAGGCAAGAAGGAGGAGATTTGGGGATATATGTATATGTAAAGCAGATTCACTTTGTTATAACGCAGAAACTAACACACCATTGTAAAGCAATTATACTACAATAAAGATGTTAAAAAAAATCAACTTGTGGTATTTCAATGTTCACTGTATAGATGAAGTAGCAGTCTCAAAAGAGTTAAGTAATTTGTTCAATGTCACACCGATAAGTAACAAGCCAACGTCTGAACATAGTTCTGGCTTCAAAGCTAATAATCTTCTGGCATTTTTTATGATGTGCATTAGGCCCCAAGAACAAGCATTAGTAGAGAAAACAAAGAGCCCAATAGAGAGCTAGACTTTCAGAATTTAATTTCTAGCAAATTATTTTTGAGAACAAATTTTACTTAAACCAGACATTGACAACGATAGTAAAAATTAGATAGTAAAAATTGTTTATTGTGAATGTGTTTTATTTGCTCATTTAGAAATGAATATTTTAAGGAAGTTATTCTAGCTAAACTCTAAGAAAATTATGTCAGAGCTGACTGCTGTATACTTACATAGAGTATACTCTAGCTGGATTTTTATGTTATAGTTGAGTTTTTCAAATTAAATATACTCATTTTGACCTCTATTTAAGCCTTCTTTGAAACGAACATTTTATTGGTTTTAACTTTAATGATATTTCAACTGAAGATTACATTCCATTCATACGAAAGTTCATTTGTTTTAGCTTTCCATTTAGAAGCCTCTGAGTCTTGGTTTAATGTTATTTTCTTGAAGAAACTAAAGTTTGTAGGTCAATCTTGAAGTATGAGAATAACCACAAATATAGCAGATGCCTCATAAAATTATCTTGTACTGTTTCTCTGTGACCTCTGTCAAGCAAATAACCTCAAATCTGTGTCAGCACAAACAGCTGTGGATGCCGCTGTTAGATAGCCATGACCTATCCTCCCAAGGGTAGTGCCCAAACTGGAGGGAATGGTGATTTTCACAGAGTCAATGTTATTAACGTCAACATAAATCAGAAAATACTGCTTCAAATCTAAAAATTAGATGCCACAGTTCATTAAAAGAGGAATATTCCCTTATAATAAATCAAACTAAGTTCTATGTAGATGTTCATGGAAATGATAATGACAATTTTATAAGAATTTTTATATCCCTCAAAACTTCATTTACAATAAATCTGTAAATGGACATATAAATTGCAGATTTCTTTTTCAGAGAAATACGTTAGAAATTGTACATTTTTTCTGCTGAAAGATCATTTTAGCAGAATGTTATAGTGTGGAGAGTGGTAATAGTAAACATTACAGCTATTTTTATTGTTTCACTGCTATCTGCAACTTATCTTGCTAGATCAATTCTTAAGCAGTGAAGAAAATATAAAACTAGGAATTTTATTCACATGGCTAAATGTGTTCACTAAAGTTTAGTTTTCCATGTTATCCTTTTTCCATTTGATTAATTGCCCTTTCTATATATAAACCCATGTTTCATTTATACATAAGTACATATAATAAACTACATTAATTAATATATTCTATATATATTGATAATACATATTACATATAAATATAAATAAAATAAATACACACATTTACATTCATACCATACATACGTACACTTTAGTACACTCTGGTTTATCTGGATTTATATCCTCTTATTACTTTTAAATAGCTTTAAGTTAGTACTACATGATATTTATTATAAAATGCAGCCCAAACAAGCTCTGAATAAAAAGAAAATAGGCATACATATTTAATTAGCAATATTTGTGTTTCAGCTTAAGCATGTTAAACTCGATTGTTTTCCATTAGTTTAGGAAGATAAATCAAAATAACCAAATAATTTTGTACATTGAATTGTGCAGAAGAAACCTTTTGGCTGCTAGATAGGACACATATCAAAAGAAGTTTTGGTAGAACATTTGCATTAGCAATTCCAAGAAAATGCAGTCTTAAACTATCCACAAGATTTTATCTGGGGTTTTGCTCCTCAGATGTCCAGGAACCAGAGAGTCTCTTAAAACAAACAACAAAACATAGACAAAGCCATCACACTTGGGATTTTTAAAACCTGTTAGAGGCAACTGACAGTGTACAAATAAATGCTATTTTATGTAAAGAGTAACATTGTAAATAAGTTAGGTAAGATACAAGGATAATTAGAGAAAGCTTATATATATATATATATATATAAACATCTTTATTTGGGTATAATTGCTTTACAATGGTGTGTTAGTTTCTACTGTATAACAAAGTGAATCAGTTATACATATACATATGTTCCCATATGTCTTCCCTCTTGCGTCTCCCTCCCTCCCACCCTCCCTATCCGACCCCTCCAGGCTGTCACAAAACACCAAGCCAATATCCCTGTGCCATGCAGCTGCTTCCCACTAGCTATCTACCTTACTACGTTTGTTAGTGTGTATATGTCCATGACTCTCTCTCGCCCTGTCACAGCTCACCCTTCCCCCTCCACATATCCTCAAGTCCGTTCTCCAGTAGGTCTGCATCTTTATTGCTGTCTTACCCCTACGTTCTTCATGACATTTTTTTTCTTAAATTTAATATATATGTGTTAGCATACGGTATTTGCCTTTTTCTTTCTGACTTACTTCACTCGCTTTGACAGACTCTAGGTCTAGCCACCTCATTACAAATAGATCAATTTCGTTTCGTTTTATGGCTGAGTAATATTCCATTGTATATATGTGCCACATCTTCTTTATCCATTCATCCGATGATGGGCACTTAGGTTGTTTCCATCTCTGGGCTATTGTAAATAGAGCTGCAATGAACATTTTGATACATGACTCTTTTTGAATTATGGTTTTCTCAGGGTATATGCCCAGTAGTGGGATTGCTGGGTCATACGGTAGTTCTATTTGTAGTTTTTTAAGGAACCTCTATACTGTTCTCCATAGTGGCCCAACCAATCCACATACCCACCAGCAGTGCAAGAGTGTTCCCTTTTCTCCACACCCTCTCCAGCATTTATTGTTTCTAGATTTTTTGATGATGGCCATTCTGACTGGTGTGAGATGATATCTCATTGTAGTTTTGATTTGCATTTCTCTAATGATTAATGATGTTGAGCATTATTTTGTGTGTTTGTTGGCAGTCTGTATATCTTCTTTGGAGAAATGTCTATTTAGGTCTTCTGCCCATTTTTGGATTGGGTTGTTTGGTTTTTCTTACTGAGCTGCATGAGCTGCTTGTAAATAATGGAGATTAATCCTTTGTCAGTTGCTTCATTTGCAAATATTTTCTCCCATTCTGAGGGTTGTCTTTTGGTCTTGTTTATGGTTTCCTTTGCTGTGCAAAAGCTTTTAAGATTCATTAGGTCTCATTTGTTTATTTTTGTTTTTATTTCCATTACTCTAGGAGGTGGGTTAGAAAGGATCTTGCTGTGATTTATGTCATAGAGCATTCTGCCTATGTTTTCCTCTAAGAGTTTGATAGTTTCTGGCCTTACATTTAGGTCTTAAATCCACTTTGAGCTTATTTTTGTGTATGGTGTTAGGGAGTGATCTAATCTCATACTTTTACATGTACCTGTCCAGTTTTCCCAGCACCACTTATTGAAGAGGCTGTCCTTTCTCCACTGTATATTCCTGCCACCTTTATCAAAGATAAGGTGTCCATATGTGCGTGGGTTTATCTCTGGATTTTCTATCCTGTTCCATTGATCTATCTTTCTGTTTTTGTGCCAGTACCATACTGTCTTGATTAGTGTAGCTTTGTAGTATAGACTGAAGTCAGGGAGCCTGATTCCTCCAGCTCCTTTTTTCGTTCTCAAGATGGCTTTGGCTGTTCGGGGCCCTTTGTATTTCCATACAAATTGTGAAATTTTTTGTTCTAGTTCTGTGAAAAATGCCAGTGATAGTTTGATAGGGATTGCATTGAATCTATAGATTGCTTTGGGTAGTAGAGTCATTTTCACAATGTTGATTCTTCCAGTTCAAGAACATGGTATATCTCTCCATCTATTTGTATCAGCTTTAGTTTCTTTCATCAGTGTCTTATAATTGTCTGCATACAGGTCTTTTGTCTCCTTAGGTAGGTTTATTCCTAGATATTTTATTCTTTTTGTTGCAATGGTAAATGGGAGTGTTTTCTTGATTTCACTTTCAGATTTTTCATCATCAGTGTATAGGAATGCCAGAGATTTCTGTGCATTAGTTTTGTATCCTGCTACTTTACCCAATTCATTGATTAGCTCTAGTAGTTTCCTGGTAGCATCTTTAGGATTCTCTATATATAGTATCATGTCATCTGCAAACAGTGACAGCTTTACTTCTTCTTTTCCGATTTGGATTCCTTTTATTTCCTTTTCTTCTCTGATTGCTGTGGCTAAAACTTCCAAAACTATTATGAATAAAAGTGGTGAGAGTGGGCAACCTTGTCTTGTTCCTGATCTTAGTGGAAATGGTTTCAGTTTTTCACCATTGAGGATGAAGTTGGCTGTGGGTTTGTCATATATGGCCTTTATTATGTTAAGGAAAGTTCCCTCTATGCCTACTTTCTGCAGGGTTTTTATCATAAATCGGTGTTGAATTTTGTCAAAAGCTTTCTCTGCATCTATTGAGATGATCATATGGTTTTTCTCCTTCAATTTGTTAATATGGTTTATCACATTGATAGATTTGCATATATTGAAGAATCCTTGCATTCCTGGAATAAACCCCACTTGATCATGGTGTATGATCCTTTTAATGTGCTGTTGGATTCTGTTTGCTAGTATTTTGTTGAGGATTTTTGCATCTATGTTCATCAGTGATATTGGCCTGTAGTATTCTTTCTTTGTGACATTCTTGTCTGGTTTTGGTATCAAGGTGATGGTGGCCTCGTAGAAGGAATTTGGGAGTGTTCCTCCCTCTTCTATATTTTGGAAGAGTGTGAGAAGGATACGTGTTGGCTCTTCTCTAAATGTTTGATAGAATTCGCCTGTGAAACCATCTGGTCCTGGGCTTTTGTTTATTGGAAGATTTTGAATCACAGTTTCAATTTCAGTGCTTGTGATTGGTCTGTTCATATTTTCTATTTCTTCCTGATTCAGTCTTGGCAGGTTGTGCGTTTCTAAGAATCTGTCCATTTCTTTCAGATTGTCCATTTTTTTGGCATAGAGTTGTTTGTAGTAATCTCTCATGATCTTTTTTATTCCTGCAGTGTCAGTTGTTACTTCTCCTTTTTCATTTCTTATTCTACTGATTTGAGTCTTCTCCCTTTTTTTCTTGATGAGTCTGGCCAGTGGTTTATCTATTTTGTTTATCTTCTCAAAAAACCAGCTTTTAGTTTTATTGATCTTTGCTATTGTTTCCTTCATTTCTTTTTCATTTATTTCTGATCTGATTTTTATGATTTCTTTCCTTCTGCTAGCTTTGGGGCTTTTTTGTTCTTCTTTCTCTAATTGCTTTAGGTTCAAGGTTAGGTTGTATATTTGAGATGTTTCCTGCTTCTTAAGGTGGGCTTGTATTGCTATAAACTTCTCCCTTAGAACTGCTTTTGCTGCATCCCATAGGTTTCGGGTCGTTGTGTCTCCATTGTCATTTGTTTCTAGGTATTTTTTTATTTCTCCTTAGATTTCTTCAGTGATCACTTCATTATTAAGTAGTGTATTGTTTAGCCTCCATGTGTTTGTATTTTTTACAGATGTTTTCCTGTAATTGATATCTAGTCTCATGGCGTTGTGGTCAGAAAAGAGGCTTGATACAATTTCAATTTTCTTAAATTTACCAAGGCTTGATTTGTGACCCAAGATATGATCTATCCTGGAGAATGTTCCATGAGCACTTGAGAAAAATGTGTATTCTGTTGTTTTTGGATGGAGTGTCCTATAAATATCAATTAAGTCCATCTTGTTTAATGTATCATTTAAAGCTTGTGTTTCCTTATTTATTTTCATTTTGGATGATCTGTCCATGGGTGAAAGTGGGGTGTTTAAGTCCCCTACTATGAAAGTGTTACTGTCGATTTCCCCTTTTATGGCTGTTAGTATTTGCCTTATGTATTGAGGTGCTCCTATGTTGGGTGCATAAATATTTATAATTGTTATATCTTCTTCTTGGATCGATCCCTTGATCATTATGTAGTGTCCTTCTTTGTCTCTTTTAATAGTGCTTATTTTAAAGTCTATTTTGTCTTATATGAGAATTGCTACTCCAGCTTTCTTTTGGTTTCCATTTGCATGGAATATCTTTTTCCATCCTCTTACTTTCAGTCTGTATGTGTCTCTAGGTCTGAAGTGGGTCTTTTGTAGACAACATATATATGGGTCTTGTTTTTGTATCCATTCAGCCAATCTGTGTCTTTTGGTGGGAGCATTTAGCCCATTTACATTTAAGGTAATTATCGATATGTATGTTCCTATTCCCATTTTCTAAATTGTTTTGGGTTTATTATTATAGGTCTTTTCCTTCTCTTGTGTTTCTTGTTTGGAGAAATTCCTTTAGCATTTGCTGTAAAGCTGGTTTGGTGGTGCTGAACTCTCTCAGCTTTTGCTTGTCTGTAAATGTTTTAATTTCTCCATCAAATCTGAATGAGATCCTTGCTGGGTAGAGTAGTCTTGGTTGCAGGTTTTTCTCCTTCATAACTTTCAGTATGTCCTGCCACTCCCTTCTGGCTTGCAGGGTTTCTGCTGAGAGATCAGCTGTTAACCTTATGGGGATTTCTTTTGTGTTTTTGTTGTTTTTCCCTTGCTGCTTTTAATATGCTTTCTTTGTATTTAATTTTTGACAGTTTGATTAATATGTGTCTTGGCATATTTCTCCTTGGATTTATCCTGTATGGGACTCTCTGTGCTTCCTGGACTTGATTAACTATATCCTTTCCCATATTAGGGAAGTTTTCAACTATAATCTCTTCAAATATTTTCTCAGTCTCTTTCTTTTTCTCTTCTTCTTCTGGAACCCCTATAATTTGAATGTTAGTGCATTTAATGTTGTCCCAGAGGTCTCTGAGACTGTCCTCAGTTCTTTTCATTCTTTTTTATTTATTCTGCCCTGCAGTAGTTATTTCCACTATTTTATCTTCCAGGTCACTTATCCGTTCCTCTGCCTCAGTTATTCTGCTATTGATCCCATCTAGAGGACTTTTAATTTCATTTATTGTGTTGTTCATCGTTGCTTGTTTCATCTTTATTTCTTCTAGGTCCTTGTTAACTGTTTCTTGCATTTTGTCCATTCTATTTCCAAGATTTCAGATCATCCTTACTATCATTATTCTGAATTCTTTTTCAGGTAGACTGCCTATTTCCTCTTCATTTGTTAGGTCTGGTACATTTTTATCTTGCTCCTTTATCTGCTGTGTGTTTTTCTGTCTTCTCATTTTGCTTATCTTACTGTGTTTGGGGTCTCCTTTTTGCAGGCTGCAGGTTCGTAGTTCCTGTTGTTTTTGATGTCTGTCTCCAGTGGCTAAGATTGTTTCAGTGGGTTGTGTAGGCTTCCTGGTGGAGGGGACTAGTGCCTGTGTTGTGGTGGATGAGGCTGGATCTTGTCTCTCTAGTGGGCAGGTTCACGTCTGGTGGTGTGTTTTGGGGTGTCTGTGGCCTTATTATGATTTTTGGCAGCCTCTCGGCTAATGGGTGTGGTTTTGTTCCTGTTTTGCTAGTTGTTTGGCATAGGTTGTCCAGCACTGTGGCTTGCTGGTCGTTGAGTGAAGCTGGGTGCTGGTGTTAAGATGGAGGTCTCTGGGAGATTTTCGCCTTTTGATATTATGTGGAGCTGGAAGGTCTCTTGTGGATCAGTGTCCTGAAGTTGGCTCTCCTACCTCAGAGGCAGAGCCCTGACTCCTTGCTGGAGCACCAAGAGCCTTTCATCCACACAGCTCAGAATAAAAGGTAGAAAAAGTAGAGAGAATTAGTAGAAGTATGAGGAAAGAAAGAAGGAAAGGAGGGAGGGAAGGAAGGAAGAAAGAAAGAAGCAAAAAAGGAAAGAAGGCAAGAACGAAAGAAAGGAGGGAGGGAGGGAGGAAGGAAGGAAGGAGGAGAAGAAGGAAAAAAGACAGAAAGAAAGAAGATACAGTAAAAATAAAATAAAGTATAATAAAGTTATTGAATTAAAAGATACTTATTTAGAAGAAAAAAAAAAGGGTCAGATAGAACCTTAGGACAAATGTTGGAAGCAAAGCTATACAGACAAAATCTTACACAGAAGCATACACATACACCCTCACAAAAAGAGGCAAAGGGGGGAAAATCATAAATCTTGCTCTCAGAGACCACCTCCTCAATTTGGGATGATTTGTTGTCTGAAGGAGGGAAGGAAGGAAGGAAGGAAGGAAGGAAGGAAAGAAAGAAAGAAAGAAAGAAAGAAGGTAAAGTATAATAAAGTTATTAAAATTATTTAAGAAAAAAAATTTAAAAAAAAAACATGGACGGATAGAACCCTAGGACAAATAGTGGAAGCAAGACTATACAGACAAGATCTCACACAGAAGCATACACGTACACATTCACAAAAAGAGGAAAAGAAAAAAAAATCATAGATCTTGCTCCTAAAGTCCACCTCCTCAATTTGGGATCATTCCTTGTCTATTCAGGTATTCCACAGATGCAGGGTATGTCAAGTTGATTGTGGAGCTTAAATCCGCTGCTTCTGAGGCTGCTGGTAGAGATTTCCCTTTCTCTTCTTTGTTCTCACAGCTCACAGGGGCTCAGCTTTGGATTTGGCCCTGCCTCTGCGTGTAGGTCGCTGGAGGGCCTCTGTTTTTTGCTCAGAGAGGACGGGGTTAAAGGAGCCGCTGATTCGGGGGCTCTGGCGCTCTCAGGCCGGGGGGGGGAGGTAGGGGCACTGCGCGCGGGGTGGGCCTGCGGCGGCAGAGGCCGGTGTGACGTTGCACCAGCCTGAGGCCCGCCGTGCGTTCTCCTGGGGAAGTTGTCCCTGGATCCCGGGAACCTGGCAGTGGCGGGCTGCACAGGTTCCGCGGAAGAGGGGTGTGGAGAGTGACCTGTGCTTGCACACAGACCCCTTGGTGGCGGCAGCAGCAGCCTTAGCGTCTCCCGCCCGTCTCTGGGGTCCGCATTTTTAGCCGCGGCTCGCGCCCGTCTCTGGAGTTCCTTTAAGCAGCGCTCTTAAACCCCTCTCCTCGTGCACCAGGAAACAAAGAGGGAAGAAAAAGTCTCTTGCCTCTTCGGCAGGTGCAGCCTTTTCCCCGGACTCCCTCCCAGCTAGCCGTGGTGCACTAACCCCTTCAGGCTATGTTCAAGCCGCCAACTCCAGTCCTCTCCCTGCGCTCCGTCCGAAACCGAAACCCGAGCCTCAGCTCGCAGCCCTGCCCGCCCCGGCGGGTGAGCAGACAAGCCTCTTGGGCTGGTGAGTGCCAGTCGGCACCGATCCTCTGTGCGGGAATCTCCCCACTTTGCCCTCCGCACCCGTTGCTGTGCACTCCTCCGCGGCCCCGAAGCTCCCCCCTCCACCTCCCACAGTCTCCGCCCGCGAAGGGGCTTCCTAGTGTGTGGAAACTTTTCCTCCTTCACAGCTCCCTTCCACTGGTGCAGGTGTCGTCCCTATTCTTTTGTCTCTGTTTTTTTCTTTTTTTCTTTTGCCCTACCCAGGTACGTGGGGAGTTTCTTGCCTTTTGGGAGGTCTGAGGTCTTCTGCCAGCCTTCAGTAGGTGTTCTGTAGGAGTTGTTCCACGTGTAGATGTATTTCTGGTGTATCTGTGGGGAGGAAGGTGATCTCCGTGTCTTACTCTTCCGCCATCTTCCGAGAAAGCTTATATTTTAGATAGATAGGATTTTTTTCTTAATAAGGAGAACAAAAAAAGTAGAATCTAGGAATATCAATATTTTGGAAGACAAGATCTAAGTAAGGGAACTGCAAGTGTTTCTAAAGTGTTTGCTCCATGTGTTTGAAGGAAAACAAAGAGACCAATGTAATTGTTGCAGATAAGCAAAGAGGGTTGGAGCAGGAAATGAGGTGAGAGTGAGCAGCTGAGGGACCATGGTGACCTTTCAGCCCATTTCAGCGCCTTTTGGTCTAGGTGAGAGGGGAAACCATTGGAGAGACTGGAACAGAGGGGTGACAGGGGAATTATTAGGTTTTATGGAATTACTTCTACTACTCTGGGGAAAATAAATAAAAAGTGGGCAAACGTAGTGTTATGGAGACGAGTTTGTAGGTTCCTGAAATAAACCAGGTGAAGAAGATGGAGGTGGAGGTGGGGAGAACTCAGATCCCAGGTATATTTTGAAGGTGGAGCTGACATGAATTGCAATAGATTGGACATGAGGTGGAAAAGAGCAAGACCTTTCATATTATCTGCGTTCCCCATAGTTCATTTATCCCCAAGTAATTCTTTTTCATTCAAACTTTTACTATCTGAACTCTGTGACTCATTTCAAACAAAAGTATGTGAGAAAAAAAGAGCCATGCTGAGCACAAATAGAAAATAAAATACACGATCAGTTTTCTCCATATTCTAATTTTTCCCCATAATTAATTCAGGATCCCCATATAATCTTTTTGGTAGATATCTATTTTATGAAATCTGAGAAGAAGCTCAATTGTCTTTGGCATCATTCCATGTTTCTTTTTGAAAGTCATTAACTTTGAATCCTTCCCTTTCCTGAAAGAATGGAACTGTCCTTTTTCTATAACTGGTTATTCACAGTCTCTTGATAAAGGCCACCTTGTTTAATCCTGTCTACTAATCTAAGCAGTTATGTTTGTTAAACAGTATATCCCAGGCACTCTTCTGTTCACTTCATGATTAATCCACATAAGAGCCACATAACTTAGGTTCTCTTTTATCCACATTTTATGGATAAGAAAACTAAACAAAAGAGTGGTTAATTCATTTGCTTAACCTAACAACCCTAGTGAGAATAGACCGGAATTCACATCCTGGTAACCAGGATCTAGAGCTTGTTCTCTTAGCCTCCAGGCAATGGGGCCTCACTCATAACCCACCACCCGCCTCCCAACCAGTAAAATTTACTACCTGTAAATTCCTCCAAGTCCTGGTTTTCTCTGGGAACACAAGCCTGGTGAAGCTTTTTATTAGGTAAATTACATGGAGCTAATCTACTCTCCAATTAAAAAGCAAATAAACAAAAATAAACATAAAAACAAACAAACAAAAACTTCTGTGCAGCACCAAATGTACCTCAATCCAATTAAAATGGATAAACTGTCAAAATATCATTCTACTTAACAATTCCACAGGCTACTGGACAACACTTTTTTGATTAGATGTCTTAATGCCTTTGTTCATTTGCAAGGAACAAGAGCTCCTTTCAGCCAAAAATCAGACTTTATTACAAACTATCAACATACTTTATTGAGTACATAAGAAAAGGAAGTGTGTTGAGACCTCATTAGAAACTTCAGCAGAAGTATTAGAAAGCTTGTCTCTCAATCAACTTCTCTTCTTAGAATATACTCTGGTTGTTGTTTCTGGCATACAGCATTATCTCTTTATCACTTTAAGAGAATTGAATTTTCTCTTCTTAGACATGGGTAAATGACCATTAATAGCCACATATAAATTCTTGAGGTTATATGGTCTCAGTTTAAATAATCAGCAAAAATTAATCATGGCTTATAAACCCCACTGTCATATTTTGGAGAAAAATTCTGTGATCTAAGCTTGAGTCAGGCAAATATCTGCAGCATTATGTTATATCAACATCAGTATCTAGTCTCTGTGCTGTGGAAAATTTCTAAAATAAAATTTCTAAACTATATATATATATACATATATATATATATATAGTTTGAAACACCAAACAAGCCCTTTAGTTCACACTCAAAAGCTCCATGAAAATAATTTACACTTAAAAAGAATTGTTTTTATTTTTTGATGCTTTTATAAGATTGGCTTTTCTGTTAAGCCTATTATTTTTTTAGGGGGAGGTGCCCTTGTTGAAAAATGTGATTCATGACTATAGTTATTTAGAGAATACACCATCACCTAATTAATTTCAATTAGGTAAGTTTCAAGGAAACAATTAACTATATTTAGCAATATTAAACAAGGAAACAAAAATGTACTAATGAAAAGCAAGATAATTTAAAAGTAATATTCATTTAAACTCATAATGGATTGCTTATTCTCTGAATGAATTTATTTCAAAAAGTAGAGCTTGGAGCTCACTCAGTAAAATGGTATTCCTATAAGCACCATTCTTTTAATTTACCAATTTATTTATCTATGTTCTTACTGTGTGGCAGAGTAGAAGTTTGACTATTACCAGGGATTATGGTCATGCAATACAAACAAGGGCATTCTGCCTTGTAAAGTTCCCTGTTGTCCTGTTCTGGGTTCCAACCATTTCTTCTATTGGGATCAATCCCACAGTAAAATGTAAAATCCCTGAAAAATATTTTTAAATGTGAACATGATAAATATATTGCAAAGTAATAAGTGAATAAGGCAATAATTTAATTAACATGAATCATATTGTTTGAAGGAGTATATCTGGGAATAACTTTAAGTGACCAAAAGTTTTATTATGTATTAAATAGAAATATTGAAAGCCTACATTGTAACTCATTGAAACAGTGCTAGATTTTAAATGCAGTGACATCTGTTATATGCATGTAGATGATTGAAAATATATGTACACATACAGGCATACTTCGGAGATATTTCAAGTCTGGTTCCAGAACATCACAATAAAGTGAATCAGAGGAATTTTTCAGTTTCTCAGTGTATATAAAACTATGTTTACACTATGCTGTGGTCTATTAAACCTGCAATAGCATTATGTCTAAAAAAAATGTACATACCTTAATTTAAAAACTTTATTGATAAAAAATGCTAACCATCATCTGAGCGTTCAGAAAATAACAGGCTTTTTCTTGGTGGAAGGTCTTGCCTTGATGTTGAAAGCTGCTGACTCATCAGAGTGGTGGTTCCTGAAGTTTCGGGTGTTGGTGGTAAATTCTTAGAATAAGACAACAGTGAATTTTGTCTATTGACTCTTCCTTTGAAGAAAGATTTCTATGTAGCATGCAATGCTGTTTAATACATTTTTACCCACAGTAGAATTTCTCTCAAAATTGGAGTCAATCTCTCAAACTCTCTTCTGCTTTATCAACAAAGTTTATGTAATATGCTAAATTATTTATTGTCATCTCAACAGTCTTCACAGCATCTTCACCCTGAGTATATTCCATCTCAAGAAACTATTTTCTTTGATCATCTGTAAGAAACAATTCCTCATCCTTGAAAATTTTATCATGAGACTGTAGCAATTCAGCTAACCATCAGGCTCCAGTGCTATCTCTTGTTCTCTTGCTATTTCCACCACATCTACAGTCACTTCTCCCACTGAAGTCTTGAATCCCTCAAAGTTATACATGAGGGTTGGAATCAACTTCTTTTAAACTTCTATTAATGTTGATATTTTGACCTCTTACCACAAATCACAAATGTCCTTAATGGTATCTAGAATGACAAATACTTTCCAGAAGGTTTACAATTTACTTTGTCCAGATCCATCAGAGGAATCACTATTTATGGCAGCTATAGCCTTATGAAATGTATTTTTTAATAATAAGACTTAAAAGTTGAAATTACTCCTCGATCCATGGGTTGCAGAATGGATGTTGTGTTAGCAGGCATGAAAACAACATTCATCTCATTGTACATATACATTAGGTGACCAGGTGTATATTTTTAATTAATTAATTAACTAATTTTTGGCTGTGTTGGGTCTTCGTTGCTGCACATGGGCTTTCTCTAGTTGTGGCGAGTGGGGGCTACTCTTCATTGCGGTGTGTGGGCTTCTCATTGCAGTGGCTTCTCTTGTTGAGCATGGGCTCTAGGCACTCAGGCTTCAGTAGTTGTGGCACATGGGCTCAGTAGTTGTGGCTTGCAGACTCTAGAGCGCAGGCTCAGTAGTTGTGGCATATGGACTTAGTTGTTCCGCAGCATGTGGGATCTTCCTGGACCAGGGTGCGAACCTGTGTCCCCTGCATTGGCAGGTGGATTCTTAACCACTGTGCCACCAGGGAAGCCCCAGGTGTACTGTTAATGAGCAGTAATATTTTGAACAAAATATTTTTTTTTCTCAGCAGTAGTCTTAACAGTGGCTTGAAATATTAAGTGAATCATGTTGTAAACAGAAGTGTTGTCATCCAGGCTTTGTTGTTTCATTTGTAGAACACAGGCAGAGTAGATTTAGCATAGTTCTTAAGTGCCCTAGGATTTTCAAATTGGTAAATGAGCATTGGCTTCATTGTCCCCAGCTGCATTAGTCCCTAACAAGAGAGTCAATCTGTCCTTTGAAGCTTTGAAGCCAGGCACTGGCTTCTCCGCTTTAGCCATGAAAGTCCTAGATGACATCTTCTTCCAATAAAAGGTTGTTTTGTCTGCCTTGAAAGTCTGTTGTTCAGTGCAGCCACCTTTATTCATTACCTTAGCTAGATGTTCTGGATAATTTGCTGTAGGTTCTACATCAGCACTTGTGCTTCACCTTGCACTTTTATGTTTTGGAGACAACTTCTTTCCTTAAGCCTCATGAACCAATCTCTGCTAGTGTCAAACTTTTCTTCTGTAGCCTCCTCACTTCGCTCAGCCTTCATAGAATTGAAGAGTATTAAGGCCTTGCTTTAGATTAGGATTTGGCTTAAAGGGATGTT
Organism: Lagenorhynchus albirostris; assembly: GCF_949774975.1. Classification (NCBI taxonomy): domain Eukaryota; kingdom Metazoa; phylum Chordata; class Mammalia; order Artiodactyla; family Delphinidae; genus Lagenorhynchus; species Lagenorhynchus albirostris. The sequence goes on along the minus strand of NC_083112.1, from coordinate 40,412,433 downwards.
TTGTCTGGTTTGATCTTCTATCTGGACCACTATTACTTTCTCCATATCAGCAATCAGACTGTTGTGCTTTCCTATCATTTGTATGCTCACTGGAGTAGCACTTTTAATTTCCTTCTAGAACTTTTCCTTTGCATTCACAACTTGGCTAACTGTTTGGCACAAGAGGCCTAACTTTCAGCCTATCTCAGCTTTTGACATGTCTTCCTCACTAAGCTTAATCATTTCTAAATTTTGATTTAAGGTGACATATGTGTGAGTCTTCTTTCATTTGAACAGTCAAAGGCATTTTAGGTTATTAATTGGTCTAATTTCAGTATTGTTGTGTCTCAGGGAATTGGGAGGCCTGAGGAAGAGAGAGAGATGGGGAACACTCAGTCAGTGGAACAATGAGAATGTGCACACAACATTTATCTATTAAGTTTACATCTTATATGGGTGTGGTTTGTGGCACCCAAAACAATTACAATAGTAACATCAAAGATCTCAAGTAACTGTAAAAATATGATAGCAATAAGAAAAGTTGAAATATTGTAAAAATTACCAAAATGTAACACAGAGACACAAAGTGAGCAAATGCTGTTGGAAAAATTGTACCTATAGACTTGTTCGACACAGGATTGCCACAAATCTTCAATTTGTAAAAAAAAAAAAAAAATCAGAGAAGCACAATAAAGCAATGTGAAATAAAATGAGACATGCCTATATATATTACTTATAAGCCTGTGTTTATTTTTCATATTCAGGGAATATGTATTTAAAATATCTACTTATCCATGTATTCAGAGAGGTGAATAAAGGAGGTGAACACTAAGCTAACTCTTGTCTCTATGTGTTTGCTCTGCACTCTAACTTATGCTTTTATTCCTCAAAATGCCTTGTTTTCTCCTTTTTTTTTAATTGAAATCTAAGCCAAGTAAAATTTCACTATATTGTGATGCCTTCCCTTGACTATCTCAATTTACTATTTTCCCCATAGCATGAAGCATGTTACATGAATAACACTTCACAGGTTCCTTTACATTTAACAAGAACTCAGTAAACATTTGGTGAATTAATCAACTGTAGCTAATAGTATTTAAATATTTATTTCTCTTTCTCTATTTTTGAATTTTCATCCTATGATCTCTGCCTTAGCTCAGGACTCTATTATCAACCAACTGAATTCAGGATTATAGGAATGTGATACTCAAAAGTTCCTCTGCTTCTGGATATTTCTGTTTCTCCCATCAGTGCCTTCTCAGATACTACATTTATTTGATGGCATATCAAAATCATGTACATAGAACCTTCTACCCAAACACCAATTATTCTTTGCTGCATCAATAGTAGATAGGAGTTGCATGTATTTTAGGCATAAGCATAACCATAGATATGCTATAGTACCTTTATGTAAATATCTTATCATAACTACTGCTTTTATCAGTCTATAAATCCATTATTATCCCTTAGGATAATTTCACAATAAAAAAATAGTGTATCTATAATGTTGAATTCAATTTTCTCTCTCTTTCTTATGTCCTATTGCCTTGGTATAATTTCTCTCCCCTTTACATCCAAACTCCTTTTGCATTAAAAAACTCTTATAGATAATATATTGCTAAAATTTTCTGTGTGTGTTTGTGTCTAGGTGTGAATATGAGTTATGTGCAAGTGTGTATCTCAAACCAATTTGAAAACCACTGTTTTATTAATTCATATTTATGTAATTATTTATTAATAATTATTTTATTTTATGTAATTTCTATTTCTAATACATCTCTTTTTTCTTCTCTTTTTCCAATTTCCATTTAAGTTACTATAATTTTTCAACTGCTTTGTGATTATACATTACAGGTTTACATTTCTGCTTTATCTATAAGATTTTAACTCACATGTATATTTAATATAGTTAATAATACATTATTCAGTTTGTTAAGCATATCAACATCTTCAACATCTCCATAAATGAAACAAATGTTCTTCTTCCTTCCAATCTTTCTCAGACCTTACCCACAATTGATCATACTGGTATTGTTCAGAATTTAATTCTGGATTCCCATGGATATACTATTTAGCTTTATTTATAAATGGACAATTTTATTATATTTTTATTTTACACCCTGAATTCAAAAACCACATAGAGTTTCTGTGATTCACTTATATTTTTGTTAGGGTATGTTTACCAAGAAAAAGAATTGAAAACAATATTTTGCTATTATTATTTAAAAAGCTTTTCTTCATCATTTTTTCCATCAAATTTGTACAATAGATTAAAAGGACACAAAATTACAAGATTATTTTTGTCAAAAACTAGAAGTTATTAGTCTATGTATTTGTTTTCATTCAGTGTCACTGTTCTGATGTGAATTTCTTTCTTATATATTTTTGAGGAGATTATTTTGCTGTAAGATTTTTAAAGTATTTGCCATTTCATGTTCTTAAATTCTTCTTTATTGATAACAAATGTGATTTTTTTCTTATCTAATTTGCCTTCTACTTGACAAGACTTTTTAATTGAAAGTCTTACATTTTCCCTAATTCTTTAAATTCTGACATGTAACTTTAAATATTTCCCCAAATTGTCTTTTCTTTTTCTAAGACTCTCCTTAGATGGAGTCTGATGCTTCTACATCTACCCTTCATATCCAGGATATTTTTTTAATGCTTTTTACCTCTTCATGTCTAATTCATTCCTGAAAGCTTCAAGGTGCCAGTTTTTATTTCATTTACGGCATTTATCATACTCAGTATTTCAACTTGATTTTTTCTTATGACTTCTTGTTCTTGCTCTATATTTCTAGTATCTGCTCATATCTCTTTGAGAGTATTTGATACCTTGATTATAAATTTTTATTTGGTTTGGTTCATTAATACTAGTTCAGGTGCCATAGTTTCATTTTTAATATGTTTATATATCAGTTGAATTCCTCAAATATTCAATTTTGTTTGTGAGCTCATGTCCTCTGTATATAACTACTCACTTGGCAATGTAAAAGGAGAGGCTTAAACTGACTATGATGAATTTTAGGAAGGGAAGAGAACCATTGATGTAATTAAGTTGACCATTCTATAAAACCACCAACACTGCCTCAGAGATAACCTCCAATTTTCTCCCCAGTGCTGACATTTTCTAAGAGCTATCTCTACGGGTTGTAATCACCTGACCCTCTAGGTTTCCATCTACACTATGAGGCTAGGGCTTGCCAGAGTCCTGCATTAGTTGTGCTCCTGTCCCAGTAAACCTCAAGCACAAACTTTATGTTACTTGCTCCATTCTGCAAGCTAGCGATGGGCTGGTGAGTTTTTTTTTTTTTTTTTTTTAAATCTTGCATTGATGATAGGAATGGGAAGGATACACCAAGAGCAATATTGGGAACAGGGTATAACTAAAATACCTGCTCTGTCCCATATGTGACAGTCATGCTATTTCTAACCAAGAGATTACTAATTGATTCTCTGGTTTTAACCTTGATTCACACAGTGTTTTCTTACAATTTTTATGTTAAAATTATTTCCAACATTCAGTTAAGGTGAGAAACTAAAGTCTAAAATCAACCAATCAAACACACACAATATTACACTGTGACAATGAGCATGATATATGACTGTCAAAGGTATATGTTTCATTATTAATATATTTAAATATTAACAATATAAAAATGTAGTGTGTTGATAGTTATAACTTATTATACTCACCTCAAATATTTCACACAGTGTCCTTTCATCTAGGAATTTGCTTTTTATCATACTTTCTCAAAAAATGAATTTAAATTACAATCATAGATTATACAGTCTAAAAGATGGTTCTATGACTGAAAAATATGATAATGAAGCAGATCTATGATAAAAGAATGTAAAATAGATGAAAATATTCTAATAACTGACCCTGAGCTTTGTAGATCAAGAAACTTTAGGTTGGGGTGTACAATGATTATATTAGTCTACTCTTGACCAGTACTACTAATTGCCAATTAAGGTTCTCCTCTCCAGAATTAGTGTACCTCAAAAATTAAATAAATATTCAGAATACTGCTTATTTAGCAGAGATTCCAGGAAAGGAAATGGATATCTTCATAAAAGATAATCCCTTTTCCACAAGAGAAGATACCTCCACCTTCAACATTAATCATTGATCACAAACTTAAGTTTTTGTGTTTCTTCTTTGGATAAAGCTGCATTCTGGACATTCATCCATAGCCAGCTCTTGTGAATATGTTACTTTTCTGTGATTCCACTACTGATCATGTATTCTCAGCCAACTTTCTTTACATATGTTTTCATAGAGGGAAGCTTTCAACATCTTAATATTCATGTGCTGACTCTGTTAGTTGATTTCAAGGTCAGAGGGAGAATTACTATTTGGGGCATTAGTTGACAGTACCAGGAAGAACGTCTCATGTTTTTACTTGTGTCTCGCCATGCAAAATAAGAAAAAAAAATTATCCCGCTAGTCAAGAAATCTACATTGAAACTTTGCTTTGCTATTTAGTTAGGTGGAATCCTTTAGCTTCTCTACCCTTCAACTTCCTCTTGGTCAAATACATCAACATCTAATATAACATTAAGATCTAAAACCTTCTAAGGCCTTGCTACAATATTGAGGTATAATTTATTGCACAGCAAAACATGTCAATAATTTGTATGTATATAATCAAGAGAAAATACTATTTTTCTGCCTGATATAGAAAACTCTGCATAATAAAACTGTACAACACAGTAATATCTCATATATTAGAACAATGTATGGCAAATGAAAAATACAGAAATGTATATCAAATAATATATACAAGCTAAAGTAAGTTCCCTACATACGAACCTTCAAGTTGCAAACTTTCAAATGTACAAACATGCATTCTCATGTCCAATTAAGTAAATTAGTTCATGTGTCTGGCGTACATTGTCACATGCATGCGTCTTCTACAAGTGGTTGTGCTTTTGTGTACTTTATTGTACAGTACTGTATGGAATACAGTATCTTTACTTCAAGCCCAGGTTGACTAGAAGCAAGCGTAAAAGCATCGGTGATGCAGCTGGTACTGCTAAGAAGAGATTCACGGTGGAGGAAATGGCAAGGGGATTTTCTTTATTTGAGGAGGCACTGTTAGTTTTTGAGGCACAGGACCTGAATGTAGAAGGGTACACAAAGGTTGCAGCAGCCATTCAGAATGCAATCCAATGCTACTGTGTCATCCATAATGAGAAAAAAAGAACCACTACCCAGACATCACTGGATCGTTTTTTCAAGAGGGTAGATAGAATTGAATCCAGCAAGGAACCAGAACCTGTGCCATCAGTGTCAGGCGTGAGTGAAATTGCAGCTTGCCCTCTGTCTCATATTGCTGACGATTCTTCAACTCTACCATCTACCACCTCCTCTCCCTCCTCCAGTCAGTAACTCTTCTTGCCTGTTCACTCAATGCCAGCCACTGTTTGTCAGCTGTTCCACTGTACTACTGTACTTTTTAAGGTACTGTACTGTAAGTTAAAAATGTTTTCTTTATTTTTTTGTTTGTTTGTTTTTATGTATTATTTGTGTGAAAAGTATTATAAACCTATTACAGTACAGTACTATATAGCCGACTGTGTTAGTTGATTACCTAGGCTAAATTTTCAGACTTATGAACAAATTGGCCTTATGAACTTGCTCTCGGAATGGAGCTCATTTGTATGTAGGGGACTTACTGTATTTCAAAGTATAAGTGCAACAGGAACACGTGTACATTAATGTATTACTCTTGGTACTTGTGCTTCCTATATAGCATGTGGAATGATTTTGTTCAAGAGATTATCAGATATAGTCTTATCTTAATATCACTAGACTTATCATTTGATTGTATTATTAAATTTTCAAATCAGTGAGATTTTCTGTGTTTAAGTGCTGTAATGCTTCAGAGGAGCATAAATTATTTTTTGTTTCTCTGGGGAAACAGTAACTATAATTTAAATATAAGTCCTCTTATTCCTATGAAATCAATCCTCTGTAATTATTCATTAGAAAAAAAAAAGGTTTACCAATATTTATAACAGCAATGAAGTCACATGAAAGCAGTATACATAATCATAACTGTTCTTTAATAATTTTCTCAATTTAGTAAAACTTGGATATTAAAAGTTTTTTGAAAGAAAACTCACTAGCATTGTATACATAATACAGATGTTTATTAATTTACAAAATTTTGTAATGATATATGAATTTTTTAAAGTATCAAGTTTATATTTACATGTTTATTCATATTTCACTCTCATCATTAGTTAATTTTAATATAAAGTAGTTTTATGTCTTCAAAATACATGGGTGAAATGCTTTAGTTCCTTGTGGAACAAACTGGGATCCCAGAGCAGCAGCAGCAACATCACCTATGAACTTAGTAGAAATTCAGAATCTTGGATCTCTCCCCAGATCTACTGAATCAGATTCTGCATTTTAACAAGATCCCCAGTTAATTCTGTACATATTAAAGTTAGGGATGCACAGTTTTTGTTTGTGAATCTTGTATAGCAGCTGTAAATAAATTACTACATGAAAGGAATACAATGTTAGATGGGTAAAGTCAACCTTGTGTTACTTACTACTTGCATAATTAATACATATTTCTAACAGGAGTTATAGTTTTTAAGCAAACGATGCCTACTTGGTTGTCAACCACACTAATTTCTTCATTATTAATATCTTGTTGATTTTACTTAGTTACAACAACCAAGTGTTATATATGAGTGTGCTTTTAAAAATCATTATATTAATACGTTTTCCATCAGAGGCATTTAGCCAGTTCATATGATTCTTAGCCATATCTCATGTCAGCACTCCCCATTTAGTGTACTGAAGTTCAACTCAGAAATGCTATAGGTGTGCAGATGTATTGATATTGTTCAGCCTTTGAGTAGGTAAACCAATGGCCACAGCCCAACAACATTTTTTTTACCCTTTTTACCCCTGTATGCCTTTTAACAGCACCATTGTAATTTTATGTATATCTTGAGAAAGGTTATATACTGCTCTATGCCATTTATGAACTATATTGTTTTGTATATTATGTATATAAATTAACATATTTTATTGAAGGTTATTTTTTATGTGTATGAAAGAAGACTAAAGAAAAAGAGTACAAATGTGATTCATTTGTTCTTTTGGTGGGCTGGATGTGGCAGGAAATAAAACATACTTAGACTTTTTTTTTTCTAGTACAATAACCTTAAAATTTCAGAGAGAGGCTGTGGTCCAAGTGTCACTCTTGCTGTCCATACGTTGCTACTGCAATGTATGGTTCATCAGCAATGTTTGACTTTTATCATCAGCCCTAGACCACCATGGAGTCTAATATATATATATATATATATATATATATATATATATAATTTCTAAAGTATTATTAACCCCTTTAAGTGTTAAAAAGAACAATATCAAGAATATAAGGAAAAATATTTAAAGACACTGGTAGTTTGCAAAGAGATATAATGACTACATAATTTTCAAGATAACTGAACCATTGACTCAGAGACTCACATAGTCATCTCTGAGTAATTGTCCCTGCCTTATTCTTAGATCAGCTCTAATGTCAATACCCTCATGTGTCGTGGGATTAAAGAAAAGAAGAAAAACTCAGACCTGTGCATCACGGGAAATTATGTGTAATTTTTTTAAAGGAGAACATATTTCATAACAAATAGGAGTTGAGTAAAATCATTTGACAAGTATATAACTATAGAATGGAATTTTACCCCAAATCCCCCCGACCCAGGTAGTTTGGAATAAGTCCATTGTCCCATTCATAGTTAATTTATTTAGACATTAATCACTATAGGCAGAGTTTAGGCCCTATAAACTTTTTGGGACTTCTGAAAGTGCTTGAGCAGTAAACATAGAATGTTTGACTAATCAATGCACAATCATGTTTACAAAATGCAACGTTATGCAAACTATACAACTCCAACACAACTTATTTTATTATTTATTTAATTATTTATTCATTTTTTACATTTTTATATTGGAGCATAGTTGATTAACAATGTTGTATTAGTTTCAGGTGTAAAGCAAAGTGATTCAGTTATACATATACATGTATGTATTCTCTTATAAATTCTTTTCCCATTTAGTTTATTACAGAATATTGAGCAGAGTTACCTGTGCTATACAGTAGGTTCTTGTTGGTTATCTATTTCAAATATAGCAGTGAATGCATGTCAGTCCCAAACTCCCAATCTATCCCTCTCCGCACAAACTTTCCCCCGGTAACCATAAGTTCCTTCTCTAAGTCTGTGAGCCTATTTCGGTTTTATAAATGAGTTCATTTTTACCATTTTTTTTTTAGATTCTGCATATAAGCAATATTATATGATATTTGTCTTTCTCTGTCAGACTTAATCTCCAAGTCCATCCATGTTTCTGCAAATGACATTATTTCATTCTTTTTAATGGCTGAGTAATAGTCCATTGTATATATGTACCACATTTTCTTTATCCATTCATCAGTAAATGAACATTTAGGTTGCTTCCATGACTTGGCTATTGTAAACAGTGCTGCAATGAACATTGGGGTGCATGTATCCTTTTGAATCATGTTTTTCTCTGGATGCCCAGGAGTGGGACTACAAGTCTTTTGTCTCCATAGGTAGGTTTATTCCTAGGTATTTTATTCTTTTGATGTGATGATAAATGGGATTGTTTCTTTAATTTCTCCTCTTGATCTTTCATTGTTAGTGTATAGGAGTGCAAGAGATTTCTGTGTATTAATTTTGTATTCTTCAATTGTACCAAACTCATCGATGAGCTCTAGTAGTTTTCTGATAGCATCCTTAGGATTTTCTATGTATAGGATCATGTCATCTGCAAACAGTGACAATTTTACTTCTTCTTTTCCCATTTGGATTCCTTTTATTTCTTTTATTTCTCTGATTGCTGTGGCTAGGACTCCCAAAACTATGTTGAATAAAAGTGGCAAGAGTGGCCATCCTTGTCTTGTTCCTGATCTTAGAGGAAAGGCTTTCAGCTTTTCACCATTAAGTATGATCTTAGCTATAGTTTTGTCATATATGGCCTCTATCATGTTGAGGTATTTTCCCTCAATGCCCCCATTCTGGAGAGTTTTTATCATAAATGGGTGTTGAAGTTTGTCAAAAGCTTTTTCTGCATCTATTGAGAGGATCAAATGGTTTTTATTCTTCAATTTGTTGATGTGGTGTACCACAGTGATTGATTTGTGGATATTGAAAGATCCTTGCATCACTGGGATAAATCCCACTTGGTTATGGTCTATGAGTCTTCAAATGCATTGTTGGAATGGGATTGCTATCATTTTATTGAGGATTTTTGTGTCTATGCTGATCATTGATATTAGCCTGCAGTTTTTTTTGTGGCATTTTTGTCTAGTTTTGGTATCAGGGTGATGATGGCCTCATAGAATGAGTTTGGGAGTATTCCTTCTTCTGCAATTTTTTCGAAGAGTATCAGAAGGATAGGTGTTAACTCTTCACTAAATGTTTGATAGAACATTTATTTTATTTGTGATTTTTCTTGTTTACTGAGGTAAGATTATATTCCTATAAACTTCTCTCTTAGAACTGCTTTTGCCACATCACATAGGTTTTGGATCATCCTGCTTTCATTGTCATTTGCCTCTAGGTATTTTTTTATTTTTCTCTTTGATTTCTTCAGTGATCCATTAGTTGTTTAGTAGCATATTGTTTAGCCTCCTGGTGTTTGTGTTTTTTACAGTTTTTTTTCTTGTAGTTGTCTTCTAATCTCACAGCACTGTGATCAGAAAAAGTGCTTAATATGATTTCACTTTTCTTAAATTTACCGAGACTCACTTTGTGGCTCAACATGTGGTCAATCCTGGTGAATGTTCGATGTGCTCTTGAGAAGATGTGTATCCTGTGGCTTTCAGGTGGAATGTCCTATAAATATCAATTAAATCTATCTGGTCTATTGTATCATTTAAAGGTTGAGTTTCCTTATTTATTTTCTGTGTGGATGATCTACCCATTGGTATAAGTGGGGTGTTAAAATCCCCCACTATTATTGTGTTACTGTTGATTTCCCTTTTTAAAGCTGTTAGCATTTGCCTTATGTATTGAGGTGCTCCTATGTTGGGTACATAAATATTTTATCTTCTTCTTGGATTGATCCCTTGATCATTATGTAGTGTCCTTCCTTACCTCTTCTAACATTCTTTATTTTAAAGTCTATTTTATCTGATATGAGTATTGCTATTCCAGCTTTTGATTTCCATTTGCATGGAATATATTTTTCCATCCCTTCACTTTTAGTTTGTATGTGTCCCTAGGTCTGAAGTGGGTTTCTTGTAGACAACATATATATGGTTTTGTTTTTGTATCCATTCAGCCAGTATTTGTCTTTTAGCTAGAGCGTTTAATTCATTTCCATTTAAGGTAATTATCAACATGCATATTCCTATTGTCATTCTTAATTGTTTTGGATTTGTTTTCATAGGTCTTTTCTCTTCCCTTCATCTTTTGTTCTCTTCTCTTGTGATTTGATGACTAACTGTAGTGTTGTGTTTGAATTCCTTTTTCTTTTTTTGTGTGTATCTATTTTATTTTTTTGTATTGTGGTTACCATGAGGTTTTGTTGTAGCAGTCAATATATGAACAAGATTTATTTTTTAAGTTGCTGGTTTTTAAATTTCTAATTCATTCCAATATCCTGCATTTATACTCTCCTCACAATTGCTGGTTTTGATATCATGTTTGTGTTCAGTTGATTTCTTACCTTTACTTTATGCTTGCCTTTATCAGTGAGCTTTTGTATTCATATTTTTTTTGTTCATTTTTAGTAAAGACATTTTATTTTCTGCTTAGAGAAATTCCTTTAGCATTTGTTGCACAGCTTGTCTGGTGGTGCTCAATTCTCTTAGCTTTTGTTTGTCTGTAGAGCTTTTTATTTCTCCATTGAATCTGAATGAGAGCCTTGCTGGGTGGAGTATTCTTGGTTATAGGCTACTCTCTTTCAACACTTTAAATGTAATGTGTCACTCCCTTCTGGGCTGCAGAGTTTCTGCTGAGAAATCAGCTGATAACTTTATGGGAGTTCCCTTGTATGTTATTTGTTGCTTTTATCTTGTTGCTTTCAATATCTTTTTCTTTGTCTTTAACTTTTGTCAGTTTGATTACTATGTGTCTTGGCATGTTCCTCTTTCAATTTATCCTGGCTGGGACTCTCTGCACTTCCTGAACTTGGGTTACTGTTTCCTTTCCCATGTAAGGGAAGTTTTCAGCCATTATCTCTTCAAATATTTTCTCAGGTCCTTTCTCTCTTCTCTTTCTGGGAATCCTATAATGCATATAATGCAAATGTTGGTGCATATAATATTGTCCCAGAAGTCTCTGAGACTGTCCTCATTTTTTAAAAAATTCTTTTACCTTTATTCTGTTCCATGGAAGTGATTTCCACCATTCTGTCATCCAGCTCACTTATCCGTTCTGTCTCCATTACTCTGCTATTGATTTTTTCTAGTGTATTTTTCATTTCAGTTATTGTATTGTTCAACTCTATTTGTCTGTTCTTTAGTTCTTCTAGGTCGTTGTTAAACATTTCTTGCATTTTCTCAATCTGTGCCTCCATTATTTTTCCAATATCTTGGATCATATTCACTATCATTACTCTGAATTCTTTTTCTGGTAGACTGCCTATCTTCACTTTGCTTAGTTGTTCTTCTGGGGTTTTATCTTATTCCTTCATCTGGGACATATTCCTCTGTTGTCTTTTTTTTTTTTTTTTTTTTTTTGTGGTATGCGGGCCTCTCACTGTTGTGGCCTCTCCCGTTGTGGATCACAGGCTCCGGACATGCAGGCTCAGCAGCCATGGCTCATGGACCCAGCCACTCCATGGCATGTGGGATCTTCCTGGACTGGGGCACGACCCCGTGTCCCCTGCATCGGCAGGCGGACTCTCAACCACTGCACCACCAGGGAAGTCCCTGCTGTCTCATTTTGTCTAACTTTCTGTGATTGCAGTTTCCATTCCACAGGCTGCAAGAATGTAGTTCTTCTTGCTTTTGCTGTCTGCCCTCTGGTGGATGAGGCTGTCTAATAGGCTTATGCAGGTTTCCTGGTGGGAAGGTCTGGTTCCTGACCACTGGTTGGTGGAGCTGAGTCTTGTATCTTGGGTGGGCAGGGCTGTGCTCAGGAAGACTTTAAGCAGCCCATCTTCTGATGTGTGGGCCTGTATTCCTGCCCTATTTGTTATTTGGCCTGATGCATCTCAGCACTGTTGGGTGAGGCTAGGTCTTGGGGAGGAAATGGTGGCCTCCAAGAGGGCTCACATCAGTGAGTACTCACCAAAACTCTGGTTTCCAGTGTCTTTTTCCTCACAGTGAGCTACAGCCACTCCTCACCTTCTCAGGGGACCCTCCAATACTAGTAGGTAAGTCTAATCAAGTCTCTTATGAGGTCACTTCTTTTTTCCCTGGGTCCTGGTGTGCATGGGATCTTGTGTGCACCCTCCAAGAGTGGAGTTTCTGTTTCCTCCAGTCCCTGGAATTCTTGTGAACAAACCCCACTGGTTTTTAAAGCCAGATTCCCTGGGGGCTCCTCCTCCTGTTGCCAGGCCCCCAGTCTGGGAAGCCTGACTTGGGGCTCAGGACTTTCACTCCTCTGGGAGAACTTCTGTGGTATAATTTATTTTCCAGTTTGAGTGTTGCCCACCCGGAGGGTATGGGATTGGATTTTATCATAATTGAGCCCCTCCTACCATCTAGTTTTGACTTCTTTGCCTTTGATTGTAGGGTATCTTTTTTGGTAGGTTCCAGCATTTTTTTTTTTTTTTGGTCGATGGTTGTTCAGCAGTCAGTTGTGGTTTTTGTGTTTCTGTAAGAAGGGGGGAGCTCACATCCTTCTACTCCCCCATCATGCCAGCCAATCTCCCAACTCATATATTTAAAGATAAGTTTTATTTATCATGAATGGGTGTATATTTTTGTGTTATATAGCTGATCACCATCAAAATAAATAGTGTAGCAATATCTCAAATTGTCTTTCTATGGCTTTGGTTCCATTTTCATTTATAAGCGCTGTCTTCTAAGTAAAGCTGAGTTTCTTCATCACTTCTACTTCATTTCAGGTGAAATATCTACATTTCATATTTGGCATCCTCCTTTCCCAAGGAGGCTCATCTGTGGGGCTTTTTCTGATCTACATAGAGATGTTCCTGAATTGACATGATATTTCTCTCAGGAGAAAATTTATATTAGGAAATGCTAATAAGAAAAAATTTTAAATTGTGCGATTTAAGCCATTTGTGAGACCAGTGGAAAAACATGGGCCCTGTGAAGCTTTGATGAAGTCTAATCCTGTGTTACCACCTATACTACTTATGTGCTCACAACAACTATACTTGACATACCACATAACCCAGATATATTATAGTGTGGTCTTCTAGACATACATTAGACACTTTAAACATACATTCTTGGTTTTGTTATTAATATTCTCTATCATATTTGGTCCGTTTGGTGCTTTTTTTTTTGGCTCTTCCCATTTCCCAGAATAATTTATTAATTTAGGGGCAAAATGAAGGACTAAGACTACTAAAGAACTAATGACAATTGTGTTGGGTGAGAAAAGCAAAAATAAGTGAAATCTTAGAATAATTAAAGGTCTTTTCTATCCAATTTTTCAACTTTGCCTTCTCCTCTCACCTGGTGTCCTCCATCTTTCATGCTTAGAAAGACAGTGAGCAATTCTGGGATTCAATGTCATACAAAAGTGCCAACTAAACATCTCACTCCTCAAGTGTTTAACATTTCCATATTATTTATCCATTCTCCTGACACCATAAAATCCCCAATTCTTTTGATACTGTTTGAAGGACAATCTGATTAAGCATATAAGAGTTCCCTTAACACTCTCTGTAGTGTGTGATTATTCATTAGATATCTTTGTATAATATGTGAATATTTGGGTAAATATTCTAGATTCATAAGTGCCTTTCTCCTCATAGTAGGTATTCAATAATGTTTGTTTAATTTTTGATTCAGTCTATTATGAAAGGAAACAAAACTTAACTAAACAACCTCTAAGTAACATCAAGCTTTCCTTAGAATCACTGAATTTGCTATATGTAAATCAGATCTAAGTTTTAATCCTTGAAGAATCAATAATCAAGAGAGAATTGATCAAAATTCTGCAGGTTTCCAGGCAAAAATTTAGACTCATGATATAATAGCATGAGTAGGGAGTGGATACCACTCCCATTTTCAGGTAAACTAGACCCTTATGACTTCCAAATTCATGGACCATATGGGAAGCAGTCAGAAATGTCAGAAGCAGGTGCGGGTGTGTACTGAGTGCCAAGTGAGTGTCTTTTCTTCATCAGGGAAAGTTTAGTTTTGAAACATGTGAATGTCAGCCAAGGGCTTGGTGGAAAATTTTGGCATAGGCTAAATTAAGCAGAGCTTCAAAAGAGTAATATATTCAATAACATATATTTTCCCAATTTCTATTCTAACTACTTTAACTGTTCAGAGTTACTCAGCTAATTGGTTATAAATGTTATGTTCTCTTCCATTTCTTATCTTCACATTTTCTCTTTTGGAGAGAAGATCTAACAATATTATGTCTCTTTCATGTATTTTAGATGATCCCACTGTTTGTATAGTATATAATGCCAATGAATAAGTGAGAGAAGGTTATGAGATGATCTGTTGCATACAGAAAGGGAACACAATCTGAAGGTGGAAGGAAAGGACTCTTAGGGAAGTTGAGCTTATTTTTGTGCCCTATGAAAATAGATTTCCATCACCCCAGGGCCCTGAAATAGATACCCAGGGTTCTTACAGTGGCAAGTAGATTTTTTGCTTGAACTACCAGATAAATACTATTCCACTTAGTGAAATGACAAATAGTAAAAGGAGAATTGGTGTTCATGTAGTAAAAAAAAAAATGTTTTAGCAGTTTATTTATTTATTAATAAATAGTCCATTTTATTTTATACAAATTATACCTCTACAATTGATTTTAAAAATCTTACAGGGTGAGAGATGATTCTTTGCAGTAAGGGAATCTGTAGGATGGACTAGCAGGCCCCAACACACTAAATGCCACTCAATCATGGTACATCACAAAAGACTTGCCTCAAATTTCCAAAACACACCCTAGTGAGTAATATCACATCCACTGAGAATATGGCATGTTTTCTCTTAGTGGGATATGAAGTCATGAGGGCGTTTTGAGCTGAGGAGTGATGGGATCTGACATTGTTTTTTTTTAGTTAAGGTATAGTTTTTTTTACAATGTTATGTTAGTTTCTATAGTACAGCTAAGTGGAGTTCCCTGTGCTACACAGCAGGTTCTTATTAGTTATGTATTATATATATATATTACTGTATATATGTCAATCCCAATCTCCCAATTCATCCCACCCCCCACACCTGCTTTCCCCCCTTGGTGTCCATACATTTGTTCTCTACATTTGTGTCTCTATTTCTGCCTTGCAAACCAGTTCATCTGTACCGTTTTTCTAGATTCCACATATATGCATTAATATATGATATTTGTTTTACACTCTATGAGTTACTTCACTCTGTATGACCATCTCTAGATCCATCCTTGTCTCTACAAATGATCCAATTTCATTCCTTTTTATGACTTTATATTCCATTGTATATATTACCACATCTTCTTTATCCTTTCCTCTGTTGATGGACATTTAGGTTGCTTCCATGACCTGGCTATTGTAAATAGTGCTGTAATGAATATTGGGGTGCATGTGTTTTTTGAATTATGCTTCTCTCTGGGTATATGCCCAGTAGTGGGAATGCTGGGTCATATGGTTGCTCTATTTTTAGTTTTTTAAGGAACCTTCATCTGTTCTCCATAGTGGCTGTATCAATTTTCATTCCCACCAACAGTGCAAGTGGGTTACCTTTCTCCACAGCCTTTCCAACATTTATTGTTTGGAGATTTTCTGATGATGCCCATTCTAACCGGAGTAAGATGATAACTCATTGTAGTTTTGATGTGCATTTCTCTAATAATTAGTGATGTTGAGCAACTTTTCATATGCCTCTTGGTATGCCTTCTTTGGAGAAATGTCTATTTAAGTATTTTGCTCATTTTTGATTGGATTGTTTGTTTTGAGCTGTATTGACATTGAGCTGTATGAGCTGTTTATATATTTTGGAGATTAATCCTTTGTCCCTTGATTCATTTACAAATATTTTCTCACAATCTGAAGGTTGTCTTTTCATCTTGTTTATAGTTTCTTTTGCTGTGCAAAAACTTTTACATTTATTTAGGTCTCATTTGTTTATTTTTCCTTTTATTTCCATTACTCTAGGAGGTGGGTCAAAAAAGTTCTTTCTGTGATTTATGTCAAAGAGTTTTCTTCCAGGCTTCCCTGGTGGCGCAGTGGTTGAGAGTCCGCCTGCCAATACAGGGGACATGGGTTCGTGCTCTGGTCTGGGAAGATCCCACATGCCGCGGAGCGGCTAGGCCCGTGAGCCATGGCTGCTGAGCCTGCGCGTCTGGAGCCTGTGCTCTGCAACAGGAGAGGCCACGACAGTGAGAAGCCTGCGTACCGCAAAGAAGGAAAACAAAAAACAAAACAAAATAGGGTTCTTCCTATGTTCTCTGCTAAGAGTTTTATAGTGTCCAGTCTTATATTTAGTTTTTTAATCCTTTTTGAATTTAGTTTTGTGTATGGTGTTAGGGAGTGTTATAGTTTCATTATTTTACATGTAGCTGTCCAGTTTTCCCAGCACTATTTATTAAAAAGGCTGTCTTTTCTCCATTATATCCTTGCCTCCTTTGTCATAGATTAGTTGACCATAGGTGTCTGTGTTTATCTCTGGGGTTTATATTCTGTTCCATTGATCTATATTTATGTACTTGTGCCAGTACCATATTGTCTTGATTTCTGTACCTTTGTAATATAGTCTGAAGTTAGGGAGTCTGGTTCGTCCAGCTCCATTTTTTTTCCCTCAAGATTGCTTTGGACATTCGGGGTGTTTTAGGTCTCCATACAAATTTTAAGATTTTTTGTTCTAGTTCTGTAAAAAAATGCCATTGGTAATTTGATAAGGATTGCATTGAATCTGTATATTGCTTTGGGTAGTATAGTCATTTTCACAGTATTGATTCTTCCAGTCCAAGAACATGGTATATCTCTCCATCTGTTTGTTTTATCTTTGATTTCTTTCAACAATGTCTTATAGTTTTCTGAGTACAGGTATTTTACCTCATTATGCAGGTTTATTCCTAGGTATTTTATTCTTTGTGTTGCAATGGTGAATGGGATTGTATCTTTAATTTCTCTTTCTGATCTTCCATTGTTAGTGTATAGAAATTCCAGAGATTTCTGTGCATTAATTTGATATCCTGCAACTTTACCAAACTCATTGATTAGCTCTAGTAGCTTTCTGGTGGCACCTTTAGGATTATCTATGCATGGTATCATATCATCTGCAAACAGTGACAGTTTTACTTCTTTTCCAATTTGGATTCCTTTTATTTCTTTTTCTTCTTCTGATTGCCATGGCTAGGACTTCCAAAGGTATGTTGAATAATAGAGGCGAGAGTGGACATCCTTGTCTTGTTCCTGATCTTAGAGGAAATGCTTTCAGTTTTTCACCATTGAGAATGATGTTTGCTGTGTTTTTAGTCATATATGGCCTCTATTATGTTGAGGTAGATTCCCTCAATGCCCACTTTCTAGATAGTTTTTATCATAAATTGGTATTGAATTTTGTCAAAAGCTTTTCCTGCATTTATTGAGATGATCATATGTTTTTTTGTTTTTTGCGGTACGCAGGCCTCTCACTGTTGTGGCCTCTCCCGTTGTGGAGCACAGGCTCTGGACGTGCAGGCTCAGCGGCCATGGCTTACAGGCCCAGCCACTCCATGGCATGTGGGGTCTTCCTGGACCGGGGCATGAACCCGTGTCCCCTGCATCGACAGGTGGACTCTCAACCACTGCGCCACCAGGGACGCCCCGATCATATGGTTTTTATTCTTCAATTTTTTATTATTGTATATCACATTGATTGATTTGTGTATATTGAAGAATTTGTGCATCCCTGGGATAAATCCACTGGATCATGGTGTGTGATACTTTTAATGTGTTGGTGGATTCTGTTTGCTAGTATTTTATTGAGGATCTTTACATCTGTATTCATCAGTGAAATTGGCCTATAATTTTCTTTTTTTGTAGTATCTTTGTTTGGTTTTGATATCATGGTGGTGATAGACTCATCAAATGAGTTTGGGAGTGTTCCTTCCTCTGCAATTTTTTGGAAAATTTTGAGAAGAATGGGTGTTAGCTCTTCTCTAAATATTTGATAGAATTTAATTGTGAAAACATCTGGTCCTGTACGTTTTTTTTGGAAGAATTTTAATCAGTTTCAATTCTGTTACTTCTGATTGGTCTGTTCATATTTTCTATTTCTTCCTGGTTCAGTCTTGGAATGTTATATGTTTTTAAGAATTTGTCCATTTCTTCCAGGTTGTCAATTTTATTGGCACATAGTTGCTTGTACTAGTCTGCTATGATGCTTTTCATTTCTGTGGTGTCCATTTTAACTTCTCCTTTTTCATTTCTAATTTTATTGATTTGGGTTCTCTCCCTCTTTTTCTTGGTGAGTCTGGCTAAAGGTTGATCAATATTTTTTATTTCCTCAGAGAACCAGATTTTAGTTTTATTGATCTTTGCGACTATTTTCTTTGTTTCTATTTCATTTATTTTTTCTCTGATCTTTATGATTTCTTTCTTTCTGCTAACTTTGGGTTTTGTTTGTTCTTCTTTCTCTAGTTCCTTTAGGTGTGAAGTTGGATTGTTTATTTGAGATTTTTCTTGTTTCTTGAGGTAGGATTGTATTGCTATAAACTTCCTTCTTAGAACTGATTTGCTGCATCCCATAGGTTTTGGGTCATCGTATTTTCACTGTCATTTGTGTCTAGGTATTTTTTGATTTCCTCTTTGATTTCTTCAGTGATCTCTTTTTTATTTAGTAATGTATTATTTAGCCTCCATGTGTTTGCATTTTTTTATGTTTTTTTTTCCCTGTAATTGACTTCTCATCTCATAGCATTGTGGTCGGAAAAGATGGTTGATATGATTTCAATTTCTTAAATTTACTGAGGCTTGATTTGTGTCCCAAGAGGTGATCTGTCCTGGATAATGTACTGTGTGCACTTGAGAAGAAAGTGTAATCTGATGTTTTTGGATGGAATGTCCCATAATTATCAATCAAAACGATCTGGTCTATTGTGTCTTTTAAAGCTTGTGTTGCCTTATTTGTTTTCTGTCTGGATGATCTGTCCATTTGTGTAAGTGAGGTGTTAAAATCCCCCACTTTTATTGTGCAACTGTCAATTTCACCTTTTAACCTTTTAACAGTTACAGCTGTTAACATTTGCCTTATGTATTGAGGTGCTCCTATGTTGGGTGCATATATATTTATAATTGTTATATTTTCTCTTGGATTGATCCCTTGATCATTATGTAGTGTCCATCCTTGTCTCTTGTAACAGTCTTTATTTTAAAGTCTATTTTGTCTGATATGAGTATTGCTACTCTATCTTTCTTCTGATTTCCATTTGCATGGAATATATTTTTCCATCTCCTCACTTTCAGTTTGTATGTGTTCCTAGGTCTGAAGTGGGTCTCTTCTAGACAGCATATATATGGATCTTGTTTTTGTATCCATTTAGCCAGTCTGTGTCTTTTGGTTGGATCATTTATTCCATTCACATTTAAAGTAATTATTGATATGTATTTTCCTATTACCATTTTCTTAATTGTTTTGGGTTTTTTTTTTATTGTAGGTCCTTTTCTTCTCTTGTGTTTCCCAGTTAAAGAAATTCCTTTAGCATTTGTTGTATAGCTGGTTTGGTGGTGTTGAATTTTCTTACCTTTTTCTTTTCTGTAGATCTTTTGATTTCTCCATCAAATATGAATGAGATCCTTTCTGGGTAAAGTATTCTTGATTGCAGGTTCTTCCCTTTCATCACTTCAAATATATCATACCACTCCCTTCTGGCTTGCAGAGTTTCTGCTGAGAAATCAGCTGTAACCTTATGGGAGTTCCCTTGTATGTTATTTGCTGTTTTTCCCTTGTTGCTGTTAATAATTTTTCTTTGTGTTTAATTTTTATCAATTTTATTATTATGTGTCTCAGCATGTGTCTCCTTGGGTTTAACTGCCTGGGACTCTCTGCGCTTCCTGGTCTTGGTTGGCTATTTCCATTCCCATGTTAGGGAAGTTTTCAACTCTAATCACTTTAAATATTTTCTTGGGTCTTTTCTCTCTCTCTTCTCCTTCTGGGACCCTTATAATCTGAATGTTTTGGCATTTAATGTTGTCTCAGAGGTTTTGTAGGCTGTCTTCATTTCTTTTCAGTCTTTCTTCTTTATTCTGTTCCATGGCAGAGATTTTCACCATTCTGTCTTCCAGGTCACTTCTCCATTCTTCTGCCTCAGTTATTCTGCTATTAATTCCTTCTAGTGTGTTTTTCATTTCAGTTATTGTATTGTTCTTCTGTGTTTGCTTGTTCTTTAATTCTTCTAGATCTTTGTTAAACATTTCTTCCATCTTCTCAATCCTTGCCTCTATTCTTTTTCTGAGGTCCTTGATCATCTTCACTATCATTATTCTGAATTCTTTTTCTGGAAGTTCACCTATTTCCACTTCATTTAGTTGTTTTTCTAGTGTTTTATCTTGTTCCTTCATCTGGGACATAATCCTCTGCCATTTCATTGTCTATCTTTCTGTGACTGTGGTTTTTGTTCTCCAGGCTGCAGGATTGTAGTTCTTCATGCTTCTGCTTACTGCCCTCTGGTGGATGAGGCTATCTAAGAGTCTTGTGCAAGCCTTCTGATGGAGTGTCTGGTGGTGGGTAGAGCTGACTGTTGCTCTGGTGGGCTGAGCTCAGTAAAACTTTAATCCACCTGTCTGCTGATGGGTGGGGCTGTGTTCCTTCCTTGTTGGTTGTTTGGTCTGAGGTAACCCAACACTGGAGCCTACAGGCTCTTTGTTGTGGCTAATGGTGGACTCCAGGAGGGCTCACACCAATGAGTACTTCCCAGAACTTCTGCTGCCATGACCTTGTCCCTGTGGTGAGTTATAGCTGACCCCACCTCTGCAGGAGGCCTTCCAACACTAGCGGGTAGGTCTGGTTCAGTCTCCTATAGGGTCACTGCTCCTTGCCCCTTGGTCCACACTTTTTTGTGTGTGCCCTCCAACCATGGAGTCTCTGTTTCTGCCAGTCCTGTCAAAGTTCTGCAATCAAATCCCACTGAACTTCAAAGTCCAATTCTCTAGGGATTCCTCCTCCAGTTGCCAGACCCCCAGGTTGGGAAGCCTGACGTGGGGCTCAGAACTTTCACTCCACTCAGTGGATTTCTGTGGTATAATTGTTCTCCAGTTTGTGGGTTGCCCACCCAGTGGTTATGGGATTTGATTTTATTGTGATTGTGCCCCTCCTACCATCTCATTTCAGGTTCTAACCTTTGTCTTTGGATGTGGGGTATCTTTTCTGGTGAGTTCCAGTGTCTTCCTGTTGATGATTATTCAGCAGTTAGTTGTGATTCCAGTGCTTTCACAAGAGGGAGTGAGTGTAAGTCCCTCTACTCTGCCATCTTGAACCAATCTCCTGTTTTAGTAATTTAAATTTGAGATATTTACTAAATCAGTTAGTAATGTGAGATGGAAAACCAAGGAATGAGGTTCATACTGGAGATATAGATTTTAGCATTATCAGCATATTGATGGTGAGTAGAGTTATGGCAGGAGAAAATACCTCAATAATAATGACTAACATGCATTGGGATCTCACTAGGTGTCAAGGGCCATTCTGAATAATTTTATTAACATATTTCAAAAAGCAAGACTAAAAAGTAGACATTATTAGTCTTCACTTTAGAAGCAAGAAAAATTAGATCCAGACAGATTAAATATCTTGCCTCAGGGCCACTTGCTTACAAGTGATCAATCCCAAATCCCAGTCAGGGTGGTTTAGCTCCAGATCCCATGCACTGAATCACTGTATGCCACCTTTTATGTGCTAAGGATTACAATAAATCATAAAAAATAAGTCCTCAGAATAAGTTTTAAGGTACTTAAATATTCCAAAATAATATATGAAAGAAATGGCCAACAAAGGATTCTTAGAATAAATGACAAATAAAAGGCAATAAATAAGAAAAATACAATATTTTGGAAGCAAATCAAAGGACATGTTTTAAGAAGAATAAAGTGATCATTTGTGTTAAATGCTGCCAAGAATTGATCAAGATGACACCTAAGCAGGGCTGTACAGATTTTATAAAACAACTTATTTGGTTTACTTGATATGATTAGTTTCATCAGAGTGATATAAATGAGAGAGTTTCTGGAGTGTAGTGATGGGCCTGGACAGCAAGAAGTGAAGTCAGTGAGTATAAACAACTTTGGGGATGAGATATTTATAAAGGTGAATCAGATATTTTTTATATTGCAGGAGAGGAATACAAAGTCAGGGAAGGTTTTATTTATGAAGGAAATATAGCATGTTTGAATGTTGTTGGGGAAGATACAGAGGGCATAAAATACTTGATGGTGCTGGAAAATTAAAGGTTAGTTGCAAGACTGAATAAACAACAAGTATGATAACTGCAAATGTGATTTGATTGGATTAAGATCAAAGTCAGACTGATTTGTAAGAGGTAGAAAATAAGAATACATGAGCTGAACTGTTGAAAAAATGATAGATTTGTATATGGAGTGCTAAAAGAAATCTTTTTATGTTTCTTTTTCTTTTCAATCATATTAGAATTAACAACTTCAACAAAGAATAGGAAGAGGGAGCAATGTTAAATAGTTGAGATTGAAAGAAAAGTGTAAGATAGAAATCTTAAAGATATGAAAAATGAATTATTAGGAAAATATAATAGGACATCTTGGCAATACTGAAGGTTTACAATCATGAATGTGAAGTAGTAAGATTAATCATCATAGATCTATAATTTCCTTTAGCCATGGTCACTGCTAGCTTTGAGGAGTATGCCAGTATGTTTAAATTAACCAACATTGGGATTTACAAGTGAGTTAGGAGAAAGTTGAAGATTTAGGAAAGGAGATTTATTAGTTTTCTATTTCTTCTGTAACAATTTGCCACAAATTTACCAGCTTAAAATGACATCTATTTTTTGACCTAGAGTTTTGTAGGTCAGAAGTCCAGAATTCTCTGAGGGGTGCTTTGCTCAGGGTCTCACAAGACTAAAATAAAGTGATGTCTAGTTTGGGCTCTTATCTGGATGCTCTGGATTCTCATTCAGGTTGTAGGCATAATTCAGTCCTTGGCAGTTATAAGACTGAGGTCTCCATTTGTTTGGAGCCAGCCAGGAGTCATTCACAATTTCTAGAGTTCATCAGCATTTCATGGTTTGTGGTGCCAGAAGATTATGACATGGAAGTCACTACTCAGAAGTGGAGAAGGGCAAGG
Organism: Lagenorhynchus albirostris; assembly: GCF_949774975.1. Taxonomy (NCBI): domain Eukaryota; kingdom Metazoa; phylum Chordata; class Mammalia; order Artiodactyla; family Delphinidae; genus Lagenorhynchus; species Lagenorhynchus albirostris. The sequence goes on along the minus strand of NC_083112.1, from coordinate 40,389,019 downwards.
GAACTCCTGAGGGAAAGAGGGATTAGAGAGGAGGCTTGTGTAAGGTCACCCAGCAGCATGGTGGACAGTCTCTGTGTCAGAACTTTGAATAACAGCAGTGTCTTTGGGTCTTATAAATACAAGGCCCTATCTAATCCATAGGTAACAGCTGTCAGGTGAGTTTTCTTGGGATATTAAGTAGGCTCTAAATCACTAAAATCTGCTAGTTTTTGTTATTTTTAAAATAATTGGATGTGTAAAAATTTGAGTTTGGCACCAGGAGAATTTTTAACTAACAATTCTCAGCCTACAGTGAAGAAATAAACAACCTACAGGTCAGTATACAAAGGTAATCTTTGGCTCATTTATGTAACTATCTATTCCCTGGCCTCAGGTTCTATTATAATCTAAGTTACATGTTATTTCCCAATGCTCAAGTTTGGAGCCAGTGATAAAGCATCTTTAAGACCTAGAATTCTTTGAAGTCACAGACTGCAATTTTAAAGAGCATTTGCAGCCAGTCTACCCATTTCATATGGGGACTTTAGCCAAATCTATAAATTTAGACCACTTATCCATGTTAGTTTAAATGTCATCTGTTAAGATAATGAGATCTAGTAGAAGTTCTATAATAAAAAGAAGAGACTTGTTTAACTTTCTATAGTATACAGTTAGCATCCACTAGTTAGTAGTGGCTTTAAGCACAGGTCATACCAGGGAACTGAAAGGTGAGACGGTGATCATCTTTACCCCTCTTTTAAAACCAAGACAGCTATGACAGACCATAATCCTTCAGTACCTTGAATTAGCAAATACTGTTGTGTATTTATCACCTGCATCTGTAGGGGAAAGTTAATTGGCTCCCAGCATGCAGTACCTGCTAACAGTATAAGAGGTTACCTGTGACTGAGGAATTTTGTTCCACTGTTCCAATGATAAGAAAGGGATAGTTTCAGGATTTACCAATCAGGAAAGAAGCATCTTTTAGCAAAACTGGACAAATAAGCAGGTAGTTAACCTTTTAAATAATCTTCCTTCCAAGACAGTCAGTTCTCAGGCAGGGGGACTGGGGCTGGGGTGAGAGGAAGATGGGGAGAAGAACATACTTCCTCATTTATATAACTCATTGTTTTAAAGTGATAGGAGTTTTAAAGTGAGAAGAGATGAAATTAAGTCTACAATCAGCAATTCTAATTACATCTGAAAATTATCTTTTGCCTTATAAATCAATATAATCCTGGAAGTAATTTGTGGTGACTTTTATGGGGACAAATGTACAGTCTACCACAGAAAGTAATTGCAACTGTGGGCATGGAAGATTATATCAGTAATAAAGGAAACAAGAACATGATTCATTTATCATATACTCAATGCCTTTAGGTTGAAATATTATAATGTATTCATTTGTAATGTCTCTCATATGAGAAAAAAACCTGGTAATACTATAAATTTCTTAAATATTAGTCAAATTAACAAATGAAATAAAATATGGATTAAGGATTTCAACTAAGTTAACACTGTATAGAAAAGGTCAATTATGACAATTTTTTCTCAGGTGTATGCTTAGAGGTGTAATTATTGTGATTCTCTAACCAATTTGGCTTTATCACACCTTTTTATTTTATTTGTTTCATGAAACTTCAAAAGAAAAATCTACATGTTGTATTGAGTAAAGATGTAAAATTTTGTCTCTAGCCTTATGATGGTAAATTCTAATTGTCAACTTGACTGGCCTAAGAGATGCCCAGACAGTGGGTAAGACATTATTACTGGGAGTGTCTGTGAAGGTATTTCTAGAAGAGATTAACATTTAAATTGGTAGACTGAGTAAAGAAGATCACCCTCACCAATGTGGGTGGGTATCTTCCAAATCACTAAGGGCCCAAATAGAACAAAACGGCAGAGGAAAGGGAATTTCCTCTCTCAGATTGAACTGGGATATCTATCTTTTCCTGCTCTTGGACATTGGTGTTCCTGGTTCTCAGACCTTTGGACTCAGACTGACACTTACTCTATTTTCACTCCTGGTTCTGTCTTTTGGGTTTGGACTTGTACTATGCCATTGGCTTTGCTGGACCTCCAGCTTTCAGAGAGTGGACCATGGGTTTTCTCAGCCTCCATGATCACATGAGCCAATCCCTCATGATAAATCTCTTTCTGTATCTATCTATAATCTTCTATTGGTTCTGTTTCTTTGGAAACCTCTTCTACATCCTTGTCATGAAATAGAAAAATTGCTTTGTCTCTTAGGAACTGTAAGATAATTTCTCTACATCTGTGTCTCTATTTCTGCCTTGCAAACAGGTTCATCTGTACCATTTTTCTAGATTCCACATATATACATTAATATACGACATTTGTTTTTCTCTTTCTGACTTACTTCACTCTGTATGATAGTCTCTAAGTTCATACACATCTCTACAAATGACCCAATTTTGTTCCTCTTTATGACTGAGTAATATTCCATTCTATATATGTACCACATCTTCTTTATCCATTCATATGTTGATGGACATTTAGGTTGCATAGCTGATTCACTTCGCTGTAAAGCAGAAACTAACATAATACTGTAAAACAACTATACCCCAATAAAAATGTTTTAAAAATGATAAAAAGTGCTTTCTCAGCCACTGACTTCTCTTCATACAGATCATAAGTCCCTTCAATATTTCCTAACTCCAATATGAGGACATCTTACAAGAAATAAAAATAAGTAGTATTTCACTTTTTGAATTTAATTACAAATAAATTAGCAGCATCACATATTTTTTATCAACTCAGCAGATCAAAAATTAAATATAATATTTCAATTTTTATTTGGAAAGTTTATCACGGGTTCTAGTCTTTCCTTATGTTAGTAATGAGAATCCTTCTGTGTTGCTCAACTTTTTTTAACATCTACCTATTTAAGCTATTTTATTTTGCCTCATCAATCTTGCAGTGCTCTTTGCAGGAAGACATGATCCATGACAATCCAGGCATGAGAACAGCTCATGCTCAGAGAACCTGATATTCCTGATGTGACTTGTACTAGCTAAGCATGGAATTTTCAGTCCATGTGCACCTTATTGGTACTACTCTGGCACAAAAAAATAATCATGTTTTTATTATATTTTTAAATTAAACAAATATATTTTAACTTCTTCATTTAAAGTATTATATTAATTACAGAGTAATAGTTAAGGTGTTTTGGAAACTCAATGCATCTTCTTGCTTTTAAACATTTCAAAATTAAGTTGATTTAAGAAAAACTATGCAATAATTTAGTACAATTATTTCATTTTTATGCTACAAATAAATGTCTACTTCACATGATTAGAGAACAGAATGAGTATAAAGCAGTGAAAAGGGGTTTTAATGAAACCACCAAAGATTTTTCAAAATTATACACATTTGAGTGGAAAGACAAATTTAGAGGACACTCATGCACATATACACATGTACACTCACAATACTATCAGGCTGAAAAGCCTAAATGAAAGTTGGTTAGAATATAAAATCCATGTCTATTACTTCTTTTTAGGTTCTGGATAGAGTAACTCTTTGTAACATTTACCATTTATCTTTATTCTCTAGAGGGGATAATGCTCTTGGAGAAATCTAACAGCATTCATAAACCATGGAATTGTTTAACACTAAGAAAAAAAATCTGGAGAATATTAGAGGTATCCAAATGAGGGTCAATAAACATACTCACTGAATCAGAAAATATGTTCATTATGCTGTACTTTATGAAGAAAATCAGCCAAGGAGCAATTAGTATATGTACTTTGGAGTTCCACACTTCAAAGATTGTAATTCAGTTGTTGAAGGATGCAGAAAATTTACATTTTTCAGTGATGTCCAATTAATTCTGATTTATATCCAAGTATGAAAACCATTGTTCCATACTATTTGTCAATTTAAATATTTGTATTAAAACTTTGGTAATTATGTGAATAAACTTTAATTTGATTTAGTTTGAATTTATAAAATAATCCAAGGAACTACATATTCCTTTTATGTAATAGTTCTGTCTATTAATTCTTTTCAAGTGTTAGATAGAATTATTCATTGAAGTTATCATTATCTAACATCATGACTTCAATAACTAGTCAAGTTTCACTGTGGCCATATTAGGAAAGTCATACTTGAGTATTTTGTGTCTAGGGACAGATGTATTTGTAATTTGTTTTTGTGTATGTCCATATATTCTTTCCATTCAAAACCAAAACTAGTAACACAAATAAAACTAGAAGAAAGTATCACATTGCAAATGAATCACAGGTTTACACACTGAACTTTTCCTCAAAAAGTTTAGGATGTATATAGTCCAAAATGAAGAGAAAGTATACAAATTGTTAGATAAATAATATGAAGAAAGGTTCATTACAGGTTGTCTCATCTAATTCTATGATTATATCATTATTTCATACAAAAGACACTATCTAAAAATTATATTACATTTTCTAGGATGCAGTATTTAGGACAAATAGAATGTTTCTAACATGAGAATATATACGGAGGATGAGAAAATATGTACATAATAAAAATTAAAAGCACAGCGAGCAAATATGCTTAGGCACAAATGAAAAGTTTACAGTACCAAGAATTTCCTTGGTTTCATTCCTGCTTCTCTCCTTTGTGTCCACATCTGGCACTGATTCTTCTAAAAGCACTGCCAAGCAAGCTAATGAAATGCTTCGCTGAATAGGTATTATTTGGTTTTCATAGATAAACAAATGGTTATGTATTTCGTATTGCAATTAAGCTCTACCAAATTATGCACAGTCTCTGAATATTCAGTGACTGTTATTGTTAATATTTAGGCACATCTGTGTTCTCCAATCATATCATCCACAATTGAAGAAATGCTAGAGCACATAAAACAGGAGCATTTGTCACCAATTCAGAAATTAACCATCATTCAAAATTGTCAATAAGCATATTGAATTTTGCTTTAAAAACTTGTTTTAGATGTTTTCTTATTAAGGAAGTCCTTAGTAGAAACACTTAGAAGAAATGTTCAAGTAAATGAAACTTTAAAGAAAATATTTTTAATATTCTCTAAGGAAGTAAACCAATTTTGTTGAATGAATATACTGGAGTTTAACCAAAGACAAATACCCATGGAAATCTTTATACTTTACCAAAGAGTACATCTTGAAATTTAGAGGAAATTTTATATTCCTGTGAAAATTACCCAAATTTTTAAATACTTCAATTGGATTGCAGTTGGAGAATCTCAGGTTTGTGAATTTATGTTAATAGTTTCATCACTTATCAAGCTTAGACTTTGAAATAAAACCTCTGGCTTTGCTAGTTAAGCAACAGATATATTTAAATTCTGAATAGATATTAAGTAAGAATTTCATTTTGACTTGAGGTTAATTATTTTCTACTATGTTTTGGTTTTCATAGATGTCAAAAATAGTAATTCTGGACTAGCATATAAACCAAATTATGCATCTATATGTATTATGATTATGTATAATCTATATGTATTTCTATATTCAAGTCAAAACTCAATCCATACTTATACCATTATTTCTATATCTTTATCTAACTTTATATTGTTAAACAATGCAGAATTCATCTGCTGAGAAATTCTATAAAACTTTAAAAAATGTCCTTAGTAATAGTAAACCCATAAATTTTCAGGGTAATTAAAATTATTGTATTGTTTCTTTTTTGTATTAGGTAAGCTATGTTTGATTGTGTAAAATGTTATTGCTTGTTTACTTATGCCAGAAACTGTGTTATGTTTACTGCTTTCTAGATATTTATCATCTATTAGAATATTCCAACACAGAAACTAATTGTTTTAAACATAATATACTTAGGTTAAGGGTTATGATATTCATTATTTAAGAAAGGAGAGAAGAATTACAAAACTTGGAGGAATTGGATTAGAAAATTCCCAGAAACTAAAGCTTAAATTGACTTTTGATGGATAAGTTGGAATTGACTAGCCAGCAGGACTTTAGAGAAAGGAAGAATTTTTGTGCATCCTTCTTCTTCCTCTCTCTAAAGAGAGAGGAAGAAGAAGGATGCACTAAGGCAGGATGATGTCGCTGGTGGGGAAGGTAAAGCTCAGACTATGGAGGCCATGAGTGATTTAGATAGCTTGTTCAGAAAAATGTAGTAAGATATCAGGTGGCTCAAGGCTATGAACAAGGGAAAGCAATGTACAGGCTATGCAATACTCTAAGTGACATGGTACTCTATCTTCAGAAAAAAACAAGCAAGAAAGATTTTGCCAAAGAGACACAGAGGCAGGTAGGAGAGAAAAACTAGCCCAAGTATTGATTTGTTGTAGAAAGTGAGTAAGAGGAAGGTAAAGTGAAAGACTTCAAGATTGCTGGTTTGGTTGGTTAGGCAGATGGTGATACACAGGAAACAGGGATCTCAGAAAAATAACCATATCTGGGAAATAAGAGTGGAGATGCTGTATTCTATTCTGAGCTTAATTGCATATTTTTTGTTATTTTTGCAATGTTAAAGTATAATTTTTTGGCAGATCATGTTTAAGGGTAATGGAGAAATTTTGAAACAGTATGGTACAGTAGTGAAAGCACGAGAACTAACTACTTCTTTATTTTATAAAGGAAGCTCAGCATCTTATACTGAAGGAACACGTATTAAACATATTTTCTGCCTCTTTTATGTGCTAGAAACAGTATTATCTATATGACCTTGGACACGTATTACATCTCAGAGATGGAAGTAAATTAATACCCTCTACTCCCTAAACATATCTGTGCCTCAGTTGCCTCATCTAAACATTGAGGACAATATTACCAGGATAAAATAAAGTAATATATAACATATAATGTCTAAAAACAACATATAAAATATTAAGCAAATATAAGTATTGTAATCAAAAGAATAAGGGGTAATTAAAAAGTTGCTTAAGAAGCAGACATTTCATTTCCTTCTTTAAGGAAGTGTTTCACCTTTTCCTGGAGGTAGGAAAAAGAATTTTATCAATCACCATCCTGAATCATTCTAGACCTAAACTAAAGAATTATGGGCAGGCGTTCCCAGGAAGTCACACTCTGCTTACACACAGTCACTAAGCGAGAGCAAAATCTATTTACACTTAATGTGAGTAGTGTCAGTCTAGTCTGTAGAAGGGAAAAACAATATAAGGATATACCTTCAATAACTATGAACAAACTTGCTGCATAAAAATGTATCTCTCCTCCTTTGCCAGACTATTGATGCCCACTCATATGTGGATGAATGGTAAAGCTAAAACTGATAATGCCTTTGCAATTGTAACATATTTGTCTGTGTTCCATTTGATCTTGAATGACAAGATGAAGGGAAAATATGTGTTCTCTTAGGGTTTACTAATTTTCCAAGACTGACATAACATGTACTTAAACTCTGGTACCTAAAACTTTCTGTTCTGATGAGTATTAATGATTGATAGTTGGATTTTCTAATACTTCCCATGTATTTGAATTAAGCCGCTTGATAAAGAATTATAAGGAATCTGTCCGCCTGCCGATGCAGGGGACACAGGTTCGTGCCCCGGTCCGGGAAGATCCCACATGCCGCGGAGCGGATGGGCCCGTGAGCCATGGCCACTGAGCCTGCGCGTCCGGAGCCTATGCTCCGCAATGGGAGAGGCCACAACAGTGAGAGGCCCGTGTACTGCAAAAAAAAAAAAAAAAAAGAGAATTATAAGGAATCTCAATTCAAGTATTTCTGGAGAAAAAAATACAACATCTGCATGAGACATTAATATTTAGTAGTCAATAATTTTTGATTCAATGAATTATAAAGGATGATGTTTTAAAAAGTAAGAGATGTGCAGTCCCATTGACTTAAAATTTAGAAATAAAAATTTTGTCATCTCAAGATTTGCATGTAAACATTGTGCCTTAGTCCATTAAAACATTTCAGTCCATTTATCATGAAGAATGCATTTTAACAACAAAAAACCCCTACATTTACTGAACCAAATGTACTTAATTGCTTTTCCATTCTAACAAGCTTACAAAGCTTTCATAAATGATAAAGAGATGAAAATTAAAAAATGAAAGACATTTAAAGACAAAGTGATAACATCAGAGATTTAAGATCTGTCCAAAATGTTCTTAGCAAAGCTAATTTGTAGAAGCATTTAGCCACACGCTGACTAATACTCAAAACTTAACAAAAAGCATGGAAATGGGTAACTGGTCTCTTTGGATCAAAGAAGGCATTACTATTATTTACTACTGAAATATTTCTTCAAAGTGTATTCTGAAAGAAAATTGAAATATTGTAATTTCCACAAAAAGACTGTAAATGATTTTATGAACATTATCAAATAAATATTCTTAACAAAATAGCCAGAGATTTCAATTAGTCTATTAAAGTATTTTTTCTTCTGATGAAAAAGCCTAGAGCTGTGCAGATTTATAAACTGAGGGCAGACAGTTTTTAAGAAGATTTCAAGAACCTAATGAAAACTTCAGTTTCTTTTGTCTTTCTGTTAACTGATTATATCAGTTACAGGAGGGCAATGTGAGAAAAATCTGAAGAATGTAAGTGTCTGCTAAATATAAGCACTGGCATTGTCCCTAAGGTCTAATAGGAAGCAGGGAGCATGTCAGGGAACTGGTATGGGACACAGCATAGCCAGGGCTGTGGGAGATAATACAAGTCAGGTGTAGGCAGTACCCTGGGCCATAATGGGTATGGGGAGTCAGCAAATACCGTTGCTAAAGGTCAATTGTTGGTATCAGGGATAGTTGAAATCAGAAAGCCAAGGTCAGGTCAAGCTGAGAAGTTGGCCTGTGAGTGCTCTGGTTGAAGGGACTGGAGATAAATTCATTTAAAGCAGCCTTCCCCTAAATAGATGACTCCTTAATAAAAGATGTTCTGACTGTATCTGGGGACAGACTGAAAGTAGCTTCAGACATATTCAGGTGATTCAATTTTCTGGTTGACAAAGGATTTCTTTTCTTTTTTTTTTAATTTGTATTATTTTGTATTTCTTTATTTTATTTTAATTTGTATTATTATGGATGGAAGAGAGGTGGTCAGGCTAGTACATGCAAAATTAAAAAGCCATAGCATCTTAACTGAAAGTACCTTACAGTCCAGGCCTTGGAGATGCAACTTGGGATTGTTGGTCACAGGAAAGTACCCATCTCCTTGGTTAGGGTAGTGACATTTCCAGGGAGAAGTCTCTAGCAAATAAATCTCATGATTTCTTTGTATTGCCTTTGGTTGGATTAATCAATCATTCTGAAATAGGAAATTTGAGGAGGATGATGTTGTAGGTATTCAGGTTGGTTGCATATGGCTTAAATGGGTAGAATTAGACAATGCATATTTTTCTATCAAATTTGATACTTTAGGTTCCAGTGATTTCTGAAAACTAATTTCCAAGGTAATTTGGAAAGTTGATTAAGTATAAAATCTGAACTGCAATTTGAAGTAAAAGATTAAAAAGGAGCAATAGTAGAGCTAAAGAAGTATCTGATTGGTCAGTATACAGAAATAAAATAAAATCATTTCAACAAGTACTAAGTTGAATCTAGCCAATATTAAGTACATAAAATGTGCATAATTAATATGCAAAAGTACACTATAGGGCTGATGACTACAAATTAACTTGCAGGTAACAGAAACTTCCAAGGTGCAAAGAGAAGGAAACAAACCACAACTTAAAATTTTAAACTGAGAATGGTATAAGGGCCACAGTTCAGACCTTTATTTCTGGAATGGAAATGATTGCATGATGACATATATATGGTAACATTGCCAGTGGCATAGAGGAGTATGCGGCATAAGCACAGCAATAACCATTAGAAACAGATTTCTCCCTTCAGCAGTATGGCATTTCATTGATTCATTGAGTTAATAGCTGTGCAACATCTATGTCAGTACACACTTCTGCAAATTCTCCAAGTCAATAGCATAGGGATATATTATATATTATATTAAATCAAATATTTTCTAGCTCATGATGTTTTCCATCCTACATCTGATAAGTTATCAATCAGCAAATGCAGGGGTGTATTTTCTACACTTAAGCTCTTGAAAAGCAGTATTTGTATCCTAATCATTGTTGTATTCCCATTGCTTAACATTGCCTAGTGCAAAATAAGAACTTCAAAAGTATTTGTGGGCTTGAATTGAAGATCATTCAACATTATTGAGAACATATATTATTTCTTCAAGTACAGTAATGAACAAATCGTTTCTTTTTCCTCATGAAATTAATAATTTAAGTTCATTAATTAAATAATAAGTAAATAGTTGTATAAATATAATGTGAAAACATATGTAAATTTTCATAGAGATTAGCCTAATTAAGAAATACTAAAGTGGTTTGTAGAGAATGTGTTCACCATGCTTGGAAACTCATAATTTTAAAAATAATAATCTCTGTATTTAAATATATTTTTCTTCATTCATGACCATGTGGGGCCAAGTAATCAGCTTTTAGTATACTCCAAATTTAGGTCTGGGTGTGTATTCTGTTTCCAAGTTCAGATAAGCACTTACCAAAACTACTAGCTTACTTAGAATGTCTCTAAAATCCTATTCTTTCCATGATCTAATATTGAACTTTTGTTCATTTGGATATAATACTGTGCAATCTGGGTTGTTTTCTGTACCTAGAAGGCAAAATCTACAATACTGGTATCTACAACAGTACCTTTTACATGTTAGGTTTCAGTAGTTTAAAAGCCATGAAATTTGCTCATGAAAAGAACACCAGCAACTAAATAATTTGATGCAAGAAATTTTCTCCTATATATTAAAAGTCTGTGTAGCCACATCAAAATCAATAGGCCTCAGATCAATATACATATTTAATAAGTTTGTAAATGAAGGGAGACTGAGACTTTGACTTTGATATCACACAGTATATCATTTCTTATCTCTAGACTCCAGAATTAATGGAAGAGAAATATTACCAATGAGTAAAAAAATGAATGTTTCTTAGGTTCTGAAAAAAATGTATCTTTTAAGTCACATTTAAAGAGCTATTTACACAACTCCTTATTTTGAAAATTGGTAATTACAGAGAAAAATAAACATTTTACTCCTTTCCATTTTAAACTGTATTTCAGGGTGAATCTGGAAATGTGGTCCAAGATCCTGACTACTGAGCTACCAAGTAGTTACACCATATCAGGCACCTCCTAAAATATAAATGTACTACCACATTCTATTCTGTGATTTATCCTAGTAATATTCCAAATATTCCAATCTTTTAGAAAATAATAAATTAGATGTAATTATGTGTTGTTTATGGCCAAGAACACTTAACTAATACAAACTTTATATACAGATTTTCATGTTTCCATTAGGTGTATGCCTCACCCCCCAAAAAATAATTGCAACTAAATAGTTACATATCAGTCTGTATTTTAATCTGTTCAACAGAATTTTATGCACTGAAAAATCCAATAATCATTTCATGTAAATAAGTCTCATGTACATGATTAATTATAATAATTTAACTGTGAAAATTTTATTGCTTTAATTTTTTTTTTTGCTATTTTTCCAAAGACTGTAATTTCTTTAAACTCTACTCTCCCTTAAATTTTTGGGGTATTGTCCTCAATCTCTGGATGATAGATTACATGGTGACACATTTCAAAGGAATGAGTCAGACAAAGAGAATTTTTCTGAAAATTTTACCAGCTGACTTGCATGTTATTATAAAGACTTCAAACGTATATTAGATGAATTAAGAGTACATTGCAAGGTTATTTCTTCAGCCCTGTTAAATACTGTTCTATCTCAAATTATTCCTTAGGTTTCCATAATTTTTCCTGAGAAGAATTTAGCACAGACTGCAAAACAGTAGACAACATTCTGATCTTTCCTGAGTCTAGTTTATATTCGTACTTTGTTATAAAATAAATTCTAAATATATTTTTAATTATATAGGCTTAAAAATTATGTAAGTTTCTAAATAAATCATATAAAGGGTGTGTGCACCTAAGTAAAGGAAGATCAGATTCTAGTTTTTATTTTACAAATCAACTTTGATTAGAAAGTTTGTCTTCATATCAAATAAATTGTCAGCATAAAGGATTAAATATATATTTGTGTTTTATGTGTGTATAATATATATTGTAGGTTATATATGTATTAAATATATTTTATATAGTGTAAATATATACACATATAATACACATACATTAAGAGTGAGATTTGATTCAAAATACCCCATGTTCTAATTAACAATAGAGTTTAAGTGTTAATATACAAATAGGTTAATTTTTTGTTCAGCTATTAGCCTATTAAATTAGTTATAAAGTGTTTTAGCAACTATAATAGTCCATATTTATAATATTCATCATATTTATAATATTTAATCGCCTATTTTAATAATATTCTTCCTATTGATAGAATATTTATAATAACACATATTCATATGTTCAGGAACTATGTGTTGAAAAAGATAAAGTGAACTGAAAATAATTCCTTTGAAAGTATAGTTCAGTATAGTATTTCTTGTTGAAATATTGAATACACCTCTTCCCATGGCCAAACTTAGTCTTGATCACAGCTTGTGCCACCCATATAGGTAGTGAGAATTAAGCCTATTAGTTCATTAGTTCATTGTTTTTTTCTATGATGTTGCCTTGGAGCAATATAAGTGGCATGCCTCTCAATCTCAACCAATTGGTAATCAGTGTTACCAACTTATACAGCAATGGCATAATTTGCAAATCCATAGTTAAATACTTTCATTAGATGATAAATGGGATGATTAATGTATATATGACATTAAAAGTAATTTTTTTAGTAGAAATAAAATAATTTCAACTATTTTATTTTGAATTAGGTTAACTTTATGGCTATTTTGGCCAAAGTAAATGAACTTTATTTATGTCTATTTTTGGCCAAGTAAATGAACATATTGGCAAAGTAAAATTTGCCCTGCAAAAAGTTAAACAGGCAAGAAGACTTTATTCGTGGTTATTACATTAGAGGAAAGAAACCAGAAATGAGATTGAGCTCAACTCCATTGGAAAAAGGGCAGGACAATTTCTAAGAGCTGGAATGCGCTACTGAAAAGTACTAGAGGAAAGTATTGAATTGGGGAAGGTTGATCAATGAGCTGTGTCTAGCACATTGAATTATTACTCAGCAAATTTTCCCTGTGATTATGCCAACTGAGTTTGCTAATTGGCATCTATCAAAGTTAGGCTTCTATCCTACTACAGAGACTGGGAGATAATGGTAATATCTTTCTTGTTGATCATATTTCAAACAGACAGCTTCCAGATCCTTAAGAAAGACATTCCTGGCTTGTAAAACTGAGAAGAGACTTTTTAAAAGATTTATATCTTAAAGGAACACAGAAAGAATTTACAACTACACATTTTCTAAAGTAATGTTCTAAGAAAATGAAGGTTAAGGGCCCAGATCTAGTCAGGAAAATTCCAGTGTGAAGTTCAGTCAGTCAAGCTGAAGGGAACTTTCAGGCCGTCTTGGTTAGCATCTTAGGAAATGCAAAAATGAAATTTGAATCCCATAAGCCTTTTATTTTACATCTTAGACTCAGATCCAAAAATGTAATGTGCAAACAGTTATTATCCAGGCATAGAGTCTTATTAATGCAAAATTTTATTAAGCTTAACCATAAAGTATGGCATAATGAATATAGCTTCTGATTCAATGAGTATGTTTATTGAGTATCTAGCATGGGATTAGCAATGCTAGATACTTCTCTCTTGCTCCAAATGGGTGCCCAATACAGCTAAAACATGAGGAAAATATACATGATTTGGATTGGGTTGAAAAGAAAGATCTTACAAGACAGGAAAAAACTCTATTAATTCTAAACTTTCCTATTACAATGTCAGATATCACGATTATACACAGAAAATCAGTATATTGCATATATAAGTAGCATTGAACACTTTTCTACCAGCATTCAGGATTTTTGAGAATCTGGTATTCTGTGTCACAATGTATAAATGGTGGAGAGCAGCATAAGTCTGGCATAGTAGAGCATGTCAAGAGTTTGTCAATATACATGCCTAATTCCAGTTAATTCTCACCAAATCCTGTGAAATTAGGCTTGTCTTTGTCTAACAAATGAGGAAATTACAGATCTGAGTTCTAATTCCAAGGTCACGTAGCTTCTAACAGAGTTAAGATGAAAACAAAAGCTCTTTAAACCCTATATCTGTGCTTTTCTCACTACACTGTACTGTCCCCAATGGTTGGTTCCTTCTTGAACAGTAAAGATTCATTTGCTTCATTGTTTTAAGATTGAAATCAACTCTGTGAAGTGAAATGCTGACATTGTTGGCAAGAAAATGTCGAGTTTAAAATATTATTTTTTTCTAACCCTTCATCAGGTAGCTTGAGAAATAATGACTAAAACAGAACTGCTCAGAAAACCAAGGCCTGACACACAATTACTGGGCTCAGATCCCTAAATTACACTAACTTTGTATCAGAGGCACCACACTCTAATCATTGAAATTACTTTCCATTTGTTTCGGTAATGTTTCCAAAAATGCTGTGTCATATACCAAATACATAGAGGAAGTTGAACAAGATTATTTGTCTAACTTAAACCCTGATATGCAGGAATGCATCGCAACTGTGCCTTAAGTTGTGCACCTAGTAGTTTTACAAAGTGACTGTGACTGGTGGTGTAACTTCTAATGCATCAATCTAGCTTCTAATGCATCAATTTACAGTATGCTTTGCTACAAATATTAGGTTTTTGAAAATATAAGTTACATCCTCTTATCATCTGGGAATGCTATCCAGTATAAGATTCTCTTAAATATGATGCAATGATTCAAAATTCAAGTTTTGCCTTTGCAAAAGACATAATATCTGGCTACCCAAATCATGAAAAATTCTCTGCCATTTAACCATTCAGCAAATATTGATACTTTGATTTTTATCAAACTAGGTATCATTCTCACCAATGTTGTCGATAAAAATGTCAGTTATAATATTATAAGCTAGACCTTCTAGAATAAATTTCAAAAGATACTAGATATGTCTGATTAAAGCTTGTCTGTTTTTTTTGTTTTAAATTTCCATATGCGGTACCATATTATATAATAAAAAATCTCTATAAGTTAATTATAGGGGAATATCTTACTAGGATTGAGAGTTTAAATTATGTGATAATCTGTGCAATGGAATAAATGCAGGCATGAAGTAATTTGTGTGTGCCTTTAGCACATTAGTTATAGAAACATAAATGTAGACCATGTTATGGTCATTATACAAGAACTACACTGAGAATTCTTCAACAATTTGAGGCAAAATTGATGTAGGCTGAGAGTTAAACTTAAATCAGAGAATAAACTTCAGTCATTTTAATGTGGCCACTTGATTTGCAAACCCTCACTGGGTTTGCAAATCCACTATCCAAAGAGAGAAGGTCAACAGTCAGGTTGTCACCAGAGTCCACTTTCTAGTAAACTATTCCTGTTAATGGAAAGCAATTTTATAATCCTACAGAAAATAGTAAATTATTGGGTATCATAAAAATAAAAATTACTATGAAGTAAATGAAACAGTAATAAAAAATTACCATGGAGTAAAAGAAAAAAAAAAGGAAATTCAGATGATTTGCCTTACAAAGACAAAATTTTCAGAACTTCAGAAATGAAATGTAAATATGACAAAAGTTTCTTAATCAAATCTACTATCAAGATTTACCTGCCTGTTTGTTAGGTTAGTATTGACTTGAACATAAAAAATCCTTTATCTCTGTTTTAACTGATATAATTAGTATACATACTGGAATGTTCTCTGGTGATAACAGCTGTAGATTATCTAATCTCCAAAACCACAAGAAGTGGAGCCTTTCTATCTGCATCCTCAATTTTCTAATATAAATATTGAGTCACAACCTTATGAAAGCAGCTTTTTAAAATTGACTTTAGTCTTCTAATACTTTCATGTCTTACATCATTCTTATAACTATGTAAAACCTAATCAATAATGGCAACAGCACAGAAAATTAAAGTGAGATCTGTCCTGATCTATGCCCTCCCTGCTCCTCATACTTAATAATCCCTGATCAATGTGTTCAGGGACTGGCTATTCTAAAGCAAAATGGTGCCTTTTACAATCTCTAGAAATAATCTATTTTCTTAAATGACAACTTTTAAAACTTTGAAAACCAAGGTATTATAAAATAAACTTCTTCTAAACTTCAAATTTCTGTGAATTTGAAATGGTCACTTTGGAAATGATAAAATGAGCATCAAATAGCCTTTGATCATGACAAAGCATTTGCCTAAATTTCATAATTAAAATTATTTTTATCTTCTGGGTTTATCTCCTCTGGCATATGCTATTTTCTGTATTCAATTGGAATGTTTTTTTTCTCTATTTTTTCACATCTTTATTGGAGTATAATTACTTTACAATGTAGTGTTAGTTTCTGCTGTACAACAAAGTGAATCAACTTTATGTATACATATATCCCCATATCCCCTCCCTCTTGATACTTCCTCCCACCCTCCCTATCCCACCCCTCTAGGTTGTAATAAAGCATCGAGTTGATATCCCTATGCTATACAGCAGCTTCCCACTAGCCATCCATTTTACATTTGGTAATGTATATACATCAATGCTACTCTTTAACTTTGTCCCAATTCCCCTTCCCGCACTGTGTCCTCAAGTCCATTCTCTACATTTGAATCTTTATTCCTTCCCTGTCAGTAGGTGTATCAGTACCATATTTTTAGATTACATATATATGCGTTAGCACATAGTATTTGTTTTTCTCTTTCTGATTTATTTCACTCTGTATGACCATCTCTAGGTCCATCCAACTCACTGCAAATAACTCAATTTTGTTCCTTTTTAGAGCTGAGTAATATTCCATTGTATATATGTAACACATCTTCTTTATCCATTCATCTGTCAATGGATGTTTAGGTTGATTTCATGTCCCAGCTACGGTAAATAGTGCTTCAAAGAACATTGTGGTACATGTATCTTTTTGAATTATGGTTTCTCAGGGTATATGCCCAGCAGTGGGAATGCTGGATCATATGGTATTTCTCTTTTACTTTTTTAAAGAACCTCCATAATGTTCTCCATAGTGGCTGTATCAACTTACATTCCCACAAACAGTGCAGGAGGGTAAACTTTTCTCTACACCCTATCCAGGATTTATAGTTTCTAGATTTTCTGATGATGGCTATTCTGACTGGTGTAAGGTGATACCTCATTGTGGTTTTGATTTGCATTTCTCTAATGACTAGTGATATTGAGCATCATTTCATGTGTTTGTTGGCAATCTGTATATCTTCTTTAGGAAAATGTCTATTTAGGTCTCCTGCCCATTTTTGGATTGGGTTGTTTGTTTTTTGATATTGAGCTGCATGAGCTGCTTGTATATTTTGGAGATTAATCCTTTGTCAGTTGCTTCATTTGCAAATATATTGTCCCATTCTGAGGGT
Source organism: Lagenorhynchus albirostris (assembly GCF_949774975.1). NCBI lineage: Eukaryota > Metazoa > Chordata > Mammalia > Artiodactyla > Delphinidae > Lagenorhynchus > Lagenorhynchus albirostris. Next base: position 40,371,635 of record NC_083112.1, on the reverse strand, counting down.
TGTCTTTTCATCTTGTTTATGGTTTCTTTTGCTGGGCAAAAGCTTTCAAGTTTAATTAGGTCCCACTTTTAAATTTTTGTTTTTATTTCCATTTCTCTAGGAGATGGGTCAAAAAGGAACTTACTGGGGCTTCCCTGGTGGTGCAGTGGTTGAGAGTCCACCTGCTGATGCAGGGGACACAGGTTTGTGCCCCAGTCTGGGAGGATCTCACATGCTGCGGAGCGTCTGGGCCCGTGATCCACGACCACTGAGCCTGCGTGTCTGGAGCCTGTGCTCCACAATGGGAGAGGCCACAACAGTGAGAGGCCCATGTACCACACACACAAAAAAAAAACTAAAAGAGAACTTACTGTGATGTATGTCATAGTGTGTTCTGCCTATTTTTTCCTCTAAGAGTTTTATAGTATCTGGTCTTACATTTAGGTCTTTATTCCATTTTGAGTTTTTTTTTGTGAATGGTGTTAGGAAGTGATCTAATTTCATTCTTTTACGTGTAGCTGTCCAGTTTTCCCAGCACCACTTATTGAACAGGCTGTTTTTTCCTTATTGTATATCCATGCCTCCTTTGTTGAAGATAATGTGACTATATGTGCATGGGTTTATCTCTGGGCTTTCTATCCTGTTGCATTGATCTATATTTCTGTTTTTGTGCCAGTACCATATTGTCTTGATTACTGTAGCTTTGTAGTACAGTCTGAAGTCAGGTAGCCTGATTCCTCTTGCTCTGTTTTTTCTTTTTCCCTCAAGATTGCTTTGGCTATTCAGGGTCTTTTTTGTTTCCATACAAATTGTAACATTTCTTGTTCTAGTTCTGTGAAAAATGTATTGGTAATTTGACAGGGATTGCACTGAATCTGTAGATTGCTTTGGGCAGTATAGTCGTTTTCACAATGTTGATTCTTCCAATCCAAGAACATGGTATATCTCTCCATCTGTTTGTATTGTCTTTGATTTCTTTCATCACTGTCTTATAGTTTTCTGAATACAGGTCTTTTGCCTCCTTAGGAAGGTTTATTCCTAGGTATTTTATTCTTTTTGCTGCAGTGGTAAAAAGGAGTGTCTCCTTAATTTCTCTTTCTGATTTTTCATTGCTAGAATATAGGAATGCCAGAGATTTCTGTGCACTAATTTTGTATCCTGCTACTTTACCAAATTCACTGATTAGCTCTAGTAGTTTTCTGGGGGCATTTTTAGGATTTTCTATGTATAGCATCATGTAATCTGTAAACAGTAAGAGTTTTACTTCTTCTTTTCCAATTTGGGTTCCTTTTATTTCTTTTTCTTCTCTGTTTGCTGTGGCTAAAACTTCCAAATGTATGCTGAATAATCCTGGGGAGGGTGGGCACCTTTACCTTGTTCCTGATCTTAGAGGAAATGTTTTCAGTTTTTCACCATTGAGAATGATGTTGGCTGTGAGTTTGTCATTTATGCCCTTTATTATGTAGAGGTAGGTTTCCTCTGTGCCCACGTTCTGGAGGGTTTTTTTTTTTTTTATCATGAAGCGGTGTTGAATTTTATCAAAAGCTTTTTCTGCATCTATTGAGATTATCATATGGTTTTTATTCTTCAATTTATTAATTTGGTGTATCGCACTGATTGATTTTCATATATTGAAGAATCCTTGCATTCCTGGGATAAACCTCACTTGATCATGGTGCATGATCCTTTTAATGTGCTGTTGGATTCTGTTTGCTAGTATTTTGTTGAGGATTTTTGCATCTATGTTCATCAGTGATATTGACCTATATATATTTTTTTTAGTGACATCATTGTCTGTTTTTGGTATCAGGGTGATGGTGGCCTCATAGGATGAGTTTGGGAGTGTTCCTCCCTCCACCATATTTTGGAAGAGCTTGAGAAGGATAGGTGTTAGCTCTTCTCTAAATGTTTGATAGAATTCAACTGTGAAGTTATCTGGCCCTGGGCTTTTGTTTGTTGGAAGATTTTAATCACTGTTTCAATTTCTTTGCTTGTGATTGGTCTGGTTATATCTTCTATTTCTTCCTGGTTCAGTCTTGTAGTTTTCTAAGAATTTGTCCATTTCTGCCAGTTTGCCCATTTTATTGGCATATAGTTGCTTGTAGTAGTCTCTCATGATCCTTTGTATTTCTGCAGTCTCAGTTGTTACTTCTCCTTTTTCACTTCTAATTTTGCTGATCTGAGTTTTCTCCCTTTTTTTCCTGATGAGGCTGGCTAATGGTTTATCAATTTTGTTTATCTTCTCAAAGAACCAGCTTTCAGTTTTATTGATCTTTGCTATTTTTTCCTTTTTTATTTTTCATTTATTTCTGCTCTGATCTTCATGATTTCTTTCCTTCTGCTCACATTGAGATTTTGTTTTTTTATTCCCTCCCTAGTTGCTTTAATTGTAAGGTTAGGTTGTTTATTTGAGATTTTTCTTGTTTCTTGAGGTAGGCTTGTATTGCTATAAACTTCCCTCTTAGAACTGTTTTTGCTGCATCCCATAGAATTTAGGTCATCGTGTTTTCACTGTCATTTGTTTCTATGTATTTTTTGATTTCCTCTTTGATTTCTTCAGTGATCTCTTTGTTATTTAATAGTGTATTGTTTAGCCTCCATGTGTTTATATTTTTTACATTTTTTTCCCTGTAATTCATATCTAGTCTCATAGCATTGTGTTTGGCAAAGTTGCTTAATGTGATTTCAATTTTCTAAAATTTACCAAGGCTTGATTTGTGACCCAAGATATGTTCTATCCTGGAGAATGTTCTGTGTGCACTTGAGAAGAAAGTGTATTCTGCCTCTTTGGGTGGAATGTCCTAGAAATAACAATTAAACCAATCTGGTCTATCATGTCATTTAAAGCTTTTGTTTCCTTATGTATTTTCCATTTGGATGATCTGTCCTTTGGTGTAAGTGGGGTGTTAAAGTCCCTTTCTATTATTTTGTTACTGTCAATTTCCCCTTTTATGGCTGTTAGCATTTGCCTTATGTATTAAGGTGCTCCTGTGTTGGGTGCATAAATATTTACAATTGCTATATCTTCTTTTTGGATCGATCCCTTGATCATTATGTAGTGTCCTTCCTTGCCTCTTGTAATAGTCTTTATTTTAAAGTTTATTTTGCCTGATATGTGTTTTGCTACTCCAGATTTCTTGTGATTTCCATTTGCATGGAATGTCTGTTTCCATCCCCTCACTCTCAGTCTGTATGTGTCCCTAGGTCTGAAGTGGGTCTCTTGTAAACATCATATATACAGGTCTTGTTTTGGTATCCATTCAGCCAGTCTTCGTCTTTTGGTCGGAGCATTTAATTCATATACATGTATGGTAATTTTTGCTATATATATCCCTATTACCAATTTCTTAATTGTTTTAGGTTTGTTTTTGTAGGTCTTTTCCTTCTCTTATGTTTCCTGCCTAGAAAAGTTCCTTTAGTATCTGTTGTGAAGCTGGTTTGGTGGTGCTGAATTCTCTTCACTTTTGCTTGTCTGTAAAGCTTTTGATTTCTCCATTGAATCTGAATGAGATTCTTGCTGGGTAGAGTTACCTTGGTTGTAGGTTTTTCCCTTTCATCACTTTAAATATATCCTGCCACTCCCTTCTGGCCTGCAGAGTTTCTGCTGAAAGACCAGCTGTTAACTTTATGGGGATTCCCTTGTATGTTATTAGATCTTTTCCCTTGCTGCTTTTAATATTTTTTCTTTATGTTTAATTTTTTTAATTTTGATTATTTTGTGTCTCGGTGTGTTTCTCCTTAGGTTTATACTGTATGGGACTCTCTGCACTTCATGAACTTGATTGATTATTTCCTTTCCCATGTTGGAGAATTTTCCACTATAATCTCTTCAAATATATTCTGTCACCATTTCTTTTTCTCTTTGTCTTCTGGGACACCTATAATTCGAATTCTGGTGTACTTAATGTTTTCCCAGAGGTCTCTGAGTCTGTCCTCCATTCTTTTCATTATTTTTTTCTTTATTGTGCTTTGCGACAGTTATTTCCACTATTCTATCTTCTAGGTCACTTATCCCTTCTTCTGCCTCATTTTTTCTGTTATTGATTCCTTCTAGAGTATTTTTAATTTCAGTTATTGTGTTGTTCATTACTGTTTGTTTGCTCTTTTTTCATGCTAGGTCCTTGTTAAACTTTTCTTGTATTTTCTCTTTTTTATTTCCGAGATTTTGGATCATGCTTACCATCATTACAATGAATTCTTTCTTAGCTAGTTTGCCTATTTCCTCTTCATTTATTTGGTTTTATGGGTTTTTATCTTGCTCCTTGCCTGTAAGATATTTGTCTTCTTCTCATTTTGTCTAATTTACAGTATTTGCAGTCTACTTTTCATAGGCTGCAGGGTCGTATTTCCTCTTGCTTCTGTTCTTTGTCCCCAGTGGTGGTTTTGGTCCAGTGTCTTGCATAGGCTTCCTGATGGGAGGGACTGGTGCCTTTGTTCTGGTGAGTGGAGCTGAGTCTTTTCCCTGTGATGAGCAGTGCCATGTCAGGTGATGTGTTTTGGGGTGTCTGTAAGCTTTGCATGACTTTAGGTAGTCTGTGTTCTGATGGGTGGGGTTGTGTTCCTGTCTTGTTTGTTATTTGGTGTGAGGTGTTCAGCACTAGGAGCTGCAGGCAGTTGGGTGGAGCCAAGTCTTGGATTCAGATAGAAGTCTCCTTGAGAGCTTTCGGGGATTAATCTTCCCTGGAGCCAGGAATTCTCTAGTGGTCCAGCATCCTGGACTCAGTGCTCCCACTCCAGAGCCTCAGGCCTGACTTCTGGTCAAGGAATCAAGACTACATGAGTCATTTGTCCCATCAGTAAAGGGGATTAAAAAAAAAAAGTCAAACAAAACCCCAGACAAATGGTAAAAGTAAAATCAAACAAACAGAAACAAGGAAACACACACACACACACACACACACACACACACACACACACACAAGAAACAAAAACAGAACAAAATAAAACAAATGCAAGAGAACAACCAAACAAAAGAACCCAAGAATGAAATAAAACAATTAAAAAGAAAGCTAACAGAAACACAAAATCAAAAAACAAAACCAAAGCAGAATGCCAACTGAAGAATGAAGCAAAGAAACAAAACCAACTGACAAAAATGATAAAAGAAAAAAAGAAAAAGGGAAAGAAGACAAAACAACAGAAAAGCAACATAGAAATAGAAATAAATAAAAATAAAACAACAAATATATTGAAGAAAGGAGAAACAAATCAAACAAAACCCCAGATAAATGGTAAAAACACAATTAAACAAAGAAAAACAGAAACAAGGAAACACACACACACAAAAGAAACAAAAACAGAACCAAATAAAACAAAAAGGAAGAAAATAACCAAACAGAAGAACCCAAAAATGAAATCAAACTATTAGAATCAGAACTAAGAAAAGCACAAAACCTAAAAACAAAACCAAAGCAGTGTACCAACTGAAGAATAAAGCAAGGAAACAGAACAAACCAATAAAAATTATATATATATATATATATATATATATATAATAAAAATAAAATAAAAGGGGAAAAAAACAGAATAATAGAAAAGAAAAGCAGAAATGGAAATATTAAAAAATTAAAACAATATATTAAAGAAAAAGAAGAAAAAATAAGGGAAAAGAACACAGTACAACAGAAAATACAGTAAAAATAGAAATATATATAAAAAAATTAAAAATGTATTATAAAACATGAATATCCCAAGAAACTAAATAAAAAAGAAAAGATAAAAACAAAAAACTAAAGCAACAACAACAGACCAAAAAAAACAAACAAAAAAACCCCCAAAACCAAAAAGCCAGAACCAACAATAGGATGAATCAAAACATGATAAAATTAATATTAATAATTATGTTTCCCTGGGGTCTCAGCTCTAAGTGTCCTTGCATGCACCATGAGCCACAGCCTACCTCAGCCTCCCCAAGAGGCTCTCCTCTGCCTCTTGGTTGGTCTCTGGGCCTGCTTTGGGCCCTGTAGGGACCACTCAGATTCTGATCTGGCCCAGTGCCTGCATTTACTTGTCCCCAAAGTCCACAGCTGCCAGAGCTAGGCCATTTTCATTTGTGGAAACACTCATTGTCTACTCAGATATTCCGTAGATGCAGGGTCTACCTAGGGTCTGATTGCAGGGATTTGATCTGCATCTTGTACAGCTGATGGAAATATTTTCAATCCTCTTCCTTATTCGCCCCATCCCTGGGATCCAGCTTTGATTTTATCCCCACCTCTGTGTGTGGTCCACCCACAGGAATCTGGTCCTGAGGCTGCCTTGGAGCTCTTGGGTCTGCCCCAGTGAGGACAGGGCACAGAGGTGGTATGACTGCTTGGGTTACAGGAGCCCCAACAGCACCAAATGAGCAAGAGATATGGCCCTAGTGAAGGCCTTTTCTGGTGCCCAGCATAAAGCACACGAGGGCCAGCACTGAGGGTTTTTTTTTTTTTATTGCTCAGCAACCAGCACACGAAAGCCAGCCCTAAGAGGGCTTTGTCAGCAGGAGCCGGTATGTGAGGAGAGAGAGGCTACAGCAGTGACTGACTCCTCTCCTGTGTGTAACTCAGCAGTAGTGCCCTGCTTTCATGACAGTCCAGTCTTCCTTCGTAGGCATTTCCTGCTGCAGATTTCCTCCCTTCCATCTCCTCAGTCCATCTCCCCACAGCCAACAGTAGTTGTCACTCTGGGCCTGTTCTCGAATCTCCACACTCTAGCTCCCAACCCCCTTGCACACCTGTGAACACGCATCACAGTCCAGGGCATGTAGGGTTGCAGTATGGACCATCTGTGTATTTCTCACTCTGTCCCATCTGCCACAGATTGGCCACTTCACTCTCTTCCTACTGCCTCAAATGCCTCCCTTCTATCCCAATCGATTTCCCCATTAGAGAGGGGGTTTCCCCAAATTTAGGAATCTCTCCTCTGCTTCACCTCCCAGTCCTGGGGTGCATGTCCCATCCCATTTCCTCTACTCCTTCTTCTCCCTTCTTTTTATTATCCTACCCAGTTATGCAGGGATCTTTATAGTCCTTTCTGGTGTCCAGGGTCTTCTGTTAGTGTTCAACTGGTGTTCTGTGAGAATTGTTGCATCTATAGATTTATTCCTGTTGCATCTGTGGAGAGAAAACTCCACATCCTCTTACCCTTCCACTATCTTAACTCCATTCCTGGAATGTTTTTTAATTAAGAATGACTCAAATCACAAAAACTGACTTTTATTAATTGACTCTTTCTGTTGAAAAATTACTTAGTTCTCCCAAATTGAATAGAGACTTGTATTTCAAAAATATATTTATAAAGAGAGATAGATAACACTATTTTTATATAGATTATTAGATTAGAACTCAATTCTTATTTCTGAGTTATTAAAACAATTACAAAATTTCTTAGCTCAAAACACCTCTTTAATTTTTATCTAAATAATATTTTTAAAATAATAATTTTATTTAAACAATACTTCAAATTTTAATGTTTTTCATGAAGATTCTCCTGGTTGGTCAAAAGATGATTTCTTCCAAACTTACCCAGTATTGAAATACAAACCAAATGCTCCTTCTTTATAATTGCCATTTCTAAAAACTGTACAAACTTCAAGCGATTGATTTCCTTTCACTACAATTAAATTCAGCAAATAGTTTACAACATATTACACAATAGGTATTGGGATGGGTGATAGAGTCACAATAAATAAGACATGGACAGGACCTCCAAAGCACTCATAGTCTAGTATTGAGAATAATAGAGTGAATAAATTATTTAGTTTCCACATAGTATAACAAATTAAAAAATAAAGAAAATAAATAGGATAATGTTGTGTAAGCAAAAAAAGTGATTGACTTTCTAAGGGAGAGGACAGGGATAACATCACAAAAAACAAGGACATCAGCTGGATTTTGAAAGGACTCACTAATATGAGAATAAGCACATTATTAGAAGAGGCAATAGCATGCTTAGAAGAACAGAGGCATGAACTACTGTGGTGTATTCAGTGAGTTCATATATAAAAGTGGTTGAATTACATGTACCCTTGTAGAAAGTGGATGATGATTAATATAGACAGGTAATAAGGAAATTATCTTGTGACCAATGGAGAATCATTAAAAGTTTTAAGCTTGAAATGTACATGGTAGAATTCACCTTTTAATAAAATAACATTTATAAAGTTATGGAGAACAGATTATTGGAGGGAAGATAAAGTCATAAAATCTCTATTGGAGGGATAGAGATTATGAATGCTCCCCAAATCTGATTTGTTTTCCTTTCTCAAGCACATGGAAGGAATTTCAGTCTGCCTTGGGTTTATTTTGGGCCTTTGTGACTAACAGGGCTAATAGGATCTGACGGAAGTTGAGACCACGCGTGATTTCCTCACACTATCCTCTGGTGAAGAATACTCTAAAGCCACACATCTATCATGTAGCAGGAATAAGTAGAAAAACCCTGAGATATATTTTAAAGGTACAGATATAAGATACTGCGTTAGATAAATATGATTGGATTGTAGGGAAGAAAGAGGAGATGTATAGGAAAGAGGTCAGAGAATAAACCAATAACCACATTGTATGGGCTCTCACAGGTCTTGACAAGGCCTTTGTGAAGTAGGTGAAGTAAGAAAGGCAGTTCTCGCTAGAGGTAACAGGAGCTTAGATGTGTTATATCATCTAAATATTTGCATCAGGTCTGTCCTTGATTTTTTATCCCCCCCCCAAAATTTATTTCTTATGTTTGAAAGATTTTGCTACCTCTACTTCATCACTGAATCAAACCTCAAAATCATATATGTCTTCAGTATACAGAATTTTTCAGTTATTTCTCTGAAGTTAACCTGAGCTTTATAGTTGCAAAATTTCACAGACTTCTCCTTGTCTTCAGCCTCTGTACATTATTGGAAAATGATAATCTGCTTCTTCTCAGTATTCTTTTGTTCTGTGTCATGTGATAATTACCTATTATGATTTTTCCATGTCCAGGGTCATAATCTGATATTTTTCTGCCTCCTATTTCATTCTCAGACTTCTATTTTATTCCTTCTTTATTTTTCTCATATTTTCTGGAACTTTCATAATCTGAATTTATAAGTAACCAACATCACACAACTAAAATTTTAAATTTGTAAACCTTATCATTTCTTGAGCTGCAAGAAATAATTCCAACTGACTGATGAAAAATTCCCCTACTTCATACAACAATATATCTGAAACTAAATCATTTTTATATCTATTCCCCAATGTGCCCAAAACGTCTAAATTTTTTTACTTCTCTGTACCCAGCTTTGACTATATGTTTTTGTATAATCTATAATTAAATCATGTTGAAAGGTTTTTGTTTTTGCTTTTTTAGGCTTATAAATGGAATATTTGGTTGCATAAAGAAATAAGCATTAATAGTTAATTTCAAAATTTTATATAACCTATCAAACATAAAAATTAGAGTTATATGACCTTAGAAATGATTTTAGATAATGTGTTACTTTCCTCTTGATGCTGCAACTAATTATCACAAATTGTGTGGCTTAAAGCAACACAAATTTATTATCTTATATTGCTGGAGGTCAGAAGTCAGAAATGGGTGTTATTGGGCTAACATTAAGGAGCTTACAGGGTTGTGTTACATTCTGGTGGCTCTAATGGAGAAAGTGTCTCCTCAACTTTTACACACTCATCTGTATTCCTTGGCTCAGGATACCATTCTCTACTTTTTCATTCTTTTTTTGTTTGTTTGTTTTTGCCCTAGTGAACTGTATATTCTGATTTTTATTTTTTACATCTTTATTAGAGTATAACTGCTTTACAATGGTGTGTTAGTTTCTGCTTTATAACAAAGTGAATCAGTAATACATATACATATGTTCCCATATCTCTTCCCTCTTGCATCTCCCTCCCTCCCACCCTCCCTATCCCACCCCTCCAGGCGGTCACAAGCACTGAGCTGATCTCGCTGTGCTATGCAGCTGCCTCCCACTAGCTATCTACCTTACGTTTGGTAGTGTATATATGTCCATGCCTGTCTCTCGCTTTGTCACAGCTTACCCTTGCCCCTCGCCATATCCTCAAGTCCATTCTCTAGTAGGTCTGCGTCTTTATTCCTGTCTTACCCCTAGGTTCTTCATGACTTTTTTTTTCTTCTTAAATTCCATATATATGTGTTAGCATATGGTATTTGTCTTTCTCTTGCTGACTTACTTCACTCTGTACGACAGACTCTAGGTCTATCCACCTCATTAAAAATAGCTCAATTTCGTTTTGTTTTATGACTAATATTCCATTCTATAAATATGTGCCACATCTTCTTTATCCATTCATCCGATGATGGACACTTAGGTTGTTTCCGTCTCTGGGCTATTGTAAATAGAGCTGCAATGAACATTTTGGTACATGACTCTTTTTGAATTATGGTTTTCTCAGGGTATATGCCCAGTAGTGGGATTGCTGGGTCATATGGTAGTTCTATTTGTAGTTTTTTAAGGAACCTCCATACTCTTCTCCATAGTGGCTGTGCCAATTCACATTCCCACAAGCAGTGCAAGACTGTTCCCTTTTCTCCACACCCTCTGCAACATTTACTTTTTCTAGATTTGTTGGTGATGGCCATTCTGGCTGGTGTGAGATGATATCTCATTGTAGTTTTGATTTGCATTTCTCTAATGATTAATGATGTTGAGGATTCATTCATGTGTTTGTTGCAATCTGTATATCTTCTTTGGAGAAATGTCTATTTAGGTCTTCTGATCATTTATGGATTGGGTTGTTTGTTTTCTGTTAATGAGCTGCATGAGCTGCTTGTAAATTCTGGAGATGAATCCTTTGTCAGTTGCTTCATTTGCAAATATTTTCTCCCATTCTGAGGGTTATCTTTTGGTCTTGTTTATGGTTTCCTTTGCTGTGCAAAAGCTTTGAAGTTTCATTAGGTCCCATTTGTTTATTTTTCATTTTATTTCCATTACTCTAGGAGGTGGGTCAAAAAGGATCTTGCTGTGATTTATGTCATAGAGTGTTCTGCCTATGTTTTCCTCTAAGAGTTTGATAGTTTCTGGCCTTACATTTAGATCTTTAATCCATTTTGAGCTTTTTTTTTTAACATTTTTATTGGGGTATAATTGCTTTACAATGGTGTGTTAGTTTCTGCTTTATAACAAAGTGAATCTGTTATACATATACATATGTTCCCATATCTCTTAACTCTTGCATCTCCCTCCCTCCCACCCTCCCTATCCCACCCCTCCACGTGGTCACAAAGCACCGAGCCAATATCCCTGTGCCATGCTGCTGCTTCCCACTAGCTATCTACCTTATGTTTGTTAGTGTGTATATGTCCATGACTCTCTTTCGCCCTGTCACAGCTCACCCTTCCCCCCACCATATCCTCAAGTCCATTCTCCAGTAGATCTGTGTTTTATTCCTGTCTTACCCCTAGGTTCTTCATGACATTTTTTTTTCTTCTTAAATTCCATATATATGTGTTAGCATATGGTATTTGTCTTTTTCTTTCTGACTTACTTCACTCTGTATGACAGACTCTAGGTCTATCCACCTCATTACAAATAGTTCAATTTCGTTTTTTTTATGGCTGAGTAATATTCCATTGTATATATGTGCCCATCATCTTTATCCAATCATCCGATGATGGGCACTTAGGTTGTTTCCGTGTCCTGGCTATTGTAAATAGAGCTGCAATGAACATTTTGGTACATGACTCTTTTTGAATTTTGGTTTTCTCAGGGTATATGCCCAGTAGTGGGATTGCTGGGTCATATGGTAGTTCTATTTGTAGTTTTCAAAGGAACCTCCATACTGTTCTCCATAGTGGCTGAACCAATCCACATTCCCACCAGCAGTGCAACAGTGTTCCCTTTTCTCCACACCCTCTGCAGCATTTATTGTTTCTAGATTTTTTTGATGATGGCCATTCTGACTGGTGTGAGATGATATCTCATTGTAGTTTTGATTTGCATTTCTCTAATGATTAATGATGTTGAGCATTCTTTCATGTGTTTGTTGGCAGTCTGTATATCTTCTTTGGAGAAATATCTATTTAGGTCTTTTGCCCATTTTTGGATTGGGTTGTTTGGTTTTTCTTATTGAGCTGCATGAGCTGCTTGTAAATTCTGGAGATGAATCCTTTGTCAGTTGCTTCATTTGCAAATATTTTCTCCCATTCTGAGGGTTATCTTTTGGTCTTGTTTATGGTTTCCTTTGTTGTGCAAAAGCTTTGAAGTTTCATTAGGTCCCATTTGTTTATTTTTGTTTTTATTTCCATTACTCTAGGAGGTGGGTCAGAAAGGATCTTGCTGTGATTTATGTCATAGAGTCTTCTGCCTATGTTTTCCTCTAAGAGTTTGATAGTTTCTGGCCTTACATTTAGGTCTTTAATCCATTTTGAGCTTATTTTTGTGTATGGTGTTAGGGAGTGATCTAATCTCATACTTTTACATGTATCTGTCCAGTTTTCCAAGCACCATTTATTGAAGAGGCTGTCCTTTCTCCACTGTACATTCCTGCCACCTTTATCAAAGATAAGGTGTCCATATGTGCGTGGGTTTATCTCTGGGCTTTCTATCCTGTTCCATTGATCTATCTTTCTGTTTTTGTGCCAGTACCATACTGTCTTGATTACTGTAGCTTTGTAGTATAGTCTGAAGTCAGGAAGCCTGATTCCTCCAGCTCCTTTTTTCGTTCTCAAGATTGCTTTGGCTATTCGGGGTCTTTTGTGTTTCCATACAAATTGTGAAATTTTTTGTTCTAGTTCTGTGAAAAATGCCAGTGGTATTTTGATAGGGATTGCATTGAATCTATAGATTGCTTTGTGTAGTAGAGTCATTTTCACAATGTTGATTCTTCCAATCCAAGGACATGGTATATCTCTGCATCTATTTGTATCACCTTTAATTTCTTTCATCAGTGTCTTTTAATTGTCTGCATACAGGTCTTTTGTCTCCTTAGGTAGGTTTATTCCTAGATATTTTATTCTTTTTGTTGCAGTGGTAGATGGGAGTGTTTTCTTGATTTCACTTTCAGATTTTTCATCACTAATATATAGGAATGCCAGAGATTTCTGTGCATTAACTTTGTATCCTGCTTCTTTACAAAATTCATTGATTAGCTCTAGTAGTTTTCTGGTAGCATCTTTAGGACTCTGTATGTATAGTATCATGTCATCTGCAAACAGTGACAGCTTTACTTCTTCTTTTCCAAATGGAATTATTTTCATTTCTTTTTCTTCTCTGATTGCTGTGGCTAAAACTTCCAAAACTATGTTGAATAAAAGTGGTGAGAGTGGGCAACCTTGTCTTGTTCCTGATCTTAGTGGAAATGGTTTCAGTTTTTCACCATTCAGGATGATGTTGGCTGTGGGCTTGTCTTATATGACCTTTATTATGTTGAGGAAAGTTCCCTCTATGCCTACTTTCTGCAGGGTTTTTATCCTAAATGGGTGTTGAATTTTGTCAAAAGTTTCTCTGCATCTATTGAGATGATCATATGGTTTTTCTCCTTCAATTTGTTAATATGGTTTATCACATTGATAGATTTGCGTATATTGTAGAATCCTTGCATTCCTGGAATAAACCCCACTTGATCATGGTGTATGATCCTTTTAATGTGCTGCTGGATTCTGTTTGCTAGTATTTTGTTGAGGATTTTTACATCTATGTTCGTCAGTGATATTGGCCTGTAGTTTTCTTTCTTTGTGACATCCTTGTCTGGTTTTGGTATCAAGGTGATGGTGGCCTCATAGAAGGAATTTAGGAGTGTTCCCTTATCTGCTATATTTTGGAAGAGTTTGAGAAGGATAGGTGTTAGCTCTTCTCTGAATATTTGATACAATTCACCTGTAAAGCCATCTGGTCCTGGGCTTTTGTTTGTTGGAAGATTTTGAATCACAGTTTCAATTTCAGTGCTTGTGACTGGTCTGTTCATATTTTCTATTTCTTCCTGATTCAGTCTTGGCAGGTTGTGCATTTCTAAGAATTTGTCCACTTCTTCCAGTTGTCCATTTTATTGGCATAGAGTTGCTTGTAGTAATCTCTCATGATCTTTTTTATTTCTGCAGTGTCAGTTGTTACTTCTCCTTTTTCATTTCTAATTCTATTGATTTGAGTCTTCTCCCTTTTGTTCTTGATGAGTCTGGCTAGTGGTTTATCTATTTTGTTTATCTTCTCAAAGAACCAGCTTTTAGTTTTATTGATCTTTGCTATTGTTTCCTTCATTTCTTTTTCATTTATTTCTGATCTGATTTTTATGATTTCTTTCCTTCTGTTAACTTTGGCAGGTTTTGTTTTGCTATCTCTAATTGCTTTAGGTTCAAGGTTAGGTTGTTTATTCGAGATGTTTCCTGCTTCTTAAGGTAGGATTTTATTGCTATAAACTTCCCTCTTAAAACTGCTTTGCCGCATCTCATAGGTTTTGGGTCGTCGTGTCTCCATTGTCATTTGTTTCTAGGTATTTTTTTATTTCCTCTTTGACTTCTTCAGTAATCACTTGGTTATTAAGTAGTGTAAGGTTTAGCCTCTATGTGTTTGTATTTTTTACAGATCTTTTCCTGTAATTGGTATCTTGTCTCATTGTGTCTGTGGTCAGAAAAGATACTTGATACAATTTCAATTTTCTTAAATTTACCAAGGCTTGATTTGTCACCCAGGATATGATCTATCCTGGAGAATATTCCATGAGCACTTGAGAAGAATGTGTATTTTTTGTTTTTGGAAGGAATGTCCTATAAATATCAATTAAGTATATCTTGTTTAAAGTATCATTTAAAGCTTCTGTTTCCTTATTTATTTTCATTTTGGATTATCTGTCCATTGGTGAAAGTGGGGTGTTAATGTCCCCTACTATGAATGTGTTACTGTCAATTTCCCCTTTTATGGCTGTTAGTATTTGCCTTATGTATTGAGGTACTCCTTTGTTGGGTGCATAAATATTTACCATTGTTATATCTTCTTCTTGAATCGATCCCTTGATCCTTATGTAATGTCCTTCTTTATCTCTTCTAATAGTCTTTATCTTAAAATCTATTTTGTCTGATATGAGAATTGCTACTCCATCTTTCTTTTAATTTCCATTTGCATGGAATATGTTTTTTTATCCCCTTACTTTCAGTCTGTCTGTGTCCCTAGGTCTGAAGTAGGTCTCTTGTAGACAGCATATATATGGGTCTTGTTTTTGTGTTCATTCAGCCAGTCTGTGTCTTTCAGTGGGAGCATTTAACCACTTACATTTAAGGTAATTATCGATAAGTATGACCCTATTCCCATTTTCTTAATTGTTTTGGGTTTGTTATTGTAGGTTTTTTCCTTCTCTTGTGTGTCTTGCCTAGAGAAGTTCCTTTAGCATTTGTTGTACATCTGGTTTTGTGGTGCTGAACGCTCTCAGCTTTTGCTTCTGTAAAGGTTTTAATTTCTCCATCAAATCTGAATGAGATCCTTGCTGGGTAGAGTAATCTTGGTTGTAGCTTTCTCTCCTTCATCACTTTAAATATGTCCTGCCAGTCCCTTCTGGCTTAGAGTTTCTCTTGAAAGATCAGCTGTTAACCTTATGGGGATTCCCTTGTGTGTTATTTGTTGTTTTTCCCTTGTTGCTTTTAATATGTTTTCTTTGTATTTAAGTTTTGACAGTTTGATTAATATGTATCTTGGCATATTTCTCCTTAGATTTATCCTGATTGGGACTCTCTGTGCTTCTTGGACTTGATTAACTATTTCTTTTCCCATATTAGGGAAGTTTTCAACTATAATGTCTTCAAATATTTTCTCAGTCCCTTTCTTTTTCTCTTCTTCTTCTGGAACTCCTATAATTCGAATGTTGGTACATTTAATGTCCCAGAGGTCTCTGAGAGTATCCTCAGTTCTTTTCATTCTTTTTTTTTATTCTGCTCTGCGGTAGTTATTTCTAAGTGATCTTCTTGGTCACTTACCCGTTCTTCTACCTTAGTTATTCTGCTATTGATCCCATCTAGAGTACTTTTAATTTAATTTATTGTGTTGTTCATCATTGTTTGTTTCATCTTTAGTTCTTGTAGGTCCTTGTTAAATGTTTCTTGCACTTTGTCTATTCTATTTGCAAGATTTTGGATCATCTTTACTATCATTATTCTGAATTCTTGTTCAGGTAGACTGCCTATTTCCTCTTCATTTGTTAGGTCTGGTGGGCTTTTATCTTGCTCATTCATCTGCTGTGTGTTTTTCTGTCTTCTCATTTTGCTTATCTTACTGTGTTTGGGGTCTCCTTTTTGCAGGCTGCATGTTCGTAGTTCCCATGGTTTTTGGTGTCTGTCCCCTGTGACTAAGGTTGGTTCAGTGGGTTTTGTAGGCTTCCTGGTGGATGGAAGTAGTGCCTGTGTTCTGGTGGAAGAGGCTGGATCTTGTCTTTCTGCTGGGCAAGTCCACGTCTAGTGTTGTGTTTTGGTGTGTCTGTGGCCTTATTATGATTTTAGGCAGCCTCTCTGCTAAAGGGGTGGGGTTGTGTTCCTGTCTTGCTAGTTGTTTGGCATAGGGTGTCCAGTACTGTAGCTTGCTGGTCACTGAGTGAAGCTAGGTGCTAGTGTTGAGATTGAGATCTCTGGGAGATTTTCGCCATTTGATATAGTGTGGAGCTGGAAGGTCTCTTGTGGACCAGTGTCCTGAAGTTGGCTCTCCCACCTCAGAGGCACAGCACTGACTCCTGGCTGCAGCACCAAGAGCTTTTCATCCACATGGCTCAGAAGAAAAGGGAGGAAATGTAGAAAGAAAGAATTAGTAGACATAGAAAGAAAGAAAGAAAGAATGAAGGAATGAAAGAAAGAAAGAAAGAAGGAAGGAAGGAAGGAAAGAAAGAAAGAAAGGAGGGAGGGAGGGAGGGAGGAAGGAATGAAGGAAGGAAGGAAGGAATGAGGGAAGGAAGGAAAAAGCGAAAGAAAGAAAGAAGTTAAAGTAAAATAAAATAAAGATAAAATATAATAAAGTTATTAAAATAAAAAATAATTATTAAGAAAAAACACACAAAAAAACAAAAAGACGGATGGATAGAACCCTAGGACAAATGGTGGAAGCAATGCTGTACAGACAAAATCTCACACAAAAGCATATATATACACACTCACAAAAAGAGGAAAAGGGGAAAAAACTCATAAATCTTGCTCTCAAAATCCACCTCCTCAGTTTGGGATGATTTGTTGTCCATTCATGTATTCCACAGATGCAGGGTATATCAAGTTGATTGTGGAGCTTTAATCCACTGCTTTTGAAGCTGCTGGGAGAGATTTCCCTTTCTCTTCTTTGTTCTCACAGTCCCCAAGGTCTCAGCTTTTTATTTGGCCCCACCTCTGCGTGTAGGTCGCTGGGGGGCGTCTGTTCTTTGCTCAGACAGGACGGGGTTAAAGGAGCCACTGATTTGGGGGCTCTGGCTCACTGAGGCCGGGGGGAGGGAGGGGCACGGAGTGTGGGGCGGGCCTGTGGCGGCAGAGACCAGCGTGAAGTTGTACCAGCCTGAGGCGCACCGTGCGTTCTCTCGGAGTTGTTCCTGGATCCCGGGACCCTGGCAGTGGCGGGCTGCACAGGCTCCCCGGAAGGGAGGTGTGAATAGTGACCTGTGCTCGCACACAGGCTTCTTGGTGGCGGCAGCAGCAGCCTTAGCGTCTCATGCCCGTCTCTGGGGTCCGTGCTTTTAGCCACGGCTGGCACCCGTCTCTGGAGCTCCTTTTAGCAGCACTCTTAATCCCCTCCCCTCGCGTACCAGGGAACAGAGAGGGAAGAAAAAGTCTCTTGCCTCCGGCAGCTCCAGACTTTTCCCCCCCGGACTCCCTCCCTGCTAGCCGTGGTGCACTAACTCCCTGCAGGCTGTGTTCATGCCACCAACACCAGTCCTCTCTGTGCAATCTGACGGAAACCCGAGCCTCAGCTCCCAGCCCAGCCTGCCCTGGCGTGTGAGCAGACAAGTCTCTCGGGCTGATGAGTGTTGGGTGGCACCGATCCTCTGTGCGGGAATCTCTCCGCTTTGCCCTCCGCACCCCTGTGGCTGCACTGTCCTCCACGGCTCTGAAGCTGGCCCCCTCCTCCACCCGCAGTCTCTGCCCGCGAAGCAGCTTCCTAGTGTGTAGAAACCTTTCCTCCTTCACAGCTCCCTCCCACTGTTGCAAGTCCCGTCCCTATTCTTTTGTCTCTCTTTATTATTTTTTCTTTTGCCCTACCCATGTACGTGGGGGAGTTTCTTGCCTTTTGGGAGGTCTGAGGTCTTCTGCCAGCATTCAGTAGGTGTTCTGTAGGAGTTGTTCCATGTGTAGATGTATTTCTGGTGTATCTGTGGGGAGGAAGGTGATCTCCACATCTTACTCTTCCACCATCTTCCCCTCGTCTCCCCATTCTCTACTTTTTAAGCCAGCAACATTTTTTTTTTTGCCTTCTAATGGTTACTTTATTAATTCAGTTGTTATTGTTTTTCATAATATATATCCTTGGGTTACTTAAGCCACTGCACTTTCTTAATCAAGGTATAAACAAGCTTTGCTTTTTTAAAAAATAAACTTTTGAAGAAAATTTTAATACCAAGTATTAATTAATTAACTTATTTTTATTTCTCTCCCTCTCGCTCTCTCTCTCCTCTCCATATATATATATATATATACACTTTTTCAGATTCTTTTCACTTATAGGTTATTGCAAAACATTGAGTATACACTTCTCTGTGCTATACAGTATGTCCTTGTTGGTTATCTATTTTATATATAGTAGTGTGTATATGTTAGTCCCAAACTCCTAATTTACTCCTCCCTCCCTTTTACCCTTTAGTAGCCATAAGTTTTTTTTGTTTGTTTGTTTTGTTTTTTTATGTCTGTGGGTCTATTTCTGTTTTGTATATGTGTTCATTTGCATTATTATTGGCTACCATAAATAGTGCCGCAGTGAACATTGGGATGCATGTACATTTTCAAATTATGGTTTTCTCCAGATATACACTCAGAATTAGTATTGCTGATCATCTTCTAGTTGTAGCTTTCTAAAGGGCTCAAGATAAACTATGATTCTGTAGTTTATACCCATTTTCTTATTAGGTAATGAGGTTCTTTTCAGTTTTATACTTTATCTCCAAATAAAGCAAAACTTTGGTAAAGTTCTCAAAGACCTGTGAACTAAGGAACTATATTTTGGGGGTGGGTTGGAGAGCTATATTGATTCAGGTGGATATTTTTGTGAGAAATGGCATTCAATTTTCTTTTTACTTTCTACTATTGAAATTTTAAACATGTACAAATGTAGAGAGGTACCAAGAAACAATCAAGAATTTGCAACAATTATTAATATATGATCAAAGTTGTTGATCTATATCTCTCATCACAGCACCGATGCAGACACTAGATACTGCCATCTGTAAATTCCACAAAGTTACAGTTAATATTTTTTCTAATATCTCTCCTTTGAGGTCTTGGCCTTCTGATGCTGTTACATACTTCCCCTAACTGGAACAAAATGGTGAAAAGAAAGAATTATTAGTTAAATAACAAGGATTCCCTTTATTCTCCTTGAACAACAGGGACTAACATTCCCAGTTTCCCACTAAGGGAGGAGGAACCTCCATTGCTACTGCTGCAGTAACACAGCTTAGGATGGAGGCAGAGTCTGAAGAGAAAAAAACTACACTATTTTCACCCCACAACCCTCCTCTCTACCAACCAGATTCTCTGACATTTTCAATTTCCTGGTAGATATTCTTGGTTCAATATATCTTCATCATACACTCAACTCTTCTAAAATTAAACTCTATTCTCCAGATTCAGTCATTACAACTACTAGCTTTATATGTTCCCAAATCCCTTGCTTCCTTACAGTCAATTAACAAACCAGAGCAGTGACAATATCCTCCTTTCTAACTACATATTTTGACTTCTGGTCTGTCAAGATAGATAAATTTTCAGGGTACCTGAAAGAAAATCTTATCACCTTATTTATTTATTAGAGCACATACTTTCTCATCTACTCAATGACTTTGTTCCACAATTTCCCTCTCTCTATTTTTCATACTCTTAGTGGATCATTCTCTTTACCCTAAAAACTTTCTATTATCTTTTCCATCTTTAAAAAGAATAGAAAAGAAGACTATATCTTTTGCCAATTCCTCCTTCCTCTCCTTAACAGGAAAACTCCTCAAAAGATTTGTTTATATTCACTGCTTCAGATTACCCTTCTCCTATTCATTATTTAACCTACTCCTATCAGGATTTTGCCAGCATCATTCAACAGAAATTAGTTCAAGTCAATAGTTATATCCACACTGATTAATCCACTGATTAACTCTCAGTTCTCATCTTATGTAACTCATTGGTAGCTTTTGAAATGATTTCTCTCTCTCTCTCTCTCTCTCTCTCTCTCTCTCTCTCTCTCTCTCTTTCTCAGTTTCAGATCAGGGCCAGGTTCATTGGAATGAGATCTGTGACCTGGGCAGTCACAAAAGACTCTGGGCTTAGAAGAGTTCTGTATATGGTGTAGTGTTCTGCTGTCAATGTCTTGAAATTTTAAATATATTTTTAACAAGAGTTCACTTTTTTTGAACTATGTCCATAATAGTTACCAGTTCTGCTTCTAATACAACCCTCTCTGTTCTCTTCCTATCTTTCTGATTGTTGCATCTCGGTCTCTTTCTGCATTCTTCCTCTTCTTCCATTTTTAGACTTTTGACTCCTCTATCTATAGTCATTTCCTTCATTATCTCACCTCTTTCTATGGTATAAATACCATGTATTTGCTGACAATTTCAAAATTTATATTTCTAGGTCAGGCAGGCTAACCTCTCAAAGTCCAGATTTTTATAGCTGTCTATTCAACCTTTCAGTGTCAACTTGTCTGAAATTGAACTCATGATCTTCCATCTCCACACTTCTCTATCCATAGCCTTTCTCATCTAAGTTGACAGAAACTCTTCCAGTTGTTCATTTACTTGTGTCCTTTTACTTCTCACATCTCACCCATCAGGAAATAATGCTGAATTTACCTTCAAAGTATATCACAAGATAATCACTTTTTGTGAATTACCATGATCTTTCACTGGATTACTGCAGTAACTTTCAAAAAGGTCCAATTTCTTCTATTCTTGCTTTCCTAAAATCTATTCTCAACAAAACAGTCAAATTCTTTATGACGTAAATCAGTTCAAATCACTCCTGTGACTTGGTTCCTTATTTCACTTAAAGTAAAAGTCAAAGCCTGTTCTATGGCATAAAAGGCCTTACATGATTGGGTGTAAAGATGCTCTTTACTGCCGCATTATTCACCCAACTCTACCACACTGGTCCCTTCACTCTTTCTCAGGCATACCAATCATGTTCATGTTTTGCATCATTGTTCTATCTGTCTTTCCTTCTGGAAACACTTTCTTCTAGATATATACTTGGCTAGCTCTCTTGCATCTTTAAGCTTTTGTTTGTATTTCAGCTTCCTAATGAGGGTTGCCCTGATTACCCTATTTAAGACTTTATCATGACTTT
This sequence comes from Lagenorhynchus albirostris, assembly GCF_949774975.1. Taxonomy (NCBI): domain Eukaryota; kingdom Metazoa; phylum Chordata; class Mammalia; order Artiodactyla; family Delphinidae; genus Lagenorhynchus; species Lagenorhynchus albirostris. The sequence continues at coordinate 40,350,227 of NC_083112.1, read as the reverse complement.
CTTGCATTCCATTTCTCTCTTACGTGTTTATATTTTCTACTGTGTGTCTCTATCTCTCTGTTTCAGTTATCTTTCCCTCTTATGTTCCCTTTCTTTCTCTCTCTTTCTGTTTTCCTAAAGCATTTGAAACTAAGTTGTCAACACCTCTATATATTAGCATGAATATCCTATAAGAACATTCTTCTACATAATCAGGGTACTACTATCATACTACAGAAAATTAACATTAATTCCTAATTTCACCCAATAAGCAATCCATTATAAAAATTTCCGTTGCCTTTTGGTTTTTGTCATTAAATGTTTTTCAGCATAATGGGTGGCATAGTGTCTTCCCAAAACTCATGTCTAAGGAACCTCAGAATGTGACCTTATTTGAAAATAGAGTAATGTAATTCATTAAAAGGAGGTCATACTACATCAGTGTAGGTCCTAAATCAATCAACCTGTGTTCTTATAAGATTAGTGGACACACAGAGACACACAGGGAAGGAGATCATGAGACATAGAGCCAAAGACTGAAATGATGCATCTTCAAGACAAGAAATGCCAAGGATTGTCAGGAGATTCCAGAAGTTGGAAGGAGAAAGGAAAAATTTGTTCTAGAGCCTTCAGAGGTGGAGCAGCACTGCTTATAACTTGATTTTAGACTTTTAGTCTTCAGAGAACTGTGAGAGAATACATTTCTGTTGTTCAGAATCACCTAGTTCCTGGTAATTTGTTATGGAAACCATAGGAAACCAATACATCCATTATAAAGTAGATATTTTCAACATAAAGGAGGTTATGTAAATTTTCTTTATGTAAATTTTCTTTGATTGGAATACAGAAGAGGTCACTCAAAAGTTTTGGTTTTCCTTATATTCTAAATATATTTTATATATTCTATATTATAAAAATGCAAGCAAGAATAGAAATAAATTATCTTAAGGTAGAAGGACAAAATTTACATAGGTTAATTGTAAGCATTTTATAATTTAGAAAAAAAATACTTCTCTAAAAGGTAGAATATTTTGCAAATGAAAATATATAGCAGAAACTATATATAATTTTCTGAGAAAAATAATTATATCCATGTTATTAGTCATGAATAATAATTAGAAATAATACAACCCAATCCTTTTATTTCATAGTTGGAAAAAATTGAAGTTTAGAATAGATACAATAGTCTTCTCCAAGAATAATAGCAAACAAAAGACTTGTTATTTAGTGTATGTTGCTTTCACATCAGTCTTAGATTTTAAAATAAAATCTTAACCTTTTCCTCTCTTGCATTTTTTTCCCTTGAAATATATATATTGGAATTAACTTGAGTGAGATCAACAGTGCAAGAGTGAGGAGTGGACCAGACAAGGTATCAGCTGTCTTGTGATGAAGGGACAAGTGAAGAAGGAGCCAAATGAGGCAGTAACTGGCACTAAGTCAAGGTCAAATAGGGAGGTGACAGAGAAAAGACAGGCTCAATTAAGAAGGCAACAAGTACAGGAGCTGTCTACACTGGGTTAGGGCCAAAAAGCCCCTGGTGTGAATACAGATGAATAGAGAGATACACTGTCCCTGGCTTTCAAAATGGTGGAAGGAAGCCACTAAGGAATGTCGATCATCTATAGAAGTTGGAAAAAGCAAAACAAATAAAAACCAGAAAATCCAAAATGACAAGAACAACAAACACGATTCTCCCCTACAATCTCTAGAAAGAAAAGCAGTCCTGCTGACACCTTGATTTTAGCCCAGTAAGACTTATGTTGGCCTACTAACTTCTAGAACAGTAAGATAATACATTTGTGTTGTTTCAAGCCATTAAGTTTGAGGTGATTTGTTACAGAAACAATAGAAAGCTAATAGGAAAAAATGGGTTTTTCATTATCAACAAAGTTACAAATATGTAAAGGGAGGAATCTAGAATAAATCCTGAATGTTAGATTAGAATTGGAAGGAATGGGGTAAACTCTTATGTATTTCAAAATATAGATATAAATATGGTTATAGATTGATATATATATATATATGAATGTATGCTGTATGTTTGTATGTTTATGAACACACACGTGTGTGTGTACAATTGTGTGTGTATGTATGTATGTATGGGTGCTTTCACTTTTTACTTCAGTTCATCGATAGGCCTGGCAGTAGCAATATCCCATTAGCAATAAGCACGCTTTTTGCACAGATCTTGGCTTCTAAATATCACTTTTTACTAAACAGTAGTGGAATTTTTAAGAAAAATGGCAAATCCCAGGATTGGGGAAGGAAAGAAATAGCTAAGCCTGGAAAATCTAATGCCAGAAAGTAAGAGAATATCAGAAGGGGGATGGGGTCTTGTCAAAGGACATAAAAGTCAGCTTAAAGAGGTTTCCATTAGCTAATGCCAGTACAACTTGAGCATCAAAATAAATAAACACATTTATAATATAATGAATAAAATATGAATTCATAATGATATAAAGAGGTAAAGAAATTGGAAGAAGAGAAATCTCTTACTTGCAGTCAGGCAACTAAAAGATGTGGAAGAAATATAAAAGTGTAAAATAATCTTTTGGAAAATATTACAGCATTAATTGTCTAGACAAAATTTTTTATCAGAGGATACTAAAAATGTAATAGGGAAATAGTATTTTCACAGTAACAAAGTATTTCCCTATGTATATCATAGTAATTACAGTAGGGAATCTGGAAACTTTATAATGAAGAAAGACTACACCTCTATCAGCTGATCATACTTAACATTGCCAGGGGTGACACAAATTGACGTCATGTGTCATGAGCTATAAAATGAGAACAAAGTATTACATTTGTGATATTTATGATAAAAATACATAACTTGAATCTCATTATGAAGCAACATTAAACATACTCAAATTGAGAAACATTCTACAAAATAACAAGCCTATAATTTAGGATTATAAAAGAGTGAGGAATCGTTTAGATTGACTGATTCAAGGGATATGGCCACCAGTAGATACTCCTAACTCCGGATTGGATAAATTTCCTATAAAAATAGTAGTATTTACCAATATCAATTTCCTTATTTTAAAGGGCTATACTATAGAAGAAAATACCCTTGTTTTTAGAAAACATACATTTAATTATTTAGCTTTAATGGGACATCATATCTACATATATGTAAATATATAAGAGCAAGAGAATGACATAGTATTGATAAAATATTTACAATTTAGATGAAGAATATAAAAATTGAAGATATTCAAAAGTTACTTTTTACTATTTTTGTAAATTTTCAGTTACTATGAATTGTTTTCATAATAAAAAATAAAGGAAAATGACTTTATCAAGTAGCCACCATGAATAAGTTTATTCTCAGAGTTATTCTGTTAGCAGAATGGCTTCTTATAAAAAGGATTTCTTGGGTTCTTGCAGCCTTGTATCTCTGTTTCTTTCTTTCCTTCCTTCCTCCCTCCCTCCCTCCCTCCCTCTCTCCCCTCTCCTCCCTTTCCTTTCCCCTTCTCCTCCTCTTCTCCCTCTATAAATTGGTATTTTTAATTAGATTTTTACTAATCCTTTTTCTTCTTGTTTAGATTGATGAGCAAATTGAAAGCATGTTTAATTCAAAGAAGAGAGTGAAGGATATGGCTGCTCCTGGAACATCTAGTGTTCCTGCTCCAACTGCAGGAAATGCTGAGAAGTTAGAAATTGCAAAGAGATTGGCTCTTAGAATCAATGCTCAGAAGAATTTGGGGATTGAGTCTCAGGTAGATGTGATGCAGCAGGCCACCAATGCAATTCTTAGAGGTGGCACCATCCTGGCTCCCACTGTCTCTGCAAAAACCATTGCAGAGCAACTTGCTGAAAAGATCAATGCCAAGCTTAATTATGTGCCTTTGGAGAAACAAGAAGAGGAGAGACAGGATGGTGGACAGAATGAATCTTTTAAGAGATATGAAGAAGAATTAGAGATCAGTGACTTCCCACAGACTGCTAGGTGGAAAGTTACCTCTAAGGAAGCTCTGCAGAGAATCAGTGAATATTCTGAAGCTGCAATTACAATCAGAAGAACATACTTCCCACCTGGCAAAGAACCCAAGGAAGGAGAGCGGAAAATTTACTTGGCAATTGAAAGTGCCAATGAACTGGCTGTGCAGAAAGCAAAGGCAGAAATCACCAGGCTTATAAAAGAAGAACTGATCCGGCTGCAAAATTCTTACCAACCAACAAATAAAGGAAGATACAAAGTCTTATAAAACATCTGGAAAAAACTTTTTACCTGTGCTGGTCTGTGATACATGTGGCAATTGTTGTCTGCAGTTTACAGTGTATTTTAAGTTAAGATTTTTAAAATTCTTTCTTGCTGATTTTTTTTTTTAAATACAAGAAACCAGTATTTGCTAATGAATTTTCTTTCAGTAAGTATCCCCAGAATTATCAAACTATATTTAAGGTTTTCATTAAAGTGCCCTTTAATGTAAATCTGGATAATATTCCAGAAGAGTAAGAAAACTAAAATATTTGGACTTTCCATTGAAGGAAATAAAGTATATAAGTCGCTAAGGGGCTATTCACCTTATCTTCTTGCAATGAAATTGTGATAATCTCCTCAGAAAAGGTAAAATTCTCTAATTTTGTGACCACCTTGAGCTTAAATCTTACTTGACTCAGTGGAACAATATGAACTATATTTAAGAATATTATAATAGAATTTTTACAAAATGCATTCACAGTTTTTGTTTCAATTTTTATTATCATGTATGAGCCATAGTTGGACTGGTTTTTGGTTTTGTAAAATTAAAAATTTGTAGTATAAGAATTTTTTGCATTCCTTTACACTGCTAAGAGTTTTAGTATTTAATACTTTTAGGTTCCCCTAACAACCTCTGGCTCTGTGCCTAGCTACTAACTCTTTTCTAATCTTCCTTAAAAGAAAGTGATTTGTAGCCTATAAATATTAATATGATTGTTTTTTTCCCCTGAAAGTGTTCGTTTATGCATCTGTACATACAAACACCATACTAATCTGATTTTTCTTCAGGATTATTGAATAAGTTGTGAATTTTCTTTCTTAAAAAAAAGTATAATGGCACTCACATTTTAAACTTAGACTTTAAGCATTTCTCAGTGAAATTCAGTTCACAAAGAATCATAAATTATATTTTTGAGCCTTCAGATATATTTCCTGAATATTCTAGTTTAAATTGCTATAATTGGATCACCTAATTTTTTTCAAGACTCCTGGTGTATTAGAACTTCATATTGTTGTCACTTCTTGAAAAAATAAAATTTTCAGGAATTAAATAGATGTATTTCTTAAATTAAAAGATATAGAAGTTCCCTTGAGTATTCTTGACTTAGAGTTTTTAAAAAAGAAAAAACCAAAGAATATTATAGCTGTTAAATTATTTTAATAGTATGTTAGGTGGTTAAAGTGACAAGGAGTATCAATCATGATTTCTTCAATATAAAGTTATCCTTAATGAAAATCTAAGGTATAACTTGGAACTATTCTTGGATCTCTCGCATATCCTCTTTTTTTCTTGGAGGAAGAAAACAGACACAACACAGCAACAGAACCAAATAAACCATTTACTATAAGATTTCAGGCATCTTGGGCTCCTCCCCCCTCCCCCATTTTATTTATATCCTTATTTTTGTTATCTAGTGATAGTTTGTTTCTTTTGATAGAATATGTTGCAGTCCCACGTTGATGGCAATTGGTGCTCCCTTCAGCCTGCTCCATGGTCACTTGGAGATTCAGAGTTTTACATCATTTTAGCATTATTACGTTTATGTTTGTATATCTGGTTGTAATAAGCCACTGATAGTACTTTGTTAAAATGAAGCACATTTCTCTGTTATTACATTTTTTTTGTTTTGTTGTTGTACGCGGGCCTCTCGCTGTTGTGGCCTCTCCCGTTGCGGAGCAGAGGCTCCGGACGCGCAGGCTCAGCGGCCACGGCCCACGGGCCTAGCTGCTCCGCGGCATGTGGGATCTTCCCGGACCGGGGCACGAACCCGTGTCCCCTGCATCGGCAGGTGGACTCTCAACCACTGCGCCACCAGGGAAGTCCCTGTTATTACATTTTTTTAGTGTCACAGTCTTTGATTTTTAAGATTTGAATGACGTACCAGTTAATTTGTTTTTTTAATGCAATATCAATATTTGCTCATGTTTTCTAAATTCCTTATAAAATAAAGTTCATTTAGTCTGAAAATAATTAAAAAAAAAAAAAAAAAGGATTTCTTTTTCCTCAAAAATAAATGAGATTTCTTTTTCCTCAAATATATGCCACATTAGTAAACATATGATTTTATTTCCCTGTGCTCATAAATAATTTTCCAGGTTATAATTTTATGTATTCATAATTAACAACTCATGATATTCCATGTATATAAGTACATCTTTCAAAATGATGAGTATTTGTGTTCTTTTTAACATTTATATTACATCTACATCAGTTTTTCTTAAGCTACCACCCATTTTCCTTAGACCAACTTCTATGATGGAACATAGATCAAATAAAATCCCAATTAATACCAGAACTTACATCAAAAAATTGATTCATATAGACAACAAGCATAGTCTTGAATAAAAGGTACTAAGAAAACATTAACACTTAATCAATATCACTAAAAAATAATGACATATAAAGACTAGGACACATATTTCATCCTTAAGTTTTCAATAATAGATATGATTGGCAATCACTTGAATTATGTAAGTAGGCTGACAGTTATGAAAGCTTTCCAAAAGTTTTTCCTCATTCAAAGTCTTATACATGCCTATGAAGATAAGTAACAAAGTATTTTTTTTTCAAAATATTTAATATATGCTCCTGAAAACTAAAGATTGGAAATGAATAGATAGATATATGATAAATAAAATCCTTGACTATTTGATATTTAGTACATTTAAATTTTGAGATTAGTATGTGGTAGGTAGCATAAACCTAAAAAAAATATTGTTCTTTCTTCTTTACAGAATTTCTTCTTAATATATTTTAATTGTGGAAAATATTGATATAATATGTAATTTATGAGTGGCACTACAAGTTTATTTTTAAATCTTAAAATATTAAAATCTTTTGAGCTGACATAATTTATTCAATTATATTTTAAACTTATATATTTCCTTTTTTATTTTAATATTTTATTATTTCAATTTATTTTAAAACCCCTTTATTGAAGTTCTATCAAAAAATAAAGGAACAAATCTGGCTCAGTGGTCATGGCTCACGGGCCCAGCCACTCCGCGGCATGTGGGATCTTCCTGGACTGGGGCACGAACCAGTGTTCCCTGCATCAGCAGGCGGACTCTCAACCACTGCACCACCAGGGAAGCCCTAAAGGAACAAATCTTAAATGTACAGTTGACTGGATTATTCCAAAGTGAATACACACACTCAGGTCAAGAAATCGAACATTACCAGCACCCCCAGAATCTCTTTTGTGCCTTCCCAAGCGTTCTCCATCTGACTTTTCTCAGTAACCACATCCTTACTGTTATACATTATTACGTCTTTCTTGAGCTTCAATAATTGGAATCAAACAATATGTGCTGTGTTGTGTGTGGCTTCTTTCACTTTACATCATGTTATGAGATTAAGTTTATACATTTTATATTTGTATGAAATTTTAAATAGTATTAAAAAATAGAAGGAATTTAGAAAAATCATCCTGATGTTCAGATAATATTTATTGAAGTAAAACAAAATTATTAAATTTATTTTTGAGCAGAAAGTAACTTTAGTAATGAGAAAAATCAAAGACTTTAAGATATTTATAGTTAGAATATTTGAGTATGAAAACTGGAGTACCTCTGAGAAAATGGAGTATAAACAGCTACAAAAAATTAGCAACACATTATTCTATCACAAGTATGGAAAACCATCATGGAATTGAATCACAGTTTTTCACTTCTTATCTTCTAAAATTGTTTCTCAAATAATGTATATTTAAAATAAAATCTGAAAAATGACATCTAAATAGTTTAGAATTTAGTGCATGCTGTGAAATTGTAGTCTTTATATAGCTCATGTTCACACACACACACACACACATTCATGCTAATTTTAAGAAAAGTCATAATACGCAAGAGATCACTTAAGTTAGCAGTGGAATTAGAATTTATAACCTAAGGGGAAAAAGTAAAGGAGTGGATGGCCTAACAAAAATATAACACAAATGCAAGAAGTTTCTTTGTGGATTTTGATTTCTTTTGTTTTTATTGTTACAGTTTGGAGTTAGTGCAAATGTTTCCAAAAATATTTGTAAATCAGAAAAATTATCAACTCCCAGAATTTATATATATCTATATATATATGTATGCATTTATTTAAATTTATTTATTTATTTATTTTTGGCTGTGTTGTGTCCTCATTGCTGCATGTGGACTTTCTCTGGTTGCAGCAAGCAGGAGCTATTCTTCATTGTGGTGAGTGGGCTTTTCATTACGTTTGCTTCTCTTGTTGCAGAGCACGGGCTCTAGGTGTGATTGTTTCAGTAGTTGTGGCATGCAGGCTCAGTAGTTGTGGTGCATGGGCTTAGTTGTGCTGTGGCATGTGGGATCTTCCTGGACCAGGGCTCAAACCTGTGTCCCCTGCATTGGCAGGAGGGTTCTTAACCACTACACTACCAGGGAAGTCCTATATGCATTTTTAAAGACAAGAAAATGTGGAAAGAATGGTCTTGTTTCTTTTCAATTATCTTAATGAAGATTTTGCATGCACACACACACACATACACACACACCCCTATACACCTGTTTGTTCAGGAAAACTTACTATACACGATTTCCTATATGTTATTTCCAATTTCATGTAAACACTTATAAAATGAGATTGGTAATGGAGTGTTAGAACAGTAATGAGTTTACTGAAGTGTTACACCATCCCTTAACTGACTCAGTTTAGGGTTTTTTCCTGCTCTAGCCAAAGCTCTTCAAAAAATTGGTCATCTAGAAATTTTTAAGAATCACCCACTATTATATTCTGCTCTTCTATATCAAAATGAAAACATCTCTCTTTTACTAAAGCAGTACTTATCTCAAGTTCCTTCTCTCTCTCACCCTCTGAAATGATCAATTACATGTTCTTCATTTATGTTTTACACCTTCTAATTTTACTGACTAATTTTGCTTTTTTTCTAAAAGCTCTGGTACCTTCTTCATCACTATATTTTATCTGTTGAAGTTGTTGATGAAGTTACAGTGTTGTACCAATTGACATCTTTACAATTTCAGGTTCTATAGCTTTGAAACCCGGTTCCTACTGCTGTACATCAATCCTCTTATTTGTATATCTTTAACCACTTCTTCTAGTGCCCACAATAGTTAATCCACATATTTTATATATATATATTTTTTTTAATTCTAGAAAGATGGCATTTTTACATAACTTAGAGGAAAAACATGAGAAATTGGTCTTAATTTTTCTCATTGAATATACAACCCTCATGTTAAACAGTTTACCTAACACCTATCCTTATTCACTTTCCAAAGGAAAATGAGTGGTTTCACTCTCCTCCTTGTTTGTCAATCTCTGAGCATACACTTTTTCATTAGAGACTTTTATATTAGAGCTGGAGACAGAGATTTAGGTTGGTTTTCCATCACCTGTATTCTCAGTACTTCAACAGTGATTTACACAAAGAAATATTTGTTGAACACATTGATTTAGTTTTGTTTTTAATCAACTAGTTATTTTTCATTGAAAAGGTAATGCAGATATACATTTAAAAATTTAAACATTATAAAAAGCACACATGATGGAAAGTTATGTTTATGCCTCACTCAAGACTTCCAGGCTCCCACTATAGACACAACCACTGTAACTAATTTATACAATGTTCTTCTAAAATGTTCTATGCATATTTAAGCATAATGCACATATGTGTATATACAGATATGTAGGTAGATAAGTACATAGTTACTTTTACACTGGTAGAGGCGTACTATATAGATTGTTCTACATCTTGATTTTTTCACTTAAATTTTCTTAATGACATATATTTTAAGAATTGCTTTCCAATAAATAGTCATATAACATTGACATTTTACTTTTCATTTCTTTATGATTGAGGTTGACTGCCTTTTCATATGTTACAAACCATTTGTGTTTGTTTTCTATGAACTGCCTCTAAGTTCTTTATCAATTTTTCTATTGGTTTAATGGCCTTTTATAACAAATTTGTAAGAGGTCTTTTTATGTTAAGAAACTGAGCTCATTATCATATGTGTTGAAATATTTGTTCCCAGTTGATCATTTGTCTTTCAACTTTGTATGGTATTTTTTTCTGTGCAGAAAAACTTTTATGTCATCACATTCACTAATCTTTTTGGAATCTGGGTTTTGTGTATTGCTTAGAAAGCTTTCTCATCTCCAGCAAAAGAAATTCTCCTATATTTACTTCTAATAGTTTGGTTATTTTATTTTATATATTCAAAATTTTTATTCACCTGAAAGTTACTTTGGTGAAACATAGCTTTTTTAGATGTTTTCCACATGGCTATTTAGTTGGCTAAGCCTCATTGCTAAATTTCATTGTATGTAAACATTCATTTTAAAAAATTAGGGCTTCACTGGTGGCGCAGTGATTGAGAGTCCACCTGCCGATGAAGGGGACATGGGTTCGTGCCCCGGTCCGGGAGGATCCCACATGCCGCGGAGCGGCTGGGCTCGTGAGCCATGGCCGCTAAGCCTGCACGTCCAGAGTCTGTGCTCCGCAACGGGAGATGCCACAACAGTGAGAGGCCTGCGTACCACAGAAAAAAAAAATTAACTTTGTTACTATGGAAAATTCCCAACATATAAAAGTATATAGTGAATAGTGAGGAAGATGACTTGATAGGCAAGATTTTGACATTTTTGGCCATATCTAAGGCTGGAAATGTTTATTTCTTTCCTCTAACAAATTCAGTTGTATAAAGTGGAAATAACAAAGATGTTTTATTTAAACTTATTCCCCACATTTTTCCCAAGAAAATAAAACAAACAACTATTTCCGTTAGGAAGGACTAAGGAAAATTTTTCATAATTTAAAAATGCTGAAACAGGATGACTGCAGGGAACAAAATATCAAACAATACTGTATAATTCTATTTCCATGCTTGGTATCTTTCTGTTATTCTGTGCTCCATGTTTTTGGGGATGCCTACAGTCACCTGAAAAAATCTGACTTACTAACGAATAGCACCGATTTTTTGAGTCTAAATGAATTTCTAATCTTTCTTCAGTATATTTATGAACAGAAGCTATTGCTTGGAAGACAGTACACCTTAGCATATTTTGTTACTTTTTGTTTTTGGCAATATTTTGATTTTTATCTTAATCATTTTTCTATATACACCTAGCTAGATTCAGTGGACTGAAGGCATTGCCAGTATCAAATGTGTTGCATGAAAATATAATCATTGTCAGAGAATGAGAAGAGAAGCTACAGACTTGGGGAAAATATTTGCAAAAGGCACATTTGATAAAGTACTGCAACCCAAAATATACTTAAAAGGAATACTTAAAATTCAACAGAAAGAAAACAAACAACATGATCAAAAAATGGTCAAAAGATCTGAACATATACCTTAACAAAGATAAAGATGACCCATAAGCATATGAAGATTCTCAACATCTTATGTTGTTAGGGAAATGCAAATCAAAACAAAGAGTTATGACCACACACCCATCAGAATGGTCAAAATCCAAAAACACTGCCAACACCAAATATCAGTGAGGATGTGGAGCAACAGGAACTCCCATATGTTGCTGATGAAAATGCAAAATAGTACAGACATTTTTGGAAATCAGTTTGTCAGTTTCCTACAAAACCTAACATTCTTACCATACTATCCTTCAATTGCACTCCTTGGTTTTTACCCAAAGGAGCTGAAAACTTACATCCACATAAAAACCTGCACAACAGATGTTTATGGCAATTTTATTCACAATTACCAAAACTTGGAATCAACCAAGATGTCTTTAACCGGGGAATGGATACATAAACTGTGGTTCAATCAGACAATGGAATATTATTCAGCACTAAAAAGAAATGAGCTATCAAGCTCTATATGGTTACAACTATATGACATTCTGGAAAAGGCTCAAGGAGCATTTCACATAAATGAGATCATGTTACTGCTCTGTTTATAATTCTCCACTTGAATACTTTTCACATACCTGACTTAGCCTATAAAGACACATGTGGTCTGGCCCCTCTTACCTCTGACTTTACCTTTTAACTCTCTCCCACTCTTCCTGTCCTAGCCACACTGGCCTTCTTTCTTAAATTTATGGACACTAATTCCATACTAGGATGTTAGAAAAAAAATAGCTTTATTGAGGTATAACTGATGTTTAACAAATGACACAATTTAAAGTGTACAGTTTGATAAGTTTTGACATATGTCTACATCCATGAAACTATCATCACAATCAAAAAAATGTAATCCCTCTCACCAACACTTCCCTATCTTACACATCCTCAGGTAACCACTTACCTGCTTTATACTACTATAGATTATTTTTCTGAGCATATTCCTTTTTATTCTCTTTTAAAACCGCACACAACTAAAACACCCACAAATGCATATATACCACACTCACCCCACCATATTATACAATTCTTCTCCTCTATCTTTTTTTAGCAAAATTTATTGAAAAGACAATTACTTCCCTGATTTATGTGTCCTCACTCGCCATTCAATCTATAATTGCCTTAGATATTATAGTTCATTATTATTCCAAACAATTTAATGACCTCCATCTAAAAGGAACATATATATCCCCATTCATTTATAGGTTATTGCTGTGCTGACGTGTGAAGAGTAAAATTCCTCCAAGTCACTAATAGCAGATTAGAAATATGAGTTGCTTTGTTGGTGAAAATGAGCAAAAATAATCAATTATTTGTCCCAGCAGAAAATTTAATCATTGTTGCACCATCACCTAGTCATACACTTTTGCTTTTCTCTCTGCTGAAAGAACTACAGGTCAAGATAGAGGCTGATCTTTCCTCAGGAAGACACATAGAGCAGAGCCACAGCTGACTCTAGCCAACATGTAACAAAAGCAAGAAATAAAACTTTAATCTTGTAAACAACTGGGTTTGTTTTGTTGTTGTTCTACCACAGCATGACCTGTAAAAATTTAATATTATATAAAATATACCAGTGGAATAGTTTCAGAAGCCAGAAAGATGGTAAAACATGTTATGTAATGGAGAAACATTTGATAATGCTATCAAAAGCAGTACGTGGAACAAATTTATACATCAAATGAACTTGTGGATTTAATGTGTCTTGATGATATAGGCTGCATTTAACAAGGTACTACAAGAAAGAGATGAGTTGAGTTAACAATTGGCAAATTGGCAAACAAGTGAAAAGAAAACATGAGAAATTCTGGGACTTTTAGGTTTGAAAGACACAATTGTTACTCATAGTCAGTCAACTAAAGACAAAATCTAGTGTCAGAGGTCGCTAAATAATCAACCTCACGGAATAGACAAAATCTAACTTCTGATCACTAAATCCTTTGTTAAATCTCAAATTTGGTTTAGTTGGCTCTCAGAAAGTCTTTTAACCAGTTCAAGAGGTTTAGAGAAATGAGACTATGGATGTGGCTCTTCCAAAGAAGCCTGATAAACAAAGTACTGTACTTACCAATGAGTCCAGCATGAAAAAGCATGTCTACAAGAAAATTGTATCGACTATTGGCACATGGAGCAACAATAAGCTCTATGTTGAATTGTGTCTCCCCAAAAGTTATGTTGAAGTCCTTATTATTGGTGTCTCAGAATGTGACCTTATACAGGAATGAGTTCATTGTAGATGTAGTTTATTAAGATGAGGCCTTCCGGGAGTATGGTGGACTTTAATTCAATTTAAGGAGTAGTGTCCTTATAAGAAGAGTGAAATTTGGACAGACACCAAGGCAAGACAAATGTGGGTAAAGACAAAGGCAGAGATTGGACTTATGCTGCCACAAGCCAAGGAACGTATAGGATTACTAGAAGCTGAAAGTGGCAAGGAAGTATCCTGCCCTAGATCCTCCACAGGGAGCATAACCCTACCAATACCTTAACTTCTAGCCTTTATAACTGTGAAAGAATAAATTTTCGTTGTTTAAAAGCACCCAGCTTGTGGTCATTGTTATAGCAACCTTAGGAAACCTGACTAACATGATGGCCCTTTACAGTGTCCAGCACAAATTCCAGTATTAAATATTTAAAACCCTGTATTTTAAAAATCAGGTATTTCAAACCAAATATATTTCCTTAGCAAAACATGATATTCCCCCTAAAAATATTTAATCATCTATATGCCCTTCTCTTAGTTGGTGGTAATACCATCCAGTTATCATGCAAACAGAATGTCTGGGATTCTCTACTCCTCTCCCTACATTTTTTTCCCCTCACATATAGTACAATTTGAATATTACCTCTTAAAATTTTCTTAAATCCATCACTGCAAATTCTACTTTGGTTCCTGAGCTTATCCTCTTACAAATGGGCAGTTAACTTTGATGTATTGGATCATTCCACTCTTTTCTCTTAACCATCATTACCACACTCTAATCCTCAGAGATTTTATTCTCATTTTCTTTTAAAGTCTCCTCTTCTGTTGCTTGTCACATTACGTTCAGTAATCCCTAGATTTTTTTCTTAAAACTTATTATTTTATTATCACACACATGATTACTAGGTGATTTTACTTACTTTCACAGTGACTATCATATTTTGTACTCTTACTACCTGCTGTTTGATACTCTGAAATCAAATAGACTCAGATAATAAAGGATCCTTTACTCTTCAGACTTGCAATACAAAATCTATTTAGTCTTTCTCAAGAGAAAGTCAGAAATTGTAATTCAGATAGCTGGAGTAACTTGACAATGTTCAGGAGCAAATTATTTAAGATTTAAGAAAATTTTAAGAGGTAATATTAAAAGTGTACTATATGTGAGGGGAAAAAAATGTAGCTCAAAAACTACATTTTCAGTTGCTTATATGCCCCCTCCAACTGAATGGCCATGGGCAACTTTAATTCCATATGTTCCAAGATGGACTCCTTTCCCCCAATTTCCTATCTGTTTATTTTTGTCTCCCTCATTCCAAATAACCTTTTGAATTAGTGAACTTTTAACCATCTTGTTAATAAAGTTTGAAGCTTTAGAATTATCTTTTATTCCTCCTTCTCCCCAATCTCAATATTAAGCTGTTTACCAAGTTTACTTTATCAAGTTCTCCACGTTTTTCCTTCTTAATAATTCTGAATTTATCTCTTTAAGAAAATTATAAATTTCTTAATGTAGCCTGAAGGAACCTAAAAAATCTGGATCTAATTTAACTTTCTAATTTGATCTCATCATTTACACCATGTCCACTCAAAAAAGTTTTTTTTTTGTTTTGTTTTTTTGCTGATAGTGGTTATTTACGCTCTCTCTCTCTCTCATTTTTAAAAGAAGCTTTCTTGACAGTGGTTTATCAGTTAATTATTCTTCCCAATGTATATAATTTCTGGCTTAGATGAATAAACTGGTTGAATTATTTATAATGATTTCAGTGTATTATTTTCTGCTTTTTTATATTTCCTACTACCCCTTTGGGTTATTTGGTTGTCTTTTTTATTACTGTCTTGAAACGGATGTATAGGTGATTGAATTCCATCATTTATTTTCTTCCTATGCAAATATTTAGGGCTGTAATTTTACCTCTAGTGACTTTAATTGCAAGACAAACATTTTGCTATTCATTAATTTCATTATAATTCAATTCAAAATATTTTCTAATATTTATTATAATTTTCTTGTTTGTCTATCAGGTAATATATATTTTTTCCATTTATCCTTTTTTGATAATAATTTTTTGCTAAATAATATTATCTTCATAAAACATACTCTATGTGTTTTTAACCTTTTGAACATTTTTGAAACTTACTTTATGGTACATGATATGTTCAATTTTTATAAATGTTTAATGTGAACTGAAGAGTCTATATTCTGCTACTTTAGGTATTTAGTATATTTTAATTGGGTCAAATATTTAATTGTGATGTCCCACTCTTCTACAATTTTTGCTTATTTTTTTTCTCTGCATGATGCATCAGTTACAGAGAAAAGTGTTAAAAATCTCCCACAGTGATGGTATGTTTGCCATGTTGTCCTTGAAGATCTTGCAATTATTGTGTTATATATACTTGAGGTCATATTATTAAATACACAGCAATTCTGAACAGTTATATTTCCAATGAATTGCAATTCTATCATTACATATCTGTCATTTTCCCCTGAGCATGTTTTTTATATTAGTATCTATATTTTTTTTTCTGAAGTTAGAGTTACAAACAACTTTCTTTTGTTTACATTTTGCAATATGTATATTTTTTGTTCATATATATGTGTTCTTATGAACAACACACAATTTGTTATTCTTTGTTTTATAATTGGTACTTTTGACAATTTACACTTAAGAAACTTTTGATATAACTGGGTATTTTTTTTAAACATCTTTATTGGGGTATAATTGCTTTACAATGGTGTGTTAGTTTCTGCTTTATAACAAAGTGAATCAGTCATACATAAACATATGTTCCCATATGTCTTCCCTCTTGCGTCTCCCTCCCTCCCACCCTCCCTATCCCACCCCTCCAGGCTGTCACAAAGCACCGAGCCAATATCCCTGTGCCATGCGGCTGCTTCCCACTAGCTATCTACCTTACTACGTTTGTTAGTGTGTATATGCCCATGACTCTCTCTCGCCCTGTCACAGCTCACCCTTCCCCCTCCCCATAACCTCAAGTCTGTTCTCTAGGAGGTCTGCCTCTTTATTCCTGCCTTACCCCTAGGTTCTTCATGACATTTTTTTTTCTTAAATTCCATCTATATGTGTTAGCATATGGTATTTGTCTTTTTCTTTCTGACTTACTTCACTCTGTATGACAGACTCTAGGTCTATCCACCTCATTACAAATAGCTCAATTTTGTTTCTTTTTATGGCTGAGTAATATTCCATTGTATATATGTGCCACATTTTCTTTATCCATTCATCTGATGATGGGCACTTAAGTTGTCTCCATCTCCGGGCTATTGTAAATAGAGCTGCAATGAACATTTTGGTACATGACTCTTTTTGAATTTTGGTTTTCTCAGGGTATATGCCCAGTAGTGGGATTGCTGGGTCATATGGTAGTTCTATTTGTAGTTTTTTAAGGAACCTCCATATTGTTCTCCATAGTGGCTGAACCAATTCACATTCCCACCAGCAGTGCAAGAGTGTTCCCTTTTCTCCACACCCTCTCCAGCATTTATTGTTTCTAGATTTTTTGATGATGGCCATTCTGACTGGTGTGAGATGATATCTCATTGTAGTTTTGATTTGCATTTCTCTAATGATTAATGATGTTGAGCATTCTTTCATGTGTTTGTTGGCAGTCTGTATATCTTCTTTGGAGAAATGTCTGCTTAGGTCTTCTGCCCATTTTTGGATTGGGTCGTTTGTTTTTTTGTTATTGAGCTGCATGAGCTGCTTGTAAATTTTGGAGATTAATCCTTTGTCAGTTGCTTCATTTGCAAATATTTTCTCCCATTCTGAGGGTTGTCTTTTGGTCTTGTTTAGGGTTTCCTTTGCTGTGCAAAAGCTTTGAAGTTTCATTAGGTCCCATTTGTTTATTTTTGTTTTCATTTCCATTACTCTAGGAGGTGGGTCAGAAAGGATCTTGCTGTGATTTATGTCATAGAGTGTTCTGCCTATGTTTTCCTCTAAGAGTTTGATAGTTTCTGGCCTTACATTCAGGTCTTTAATCCATTTTGAGCTTATTTTTGTGTATGGTGTTAGGGAGTGATCTAATCTCATACTTTTACATGTACCTGTCCAGTTTTCCCAGCACCATTTATTGAAGAGGCTGTCCTTTCTCCACTGTATATTCCTGCCACCTTTATCAAAGATAAGGTGTCCATATTTGCGTGGGTTTATCTCTGGGCTTTCTATCCTGTTCCATTGATCTATCTTTCTGTTTTTGTGCCAGTACAATACTGTCTTGATAACTGTAGCTTTGTAGTATAGTCTGAAGTCAGGGAGCCTGATTCCTCCAGTTCCTTCTTTTGTTCTCAAGATTGCTTTGGCTATTCGGGGTCTTTTGTGTTTCCATACAAATTGTGAAATTTTTTGTTCTAGTTCTGTGAAAAATGCCAGTGGTAGTTTGATAGGGATTGCATTGAATCTATAGATTGCTTTGGGTAGTAGAGTAATTTTCACAATGTTGATTCTTCCAATCCAAGAACATGGTATATCTCTCCATCTATTTGTATGATCTTTAATTTCATTCATCAGTGTCTTATAATTTTCTGCATACAGGTCTTTTGTCTCCTTAGGTAGGTTTATTCCTAGATATTTTATTCTTTTTGTTGCAATGGTAAATGGGAGTGTTTTCTTGATTTCACTTTCAGATTTTTCATCATTAGTATATAGGAATGCCAGAGATTTCTGTGCATTAATTTTGTATCCTGCCACTTTACCAAATTCATTGATTAGCTTTAGTAGTTTCCTGGTAGCATCTTTAGGATTCTCTATGTATAGGATCATGTCATCTGCAAACAGTGACAGCTTTACTTCTTCTTTTCCAATTTGGATTCCTTTTATTTCCTTTTCTTCTCTGATTGCTGTGGCTAAAACTTCCAAAACTATGTTGAATAAAAGTGGTGAGAGTGGGCAACCTTGTCTTGTTCCTGATCTTAGTGGAAATGCTTTCAGTTTTTCACCATTGAGGATGATGTTTGCTGTGGGCTTGTCATATATGGCCTTTATTATGTTGAGGAAAGTTCCCTCTATGCCTACTTTCTGCAGGGTTTTTATTATAAATGGGTGTTGAATTTTGTCAAAAGCTTTCTCTGCATCTATTTAGATGATCATATGGTTTTTCTCCTTCAATTTGTTAATATGGTTTATCACATTGATAGATTTGCGTATATTGAAGAATCCTTCATTCCTGGAATAAACCCCACTTGATCATGGTGTATGATCCTTTTAATGTGCTGTTGGATTCTGTTTGCTAGTATTTTGTTGAGGATTTTTGCATCTATGTTCATCAGTGATATTGGCCTGTAGTTTTCTTTCTTTGTGACATCCTTGTCTGGTTTTGGTATCAAGGTGATGGTGGCCTCGTAGAAGGAGTTTGGGAGTGTTCCTCCCTCTGCTATATTTTGGAAGAGTTTGAGAAGGATAGGTGTTAGTTCTTCTCTAAATATTTAATAGAATTCGCCTGTGAAGCCATCTGGTCCTGGGCTTTTCTTTGTTGGAAGATTTTGAATCACAGTTTCAATTTCAGTGCTTGTGATTGGTCTGTTCATATTTTCTATTTCTTCCTGATTCAGTCTTGGCAGGTTGTGCATTTCTAAGAATTTGTCCATTTCTTCCAGATTGTCCATTTTATTGGCATAGAGTTGTTTGTAGTAATCTCTCATGATCTCTTTTATTTCTGCAGTGTCAGTTGTTACCTCTCCTTTTTCATTTCTAATTCTATTGATAAGAGTCTTCTCCCTTTTTTTCTTGATGAGTCTGGCTAGTGGTTTATCTATTTTGTTTATCTTCTCAAAGAACCAGCTTTTAGTTTTATTGATCTTTGCTATTGTTTCCTTCATTTCTTTTTCATTTATTTCTGATCTGATTTTTATGATTTCTTTCCTTCTGCTAGCTTTGGGGTTTTTTTATTCTTCTTTCTCCAATTGCTTGAGGTGCAAGGTTAGGTTGTTTATTCGAGATGTTTCCTGCTTTTTAAGGTGGGCTTGTATTGCTATAAACTTCCCCCTTAGAACTGCTTTTGCTTCATCCCACAGGTTTTGGATCGTTGTGTCTCCATTGTCATTTGTTTCTAGGTATTTTTTGATTTCCTCTTTGATTTCTTCAGTGATCACTTCATTATTAAGTAGTGTATTGTTTAGCCTCCATGTGTTTGTATTTTTTACAGATCTTTTCCTGTAATTGATATCTAGTCTCATGGCATTGTGGTCAGAAAAGATACTTGATACAATTTCAATTTTCTTAAATTTACCAAGGCTTGATTTGTGACCCAAGATATGATCTATCCTGGAGAATGTTCCATGAGCACTTGAGAAAAATGTGTATTCTGTTGTTTTTGGATGGAGTGTCCTATAAATATCAATTAAGTCCATCTTGTTTAATGTATCATTTAAAGCTTGTGTTTCCTTATTTATTTTCATTTTGGATGATCTGTCCATGGGTGAAAGTGGGGTGTTTAAGTCCCCTACTATGAATGTGTTACTGTTGATTTCTCCTTTTATGGCTGTTAGTATTTGCCTTATGTATTGAGGTGCTCCTATGTTGGGTGCATAAATATTTACAATTGTTATATCTTCTTCTTGGATCGATCCCTTGGTCATTATGTAGTGTCCTTCTTTGTCTCTTTTAATAGTCCTTATTTTAAAGTCTATTTTGTCTGATATGAGAATTGCTACTCCAGCTTTCTTTTGGTTTCCATTTGCATGGAATATCTTTTTCCATCCCCTTACTTTCAGTCTGTATGTGTCTCTAGGTCTGAAGTGGGTCTCTTATAGACAGCATATATAAGGGTCTTGTTTTTGTATCCATTCAGCTAATCTGTGTCTTTTGGTGGGAGTATTTAGTCCATTTACATTTAAGGTAATTATCGATATGTATGTTCCTATTCCCATTTTCTAAATTGTTTTGGGTTCATTATTATAGGTCTTTTCCTTCTCTTGTGTTTCTTGCCTAGAGAAGATCCTTTAGCATTTGTTGTAAAGCTGGTTTGGTGGTGCTGAACTCTCTCAGCTTTTGCTTGTCTGTAAAGGTTTTAATTTCTCCATCAAATCTGAATGAGATCCTTGCTGGGTAGAGTAGTCCTGGCTGCAGGTTTTTCTCCTTCATCACTTTAAATATGTCCTGCCACTCCCTCTGGCTTGTAGGGTTTCTGCTGAGAGATCAGCTGTTAACCTTATGGGGATTCCCTTATGTGTTATTTTTCCCTTGCTGCTTTTAATATGCTTTCTTTGTATTTAATTTTTGACAGTTTGATTAATATGTGTCTTGGCGTATTTCTCCTTGGATTTATCCTGTATGGGACTCTCTGTGCTTCCTGGACTTGATTAACTATTTCTTTTCCCATATTAGGGAAGTTTTCAACTATAATCTCTTCAAATATTTTCTCAGTCCCTTTCTTTTTCTCTTCTTCTTCTGGAACCCCTATAATTCGAATGTTGGTGCGTTTAATGTTGTCCCATAGGTCTCTGAGACTGTCCTCATTTCTTTTCATTCTTTTTTCTTTATTCTGCTCTGCAGTAGTTATTTCCACTATTTTATCTTCCAGGTCACTTATCCGTTCTTCTGCCTCAGTTATTCTGCTATTGATCCCATCTAGAGTACTTTTAATTTCATTTATTGTGTTGTTCATCGTTGCTGGTTTCATTTTTATTTCTTCTAGGTCCTTGTTAACTGATTCTTGCATTTTGTCCATTCTATTTCCAAGATTTCGGATCATGCTTAACATCATTATTCTGAATTCTTTTTCAGGTAGACTGGCTATTTCCTTTTCATTTGTTAGGTCTGGCGCATTTTTATCTTGCTCCTTCATCTGCTGTGTGTTTTTCTGTCTTCTCATTTTGCTCATCTTACTGTGTTTGGGGTCTCCTTTTTGCAGACTGCAGGTTCGTAGTTCCCGCTGTTTTTGAAGTCTGTCTCCAGTGGCTAAGGTTGGTTCAGTGGGTTGTGTAGGCTTCCTGGTGGAGGGGACTAGTGCCTGTGTTGTGGTGGATGAGGCTGGATCTTGTCTCTCTAGTGGGCAGGTTCACGTCTGGTGGTGTGTTTTGGGGTGTCTGTGGCCTTATGATGATTTTAGACAGCCTCTCTGCTAATGGGTGGGGTTGTGTTCCTGTTTTGTTAGATGTTTGGCATAGGATGTCCAGCACTGTGGCTTGCTGGTCGTTGAGTGAAGCTGGGTGCTGGTGTTAAGATGGAGGTCTCTGGGAGATTTTCGCCATTTGATATTATGTGGAGCTGGGAGGTCTCTTGTGGACCAGTGTCCTGAAGTTGGCTCTCCTACCTCAGAGGCAGAGCCCTGACTCCTGGCTGGAGCACCAAGAGCCTTTCATCCACACGGCTCAGAATAAAAGGGAGAAAAAGTAGAGGGAATTAGTAGAAGTATGAGGAAAGAAAGAGGGAAAGGAGGGAATGAAGGAAGGAAGGAAGGAAGAAAGAAAGAAGGAAGGAAGGAAGAAAGAAAGAAAGAAGCAAAGAAGGAAAGAAGAGAAGAAGGAAAGAAAGGAGGGAGGGAGGGAGGGAGGAAGGAAGGCAGGAGGGAAAAAGGAAAAACAGAAAGAAAGAAGATACAGTAAAAATAAAATAAAGTATAATAAAGTTATTGAATTAAAAAATTCTTATTAAAAAAAAAGGGACGGATAGAACCTTAGGACAAATGTTGGAAGCAAGGCTATACAGACAAAATCTTACACAGAAGCATACACATACACCCTCACTAAAAGTGGTAAAGGGGGAAAAATCATAAATCTTGCTGTCAGAGACCACCTCCTCAATTTGGGATGATTCGTTGTCTAAAGGAGGGAAGGAAGGAAGGAAAGAAAGAAAGAAAGAAAGAAAGGACGAAGGTAACGTATAATAACATTATTAAAATTAAAATTGATTATTAAGAAAAAAATTTTAAGAAAAAGCATGGACGGATAGAACCTTAGGACAAATGGTGGAAGCAAGACTATACAGACAAGATCTCACACAGAAGCATACACATACACATTCACAAAAAGAGGAATAGGGAAAAAAAATCATAGATCTTGCTCCTAAAGTCCACTTCCTTAATTTGGGCTGATTGGTTGTCTATTCATGTATTTCACAGATGCAGGGTATACCAAGTTGATTGTGGAGCTTTAATCCGCTGCTTCTGAGGCTGCTGGGAGAGATTTCCCTTTCTCTTCTTTGTTCTCACAGCTCACAGGGGCTAAGCTTTGGATTTGGCCCTGCCTCTGCGTGTAGGTCGCTGGAGGGCGTCTGTTTTTTGCTCAGACAGGACGGGGTTAAAGGAGCCGCTGATGCGGGGGTTCTGGCGTACTGAGGCCGGCGGGGAGGGAGGGGCACGGAATGCGGGGCGGGCCTGCGAGGGCAAAGTCCGGCGTGACTTTGCACCAGCCTGGGGCCCGCCGTGCATTCTCCCGGGGAAGTTGTCCCTGGATCCCGGGAACCTGGCAGTGGCGGGCTGCACAGGCTCCGCGGAAGAGGGGTGTGGAGAGTGACCTGTGCTCGCACACAGGCCCCTTGCTGGCGGCAGCAGCAGCCTTAACGTCTCCCGCCCGCCTCTGGGGTCCGCGCTTTTAGCCGCGGCTTGCGCCCGTCTCTGGAGTCTGCGCTTTCAGCCGCGGCTCGCGCCCGTCTCTGGGGTCCGCGCTTTTTGCCGCGGCTCGCGCCTGTCTCTGGGGTTCGCGCTTTTAGCCGCGGCTCGCGCCCGTCTCTGGAGTTCCTTTAAGCAGCGTTCTTAAACCCCTCTCCTCACGCACCAGGAAACAAAGAGGGAAGAAAAAGTCTCTTGCCTCTTCGGCAGGTGCAGACTTTTCCCCCGGACTCCCTCCCGCCTAGCTGTGGTGCACTAACCCCTTCAGGCTATGTTCAAGCCGCCAACCCCAGTCCTCTCCCTGCGCTCCGTCCGAAACCGAAACCCGAGCCTCAGAGCCTCAGCTCGCAGCCCCGCCCGCCCCGGCGGGTGAGCAGACAAGCCTCTCAGGCTGGTGAGTGCCGGTCGGCACCGATCCTCTGTGCGGGAATCTCCCCGCTTTGCCCTCCGGACCCGTTGCTGTGCACTCCTCCGCGGTTTCGAAGCTCCCCCCTCCGCCTCCCGCAGTCTCCGCCCGTGAAGGGGCTTCCTAGTGTGTGGAAACTTTTCCTCCTTCACAGCTCCCTCCCACTGGTGCAGGTGCCGTCCCTATCCTTTTGTCTCTGTTTATTCTTTTTTTCTTTTGCCCTACCCAGGTACGTGGGGAGTTTCTTGCCTTCTGGGAGGTCTGAGGTCTTCTGCCAGCCTTCAGTAGGTGTTCTGTAGGAGTTGTTCCACGTGTAGATGTATTTCTGGTGTATCTGTGGGGAGGAAGGTGATCTCCGCGTCTTATTCTTCCGCCATCTTCCTGCTCTCCGCCCTAAACTCGATATAACTGGATTTTAATCTACTATCTGACTTTTTCCTTGCTTATTGTATTTGTGCTGTTTCTTTTTATTTTCCTTTGTGGTAAGAAGATTCTTGATGGCCCCCAAGATCCCATGCTTTAATGTACATACCCTGTATAATCCTCTCCCCTTGAGTGTGGGACAGACCAGTGAATATGAGTGGATATCACTTCCATGATGAGATTACTATTATTAAATTGATTTGAGTTAATCAAAAGGGAGATTATCTTTGATGGGTATGACTCAATTAGATAAGATTTAAAAGAAGGTGAACAGAAAAGTACTTCTGTTGTCCTTTATAGTGAAAATTGCCATATGATGGAGAGAACCACAGGGAAAGGATCAGAGAATGGTCTCCAGAGGTGAGTGATCTCCAAGAGTTGATAAGAAAACCAGAATTTTAGTCATAGAGTCACAGTGAAATTAATTTTATGCCAACCTGAGAGAGCATGGGAGAAGATCTTTCCCTAGATGAGTCTCCAGATGAATATACATCTGACCACTACCTTGATTTCAGCCTTGTGAGACCCTAAGCAGAGGACCCAATTAAAACTCATCGGACTTCTGACCTGTGAGAAAATAAAGCTGTGTTGTTTCAATATCTAAGTTTATAACAATGTGTAATGTAACAATAAAAAAAACTAATATGCCTCTATTGTCTCCTTTTAGATTGACTATTTTTAAATTTTAATTATTCATTTTCCTACACTATTGACAAAAGTCTGTTTTGCTTTTTCAAAAATCTCTTTATTTCAACCTCATCATTGAGGATATATTTGGTAGATATACAATTCTAGTTGGGCCAAAATTTCCAGGGCTTCATTTTTTTGCCCTTACCTCATGAGACCTACAGAAGCTCTCTTCATGTTAACAAACTTCCAGCTGCCTCTTCATGGATGGCCACATTCATAAGTGGAAGATGGTTCCAAATGATAACTTCATTTCTCTGAATTTTGTTCTTGGAACTTTTCTTGAAATGCTGCCTTTAACTTTGTGATCAATAAAATTAGTTTAAGTATTTTCTTTGCATTTTCTGAATATTCTCAGGGGGAAATGTTGGCCCAAATTATCTAAACCACCATTTCATAAATGAAAAAACTTCCTTCAGAGATTAAAGATAGCTTTTAACCAGGCAGGTCCAACCATGTAACATCAAAGTCCCAGTATTCAGCTTGGTTAGATCAAGAAAAAGAGAATTGTGTAAAAAGTCTTCTGTAAATTGGATCTAACCTATTTGTCATGTCACCCATTTTACTTGCTTATAGTAGTTGTACCATAAATGTTAATTTAATAACAGTTGAATGTTCTAAACATTTCTATTGTTTATATGTAGTTTATCTAATATTTGCTCCAAGAAATCTCTCTGCAACTACCTTTCTTTGTAATTATTTATATTGTATAATTGATTGCAATATTATAAATTCATGCAAAATCTCTGTAATTAATATAATCTACTTTGAAAACTAAAAGCATTGGATAAATGATATTAATAACGTGGTTGTTATCACATAGTCCATGAGGCACATTTCTTACCAGGGTACTAATAGAGTCTTGTTTTGAGAATACTTACTTTTATTCACATCACTTCAGTGCACATAAATGTATTACTAGATTTGTTTTTTCACCAGATCACCTAACTGTATGCAATACTTCTTTCCTACCTCCATGTTTAGCCTCATCTACTATGTGAAACCATCTTGTAAAAATT
The DNA here is from genome assembly GCF_949774975.1 of Lagenorhynchus albirostris. NCBI lineage: Eukaryota > Metazoa > Chordata > Mammalia > Artiodactyla > Delphinidae > Lagenorhynchus > Lagenorhynchus albirostris. The sequence goes on along the minus strand of NC_083112.1, from coordinate 40,324,387 downwards.
GCCTCAACCTACTAATTAGTTTGTTTAAAAATTAGTCTAGTGACCATAAAATATATATCTAAATGTCTTTTATGTGTCATGACACCCACTGATTCTCTCCTCTATTACATATCCCACCACATTCAGACACCTCCTTTCACTCAACATGTCAGATGCCAGCTGCACTTGGTTAACTCTCTTGGGTATTATCCTAGTTCACATGTGGCATGAGGCATGACGTCTTAGCAGACATCTTGCTCCTTCTCGTGTTTCAGTTAATCCTCAACCCTATCAGTTATAACTTACTTCCTTCACCTTAGCCACTGGCTGGACTCTTTTGATAAATGTGCTCAACAATTAGACCCATGCCACCCCTAATCCTCTTACTTGGTATATTAATACAACCAGTATTGACAGCCACCCTACTAAATAGTACAGTTAACTGGGGAAAGTTATTTAACTTTTCTAGGTTCTTGTTTCTTTGTCTCTAAAATTGTGAGAAAAAGAATATCTACTTCAAAGCATTGTTGTGAATTCTAAATAATATATGACTTAAAAGAGTAATGACAGTGCTGAGACCTAATTCACACAATTATCATTGTTATATTATCATGATAATATATTTAAGCAATATGGAGACAGGGTGGGACCTGGGACCTGGGTTCTTTACTGGAGTGCTTGCACCTAGACAACTGTTCCCTTTGGCAACAGAATACAAAGAAACTAAGGGACTAAAAGTAAATGCATACATGTTTAGTCAGGGTAATTATGAACAATAAGATACAAAGAGACCAAAATTCAACTGCCAATTCTGAGGTGTTGGGAGCAATGAGGTAAGAAAGGGTAAAAAGTTTTTTAAAAATACCATTTTTTTCCTTTAACAAAATGCTTTTCCATTCTATTCTGGTTTCTCAGAGTGAGCAAGGGCACCTGTTACTTGTTTTCTCTCCCTCATGCCCCAAAAAGCTTTGCCTGAATTTCTTGTCTGGCTTCTTATCAATTTCTATTGATTAAAGAGTCCAAAAACCCAGGTCGGTAACAACATTATATTATGATGATCATATACTTAAATTGGGAAACACATTTGCTTGTTTATTAAATATTCCAACACCCACTTACCTCCTGTTTCTATAATTTTCTTTAGAAAATATATTTTTAGATACTGTGGGTAAAGTTGTTATTTGGGGTTTTGTTTGTTTGTAACTTAAGCCAAATGGCTGAGGAATGAGAGGAAAAAGCAGTAACAGTAAACAAGTTACAACATATGTCCATAAAATTTTAAAATAAACAATGTTTATGCTATTGTAAATTCAAGTTTTTGTGAAGTTGTTTGATAATATCCAAGCTCCATACTGCAACAATAATATACACTCTAAATAACATTGAAGTTGAGTAAAGTGATTGAATGTGAATTTGAGATTTTTTTTTTAAGTTTGGATAACTTAGTGTCCAAGAAAATGAGGTCATACCAAAGTAAGAGTGCTTAACTCAATACTATTATCTTGCTGTTTTCTAATGTGTGTCTTCTAATGCTGAGGTTGGATCAAGATAATATTGGAACAGAAGAAGAAATCTAAAGGTAAGAATTTTCTTCCACAATATTTCATCTCTACTGTGTTTTTGTCAAGAAGGATATTAATTTCATTTTAGAAACATATGTAGGTTAAGTATATGGTGTATATAAGTGTGTGTATGTGTGTGTTGAATACAGGATAATGGAGGTACATGAAAACTTAAGAAAAAAGAGATAATAATGCATTTTATATACTGATCTTAGGAAACTTATTTTTGTTTTCTCCTCCATCTCTTCTTCCTTATTTCCTCTTAATAATAATACAAGTTATGTATCTTTAAGGTTGCTTAAAAATATTGTTAGGAAGTCTGAACATCTGATATGTTAATTATTATTTATATAGTAGTGTTTTATATATATTATGTTTTCTACTATACAAAGATTGAGTTTGAGAAAGCTTATGTAAATTATCCAAGGAGGTATTGCTTGTAAATGATATAGCAATATTTTATATTCATATCCATAATATATAATTCTGCACTGACTACAGTTCACTGAAAGATACTATTATATCACTTATAATTTAGTAAGTGAATAAGCAACAAGTTAATATATTCAAAATATATTGCATAATCTCAAGTAAGGCACTTGAAATGATCTGTTGAAAATTCTTGAAACCATATATATATATATATATACACATATATATATACAGGAAATAAAACAGTTTATGACTATTAATTTTCACATAGTGTCCATTAGTATATAATATTGCTGCCATCAATCTATGCATATCTTTTTAAACTTCACAACTAGGTAAATGTGGCAGACTATTACATCAGTGGCCACCATAAACCATTTTTATCTGTATGTTTCCTGTGTAGTTTACTGTCACATCAACTCAGCTTGGCCACATAATTTAGTTTGACCAATGAGACATCAACGAGTCTTGATAACTTGATACAAACAGAGACTTGATAATTGCTTGCCCATTAGGCCTTGTCTGCTGAATGTTCTTCGAGCTCTGAATCACTATGTATATACATCCAGCAACTCTTTTATAGCATCCACTTGGAAAAAAAGAGATGCTCAGTCAGCTCCCAGATGTTTCAGCCATCCCAGTGAGGCTCTAAACATGAAAGAAGGCATCTTGGACATTCCAGTTTTATCAGACACCGTCTGTGCCTAACCCCAATTGTAGAATAACGCAGGACAAAAGTTTGTTATTTTGTTTAAGTCTTTAAATTAGGGTAATCTCATGAAGCAATTGACAACTGAATCAGCTATATAATTATTGTTTTATAAGCAAATATTTGTTTATGTTCATCTACATTTATACTGATTTACTTGCTCAACTTCAAAAAATCATTATCATACTCATTTTCTTATAGAATAATTTTTCTTCTTCATGAGATATAGCTATTTGAATATCCTGTGGCTAAGTTCTCTCAGATTTCGTTGGGCTAGAGTGTCTTGATTTTGCTCCCCTTTAGATTGATAGTTTGTGTTGACCATTACTTATTATCATCACTTTGAAGCTAATATTTCACTTTCTTTGTGATTTCATTATACTACTGACAGCTACTATAAGTATACTTCATTCTATGCCTCTTGAAGATTCATTTAGCCTGTAGTTGAAATTTTAATTCTATTCTTATTCTCTTTTTCCAAAATCTATGCTTCATATCTTCCCTTTTTTATTTACAATATACAAAACATTTTCTGATCTAACTTCCATTCTCTATTCATTACTTACTTGTTCCGTATCTTCAACTGTGAATATTCTCTTGTTAACTTACCCATTGAGTCGAATATATGTATGTGTGTATATATATATATATATATATATATATACACACTCCCACACACACATGTACATATTCATGCACACATGTTTCAAAATCTGTTTTTGTTTCTTTATTATAGCTGCATGATCATATTTAGCAGTTATGTCTTCTAATGTGTTTTCAATTCAATTTATTACTTTAAATATTGATACTTTACATCAATATTTTATAAGGCCAATGTAGATTCTAAGTCATTGGATTTTAATTTTTTTGGCTATTACTACTGGCAGTTCAAGGAAATCTTTTTTTTTTTTTTCTGGTAAATGTCCTTTTATTCTCTCACATTTTTTTCAGCTATATTGAGGTACCATTGGCAAATAAAATTGTAATATATTTAAAGTGTTCAATAAGATAATCATATACATTGTAAAATGATTACCCTCAGTCAAGTTAATCAACACTTCCATCAACTCACATATTTACCTCTATTTTGTGTGTGAGATCACTTAAGTTCTACTCTCTTATTAAATTTCAATTATACAATACAGTACTATCAACTATAGTCACCATTTTAAACATTAGATCCTCAGACCTCCTTCATGTGAAAGGCATTTTCCTGAATTTTGATCTTATGCTTATAAGTGGCTAATCTAAATTGGACTTCTAATGGGCTTAGTTAGGTATGCTTTTCTTCAAAGAGTACTTGTTTTTGCTTAAGTCGGGGAGTGTTCTACTGGAAACTGCCTCAATTTAACTTTTAAGCTTTGGATATTCCAGACAGTATGAGTAATATATGCTTTCAAAGCTGTTTCTATCATGGAATATGTTTCCACCTAACAAGAGCTGTGGCTGAGCTCATGGAGATTGTCTATGAGCTATTCCTTTACTTGGGGCTTTATATGATGTTCTCAGTTACTGTCCCACATCTAGCAAAGGGGTGAAACCTTGTCTTTTATCCTCATCATAGATGGGAAAACTAATTTCTCTACTTTTCATAAAACAGTCTACTTTTTCATAAAACAGTCTTGTTTTCATTTAGGTTTGTTTTGGTTTGTGTGTTTTTGACCCTTGGTTTTCTTATCATTCTGGTTGTCTGTTGTCTCTATAATGGAAGACTCTGGATTTCCTTTGCCTTTTCTTTTCTTCTTGTGGGCTCTGTTAATCAATTAAAATTATGTTAACTGAAATTTAAGCAATGTCTAGGTGTTTTGCCCCAAGATGTTTTTTGTATGGCTGACCATATTGATTGAAATATATTTCTATTTTTCACTCATTCTCTTATAACATATTATATCTCAGTCTACTTATTAAACTTTATATTTAAATTTATAAAAGTTTAATATTTTGTTTAGAATTGTCTTATGTTACTTGTTTAGTTCTTAGACTACTTATTTGTCATAAATCTTTTGGTCCTACAATTTAGATCAGTAATCAGTCAGTATTTTATTTGTGTTATTTTTCTAGGAAATCTATGCATTTAATTTTGGACTTATTGCTATCATTTCATTTTAAGTGTCAATGGAAATATGAAGCATTGCCCAAGTAGCTTAATCAATGCATGTGTATTATTTTACATAACAGGGAGTCTGAAGGTAAGCTGTTTCAGGTTTAATTATTTCAGCCACAGGGTAGCATCAAGACCCTAATGCTCTCCATTTTTCTGCTCTGCCCCTTCCTGTGTGCTGGCTATTAACTTTAAGTCTGTATAATCGTGATCAAAGATAGTTTATGCAACCTCAAGATTTAGCTTCCTGCCCCTGAAACTATCTTTGATAAGAACTGGACTTATGATTGTGGTCCTTGTGCATACATTTGTGTCAGATGTCTAAACAAAGTCAAGGTTCTATTAAGTATGAAATGGGAGACTCATTATGGTATGAATAACTAATGGAATCCGATACAAAATCCTTTAATATACAGTAATTTTTGTGTGAATATTATAGTGATCAGTCCTTTTTATAAGTTATGTATATATACACATGTGTATAATTCTATATATTTCATTATATATTCACATGTATTACATTATATATGTCTACATATTATATATATATACATATGTTTATATATATGTGTATATATATATATATATTTAAGTGTGAGATCACTTAAGTTCTACTCTCTTAGTAAATTTTAATTGAATAAAATTAAATCATCCTTGACCTCTTTATTCTAAGGCTGTGCTTTCCCATGGAGTTAAGAAATGGGAAACAGTCATGACAATATATTGATTGCTTCAGGCATGGGTATGGTTAACACAGCCTGGGACTGCTGACAGAAGTTTGAGGTAGACAAAAGTTTGCGGCAGCCAAAGCCCTTGAGATGAGTGATCACCTGAAATATGGCTCTGCTTTTAACCTGAGTGAACTACACTGACTATAAACCCCTATGTGTTTAGGAAACACTGTCTTAAAAAATACTCTTGCTGAATTTATTAAATACTTATATTCAGTTTTTAGTTTTATCTTATCCACCTGAATTTTTACATATCCTCCATGAAACACTATTTAATGTCTTTTCACGGTCTTCAAATGTTTATGTACTATAATTTACTGTGCATTTAGCTTCTAATTATAAATAAATGTTTTTAAGGTATCATATTATATATTCCACAGTAATCTTTAGCTATATTTAATTTTGCTCAGTTGAAATTAATATTCTGATGTATAAAATTTTTATCTTAAATATTTTATTTAAATAATTTTATTTAAATATTTTAGAATAAAGAATGTCTGAATGTGAATCTACAACAACAGAACAATGAATGAAACTATCATTTTTCTGTATATTAAAGAAAGCTAAAAATCTTGCAATTATAAAGGATGTTTGACTTTGCATTCCTAAAGAGAATTCAGTGACACAATTATATTCAGCAAAACATGATAATATAAGGCAGATAACAGAATAACACTTTGAGAAAAACACAAAATAAACATATTTGAAAATAGTATTTATAGATTTATATAACTTTTTTTTTTTTTTCAGTACGCAAGCCTCTCGCTGTTGTGAACTCTCCCGTTGCGGAGCACAGGTTCCGGACGCACAGGCTCAGCTGCCATGGCTCACGGGTCCAGCCGCTCCGCAGCATGTAGGATCTTCCCAGACCAGGGCACGAACCTGTGTCCCCTGCATCAGCAGGTGGACTCTCAACCACTGTGCCACCAGGGAAGCCCTATGTAACTCTTTTATAGTTTCCCTGAATTTTTAAGACAAGGCAAAAATAGTTATTCTTTATTTTATTTTATTGTTAGGTAAAAATAAAATTAAAGATGATAGAATTTTTCCCCAAATAACAACATTCTTCTTTGAAAGACAGTATAAAAAAATATATGGAATTTGATGTCAAGTAACACTGGTTTTTCTTAATTTAATAACTGCTTGACTTTGGGCAAATAACTGAAACAATATGACTTTTAGTTTTTCCGTAGGAATAAGAATATTTATAGTTTGGATTAGTAGGAAAAGAAAAACCTTATCAACTTGCAGATTCACTATAATCTGTTTCCTAAAGGAGGATAAATCATAAGCAGGGTGAGGGATGACATAGATCTGAGAACCTTGCTTATACTCTAAGAGGGAAAGTAAGTATAATAATTCAGCCAAATATTCCAGGGAAGCTAAAAAAAAAAAAAAAAACACCAAGAAATTGAAACAAGTATGAAGTATGAAACATCAGTGTCATACTTGGCATTAGAGACAAGAAGCAAGTAGTCCACGATAAAGGTCATCAGGAAATCCCTAAACCCTAGTGTCAATAGTTTGATAAATGACCCCAACTTCTTTTAGAGTACATACAGAAATTATACTAGTCAGTGCAAGCTGCCATAACAAAATACCATAGACTAGGTGTCTTTAACAGAAATTTAGTTTTGAGCACAACACATACCATATACTACAGCCCATTGAATAAAATAGGAATCAGTGAATACATATTTGATATAAATAAGTAAATGACAAGGTAATGCTGTTCCTTACATTGTAAACCATCATATAAATTTAGAAGGTATGGAAACACTATAAAATGACTGTATGACAATAGCCATAATAATAATTGACTCAAGGAAGAAGTAATAATTGGTGATAAAACTAGTGGATAATAGTTTGATGAGCATTAGGTTATTTACATGGTCTCAAGGTATCTACTTATATTAATTACAATGGGAAGAAATTGACATGACGTGCCTCCTGATATAATGCACTGAGAAGACCGCAGCGTCATTTCTGTGACATTCCTTCTATTAAATGCATGACATAAATTTACTCTTGGGGAAACATCAGACAAACCTACATTGAGAGACATTCTACATGGTAATTGATCTGTATTCTCAAAATGATCAATTCCATAAAAGTAAAGAAAAACTGAGAAATTGTTCCTTAATAAAAGAAACTGTTGAGATGTAATGTGATACAGAATTTTCATTTACTGTAACATTGAGAAAATGGAAATCTGAATAAATTCTGTAGATTCGATAATAGTATTTGCATAATTGTTCTGTGGTTCTGTAAGGAAATATTTTTGTTTTAGGAAATGCACACTGAAGCATTTAGGAATAAAGTACAGTGATGTTTTCTAATCTCAGATATTTCAAAAAAATATGCAGAAAGAGCAAAAGTGGTAAAAGTTTGACATTTGCAAAGCTGAGTGAAAGGGAAGTTGAAATTCTTTGTATTATTCTTACAACATTTGTGTCTGATATTACATCAAAATAAAAATCTTAAAGAAAAATAAAGTATTAGTTTTTATCCTTTTTGATAATCTTTCTCCTGCTTCAGTTTTAGATCTCTACACAGGGCAGGTGGCATTTACAAAAGTTTAAAATCTGTCCTTAAAACTTTTGCATCTAGAAAATGGAAGGTAACCTGCAATAACTGACCTTGTAGACTACCCACTTGCAGGCATATGTCTGGCTAGGGAGTAGAAAACTCAGATTATACACCTTTCCCTTACAATATTTCTTTCACTGATTTTTATCACTCTAGAAATACTTGGAAAGGAAGAAGGTATGTGAAACTCAAATCTCCTCAATGGTTTTACTTTCAGAAGTTTGATAAGAAAGTTAGTTGATACCAACTGGTAAAATTATATTTAGGGGGCTTCCCTGGTGGCGCAGTGGTTGAGAGTCCGCCTGCCAATGCAAGGGACATGGGTTCGTGCCCCGGTCCGGGAGGATCCCACATGCCGCGGAGCGGCTGTGCCCGTGAGCCATGGCTGCTGAGCCTGCACGTCCGGAGCCTGTGCTCCACAACGGGAGAGGCCACAGCAGCTAGAGGCCCGCGTACCACAAAAAAAAAAAAAAAAATTAGGTTTATGGATTATCCATGGGTAATCCCTTCTTAATTCCTCTCTTATTGTTTATGAAACCACCATTTATCTGTCACCCAAAAATGAAGTTATTTTTACTCATCATTCTTAATCAAAAACTTGTAGTTAGTTTCCAAGTCCTATTTTTTCCCCCTCTAAAATTCTCTTTATTTTATATGCATTTTTGACTGTATAGGTTTCTTTTCATTTTTTAAAACACTTTACTGAGGTATGACTGACATGTAAAAAGCTATATATATTTAGCATATACAACTTGATGAGTTTGAGGATTGACTGCATAATTTTCTTATTAAGAACATTGTAATCCCTCCCTTTGGCTTATTGGTCAAGTCCAGTTTCAAACACCTCCATCCTTGTGATCAAACCACATCTGAATTGATAAACTATTTACAATGGAAATGGAAGCTTTTTTTGGGTGGGGGGTGGTGGTTTACCTTAGTGTTATTCAATTAACTTGATTTAAAAAAAAATTTGACAAGGCCCAAATCCTCTACTTGTTGTAGCTTCCTATACCCAACATTATGTAAATATTCAGCAAGTACTCACTAAATATTCATTAATTCATTTGAAAAACAAGAAGCACCTTTTGTATACCAGCCAATGTTTCTATACTTGTTATGTGTGATACTGATTTTTTGATCCTTATCTTGCAAAGGGAATAGACAGGTAAAAGTCAATTGAAAATGCACATCAAGTAAGATCATTTTAGACTGCGAAAAATGCTATGAAGGAGAGTAAAGTACAATTGATGTGTGTGACTAGGTAGGGAAGCCTGACTTAGATTAGGTGCTCCTGAAAGGCTTCACTTAGAAAATGACATTTGAACTGGGACATGGATGACTGGAAGGAGTCAACTGTGAGCAATCTAGTCACCTAAATTTACGCAGAGTCAGAGCAACTGTACGTGAGCAAGGTGAGAAAGATTTTGGTGTATTGGAAGCAAAAGGAAATCTGACTGCAACTTAGTGAATGAGGAATAAAGATAAATTGAGAGACAGGCAGTAGGAGTATAAATTTTTTTCTAAAAGCAATGGGAACACAGTGGTAGTTTTCATCTTGGAACTGTCATAGATCAATTTTTATTTTTTTACTCACTTCAGCTGGATGTAAATAGACTTCTTGTTCAGCTGGATGTAAATAGACTTCTTCCAATTCCTTCTAGAGAAGGAATTGGAATAATTTTTAATTGTTGTAAAATTTCAATTACTGGAATAATAAAAATTGAAATAATTTTATAATTGTCTTGAGACAATTATAATAATTCAGATAAATATTAATTGGATTGGTCTGCATTTATAGTGGAGATTCCAAGAGGTATGACTTTGAGCTATTAAGAGGAATAACTAATGTATTTGATTTGGGCATTGTAGAAAAACTCAAGGAATGACTCCTAAGTTTTCAACTTCGGCAAGCAGATTAAAAAGAAAAATCAAACAAACAAACAAGACTGAGGAAGCTACACAGTACATGTTAGTATGAAAGTATCGGGGAGGTCAAGGCTCCTGCCACAGTTGTGTTAAATTTGAACTGTCTGTGGACATGCAAGTTGTGACACCAAGCAAGTAGCTTGATATATGAGTTTGATGAACAATGGAAGTATCAAGGCTGGAGACATAAGGGCAGGAGTCGACAAATAAATGATATTTTAATAATTTTTATATCCTTACATAAATAATTGAATATCAAAAGTATATTAATAATTTATTATAAACATAGCTTGATTCTAATGGTATTTTTATTTTTACATTTACATTGCTAATTTCCTTCAGCAAGTACAGTTGAAAGCTTTTATTTCAAAATTAAACTGATTTTTATATCTTAAGGGGAATTTGTCTTCAAAATAATATTTTGATTGCAGAAGTTATTTTCACAGTAATCATGTTTCAAAAAAACTTCTATTTTAAGATTATTTTAATGCAGAAAGAAATGAAGTACATCTTCATTTCTTTACAAATGAATATTTATCCCAAAGTAATAATTTTATTTTTTGAGGATTATTTTTTTAAATGAAAGTATAAATTAAGATGAAACACAGATAAGAAAGCCATAAGAAAGCAATATGGTAACCTTTTGTTCAGATCTTTTAAAATGTCAACACAAATCAAAGTCAGAATTCAGAGACTATTCTAGAAGTATTTTCTCTCAAGTCCCATTGGCTGAATTGTGGCTGGTAATGGTCTGTAAAAGGAAAGCCAATTTGCCCCTTGATGGAGATTACTGTACCAAATGTAGAAAAGAACTTTACAAAATGTGATATGCTTTCGATTCAATTGTGAAACGGTCAATTAATTTCCTAGTTTTTCTTTTTGTGCGATGGAAATAGGTCTTGCTTGTTAATTCTCTTTAATTTCCCACATCAGTTTCTTGGCATTACTGTTTATTTCTTAACCTGCAAAATTGTATTTAAGACAAAGAGTATAGTTCCACATGTTTTAAAATTCTAATTCACTGGTAAATAACTATTTTTAAAAACTTGACTTATGAGGTTAAAAAACTTTGGAACTAAATTTATTATATTTATAAATAAATTTTTAAAGAAGAGAATGAATTATTTCTTCAACATTTCTAACTTTCTCAATATTAATTAGTATGACTTTGTTTCCTAGATTAAAATTTCTTAAAAATTAGCTGGTTATACTATAGCCATCCACATAGTTAATATCTATGAAAAATATGTCTTTTATTTTTAATGTACTGTAGCATAGAAAAACATAAAATACACCTGTTACATATCATCATTATGTATATTTATAAACTTAAATCAACAGGTAAATTATGAAGTTGAAACTTATCTTTTCTGCACATTTTAGTATATTCATTTTAGAGTTTAAATCTGAAACAGTTTTAATTAAATTATTAAAGCAAATGAAAGACTCATCCTTACGTTAGAGATGTCTTATAAGCAAATAAATAATTTATGTAATTAGAAAAAGATTGAGAAGTTCCCTGGTGCTGCAGTGGTTAAGAATCCACCTGCCAATGCAGGGGACATGGATTCGATCCCTGGTCCAGGAAGATCCCACATGTTGCGGAGCAACTAAGCCTGTGCACCACAACTACTGAGCTTGTGCTCTAGAGACTGCAAGCCACAATTACTGAGCCCACACATTGCAACTACTGAAGCTTGCATGCCTAGAGCCTGTGCTCCACAACAAGAGAAGCCACTGCAATGAGAAGACTGTGCACTGCAACGAAGAGTAGCCCCTGTAGCCACAACTAGAGAAAACCCGCAGGCAACAGTGAAGACACAATGCAGCCAAAAAAAAAAAAAAGAAAGATTGAATTTACTGTATGATTCTTATGAAATTTGCTTTAAGGTAATCATTACCTTATGTGTTTATTCTGGGAAAAAGTTGAACATGATAAATATAAACCTTATGTCTCTACAAATGTCAATTTAAAAACATGAAACTTTCAGAGGTGTCATATTTTGTGTACTTTCAAACAGCTATCACTGCAATAAAATAAATTAGAAATGTGCAGAAATATTTTTATTGATTAATATAGATATTTTATATGTAGAACATTTCTTATAGTGGGGAAAGCACAACAATTTTATGTAATTTATTTTGAAGTATGCATATAAGATTAATATCATATTTTAGAATAATATAAATTCAGGCTGTGGGAAAAAATGGCGAACTAGGAGAATCCAGCTTCCTTATCATCCCACAAAGATCAATGATTGGGCAGCTATCCACAAACCAAAATATCTCTGGAAAACCTCTGGAGTCTACTTAGATGTTTTAGCAACACCATGAGACAAAAACATTGAGAATAATTGCAAAAGAAGAGAAGGGAGACATAATCCTATCACTCAGGCTGGCATTTTTTAGTGCCAAGAAGGAACATCCCAGCTGGAAAGAGTTCCTCTTAACTGGAAAGGAAGATCAGGGTGAGCCACCAGCTTCTTCAGCCTTTGGGGGCACTTCAAAAAAGTCCCAACTCAATTTCACCTCACCCAGACTGGTAAAGCTGAGAGGTATTAAGCCAGCTAGGAACAAGGATGGAATTCAACAAATCCTTAGATTTGGGATAGATCTCAAAAACACAAGTTCAAACTGCTTTGAATTGCAGGACTCCTGCTTCTAAAGACAGATGTTAATGCTCGCCTTAACAAATCTACAGAAGGTATTATTTCACAAGAGCATTTATTTCAATCATTGAGCATGCATCTGTTGAATATCCTCATATAGACACTGATTTAGGCACTGGGCACATAAAAAATTACATATGATCCCTGTGTGCAAGACTGACCACAGGTAAAAACTTACTGTACTTAATTAATAGCAAACTATTCATGGGGAACAGGGAGCACACATTCCATGGAGAAATATCGCTTACCCAGAAAATGTTCCAGAGGTAACACTTGAGCCATGAATGAAGAGAAGAGTTTGCTACAACTACCAGAGAGGCAGAAAGGAAAACAATGAGCAAATACACAGGGATATAAAAAGGCATAGCATTCAGGGGAAATTCAAACACTGACCCATTGCTGATATATAAGATACTAAGAATGAGCACATACAATAATATTGAAAATGTAGTCAAAGACAAGGTCATGTAGGGCTTATGGTATTTTCTCAGTTTCCAGCTGTGAGACAATCATTTTTAGAGATCACTCCTTATGATATTGGTACATGAATAGAAAGACTAATAGAACAGAACACAAAGTACAGAAAGAGAAAAAAAAATAGCTATTGTGATTTAAATTTTATTAAATTGGCATTCAGATTAAATAACTAGTATTATGAAAACTGATAGTCATTGCAAAGTGATACTGGATTTGTATGTCACACCACATGCCAGGAAAAACACCAAAGGATCAAATATTTAAATGTCAATAATGATATTATATTAGGACTAGAATAAAAGCTGAATGTGGGTGAATTCATTTAAAATATTGGAGTGGAAAAGTTTTTTAAACTATCACTTAAAATACAAACATTATAGTAAAAAAATGATAAATTGAAGTATATTAAAAATCAAAACAAAAATAAACCTGATAAACATGAAGAACAAACTTGCAGGGGAAGCATAAGCAATATCAAAGATAAATAATTATTGTAAATGCCTATATCAAAAAAATGGTGCCCTCAAATTTCATATGTTGAAGACTTAACTGCCAGTTCTTCAGAATGTGACTTTTTTTGAGATAGGATCTTTAAAGAGTTAACTAAATTAAAATGAGGCAATGAATGTGGATCCTAATCCAATCTGACTAGTGTCCTCATAAGATTTGGAGATTAGGACATACAGAGATGTACCAGGATTGCCCCCACACACAAAAAGCCCACGTGAGGACACAGGATGACACAGTGACCTGCAAGACAAGGAAAGAAGTCTCAGGAAAAACTAAACCTACAAACTTTGATCTTGGACTTCTAGTCTCCAGAACAATTAGAAAAAAAAAATTCCATTGTTTAATAAGACACCCAATCTGAGGTATGCTGTTATAGCAGCCCTAACAAGCTAACACAATCTCTCTACATGAAAAGTGTGAGAAATGAAGAAAAAATAAATAAATTATCCCAAACCCAACTGAATAATGGGCAAAAGACATTAAAGCACAGTTTACAGAAAACATACAAGTATTCCTTAAATAGATGAAAAGTAGCTTACACTTATTCATAATAAAAATAATGTATGTAAGACTACAGTCAAGATGCTATTGGGGAGAAGGAAATTTCCCCCTCTACCTCTCTTGAGTTTTTGTGGCTGGGCTAATAATGAAATAAACACAAGACAGATAACAGGGGGAAAAGAAACACATTTTATTTTGTGTGTAAGGAGGCCTCAAAGAAATGGGACCTAAAAAGTGGCTAAAGCAGGCAGATTTTATACATTTTAGACAAAGAAACAAATTTGTGATGAATTGACAGGACAATGAAACTTAGGTTTTGGGAGCTTAATTAGTGAAGAATCTAAATAGAGCTTGGGGTTTGGGGAGTGAACTAAAGAAGTAACACGATTTGTTTATATATCCTCTTGTCCCAGAATTTCCTATCTCTGGAGATAATGGTGTCCTCTACCGACAGATGTAGGAAGTGCACCATTCACAAGAGAGATGTATTTCCTGCTTTTAGGAAATCAGAGAGGAGGGTCAGAGTGTCCCTCTTCCACTGGCCATTTCTTAAGTAACTTAAATACAAAATAATCAATATGCTATTGAAGAATATTTTGGGATGTCCTACCCTGGGTCCCAACAATGTTATATCTCATTGTTCAGATGGACAGAAACCCCAAAGATGTGGAGAAACGCTGGCCCTTTTTTTTTGTTTTTTATTTTTAACATCTTTATTGGAGTATAATTGCTTTACAATGGTGTGTTAGTTTCTGCTTTATAACAAAGTTAATCAGTTATACATATACACATGTTCCCATTGCTCTTCCCTCTTGCTTCTCCCTCCCTCCTACCCTCCCTATCCCACCCCTCTAGGTGGTCACAAACCACCTGGCTGATCTCCCTGTGCTATGCGGCTGCTTCCCACTAGCTATCTATTTTACGTTTGGTAGTGTATATATGTCCATGCCACTCTCTCACTTTATCACAGCTTACCCTTCTCCCTCCCCATATCCTCAAGTCCATGCTCTAATAGGTCTGTCTCTTTATTCCCATCTTACCCCTAGGTACTTCATGACCTTTTTTGGCTTCTTTTATTTCTTAGATTCCATATATATGTGTTAGCATATGGTATTTTTCTCTTTCTGACTTACTTCACTCTGTATGACAGACTCTAGGTCCAACCACTTCACTACAAATAACTCAATTAAGATTCTTTTTATGGCTGAGTAATATTCCATTGTATATATGTGCCAAATCTTATTTATCCATTCATCTGTTGATGGACACTTAGGTTGCTGCCATGTCCTGGCTATTGTAAATAGAGCTGCAATGAACATTTTGGTACATGACTCTTTCTGAATTATGGTTTTCTCAGGGTATATTCCCAGTAGTGGGAATGCTGGGTTGTATGGTAGTTCTATTTGAAGTTTTTAAAGGAACCTCCATATTGTTCTCCATAGTGGCTGAACCAATTCACATTCCCACCAGCAGTGCAAGAGTGTTCCCTTTTCTCCACACCCTCTCCAGCATTTATTGTTTCTAGATTTTTTGATGATGGCCATTCTGACTGGTGTGAGATGATATCTCATTGTAGTTTTGATTTGCATTTCTCTAATGATTAATGATGTTGAGCATTCTTTCATGTGTTTGTTGGCAGTCTGTATATCTTCTTTGGAGAAATGTCTATTTAGGTCTTCTGCTCATTTTTGGATTGGGTGGTTTGTTTTTTTGTTATTGAGCTGCATGAGCTGCTTGTAAATTTTGGAGATTAATCCTTTGTCAGTTGCTTCATTTGCAAATATTTTCTCCCATTCTGAGGGTTGTCTTTTGGTCTTGTGTATGTTTCCTTTGCTGTGCAAAAGCTTTGAAGTTTCATTAGGTCTCATTTGTTTATTTTTGTTTTTATTTCCATTTCTCTAGAAGGTGGGTCAAAAAGGATCTTGCTGTGATTTATGTCATAGAATATTCTGCCTGTTTCCCTCTAAGAGTTTGATAGTTTCTGGCCTTACATTTAGGTCTTTAAGCCATTTTGAGTTTATTTTTGTGTATGGTGTTAGGGAGTGATCTAATCTCATACTTTTATATGTACCTGTCCAGTTTTCCCAGCACCATTTACTGGAGAGGCTGTATTTTCTCCACTGTATATTCTTGCCTCCTTTGTCAAAGATAAGGTGACCATATGTGTGTGGGTTTATCTCTGGGCTTTCTATCCTGTTCCATTGATGTATCTTTCTGTTTTTGTGCCAGTACCATACTGTCTTGATTACTGTAGCTTTGTAGTATAGTCTGAAGTCAAGGAGCCTGATTCCTCCAGCTCCATTTATCGTTCTCAAGATTTCTTTGGCTATTTGGGGTCTTTTGTGTTTCCATACAAATTGTAATTTTTTTTTTCTATTTCTGTGAAAATTGCCAGTGGTACTTTGATAGGGATTGCATTGAACCAGTAGATTGCTCTGGGTCGTAGAGTCAGTTTCACAATGTTGATTCTTCCAATCCAAGAACGTGGTATATCTCTCCCTCTATTTGTATCATCTTTAATTTCTTTCATCAGTGTCTTATAATTGTCTGCATACAGGTCTTTTGTCTCCTTAGGTATGTTTATTCCTAGATATTTTATTCTTTATGTTGCAGTGGTAAATGGGAGTGTCTTCTTAATATCACTTTCAGATTTTTCATCATTAGTGTATAAGAATGACAAAGATTTCTGTGCACTAATTTTGTATCCTGCTTCTTTACCAAATTCATTGATTAGCTCTAGTAGTTTTCTGGTAGCATCTTTAGGATTCTCTATGTATAGTATCATGTCATCTGCAAAGAGTGACAGCTTTACTTCTTCTTTTCCAAATGGAATTATTTTATTTCTTTTTCTTCTCTGATTGCTGTGGCTAAAACTTCCAAAATTATGTGGAAAAATAGTGGTGAGAGTGGGCAACCTTGTCTTGTTCCTGATCTTAGTGGAAATGGTTTCAGTTTTTCACCATTGAGGACAATGTTGGCTGTGGACTTGTCATATATGGCCTTTATTATGTTGAATAAAGTTCTCTCTATGCCTACTTTCTGCAGGGTTTTTATTATAAATGGGGGTTGAATTTTGTTGAAAGTTTTCTCTCCATCTATTGAGATGATCATATGGTTTTTCTCCTTCAGTTTGTTAATATGGTGTATTATTTTGATTGATTTGCCTATATTGAAGAATCCTTGCCTTCCTGGAATAAATCCCCCTTGATCATGATGTACGATCCTTTTAATGTGCTGTTGGATTATGTTTGCTAGTATTTTGTTGAGGATTTTTGCATCTATGTTCATCTGTGATAGTGGCCTGTAGTTTTCTTTCTTTGTGACATCTTTGTCTGCTTTTGGTATCAGGGTGATGGTAGCCTCGTTGAATGAGTTTGAAAGTGTTCCTCCCTCTGTTGTAGTTTGGAAGAGTTTGAGAAGGATAGGTGTTATCTCTTCTCTAAATGTTTGATACAATTCACCTGTGAAGCCATCTGGTCCTGGGTTTTTGTTTTTTGGAAGATTTTTAATAACGGTTTCAATTTCAGTGCTTGTGATTGGTCTGTTCATATTTTCTATTTCTTCCTGGTTCAGTCATGGCAGGTTTGCATTTCTAATAATTTGTCCATTTCTTCCAGGTTGTTCATTTTATTGACATAGAGATGCTTGTAGTAATCCCTTATGATCCTTTGTATTTCTGCAGTGACAGCTGTTACTTCTCCTTTGTCATTTCTAATTCTATTGATTTGAGTCTTCTCTCTGTTTTTCTTGTTGAGTCTGGCTAATGGTTTATCAATTTTGTTTCTCTTTTCAAAGAAACAAAAGCTTTTAGTTTTATTGATCTTTGCTCTCATTTCCTTCATTTCTTTTTCGTTTATTTCTGATCTTTTCTTTATGATTTCTTTCTTTCTGCTAACTTTGGGGGTCTTTAGTTCTTTTTTCTCTGATTGCTTTAGGTGCAAGTTTAGGTTGTTTATTTGAGATGTTTCCTGTTTCTTAAGGTAGGATTGTATTGCTATATAATTCCCTCTTAGAACTGCTTTTGCTGCATCCCATAGGTTTTGAGTAATCGTGTCCCCATTGTCATTTGTTTCTTGGTATTTTTTTTTTTGATTTCTTCAGTGATCACTTCATTATTAAATAGTGTATTGTTTTGCCTCCAAGTGTTTGTATTTTTTACAGATCTTTTCCTGTAATTGATATCTAGTCTCATAGCATTGCAGTGGGAAAAGATACTTCATTCAATTTCAATTTTCTTAAATTTACCAATGCCTCATTTGTGACCCAAGATATGATCTATCCTGGATAATGTTCCATGAGCACTTGAGAAAAAAGTTTATTCTGTTGTTTTTGGATGGAATATCCTATAAATATCAATTAAGTCCATCTTGTTTACTGTATCATTTAAAGCTTGTGTTTCCTTATTTATTTTCATTTTGGATTATCGGTCCATTGGTGAAAGTGGGGTGTTAAAGTCCCCTACTATGAATGTGTTACTGTTGATTTCCCCTCTTATGGCTGTTAGTATTTGCCTTAGTACTGAGGTGCTCCTATGTTGGGTGCATAAATATTTACAATTGTTATATCTTCTTCTTGGATCGATCCCTTGATTATTATGCAGTGTCCTTCTTTGTCTCTTGCAATAGTCTTTTTTTAAAATCTATTTTTTCTGATATAAGAATTGCTACTCCAGCTTTCTTTTGATTTCCATTTGAATGGAATATCTTTTTCCATCCCCTCACTTTCAGTCTGTATGTGTCCCTAGTTCTGATGTGGGTCTCTTGTAGAAAGCATATATATGGGTATTGTTTTTGTATCCATTCAGCCAGTCTTTTTCTTTTGGTGGTAGCATTCAATCCATTTACATTTAAGGTAATTATCACTATGTATATTCCTATTCCCATTTTCTTGATTGTTTTGTGTTTGTTATTGTGGGTCTTTTCCTTCTCTTGTGTTTCTTGTTTAGAGAAGTTCCTTTATCATTTCTTGTAAAGCTGGGTTGGTGGTGCTGAACTCTCAGCTTTTGCTTCTCTGTAAAGGTTTTAATTTCTCCATCAAATCTGAATGAGATCCTTGCTGGTAGAGTTATCTTGGTTTTAGGTTTTTATCCTTCATCACTTTTAATATGTCCTGCCAGTCCTTTCTGGCTTGCAGAGTTTCTGCTGAAAGGTCAGCTCTTAACCTTGTGGGGATTCCCTTGTGTGTTATTTGTTGTTTTTCCCTTGCTGCTTTTAATATGTTTTCTTTGTATTTAATTTTTGATAGCATGATTAATATGTGTCTTGGTGTGTTTCTCCTTGGATTTATCCTGTATGGGACTCTCTGTGCTTCCTGGACTTGATTGACTATTTCCTTTCCCATATTAGGGAAGTTTTCAACTGTAATCTCTTCAAATATTTTCTCAGTCCCTTTCTTTTTCTCTTCTTCTTCTGGGACCCCTATAATTCGAATGATGGTGCTTTTAATGTTGCCCCAGAAGTCTCTGAGACTGTCCTCATTTCTTTTCATTCTTTTTTCTTTATTCTGCTCTGCAGTAGTTATTTCCACTATTTTATCTTCCAGGTCACTTATCCGTTCCTCTACCTCAGTTATTCTGCTATTATTCCCATCTAGAGTTTTTGTTTGTTTGTTTGTTTTTTGTTTTTTTGTGCTATGCAGGCCTCTCACTGTTGTGGCCTCTCCTGCCGCAGAGCACAGGCTCCAGATGCACAGGCTCAGCGGCCATGGCTTACAGGCCCAGCTGCTCCATGGCATGTGGGATCTTCCTGGACCGGGGCACGAACCCATGTCCCCTGCATCGGCAGGCAGACTCTCAACCACTGCACCACCAGGGAAGCCCTAGAGTATTTTTAATTTCATTTATTGTGTTGTTTATCCTTGCTTGATTCATCTTCAGTTCTTCTAGGTCTTTGTTAAAAGTTTTCTTATATTTTCTCTATTCTATTTCCAAGATTTTGGATCATATTTACTATCATTATTCTGAATTATTTTTC
The DNA here is from genome assembly GCF_949774975.1 of Lagenorhynchus albirostris. Classification (NCBI taxonomy): domain Eukaryota; kingdom Metazoa; phylum Chordata; class Mammalia; order Artiodactyla; family Delphinidae; genus Lagenorhynchus; species Lagenorhynchus albirostris. Next base: position 40,304,229 of record NC_083112.1, on the reverse strand, counting down.
AGGTAGACTGCTTATTTCCTCTTCATTTGTTAGGTCTGGTGGGTTTTCACCTTGTTCCTTCATCTGCTGTGTGTTTTTCTGTCTTCTCATTTTGCTTATCTTACTGTGTTTGGGGTCTCCTTTTTGCAGGCTGCATGTTTGTTGTTCCTGTTGTTTTTGGTGTCTGTCCCCAGTGGCTAAAGTTGTTTCAGTGGGTTGTGTAGGCTTCCTGGTGGAGAGGACTAGTGCCTGTGTTCTGGTGGATGAGGCTGGATCTTGCCTTTCTGCTGGGCAGGTCCACGTCTCGTGGTGTGTTTTGGGGTGTCTGTGGCCTTATTATGATTTTAGGCAGCCTCTCTGCTAATGGGTGGGGTTGTGCTCCTGTCTTGCTGGTTGTTTGGCATAGAGTGTCCAGCACTGTAGCTTGCTGGTCGTTGAGTGAAGCTGGGTTTTGGTGTTGAGATGGAGATCTCTGCGAGATTTCCACCGTTTGATATTACGTGGATCTTGGAGGTCTCTTGTGGACCAGTGTCCTGAAGTTGGCTCTCCCACCTCAGAGGCACAGCACTGACTCCTGGCTGGAGCACCAAGAGCCTTTCATCCACATGGCTAAGAATAAAAGGGTGAAAAAGTAGAAAGAAGGAAGATAAAATAAACTAAAATACAGTAAGATAAAATAAAGTTATTAAAATAAAAAATAAAGGATAATTATTAAGAATTTTTTTAAGTAAAAAAACAAAACAAACAAACAAATAAACAAACAAAACGAATGGACAGAACCCTAGGACAAATGGTGAAAGCAAAGCTTTCCAGGCAAAATCTCACACAGAAGCATACACATACACACTCACAAAAAGAGGAAAAGGGGAAAAAATAATATATCTTGCTCCCAAAGTCCACCTCCTCAATTTGGGATGATTCTTTGTTTCTTTAGGTATTCCACAGATGCAGGGTGCATCTAGTTGATTGTGGAGATTTAATCCCTGCTCCTGAGGCTGCTGGGAGGGACTTTCCTTTCTCTCCTTTGTTCGCACAGCTTCTGGGGTTCAGCTTTGTATTTGGCCTCTCCTCTGCGTGTAGGTCTCCTGAGGACGTCTGTTCTTCATTCAAACAGGACGGGGTTAAAGGAGAAGCTGATTCGGGGGCTCTGGCTCACTCAGGCCAGGGGGAGGGAGGGGTACGGATGCAGGGCAAGCCTGTGGCGACAGAGGCCAGTGGGACGTTGCACCAGCCTGAGGCGCACCGTGTGTTCTCCCAGGGAAGTTGTCCCTGGATCACGGCACCCTGGCAGTGGCGGGCTGCACAGGCTACCAGGAGGGGAGGTGTGGTTAGTGATCTGTGCTCCCACACAAGGCTTCTTGGTGGCAGCAGCAGCAGCCTTAGCGACTGATGCCCATCTCTGGAGTCCGCATTCTTAACCTTGGCTCGTGCCCGTCTCTGGAGCTCCTTTAAGCAGCGCTCTTAATCCCCTCTCCTCGCACACCAGGAAACAAAGAGGCAAGAAAAAGTCTCTTGCCTCTTCGGAAGTCCAGACTTTTTCCCAGACTGCCTCCCGGCTAGCCGTGGTGCACTAACCCCTTAAAGTGAAACACCGGCTCTTTAACAAATGTGTGCTGTCCCTACACAACCATGAAGATTCCTTATTATGCTTATAAACCAACCATAAGTTTGGTAGGTTGTTCTAGTAGTATAATTTATTCAAACTCAACTCCTTTATATTGATTGAAAAAAAACCTTATAGAATATATTATATTTGAAACTTGTTGTCAAGAATATAAAGTAATAGCCTATATTTGGACACTGAGAATTCCTCAGCAGCAAGATATATTTTTGTAATCAAATGCCATTATTCAATTCACTTATTTACGTTACCACTTGTCTTTTTCCTGGTCTTACACTTAAAGACCTATGATTTGTGTCATTATTATTTTACGACAGGTCTTACCAGCTTTTCAAGACTGTCCTCAAAAGCATCAAGACATTTTTGACCTTTCCAAGACCCTGCTAATATCTCCTTATCAGGACACTTTGTTCACTCATTCCCTAGGGCAGGCCCTTTAAAAAGCATGCCCTTGAACTTGGAGGCAGGCAGTGAAATCTTTTCAGATTTGTCCCAGTGAAACTGCCATCTCTCCTTCCCCCTGTTGCTCACTTCTTTGTCCTTCTTTACTTTTCTTCTCAAAGGAATCACCTGAGGGAGAAAAAAAAAATAGTGTCAGAATGCCAGTGGAAGTTCAAAGCCTTGATTCATCTTACTGAAAAATGCACTGGCTCCAGCCACAGCTCTCCAGAGTCAACATCCTCACAGATTTGATGATTCTCTGCCTATCATATTCCTTCTTCAATTTGCTTGGTATTTTAGAGTCATACATAATGGATCAAATGGATAAAGTTTTTCTGCTGTCTGAGCAGTATACATTCATAAAAGTTTGCATGTACATAAAACTATTTCTATGAAAAGACAATAATATATTGTGACTTCTAGAAAATTATCCACTGTCTTTATGTAAACAACTGTGTCCTTCTGCAGAAATTTTATTTTCATCATAACAATAACCATAGCATTCCTATTTACAATATATTATACATTTCAACTATGGCAAAATGTGAAGATTACTATGAAGTGACTTTCTTTCACACATATGTATGCATTTAAACACATGAGTATAAGTAGACCCATGGAAATTGAGTAAGAACTAGTATGTAGAGTAGTATGTCATTTTAGAATCACAAAGTTACTTGTTATACGGGTATATATTGATTTTCTAAAGGTGTTTAACTTTGCATTCTGAGGAGCTATCAATATGCCACAGTTTCTCTATAAACTTGTTTTAGATCTCTTATCTAAACCTTAAAGTCTTATTTTCTTTTGAAAATGGCACACTCATACTCTTTCTTTCCATAGATTTAAATTTTGTTAAATTTTTCTTGCAATTCTTTATTGATATCAATTTATCTCAGGTGTGACAATGCAAAAGATAGTAGGAAAAAAAATATTTTGAGTAGGAAAATCATGATGCTCACTATAGAGAAAATATTTTTTCTTATCCTTTTACTTTTGTCTTTATTTTCATTTTAAATGAAGGAGATCAAAAATATAGACTTATAAACATTTTAGAGACACCTTGGAGTTTTTTACACTGTTTTCCAAGAATTCTGAGTTTAATGAAACTTTAAGTTTTGGAGATTCTAAGTTTGTGAATTTGTATTAACATTTACAGTCTGCATAAATGTTAAAGAATCTTTCAGTTGTGTCCACTGTGTTGAGAATGTGTAAATGCAAAGCTAGAGAATTTCTGAACATTGCCACACATTGGGAATATTTTATAATTACCTGACTGTATTAATTAAAATAAAAATTATGATAATTTGGTCACAAAGTCATTAATTCTTTTTTTTTTTAAGTTTTTTATTTTTTTGATGTGGACAATTTTTAAACTCTTTATTGAATTTGTTACAATATTGCTTCTGTTTTATGTTTTGGTTTTTTGGCCACAGTGCATGTGGGATCTTAGCTCGCCGACCAGGGATCGAACCTGCACCTCTTGCATTGGAAGGCCAAGTCTTAACCACTGGACCACCAGAGAAGTCCCAAAGTCTCTTTGATTCTTAGAAATTTCAGAATAGAATACTTTGATGCTTGTTAATATTTAATAAACATCTACTTTTATTCCATTAGTAAGTAAAAACTATTTGTGATTTTTGCAAATGTACATGCTACTGTAAAACATAACATTTTTATTATTCTTTGTTTGGAATAAGGTGTTACACATAAATATTTAGATGCTGTGTGTACTAGAGTCATGATAAAATAGTGATAAGTAAAAATTAAGCACTCTGCCTTTTCAGCTTATGCAATTACCAAAAGTGTGAACCACCCCTTAGAGTATGCCCTTCATCCTGTTTGGGTTGACTCCTTTTTCTGGCCTGTACTTTCCCTCACTCCTGTGGATGTCCTTTTCAACTTAAGCCTCTCTCTGGGCCAAAGCATCTCTCTTGTCCACTCCAGAACACAGATATTGTTTCCTAATGACATTTAGTGCTCAGAAAGGGAAGGGAAGGAGAAGGGGAGGAAGGTGAAGCAAGGAAAAGGAATGATGGAAGGGGAATGTGGAGAAAGGGGATGGGAAAAAAGTAGAGATGATAATGCTATTTTAAATTCATACTTCATAGTTAAAGAATTAAGGGTTTTGGGGTAGAAGGGATGCAGACCAGAATAAGATACAAAAGGCACAGATAGATATCTGCATACCAGAGTGGAGGAGAGAGATGCCATGGCCCAGAGTGGGCCAGGGATCCCAAGCAGAGCGAGAAGGCTGGCCTGGTGTGGGGGTCATTGTCTGCCTAAGTTGAGGAGGACATCCACAGGAGTGGGGTCAACCCAGACAGGATAATGAGTACACTCATATAAGAGGTGGCATGTGGTGTGGGGAATCAAGGTGCAATGGCTGTCCAGATTGTATATGTGTGTGATGTGCAGAGGCCTAGAATGAAATATGTGGTATATCCTGAAAAAGTCAAGTTTTCAATGTATTTTACATGGATAAAGGTGCTATTTAAACTCTTTGACCACTTAGTACTCAGAATATCAACTTATTTTGTCCATGATTGTCAGGGTTTCATTTAAAAACTATAAAAGCAAACTTGTACTCCTAGTGTATGCAACTTATTAGAGGACATTATGCTTGATTTAATAAGTGCTCGAGTATTTCCATTGCAGCTATTTGCTACACATAATTTGTTAAAATATCATAAATGCCTATATATGTGCCAGAATATCTGAAAATGTGAAAGAAAATACCAACAAAGTATATGGAGCTACTCTCACACACTATTTCATACATTGTATTTAGGAGTGAAAATTTTACATTATTTTGGGAAAATGTTTAGTAGTAGCTACTAAACACTAAAAATATTAAACATTCATATTGTGTTATTAGCAGTACCAATTGTATGTATATTCCCAAAATATGTATGTGTGTTGTGTATGTGTATATATATATATATATATACACATATATACATATACATATATATATATATATATCCTTAAGTATTGTGTTTTTTCATCTTAGAGAATAAAAGCAATGAACTAGTATAAGTCACAGAAGTGTTTCTTTCAGTCTTCCTTCTTTTCCACTCTATTTATTTCAAGATTAGACTGCTCAAATGATTGTCACACCCTTGTCATGCTCCCTTCTGAGGGCCTAAACAGAATCTGCTAAAGCATACATGGTAACACCTCATTCCATCAATGATTTTTTCCAGCTTTAGTGAAATATAATTTTTTCCAGTTTCATTGAGATATAGATCAACATATAACATTAAGTTTAAGATGTACAAGGTGTTGATTTGATACACTTATATATTGCAATATGATTACCACATAATTATTTCTTTTTTGTGGTGAGAACACTTAAGATCTACTCTCTTAGTAACTTTCAAGTATATGATGCACTATTATTAACTATAATCGTAATGTTGTGCATTAGATCCCTAGAACTTATTTAGCTTCTAATTGGAAATTTGCACTTTTTGATCAACATCTTCTACCATGGGATCCAGCAATCCCATTTCTGGATATATACCCAAAGGAAAAGAAAACAGGACCCCAAAGAGATACCTGCACTCTCATGTTTATTGCAGCATTATTTACAATAGCCAAGGTATGGAAACAACCTAGTTTTCACCAACCATTTTTAATTGCTAGTTTCGGATCAGACAATATAGCTTGAAGTTTCTAGATCATAGTATCTGATGTAGAATATTTCATATGCATTAAACATAAAAATAAAAGTGACACTATGAAATAGGAAAAAGGTTTTGATGGAAAGAGGAAAAATGCAAAGAATGACCAAACACACACACAAAAACACATAAAGTCAGTGCTTATTCACTTTGTTTGTTGTTTTTTTGTTTATCTCTGGACTTTTTAATATTTTTCTCCTTTCCATTGATACACTGATAATCAGAAAAATTGAGTTGCTTCCTTACCTTCTCTTTTAGGAGCTACAGACTGTAATACAAAAGCAGAAGAGTGAGACAGAAATGTGCTCACACGCTCCAAGGACACAGTGAAAGACAGTGATCTTAGTGAGCAAGGAGATGATGGTGGAAGGTGAGGTCTGAAATGTTCCTGAGGTCAGATTGTGAAGGACAAAGATTATGGTAAGGAATTGGGATATGACCTTGATTCTAGTGTATAGATTACAGCAGGAGTGTAATAAGATTAGATTTACATTTTTGTTTTTAAAGATCAATCTGTCTCAAGTGTGATGAATGCTTAGCAGGAAACAAGAATGAAGATTGGAAGAATGTTTAGGAGGTAGGTTTGCGTGTGTAGGTGAGAGAAAATGGTGATTTGGGCGTGGTTTGTTGAAACAAAGATGGCACAATTTACTCACATTTGGGATATATTTTACTTGTATTTGGCATGTACTTGCAGCAAGTACACAATCATTTTTGTCCTAGGAATAACAGTTGACAAAAGAACTGGGAAGAGAAAGAAGAAAATATCAACTATATTTTCCTAGATATAGGTCTAGGCTTAAGCTGGACTTAAAATATGTAAAGCATATATTTTTCCTTGTCATATCCTTATATGTTACCTTTTCACATAACTGATTCCCCAGAGTCCTAGGCATACAGTGTTCTCATGCCACCTTAATTTCTTATTTGTGATTTAAAAAAAAAAAAGAAAGAAAAAGAAAAGGAAACTAAAAGAAAAAAAAGAAAAAAATCTCCAGGGTCCCAGTTTGCTTTCTCTATGTGATTTCTTAAAATATTCATTACTCTGGGCAGGAAAATAAATGCTTAAGTAAATAGATGGGATGGAAGTAATTTTCTGCAATTTCTGAAGGATTAACAGATCAATACACTTACCTAGAATATTCTTATTTCATTTATTGTTAGAAAAGAACCCTCAGCTCATAGAAGACAGCAAGATATAAACCAGCTACAATCCCATAAATGTTGAAAGTAGAAAATGAGATCTAATGTATTAAACAAGACAGTTTATTGCGCATGAAGCCGAATCCGGCCTCTGTAACCTGAAACCAAATTAAATCTCGGACACAGAGTTTTGGGTGAAGAAGAAAATAACACTATTTCGCTTTGCCAAACGAAGGGAGTGTTGACTTAAAATAAAAATGCACAACGTGAGAGCTGTGAGTTAAGTTTTATTTGGGGCAAAATGAGGACTGCAGCCTGGGAGACAGCATTTCAGATAGCTCTGAGAAATTGCTCCAAAGAGGTAGGGGGGGAAGGTCAATATATATGTGATTTTGGTGAAGGAGGAATACATACAATCAAGCACATATTTTTTGCAGAAGGTCTTGTGAGGGTTACTGCTAGTCACAAAGAGCAGATGTCACCATGAAGAAAAGGTATAGTGTTTTCTAGATATGAGGAGATGCAAGAATTGGGCTCATAAAATTAGCTCCTAAAAATATCTAACTCTCTGAAGACCTGTTCTGCCAGTTTTTCTCAGAGCATCAGGAATGAGGCAGAGTGCCTCATTCCTGATCTCCACCCTGAATTCCTTTCAGGGGGTGTTGAAGGTCAGCACCTGCAGTGGCACCTGATTTAATTCATGTAGAGGTAGGTAGCAAGTGCCAATTTGTAGTTGACAGGGGCCACAGCAGGCTAATGCCCTCAGAACTGTGTGTCCCAACCTGGAGGGGGCAGTGAGGAGTTTTATAGCAATGGTTCAAAGATGAGGGCATGATAAGCTTGTGGACATTCTTCTGATTGTTTGGTGGTGAGGTAAGTAGGAGTCAGCATCATTAACCTTCTCGTTCCAACCAGTCTGGGGTCTACATACTCCTGGGCGGCATACAGTTAACTTCTCCCACCACAAAACAGGTCAAAGATTTTGTTATGTATATCCCTTGAGGGGGAACCAGAACCCTGCCCCAAGGTTGCACTATTGTTTCTTGACTGTTGCTCCCTTGCCTCTGCATCCCCTCCCTTCCCTAAATAGCAACTGTTTCAACCTGCCCTTTGGAACTCAGGGAAGGTCATGGAGGCTGAATGAAGCCTGTTTCCTATAATCAAGAAATGTGGAACACAGAAAGTCTTTTGTGCCCAGAAACCCCACAGTCTCCTGCTCTGTTTCACTCAAGCATAACAATTATAAACATTAGCAAAACTGCATCGGTTTCCCTGTCCCCAAGTCCCAGAGTTGGCTTAGCTGTCACAGATAGATACCAGGCACATATTAAGCTTTGAACCACAGCTGAGGAAATTTGAGCTTAAGTAACTGTCACTTTTATAGGAAGCAGAAAGCAAGGCTTCTCTTTGCGTGAAGACAAATATGCAGGAACACAAAAGATAGGACTGTCTTCCACAGTTTCTATGTGTGTGTGTGTGTGTGTGTGTGTGTGTGTGTATTTACTTATTAGAATGTAGAGCAAAGAAGCAAAGTAAAAACATTTGTAAAATATGAGTTAGGTATTATTTTAACCAAGGCAGCTGAGGTGTCCCTTAGTCAGGACTCAATACCTAAACTTTACCTGATTTCAAACACTTTTCACTTCCCCAATCTAAGTTCACAGAGTTCTGAAACTTCAAGTTTTTATTTGTTTTGTTATGTTTTTGGTATCTTAATTGCTCTTAAAGAGGTAATGCTTTGAATTTTGGTAGGAAGAGAGACTGCTAGGCCAGAGTGTTGTGGGTGGCAAGAGAAGAAAAGAGGGTAGGATTGCAACTATTTGTAATTTGTGTATTTGTAAATCAAGGCCTCCCTGCATTCATAAACTGGAACAATGCATTTTTAATAAATAATAGTAGCGCCTACTTCATACAAAGGGATGAAGCTCAGAGTATATTTTGAGTTGCTAAGTCTTTTTTTCTGTTAATGTGATCTTATAAAAGCTAGGAAGCTGAATGAAAAAGATAAAATATATAACAATATATATGCCTACTACTCCCTCTATATTCCTGCTTAAAGCAGTTCTTTGTCTTTTTCTTAATTAAAATACCTCTTTCCTCTATAAATTCAATATGCAGTATTTGTTTAAGAAGGTAAGCGTTATCTCATACAGTAATGGTTGTAACACTTGACAGTGCTACCCAGCTACCCAGGAGAGGTTTGGTTTATAACAAACTATTCTAAAACCTGGTCTAGGAACCCTGGTCATGTACAGTAATTATGCCAAGAAATGCAAAACTAAAACTATTATAAAAGTACCTATGATAGCAACTGCATCAGTAAGTTATTTTGTGGCACATCCAATAAAATGAGAATTCAATATATAAATTGTAACAAATCTTCCACAAAAGTTAAATACTGTTCTCACTAAAAATAAAATTATAAGACATATATTTTTCCATTGGTCATTTATTAACAGCTTAGAGTGAGAGATAGAGACAGAGACAGAGAGACAGGGACAGAGAGACAAAGAGGTAGAGAGATCTTAACCAGGAAAAGATGTTTATTACCTTTATGAACTTTAAGATATTTGACTCAACAAGTAGAAACTTTAGAATGCTACAAGTGGTATTTCTAAGTTAACCAATTAATTCTGTCCATAAATTCAACAAGAAAAAAAAAGCATGTATGTAACTGAGCAGGACCCTATGGGGCTTTCCTGGGACACACCACTCCGCAGTATCCTCTGCTTTAGCTCCTCTCTGAAGTACATAGATAATAGTATCTGATGAATGTTTCCTGAGTTTTTCAGATATGAAAACCACCACCAAATGGGAGAAATTACCTATTTGATGATGAGGAGCACATAGCCTCCAGACCTTCTGGTGCCTAAGTATTGATCATCATCAACCAATCAGAGAATTGTGCATGAGCTGATCACCTACCCTGGGATGCTTTTCCCTCAACTTGCCTTTAAAAATGCTTTGCTAAAACCCTTCAGGGAGTTTGGAGTTTTAGAGCACGAGGCTCCAATCCTGCTTGTACTGGCAACTTTACAATAAATGCTGCATTTTCCTTCACCACAACCCAGTATCAGTAGATTGGCTTTACTATGTGTGGGTGAGAGAACCCAAGTTTGGTTCAAATATATAAAGTAAGTAACATATAAAGTAAGGATTGATTCATAACACAAGAATAATAAAATACACCAACTTACATTCTGATTTTGACCACACTGCACATATGCTACCCATACAATCCAAGTAGAGCAATCTACAAATTTAAGGCTAGCATACTTAGATCCATTATGCTTACTCAGAAATATTGCCTCTAGGGTGAACCAGCCATTCAGAGTAAAGCTGCTTCCAAAGATAATATAACTAATGAATTTGTTAGTGCAGAGAAAATTGTAACATCTATGATACTCTGCCAGATGTTGAATATATTGAACATTGCCAGTGAATAAATTACTTTACAAAGGTAAATAAAACAATTTGACACACAGGTGCTGATTGAAAAAAAATGCACAACGTGAGAGTTGTGAGTTAAGTCTTATCTGGGGCAAAGTGAGGACTATAGCCCAGGAGACAGCATCTCAGATAGCCCAGAGAAACTGCTCCAAAGAGGTAGGGGGAGAGGTCAGTATTATATAAGATTTTAGAGAAGGGGGTATACGTGCAGTCAAGCACACATTTTGTCAGAGGCTTGCTGCTAGTCACAAGCAGCAGATGTTACCATTAATGATTTCAGTGCTTTTCTAGATATGAGAAGATGCAAGAATTTGGCTCATAAAATCTTCTCCTGAAAATACCTAACTGTCTGAAGGCTTGTTCTGCCAGTTTTTTCCCAGAGCAGTGCCTCATTCCTGATCTCCACCCTGAACTCCTTTCAGGGCATATAGGTCAGTGGCTGTGGTGGCTAGTGACTTAATCCCTGTAGATGCAGATGGCAAGTACCAATTTTTTGTTGGCACAGGGAAGTATTTTGAAGTTATTCATGCTCTTACACTAAATTCATTTCTAAATGCACTGTTTATTTCAATGCTACAGAATATGTAAATAACAATTTACACCTGTGTATCTGTGTGATTAGGCCTAAAAATAAGAGCATATTTTCATGAAGAAGGAATGTAACAGTCATAGACAAAGTTAGGAGAAATCCTAGATTCCCCAAGATAGTGTTACAGGATTCTCTTTACTTTCCAGTTGACACAAAGTCCTTTCTGGTTTCAGCTGAATCTTTGGTAATGGCAAAAAATAAAATTTTCATTAATCAGGGATAGGTATAAATACCAATACCTATTTTCCTAAAAAGAGGAATGCCCATATCATCAGGCAAAGGATTAAAAGATTCTACTCTAATTCACTGTGTTTAGTAGTAAGAGATAGTATGTGATACGTGGATGAGAGAAAAAAGGGGAATTGATACACTTGAAGTCATGTAGATCAATGTAATCCTAAGTTTACAAACTGAAATCACATAAATCTCACTTAAATTTTATAAAATAGTGGAGATAAATGCCAAATCTACCTAACTCTATGGGTTAAGGACAATGGAAGAAAGGTGTGTTGAGGTCTTCATGGCTCTTAATCAAATTGAAATGACAGAGGCTAGATAGATCACAGATAAATTTCAGTTACATATATGGGAACCACAGATCAAAGGGAAGGATGAAAACCTAGAGAAGATGAAAATTTTGACAACATCAGACAAAATCAGTTTATGAGGTCAACTATGTAGGCCTACATATCCCACAGTGACAAGTATTTCGGATGATTTTGAGTCATGATCATTGTATATATCCACTCATTTGTTTGCTCAGTCAGCCAATCAGTCATTTCACACCTTTTCATTTATTTATTTATCAGCTCAGGCAATCAGCCATATTTGTGCATTGCTTTACTATTAACAAAGCTTTTTCACCTAAATTTTTTCATCTAATTCCTTTGGCAAATGCAGGAAAGGCATAAAGCAGCATTATCTCAATTTTACAAATTTACAAATGAGGAAATACAGACTTTGCTAAATGGCTTACCCCACTTCACAAAGGAAATACATTGCAGATTCAGAAATTTATAATGTCAGTATTAAAACTCGTAGACTAATAAGAAAATGCAATATAAGGAAGAAGGCAGTTTGCAGCCAACAATCACATCAAGGATAAGATACTTCCAAAATTATGGAGAGGGGAAAAAAACTTACCAACCTAAACAGACAAAAAAGTTTACTATGGTTTTCAAGAAAAAAACTAAAGCATTAAAAAGTTTGCTTTTGCTATATTATCCCTTTTAAGAGCCAAAGTATGAATGATCAGAGCAGAATTTGTTTTTTTCCATACTCAGCTATTGCTAGAATTTTGGCGAATTCATGGCTCATTCCACTGTCTACCTTCATAATAACTAGAAATAAAGTAGAACAAGAAAAGGAAGGCAACATTTTTTTTAACAGTTTTTGTGACTAAATAAAGATTTACAGGGTACACTGAATGAAATCAGTGACTATAAAAATTCAAATGATAAGAATTAAACCTGCATAAACATTTGAGATACATTAGCACTGCCAGTAATTTAGTTATCAAAAATGGAAATAGAAGAGAGAAATGGGAGAAATTTAAACTCTTACTTAGTCTATATGTCTTACTCTAAGTTGCCTTACAAATTTATACTACTCTCAATGTGTGCGTGTGTATATTTATATATGTACATACACACATATACATATTCACACACCACACAGGTGCACACATACATAGATACATATACATATGTATGGTATATTGGATATATCATAGATTGGGTATATCATATATATCATGATATATATACCAATATATCATGGTATATTGGGTATACCTTTTCAATAATGAGATAAATATTAAATGACTATATTATGATTTACAAATTAGACTTATTTAGATAAAAAAATCCAAATTCTATATTCAACACCAAACATATTACAAACTGACTATAGAAATTTATTTATAAGCATATAGCAAATTGAATTTTGTATTTGTACAACTGTAATAATATTATGACCCTGAGACTAAATATAAAATTATATAAATGTCTAATTATGTCAATGTCATGTACACTCTGATGTGATGTGATTGGAAAGGCAATTTTCCTGTATGACATTTTTTTCAAAAATCCATAACCCTGTCTAATCATGAAAAAAAATCTGTCAAACTTAAATCAAGGGGTATTCCAGCAAGTGTCTGACCAATAGTCATTAAACATTCAAGATCGTGAAAAATAGGCAGAGACTAAGAAACTGCCATGGATAGGAGAGGATTAAGGAGACTTAATGATTAAATGCAACTGTCTCCTGGGCCAGGTTTTGGAAGAAAGAAAGGACAGTAGAAATCTGGTGAAATCAGAGTAATCTGTAGTTTATGTAATAGTACTTTACTAATAATGTTAATTTCTTAGTTTTGACAAATGCATCACTTTTTATATAAGGTGCATGCATTATTAGAGACTGAGAAAAAGGTATTATGATATTATCTCTCTGTACTACCTTCCTCTCTTTGCAACTTTTTATGAATATGAAATTATTTTAAAGTAAAATGATTAATGATTTTAATAAGTAAACTTTATCTTCAGTGTGAAAATTAAATTGTGTTTGAAAATATCTGCTAAGAAACACATGACAGTCCCATTCAATCATTCAGAACACAAATGACAGCCCCATTCAGTCATCAACTTAAAAATGACTGCATATTTATAAAAGAAAAGTGAGTAAGTCAACTTTATATTTGACAATTTTGATGTGAAAACTAGGGAATCTTTTGGGAGTACAGAGTCTACTGTATATTTCATACCCTCTCTCTACTCAGAACCCCTCAACTCTCACTTCTTCCCTTCTGCCTTTGAATAAAACCAACTTCAATAATATGTCCTATAGACAATGATGTACTTATAGATACAGCTTGTTGATGGTATAAGAATTAAATTTAGTCTACAGTGTTGGCTATATAATCTCACTGTGATTGTTTTTTTAAATTACAATCAAAGAAGCATATTTTCCCCACTTAGTATTTCTACACACTAGGCTTTCCCACAAAATATTAACTTTTTGAAGAGGTCATTTACTGTTAGAAATCTTTCTTACATGTACTTTGTTATTGACATGGACATTTTAAAATAGCACAGTTTGACTAGTTGGAAGCATATGTACTCTCATCCAACATTATTAAACATTTCCCATACTGTGAAATTTTTTTAACACTTGATTCTTCTAATCATTACAGATGTTTTCTATTTATCTTCTCAAATGTGTATTTGCTAAAAAATAAATGCTATTTTCCCTGCCATATTATGGCCCAAATATTAATTGAGCCATTCTTTTTAACGGGTAAGGCAGAATGTGATTTTTCTTTCTTTCACTTTTCAATAAGTATTCTCAAAAGAAGGGTTTCAATAAGTGTATTTAGTGTAATGTAGCATTTTTCCCCTGTAGCTGTTAAATATAAATCTTATAAAGAACGTTCTAAACATTACCATAATGTTTTTGAATTATTGAAGTATTTTTTAAGTTTTGGATTGAGTTTTACATGGCTTTAATCACTGTAGAAAAAAATGGTTAGATGGCCTTCATATTTTGAATGTTTTAAAATTGTTATTTATCAAGCAATTCCCATAGCATCATTATCCATTATCCCTAGGCACAATGAAGTTTAGGCAAGTTTCCTCACTGATGACAATTGATCCAACTCTCTATTTCACATAATTTCATGGCTATTTTTGGCTAATTTTTTTTCATATTAGATGAGTTCAATCACGGTTTTTTCTACTACTGAGTCCAAGATCTATATTTGGAATAGAAGTTTTATCCCTGCCATTTTCTGAATAACTTTCATTGTATCTTATTATTATTCTCAAATGGCAATTCATTTTTAGAAATTAAAAAAGAATTTTTTGCCTGTGAAAGCTGAGTTTAATTGGATTAAAATTATATAATTCACTAATCCCCTTTCTGTACAGAAATCAAATGAGAATAACTGTTAACTTCGCTGAGTATCACACTTCCTCATTAAACTCAGGCCACCTCCAGTAAGGTGCTTGGGCCATGGCAGTCTGATGAATATACTGATTGAAAACACCTATGTTAAATCTTACTTTCAAAAATTAATAAAGTTTAATATCACCATATTTTATAGGCATAATAGTAGATATATAGTAGTAGATATCACTACTGGTTTCCCATGTCAATGGAACATTGTAAAAACTGTGTTTACCCTCTTCCAGAATCAGAGTGAGAGGGCATTGCAATTTGGAGAAAATTTACCACAAAGAGCTCCTAATAAACACCTCACGTGTGGCATTTGTGTTGTTGAATGTGTCAGGGACACCAGCTTTGTGGAATACAGTGATATCACAAACTTAGAGCAAAAACTTCAAGATATTCTCTGCATTTTAGCTGTCTGATCCTAGAGAGATAGAAAGAATTACCTAATAATTTTTAAAGTACAATACTCTAATAAAAGTATTGAAAATATATTAAAGCTTCCCCTTTAAAAAGATAATTAATTCCATATGTTTTCTGGATCACACATACTGTTTTAAAAATATCTCATGACCAAGCTACTAGAAGTTAGGAACCTCAGGTATTCAATATTCTAAGTAATAGAAACTCAAGTGAAATTTAGTATTATTCTTTAGCAGAAATATATATCCATTAATAGAACTACTATAATAATGAAAAGAGGGTTTTTTGTTGTTGTTGCTAAACACAGAAATTTAACTAAAAATGTCAATGTCAATGTTAGGTAGTTAGACATTAGCAGCAAGGAGGTGACAATGGTGGAAAGACAAGAGGGGAATAATCAAGTCACACCCCAACCATCTGGGGACCCTCCCCTGACCCTACCCAGAATGGGCAAAACTATGGTCGGGTGGTGGGCAACTTATCCTGATAAAGAGGGAGCACTATAACGAGGGAACTTCCCCGTGTTGCACATGCCCAGATTAGACAGGTGTACAACCTATAGTAACCCCAAACTCATTATACCATCACTATAATAAAATCTGCATGTGGTTTTGCAGCACCACCAGCCCCGCCCCGCGCCCCCGTGGGCTTTTCTTAGCGAATCAAGGGTAAGGGCATGTGAAAAAATGAACTGGTTACATAACTCGGGACTGTCAATCAAATAATGATCCCCTGTCACTCACCCATGATCGCACCCCACCTCCTCACAGAGCACTCCTTATAAACACCCTTAAGCCTGTACAGCAGGGCTGGTTTCACTTTGCAGAAACAGCCCGCTCTCCCTCTGAGAATGTAACTATGCCTTAATAAACTTTGATTTGCATTTAAGCCTGAAGTAGTAGTCTACAATTCTTTGCTTGTTATCACAAGGACCGAGATTCCTGGTCCGGGTCTTCCGTTGACCTCTTTGGTTGAAGTATTTGACACAACGCATGCCAACACGGTAACATCTTTGGTGCCATGACTCAGATCGCTAAAGGTATGTTTGAGCCACCCCCCTTGCAGCTTCCTCAGACTTTTGACCATTGCATGATAATTGTCCCGCCTGGCTTTATCTCCTCTGTCTTACATGCCTCTGTTCCTTGCCTAATATGCCTGAGAAAGGGCTGCTGTGTGTGTGTGCTTCTGACTTTGTTAAATATTTACACCTCTCTTGTCAAACCGACCTCCCTGACAAGCTTCCTTGAATTATGGCTATTGAGAAGGCTTTGAAACTCTCTCCAGCTCAACTTACTGGGACCTGATAATCATTTTTTCTGTCTTTGGCTGGAACCAAGATCAATTGCGGGACTCTGGGAGGTTTTTCCACTTTCTTTTTGGGACCCTTCTTTCCCCTTTTGAGACTTGAAGCTTTCTTCTGTTGATAGATCAGGCTGATGGCCACCTAAAACACTCAATCTGTTGTATTTGTGAGGACTCTCAGCAGTTCCACGTACCCCAACCTCGAGGAGAGGTCCCTTTTTGGCCAGACTACTCTTATTTGAGATCTCCTCATTCTTTTCCTTGTCGTCTCAAACATCTGTTTTGCATGGTCCCTAAGGGGAACAAACTCTTCCTCCACTCGGCCACCCGGAACAGTTTCCATCACTACCCAGACCTTGTCAATTGCCAGCCTGTCATGAATCTCTAGGGACTTGCCTTTATGGTCCTGATCACCCACAAAGGAGCCCTGGCCCACTGGCAATGGGAAAGGAGGAATAACCATGCTATTATGAGATTGAGGAGCCAGAGAGTACAAACAAGCTTCTCGTTAAGGTTAGGGAATCTCTTTTGGTGACATAGCCTTAATGTTGCATATTCCCTCTGTCAAACAAATTGCTCATCCAAGTGAGAGAATCTCTATAGGTGGCATAACCATTGGCACATGGTCTGTTACTCTCCCTGAATGTTGTGTGTCCTCACTGCCAGTAAGGAAGGGGGATCTCTATTGGTGACACTGCCTTTGGGGCCAGAGGGAACAGACAGTAGTCCTGGTGGGCCTATGGTCAGGGCCCTCCACTGATAACAGGAGGAAGGGATACCCTCTCCTGCAAATGGTCAGGGATATCAGGACTCTGAGATGCCCCTGACCTTTGTGGTGTGTATTCTTTCTTTCCAGATGGTAACCAAACCTCTGGCCTCCCATCACCAGACACTCCCTTAGGCTCCATCCTCAAGAACTGGTCGGTCTTTGACCCTGACACCCTAAAGAAAAAGAGAATGGTCTTTTTCTGAAACACCACTTGAACCCAGTATAAGCTGGGGGACCAAGAAGAGTGGCCCTTAAATGGTAGCATTAACTTTAATACCATCCTTCAACTAGATCTATTCTGCAAATGACAAGGAAAATGGAGAGAGATTCCCTATGTTCAAGCCTTTTTCACTCATAGAGATAAGGAAGACCTCTGCAAGACTTGTAAAATTGACTCTGCTGTGCTGGCCCTGATGGGACAGCCCCCATCCTCTCCTCGAGAGGATCCGTCTGAGCTGGTCCATGTCAAAAGAGAACCTGAGCCAGATAAGAGCCAAAGGGAGAAAAATCTTTAAAGCTGGAGATAGCACTAAAACCACCCCATCCTCCATCTATCCCCCTTTGCCATCAACAGCCCCCTTACCACCTTGCCCAGGAGATCTGACTCGCACAAGTCCTCCCCATAGAATTTGCCCTTTGGTGGAGATAATGGGCAAATTCAGACCCCAACTCATTCAGAAGCCTTTTACTCCTGGAGTTGAAGCAGATCAGACAGGAACTAGGTAAATTTTCTGATGATCCTGAGCACTACATTGACAACTTCCAAAACTTAACCTTGGCTCTTGACTTAGCCTGGAAGGATGTCATGATAATCTTGGGGCAAACTCTATCAGATACTGAGAAGGAAAAGATCCTGAAGGAGGCCTGCAACTTTGCAGACAGCCTCCATTTATCCAGCTCAAAATGCCCTGTGGGAGTAACCACAATTCCCAATATGGACCCTCATTGGGATTTCAATAACTCCAATGAACAAATGGAGAAAGGAACATTTTATAATCTGTATAAAAGCTGGACTCAAAGCAAGCAGAAGGAAACCCATTAATTACTCATAGCTTTCTGCCATCAGCTAGGAACCCAACAGAATCCCTACAGCCTTCCTGGAAAGGCTCAAGGAGGAAATAATTAAATATACCAACCTAAAACTGGATTCCCTTGAAGGAAAAACATTCTAAAGGAGAGGTTCCTTACCCAGTCTGCACTGAACATTGGAGGAAGCTCCAAAAGCTTACACAGGAGCCCAAAGTTAACCTAGATGAACTTCTAGCTACAGCCACCACTACCTTTTATAACCGGGACCAGGAGGAGGAGGTCAAGGCTTGGGAGAAAGAAATGAGGAAAGAAAACAGGCAGGCCCAATTATTGGAAGCCCTACAGGGGCAAGCCCCATCCAGAGAAACACTCACCCATACCAACAGAAGCCCAGACCAATGCCGGGTCTACAGAAAGCCTGGGCACTGGACAAGGGAATGCCCCATCAAGGACAAGCCTCCTACAATGCCCTGTCCAAACTATCAAAAAGTGACCATCGGAGAGCCATCTGCCCACTGGACCAAAGTGCCCAGGGGCCAGAGGCAGCCCCTCAGATGGCTCTGGATAAACAGGACCCTCTACTCCAGATGCCCCCCCTGTTTAATGCCAGTATTACTGGACTGGAGCCAAGGGTAAACCTGGATGTGGCAGGTAGGACCGTATCTTTCTTATGGGGGCCACCTACTCTGCCCTAGTTTCCTCCTCTGGACCCTTCTCCTCTGACTCCTGTTAGGCTACTGGAGTCTCAGGTAAACTTACCATTAGGCCTTTTACTGTCCCTTTGTGTTGTTACTGGGAAGGATATACTTTCTCTCATTCCTTCCTGATCATACCTGAATGCCCCCACCCACTGTTAGGTAAGAACATCATGAACAAGCTGGGAACCAGACTGGTACTTGGGAGAACCACCGCAGTAACACCCCTCTAGTTCTTAGTCTTAGAGACACAACCTCCTCTGAGGACTGGCACACCAGCCTTAGCTGATTTGCCAGTAGACCCCCAGGTCTGGGCCAATGGAATGCCAGGGAGAGCTATAACCGCCTCCCCAGTGCTTATCACCTTAAGGGATCCATCCTCTTTCCCCAATCAGAAACAATATCCAATTCTCCCAGAACCCTGAAGAGGACTGCAGCCTTTCATACCTAAATTTTTACAATGCTGGCTACTTATTCCTTACAGTTCTCCTTGCAACATCTTATGTTAGCTGTTAAGAAGCCAAACAGAGAATACAGACTGGTTCAAGACTTAAGAGCTATCAGTGAGGCAGTTGTCCCACTCCATCCAGTAGTCCCCAACCTGTACAACTTGTTGGGGACCATACCAGGCACAGCCTCCTGGTTTACTGTGTTAGACCTAAAGGATGCCTTCTTTGCCATACCTCTGGAACCCTGGTCCTACTACCTCTTTCCTTTTGAGTGGCATGAGGAAGGAATAGAGGACAATAACACATCTGGACAGCCCCATCCCAAGGGTTCCGAGACAGTCCCCACATTTTTGGCCAGGCCCTGGCCAAGGACCTCCAAGATCTACACCTGGAGGAAGGGACTATCATACAGTATGTGGATAACCTTCTTATTTGTTCCCCGGACCATGAGAGAGCCTTAACTCATGCTACCCAAACCCTCAATTTTTTGGCAAAACAAGGCTATAAAGTCTCTAAGTCCAAGGTCCAATTGGCACAGCAGGAAGTCAAATATCTCTGAGTAATCCTCTCCCCAGGGGAATGAAGACTCTCCCCCTATAGAATACAAGGGATTTTAGATCTGCTGGAACCAACTACCTGAAAACTTAGCTCTGAGCCGTTTTAGACCTCATGGGGTATTGCAGACTATGGATTCCTAACTGTAGACTAAAAGCACAACATTTTTATGAGGCCCTGAAGGGAAAATCTGACTCTAAATCTCTGCTCTGGGGCCCTAACCAAACACAAGCTTTCCAGCTGCTAAAGACATTACTATCCCAGGCCCCAGCCTTGGGAATCCCAAGAAATGATACAACTTTCCAGCTATTCATGGCAGAAAATTAAGGGATGGCTTTAGGAGTCTTAACTCAGGAACTTGGCCCTGTCCAGAGACCTATAGGATATATGTCAAAGAGACTGGACCTGGTGGCCACTGAATAGCCCAGTTGTCTTAGGGTAGCTGCTGCCTTGGCCTTATTGGTGGAAGAAGCATCCAAGCTTACATTGGGGCAACCCCTGACAATATATACACCCCATCAGTTTACCTCTCTCTTGGAAGGGAAAGACAATTTTCTGACTCACGGAAAGCAGGATCCTCAGATATCAGGCATTACTGTTGGAGAATCCAGACATACATGTCATGGTCTGCTCCTCTTTAAATCCAGTTACCCTGCTCCCCCTACCTGAAGAAGGTCTGCCAGTTCACCAATGTGAAGATATTATATCTCATCCCTTGTTGCCTCAACCAGATCTAACTGATATTCCACTACAAAACCCTGAGAAGGTTTGGTTCACTGATGGAAGTAGTTTTGTTTCTGAAGGATGTAGAAGGGCAGGGTATGTGGTGGTGTCCTTGACACAGGTTATTGAGGCCCGGGCTCTTCCCCCAGGGACCTCAGTCCAACTGACAGAAATAATTGCTTTAATCTGAGCCTAACCCTGGCTGAAGGTAAGGCCCTTAATATATATACTGATTCTAAATATGCTTTTTTGGTTCTGCATGTTCATGCTGCTATCTGGAAGGAACGTGGCTACCTGATGGCACGTTCTGGCTACCTGAGAGTATGGACCTCAAATTCTCTCCCTCTTGGAGGCAGTTCTCAAGCCTTCCCAGGTAGCAGTGTTTCACTGCAGAAGTCACCAGAAGGGTGACGATGAAATAACAAAAGGAAATCGGCTAGCCGATCAGGCTACCCAACAGGCAGCCCTTCAGCCCTTTGTAATAGAGTGTGCCTTGGTTCCTTCCCTTAGTTCTCTCCGTTCCCCATCTTACCTGCCTGAGGAAATCAAATGGGCCATAAATCACGGGTACAACCTTGACCCAGACAGATGATACCAGAGAGAGGGCTTAATTCACCTGCCCCTATTGCACCAATGGAAAATTATTAATCTTTGCATGAGGCCTGTCACCTAGGGAGGGATGCCTTATACCAGATTGTTTCTTCTATCTCCTCTGGGAAGGGATTTTGCAGTGTAGTTAATAAGTTAACCTCATCATGGTCTCCTTGTCTGACTGACAATCCTCAGTCAGACAGGGAAGTAAGCCACTACTGTTGGCCCTTCCGGCTCAGAGACACAGAACATATCCAGGGGAAGACTGACAAATGACTTTAAAATGGTTCCTCCCTACCGAGGATATAAGCACATTTTGGTGTTCATGGACACCTTTACCAGCTGGGTGGAAGCTTTCCCCACCAGGACAGAGAAAGCTTCAGACGTAGCCCAGAAGCTTTTAACTGAAATCATCCCTAGTTTTGGCCTCCTGTTGTCTCTGAAGATTGATAATTGTCCTGCCTTTGTTTCCCAAACTACTCAGCAGATATCCAAGGTTCTAGATATTGAGTAACACCTTCATTCTTCCTGGAGACCCCAATCCTCAGGAAAGGTAGAAAGAGCCAACCAACATTTAAAGAATACCTTAAGAAAAATAACACAAGAGACCTCCCTCATTTGGAAGGAAACCCTCCCTATTGCTTTTTTAAGGATCAGAACAGCCCCAAAGGTTTTACTTAACCTTAGCCCTTATGAAATGCTGTATGGTAGGCCTTTCTTATGAGGGGACCTACTGATGGATTCTGACACCTCTGCCATTACATCTTATGTCACCTCCCTTGGAAAATTCCAACAAGCCCTCCAGGACTATGGGGTAAAAGTCTTCCTTCCCCAGAGTCTGCTCCTTGCCTCTACTCTCCAGGAACACAAGTACTCATTGAAACTTGGAAAGACACCTCCCCTTGTTCTCAACTTCAGCTGACCTGGAAGGATCCTATCCTGTCTTGCTCTCTTACCCTACAGCTGTTAAAGTACAGGGATCCCCAGTTGGATTCATCATTCCTGGGTAAAGCCCTGGTCAGATACTGCACCTGAGGACATTTCCCCAGCTGAGTACACCTGTGAGCCTTTGGAGGACCTCCAGCTCCTGTTCAAATGAAAACTGCAAGATAAGTACATTCTAAATCCATGAACCCACCATTCCCACAGCTGGCAGAAGTAATAGGCCTACTGTATCTCCTGACCTTTCTCACTGTGCTCACTCTTATTCTATTCTGCATATCATCACAAAATTAGTTCACACACTGCCTCTTATTTCCCTAATATGGCATCTCTCCTTGCAGTTATTGCACTTTGCTCCTTTCCCTTCATTTCTTCATATTCTCAGCATCCAGTTACACTCACTATAAATCAAGTTACAAAATTAATCAATAAAACCTACTGCTGGATAGTCCCCAAGGGAACCCAAAACCTAGAGAAACTCTACTTATTGGCCTTCCCTACTTCCATCGAACAGCTGTATAACTTACTGGGTCAATATTATGGGATGGATTACCTTTTACATGTGGGCCAAATGCAAGTAGACCCTGACTTTTTTGCCTCAGGCCTATCTAACTGTGTAGGTACAGTCTCCAAGCTTCTAGGAAAGGCACAGCTTTGTTTTCAGAACCTGGATGAATGGGAACCACCTTGGGCTGGTTAAATGACTCCTTTTTTATCTATATCCTCAGCTTTAATCAGACTAGCCTGGGGTGGGATCCCTGGTCAGAAGAGGATGAATACAATGCACACGAAGGTAATTTCACTTTGTATTGGGAAAACTCAAGGAAGAATGTAACTAATAAATATATTAATGGGGACCATATCCCCATAAACAGCTCAGCCCTGGGAACTGAATATGTAGAGATTGGCATGACTATCAGACACCTACTTAACCTAATCTCCCTGCAAGATCCTTCCCAAAATATAATATAATCCAGTTAATATTCAGAGATTTGTTATGTTAATCCCCCATCACACTCATAATCAGTCAGAACCCAGATCCTTCCCTCTGTGTATAGATTACTTCCCTAGGATTTGGCCTTCCAAATATAATCGTAAGCCATGGGACCCCATGGCTTCTTTTTCTGGAGTAAAACTCCCAACAGGTCAAGGCCTGGCTCTGGGGACCCATGATGGGGTATCCTTGAAGGACATCGGATTTTCATTTCTTTGTGGTACTGGGATATATCTAGATCTTTCCACACTTTGGAGAGACACCTTCCCCATCATTGCTGCTGTCCCAGAGGCAACCATTATGACTACAAAAGATTTAGCTTCCTCAGGAGGTATTCCTCAGGGGTCATCCTAGAAGAAGCCTTGAGACATGTC
Organism: Lagenorhynchus albirostris; assembly: GCF_949774975.1. NCBI lineage: Eukaryota > Metazoa > Chordata > Mammalia > Artiodactyla > Delphinidae > Lagenorhynchus > Lagenorhynchus albirostris. The sequence goes on along the minus strand of NC_083112.1, from coordinate 40,280,529 downwards.
CAAAACAGACAAAAATGAACCACTGATGGGGGGGGTGATGCTTATGATAACCCAATTCTTGATCAGCCATAAATGATCTACAGTGTCTTTAGAGGAATTTTTTGGTTTGCAGGTATAACCCTCTTAGAGAGGAGTATTCTCAATCTTACCATCATGGTCTAGGAATTCTGGAAGTTTACAGTAGCAGCCATTAAGGAGCAACAGTCAGCCCTAGATTCTCTGGCCAAGGTGGTTTTACAAAATAGGAGGGCCCTCAGTGTTATAACCCCTGAGACTGGGGGTGTCTGTGCCCTGATAAATGAAACGTGCTGCTTCTATGTTAATACCTCTAGTCAGGTTGAAGAAAACCTTCTGGTTTTAAAGAAAAACATCAGATTAGTAGATGACCTGAAAGAGAGAGCAGGACAGGACCCTAGCTGCCTTTCTTCCTTCCTCTCCTCTATGGAGACACAGATATAGACATGACTGCTTCCCTTGTTGAGACCATTAGTCCTGATAGCCTTTGTTTTGTCGTTAGTCCCTTGTATCATAAACCTACTTGTTCGACTCATTTCAGAATGCATATAGGATGTTCGATTCCAAATGGTTCTGCAAGGTAGCTACCAGCCTGTTCATCCTGGCCCTGAGACCGAGATCTATGTGAGACACCTTGATGGTCATCACTCCAGCACACCTCCTAGCTGAAAAAGAGCAAGAGGAGGGACCCAATCAAAACTCTGCCCCTTAACAGCAGGAAGCAGCCAGAGCAGTCGTTGCCCATGTCCCAAAGAATTGGGTCCCATACTCTTGAGGGGGAAATGTTAGGTAGTTAGTCAGACATTAGCAGCAAGGAGATGACAGTGGGGAAAAGACAAGAGGGGAATAATCAAGCCACACCCCAAAAATCTGGGGACCCTCCCTTGACGTTAGCAGCAAGGAGGTGATAGTGGCAAAAAAACAAGCGGGGAGTAGTCAAGTTACATCCCAACTATCTGGGAACCCTCCCCTGACCCCACCCAGAAAGGATGAAACTATGGTTGAGTGATGGGTAACTTATCCTGATAAAGAGAGAGCACAATAACATGAGGGATCTTCCCTGGGATGCTCATGCCCAGACTAGACAGGCTTATAACCTATAGTAAACCCAAACTCATTATACAATCACTATAATAAAATCAGCATGTGGTTTTGGCTCCCCCACCCCCACCCAGTGGGCTTTTGTTAGTGAATCAAGGGTAAGGGCATGTGAAAAAATGAACTGGTTACATAAATCAGGACTGTCAATCAAATAATGATCCCCTGTCACTCACCCATGATTGCACCCCACCTCCTTGCAGAACACTCCTATAAACACCCTTAAGTCTGTACAGGAGGGCTGGCTTCACTTTGCAGAAACAGCCGGCTCTCCCTCTGAGAGTGTAACTATGCCTTAATAAGCTTTGCTTTGCATTTAAGCCTGAAGTAGTAGTCTGCAATTCTTTGCTTGTTATCACAAGGACCGAGATTCCTGTTCCTGGTCTTCCATTGACCTCCTTGGTTGAAGCTATTTGACACAATACATACCAACCCTGTAACATCAGGTGCCTAAGGCACTATCTCACCAGTCTACCCAATGAATGTTTTCTTATAAGGAGTTCATAAAGTCATAAAATTCTTAGCATAGCATAAAAGAAACTAGGCATGAATTTGTAGTTTACAGTAATCTGTTTCTCTGCCCTATTTCTCTGTTTCCTATAAAAATTATTTCTTGCAATATGAATACCACATTATTCAAAAATAACAATGTGTAATTATATATCTGGAAAGATGAATTAATATTTTAGGTACAAAGACAATTGAAATTTTTAATCTGCATCATATTATATTTTATTTTTTCTAGAATTGTGTTAAAGTGATCATCATTCCTATGTCTAACCTATTTCGTTTTTAAAATAGGTTAAGATTAACAATTATTTTGTTGAAAATGGTTAAAAATGAAATCCTGGAGTAGATAAAGTTGTAAAGAAATATTAATTTTCAATACAAGGTGAACTGATAACAGTGTGCATGATGCAGAACACAACTGAGATTGGGTTTTGTTCTGTAGCTGTTGGCAAGAGAGTCTGAAAATCTGTGAACACTGGAAGAACAGAGACAAATAAAGCTATCTTTCTTTAAAAATACATCCTAGTCCATCAAAGCACAAGCCTCTGACCACACTCCATGCTAATAGTAATAGCCTTTGCTGCTAAATTCTTTCAATCAATTCTTCTTTGTCCATTCTTTAAAATAACACTTTTCACTTAACATTAAGTTACCAGAAAATTCTTTGAAATGCCAACCACTGAAATCACCATCTTCCCGAAATCTTGGCAAGTAACATAACTCAAAATGGAATCAGCAGGTGAATGATTACAGGATTAGAAAAGCATGTCTTTATGGAATCATCTCAACTGATTGCCTTAGGGTCGAACTTTGAATCTCCAAAATGGGAACTTCTCCATGGGAAGTTTAGAATTATAAAATTTCAATCCATGATTTTTTTATATCTTATGGATCATGTTAATAGCCAACTCCTTCTTTAATAATTCATCATTAACCCATATGTTATGGTAATTTGTATTTAATCTTTATAAAATTGGACATTTTACCTTTGACTAGATTTATTAAATTTTCTTGAAAATGGTAAAACAAAGAAAGTATTTTAGAAGGAAAACATACCTTTAAAGAAAATATAGTTCTAGGTGAAAGAACTTAAAACTATGGAAATACTGCTCATAACATATTTTAAGGGTAATAAAATTCTCTTTTAACATGACCAATTCTTCCCAGGTTTCTTATTAAGAGTCATCTTAAAAAGAAATCTTATCCTTAATGCCATCACTGAAAGCAAACAGGAGCCTGTGGAGTTCCTGGGCACAAAAACCTTTCTATGTCCCCCATTTCTTGATTACAGGAAACAGGCTTTATTCAGCCTCCACGACCTTCCCTAAGTTCCAAAGGGCAGGTTCAAACAGTTGCTAATTAGGGAAGGGAGGGGATGCAGAGACAAGGGAGGAAGTCAAGAAACAATAGTGCAAGCTTGGGGCAGGGTCCTGGTTCCCCCTCAAGGGATATATATAACAAAATCTGTGAGCTGTTTTGCAGATACTGAAACTCCTACCAGGTGGAAGAAGTTAACTGTATGCTGCCCACAAGAATGTAGACCACAGACCAGTTGGAACCAGAAGGTTGTTGATGCTGACTCCCACTTACTTTACCACCAATCAATCAGAAGAATGTCCACGAGCTGATCATGCCCTCTTCTTTGAACCACTGCTATAAAACTCCTCACTACACACCCCCCCCCCAGTTCAGGACACACAGTTTTGGGGGCATTAGCCTGCTGTGGCCCCCTTTGCCTGGCAAATCAATAAAGCTATTATTTTCTACTTCACCCAAAACTCTGTCTCTGAGGTTCAATTCTATACCTGTGTACAGAGGCTGAATTTCAGCTAAGTAACGAGTTAACACAAAACTGAAACACAATTTATTCTCATAATTTCAAATCATTTTTATTTCTAAAACTGCAATCACATATATTCACAACATATTTTTATTTGTTGTGCTAGGGTAAGATGAAAGGAAAAACTGAGAGTCGGAGAAATAAAATACTTTGCCTAAGATTATACTCTTGGTACAGAGCATATAGAGATTCACATCCAGTTTATTCAGACTTCTAATGTCTTCTGTGTTGTACACATCCAATATCTTTTACATAACCTTGACCCCCATGGCAAAGAAAACCCACATTTCTTAGAAGGGCATTGTTGAGAGTAAACTTCTTTCTCTCCCATGTAAGATAGTCTATCAGAATGATGCAAACAAAGTCATATTATCTGCACCCCACCCACTCCATGCATCCAGACCTACAGCTTCAGTTGTTTCATTTTAGTTTTTTTTTTTTCATCTTTTAGTATAGTGAGCCATTTGTTAGAATTTTTTTTTATTCTACTCTATAAACTTCTGTATATTACTGAAAATAATAAGGCCTGAGTGATTAACATTCTTTCTTTCAGATTCCTCTAAACACAGAAAATTCTAAAATGGTGAGTCCTTACACAATTGTTTTTATTTGTTTACTTTGTTTTTAAATAAACTTCTCATGAGACACAGGGCTGGTATGGAGTGACTTTTACTTTGAAGGTTTATTTGTATCTTTCTCCTGAGATGTCTAATGTCAACCTGAAAAATAAAATAACCAGTTATTTTACCAGCAAAATGAGTATATTTAGAAACAGCAGAGGAGTTGCAATTAGGGTCAAGCAAACTACGGTGAACCACAGGCAAGTCTGGAGAACAAAGGAGGGCAGAATTCTTTTGCAGGGGGAAGTGGGAAGTTTTGAAGGGCTGTTTCTGAACACAGTCCATTGGAGGAGAGTGTGAGTTCAGGGTTGTGGCTACTTCTCTTTGGCTGAGTTGTTGTGGTTTCTCATTGGCTGTGTTGTTGCTGGGGTGTGTAAATTAAGCTTCTTCCCATTGGGGAATGCTAGGCTTGCAAACAGCAGCCAAAGGTGGAGTGAGCAAGGTTCCCCTACAGGGCTTCCCTCCCTTTTATTTTATTTGTATATATATATATATATATATATATATATATATATATATATATATATTTTATTGGAGTGTAGTTGCTTTACAATGTTGTGTTAGTTTCTGCTCTACAGTAAAGTGAATCAATTGTATGTATACATATATCCACTCTTTTTTAGATTTCCTTCCCATTTTGGTCACTGCAGATTACTGAGTAGAGTTTCCTGTGGTAAACAGTAGGTTTTTCATTAGTTATCTATTTTATACATAGCAGTGTAAATATGTCAATCCCAATCTCCCAATTTGTCCCACCCCCTCTAACCCCTTCGTAACAATAAGTTTGTTCTCTACATCTGTGACTCTATTTCTGCTTTGCCAGCAAGTTCATCTGTACCTTTTTCTTATATTCCACATGTGAGCAATATTATATATTTGTTTTTCTCTTTCTGACTTACTTCACTTTGTATGACACTCTCTAGGTTCATCCACATCTCTGCAAATGACACTATTTCATTCCTTGTTATGAATGAGTAATACATGTACCACATCTTCCTTATCCATTCATCCACTGATGGACATTTAGGTAGTTTCCATGTCCTGGCTACTGTAAATAGTGCTGCAATGAACATCAGGGTGCATACATCCTTTTGAATTATGGTTTTCTTAAGATTTATGCCTAGGATTGGGATTACTGGTTCATATGGTAGCTCTATTTTTAGTTTTGTAAGGAACCTCCATATTGTTCTCTATAGTGGCCGTACCAATTTTCATTACTACCCACAGTGTAGGTGGGTTCCCTTTTCTCCACGCCCTCTCCAGTGTTTATTGTTTCTAGATTTTTTGATGATGGCCATTTTGACCAATGTGAGGTGATACCTCATTGTAGTTTTGATTTTAATTTCTCTAATAATTAGTGATGTTGAGCACCTTTCATGTGCTTTTTGGCGAACTGTATGTCTTCTTTGGAGAAATGTCTATTTAGATCTTCCACCCATTTTTTGACTGGGTTATTTGTTTTTTTGTTATTGAGCTTCATTAGCTGTTTGTATATTTTGGAGGTTAATCCCTTGTAGGTTGCTTCATTTGTAAATATTTTCTCCCATTCTAAGGGATCTCTTTTTGTTTTGCTTATGGTTTCCTTTGCTGTGCAAAAGATTTTAAGTATAATTAGAAACAATTTGGTTTTTTTTCCTTTTGTTTTTATTTTCATTACTCTAGGAGGTGGATCAAAAAATCTTACTGTGGTTTATTTCAAAGAGTGTTCTGCCTGTTTTCCTCTAAGATATTTATAGTGTCTGGCCTTACATTTAGATAGGTTGTTAATCCATTTTGAGTTTATTTTTTGTATGGTGTTGCGAGTGTTCTAATTTTATTCTTGTATGTGTAGCTGTCCAGTTTTCCCAGCACCACTTATTAAAGAGACTGTTTTTTCTCCACTGTATGTTCTTGCCTCCTTCATCATAGATTAGGTGACTGTAGGTGCATGGGTTTATCTCTGGGCTTTCTATCCTGTTCCATTGATCTATATTTCTATTTTTGTGCCAGTACCATACTGTCTTGATTACTTTAGCTTTGTAGTATAATCTGAAGTCAGGGAGCCTGATTCCTCCAGCTCCATTTGTTTTTCTTAAGATTGCTTTGACTAGTCAGGGTCTTTTGTGTTTCTATACAAATTGTAATTTTTTTTGTTCTAATTCTGTGAAAAAAGGCATTGGTAATTTGATAAGGATTGCATTGAATCTGTAGATTGTCCTGGGTAGTATGTCACTTTCACAATGTTGATTCTTCTGATCCAAGAACATTGTATATCTTTCCGTGGGTTTGTGTCATCTTTGATTTCTTTCATCAGTATCTTATAGGTTTCTGCATACTGGTATTTTGCCTCCTTGGGTAGGTTTATTCCTAGGTATTATTATTCTTTGTGTTGTGATGGTAAATGAGATTGTTTACTTAATTTCTCTTTCTGATTTTTGTTGTTAGTGTATAGGAATGCAAGAGATTTCAGTGTATTAATTTTGTATCCTGCCCCTTTACCAAATTCACTGATGAGCTCTAGTAGTTTTCTGGTAGCCTCTTCAGGATTGTCTATGTATAGTATCATGTCATCTGAAAACAGTGACAGTTATACTTCTTTTTTTCCAATTTGGATTCCTTTTATTTCTTTTTCTTCTCTGTTTGCCATGGTTAGGACTTCCAAAACTATGTTGGATGATAGTGGTGAAAGTGGGTGTCCTTGTCTTGTTCTTGATCTTAGAGGAAATGCTTTCAGTTTTTCACCATGGAGAATGATGTTTGCTGTGGGTTTGTCATATATGGCCTTTATTATGTTGAGGTAGGTTCCCTGTAAGCCCACTTTCTGGAGAGTTTTTATTGTAAATCGGTGTTGAATTTTGTCAAATGCTTTTTCTGCATCTATTGAAATGATCATATAGTTTTAATAATTTGTTAATATGGTGTATCAGATAGATTGATTCCTCACATCCCTGGTATAAATTCTACTTAATCATGGTGTATGATTCTTTTAATGTGTGGTTGGATTCTGTTTGCTAGTATTTTGTTGAGGCATTTGCGTCTATGTTCATGAGTGCTATTGACCTGTAATTTTCATTTTTGTGTGAAATCTTTGTCTGTTTTTGGTATCAGGGTGAGGTGGCCTCCTAGAATGAGTTTGGGAGTGTTCCTTCCTCTGCTATTTTTTGGACAAGTTTGAGAAGGATAGGTGCTAGCTCTTCTCTAAATGTTTGATAGAATTTGACTGTGAAGCCATCTAATCCTGGACTTTTGTTTATTGGAAGATTTTTAATCACAATTTCAATTTCATTACTTGTGAATTGTCTGCTTATATTTTCTATTTCTTCCTGATGCAGTCCTGGAAGGTTTTACCTTTCAAATAATTTGTCCATTTCTTCCAGGTTGTACATTTCATAGGCATAGAGTTGCTTGTAGTAGTCTCTTATGATCCTCTGTATTTCTGTGGTGTCAATTGTAACTTCCTCGTTTTTATTTCGAATTTTATTGATTGGCGTCCTCTTCCTTTTTTTCTTGATGAATCTGGCTAAAGGTTTATCAATTTTGTTTATCTTCTCAAAGAAACAGCTTTTAGTTTCATTGATCTTTGCTATTTTTTCTTCATTTCTATTTCATTTATTTATGCTCTGAGGTTTATGATATCTTTCCTTCTACTAACTTTGGGTTTTGTTCTTCTTTCTCTAGTTGTCTTAGATGTAAGGTTAGGTTGTTCATTTGAGTTTTTTTTTTCTTGCGGTAAGATTATATTGCTATAAACTTCCATTTTAGAACTGCTTTTACCTCATCCCATAGGTTTTGGGTCATTGTGTTTTTGCTGTCATTTGATTCTAGGAATTTTTTTATTTCCTCTTGATTTCTTCAGTGATCCATTGGTTATTTAGTAGCATATTGTTTTGCCTTCATGTTTTGGTGTTTTTTACAGGTTTTTTTTCCTGTAATTGATTTATAATCTCATAGCTTTATGGTTGCAAAAGATGCTTGATATAATTTCAAGTTTCTTAAATTTACAGAGTTTAATTTGTGATCCAAGATGTGGTCTATCCTAGATAATGTTCTGTGTGTACTTGAGAAGAAATTGTATTCTGCTGCCTTTTGTTGGGATGACATATAAATATCAATTAATTCTATCTGATCTTATGTGACATTTAGGGCTTGTGTTTCCTTAGTAACTTTTCATCTGGATGATCTGTCCATTGGAGTTAGTGGGGTGTTAAAATTCCCCACTATTATTGTGTTAGTGTTGACTTCCGTTTTTATGGCTGTTAGCATTTGCTGTATTGAGGTGCTCGTATGTTAAGTGCAGAAATATTTACAATTGTTATAGTTTCTTCTTGGTTTGATCCCTTGATCTTTACATAGAGTCCTTCCTTGTCTCTTGTAACAGTCTTTATTTTAAAGTCTATTTTGTCTGATATGAGTATTGTTACTCCAGTTTTCTTTTTATTTCCATTTGCATGGAATATCTTTTTACAACCCCTACTTTCAGTCTGTATGTGTCCCAAGATCTTAAGTGGGTCTCTTGTAGATAGCATATATGTGTGTCTTCTTTTTGTATCCATTCAACTAGTCTATGTCTTTTGGTTGCAGCATTTAATCCATTACATTTAAGGTATGCTCCTATTGCCATTTTCTTAATTGTTTTGGGTTTGTTTTTGAAGGTGTTTTTTCTTCCCTTCCTCTTTTTTCTTCTCATGTGTTTCTTGCCTAGAGAAGTTCCTTTAGCAATATTTGTAAAGCTATTTTGGTGGTGCTGAATTCTCTTATCTTTTGCTTGTCTCTAAATCTTTTGATTTCTCCAACAAACCTGAATGAGAGCTTTGCTGGGTGTAGTATTCTTTTTTTTTTTTTTTGGCGGTACACAGGCCTCTCACTGTAGTGGCCTCTCCCACTGCAAAGCACAGGCTCCGGACGCACAGGATCAGTGGCCATGGCTCACGGGTCTAGCCGCTCTGCAGCATGTGGGATCTTCCCGGACCGGGGCACGAACCCATGTCCCCTGCATCGGCAAGTGGACTCTCAACCACTGTGCCACCAGGGAAGCCCTGGGTATCGTATTCTTGGTTGTAGGTTTTTCCCTTTCATCTCTTAAAATGGATTGTGCCACTCCCTTCTAGCTTGCAGAGTTTTTGCTGAAAACTCAGCTGATAATCTTTGGGGGATTCCCTTGTATGTTGTTGCTTTTCCTTTGTTGCTTTTAATATTTTTTTCTTTCTATGTAATTTTTGTTAGTTTGATTAATATGTGTCTCAGTGTGTTCCTCGTTTGGTTTATCCTGTATGGGACTCTCTGCACTTCCTGGACTTGGGTGACCATTTCCTTTCTCATGTTAGGGAAGTTTTCGACTATGACCTCTTCAAATACTTTCTCAGGCACTTTCTTTTTCTCTTTGTCATCTGAGACCCCTATTATTCAAATGTTGGTGTGTTTAATGTTGTCCCAGAGGTCTCTGAGACTGTCCTCATTTCTTTTCTTTCCTTTTTCTTTATTCTGTTCCATGGCAGAGATTTCCACCATTCTGTCTTCCAGGTCACTTATCCGTTCTTCTGCCCCAGTTTTTCACCTAATGATTCCTTCTAGTGTATTTTTCATTTCAGTTATTGTCTTGTTCAACTCGTTTATTTTTTATTTCTTCTAGGTCTTTGTTAACCTTTTCTTGTATCTCCTCTATCTGTGCCTCCGTTTTGTTTCTGAGAACTTGGATCACATTTACTATCTTTACTGTGTATTATGTTTCAGATAGATTGCTAATTGCCTCTCCATTTAGTTGTTTTTGTAGGTTTTTATCTTGCTCCTTCATTGGCAGCATATTTTTTTGTTGTCTCATTTTGTCAGACTTAGTGTGTTTGTGGTCTCCTTTCTGTAGGTCGCAGGATCATAGTTCCTCTTGCTTCTGGTGTCTGCTCCCTGGTAGGTGAGGTTGGTCTAGAGACATGTGCCATTACCCCTTTATAGAGGGTCTGATTGGTATTGTGGTGATCAGAGCCTGCCCTAGATATTGAGCGGGGCCTCCCCTTTGCCCTGGGGTTGTCAGTGCCCTGTCCGGGGCAGGGTCTGCTCCCTATTTGTTGGAGTAGAGGCCCCCAGATCTGTTTCTTAGCTGTGATTCTAATCTGTTGTGCTAGGTAGGCAGGATTAGAGTGCTCCCATTGGGAGAGCAGCCACTGAGTTTTTCACCTTCGGAGTTGTTTACTTGTGAATATGCTCTGTTGTGTCCCCTTTTGCCTGTTGTGCAGGCTCACAAAGTATAATATTGGTCCTGCCTAACTGTGGATATGCTCACAATTGGCCCTGGTGACTCTCAGGCATTGTTTTCACTCAGCCACCGGTGCAGGTCCACTGAGTTTACGTTCCAGTAGCACAGTATTTGTGCACCAGGACACACAGTGTGAGCTATGGAGCAGCTTGAAGTCTGGTCTGTGTCTTCCCTCATGTGTATGTGCTCACCAAGCCCACAGCTGCTAAAGCCAGACCTGTCCCAGCTGCAAGAGCACTTGTTGCCTTTTCAGATGTTTCACAGGTGCTGAATTTAGGAAGCTGTCAGTGGAAGTATAACTCTGCATTTTGTGCAGCTATGAGGAGAGATTTCAGCTCTTGTTCCTTATTCGCATAGCCCCTGGGCCTCAACTGTGGTTTCAGCCCCTCCTCTGGGTGAATTTTCTAGTGGGAGGAGTATCTGCACCCTCCTGGAACAGCAGGGTGGGTTCTGGCACCCACTGGCAGATTTCCTAGTATTGAGAGGTTTCTGTATGCTCTTGGGATGGCAGGTGAGCTCTTGGTACCTATTGATGGATTTCCTAGTGGGGGGAGTTATCCGCACACTCCCAGGAGAGCAGGGCATGTTCCAGAACCCACTGATGGATTTCCCACTTACAGAAGCTTTCTGTGCCTTCCTTGGACAGCATGGGCAAGTCCCAGCTCCTACTGGCAGATTTCCTAGTAGCAAGAGGTTTCTATGCACTCCTGGGACACCAGGGGCCTGTCCTGGCACCTGTTGGTGGATTTCCTAGTGGGGTGAGTTTTCTATCTGCACCCGCCCAGGATAGTGGGGCAGGTCTCAGCACCCACTGAAGAGCTTCCCAGTAGCCAGTGCTATTGGTGCTCTCCTGGGACAGCATGGGCAGGTCCTAGGGCCCACTGGCAGAATTCCCAGTGGGGGAAGCTGTTGGCACCCTTCAAGGTCAGCAGGGACAGGTCCTGGGGTTTGCTGGTGGAATTGCTAGTGGCTGGATCCGTGCCCTTCTGGGTCAGTTTCAACTTCCCTCCATTTTAAATGATGTTTCTTTTATTCATTTTCAGACTAAAATGTCTGCTTTGTATCAAAACTATGAGGTATTGATGAAGCTTTTCAGGATTTTGTTTGCTAAATATTTTTCCACAGTTAAGGTTAGTTAGAATGTGATAGGTGTAGGTAAGGGGCTGGTTACCAAGGCACCTTGGTAGCTTCCCCAAGCTACCATACACTCTCAGAGCCAGAAGCCATTTTTAAAGGTCATCAATGACTACCTCTTTCCTTCCTTAACTGCTATTGGTAATTCTTTATGCTAGAAATTCTGGATTCTAATTTATATTTACCATCATATCCTGGGAGTTTCTGACGTCATCTTCTAGTTTAAAAGCCTATCAAAAGAACATGTCTAAAGGAATGTGGAAAATAGAAGCTGGACTGCTTAACATTCCCATTTGATTGCAGAATTTATAGTGTATAATGAGACAATCCTGTATTAAGCAAACTGTTTGACATTATTTTTTCTTTCTTGCAGAAAAAAAATCAAGGTTTTGGCTAACCATACCACTTGACATATTCCTGAATTCTTATTGTCCTTGTTTTAGCTCACTGTGAAAAACATTAATGTTATCTACTACATTTTATTTTGGTTAGTTTTACTCATCTGAAGTAATGTGGACTTTATATATTTAGATTATCTCAAAAACTTATATTCAAATTTACTTTTCCCTGTGAAAGTTTTAGGAATGATGAATTTTTATTAATTGTATCATTTTTGAAATTATCAGGCTGTTTTTATTGTTTGGGATATAAACTTATGAAACTGAAACTTAGTATCTAATTTTCCAGTCAGTATATATTTATTTTATGCACCTGGTGTCCATCACTGTACTAAGTATTGAAGATGGAAAACTGAGACAAGCAGAGAAGGTTCTCTGCCCTCATGTAATTTAATTTTACCAGGGTGAATGTGGTTTATCCCATCACAAAATAAACAGTGCCTAACAGTAATTTTAGTCAAGTGCTAGTAAAATAAACTGTGCTATGAGTATGCTTACCAGACTGATAGAAGAAAGAAAGATCTGTGATTTAAAGAGTAAAGAGAAGTTAGCTAGGGAAGATTATAAAAATGGAGAAGCAGGTAGAAAAGGGCAGTGTGTATACCCCAGACCAGACAAGCAGGAGGGTAGCAGAGGCAAAATGAGACTGGGAGGTTGAAAGGGTCAAATTGTGTAGACCCTGTAGACAAAGGCAAATAACCTAAACTTTGTCACACAATCTATGGAAAGCCATTGAATGTGTGAAAGGTAACAGATGCCATGTGAATTTTGCATTTTGGATAATAGATGAGAGAAAAATGTGTATTTGAATAGCTTAGTTAGGATGATGTCATAAGAATACAGGGGAAAATTATGGTAAAATGTACTAGATTATACTAGTTTGAAGTAGGTTAAAAAAAAAAAGTTCTATGTTCTTAACTTTTTCTGTAAAAGGCCTGATAGCAAATATTTTAAACTAGACCATCTCTGTTACCTCTGCAGGTATAGTATGGTAGCAGTCATAGAAAAAAATGTTAACAAATGAGTGATGCTAATCCCATAAAAGTTTTTTTCAAAAGCCAGCATGAGGTGGGATTTTGCCCACAGGCTCTAGTTTGTCAGTCACTGTTCTCATAAATAAAAAGACAATGCTTGAGAGGTTTTTGTTTTTATTTTTTACTATGGAAATTTATGTTCAAGTTTAAAGTCAGCTTAACCCATTATTATCGACATTTCTTTGATGAGCAAGGGACTTTTTAACTTTTTAAAATTTAATTTCTAATATAAAATAATTATTCAAAAAATTGTTAAATCATTTTTCTATAAAGCTGGGAATACATGTGAAAACTGCCCTTAAATGTTTCAATGTATATAAATATTTAATATAAAAACATGAAGCAAAATACATGAATTACAAATTTGAGTTTATAAAATTATTTAAACAAATGCACTGTGCACAGCTGGTCTGTCAGCATTTCTGCACATTCTCTAACTTTTATTACTAGACTTTATTATACCTCTTTCTATGGAAATATAGAAGAGGAAACTGGTACAGACACTAAATTCAATGAGCCATTAAATAGGTGACAAAAACATGATATTCTCTGAATACTAATTGGCATAAAGTTACACATATTGGAATCATCACTTACGTTGACACACAAAGAATATTTCCATAAAATCTAAGTTAGAACTAGGAAGGAAAATATATTTTTGTTTGTTAAAAACTGCATTAAGTAGTTAAATAGTTGAATTTAATTTTAGGATCTGCTTTAAATATTTCTCTTCATTATTTGCACTTTTAGATGCAAGAGACAAGGAAGAATATTTCCTTATTGTTAATTTCATTATTGGGCAGGGATAAATGATGTATCATGTTTTAAGTAAAACTTCTGAAGAATTAAAAATATATATATCCAAAGTTTCCATTTAATTATATGATAATTAAAAAATAATAGCACTTACTTTGTTCTAGGTACCGTTCCTCAAAATAACAATATAATATACGTATTTTTAATATATCTATTTTACTGGTAAAGAAACTGAGGTCCAGAGGGTTTGGATAATGTAACTGTGGTCTAACCCTTATTAACCTAAAGAGTCCCAAGCTCTGTGTCATGAGTCTGTGCTCTTAACTGCTATGCATATTACCTTATGGAGATAAATATTATTTGGTGGCATGACCTCATGTAGGCTTTTCCAGGGATTACACAGTTATTAATAAGTTTGTGTTATGGGGAACAAATTAGAAACATAAATTCTGTTAATAATTAACATTTTAATTCCACAAATATTTCCTGATTTCTTTTTTCTTATTATTTTTATTTTATTTTACTTTAGCTGATTCCTTTCCAATAATAAGCAAGATGAATGAAAGCTTCTAAAGAAGTAGCAAAATGTGTTCTGCTTCCTAAGAGCAGTTAGTTAGGCAACCAAAAAATGATTTACACTTATTAAACCATTTATTTGTCCATGACATATATTTGTTTCTTTTTCTCACAACACACACACAAACACTAATGCACACTTGCATCCATATACCGATACCCATATGCACACACAGATGAATGAACACACACACTCTGCAGTGTCCACAGAAATATACTGAACTGGTTCTAGACCTTGCTCTATTGTTAGCTGAATAAATTTTGGAAATAAACAGTGTTTCTTGTCTCATTTATAACAAGTCTATGAAATTGGAGTGGGAGATTTGGACAGCATAGATGATCTCTAAGAAAATTGTTCACTTTTGTAGTCTATGATTTTGTGTTAATTTTCTTAATTGTGCTGTAACAGGGTTGACTGTTTTGGTGATTCTTTTACATGTTTAGTGTTATAGCTATACACATCTTTTATGACTTAGAGGGATATCAGACAATTTCAAAGAAAAGGAACTTATCCAATGACAGAGTATAAGTAGTTTCTATGGTCCGAAAATCCCATGTCTTGATTCCATTATCTAGCTCTCACTCTGATTTCTAATGGGTCTTATTGGGAATGAAGCCACTTACATTTCTCCATTTTTAAGAAATATTCAGGGATATTGTAGGTTGACAGGTTTGTTTCTATATCTGCTCTGCCACAGTAAGGACCCAGATGAAAATGAATTCTGTAGATATTCATGGACCACCCACTAAACAACGTGAGGTGTAAAAATCAATATGAGCCCAACCATAGGAAAATAATTGGCTTTTGCTGCCTGCCTGACCTTTCTGCTGAATGCAACAGACACACACAGCTCTGCCATTCTGGGGTATATTACAAGTAAATTTCAGTTTTTCTTGTGTTCTGACAATTATCCAGCTTGAGTTATAACAAATATGCTACACTACTTTAAAAAAAATGTAGACTTTGATTAGTGACAGTGTACTAGCTGTTTCATTATTAGAGAATAATACAATGTTGTTTGCACTAGCAATCACAATTTGTCAATTGAATTTGTTATTGTTTCTCATGGAAAATAACTCCTGGTTACAATGGATGGATGTAAAAACAACACACCATGTCCAAGTAGCTTGGGAAATAAAATGTGTCATGTATTCAATGACTATTTAAAAAATAATAAATAAACCAAATTATTCTTCAGTGTTATGATATATGGGTATCGTTTCAGAGAGTACAATGTATTAGTTCATAGCATTTAGATAAATGTAATGAATTAATGATCATATATTCAAACTTTAAAAAAAATCTATTGCTCTGATAGTAGCTGCCATTTAATTAACTAATACAGACATATCATAGTTTAGAAACATGTTTTTTTTAATGGCTTACGTCTTGAGTCCAGTAGAAAAAAAATATTAAACCCTAGAAGAGAGAAAACTTGTCTCTGACTTTTTGCCATATATACTAACATTGAAGAATTTTTATATTGAAAACAACCTAGAAATATAAGTATCATTATAGAGGAAGTACCATCATAGAGGAAGATTTAATAAGAGTATGAAATATAGATTAACTAATTAATATAAAAATAAAAATGATAGCAGATAAATTGTGATTACTTTCTGAAATATGTTTCTTTCAGTAGTGTTATATCTTTCTAAGATTTTAATGTGTCTTCCTTTTGGCAAATGGAAACAAACAGCACATGTGGCTTGAAGTTTTGGAGGTTGGATAGTTAACAGCTTTTCATCTGAATCCCTGAGTCATGACATGATCATATTTCTTAACTTCATCTTTTAAATTTCCAGTCTTTAAAATAAGGTTAACTTCAATTTTTCAAGAAAGTATGAAAATAA